>NC_135924.1:3675750-5157625 GCF_964058835.1 Carex rostrata
GTTGCAATCTTTTTCTAACTATCATGGGATCACTTCAAATAGTTGCTGGATGTTTTGTGATTAACTGATATATTTAATGTGATATATTGTATAATTATACAGCATGTAGAAGTAATTTTACAGTATTCGCGCAAGTCAAAGCTGTGGACAAATGGTGGACAAAAGGCTGTAGACAATTAGATGCTTCCAACATCTAACTCCTTCCAAAATCCCTGTAATTGAGTATAGTAAACCTCAACCGAACCCCTAGCTTGTTTAACCCGATTCACCTTTTCTTTTTAAGTCAAAAAATTGAGTCAAATCATCTCCATCAAAAAAGGTTGTATTAACTATTAACTGAGTCCCAAACTTCTTTAGCTGTAGAGAAAGGAAGAAAGTTACCTACTAATTATGGATCTATAGAGTTAATTAAATAATCCTTGACCTGGGCATCTTCAATCTGCCACTTGCGATAATTTGCATTTGTTTCGGGTGGTTTGAGTGTCGAACCATCAATGTAACCGAGCTTATCTTTGCCCGACAGCTTCATCTTCAACATCTGAGACCAAAGGTTGAAATTATTCCCGTCAAGCTTGATTGTCATAGCGGAAGCTAGCCCATCTTGACCAGAATTACCCGGTCTGTTTTGTTGTAGAATTTGTGACATGCATGGTAGCAGTACTTAGACTCTCTAATAGAAGAACGGATTATGACTTGTCGGCTACAGACTCTGATTTTTCCTCCATGGCAGGGCAACGGAATAGTCAGAGGGAAAAGCAACAAAAAATAACTCACACACAAAACTGATTTGACTATAGAAATGCACATAGTCAAGACACGTGCTCTAATAACATGACAACTTATGAGAAATACAACAAAGAACACACAACTCCCTTGAAACTCCCTTCCCACCCGTATTTTATTTCAATGGTAAAATCTAAATTCTTACATAGAAGAGAGGCGCCATCACCCTCTTATAAATTTCTTGAAGGCTAAGTAATTAGTGTACATATTTTTTGCCGATTTTTTTATTTGTACCAAAAAAAATAATTAAATTTTAAAAAATAACCGAAGTTGAACGACATTTCGAAATCTACCCAAACCGGAAAAAAATTTTCCGATAATTCAGTCCAAAACCGGAAAAAAAATTTCCGGTTTCAACATTCCAACAGCGGCTTCAAAAAAAAAAAAAAAAAAAAAAGAGAGAAACCATAAAAAAATTTTCCGGTTTCAACATTTTTTTCTTTTTTTCAGATTTTTTTTTATTTAAATAGAAATATTTATAAATTATTTATTTTTTGTATTGAAATATTAGAAATATTTAATATATTTCTTTGAAAATATATGGAATACTATATAATTTAATTTATTAGAAAGACTGCTACAAATAACCCGGATCAACATTTTTCATGCCGAATTTTTTGCGGCTGTAAGAAGAATTAATATATTTATTTATGTGTTATTGGAAAAAAATAAAAATGCTTAGATTATGAGTTATTGATCCCGGTTCAAAAGTCACTTCTAGGTAATCCAGAAAATATTGTGATCCATCTAGTACATTTAATTTATTAAAAGTTGTATCTATTTTGAGAATTCTTTTTGAAAAACAATCATTAAATAAATTCAAGTCTTTGAAAAACAATCATTAATTGAGAATTTTTTTGGGTAGATTTCGAATTGTCGTTCAACTTCGGTTATTTTTTGAAATTTAATTATTTTTTTGGATATAAATAAAAAAATCGGTATTTTCTGCTATATTTAAAATAATACACAGGAAATCATAATAAATGATAAATGGGAAACATAGTAAATGATAAATCTTCTGCTGCCATAACAGGTGAGCCGTATCAACAATATTTTTTCTTCAATTATTTACTGTTTCAATTTAGACTTTTACTTTATTATATTGCATTAAAATATTTTCAACGGTGGCATATCAACATCAAACGATTAAAGTGGTATGACAAACACCTTGGTGCTAACAATTTGTTTTTATAATTTTCAAAGTTCAAATAGTCGATCTCAAGTGCTCAACATGTTCTCCATATTTAATACGAGACCAAATTTTACATTCTTTGGAATTTTTTTACTATTTTTCATGGATATTCGAAAATCACATTTTTTTATTATGAAATTAGTGATTTGGAAATTCAATTATTTCTCTGGTAAGGTGCACGAAATAATAAGATCACACTAATAATAGTTGACGTAATTCATCAGTATTTTTGCATTATATTTTGAAATTAAAGAGACTGGTGAATTTAATTAGAAATTTTATATCGAAATATCATATACTTTTTAAGATATCTTTCTTGAAATAAACATCATATTCTTTTTTTTTTATAGAGCTGGTCCATTACTTTTTCGTGAAAATTTAATTATGGGATTTTGGAAGACTTAACTTTCCCTGAATTCATTGTGCAATTCGTGGCTCACTGTTAGATCTTTATTTCAAGAAAGATTTTTCAATAATGCAAGAACTTTGTTGAATAGTAGCAAGCGGATGAAGAGGATGAAGGCCCTATCATTCTCCAAGCTCTATCTTCCAGCTAAGCGTGATGGGGTCACACTAATGATCAATATAAATACAAATGTTAAAGCCCGTTTTGTTCAAGTTCAACCAAAAACTCTTCCATTCAAACAAAAACTCTTCCATTCAAACAAAAACTCTTCCATTCACCAAAAAATATAAATGGAAGAAACCCAGATAGTTGTAGATGTCCAAGCCTCGCCTCTGTCTAAATCAAGGAAACTTGAAGGCTCTCTTCTGTCAGAATCCTCTCCTCTGTCAGAAGCCCCGAAAGTTGTAGGTCTCAAAGCCCCTCTGCAACGTCAACTCGCAACATTATGGGGCAATGCGAACGAGGCAGAGAACTTCACCATCTTTCGCACACCACATAGCATTTCCCAAAGCAAGAAGAAACTCTTTGAACCCTCTGTCATCTCCATCGGCCCATTCCACCATGGTCAAAAACACCTCCGAGCCTTGGAGGATCAAAAAAGGCGGTTCTTGCGGGATTTCTTGTCCCGAAATGACAACATAAGTTTGGATCTCTGTATATCAGAGATGAAGTCGCTAGAAACGAGAACAAGGAGGTGTTATAGTGAGACGTTTGATGATCTTGACAGCGATACATTTGTCGAGATGATGTTGCTTGACGGATGCTTCGTGCTCGAGTACTTTAGCAAAAGGATGGAAGCAAAATGGAAATCAATTCGTGAGGTTGGCTGGAATAGTCATTTCATAAGACTTGATTTGCTACTTCAAGAGAACCAAATTCCTTTCTTTATAGTTGACAAATTGTACGAGCTGATTCATTTTAGGCAAGAATTTAGAAAGATTTTTGTTAAATACATTGCTTGTTGTTTGTTGCCAGAAGAATACATATTACCAGCCCCTCCAGCTGAAACTTCAGACACCATAAACTCCAGACACTCTCTAGCTGAAATTCTAGACCCTCCATCTGAAATTCATCATTTAACCCATCTCTGTTACCACTATTTAGTGCCCAACCCAGAGAAAGCAGTTGTATTGAGTTCCAAATCAATTGATCTTACCAGAATATTCAGCGCCAATAGAATTATCAAAGGTTTGTTTCATCAGTTTCGTTCAAGGCTGGTGCGCAGAAGATCTCCACATTCGACTCCTAGAAGCTTATCAGGTGTATTGCCGAATTCTACAGTGAATATATCCTCAATGGTGGTCCGTTCTGCCACTGAGCTCAAACAAAAGGGCCTGAAATTCACACAACAGAGCAACCCGAGACATATGCTCGACATATCATTTGAATATGGTGTCTTAAAAATCCCTAGACTAGCAATCACCGACGATACTAAGCCTCTTTTTGCAAACCTTTTAGCATTTGAACATTCCAAATATGGCAATAAGTATTCCCCCTTTGGAAGGTTTCTGTCATTTTTGGATAAACTAATAAACACAGCAAATGATGTGACTATATTACAAGAGTGCGAAATCCTTGAGAACTGGCTAGGTAGTGAAGAGGAGTTGGCTGATTTCCTCAACCATGCCACCGAAGGTAATATGCTTCAGAGCGATCACTATTTAGTGGAAGTGTACACAGAAGTGCAAAAATACACTGAATCAAGATGGCACAGGCATCGAGCAAAATTGATTCGTGATTACTTTGGCAGTCCGTGGGCAATAATTTCTCTCATCGCTGCTTTTATACTTCTAGTTCTCACATTAGTACAATCTTTCTTTGCTGTTTTTTCCTACTTCGTTCCCCCGGGCTCATGATGCTTTAACTTTCACAGTTCTATTCAGGGCTTCTAAATTGAACAAGAGAAAATTGGTGTTACCGTGTATGTTATGGAGTTATTTTTTTAATTGTTTTTTTTTTCTTCCTTGTTTGTCATTCCTTTTAGTGTTCTATCTTGTCTGTCTGTTTTTATATATGATTTGCTCCGAAGTTTTATTCAAAAGCACCTTGTGACTCTGCACTATATATCATTGGTTCCCTTCGTGTCTTTTATTGGTCAACATCCGTAGGTTAATGCGATATGCTCCTATCTATCTATATATATATATATATATATCTATATAGAGTACGGCTAACGCGCTTCCTCTAGCATATGGGCCGAAATGCTTCCGGTGGAAATTTGAAATTTCAAAATACAAAAAGTCGATCTGAACCGTTCATCTTCTTCTCCATATTAATATCTGCTTGGAGACCAAATTTTACATTTTTCTGAAATTTTTTACTATTTATTAAGCCATTTTGAAAATTGCTGATCCAACGGTGGCTTACCAAACAGTAAAAATCAGAAGCTACCGTTGGATCAGCGGTTTTCAAAGTGGCTTAATAAATAGTAAAAAATTTCAGAAAAATGTAAAATTTGGTCTCCAAGCAGATATTAATATGGAGAAGAAGATGAACGGTTCAGATCGACTTTTTGTATTTTGAAATTTCAAATTTCCACCGGAAGCATTTCGGCCCATATGCTAGAGGAAGCGCGTTAGCCGTACTCTATATATATATATATATATATATATATATGTATTTCATTCACAAGTGGTCTAAACAAATATAAAATGTTTTGATTGATTTCAATATGCACAACTCATATAACAACAATAAACATAAAAACTTAGAGCAAAAAGGTAAAATAATTTAACAACTATCCGGGATAAAGATCTTTGAAGGCGAAATTTGAGAACAAGCATAAATAAAATTTACCATACTAAATTTCTATCAATAATCATCATTTAAAATATTTTTCTATCTTATGAAACAAAACAAAAACGTAATAATCATATTATTTAAAAATTATTCTTGATTTTCGGATATGAGATTTTAACCAACTGAATGATGACTTATCTTTCACTTTGAAATATAATTTTAAAAATCACACTTTCTTCTATGTTTTGTATAATGCTTTGACAGGCCATAAAATTAATATATTTTTTTAATATGTTTTGTATAATGCTAAGGGTGTTACTCATAAAATAATATAAATGAGCTGGCAGAAAAAATAAATTAATCTTTCACTTCTAAAACTGAGATATTAAGACACTTACGTTGCAGAGAGGCTTCGAGATCTACAATGTCTATTTGGGCTTCTTCCATTAGTATTTTTTTTTTTCGTGAATGGGAGAGTTTTGGTTCGTCTTCAGCAAAACGACCTTTAACATTTGTATTTATATTGATCATTAGTGTGGCTCCATCACGCTAAGCTGGAAGAACCAAAACAGGTGTTCGTAACATTTAAGTCAAGAACTACCTATAACGGTTCCCAAAAAACATGTTCATGCCCCAAGAAAATTTACTATTATGTGCAAAATGTTGCCTGTTAAATGCAACTTTTCCACAAATTCAAAAAACAATTCAGTTGTACTTAACACCAGCATTGAAAACGCACATTCCAATGGCCTTATTACAGCAAACAAATTTAATAATTTCTTTGGGGAAGGAAAATGCTTGAACCTAATATTTTTCCGAAGCCCACAAAGAACTCACCTTCAGCCCAAATGAAAAACAAATTAAAGAATTTATGAGACTGCCGAAGAAGACTCCGAGCAGATATTAAATGAAGAAATTAATAATTAAGATGGCTCTCTGGATGACTCTGGGCCAACCAAAGTGCAAGACAATTCCTCTTAGAAGAAACCCACGTTTGTCACTCAAAAGGAAATGGAAAATAGCAAAGCCCAATGGAACGGGACAGGATATTAAAGAAGCCCAGAGGAATTGTGGGTGTTACAGGAACAAAGAAGAACAGAGGTGCACATGGAATATTTGAAGAGTTATGACCCTTGCTGCAGGGGCTCAGATGAACCTGTAATTGGAGATGAAGGCGTTAAAGAGGTTCTAACCATCTAAAGATTTAAATGAATTTTCATTTTTCTTTTGTATTTTCCAAATTTGATTAAGAATAGAGGTATTTAAAGGGTTTGTGGAGTTGTAAAATATTGCCACGCAAGGAGGAGGTAAAATAGGTGGGTTTAGGCATGAGAGCCGTGTGGCCATGTGGCTTTGAATGCCACGTCATCCATAAGTTTTAAGTTTACATATTTATTAAAGACCCATAAATTCTCAATTTTTGTATATAAGTTCAAAATAATTTACAGTGTTCATTTTTATAATTTAAACCTTCGAATCAAAAAGAATTTTGTTCTCAAAATTTCAAATAGTAGACATTAAAATAATTTCAAATAGTAGACATTAAAATCGAACGGAACATAATAAATGATAATTAAATCGAATTTATCATATATATATAGGTCAATCAGAGGCGATAATAAACATAAATCAAAATAACTTGTCATTAAATTCAACTACTGTATAAAATGCCAACTCGAATAAAGATGAGAATTGACCAATTAAGATGACGATTTTTAGTTGTATTTCCATATGGTAAATAATAGGGCATTTACAGCCCTAACACAACACTTCAATTGAATGTGTTTGGAGCACTCTCGTAATGTCTCCAGATGGCAAGATAATAAGGCTACAGCCCTAATACAAGACTCCAATTGAAGGTGTTCGGAGCACTGTAGTAGTATCTCCAAATGGCAAGATAATAGGGCTGTAAATGCACTGTTATCTTGTCATTTAGAGACACTACTAGAGTGCTCCAAACACCTTCAATTGGAGTGTTGTATTAGAGCTATAAATTCGTTATTATCTTTCAATAATGAGACACTATGAGAGTACTCCAAACACATTCAATTGGAGTGTTGTATTAGGGCTGTAAATGCCCTATTATCTTGCCATATAGAGACACTACGAGAGTGGTCCAAACACCGTTAATTGGAGTACGTGTTGTATTAGAGCTATAAATGTGTTATTATCTTGCAATAATGAGACACTACTAGAGTGCTCAAAACACCTCCAATTGGAGTGTTGTTTTAAGGCTATAAATGCCCTATTATCTTGCCATCGGTATACACTACTAGAGTACTCCAAACACCTTCAATTAGAGTGTTGTATTGGGGTTGTAAATGTCCTATTACCTTGCCATATAGAGACATTACTAGAGTGCTCCGAAAACCTTTAATTGGACTGTTATATTAGGGCATGTAAATGCCCTATTATTTACCATCTGGAAATACTACTAAATTACTCCAAACACCTTCAATTAGAGTGTTGTATTAGTGCAGTAAATTCCCTATTATCTTGCCATCTAGAGACACTACTACATGTTGAGGCATTTTTGTCAGCCTATTATTTTGGTGTAGACCAGCACGAACGTCTCTGCAGATACACTCCCTCCCTTGAGTAGGTAAAGGGGAGGAAGCTTATTATTTGATTGTGGGGATTCTTTTCCTTTCGGCAGGCGCAAGTCCCTGCCGTTAATTACCCTGGGTGGTACCCAGGAACCTCCTATTAAGGGGCTAGACGAAATGACATGACTAGGGTAGGGCATCAGAAGTGCAATTAAAGAGAGAGGGTGGTACTGAATCAGAGGGGTAGTACTGATTCAACCCTCGAGGAGCATACTAATGGTGTATGCCTAGGATTTTCTAAAACTTTTATTTGATTTGGGTTTTGCCTAGGATTTTCTAGGACTTTTGTTTAATTTGGGGTTGCCTATTTTAGCTGATTTGAAGGTGCCTAGGGTTTTCTTGGGCTTTTCTTTGGAGTGCCTATTTCATACAAGGACTTTAGCTGATTTGAGGGTGCCTAGGATTTTCTAGGGCTTTTGTTTGGGGTGCCTGTTTCATGCAACGACTTTAGCTGTTTCAAGGGTGCCTAGGATTTTCCAGGGCTTTTGTTTGGGGTGCCTGTTTCATGCAAGGGCTTTAGTTGAATTTATGTCATAGGCGACACCGGACTACTTGAGTGGGTGTCTAGAACACTTCGACAGCCTACGGGTCGGACTGGCGCAGAGGGTTTGGATCAGGGCGTATCATGTGCCCGTGGCATCTATAGGGTTTTCCTTCCCTTAGGGTGCATGTTACATGCAAGGGCTTTAGCTGAATTTATGTATTGTTGGGGTGACGTGGAAGCCTTTGGTTTGGATGGCGTGGAAGCCTTTGGTTTGGGTGGCGTGGAAGCATTTGTATTTGGATGGCATGGAAGCCTTTATTTGGGTTGGCGTGGAAGCCTTTTATTTGGGTTGGCATGGAAGCCTTTGCTTGGTTGGTGTGGAAGCCTTTGTTTTGGGTTGGCGTGGAAGCCTTTGTTTTTGGGTTGGCGTGAGAGCCTTTGGTTTTGGATTGGCGTGGAAGCCTTTGGTTTTGGATTGGCGTGGGAGCCTTTGGTTTTGGATTGGCGTGAGAACCTTTAGTTTTAGTTGACGTGGAAGCCTTTGTATTTGGGTGTATTTGGTTTTATTTGATTTTGGATTGGTTTTGGATTTGACTTGGGCTCGATTGCGATTTTTTGGTTCGCTTTGAGTTTGTTGGCTCGTTTGATTTATTCGTTTTATTTGGATATGTTTGGTTTAGTTTAGTACAGGTTTTGGATTGGTCTTGGTTTTAATTTCGGATTTTGGTTTAAGTCTTTGATATGGACTTGTCTCATATTTATTGTAGGTTTGAGTGAACTTGCTAGGTCGTGGTTCGTATGAAGATAGACTCACTTGGTTTAGAATTGAGCAAGCATAAACTCTGATGTTTTAGTCAGTTTAACATGCTTCTCAAGGATGGGTTTTGTAGTAAGTTCCATGTCACCGCAAGCCTTAATTAGAAATTACGCCATCAAATAATATTCACACCACCTTGATCAGAAAAAGTGGTCTAAGGGCATTTAAATTAATTGATTCTAGTCACATTTATTTATTTCTCCAAATCAAGTGACTTCAATTGATGCGATTATGATATACTCAAAGCACAGGCTTTCGTAACAGTGTTGAGTCGTGCATTTTTACTGTTACATGGTGACAGGCTTTGGTAAGGCCTTTATGCATAATTTATCTTCAAAGGATCAACTTGAACCAATAAAAAAATGCGCCGATGACACCCTTTTTAATTGCATCCCCTTGTAACAAGATTGATATTATTTTATTTCTTGCACCGTTATAACAATGTGTCTTCTTTTTTATTTTAATGGCCTAAAGAGCATCATGCCTTACATTTACATATTTTTATTTACTTATGTTCTCTATTATTTTTTATTATTATGCTTTATTATTATTATTATTTTTTATGTTTGTACAACAAATCTTCATGAGTCAATTCGCATTTGTGTTGCTGGCTAAAAAAAAAGATCTCGGGGAGTGCTATACTGAGGGCATTTATTCTAATTTTGAGGGCTAAGAGACTTTTTTCTCTAAACACCAATTTTACCCTTCCACATTCTCTCTCTCACTCATTTAATAAATGAACTAATAAAGGAAATAATTTAATGAAAACTTTAAAGTTCCTTCCATCTCTGAGAAAAAAGAAGAGGCCTAAAATTTTTTTCCTTTCGTGATTAATCTCCAAATCTTAGGAAGCACCTCCAATTCTAGTGTGCCAGCTAGCTGCCTCCTCCTTCTCCGTGATTAAACAGCACAAATAAAAGGAGAAAAAACAATAATATACAAATTGGTCACATAAAACAAGGGATGGTTAGTTGATAGAATTATCGTGCACCAATGAAACAGAAAAGAAAAAAGAAAAAAAAGATCACACTTATTTAAAGTTTTCATGGATTCAGTTGTCAGTATATTGTTCCTGAAAGTAGATTTGTTTGTATTTTTGGCTCGTAATTTCAGATCTACTCTGTACCTAACTATAGTATATGTACTCAATATAATTAATAATTTATTCATGAATTGCTTAACTATATTGTACAGTGTTACTTTAATTTTTTTTGCTGAATGCTTACATATCATATACTGGCATAGTTCACAGGCGTAACACTGTCGTGTACAATTCAATTACATACCATATACTGGTACAGAGTGGTACATCAGGTATGCAGTTACCCTGTCGAAAGATTCACAACCAACAAATCAAATTATTGCACCAGTAGGTCCATCTCTTTACCATAAAATAAATAGATCTGGTACTGAACCAGTATATTTCAAAAAGAATAAAATGCTCAAAAGCATAATAAGATATAGAATTCATGGTGCCCTTTAGCAGAATCAGAAGAAAGAATAATTCTAGTAAGGAAGAAGTTCCCCCAATTACAATTCTTGACAAGTACATTCTATTTTACCACTTAAAATTAAACAACAGGTTTAAATAGTACATCTATGCAAGATACCATACTCATTGCATACTTGTTTTAGAAAAAAAAACATGAAACTCTGCCATGTACAATGCAATCCAACTGTGCCACATGAAAATTATACAAAAATGAAACTTTTTTGTTCTAATCAAAATCTGTTTATGTACGTTGTTCTGAGTTTCTCTCCGATTTGGACAGAGAGATTTGAAATCGAAGATTTCCATTTTTGCGTACTGGAGAAAGAGCAACTTAGCATACAGACATGAGAAGATTTGCAACTGATTCATGCATTTCCATTTTCTCCTCCTTTATTAGCTCCCTTCTTAATTATTTTGGAAAGAAAGAGTAAGGGCAAAATCGGAATTTAAGAAAAAAAATTCTCTCTGCCCTGAAAATCTCAATTCATGCCCTCAGAATAGCACTCCCCAAAAAAAAATCGTTTGATCAATCAGGTCATAAACTTCAAGGAGCCATTTGGGCATGATATATCGCTCAAGGAGCGATCCTAGCAATGAGAAATCAATTTCTTTTATTAGCAATGATTAAGCTCATGAATTTACTGTCATAATGGTTTCAGCGTGCAGCGTGCAGCTTGCCTGAAATATCATCAAGGCATGACACATTATGAAGCTAAATGGGTTGAAATCTTGTTAACAGGCTCAATCAACAACGAAATTAGTGAGCATTGGGATTCAAGTTGCGGCCCGAACAGAGCAGGCTTTAATTCAAAGGTTTCTCCCTATACAACCTTTATTAATAAAGAAATTAAATTGACAGTCAGCCCGTGATGTAGCACGAACTAACTTCTGATCTTTTTATTTTCTTCCTTTCAATCTCTTTTATTTACTTATTTGTTCTTACCATATATATATTTTTTTCATGTGTAAATTATTTAGTGTGTTGTATTATTTTTTATGGTAGAACAAATGCCACTATCAATCTATTTATGTTGAGTTTGTATAATCATCATATTTTGCCATATTTTTAGACTAAAACAAATGCCCCCCGCTGGACCGAGGCACAGGCTAATCCGAAGGCTTGGTCCAGCGTACACTTGCCTCCTTGACCACAATCATACCATGTGTGGCAAATATTTATCCTTTAGGCTCTAAGGGTTATGAGATTGTGATTTATGGTCCTTTTTATTCTTCTAAAGCCTCAAGGTCATATTTTTTTTTTTAATGTGTCGATGTTTGGGTTTTCAGACAAGGATTTATGGTCCTTGTTGTATTGTTAAGGCTATGATTCATAGTCCTTGTTGTATTGTTAAGGCTATGATTCATAGTCCTTGTTGTTAATGAAAGCTGGGAGTCATGGTCCGTGTTGTCTCGTGAAGGTTGGGTGTTAATGCCTCTTTAGGATTTGTATTTTTTTTAGAGTAGGCGCATTGGTCCTATTGGTCTCCTGATTCGTTTGTTTTTTTTCTTGTTTGTTTTTTTTCTTTTTGTGAAGGTTGTGTGCTTGATCCTTGTTAGCCTTCTAGAAGTATGAAGTCTTGGTATTGGATTTGAAGTATGAGTCCAATCTCGGTCTGGAGACTTGTGGTTTTGGGTTCTAAGTCGGAAGTGCTAAGCCAACTTACGTTTTAAGGAAATGTTTCCCGGAAGAAGTTCGGGAAGTATGATCCTCTTTGTCATTTTGAATTTTTTTTTTTTTTCAAGTCCGAGGCTTTGAATATTTGGCATCATGCTCATTCAAAGTCTGAGGTGAAGATTAGGATATATATGCTTGTCAGTCTTTAGGTGGTGAGATACATTTATTAGGTTTTCATGAGGTTGATTTGAAGTTTTCCAGTGTTTGGAATTTCCGAGTCATTCAAGGACTTTATGATGCACTTTTTTTTTGGTCTCTAGGTGTAAATTTGATGCTCTGTTGGTCTTGAATTTAGAATTTAGGATTCATTCGTTCTGTAATTATTTGGTTCCTTTTTGTTGTATTTTTTTTCTATTTTTTTTTTCTTATCTTTTTTTTTTTTATCAATTCATTTCACTTCCTTCACTCATGGCATTTGTTACTATGTATATATATTTTTTTATTTAGCCTCCAAAGACCTCTTCCCTTTAGAGGAATCATTACTTGCTATAGGATCTGATTCGCCTGACGATTCTCATCCGCCTTTGCCCCCACCTTCCAAGATACAAGCTCACAGGATGGATCGAGATGACTATAATGGCATGGTCTCACCTTTTTTGTTTTAGATATGATCCAAGATAAGCGCACTATTTTTTCAGAAGAAGACCTGTATTACTACCCGTATGACAAGCTCAGGTGATCTCATGTATCCTTAATTTCGCCCATCTTTTCCTTTGTATATATATTCTAATTCGAGTGACCCATTCTCAGTTGTGGAAGCCATTAATGCTCTCGAGCATTCTTTTCTACCTGTGGCGTTACACTCTTATTTGATCCTTTAAGTGATCTTCAAGAAGAGGTTGGAGGGGTGCTTGATTCTTCTGATGAGAGCTCATTTGATGGAGATTCTTTCGTGATTGCCCCCAGAGATTATTATTCCCTTTTTCCATATTTTCATTCTTCTCTCTTCTTTTATTAATCTCTTTATTCTGATATGATAGGTACATCTACTGGAAGTATTCCTTTTCTTGCCATAGAACCTGGACATGAAACTGAGGTTTGAAAGTCGTTGAGAGCGGTCAGCATGGAAAGGAGAATGGGAGTGTCAAGTGAATCTGATTTACAACTGAACCGAACTTGATTCCGGAAATGTCACCTAATAATATATATATTTTCTTTTTCAGTCTTCACCGTCAATTCCGGACTCATTATTTTGGACTTCGTTGAGCATTTTGAACTATTTTGTTTATCTTGAACTCTTTGTTATATGGTATGAATTTTTTAACTCTTTGTTATGTGTTATTAATTTTTGTCTTAGCCTCGTTAGTTTAAATCTTGTTATGCGTCTAAAACATGCTCGTCAAAGTTTTATTTCTTTATTATTATTATTTGTCTACTGCTGTCAATTTTTGTCATCTCATCATAAGTATGCATGTTATGATCGTGAGTTTTCACAATGTAGCTAGAAAACATTAAAGTTGGATCCCTCTAAATATCGGCCTTCTGTTATTAACATATTTGAACGGTGGGTTCTATTTCATTCATTTGCTTATTCATTTACTATCACCTAATCACTACATGTGTTCCGTTTTTTCTTTTCCTATTTATTTATTTATTCACTTACATATGTACACATTACATCCCCTGATTGTAAACTGTCACACACATGACTCATTTATTATATTTTTTTTTATTATTATTTTTTTGTGTGCGGCATGAATGATATTGTAACTTTACATTTTTAATAAAGCACACCTGACATTCACGCCACTTTTTTTTTATTTTTTTTATTTTTTATTTATGTGGCATTTTATCATCACAGCGATATATTCACTGCATGGATTTATTTACCACATTTTATTCGGGACATGAGTAAGATTATGATATCTTTTGCCTTGAGAAGCAATCCGAAGACCACTGCGCATGGCCGACCTTTTATCAGTGAAGCCAACATTCTGTCATGAGCAAAGATATTTCAATCGACATGAACTATTCTAGGTGGAGTCAGATGGGAGACAAGATGGTGGGACTTTGGCGATACAATAAAGCTAGCCTTGGTTCATTCCCTTCTTGTCATTTTGGGCCATGTCCCATGTATGTTGAGTAGGGTGACCTGCTTTCTTGTGATGTTCCTTATGCATCAAGGATGCCCCCTCATGTTTTGTCGGGGTCAGTTATCTCCATCTCGAGCTATGCCCCTGTGTGTTGAGCATAACAGCGCGTTCCTTCAAGTGGTGTTACTTGTGCATTGTAAAATGTCTCCCTTGTGGTTGAGTGAGCGGTATATTTTCTTCAGGATGATTTTTTTTTATGCACCATACGACGTCTCGTGTAGCTTTGTTAAAGGGGAATTGGCCATTTGTGACTTTTATTATGTGTTGAATCCATTTAGGATCATGCCCCTTACACATTGCATGGAGTGATCCATTTATTGAGTGGTGTTCCTTGTGTATGATGTGCGATGACTTTTCCTTCCAAACGGTGCCCCTTCATATGCTACGCCGGTGGCATTGCTTCTGACTGATGCCCATGCATATGATGTGCTGGCAGCATTGCTTCTGAGCGATGCCCCCTATGTGTGTTGTGATAGAGTGACATTGCTTCTGAGTAATGCCCCCTGCGTTTGATGTGCTGACGCCATTACATTTGAGCGGTGCCCCCTGTATGTGTTTTGATGAATTAACATTGCTTTTGAGCGATGCCCCTACATGTGTTTTGATGGTGTAACATTGCTTCTGAGCGATGCCCCCTGTGTTTGGTGTCTGGTGGCATTGATTCTGAGCGGTGCCCCTACATGTGTTGTGATTGAGTGACATTATTTCTGAGTGATTTCCCATGCGTTTGATGCGCTGATGACATTGCTAATGAGCGGTGCCCTTACTTTTGATGGAGTAACATTGCTTCTGAGTGATGCCGCATGCGTTTGGTGAGCTGGTGGCATTGATTTTGAGCGGTGCCCCCTTACAATTTTATGTGTTAATGGGATTGTTTTGAAGTAGTGCCCTTGTTCGTGATGTGGCAGTGGCATTGCTTCCGACCCGTGCCCCCTGAGCGGTGGCATTGCTGCTGATTGGTGCCCCCTACAAGTGTTTGTGATGGAGTGACATTGCTTCTGAGCATGCCCTCTGCATATGATGTGCAGATGGCATTACTCATGAGTGGTGCCTCTTATATATAATGCACTATCGACATTGCTTCTAAGCAGTGCCCTCTGCGTGTGAGCAATAAAGCAATGTGTTGATCCGAACCTTAAGGCAGGCTTAGTCTAGCTAAATGCTATCCTAGTCTTTGTTTAAAGGGACGCCACATCATTCGCTAACAATGATAGTAGAAGAAATGCTATCAAAGTTCGGTTGACTTTTGGGACATGTATGATTCGCCAAGTGAGACCGAAGATGAGTGACTTGATCATGGGAACACATAGTTATCTTATTTGGCGTGAGTTGGCAACGGAAGTTGTGATCTTGAGATAATTCAAACGACACCAAGAACACATGATCGCAAGATTTGGTTTTAAGTCGTATCACATGGTGGGGTTGATGTGGAACCATAGTGTGACATCTCAAAGAAAATTGCCTTAACCGAGTGTCGTGGTAAGCCCGCATGCTAGTTAGCTTGAGTGCAAAATAACTTCAGGGCCCTCTTGTCTATTGTCATCTAGTATGGTCGGTACTATAAAGTAGTGCTTTAGAATGACAACTTATCGTGGTACTAGAATGGAGTGGCCCTTGTTTTCAACAATGTTGACATGGTGTATGAGAGGTGGAGCATGTCCCCGGGATGGGTTTTATGCAAGGCAAGGCAAGGCTCGACATGGTATTAACTATTTTTGTGGCACTTAGGTATATTATTTAAGCAAGGTATTCGGTACGAGACTTGCATAAAGTGATGCTTGAGCTTGACATTATTTTAGTGAAATGTATGCATAGAGCGGTGTTGGTGGCCAGCTTGGGACTTGGCAGAGTGAACTTTGGGAGTGATGATAGCAATCTATATGGGACATGTGCAAATCAAAACATGAGCTTGGTGATGGCGTTCGGCATAGTGCTTGAGCTAAACACCATCTGAGAAAGATGCCTGAATATTAGCATTTTGATAAAAGTGAGTGGTGACTACTATGGCATCGAACTTGTCATCGACTGTTGGGATTGACATGATGGTATGGTTATGTCAAAACTTTTAGCGCATGCTCACCACTAAGTATTGGCGTGACACACTTTCCATTGAGTATTGGCGTGATAGGTGAACATGAGCATGGCGCTGGCTATCGGTTGGATAAGACAATGTAGTGTAAAGGTGACATCGGTTGACGAAGTGAAGCAACACTGTGTTAGGGCACGTTGAACTGGCTGGCGACATTGTGTTCAAGCATCTCCTCCGACTATGAGGTGTTAGCAGCATGAGCATGGAACTCTAATAAAATTGAAAAGGTATTGGTTGTTGGCTTGAAGCACGAAGCAATGCTAGAGTATGTTATCGGTGGTGGTTGCTATTGTGCTGGAGGGTGAGTATTGTGCTAGCTGACTTGATTATGAGACATGGACTGGCACTAGATAAGTAGGTAGGTATGTAGGTAGGTAGAGCACCGGGCATGTTCATTGATTATATTTAGAAGGCAATGCACCCTCCCCCTCTTTTTTTATAGAGGTTCTCGACCATGGTTGTTTACTACACAGGCAAGCTTTGTATGGGCAACAAAAGTCAAGTTTATGAAGAAGCTTCGTGCCTCAATGTGATTGCAATATGTGTCAATGTTTGTTTCATTGTTTTGAATTTTCATGTGCCTCATAATATCGTGATGCTTGAGATGGACCAACATTGTCAAGGTACTTTGGTTTACAAGAGGTCCTCTATAGCGGTATTGTGGAGGATTATAAGTTGTGCCACAAGTGTATATTATAGCACCAATATTGCGTTGGGAAATCCTTGCAATGAAGGTTTGCGTTAGAGCTCGTGAGTTGGTCGTAGGTTTATTAGTCCATGAGAAAACTCATGCTACCTTGTAGCGGTGTTGGTATTGGCTTTAGCAAAGTGGCAAAGGATGTTGGCTTGGTATTTGTATAGTGTCATTCATGATGCACCTGTTGGTTGGCTAGACATAACATTGGATCTAGTGTGTCAACTGACTATACATTGCAAGTGTTGATTGAATTGTGACACTGGTCATCGCATGCTGATTGATCGAGCGTTAGTCGACTAGTATGGTATGCCGACTGGCTGAACATCACGCCGATTGACTGGACATAGCATTCAGCGTGGTATCAGCTAGCGATTAGCACTTCCTTGGTTCGATGTTCGATTGAATTTTTTGTGTTCAATTCATTAGCGATGTCGGCCATAGTGCATTGGTCAGTGGGCTTGAACTAGAGATTTTATGCTCAAGCGATGCTCTTTCGACGGGTTGTGCTTAAGGACTTCTCTAAAGGCACGATTTGTGGCGAGCATGCACATGTGTATTTGCTTCTTCTTTTTTCAGAGTACAAGAAATACTCATACCTTGTTAAAGTACAACATATAAAACTTGTTCATCCTTTTAGAAACTAGTAGGATGAACACACCAGTGTTAATTGTTTATGGCACAACAACAAAGCCCTTTTTTTTGTGGATCTCTCATCTCTCTGCTCAAAAGTGTTTATTTGTAGGTGGAACCTTACTCACTCCTCTTAAGTCTTTTTGAACAACTTATTGCAGTATCGATCCATAGGCAGTGATTTTATTAAGAGACAATTTAAGATTTTTTTTTTGTGCCTTCAGAATTTAAATAGTCTTGCGACCACTTTCCTCATTTTTGTTTTGTTTTGTTTGAGATTTCATCATTAGGCACTCCATTGTTTAAGGGACAATGAAGAAACCCTGCAGATCTTTTTGTAGAACCAGAAAGATAGGCAAATCCGGTGATGGTTGTTTCAAATAGGCACAACACCAAAGCCTTACTTTGTTTAAAGTACAAAGTATAAAACTTGTCCATCCGTTTTATTACTGATCAGACAGACTCACCAGTGTTAATTGTTTAAGGGCACAAACTTAACAAAGCCCATTTGGTGGCATGAGGCCTTTTTGGAATTTGTGGATAGTTAGAGGACCTCACATTCGCTTAAGACAAGTCACTCACCAATAATGTTATGTGGAGAGATTTTTTTTTTTCTTTTGAAACTTGAATTTATTTCGAGTTTATTTGAGGCTTTGCACTTATTTGAAGTTTGGTATATATATTTTTTTTCTTTCTTTTTTTTTCTCTTTTTTTCTTCTTTTTTTTCTATCTCTTTTTTTTTTTGGCTAGGCAAAATACTTCCTGAGATATTGCCCATGGACAGGAGGTATAAACCTTTCACCATGGCAATCTACAAGCTAATAGACATTTCCACCGAATGCACATTCGACTCTATAGGGCCCCTCCCATTTAGGCACCGCTTTATTACCGGTAGGTTGCTCTTCGACTAATCTACAGAATATGAGGACTAATTCCTCCTCTTTGAACTTTACTGGGGGACCCCTCTAGTAAGGTACCCATAATACCATCTTCTTCTTGTCAATGCTTTCAGGCAATGTGGGTTCATCGTCGATATGTATAGGGAACATTAGCGTTCCTCTTTCTCGAGTAACCTGGGTGTGCTTGGTTCACTGAGCAAGCCTCGAATATTTGCATATTTCATGCTTTTGTAACTGGAGTCTTTAACAAGCAGATAGGCGTTGTTCATCAGGGTGTGCTTAACTACACAGGTATCCCAAATCCTATTCATTGGTTCTGAATCTTCTATATTATGAACCCATATTGTTTCCCCCATCTCAAATATATATGCGTCGCGAAGTATATGTTTTGCAGGTTTTATTCCACATTTCGGGAATATTAATGTCCCAGGAGCTCTTTCAGCCGTGTTGCAGATTCCGCATAAGAATATTTCTTGCGGATTAGGCTCTGTTATGAATAAATGTGTTACGTCTAATACACTTTCTTCATCATCTGACCCGTCTAATGAGCCTTTATCGTATTCGGTTTGGTTGTTGATCATACGGCGTGTATCATCTACTTCTTCCCAGTCAGTCATATGTTCCGAAGAGGAATATTCAAGAGGGCATGAGCTCTCTCCTTCGTCTAATTTCTTTGGGATTAAGCCACATCTTGCGCGCTTCTTTTTCGCACATTCTGCCTTTAGGATTACTTCTCATCCTTCGCATATCCAGGTTTGGTATCTGTCATCCAAGACCTTTGCCTCTTCTTTTTCAACTGTGCCGCAAGGTGGGTGGTACACTCTCTCACACCTGTAGCACATGAACATTAACCAATAGTTACCTTCTTTACCACATTCTGCACAAAAGGCCTTCGTTATAGGCACCCAACCTTCAGAGTCCCATTCAAGCTTGGATGCCGTATCCCATTCCTCATATTCAGAATCTTCCATATGACAGGAAGTCTCCATCTCTCCTTCAGAGTAATCTAAAATCTCTTTATTCTTAGCAATATGGGAGCTTAATTCTCCTATTCCTCTATCTATTATTTTGGAGGATGTTGCACCGGTGCTGAGTTTCCTCTTTTTTGTTCTTCGCCTTTTGTTGTTGCCACTTCTAAGAGACATGTATGCACGGCATATGCCTAGAGTGGCCTCTTTGGTGTGTGGTCGCGTGGAAGGCGAATAAACCTCCTTCTCCTTCCCTTTTTCTTGTAAGCACAACTGGCGAGTCGTCAAGTTCGACTCCATGAGCTGCAGTGGTGCAAATGGGTTCTGGGCGAGTATATCCTGATATTTGCACATCTTCCTCTTGCAAGACAGGTATTCTAACCTTGTTTTTGCATTCAAGCTCTTATAGCCTGCCGGCGGCGAGCCCCTCCTTTCTTCTTCCTGGCTGTGGGATGCAGAGCCAAAATGTTGTTTTTTTACTCCCCTATTGTTGATAGTTAGAGCATTATATTTTTTTACCATCGTCTTGGCCTCCCACTTAAACGCCAAGTTTTGAGAGACGCTCTTAGTGTTGCTGAGACGAGCAAACGCGCTGTCCCTTTCAGGCTTCATCGGAGCCATCGGTGTCTAGGCTATCACTGGGAGCACTGCACTCCTTGGCGGTGATGCTGGAATAAAATGGAGTGTTGTGTTAGGGCTGTAAATGCCCTATTATCTTGTCATATAGAGACACTACTCGAGGGCTCCAAACACCTTCAATTGGAGTGTTGTATTAGAGCTGTAAATGCCCTATTATCTTGCCATCTGGAGACACTACGAGAGTGCTCCGAACACATTCAATTGGAGTGCTGTGTTAGGGCTGTAAATGCCCTATAATCTTGCCATCAGGTCACACTACGAGAGTAGTCCAAACACCATCGATTGGAGTATTGTATTAGGGCTGTAAATGCCCTATTATCTTGTCATATAGAGACACTACTAGAGTCATCCAAACACTTTCAATTGGAATGTTGTATTAGAGCTATAAATGCGTAATTATCTTGCAATAATGAGACACTACTAGAGTGCTCCAAACACCTCCAATTGGAGTGTTGTTTTAAAACTATAAATGCCCACTTATCTTGCTATATAGAGAGAATACCAGAGTGATCCAAACACCTTCAATTGGAGTGTTGTTTTAAGGCTATTATTTTCCTATTATCTTGCCATATTACACTACTAGAGTTCTCCAAACCCCTTAAACTGGGGTGTTGTATTAGGGTTGTAAATTCCCTATTATCTTGTCATATAAAGACACTACTTGAGTGCTCCCAACACTTTCAATTGGAGTGTTGTATTAGAGCTGTAAATGCCCTATTATCTTGTCATCTGGAGACACTACGAGAGTGATCCAAACTCATTCAATTGGAGTGTTGTGTTAGGGCTGTAAATGCCCTATTATCTTGTCATATAGAGACACTACTAGAGTGCTCCAAACACCTTCAATTGGAGTGTTGTATTAGAGCAGTAAATGCCCTATTATCTTGCCATCTGGAGAAAGTACGAGGGTGCACCGAACACATTCAATTGGAGTGTTTTGTTAGGGCTGTAAATGCCATATTATCTTGCCAATAGGACACACTACGAGAGTGCTCCAAACACATTCAATTGGAGTGTTGTGTTAGGGCTGTAAATGCCCTATTATCTTGTCATATATAGACACTGCTACAGTGCTCCAAACACCTTCATTTGGAGTGTTGTATTAGAGCTATAAATGCCCAATTATCTTGCCATCTGGAGACACTACGAGAGTGCTCCAAACACCTTCAATTGGAGTGTTGTATTAGAGCTGTAAATGCCCTATTATCTTGCCATCTGGAGACACTACGAGAGTGCTCCAAACACCTTCAATTGGAGTGTTGTATTAGAGCAGTAAATGCCCTATTATCTTGCCATCTGGAGAAACTACGAGGGTGCACCGAAGACATTCAATTGGAGTGTTTTGTTAGGGGTGTAAATGCCATATTATCTTGCCATCTGGAGAAACTACGAGGGTGCACCGAAGATATTCAATTGGAGTGTTGTGTTAGGGCTGTAAATGCCCTATTATCTTGTCATATATAGACACTGCTAGAGTGCTGCAAACACCTTCATTTGGAGTGTTGTATTAGAGCTGTAAATGCCCAATTATCTTGCCATCTGGAGACACTACGAGAGTGCTCCAAACACCTTCAATTGGAGTGTTGTATTAGAGCTGTAAATGCCCTATTATCTTGCCATCCGGAGACCCTACGAGAGTGCTCCAAACACATTCAATTGGAGTGTTGTGTTAGGGCTGTAAATGCCCTATTATCTTGTCATATAGAGACACTACTAGATTGCTCCAAACACCTTCAATTGGAGTGCTGTGTTAGGGATGTAAATGCCATATTATTGCCGTTAGGACACACTACGAGTGTGCTCCAAACACATTCAATTGGAGTGTTGTGTTAGGGCTGTAAATGCCCTATTATCTTGTCATATATAGACACTGCTAGAGTGCTCCAAACACCTTCATTTGGAGTGTTGTATTAGAGCTGTAAATGCCCAATTATCTTGCCATTTGGAGACACTACGAGAGTGCTCCAAACACCTTCAATTGGAGTGTTGTATTAGAGCTGTAAATGCCCTATTATCTTGCCATCCGGAGACACTACGAGAGTGCTCCAAACACATTCAATTGGAGTGTTGTGTTAGGGCTGTAAATGCCCTATTATCTTGTCATATAGAGACACTACTAGAGGGCTCCAAACACCTTCAATTGGAGTGCTGTGTTAGGGCTGTAAATGCCCTATTATCTTGCCATCAGGAGACACTACGAGAGTAGTTCAAACTCCGTCAATTGAAGTATTGTATTAGGGTGGTAAATACCCTATTATCTTGTCATATAGAGACACTACTAGAGCGCTCCAAACACCTTCAATTGGAGTGTTGTTTTAAGGTTATGATTGCCCTATTATCTTGCCATATAGAGACACTACTAGAGTTCTCCAAACCCCTTCAACTGGGGTGTTGTATTAGGGTTGTAAATGCCCTATTATCTTGTCATATAAAGACACTACTTGAGTGTTCCAAAGACTTTCAATTGGAGTGTTGTATTAGAGCTGTAAATGCCCTATTATCCTGCCATTTGGAGACACTACGAGAGTGCTCCAATCACCGTCAATTGGAGTATTGTATTAGGGCTGTAAATGCTCTATTATCTTGTTATATACAGACACTACTAGAGTGCTCCAAACACCTCTAATTGGAGTGTACTTTTAAGGCTATAAATTGCCTATTATCTTGCTATATAGAGACACTACTAGAGTGCTCCAAACACCTTTAATTGGAGTGCTGTGTTAGGGCTGTAAATGCCCTATAATCTTGCCATCAGGACACACTACGAGAGTAGTCCAAACACCGTCGATTGGAGTATTGTATTAGGGCTGTAAATGCCCTATTATCTTGTCATATAGAGACACTACTAAAGTGCTCCAAACACCTTCATTTGGAGTGTTGTATTAGAGCTATAAATGCCCAATTATCTTGCAATAATGAGACACTACTAGACTGCTCCAGACACCTCCAATTGGAGTGTTGTATTAGAGCTGTAAATGCCCTATTATCTTGCCATCGGGAATCACTACGATAGTGCTCCGAACACCTTCAATTGGAGTGTTGTTTTAAGACTATAAATGCCCAATTATGTTGCTATATAGAGAGACTACCAGAGTGCTCCAAAGACCTTCAATTGGAGTGTTGTTTTAAGGCTGTTATTGCCCTATTATCTTGCCATATAGAGACACTACTAGAGTTCTCTAAACCCCTTCAACTAGGGTGTTGTATTAGGGTTGTAAATGCCCTATTTTCTTGTCATATAAAGACACTACTTGAGTGCTCCAAACACTTTCAATTGGAGTGTTGTACTAGGTCTGTAAATGTCATATTATATTGCCATCTGGAGGTACTATTAGAGTGCTCCAAACTACTTCAATTGGGGTGTTGTATTTGGGCTGTAAATGTCCAATCATCTTTCCATCTGGACAGAATACTAGAATGCTAAAAACACCTTCAATTGGAGTGTTGTATTAGAGCAGTCAATGCCCTATTATCTTGCCATCTGGAGAAACTACGTGAGTGCTCCCAACAAATTCAATTGGAGTGTTGTGTTAGGGCTGTAAATGCTCTATTATCTTGCCATTAGGAGACACTACGAGAGTGGTCCAAACACCGTCAATTGGAGTATTGTTTTTGGGCTGTAAATGCGCTATTATCTTGTCATATATAGACACTACTAGAGTGCTCCAAACACCTTCAATTGGTGTGTTGTATTAGAGCAGTAAATGCCCTATTATCTTGTTATCTGGAGACACTACGAGAGTGCTCCGAACACATTCATTGGGAGTGCTGTGTTAGGGCTGTAAATGCCATATTTTCTTGCCATCAGGAAAGACACTACGAGAGTAGTCCAAACACCGTCGATTGAAGTATTGTATTAGGGCTCTAAATGCCCTATTATCTTGTCATATAGAGACACTACTAGAGTGCTCCAAACACCTTCAATTGGAGTGTTGTCTTAGAGCTATAAATGCGTAATTATCTTGCAATAATGAGACACTACTAGAGTGCTCCAGACACCTCCAATTGGAGTGTTGTTTTAAGACTATAAATGCCCAATTATCTTGCTAGATAGAGACACTACGAGAGTGCTCCAAACACCTTCAAATGGAGTGTTGTTTTAAGGCTATTATTGCTCTATTATCTTGCCATATAGAGACACTACTAGAGTTCTCCAAACCCCTTCAACTGGGGTGTTGTATTAGGGTTGTAAATGTCCTATTATCTTGTCATATAATGACACTACTTGAGTGTTCCAAACACTTTCAATTGGAGTGTTGTATTAGAGCTGTAAATGCCCTATTATCTTGCCATTTGGAGAAACTACGAGAGTGCTCCAATCACCGTCAATTGGAGTATTGTATTAGGGCTGTAAATGCTCTATTATCTTGTTATATACAGACACTACTAGAGTGCTCCAAACACCTCTAATTGGAGTGTTGTTTTAAGGCTATAAATTGCCTATTATCTTGCTATATAGAGACACTACGAGAGTGCTCCAAACACCTTCAATTGGAGTGTTGTTTTAAGGCTATAATTGCCCTATTATCTTGTCATATAGAGACATTACTAGAGTTCTCCAAACCCCTTCAACTGGGGTGTTGTACTAGGGTTGTAAATGCCCTATTATTTTGTCATATAAAGACACTACTTGAGTGCTCCAAACACTTTCAATTGGAGTGTTGTATTAGAGCTGTAAATGCCCTATTATCTTGCCATCTGGAGATACTACAAGAGTGGTCCCATCACCGTCAATTAGAGTATTGTATTCGGGTTGTAAATGCTCTATTATCTTGTCATATAGAGACACTACTAGAGTCCTCCAAACACCTTCAATTATAGTGTTGTATTAGAGCTATAATTGCGTTATTATCTTGCAATAATGAGACACTACTAGAGTGCTCCAGACACCTACAAATGGAGTGTTGTTTTAAGGCTATAAATTCCCTATTATCTTGCTATATAGAGACACTACTAGAGTGCTCCAAACACGTTCAATTGGAGTGTTGTTTTAAGGCTATAATTGCCCTATTATCTTGCCATATAGAGACACTACTAGAGTGCTCCAAACATCTTCAACTGGGGTGTTGTATTAGGGTTGTAAATGCCCTATTATCTTGCCATACTAGAGTGCTCCAAACACCATCAGTTGTAGTGTTGTACTTGGTCTGTAAATGCCCTATTATATGGCAATCTGCAGGCACTACTAGAGTGCTCCAAACAACTTCAATTGGGGTGTTGTATTTGGGTTGTAAATATCCTATCATCTTTCCATTTGGACACACTTCTAGAATGCTACGAACACCTTCAATTAGAGTGTTGTACTAGGGTTGTAAATGTCCAATTACCTTGCCATATAGAGGCACTACTAGAGTGCTCCAAACACCTTCAATTGGAGTGTTGTACTAGGCCAGTAAATGCCTTATTATCTTGTCATATAGAGAAACTACTAGAGTGCTCCAAACACCTTCAATTGGAGTGTTGTTTTAAGGCTATAAATTCCTTTTTTATCTTGCCATATAGAGACACTACAAGAGTGCTCCAAACACCTTCAATTGGAGTGTTGTTTTAAGGCTATAATTGCCCTATTATCTTGCCATATAGAGACACTACTAGAGTGCTCCAAAACACCTTGAACTGGGGTGTTGTATTAGGGTTGTAAATGCCCTATTATCTTGCCATATAGAGACACTTCTAGAGTGCTCCGAACACCTTCAGTTGGAGTGTTGTATTAGGTCTGTAAATGCCCTATTATATTGCCATCTGGAGGCACTACTAGAGTACTCCAAACAACTTCAATTGTGGTGTTGTATTTGGGTTGTAAATGTCCTATCATCTTTCCATCTGGACACACTACTAGAATGCTACAAACACCTTCAATTAGAGTGTTGTACTAGGGTTGTAAATGTCCAATTATCTTGTCATATAGAGGTGCTACTAGAGTGCTCCGAACACCTTCATTTGTAGTGTTGTATTAGAGTAGTAAATGCCCTATTATCTTGACTTTTGGAGACACCACGAGAGTGCTCCAACATTCAATTGGAGTTCTGTGTTAGGGCTGTAAATGCCGTATTATCTTGCCATCAGGAGACACTACGATAGTAGTCCAAACACCGTCAATTGGAGTATTGTATTAGGGCTGTAAATGCCCTATTATCTTGTCATACAGAGACACTACTAGAGTGCTCCAAACACCTTCAATTGGAGTGTTGTATTAGAGCTGTAAATGCGTTATTATCTTGCAATAATGAGACACTACTAGAGTGCTCCAAACACCTCCAATTGGAGTGTTGTTTTAAGGCTATAAATGCCCAATTATCTTGCCATATAGAGACACTACCAGAGTGCTCTAAACACCTTCAATTGAAGTGTTGTTTTAAAGCTATTATTATTGCCCTATTATTTTGTCATAAAGAGACACTACTAGAGTGCTTCAAATACCTTCATCTGGGGTGTTGTATTAGGGTTGTAAATGCCCTATTATCTAGTCATATAAAGACACTACTAGAGTGCTCCAAACACCTTCAATTGGAGTGTTGTATTAGAGCTGTAAATGCTCTATTATCTTGCCATCTGGAGACACTACGAGAGTGCTACAAACACCGTCAATTGGTATATTGTATTAGGGATGTAAATGCCATATTATCTTGTCATATAGAGACACTACTAGAGTGCTCCAAACACCTTCAATTGGAGTGTTGTATTTGAGCTATAAATGCGTTATTATCTTGCAATAATGAGACACTACTAGAGTGCTCCAAACACCTCCAATTGGGCTGCGTATGAGAGTACGCGGGTCGCATCAGAGATGATGCGACCCGTGTCATGTACCGAGAGGCAGAGTTGAAGATGAAATCAAAACCCCTGGAAATGCCTTTTTTTTACAATTGATAAAAACCAAAATTTTAATTACCGTCATTTAATCATTGCAATCAGATTTAGGAACTTAAACAAACCAAACTAACATTTTATCACTTCTAGTACCTAATTAATTTAAGTAGAGTCAAGTTTATATTTGAATCGTCCTATGGATCGATACCTGATTTTGCTATACGATAGAATTGTGCACTTGCAGTCTTAATCGGAAGTTAACTCAAGGTTTAAAAAATACAGCTTGCTGTACCGAAACTTTGTGATACACTTTTGTGTGAACAGTTATCACGGTCACTGGACCGTGACAATGGCAGGCCTCACTTAGGTCAATCTCAATCTTATTTTACCAATCTTACATATACGTTATCCTTAATCTTGAGTTAATACTTTTGCTATCCAATGTCTTGTGCCTTCATGACCATATCCATAATATTATATTGCAGTGTATTAATTCATTCTTGATGTATAATTACTATTCCTTCACTTGTAATGAACCTGCACATATACTCAAGAGGAGAACTGTAAAATACAATTATGTATATTTTGCAAATCTCGTCAAACATATAAGTCGAGGGCTCCCAAAAACCAACAGATTTATATATCTGATTAACATTATATAATCATTGAATTTATCAGTAGTTGAATTTAATGACAAGTTATTTTGATTTAAGTTGAATATCGCCTCTAATTGATATGTATATAATAAATTCGATTTGATTATCATTTATTATGTCCCATTCGATTTTAACATCTACCATTTCGAATTTGTAACAGCGCGATAATATATAGTTTTCAAATATATATACTTCGGATCTATATATACCATTAATGAATTCTAGGGTTTAAATTATAAAAATGAAAACTTTAGAAACAAAAAAAAATTATTAACTTTTTCTTTTGAAATTATTTTGAACCTATATACAAAATTTGAGAACTTATGGGTCTATTTAATAAATATGTAAACTTGAGACTTAAAGAATGACAGAACTAAAAATTGTAAACGTTGAAAACTAAAATTATAAACTTCGGTAATAAAACAAGGAGGACGTGGCATTCAAAACCACATGGCTACAGGGCTCTCATGCCTAAAACCACCTATTTTACCCCCTCGCTTGGCAATATTTTAAAACTCCACAAATCCTTCAAATAGCTCTATTCTTAATCAAATTTGGAAAATACAAAATTAGCAAATACAAAAGAAAAATGAAAATTCATTGAAATCTTTAGACGGTCTGAACCCCTTTAATCTTCATCATCAATTTGGTGGGCCCAGAGTCATACAAAATTAAGCATTTCCCTTCCCCAAAGAAATTATTAAATTTGTTTGCTGTAATAAGGCAATTGGAATGTGCGTTTTCAATGCTGGTGTTAAGTACAACTGAATTGTTTTTTGAATTTGTTGAAAAGTTCCATTTAACCGGCAACATTTTGCACATAATAGTAAATTTTCTTGGGGCATGAACCTGTTTTTTGGAACCGTTATAGGTAGTTCTTGACTTAAATGTTACGAACACCTGTTTTGGTTCTTCCAGCTCAGCGTGATGGCCACAGTAATGATCAATATAAATACAAATGTTAAAGGTCATTTTGTTGAAGACGAACCAAAACTCTCCCATTAACGAAAAAAAAAATACTAATGGAAGAAGCCCAAATAGACATTGTAGATCTCGAAGCTTCTCTGCAACGTGAACTCGACACATTATGGGGCAATGCAAACGAGACAGAGAACTTCACCATCTTTCGCACACCACATAATATTTCCCAAAGCAAGAAGAATATCTTCGAGCCCTCTGTCGTCTCCATTGGCCCATTCCACCGTGGTCAAAAGCACCTCCAAACCGTGGAGGAACAGAAAAGACGATACCTGAAGGATTTCTTGTCCCGTGGAGACCACATAAGTTTGAATCTCTGTATATCAGAGATGAAGTTTCTAGAAACGAGAACACGGAGGTGTTATAGTGAGACGTTTGATGATGTTGACAGCAATGCATTTGTCAAGATGATGTTGCTTGACGGATGCTTTGTGCTCGAGCACTTCTTAAAAAAGTATGAAAGAAATGGGAATTCTATTTTGGAGATTGGCTGGAATTATAATTTCATAGTTCGTGATTTGCTACTTTTAGAGAATCAAATTCCCTTCTTTATAGTCGAGAAATTATACGAGATTGGTTTAAAACAAGAAATTAGAAAGAATTTTGTTAATCCCCTTCTTCGTCATGTGGCCTTCAAACTATCAAATGTCACTAGAGACTCCATATATGCATACCAGCCACCAGCTGAAATTCATCATTTGGTCCATCTCTATTACCACTATTTAGTGCCCAACCCAGAGAAACCAGTTGTATTGATTTCCAAATTTGATCTTACCAGAATGTTCAGTGCCAATAGAATTATCAAAGGCTTGCTTCATCGGTTTCGTTCAAGTGTGCTTAGAGGAAGATCTCCTCATTCGACATCTGGAAAATCGTCAGTGCCATTGCCGAATTCTACCTGGAATTTATCCTCGATGGTGATCCCTTCTGCCACTGAGCTCAAAGAAGCGGGCCTAAAATTCACACCAAAATGCAACCCGAAACATATGCTCGACATATCATTTGAATATGGTGTCTTAAAAATCCCTAGACTATACATCATTGATGACACTAAGCCTATTTTCGCAAACCTTTTAGCATTTGAACATTCCAAATATGGAAAAGAGAATAAACCCTTTACAAGGTTTGTAGCATTTTTAGATAATCTTGTCAACACACCAAATGATGTGACAATATTACAAGAGTGCGGAATCATTGAGAACTGGCTAGGCAGTGAAGAGGACTTGACTCATTTCATCAACAAGGCCACCGAAGGTACAGCTTTTAGCGCTGATCACTATTTGGCGGAATTATACACGGAAGTGAATAGATACATTGGATCAAGTTGGAACAGGCAGCGAGCAAATTTGATTCGTGATTACTTTAGCAGTCCGTGGGCAGCAATTTCTCTCATCGCTGCTTTCATGCTTCTCATTCTTACATTGGTGCAATCTTTCTTTGCAGTTTTGTCCTACATCCATCCCCTGAAGTCATGATACTTTAACTTTTCGTACTATTCAGAGCTTCTAAATTGAACAAGAAAAAAGTGATGTTACCATGTATGTTACTTTTTTTCATACAATGCATGTTTGGAAGGAGTGATTTCTTAATTTTTGTTTTTTTTCTTCCTAGTTTGTGAATTCTAATTCTTTTTAGTTTGGTATCTTGTATGTCTTTTGTTTTTATGATTTTCTACGAAGTTTTATTCATAAGTACCTTGTAACTGTGCACTATATATCTTTGGTGTATTTTACTTTGTTTTTTTGTAAAGCAATACATAGATCTATTTATTTTCAATTTCACCTCTTGAAACACTCTTACCGCTAATTTTATTTTAGGATCCTGATAACAATCTCCGTACATTTATCCCCCACAATTAACCCCACATAAACTTTCAAAACAACCATGGGGGACCACTCAATCATTAATAAAATGATAGTGTTTAACTTGAAGCATCAAAATATTTATATTGAATTTGCAAGTATTAATTTCCATGCAACGATATCTATTTATGAAAGAATAAATCAATCCATCAGTTATCCCCGCACAAAATTTTATTTTTTCTTTGTATCGTCCCCGCACAACTGGGGACTATTAAATAAACATCGTGGTCCAAAACTTCATGGGTTGAACTTCTCAGACATTGATAAATACTTCTCAGACATAATGATAAATACTTATCAGAAAGAATGATAAATATTTTCTTGAACATCAATAAACATATAAACATTTATTTCTAAATATTTTAATATCAACTTTTAGTAAAACATCTATGACTTAAATATATTATATGAATATTTTATGTTACATGGATAAATACTTGTCAAGACAAAAATAAATATTGTATTTTTGAACTTGCCAATAAGTACTGTTTAATCAAATCAATGTATTATCATGTCAGAGACAATGATAAATACTTTCTTGAACAACAATAAACAGATAAATATTTATTTCTAAATATTTTAATTGCAACTTTCAGTAAAATATCTATGACATAAATAGGTTGGATGAATATTTTATGTTAAATAGATAAATACTTTGTTCTTGAACTTGCCAATAAGTAATGTTTAATTAAATAAATGTATCATCATGTCAGAAATAATGATAAATACTTGTCATACATAATGATATATACTTGTCAGACATAATGATAAATACATTCTTGAACATCAATAAACATTTATATCTAAATATTTTAATTACAACTTTCAGTAATACATCTATGACTTAAATATATTAAATAAATATTTTATGTTACAAGAATAAATACTTGACAAGACAAAAATGGATACTGTATTCTTGAACTTGCCAACAAGTCCTGTTTAATCAACGACAATTATTAGCGGGACCATCGATAGTTAAGAAAGTTATTAGGGTACAGTATATTTTAATTCAAAAGTTAGTCAAGGCAGTTATTAGCGGGGATTGTTATTAGGAGACAGTATTATTTAATGCGGTGCTAAATGGGGAGGACAGGGGAGAGGGGAATGAAATAATTATTCTTTATTTTAATATTAAATATTAAATAAAAAATAAATAAAAAATAATACAAATGTCCAAGTAGTCTTGAGAATTTTAAAAATATCCAAATTGCAAAAAATTTCAGCAGTCAAATAAAGAACTGGACAGCCGAAATTTTCGGCGGCCATATAACATGAGTTAGGTTTCTACCCGAAACCCTTTTGTATATTTATGACTTTTTATTTAATTAGAAATTTCTATGATATTTTTATTTTTTATTTTTATATTAGAAATATTTTATATGTTTTCTTGAAAATAGATGAAATATTATATAATTTGATTTATTAGAATGACAACAACAAATAATCCAGATCAATCTTTTTGGAGTTGGATTTTTTTGTGAATGTAAGAAAAATTAATTAAATATTTCTTTTTGTGCTATTGGAAAAAATAAAAAATATTTTTTATCTGAGTAAATAAAGAAAATATTATGGTCATTCTAATGCAATTAAATTCTAAGATATTATATATATTTTGAATTTTTTTCTTAAAAGAAGTAATTTCTATGACAAAAGTCAGAGAATATTTTCCTTTTTTCAAAAGTAGATGGATCACAATATTTTTTGTATTTATCAAGAAATGATTTTTGAAACGAAATCAATATATAACTCATAATCAAATTATATATTTATTTCATCTACTTTCGATATATATATATCTCTTTCCAATGCCTACTGTATAAACGATTATGTTACTGCGGAAGATCTTTTCCATGTTACTGCGAAAGATCTGGAGAAGTTCTCTGCTGGTTATCCTGACATTGTTCGATATTCATCCTTGAATTTTCGCCTTTATAACGACTTAGCAACATCCAATATATAAGTGCATTAAAATAATATGGATTCACTCAACATATGGGAAAATGTGAAAATATTTAATTTAAAATAGGAAAATAACAGAATTTAAGGTTTTAGTAGAGAAATAGGAATGTACTTCGAATATAAATCGTAACATAAGTTAATTGAGTATTTTGATGGGAAAATATGAAATTATTTAAATTTAAAATGGGAACTTAAGAAATTTGATTGCTTTGATGGGAACATTTTGATAGCAACAATTCTTCTTTTGGACAAAATTAAATTTTGATAGCCACAATTTATCCTCTCTGTTTTTTTTTTTTTTTTTTTAAATGATTATATTGCGCCAGTTAATATTGTCTTGAGCTTCACATGGCACACATGGCAGTGCACATTTTAAAAAATTGGAATAACATACCACGGCCTGTATTGACTTGGCCCCTATTATGGAGCATTTGTCCACTTTTTCTTTTAATGACAAGATCACATTTTGCATGAATATATTATTCCAGGTGCTATTAGGTGAGAACCGGAAGAAATTGGAGGATGCGCGTCCTTTTCGATCGGATTAATGAAAGTTCATTACCTTTATTTCTATGGACAGAGAGAGAGAGCCCCAAAGTATTAATTCAACCATACAATATATAGATGTTGACAGTAGCAATATGTCAAACATTTACTTTTCATCCCTCTGTGGACGGTTGCACCCCACAACAAAACTGGTTGAAAATGACCTGTGACCTAACCGAATTCAGATCCAATGAAATATCGATCCGACCTGTATCGTATTCAATAATGGATATTGGTATGATTAAGGATATAGGAAAATGCTATTTCATATCGGTTATTTTATAGAGTAATTATATAAAATAATAATATATGCAGATTATATAATATATTCAATTCAATATAATTAATTTGCATGATATTTAATATTATAATGTTTGAACAATAATTAGTGATGTATTTTTGTGATTTAGTGTATATTTTTGTTGTAAGAAAATTTTTAAATATTATTTTTATATACTTGTTTTGTTATTGAGTTTCAAAAATTGAATTTGTTCAAAGAGATATTTGTGTTTTTGAATTTTCTTACTTAATAAAAAAAGTTGTAGGAATTGATTGACTCATTATTCGTGTTTTTGAATTTTCTTGCCTAATGACTGTATTATTCGTTATTTAGCTCCTACTTTTTTGTTACTATATAATTATAACGGATAAGGACAAGGTAGAGTAATGCCAATTCTTACTAAGTGAGGATAGGTATGTATATGAAAATCTTTTCACCCTTCCCGTATCGTACCCATTAACACTGCCATATGTAGTGGAGTTGTTAAGTAATCAGGCTCTCTATCTATAGTCTCTATACCTATAAATAGGAAGGGTGCCATTTGAAATTAATATATACACAGCCACAAGTAACTCCAATAATTTAATTACAGCTCCTTGTATAAATGGCTCTATCCTTTCCACTTCCAACTTTCATCCTAGTTCGCCAGACACAAATGAGAGGAGTGCTCTCATGTAGGTTCCGCACTTACGCAAATTTACAGTCTCCAAGGTTTGAGCGACGGTCAGGACACTATAAACCATCCATATGGAAAGATAACTTAATACAGTCATTAGGTGGAGATGGCCATGTAAGCAAATAAACAGATATATTAGAAACGGTTCTTGATGTTTAGCTGTATATCCTTGAGCTTAATTGGTGTACAATCTTTAATTATCAAGATATATAAAAGACACTAGCATTCTTTTTGTTTTTATTTTTGTTTTGTTTTTGTTTTGTATATGAAGGAGGGTAAAAACATGGAAAGAGTATGCATGCTCAAGAAAGAGGTGAGTCAAATGATATACAAGGAAGAGTTGCTGGGGGATAAATTAGAGCTTCTTCATGCTTTGCAACAGCTCGGGGTGGCATATCATTTCAAGGACGAGATAAACTGTGTAATTACCAATATCCATGAGTCAATGGATCAAATTTCTCTATTTGCAACGCTTGATAACCTTCATGATGTATCACTGCTTTTCGCACTGCTGAGGATGCATGGATTTAGTGTACAGGAAGGTATATCTTTGTATATTTATATGTTCTTAAGAAAAACTATAGTTGTTAACTATAGTATATTTCACTTTCACTGTTGTAAACCATATGTTTATCCTCAGTAATTTTTATATAAAATGATACTTAAATTTGAAATTTTATATGAGGATAATTACACAAGCACTCAAAAATCTTTGAGCAGATATACTCAGAAGTTACTTCGATGACAAAGGAAATTGCAGAGAAAAGCTATATTCAGACATTAGAGGAATACTAAGTTTGTACCAGGCTTCATTTCTCGCAAAAGAAGGAGAAGAGGCATTGGAGATGGCTAGACACTTCACAACCAAACACCTAACAACTTATTTGGAAAGCTCCAAGCACAATAATTCAAGGTTAAAAGAACATGTTTCCTACGCACTGGATATCCCACTGAATTGGAGGATCGAAAGACTGCACTCTCGCTGGTTTATCGAGCAATACAAGATAGATGAGCAAATAAGACCTGCACTGTGGGAACTTGCCGTTTTGGATTTCAATATACTTCAAACCTTGTACAAGAAAGAACTAAAGCAGGTGTCAAAGTAAGTATATCAATTATAATACATCAATTAAATCAGAAAGGAAAATGACGGTGAGATAAAGAGAATTTTGGTTTATACTTTGAAAAAGGTTTTTATATATGTATCTTTTAAAAATTCTTTTCATTTATCTTGTGTCCAGATGGTGGACTGATTTAGGACTCCACGAAAAACTACCGTTTATTCGAGACAGGCTCGTTGAGAACTACATTGGGAGTGTATGCCTCGCTTTTGAGCCAGAGCATTCAAGTTTTCGAAAAGCAATGAGCCAGTCAAACTGCTTGATTACAACCCTCGATGATATATATGATGTTTATGGGTCACTGGATGAACTTGAGGTCTTCACAGACGCCATCCAACAGTAAGTATTTTATGGGTGTAACTTGTAATTGATACATTCTATAATATAGGCTATTTCAATTCTGAATTGCAATTTTCCTTTGAATAGATGGGATGTCACGGCCATGGTGGGGCTTCCCGAGAACTTCCAAATGTGCATTTTAGCTCTCATTAATACTGTTGAAGATCACGGTAGAGAAATCTTGAAAGAAAAAGGGCTTTATGTTATTCCATATCTTAGACGAGCAGTAATTCACTGATCCATATCACATTTTTCTTCCTAGTGCATAAGTTTATTACCAACATATCATTCAAAATTATTATGAAAATGAAAAAAGGCTGATCGAGACATAAATTTGGCAGTGGAAAGATCTTTGCAAAGCATTCCTAGTGGAAGCACGATGGTACCACAATGGATATGCACCAAAATTGGAATACCTTGAGAACGCATGGGTCTCCATTGCAGGCATCATATCTCTTTCCAATGCCTACTGTATAAACGATTATGTTACTGTGAAAGATCTGGAGAAGTTCTCTGCTAGTTATCCTGACATTGTTCGATATTCATCCTTGAACTTTCGCCTTTATAACGACTTAGCAACATCCAATGTAAGTGCATTAAAATAATATGGATAGAACAGGCTGATAATTAAGTAGTAATAATGAATTTAATGTTGTTGCCCAAACAAATTTGGGGGTATATACCCAACCAGATGATGTGATCCTATTCTTTATAAATAACTCAGTCAAAAACCTGAAATTTATTTTTAAATGAGGTTGGTACCAATATTTGGATCCTCATCCATCTGAAAAGAAAAGAAAGTAATTTTCTTGTATTCTATACACATCTCATTACAAACATTGTTCTTGAATTACACATCACATTTCTAATTTTAGGATGAGATGCTGCGCGGGGATATCGAAAAATCTGTTCAATGTACTATGCGTGACAAAAGTGTCACAGAATCTGTTGCTCGCCAAGAAATAACGGAAATGATTTTGAAAAATTGGACATCGCTCAATGGCAAAGTTTATGGCAATTCTACTTTTGAGAAGTATTTCAAAAATGTTGCTCTCAATATCCCACGCATGGCACAACGTTTTTATCGATATGGCGATGGATATGGAAAGCCCTGCAGTGATATCAAAAATCTAGTTACCTCAATATTGTTTGAACCAATTAATTACTAGGATGTTTTCTTTTCTTCATTTTCTTGTTTGTTTCTTTCTCTTCTTCCTTTCATTTAAGTGATCTAGCTACTTTTTACTTGTACTCCCACTGCAGATGTTGCTAATGATTTTTCGTTCTAAATGTATCAATAATAGACTTTTGCAGAAACAGTGTGAAGTTATATTTGTATGAAGTTATTTCTTTTTAGTACTTTCCTATTAGAAAATATGTAAAAAGGTTTTGCAAACTAGTACTATGATTCTCTCTAATATCCAACTAATAAAATTCAAGTTTGCAAGTTGTCTTGTGTAAGAATATATCATTACTACAAAAACGTTAACTATACATGACATATCATATATACATGGGTACAAAAAAAAATTACATTAACAGTGTGTAATGAAAGGAGACACTTCCATGAAAAATCATACATACCTACAGGGTCTGAAAGTTTTGAACAGTATCCGGAAGTCATGCTGTAAATTTTTACTTCTTTTTTTTGAAATTATTTGAACGTGTTTATAAATTTTGTATAATTAGGGGTCACTTTTATTAAAATGGAAAATACAAAACAAAAGGTTTCTCTAACATGGCATGGGAGCCAGATGACCTCATGCATGAATATGTTTTACCACCGTTAAATATTATTTCAAAGGAACCATTCTATCTCGTTATCGGATGAGGATGAAAAAAAAGGTTACTGCTATCAGTACACTACCATTGATCGATAGAAGAAAATAGACAATTTATCCTATTGCTTCTTCAGGTATCAACCGATATAATAATATTTCAACTTATTTACTAACTTCTCACAACACCTTTCGTCTTTAATCTATCAGCTTCAGACCAAGATTTGTTTAAACCGTTAGTAAATGGAGCTTAGAAGATTCCATTTATGTAGTAATTTTAAGAGAATTTTTCAATTTCAACCTTTTGTAACCCATTTTTTTATTTTAGAACACAAAAATCTTAAGCAAAATACAACAAATACTTATTTCTCGTCTCAGAAAGTTATAGATAAAAAAACCATAAATTATTATAGTTATTTAAGCCATTCGTGTTTCCCCTTATATTAGGAAAATGAACACCATTATAAATTAAAATATTTTTGTATTTTTCTTTATGTTCATTAAATATGAAACTTTTATATATAATTAATCATATAAATTTTGGGATTCACTAAACATATGGGAAAATGTGAAAATATTTAATTTAAAATAGGAAAATAACAGAATTTAATGTTTTAGTAGAGAAATAGAGTACTTCGAATATAAATCGTAACATAAGTTAATTGAGAATTTTGATGGGAAAATATGAAATTATTTAAATTTAAAATGGGAATATTTTGATAACAACAATTTCTTTTTTTTGATAGCAGCAATTCTTCTTTTGGACAAAATTAAATTTTGATAGCCACAATTTCTCTTTTTTTTTTTTTTTTTTTTAAATGACTATATTGCGCCAGTTAATATTGTCTTGAGGGTAGCCGCTATCAAGTTTTCAAAAAAAATATATATATATTGTCTTGAGCTTCACATGGCACACATGGCAGTGCACATTTTAAAAAATTGGAATAACATACGATGGCCTGTAATAAAATATCAAGAATCTAGCTAAATAACGAATTTTTACTTGTCCCCTATTATGGAACATTTGTCCTATTTTTCTTTTAATGACAATATCACTTTTTGCATTAATATATTATTGCAGGGTGCTATTAGGTGAGAACCGGAAGAAATTGGAGGATGCGCGTCTTTTTCGATCGGATTAGTGAAAATTCATTCCCTTAATTTGTATGGATACAGAGAGCTCCAAAGTATTAATTCAACAATACGGACGCTGAAAGGAACAATTTCATCCCTCTTTTTTTGAGATTCTGATAGTTGCTATCAGATTACAGAAGAATAATTTCGTCCCTCTGTGGACGGTTGCACCCCACAACTAAAACTGGTTTGACAATCAGCTGAGACAAATTGCTTTCACTCTTGACTGCTCATGTTAATTTGACCTAACCGAATTGAGATCCAATGTAATACCAGATCCGTATCGTATTTAATAATTGGTATTAATTGGTATGATTAAGGATATGAAAAAATGCTATATTTCGTACCCATTATCCTATAGGATAATTATATAAAATAAAAATATATGCAGATTATATAATATATTCAATTCAATATATTTAATTTGTGATGTTTTTTAGTTTTTATTTTTTGTTATCGGAAAAATGTCAAATGTATTAGTTTTATTTGCATTTTTTGTTATTGAGTTCAAAAAAATGAATTTGTCCTAAGAGATATTCGTGAAATTAATGTGTTTTGATATTAGTATTCTAATAAAATGTAATATTTTATTTGTATTATTCGTTAATTACCCATTACGGTTTTGGTACTCTATAATTTTAACTAATAAGTGTAGGATAGTGTTAGATCAATTCTTAATGAGTAATGCTATAATTACACACACCTACTGACAAGTTATACGTGGACTTGCATATTCTATGTTTAGATGCGTTCATGCTATATTTTTGTGAGTGTTGAAGATTTGGGCACAACACAGCATGTAAGAGCATCTCCATTGTTTGGTTGATTGCACCAATGTAAGAGTTAATTGCTTAATTTTTAAAATTTTCATAATTTCTAATTTAGCAATTAATTTCAATTGCTGGATTGGAGATGCTCTAAGAGTACACAACTGGTACAAACACGCAGGAACAAAGCTTAAAACGTCTAGACAAGGATGGGCAAGAGAGCCGTAAAATGTATCCAGTTCACACCTAGAAAAACAAATGGAAAAAAAAACATGCCCCAAATAAATACGAGTAAAATATTAATTTGTACTTGTCCCCTATTATGGAAGAAATTGGAGGATGTCTGTCCTTTTCGACCGGATTAATGAAAATTCATTCCCTTAATTTGTATGGATAGAGAGAAGAGCGCTCCAAAGTATTAATTCAGCAGATGTTGACTATCGCAATATGTCACACATTTTGTATGTCCGAATACGGACGGTGATAGGAACAATTTCGTTCCACTGTGGAACCCCACAACTAACACTGGTTGCTTTCACTCTTGACCGCTCATGTTATTTTGACCTAACCGAATACAAATTCAATGTATTACCCGACCCGTATCGTATTCAATAATAGATATTGGTATGACTAAGAATATGAAAAAATGTTATTTTGTACCCATTAACCTATAGGGTAATTATATAAAATAAAAATAATGCAAATTATATAATATATTCAATTCAACTATTTAATTTGTGGGATATTTAATATGATAACGTTTGAGCAATAATTTGTGATGTATTTTTTTTTAATTTATGTTTTTTGTTATCAGAAAAATGTCAAATGAATTAGTTTTATTTGCATTTTTTGTTCTTGAGTTAAAAAAAAATGAATTTGTCCAAAGAGATATTCGTGAAATTTATGGGTTTTGATATTCTATTTATATTCTAATAAAATGAAATATTTTATTTGTATTATTCGTTAATTACCTATTACGGTTTTGGGACTATATAATTTTAACTCATAAGTGTAGGATAGGAATAGGTCAATTCTTAAAAAGTAATGATAGGGTAATGAATTAATGGGTATGGATTTGAAAATGCTTTCACACTTCTCGGATGGTACCCCATAGTAGGCACATAAGATTGACCAGTTAGGAATATAGATGTATAAGTTGATCATTTGTGATCCGATATCAGTTAGAAACCCATTAGAATATAGATATGCAGATGAACGTCGCGTTCTATACGAGGTATAAAAGAAGGACGTAGCTGTGAACTTAAATCCTTCTAGTCTTGGTAATTGAGACTTATCAATGATAGATAGCCTGATTCCTGGAAGCCTATCTTCTATACACAAAACATTTATTTACTGTTTTAATTGTTCCAACAACCAAATCAAACAACCAAAAACAACCAAAAACCTAGGCTTGAATATTGTTTGATCTCTTAATACACTATCCCTGTGGATCGAGGTCGCGATCTATACTATATGATAAGTTCATATGCTTGTGAATCGATTGTAAATTAGATTGTTAGAGTTATAAATATTAGGGTAATTATAATTTTTCCCACACATCCATCTTACATTTCTTCCCCCAACTAACTAACTTTCTATTTTAACTATAACTACCATTTGTAACAACTTTTATTTCTTTCCTCTTTCTCCATTTCTCTTCCACCTCTGCCTTCTTCTTCCACCTTCATCTTCTTCTGCCACCTCCCTCGTCCACCACCTTCCACCACTGTCTTCCACCTATGCCTCCGCCTTTCTCTATTTAATTCAATTAAAATATTTTGATGTAAGAACGTAATTAAGGTTAGGATTTAGGGTTTAGGGTTTAGAGTAGATTCTCACCAATTTGTGTTGTTCAAATTGTTTTGGTCTTCCTATAAAAGGGTAACATTAAACCCCCCACACAGTAGCCAGGGCATGTCACGTATACTGCAGTGATCTTTATACTCTCTAGCTCCATTGTATCTCAAAATTACTGATACAGTGTATGTTCCCTGCCCACCAATATCACCCCTTTCGTCCCATTTGCATTTGGACATTTAAATCCTTTTAGTCTTCTCCCACGTCTGATTAACTAGTTGATCATTCATTTCTCTCATCTTTGTTTCTTGAAGACTTACCATGTTTGGCTTTTCTAACAGTATGGTTTCCCTTACAACCAATCTCTTGTCCTCTTCAATCAAGCCTCTTACATTCCGGATAAAATTTTAAATTTTGACATAAAATCCATAAAAACAAGGAAGCGTCTAATTGTCCACAGCTTTTTGTCCACCATTTGTCCACAGCTTTGATTTGCGCGAATACTGTAAAATTACTTCTACATGCTGTATAATTATACAATATATCACATAAAATATATCAGTTAATCACAAAACATCTAGCAATTATTTGAAGTGGTTCTATGACAGTTAGGAAAAGTTTGCAACTTGCACAACAGGACAAAATAAATGTACTTTCGGAAATTACAGTTATAGGAAGTTATTGGCAGTTAGAGTTAGTTATTAGCGGTTATTGGCAGTTAGAGTTAATTATTAGCGTCCGCACTGGGTTGAATCTTGTATATTGTAAAATTGAATCTTGTATACAGTAAAATTTTCAATTGAATCTTGTATACTGTAAAATTGAATCTTCTACACAGTAAAATTTACAAATGAATCTTGTATACTATAAAATTGAATCAACAGAACTGTAAAATTGAATCTTGTATACAATAAAATTTTCAATTGAATCTTGTATACTATAAAAATTAAATCTTATATACAGTTGAATTTTCAATTGAATCTTGCATACTGTAAAATATATACTGTAAAATTGAATCTCTTATACTATAAAATTTTCAAATAATACTGTAAATTTTCAATTGAATCTTGTATATTGTAAAAAGACAGTTAGATGAGAGTGGATAAGATTGTGAACAAATGGTGGACAAAACCCAGTGGACAGAAACCTTTTCTCCTTCTCTATATAGATTAGTAGTCAGAAGCTATAATTAGAATATCTCTATTTAGCATATATAATTAAGGAATATGTTTTAATTTTAGGATGTTGTGGAGGTAGTGGAGATCTAAAAATAGATTTTGTATTAGCTATATTAATAATGTAGGCCGGAGTTGAAAGTTTCTAACGATTGAAAAAGAAAAGGTGAATGAAAATGTTTCTGTTTATGAGCAGTTCAGAAAATCAATTATTTTCCTTTTGTCAAACAGAGAGTTTTGTGTCAAACAGAGAGCAAAAGATTGCTGCAGTCAGGCAGGTTTCCAATAGCTACTACCCACAACAAAAAAATAACCTTTTGCTCCTTTCTTCTCCACCCTTCATATTACCTAATATCAACCTCAACCCTGACTTAATCCTCTTAAACAAACCAATAGAAGAAAATAGGCAATTGATCATATCAGTTCCAGAGATCTCAACCCTAAACCCTACAGTGATAGAAGAAAAATATGGGCAATTTATCCTATCAGTTCTAGAGATCTGAACTGATATTGGATCGGAATAATATTTCAACTTATTGACTAACTTGCCAAAACACCGTTAGTCTATCGGCTTTGAATCAATATATGTTAATACCGTTAGTAAATGGACGTTAGAATTTTTCAATTTCAAACTTTAGTAAGAATTTTAATTATTTTAGAGTACACAAATCTTAAACAAAATACAGCAAATACTTAATTCCCATGTCGGAAAGTTATTAAATGAAAAAGTCATAAAAATATGCGTATAAATTATTCCTACGTACTGTACTGCTAATAAATATAAATTATTCTCCAGTTACTTGAGCCATTTCTGTTTCCTATATTAGGAAAAAAAATGAACATCATTTTAAATAATTTTTTTTTGTATGTCTCTTTTGGTTAATTGAATATGAAACTTTTAAATATCATTAATCATATAAATTTTCGGAGTCAATAAACATGAGGGAAAATATGAAAATAATTTAATTTAAAATTGGAAAATAACATATAGTTCATTATTTTGGTAGAGAAGTAGGAAAGTACTTCAATTTTAAATGGTAAAATACACTAGTGGAAAATATGGAATCAGGATCGGTTATATACGCATATCAGTATCGGAATACAACCGATCCTGATGAAGGCGATACTGATACTATCATAATCGGTTTTGTATTTTTTAAAGAACCGATCCAAATAGTAACTATTAGGACCGGTTGTTTATTATAACCGATCTTAATAGCAGTTATCTGGATCGGTTTTTACTAACGAACCAATCCTAATAGTTATATTCTGGATTGGTTTTTTTCATATCCTCATTCTTAAAAAAAAAAAAAAACTTTTAGGATCGGTTTTTAAATAAAAACCGATCCTAAAAGTTTTTTATTTTTTTTCAGATCATAATTCCAAAAAAAAAAAAAAATTATATTATCACATAAATTTTAATAATATAAATTACATTAATTTTCATCAAAAAAAATTTATAATTGAACCAGATGCCATATACAACAGCCATATATATATTATATTAATCACCACACTAATTACATATACTTCTCAATATTAAAATTACAAACATAAAAATTTTAAAATATTGAAAAAAAACTAATTATAAAATGAAATTTGCTATCTCAATTTTGAAGCTGTCACTGTGCCAATTTGCTTTTAATCCGAACAGAGCATTTTAGACTACATACAGCGCACCACACAAAGTTGGTTCTGCAAAAAAAAAAAAAATAGTATTAAGATTGGTTATTTGAAATAACTGATTCTAATACTATTTTTTTTTCAAAGTTGGTTCTACAAAAAAAAAAGTATCAGGATCGGTTTTTTATAAAAAAACTGATCCTGATACTAATTTTTTTTTTTGCAGAACCAACTTTGAAAAAAAATAGTATTAGAATCGGTTGTTTATAAAAAACCGATCCTGATACTATTAGGATCGGTTGTTTATAAATAACCGATCCTGATACTATTAGGATCGGTTGTTTATAAATAACCAATCCTAATACTATTTTTTTCAAAGTTGAAAAAAAAAGTATCAGGATCGGTTTTTAGCAATAAAACCGATCCAAATAGTTTTTTCATTTAATTGGAAAATTATTAATCTGGTTTTGTTAATTATATGTAAGTTAATTTCTAATATAATATATCACGAATATGTATAAAAATTTGAAGGTATATTTTATGAAATAATTTATTATATAATTATAAGGTTATTTATTCTAATGGTTATGTTTGTAATTTACTTTTATAATTTTAGAAATAATAATTGAAAGGAAAAAAGGTATCTGGATCGGTTTGTAACAGAGAACCGATCCAGATGTAATTTTCTGATATATTTTAATTTGTTAGATGTATTTAAGCTATCTGGATCAGTTATTATGTATAGACCCGATCCAGATGCTATTTTCTGATATTTTTCAATTAATAAGATTTATTTGAGATAAAAATAATATATAAGATTTATTTTAGATATTTCAATTATCAGGATCGGTTTTTTGTTAGAACCGATCCTGATACTATCAGGATCGGGTTTTATAAACAACCGACCCTGATAGTTGAATTATTAAGATCGGTTATTTAGAATAACTGATCCTGATAGTATCATGATCAGTTCTAACAAAAAACCGATCCTGATAGTTCATAAATCAGGGTCGGTTGACAATAAAACCCGATCTGAATAGTTTTTAAGATCGGTTTTTTTAAGAAAACCGATTCAAATACCTTTTAGGATCGGTTGGCTCATATAACCGATGCAAATAGGCCGATCCTGATTCCAGTTTTTACACTAGTGATAAGTTATTTGAGTATTTGGCTAGGAAAATATAAAATTATTTAAATTTAAAATGGGAACATATGAAATTTGATTATTTTGATGGGAATATTTTGATAGCAACAATTCTCCTTTTTAACATATTTAAATTTTGATAGCCACAATTTCTCCTATCTTTTTTTAAATGACTATATTGTGCTAGTTAACATCGTCCCAAACTTCAGATGGCACACATGGCAGTGCACATTTTCATAAATTTGAAAAACATAACACAAGCTGTAATTTAATCTCAAGAATCTAGCCAACAAGAGGGAGAGAGCGACTCTCTTTGTGGACTGGTGAAGAGAGAGAAGAAAATAAAAGAGGAGTCAGGAAGTTAGTTTCTCTCGAGAGAGAAAAAAAATGCAGTATTTTCATACAAACGCAACATAATGCAAGGATAAATATATATGATACATTTATATTTCACTTAATTTATATAACACAAGATATTTAAACATACAATACATCCTATAAAGAAGATAATATTAAGTCAAACAAAATTACACACATTCCTTAATTTAACAAATATTCAACATTCAACTTTACATATCCATCATTCAGTGTGATGGCACTAATTCAGAATTTTAGTATCCAAGGGTTGTCCATGACATGATGCACACACCTACTGGCAAGTTATATGTGGACTTGCACATTCTATGATTAGATGTGTTCATGCTATATTTTTGTGAGTGTTGAAGATTTGGGCACAACACAGCATGTAAGAGTACACAACTGGTACAAACCCGCAGGAACAAAGCTTAAAACGTCTAGACAAGGATGGGCAAGAGAGCCGTAAAATGTATCCAGTTCACACCTAGAAAAAAAAAATGGAAAAAAAAACAGGCCCCAAATAAATACGAGTAAAATATTAATTTGTACTTGTCCCCTATTATGGAAGAAATTGGAGGATGACCGTCCTTTTCGATCGGATTAATGAAAATTCATTCCCTTGATTTGTATGGATAGAGAGAGCGCTCCAAAGTATTAATTCAATAATACTATACACAGATGTTGACTATCGCAATATGTCACACATTTTGTATGTCCGAATACGGACGGTGATAGGAACAATTTCGTTCCACTGTGGACTGTTGCACCCCCACAACTAACAATGGTTGCTTTCACTCTTGACCGCTCATGTTAAATTATATAAAATAAAAATAATGCAGATCATATAATATATTCAATTCAATTATTTAATTTGTGGGATATATAATATAATAATATTTGAGCAATAATTTGTGATGTATTTTTTTTTTAATTTTTTTTTTTGTTATCGGAAAAATGTCAAATGTATTAGTTTTATTTGCATTTTTTGTTATTGAGTTAAAAAAAATGAATTTGTCCAAAGTGATATTCGTGAAATTTATGGGTTTCTATTTATATTCTAATAAAATAAAATATTTTATTTGTATCATTCGTTAATTACGCGCAATGGTTTTGGTACTCTATAATTTTAACTGATAAGTGTAGGATAGGGTTAGGTCAATTCTTAATGACTAATGATATGGTAATGAATTAATCAGTATGGATTTGAAAATACTTTCACATTACTCGGATCGTACCACATAGTAGGCACATAAGGTTGATCAATTAGTAATATAGATGTAGAAGTTGATCATTTGTGATCCGAAATCAGTTAGAAACCTATTAGAATATAGATATGCAGACGAACATTGAGTTCTACAGATGGTATAAAAAAAGGACGTAGTTGTGAACTGAAATCCTTCTAGTCTTGATAATGGAGACTTATCATTGATCTTTATTGATCAGGGTGAGGTTTGGGTATCATCCCCTTGTCAATCTTCTTAGTTAGGGTGTTATAGCGTAGTAGTGATTAGCACTAAGATAGGATTAGCAACTCTCATATTTGCATTTGATACCAGTACAGGACGTTAACATTTTTGATTAAACCGCATCTGGCACCAATTGAGGTTAGAAACCATAATTTTCAGGTTAAGCACTCACATGCGGTTGGTGATAGTACCGCATACAATTGTTTTTTGCAACCATAAACTAGATTAAACGAGTAAGAATTATAGATAGCCTAATCCCTGGAAGCCTATCTTCTATACACAAAACATTTATTTATTGTTTTAATTGTTCCAACAAGCAAACAATCCAAACAACCAAAGCAAACAACCAAAAACCTAGACTTGAATATTGTTCGATCTATTAATACACTATCCCTGTGGATCGAGGCCCCAATCTATACTATACGATAAATTCATGTGCTTGTGAATCGATTGTAAATTAGACTGTCAGAATTATAAATATTAGGGTATTTATAATTTTCTCCACATATCCATCCCCCATTTCTTCCCCCAACTAACTAACTTTCTATTTTAATTATAACTACCGTTTCTAACCACTTTCATTTCTTTCCTCTTTCTCCATTCCTCTTCCACCCCCATCTTCTTCTCCCGCCTCCCTCTCCCACATCTGCCTCTATCTCCCTCGCCCGCCTCCGCCTCCCACCTCCCTCTCCCACCTATACTTCCGCCTTTATCACCCACCTCTGTCTCTCCCATCCCCGCCTCCCATCTCCCTCTCCCACCTCTACCTCTGCCTTTCTCTCCCACCTTTGCCTCCTCCTCCATTTTTTCATCGATAAGCTCAGTCCCTCTCCCACCTTTCTTTTTCTGTTTTCCCGTCTATGCCTGCTGCTCCCGCTCTAGCGGACGTTCTGCCAGAGATCATCTGGCACTCCATCCAGTCAAGTACGTCTCTGTCGGGATTGAATACTTCAATGTGTATGAATGAATATTTAGGCACGCCTCTACCGGGTCAGATCCATCACTGTCGACCGTATCAAAATATTTTGGTATCTGTGGATGGAATTAATCTCTTTCATATCTATGTTCTCCTTCCTCATGAAGTACAGAGTTATTTGAAACGAAAAAAACTTTATTAATGGTGAATTAAGCCACTGTGTGCTAAGAAATGACACAAAAAAAAATTGAAAAATAATTGAGGTATATGAATGAATATTTGATATTTTAGGTATGAACACTTGCCTGACAAGATATGAATACTTGTGCAATGGACAACTCAAAAGTATATCATTATGGATCTCATTTGAAATATAAAATTGTGTAGAAAATATTCATAGTTTTAGATTTGCAAAATTTCGCATAGATTGTAAGAAATACTGGTTAGATTAAACGGAGAAAAAAAATACCACCTTTAAAAATGTGTAAAAGATGGATGATTGATGTGTTCAATTTTTATATTTGCACTTATATGACAATGATTAATACTTTCTCGATGTGGTATAAATACTTGTGCAACGGACAACTCAAAAGTATGTCATCATGGTTCTCATTTGAAAGATAAAATTATGTAGAAAATATTTGTGGTTTTAAATTTTCAAAATTTCTTCACCGATCAGAAACATTAATAAGATTGAACGGAGAAAAAAAAACCACCTCTAAAAACGTGTCTAGTTTTTTTTTTTAAATACTTGATATTTTAGTTATGAATACTTTATGTGTTATATATGAGTACTTAATGCATTATATATGAATACTTGCGCGTGCTAGTTATAAAATCTTTCAAATATTAGATGGTTTCCAAATAATAAGTGGTCCCTCTAGGTAGTTAGTAGTTATTCAAGTATTAATGTTTGAGAGTTGAAATTGAGAATGTTACGGGGAAATAGCTAGGTGCTCCCTAAATATTATTAGATCTAATTTTGACTCATTATAGCAATGTTGGGGATCATAGCAATGTTGATGTGGCAGAGATGGCTTGTACCACGGATATGAGGCACATGTTGCTCTCAGTTAATTGATTTTCATATGTTTTTTGGTACAATTACTTAATTATAATTAACATAAGCATATAATTTAATTAGTTGGTTAACTGATAGGAAGATGTGAAACTGATGAAGCAAACGAAAAAGTAACATATAGTTGATTATTTTGGTGGAGAAGTAGAAAGTACTTCAATTTTAAATGGTAAAATATGTTATTTGGGTATTTCGATAGGAAAATATGAAATTATTTAAATTTAAAATGGGATCATAAGAAATTTGATTATTTTGAAGCGAATATTTTCATAGCAACAATCATCCTTTTCAACATATTTAAATTTTGATAGCCCGAATTTCTCCTTTTTGTTTTAAATGACTATATTGTGCTAGTTAACATCGTCCCAAACTTCACATGGCACACATGGCAGAGAGCGACTCTCTTTGAAAAACATAACACAGGCTGTAATTTAATATCAAGAATCTAGCCAACAAGAGGGAGAGAGCGACTCTCTTTGTGGACTTGTGAGCCGTAAAATGTATCCAGTTCACACCTAGAAGATAAAAATAGAAAAAAAACAGGCCCAAAATAAATACGAGTAAAATATTAATTTTTACTTGTCCCCCATTATCGCTAGTGGAAAAACAGGAATCATGATCAGTTATATACACATATCAGTATCGGAATCCAACCGATCCTGATGAAGGCGATACTGATACTATCAGGATCGGTTTTATATTTTTCAAGAACCGATCCAAATAGAAACTATTAGGATCGGTTTTTTAATAAAACCGATCTTAATAGTTGTTATCTAGATCGGTTTTTGACTAAGAACCGATCCCGATACGTACTATCAATATCGGTTTTTATATAAGAACCGATCTTGATAGTATTTTCGAATTTTTTTTTTAAATTACATAACAACCGATCCTGATACGTACTATCAAGATCGGTTTTATATTAAAACCGATCTTGATTGTATTTCAGATCATAATTCCAAAAAAAAAAAAAAACTTTTAGGATCGGTTTTTATTTAAAAACCGATCCTAAAAGTTTTTTTTTTTTTTTTTTAGAATTAGGATCGGTTATTTTAAACAACCGATCCTAATAGTAGTAATCTGGATCGGTTGTTTAAAATAACCGATCCTGATGTTTTATTGAAGCTAAAAAAAATATTTTTATTTATTTGACCAGCTTCCATATATATTTTGCTGGCCAGCATCCTAAATTTTTTTTTGTTGCACAGTAAGAAGCAATAATCAATTAAATATCATATACACATTATAAATTAATTATCATACACATCTTAAACTATTACAAAAAATTCATGTACTTCATAAAAAGTTTTGTGAAGCATTACATGTTATAACAAGAAATTTAAATCCAAAAAAAAATTAATTAACAAACATACAATTGACTAATTGGGCTATTTCTTCAATTAACACACATTTATACAATATACACATTTATGCAATTAATGTAAAGCACAACAATAAAAAAATCAATAATTACTTCTTTTGCAATCACATCACTTGAGATTAAAAAAGACCCTAAAAACAAAAACAAAGGTAACAATTAGATGGAAAAACATTTTCCAATAAAAAATACAAAAAAATGTGTTTTAAAAGTATAATAATGAGAAAATTAGATAAAGCTAATACCATGATAGTTGATCGGCCGGATGATTAAGTAACTTGAGAGAGATGTCCTCAAAACTGTAAAACAATATACAAACACCATTAATTAATTTTTGAAACAATAAAACAAATTAAAAACTGGCACAATTGAGTCGGAGGTGCGAGAGGCTCGGATTTGAGAGGAAGAGACGGAGAGAAAGAGAGAGAGAGACACGGAGGAGAGGGAGAGACGGAGACAGAGAGAGAGAGACAGAGTACTGAGGATTTGAGAGGAAGATACGGAGACAGAGACAGAGATGCTAAATTGAAAATGAGAGGCGCGAAATGAAAATAAGAAGAACCCTAGCTAAGCTGGTTATATAGGAATTATCATTAGGATCGGTTGTTTATAAAGAACCGATCCTAATAGTATCAGGATCGGTTTTATAATAAAAAAACCGATCCTGATACTAATTTTTTTGTATAAAAATAGTATCAGGATCGGTTTTTTATTATAAAAAACCGATCTTGATACAAATTTTTTTTTTCAAAATTGATTCTGTAAAAAAAAAAAAAAACAAAAAAAAAAAAAAAAAAAAATCAGGGTCAGTTTTTTATAAAAAACCGATCCTCATAGTATCAGGATCGGTTTTTTATAAAAAACCGACCCTGATTTTTTTTTTTTTTTTTTTTTTTTACAGAATCAATTTTGAAAAAAAAAAATTGTATCAGGATCGGTTTTATTGCTAAAAACCGATCCTGATAGTATCTGGATCGGTTTTTAGCAATAAAACCGATCCTGATAGTATCTGGATCGGTTTTTAGCAATAAAACCGATCCAGATAGTTTTTTTCTTTTATTTGGAAACTCTTTTCATATGGTTATGTTTAAATAAATATAAAAAATTACATATTAGAAATATAAGTTAATTATTTAATAGAAATTTTATTTAATTTTCAAATTCTACTTAAATAATATTAAACAGGAGATAGGTACTATTTGACATTGACATTTCATTAATGTAATTTTGATGAAAATTAATGTAATTTATATTATTAAAATTTATGTGATAATATAATTAATTATTTGACATTGATATTTCATTTTGAACTCATTTTGACTGTTGAATTTATTTAAACATAACCATATGAAAAGATTTTCCAAATAAAAGAAAAAAACTATCTGGATCGGTTTTATTGCTAAAAACCGATCCAGATACTATCAGGATCGGTTTTTAGCAATAAAACCGATCCTGATACAATTTTTTTTTTTCAAAATTGATTCTGTAAAAAAAAAAAAAAAAAAAAAAAAAAAAAAAAAAAAAAAAAATCAGGATCGGTTTTTTATAAAAAACCGACCCTGATTTTTTTTTTTTTTTTTCAGAATCAATTTTGAAAAAAAAAATTGTATCAGGATCGGTTTTATTGCTAAAAACCGATCCTGATAGTATCTGGATCGGTTTTTAGCAATAAAACCGATCCAGATAGTTTTTTTTCTTTTATTTGGAAACTCTTTTCATATGGTTATGTTTAAATAAATATAAAAAATTACATACTAGAAATATAAGTTAATTATTTATTAGAAATTTTATTTAATTTTCAAATTCTACTTAAATAATATTAAACAGGAGATAGGTACTATTTGACATTGACATTTCATTAATGTAATTTTGATGAAAATTAATGTAATTTATATTATTAAAATTTATGTGATAATATAATTAATTATTTGACATTGATATTTCATTTTGAACTCATTTTGACTATTGAATTTTTTTATACAATCATGCATGATGCATCAATGACTTGTGCCATATAATAATATACATAGGACTTGAATCCTTGTTGTGTGGGGTTGTGAAGGAACGAATATGAACATTAGCATTTGGTCGATCGGAACCGTTAAAATGAAAGAATGTCATATTAATTTCACCATTATAAAATTTGATACAATTCGGGATTCATTTACTAGTTCATCAAAGCAAAACAATATAGCAACATCGCACGGCCGTAAATAGTTTACGTTGGATCTTAATATTATTTAAGTAGAATTTGAAAATTAAATAAAATTTCTATTAAATAATTAACTTATATTTCTAATATGTAATTTTTTATATTTATTTAAACATAACCATATGAAAAGATTTTCCAAATAAAAGAAAAAAACTATCTGGATCGGTTTTAATGCTAAAAACCGATCCAGATACTATCAGGATCGGTTTTTAGCAATAAAACCGATCCTGATACAATTTTTTTTTTTCAAAATTGATTCTGAAAAAAAAAAAAAAAAAAAAAAAAAAAAAAAAAAAATCAGGATATCAGGGTCGGTTTTTTATAAAAAACCGATCCTGCTTTTTTTTTTTTTTTTTTTTTTTTTTTTTTTTTTACAGAATCAATTTTGAAAAAAAAAATTGTATCAGGATCAGTTGTTCTAAACAACCGATCCTAATAGTTTAACTATTAGGATCGGTTTTTTAGAACAACTGATCCTGATACTATCAGGATCGGTTTTTCTAAACAACCGATCCTAATAGTTTAACTATTAGGATCGGTTTTTTAGAACAACCGATCCTGATAGTATCAGGATCGATTTTATAAAAAACCGATCCGGATAGTTCACAAATTAGGATCGGTTGACTAAAAAACCCGATCTAACTAGTTTTTAGGATCGGTTTTGTTCAGAAAACCGATCCAGATAGGTATTAGTATCAGTTGTTTCATATAACCGATCCAGATAGGCCGATCCTGATTCATGTTTTTCCACTAGTGTATGGAACATTTGTCAAGTTTTTCTTTTAATGGGCAGATCACGTTTTGCATGAATATATTATTTCCAGGATGCGGGTGCTATTAGTTGAGAACCTGAAGAAATAGGAGGATTAATGAAAATTCATTCCCTTAATTTGTACGGATAGAGAGAGCTCCAAAGTATTAAATCAACAATACTATACATAGATGTTGAACAATAGCAATATGTCAAACATTTTTGTCCGAATGCGGGCAGTAATAGGAACAATTTCGTCCCTTTGTGGACGGTTGCACCCCACAACTAAAACTGCTTGACAATCACTTGACACTACTTGCTTTCCCTCTTGACTGCTCATGATAGTTTGACCTAAACCGAATTCAGATCCAATGTAATACCCGACCCGTATCGTATTCAATAATGGGTATTGATATTATTAGGGTTGGATTTATTACCAACCTCGTTGGATTTAATGCCAACATTGAGCATATATGTAATCTAATTATGGATTGTTTACTGTCATATATAATTGTCAATTAAAGTGATCAAATAAGATAATAGACAATTAATATATTAATTAGAATGTGGTCTATAATTGTGTAGAACAATTTAGGCAAATATCAAATTATTGATGGACTGATTTAGAAATTTGCAATTCAGATAAGTACATTTTTATAGGTCATAAATATGTCTTTATGGAGGGTTGTGCTGTCCACACGGATATCGATGCAGACGCACAACTTTTGATATGTTAACACGGTTTTTGATGCGACAACACGTTATACCTTTTTTAAATTGGTAGATAACCATAAATATTATGATATATAAGGATTGATCCCCAAGGCACAAGGTAACCAAGAAAAGCACAGAAACTAAACATACATTTTTCTCTTAAGAAAAATATAGTTCTGTGTCTTCTTTTCTTCTTTCACCATGAAAGAGTAGAGAAGAGAAATCCATTAGAAAATTTGGAGAGAATTTCTCAAGGGCTACACCTTACTGTCTCATGCTCACGGAGACGGCTTGCTCTACTATAGCTTTGGTTATTCCATGACAAATGACATGAAATCAGGTATTATGTTCTGCACTTATGATTTATGTTTTGGGTCTCTTTGGCATAGGACGGTCTTAAAGTTAATATAAGGAAATGTTTCTCCTTCCTCGGGATGTAAGTGTTTGAGCCCTAAATGAAATGTAATTGTTTGATCTCTAGATAAGGTGTAATTATTTGGCCTTTATGATTCCCCAACATATATGGGAAAATACTATTTTGTACCCATTATCCTATAGGGTAGTTATATAAAATTAAAATAATGCGAATTACATAATATATTCAATTCAATTATTAAATTTTTGAGATATTTAATATGATAATGTTTGAGCATTAATCTGTGATGTATTTTTATTTTAGTTTATATTTTTTGTTATCAGAAAGATGTCTAATGTATTAGTTTTATTTGCATTTTTTTGTTATTGAGTTCAAAAAAATGAATGTCGAAAAAGATATTCGTGAATTAATGTGTTTTGATATTCTATTTGTATTCTAAAAGCTACTAGCTTCCTTATTTTTAAGACATTGTTCAATATTTTTCTATTTTATTACTGCAAATAACGATTTTTCTATATACAATAAACAAAAAAAAATGGAAAAAAGAACAGTCCCCAAATAAATACGAGCAAAATATTAATTTTTACTTGTCTCCTAATATGGAACATTTACTGTCCAGTTTTTCTTTCAATTACCAGATCACGTTTTGCATTAATATATTATTCCAGGGTGAAAACCGGAAGAAATTGGAGGATGCGCGTCCTTTTCGATCGGATTAATGAAAATTCATTCCCTTAATTTGCCGTGATTTTTATATATAAGAAAATTGAAAAAAAAAATATTAAAAACAAGAATGGGTCTGTGAAAATTTTAAAAACATGAAGGGGTACACGACTCATGGCGTCCCTGAGGGACGCCATACCAAATTTAAGTCCGACGAAAAAAAAAAAAAATTTTGAAAAACCAGGGACGCCATGGCATACCCCAGCACAAGAATTTCAGCAAAAAAAAATAATAATTAAATTACAGGGACGCCATGGCATATCTAGTCCCATATACAAATCTTAAGAAAACTCTTTTTTCAGCTGAAAAACGGTTAGTAAAGTTTCATTTTCAGCTTTTGTATATGGGACTGGGTATGCTATGGCGTCCCTAAAATTTTTTTTTTTTTTTTTTAGCTCAAATTCTTGGGTTAGAGTATGCCATGGCGTCCCTGGTTTTTCAATTTTTTTTTTTTTCGTCGGACTTGAATTTGGTATGGCGTCCCTCAGGGACGCCATGGGTCATGTACCCCTTCCTGTTTTTAAAATTTTCACAGACCCATTCTCGTTTTTAATATTTTGTTTTTTAATTTTCTTATATATAAAAATTGCGGCTTAATTTGTATGGATAGAGAGAGCGCTCCAAAGTATTAATTCAATAATACTATACACAGATGTTGACTGTCGCAATATGTCAAACATTTTGTATGTCCGAATGCGGACGGTGATAGGAACAATTTCGTCCCTTTGTGGACGGTTGCACTCCACAACTAAAACTGGTTGACAATCACCTGAGACGACTTGCTTTCACTCTTGACTGGTCATGTTATTTTGACCTAACCGAATTCATATCCAATGTAATACCCGATCCATATCGTATTTAATAATGGGTATTGATATGATTAAGGGTATGAAAAAATGCTATTGTGTAGCCTGACTAGCCCGATAGTACGTCATCATTTAATAATGGGTATTGGTATGATTAAGTGACGACTAGCCCGATAGTACATCATCATTTATCTCTTTTGAAAGAAAATATTGTGTAGAAGACATTCATCGTTTTAGATTCACAAAATTCTTCATAGATCGTTAGAAATATGGACAAGATTCAACGAACAAAAAAAATCTATCTCTAAAAATATGTATGGCCCCCTATGTAGTTTGAGATTTGGTTGGAAAGACAATTATTTATGTAAAAAATGTTCATCTTTTAGGTATAAATACTTTCATTTTTAGGAATAAATACTTCTTTGTATAGGTATTAATATTTGTGTAACAACCAACTTGAAGGAATGTCATCATGGATCTTATTTGAAAGAAAAAATTGCGTAGAAAACGTTCGTGATTTTAGATTTGCAAAATTCCTTATAGGTCACCAAAAATGTAGACGAGATTGAAAGAAGAAAAAAACTCATCTCTAAAAATGTGTATGTACCCCCCATGTAGTTTGAGATTTGGTTGGAGCTAGAGATAATTATTTATAAAAAAGTTGTTCACCTTATAGGTATAGATACTTCCGTTCTTAGGTATAATTACTTCTGTGCATAGTTATTAATATTTTAGAAAAAAATAAGTGCTGGAGTTTCTGTGGTCTCACAGATAGTTATCATAGTTATAGTGCGTGGATAATGGAGGGATAAAAGTGCAGGGACAATTATCATAATCTATCAGAAAAATTTCAAAGGTATTACTTTTATTGGCAAATTTTGTTATTGAGTTCAAACAAATGAATTTGTGCAAAGAGATATTCATGTTTTTGAATTTTCTTGCTTAACAAAAAATAATTTAGTTGGAATTGATTGACTCATTCATTTTTTTTGTTACAAATGTAATTGCAGATCTGTGAAATGAATGAGTTTTGATATTTTATTTGTATTCTAATAAAACAAAATATTTTATTAGTATTATTCGTTAATTACCTTCTACGGTTTTGTTACTCCATAATTTTAATAGATAAGGGTAAGATAGGGTAAGGTAAATTCTTAATCAATAATGACAGGGTATGAAAAATATCAATTCTTAATAGCTACTTTCATACTTCCCGGATTGTACTAATTGACACCGCCAAGTGTACTGCAGTTGTTAAGTAATCCGGCCCTATATCTATAGCCCCTATATATACCTGTAAATAGAAGGGGAGTCTTGCAATCTGAAATTAATATATACACAACCAAAAGTAACACCAATAATATAATTATAGCTCCTTGCATAAATGGCTCTATGCTTTGCACTTCCATCTTCCATCCAGGTTCGCCCGACAAAAATGAGAAGAGTGCTTTCATTTAGGTTCCGTACTTATGCAAATTTACAGTCTCCAAGGTTTGAGCGACGGTCGGGACACTATCAACCGACCATATGGAATGATAACTTCATACAGTCATTAAGTGGAGACGAATATGTAAGCAAATAATCAGATATATTAATAAGAAACGGTCATTAAATTGTTTAGCTGTATATCCTTAATCTTAATACATGTACAGGTACAATCATTAATTAGATAGATATATAAATGACACGCACATTCTGTTTGTTTTCGTTTTTGTTTTTGTATATGTAGGAGGGTAAAAACATGGAAAGACTATGCAAGCTGAAGAAAGAGGTGAGTCAAATGATATACAAGGAAGAGTTGCTGAGGGATAAATTAGAGCTTCTAGATGCCTTGCAACAGCTCGGGGTGGCATATCATTTCAGGGACGAGATAAACTGGGTGATTACAAACATCCATGAGTCAATGGATCAAATTTCTCTGTTTACAATGCTTGATGACCTTCACGACGTATCACTGCTTTTCAGGCTGCTGAGGTTGCATGGATTTAGTGTACATGAAGGTATATCATTGTATATTTATAGTTTTAAAATAAACTATAGTTGTCAACTATTGTATATTTCACTTTCACTATTAATGATTCAACTTCACACGGATTGAAATATTATATTGTCTTAGCCAATTGACCATATGTTTATTCTCATTATTTATTATATAACATGATACTTCAATTTGAAATTTTATATGAGGCTAATGACACAAGCACTCAAAACCATTGAGCAGATATATTCAGAAGTTACTTCGACGACAAAGGAAATTGCAATGAAAAGCAATATTCAGACATTAAAGCGATACTAAGCTTGTACAAGGCTTCATTTTTCGCAAAAGAGGGAGAAGAGGCATTGGTGATGGCAAGGAACTTCGCAACCAAACAACTAACAACTTATTTAGGGAGTTCCAAGTACAATAACTCAAGGTTAAAAGAACATGTTTCCTACGCACTGGAGATCCCTTTGAATTGGAGGGTCGAAAGACTGCACTCTCGCTGGTTTATCGAGCAATACAAGATAGATGAGCAAATCAGACCTGCACTGTGGGAACTGGCTGTTTTGGATTTCAATATGCTTCAAAACATGTACAAGAAAGAACTAAAGCAGATGTCAGAGTAAGTACATCATTATAATATATCAATTAAATCAGAAAGGAAAAATGACGTAATGATAAAGAGAATTACTGGATTATAATGTGAAAAAGGTTTCTCCATATGTACCTTTTAAAATTTTTTTTTTTTTTTTGTCCAGATGGTGGACTGATTTAGGGCTCTACGAAAAACTACCGTTTATTCGAGACAGGCTCGTTGAGAACTACGTCGGGAGTGTATGCCTCGCTTTTGAGCCAGAGCATTCAAGTTTTCGAAAAGCAATGACCCAGTCAAACTGCCTAATTACAACCCTTGATGATATATATGATGTTTATGGGTCATTGGATGAACTTGAGGTGTTTACAGATGCCATCCAACAGTAAGTGTTTTATGGGTGTAACTTGTACTTGATATATTCTGCATATTATAATATAGGCTATTTTAATTCTTAATTGGAATTTTCCTTTGAATAGGTGGGATGTCACGGCCATGGAGGGGCTTCCCAAGAACTTCCAGATGTGCATTTTAGCTCTCTTTAAAACTGTTGAAGATCACGGTAGCAAAATCTTGAAAGAAAAAGGACTTAATGTTATTCCCTATCTTAGACGAGCGGTAATTAATTAATCCATATCACAAAAATATTATGAAAATGAAAAAAGGCTGATCGAGATATACACTTTGGCAGTGGAAAGATCTTGAAAGCAAATCGTTTGTTTTTTTATTGTGCATTTACTGTTGGAAATAACTTTGGCAGTGGAAAGATCTTTGTAAAGCATTCCTACTGGAAGCAAGGTGGTACCACAATGGACATGCACCAAAATTGGAGGAATACCTTGAGAACGCATGGGTCTCCATTGCTGGCATCATATCTCTTTCCAATGCCTACTGTATAAATGATTATGTTACTGCTAATGATCTGGAGCAGTTCTCTGCTGGTTATCCTGACATTGTTCGATATTCATCCTTGAACTTTCGCCTTTATAATGACTTAGCAACATCCAGTGTAAGTGCTTTTAAATAATATGGATAGAACAGGATGTTAATTAAGTAGTAATAATGAATTTATTGTTATTTCCCAAATAAATTTGGGGGCATATACCCAACCAGTTGATTTGTTCCTATTCTTTAAAATGACTCAGTCAAGAACCTAAATGTTTTTTTTAAAGAGGTTGGTACCAATATTTGGATCCTCGACCATCTGAAAACGAAGAAAATAAGTTTCTTGTATTAAACATCACATTACAAAAAACAATCTTAACTTACACATCGTATTTGTAATTTTAGGAAGAGGTGATGCGGGGGGATGTCGAAAAATCCATTCAATGTACTATGCGTGACAAAAGTGTCACAGAATCTGTTGCTCGCCAAGAAATAATGGAAATGATTTTGAAATACTGGACATCGCTCAACGGCGAAGTTTATGGCAATTCTGCTTTTGAAAAGTACTTCAAAAATGTTGCTCTCAATATCCCACGCATGGCACAACGTGTTTATCAATATGGCGATGGATATGGCAAGCCCTGCACTGATATGAAAAATCTAGTTATCTCAATACTGTTTGAACCAATTAATTATTAAAAAAATTTCTTTTCTTCATTTTGTTGTTTCTTCCTCTTCTTTCTTTCATTGAAGTGATTTACTTTTTACTTGTACACCCACTACACATGTTGCTGTTGATTTTTCGTTCTAAATGTATTAATAATAGACTTTTGTAAAAACAGTGTGAAGTTATTTTTGTTCAATTTCTTGTTAGAAAATATGTAAAAAGGTTTTGCAAACTGGTACTTGATTCTCTCTAATATCCAACTAATAAAATTCATGTTTTAAAGTTGTCTTGTGTAAGAATATATCACTACTACAAAAATGTTAACCATACATGGCATATCATGCATGAATACAAAAATATTTCACATTAACAATGTGTAATGAGAGGAGGATCTTCTGCGAAAAAATACCATACATACCCACACGGTGTGAAAGTTTTGAACCGTGTCCAGAAGTCACGTTAATTTGTTCAAGGTTTAACAAACCGTGTACGATTGTACTACTTCATAAATGGTGTAACCTAAACAAATCGTGTACGATTCTGAGTTTCCAAACACTTGTTTTTAGTAGAAGCCGTATATGATTATTGGCACCTCTCAACTAAAACCTGTCTGAGTATTTTATATCTTGTACATCCCATCCACCTCTTCACACACTTACACCATTTAAGTCTAGCCCCCTCCCTTAATTTGTCTCTTCATTTTCCTCGTCATTGCTTGATTCTTCCATCATGACTAGTGTTGATCTAGTCTTCGTCCAACATCTTCATTTCCCCCTCGTGTGTAAATCTTGATTTTTATGTCGTGGTTTAACATGAGGGCACTTAGAGAAGTTATGATGACCTATAAGACTCGACAACCCCAATCAATTTCTTTTTCAGATGGGCAAGAGGGAAATTAATATTCAATGACTAGCAATTGTGTCTTCAATTAGCAGATTGTGATAGTTTTATCATAGCTTTCTCTTATTAAGGGAACCTTTCCTCCATGGTTGTAGATTTCGAAGGAGAGGTTATTTTTTTGTGAAAAGTTGTGAATATTAACATTGAAAAAACTAGGTTCAAACTATGAGCTATACGATTCGACATCAGATTGTTGATCAAGCCACATTTCTGAATAAATTACATAGGGTTTGGCATAGGTTTTGTCTTGTTTTCTCACCTTTATATTTGATTAATTAATGAAATAGCTTGCTATTGCCCAATTTTATGTTTTGATGCAGGAACCATGTTTAGGGGCTATTTTTCATCATATGAAGAAAGAATCGGGTCGATCGGAAAAGCGCAGCATTGGTTTTAGGGTTTTGTTAAAGGCAATATGATCCCATACGAACCCAAGCCCATTACGGACCAGGAGATAACCAAATCTAGCAGAAACACTGTATGAGTACAGTCTGTATGAACCCATACGGACCTTAACTGAAGGCGCCCTTTGGTGAATAACTACTCCAAACGTATCTAGATCAGATTACTTGGACTCCACTCATCTCCAGGCACACCCCTCACTCCTAGATATACCCTCGAAGAGAGACATATCTTATATCATTTTTGTGTTATTATTTCATAGTTTAGTTGAGAGGAGTATGTAGAGATCTAGGCGGGTACTTCGTGTATGGTTGTATCCCTCCTTTATTCTCTTGTAATCATATTGTCCTACGGCTAAGCATACTTCTTAGGGCTAGGCAGTAAACCTTATTGCTCATGATGATCTGATATATATTGTATTTGATCACTGTTTAGTCCTTTGTTGTTCAATTGTTTTTGAGTTTTATGTTCGATCTTTCTTGATTTTGTTTGTTAGTCTAGACCACCACTGTGATGGCCACACATGAAAGTTAGTCGCTATTAGACTAATTGGATTGGGATAAGGGAGAATAAAAATACTAGACTATTGGTGAAGATTAACCGAATACATCAATAGTCTCAACATTCACAGACGAATGTCGCATTGTCGTGCCTTGTCATGGAGACACCCTATAGGATCAACCGAGTGACCTAGTCAAGCGAAGGTTGTGACTTTGAGCTGATCACATATCTCGTTGCACTTTTCAAGTCAAGCCTTAACAAGAATACTTGATTAGTAGTGTGGTTGTAATAGTGAAAGTGACAGTCACTATGTTTGGTTTAGAAACCCTCATACAACAACTAAAAATCAACATCAAAAAGTAAGAGTCAAAGCGGATTGAAGTAGCAATGGTGTGTCGAAATCTTAGAAATTTACACCTCCTAGTTTACTATTCTATTTACTTTTAATTTCATTAAACACAAATTTGAATCTTTGATCACCACAACAACTCTGAAGTTCTGATTTTATCTAGCCTTTCAAAGGAGTGTGATTTGATTATTCAGTACCTTAAACCTCATTTCCTGCAGATCAACACTCGATAGAATTATCCGCTTGTAATATGATTTAGTGCAACCCCGATTTATAAATTTAAATGCACTAAACGCTAATTCGTCCATCAATTGTACAGGGTAATAAATTAGTCGTAATTAGATAGTGTCATTTCCATACATAGTTAAAAATAGAAGTCGAATGCATATATAGTTCACACACATGAGTTCAAAACAAAATTAATCTATGTTTTTTTTTTTCAAAATGTGTATGAATATTTAAATTGCTTCAAACTTGTATAAATTAGCTTCTTTTATGTTTCTTTTTGTAGAAATTTTGGATAGGTTATAGTGCAACAATTTTGATCAGTTCAACTTTTGTTAACTATCCGAAAGCCAGAATCCATGTATAAAATTAATTCCAAGATATAAATAGAGTTTACCACTAGACGCGTAGCGGAAATCCTTTTCTAGTTGCTCCAGTAGTTGTCCTTTCTTCTCTTTTATCACATCAGATATACGCACCAGCACAGCAATTGCATCTCTATTAATATCCACACGTACAGGTTGACAAACTACTGTAATTCGGTATGCTAGTATCGAACTAATAGCCCCCTCTTTTTCTCTGTCTCACTTTTCGTTTTCTGAAAAATATTGAATAGAATGGCTAACCGAATTTATTACAGATCACTGCATATTTATAAAATATATGTAACAGTTCGTTTGAGCCTATTTATTGGGACCAATTCGTTGAGCCTCTTCAGAAGACCTTATCTGATCTGATCAGATCAGATTAGATGAGAACAAAAATTTGGGCCCAGCCCAATAAGATCTGATCCATATTAATTATTAATATAGCCCATAATATTCTGGCCTATTAGTGCATTTCTAACATCTTTAATGGTTAGAATTAAAACACATAAATTCTAGCAAGAACATTGTAAAAAAAATAAGAACAAATTGTACACATCTATTAAAGCATAACAGTGTACAAATGCTTAGGGTTTTTGTTTTTTCGCACCTATTTGACTATTTCTTTGGTCAATACTAAGCCTAGTTTCATATTTCTGTTCTCTAGTGCTTTTCGGGAACAAGTGCTATGGTCATGTGGAATTTTGGCTCTAAACAAGGATCTAAGTATTTGGTTGAGTAGATGTGATGTAACCTACGAACTACCCCTATTAAGCCAAAATTAACACAAGCAATAAAAAATATCACATAGAAACAAATCTCATATAGAGTAAAAAGACTCGAACCGAGAAGTAATATATTAGACACCAAAATCAAGTACTACAACCATGGCTCCCAAAAGTAACCATGATAAAGGTAAGGAAATACATAGTAAATATGACAAAAAATAGAGTTAGGAAAGGGTTACACCAATCTCTAAAATTCTTCTACTTTCTTCACCATCTTCTCCTTAGTCTATCTGGACCGTCCCGTCTGGATCTCTAACTTGAAGTAAAAGGTGGAAGGGAAAGGTGTAAATTAAATGGTGGAACAATGGATTCCTTTCCCTTCTGCCTCTTGTCACATTTATAATCCCCTATGATGGATGCACTCAAATTTGGAATTGGATCCGCAATTATGGCAAGAAATAAGCAGTTCTGGAAGTTATCGCATTGTCACGGCCCATTAATGAATCTTCATGGTCGTGAATGGGGTGGCGGCTAAGCCGATCTCCACGGTCCTTTATCTAGATGACTACGATCATAACAGGACTCTTACGGTCATAATGATCATTGTTTCCAATCGTGATGGATTTTATACGGCCGTGATACATCCTTGTTGAACCTCTTCCAAGTCCGAAGAAGATTACAGACTGTGAGACATCTCTTTTGGCCCATGAAACGGGTTGTCTGCTGCATTTTCTCTGCCTTCAAACTTCTTAGTTGGATTACGGTCCATGATGTGGTAATCACGACCCATAATATTCCATTTTTGTGTTGTTTCTCCTTTTTCCTGCATTAACAAACAAAGTACGACAGTAAATAGATTCTTGGTGTAAACCCTAACTAAATTACTTGATAAATTGGACTAATATTAGAGGAAAAACCCTATATAAAAGTCTAAGTATTTACGCCGATCATAGGCTCCAAATTTCTATCAACTAAGCTAGACAAATATACCAGGAAAAAATGAAGATGCTAGCTAACAATAGTAGCGGCTCGGTAAAAAAGAAAATTGAGCCGAGATGAATCGTTGCGGCTGGTAAGCCGTAATGATTCACTACAATCATGATATTTTTTGACACTTCCCCAAAATAATACCACCAAGCAGCTCAGTAAAATTATTGCAGTGGCATGTGTCTTGTCACTCTACAAAGAGGTTGTAGATTTGATTTTCGAGAATAGCTTCTAGAAATTGTTGGAGTGTACCGGAACGTCTCTTTATAAAAAAAAAGCTTAGTAAAATAAAGAACTAAACCGTGATGAATCATTGAGACCGGTGAGCCACAAAGATAATTACAATTGTGCTATTATTTTTTCGACATCTCTCCAAAATGATGCCATCTATTTAATGATTTTTTTAAACTATGAATAGTAATGTTTTAAACTTGAATAAAGTTGCAACAAAAATAAAATGAACAACAAGAGAAATATAGAGAGTGGAATAACATAATTATTATTTACTTATTCTGTGTATATATATAATATAAGTGTACATATCTCTATTCATAGGCTAGAAATTGTAGATGAAAAGTCAAATCAATTAGTTCCACAAATAAATGGGTTGTGGGAGTAAATTGATAGTGGGAATCAGTGAGTAGTGGGGAGATGAAGATGAATGAACATCCACATGAAACCATTCAGAATTTGTTTTATAACAAGTAAACCTTTTGTACTGTACTTTTGCACAATGATGTGAAATTTTATAGTGCAAAAGAAATTGTTTTATATTATACTCTTATTATCAGTTGTATAATTAGCCCAACATTATTCATATTTCTTTAGATAACTATGAATGGATACATAAAAGAGATGGCACACGAATTGAAATTTTCAGTTCCTAATCAGAAATATTATAAGATAAAGCCAATTCTTAAAAAAAAATTCTTTCATAATTTAGTGTACTAGATCAATGCTCTAAGACAAACTAAACTACGCTGCAATATATCATTTGTATATGACACTAAAATTCGTAGCAAATATATAATATACCTGCGGAGTCATTTGTTTATAAACCGAAAATATGATATTAAGAGACTATTTTATTAATTAACTGCTACCTGCAGAGTCACATCGGAATTATTAATTTCGAAAGAAACACTTCATCTTAATAACTAATTTGGCATCACATTCTTTCCAATTAATCCAAACATATCTTTAACCAGATTCTTGATGTCACCATGAGAACTCCCACCATATTGCACAGCAGCCAGTGCCGAGACCGCAACATTCTTTGCTTTAGAAAGCATTGCCACATATTTACTTCCAGGCTCCATGAATTTAGACACAGCATGAGCGATCGCACTTCCTGGCACGAGTTCATGCTCTTCCTCTCTAGTGCTCCTTTTCCCTCCATCCCACACCTTAGCAGCACAACCTAACACTTCCACCAATAGTTTTTCATTGATAAATTCCTCAGCTGCAAAGGGCCAAGTCAGCATTGGCACACCCGCAGAGACACCTTCTAGAACTGAATTCCATCCACAGTGAGTCATGAAGGCCCCCGTTGCTGGATGTGAAAGGACCGCCACCTGAGGGGCCCATCCTTTCACCAAAAATCCCCTTCCAGCTATCCTATCCTCCCAACCATCAGGCATCCATTCCTCCATGTTATCTCCTCTAACAACCCAAAGAAAATTTCTCCTAGAATGTTCTAAACCAATAGCCAACTCATGAAGTTGTTCAGATTTGAAATAGCACTGACTTCCGAAGCTTACAAAAACTACGGATCCATCCTCCTTGCTGTCTAGCCACCTCAAACAACCGACATCTCCCTTTCCTCCACGGTGGATAACTCCATCTACATTGCTAGCATTGCATAGGGAGACTGGTCCAATAAAATAGGCTCTTTTACTTTGAATCCTTTCATACTCCTTGCAGTACTCCTTTTCAAGAGCACGAAATGTGTTGACAACAATACCAAAAACATCAGGCAAAGATCGAAACAGGCTATCCAAAAGTTTTCCAGTCACCTCATCGTGCCTGATTCGGTAATTTGGTAACTCAGTGACCGGCATCTCTATTTTTGGGCCTGGGAGATTTGACACCGTAATGACTCTATGGCAGTCATCAAAGCCCATACTTGGTTGCATATCATAAATATGCTTAAAAACAACAAAAGGGAAGACACCACTACAAAAGAAAAAAAGGCAAGGGATTCCATATTCAGCAGCAACATTAGGGGCCCAATAAAATAGAGAATCTGCCACCACAACATCTGGCTTGGATTTACCGAGAAGCTCTTCATGAACTGGACGAATCGACAACAATGATTTATTGATCAGCATCGTCTCCTCCTTTGACCCGACACCCATAGTCTCAACATTGGTCTCTGTGCATTCAGATGGGAAAGGGTAGGTGAGAATTTGCACTCTGCCAAAGCTCTGTGATTGTCCAAGTGACGATTTGATGAGCGCCGCATTACCCGGTGTTACGACCATGGTGGGTTCTACATCAGGATGGGCCACTACAAGGAGCTTTGCAAAGTCTGTCATCGGGATCAGGTGGCCTCTCATCAATTGAGGGATCAAGAACACACGACATTTTTTGTTAGAATTGTTGGGATTGAGTGCCATGGCTTGAAATTGTATGAGAAGGCGACTTGTTGAAATTAGATGATTTGAGAGAAAGAAACTGTAAGTGCTCACTTGTTTAAATAACTTCAGGTTGTCATGTCATAGTACCCTACGTTTTCAGCAGACACGTGGATGTGCACACATGCCATAAGACACCTTTCCGAAAAGAAAGAAACTGAACGAGACACTAATTGGAAACTGAAAGAAGCACCAATTGGAGCCTTTTAGTAACCCCAATTAGAAACTGAAAGGTACACTACCTTTTGGGAAAGAAAGGATAAAAAACACAAAAATGTTAGTGGCATTCCCTTTTAGTAACCCCTAGTTAAGTTACTAAATGATAGTCACACTATTAAATTTCATAATTTGCTGCAAATTTTTTAGTGTCATATATAAACGGATTGTACAGTGAAAACCGTATAAGATCAACTGTATGTCATTTTCACAATGGATACACTGCCGTATACGTATATGCGGCTGCATTCAAAACACTAATCCTCACAGAACAATATATAATTGTTTGTGTTAATTCTTATATACCTCGTGATGTCTATAACAAGTCCAAGATTGGAATGTTTAATTCTTGCAACTAATTGCTTTCTTGTTCTCTGAAGAAGATTTTATTTTATGAACAATTCCTTATCATATAGCATGCTTATAATCTCACTTAATCAAGGGGCCAGAGTTATCCTCACTCAAATTCAATTCAATGAAAGGGACATTAGTTATCTTGATGAACATGTGCATTCCGCACAAGTCATGCACACCTCCAACACCATCTTTATGACTTCCAGTCAAGTTGGAAAACATTTACAAATATACATTTCTCATGTAGGAATAATGAAAATCTCAAACCTTCGAATTTAACACTACGTGAAACAATTAATACAAAACACATTCCATATAATGTCAAACATTGGGTCTATCCAATGCCATATTATTCAATACACATCCATGAAATTAAATTAATAATCTTATCATTTGGCTTGTGAAACATAACCAACATTAATTTAATCCTCATGCTAATAACAAATTAATCCTCTTCAATACCTTATAATAGCAAATTAGTACTCCATGCTAATTATCGAAGTTAGGAATAATTTAAAGTTTATCATCACACCTAATTATGGAGTTTCACAATTCAAATCCTCTATAATAATACTCAAGTAACAAAATAATATACTTCATCTGATTATATGAACAAAACTTAGGATACAATAGTCTAACTATTAGTTCCTAGGTCACGCACTAACATACACAGATTTAGAGTACAAAGCTTTGTTCCTAGGTCACACACTAACACTACGATAGTAAGAGAAATCGCTCTAGTGTTTGTTTACACAGCCATGAAGTAATACAGAAAAGAGATTGCACATGAATCGAATTTTTCAGTTTTTCTTTGAATATTTAGTATACTAGAGCACTGCCCTAAAACAAAATTGCGCAGCACAATATCATCAGTGTATGACAGTAAAATTTGCATCAAATATAATTTACTAGTGTGACTATAATTTATTAACTCAATAGATGTCCATTTAGATTAAAACAGTACGAACCTTGGCATTTAATCCATATTGGAAAACAAGGGGTTAGAATGTTGAGAATAGAATAAATATAGAAAGTTAAAAGTGTAAAATAGGAAAAGGGTATTATTGTAATTTAAGAAATTAGAAAGTTACCGCTGGAATTTTAACGGTACAATGAGGGTAGACTTTCAGGGAAAGTTACCGTTAAACCTTAGCATTTAATCCCTAGGGGGCGTTTGGTTCGCGCTACAGGCCATTCCAGGGAATAGAAGGATTCCAGGGAATGTAATGCCAGGAAATGTCATTCCAGGGCATGTGTCATTACCATGTTTGGTTCGTGCATGGCTATTGCTTCAACATTCCAAAAAATGCACTATTATCATGTTTGATTCACACATAGCTATTGCAATGGCTATCGAAACCTGTCTTCATTGTTTTTAAATTATTAACTATTTTTTTTTAGTTAATTGAGACTAAATTCATACTAGCATAGAGACAAATTAGACAATTCGAGAACGAATTGGTCTTCAGATCCTACTCTTGCCACAAAATTATAAAATTGAGCAAACTAATCAATCAATAAGATAGTTGAACCTAAAAGTATACCAGTATGTTTTAATTTGCATTATTATAATGTACCGGTACATTATCTCAAATGAGCAGTCTATTTTTGATCTCGGTACGTACTGAAATATGCATACTAGTATGTAACAACTACAATTAATTTTTCTGTACCAGTACATACCAACAAGAACCCGATAAGGTACTGAATTTGATTACACCACTAAGTACCAAATAAAGAAAATTGATTATGAAACAAAAAATAGGACAAGTATACTATAGAAAGAGAAGTTGATCTAATTAAGAGTCTAACAAGCTAGAAAATCTACCAATGAGAAAAAATATAGTCAATTACAAATCATTCACAACAATGAAGTTTCAATCTAGCTACCATTGTTAATAAATTAGTAACATTCGATTAATTTTAGGATGAAACCTTACACAGAGAACCTATGAAGCCTATACCCTATGCCATCTATACCGAGATATAGTTTAATGCTATGCTAAAATAAATTACAGAATACGTCACAAGTGATATATACGTCAGCTCTTGACCAACATGAATGTCCTCTTTAGCTACAAAAACGATTCAATTCGTCTCCACAATTCTGGCATAGCAGTTTAGGCTAACACTGCACAAAGTAACAATAATTACAAGTTTTTATCAGTGTCAAGAACTAAAAGAATTGAGAACTGGATATCAAGTTCAAACGCATATTAGATGAAAAAACACAAAATGCTTGGCAAAAATAGTATCAAGAGAGAAACCAGTGCATGGCAAAAATAGTATCACTAAGGAAAATGTATCAGTGAGGCGCAATCCAGTATCAGTCAGATCCAAAAACCAGTACCAGTACAAGTGACAGTAAAAGCAAGATCCAGTAGCCGTACCACAGCCCAATACTATTGTACTGTATATATTGTATTGTAATTTTTGTGCTGGTACGAACATGTGTGAATCTAGCCTAAAGTCAAAAATTTGAAGACTTGGTTGTTAATCGGTTTTAAAAGTCAAAACATTTATTTTCCTAAGGTCAATCGCAGCACAAATAAAGCCATGTAATTAATAAGTAAATTAGTAGCAATCGAAAAGATTAAATTTATTTATCAAACCTTAGGAATTTTCTTTGAAGCCCAAATACAAATGGATCATAAAATGTACTGTTAAAAGGTTTGATAAATAAGTTCAATCTTTTAAGTAACTAGCATTCAACAGATCGAATCCGTCCTTCAATTTGTTTCTATAACCTTAACAGTTCAAAGATGTATTATGTTGTGTTCATTTCAGTTTAATTTAATTTATCTTCGTAAATAGGGAAAATCCATATTCCGACCAAACAAACAATAACCCACTAAAATCAACCATTCTCAGCCATAAAAGCCAATTGAAATCAACTGAGTAAAATCGAACAAGGGAAAAGAGAGATAAATACCAGTGTTGTCGGTTCGCGGCGCGAAGTCAGCACACCGAGAAGAAAATCGGAGAAGAGCAAACCCAAGAAAAGGAACCGCTTTGAGAGAAGAGAGGCAGAAGAGAGGAGAGAGGAAAGAGAAGTCGGAGAAGTGTCCATGGAGAAATAAATTATTTTTGAGAAACAGGGAACGAGAGAGATTACCGTCGAGAGGGAATGAAGAAATTCCGCGTTTTATTTGGCTATCGCGATAGCCACAAATCTGGTAATCGGGATTGCAAGGAATCAAGGATTACCGAGTCTATTCCCATTCTAGTTTTACCAAACGCAGTCATCAATTTTTTGGGAATTACAATGCCAGGGAATTATCGTCTAAAAGCGTGAACCAAACGCCCCCTAGAGGCTATAAATACTTATATGACAGATTGTAAGAAATAATAACAAAAAAAAAATATCAATACAACAATTCATAATTCTCTCATTCTTCCGCTAAAATTAACATAGTATCAGACCAGGATATCTAATTCTGTCTCAATTCCACAAATAACAAACTACAAGACTGTAGCTAACAAAGAACTGCAGCACCATCAAGGCTCAAAATACTGAGTCAGATCATACCAGAAAAAAACCCTTTCTCAGACCAATACCAGAGAAAAACACCAAAAATATCTGTCCTTATCAGTTCAGTGCTTCAAAGCCACCAAACACTGTTCAGTATAGCGGAAACAGTCTTCCAAAAAGAAAATACAGAAACAGAAAACTGGTTTCAACTAATACCAGTAAAATCAACGGAAAAATCAAAACCCAAAAAAAAAAAAAAACAGATTCAAATCAAAAATAGAAAACCCCCTCAAAAATCGAAGGAGAACAAATGCTCAACAGGAACCGGAACCCTAACCCTAGGCCGGAGACGAGTGGAGCCTCCACCACCATTCAATGCGCCAACTGTAAAAAGGAGGGGCACGAGCGGATGCGGTGCTGGTTACTCCACCCATCTCTACCGCCAAAGAAGAAGGGGAGCGGAAGAAGGAGAGCGGCGGAGGAGATGGAAAGGGGGAGAACAGAAGCGATCGAACGAAAGAGAGGGGGCGACGGTGATAGTTTAGAAGAAAGAAGAGAAGTAGCGACATACTGAGTCAAACGGGTCGCAGCTCTCGGATCAGATGAGGCATCTGAAAGGATCCGCCAATTTTAACTCAACCAATATTTTCGGAGCTGCTACATCCGTGATCAAATCAGAAAAATCCAAGCTTATTTCTTCACTCAATGGGCTTCTAAACAAGCCCAACCAAGGTTCCTTTAATTTAGAAAATTCATTAAAAGTCTAAAGTGAAGAATACAGCCTAGGTCCAAACCAAATGAGATATGTAATACCAAATAGAAAGATAAATAAAAGCCCAGATATATTTGAAACCGAAAATGGTGAAATAAAATCAATAAAATGTACAAATTTAGGCAATTTAAATAAGGAATACTCCAAAAATAATTTAGATTGAATTTTAGACTCGGTGCAACCGACCATATGACCGGAAATAAAGATTTATTACATAATAATAAAATAGGAAAAGGTCAAGAATTTGTCTATGTTGCAAATGGTGAAAAAATGGAATTTCTAGTTATGACTCAATTATTGTTTTTTCAAAAGAAATTAAAGATGTCATGCATATAAAAAATTGCACCGCCAATTTATTATCTATGGATAAACTTTCAAAAGAATTAAATTGTGAAATTATTTTTTCACCTCAAAATGCATTTTTTCAAGATATAGTATCCAAGAGGAGAGGATGATTGGTGAAGATGTTTTAAAAAATGGATTATATTTTTTGTAGAGCCAAAAATACAATTTCAACACTAAAGTGCAAGACATGAGACACTTATGGCATAAAAGAATTGGGCATCCTTCCGATAGAACTTCAAAATGTATTTTTGATTTTTCTAATTTAGATTGTAGTAATTGTGAAGTATGCAAACTAGCTAAGCATACAAGACTCCTTTTTGTAAGTTCAAATTCGAAAAGTAATCTTATATTTGAACTTGTTCATTTCGATATTTGGGGACCCGCTCCCGTAGATTCATATAATGATTTCAAATATTTTGTTACATTTATAGATAATTTTTCACAACTAACATACTTATATTTATTAAAAATTAAAAGTGGGGTTTTTTCTCATTTTCAAGATTTTTCAAATTTAGTTGAAAATCAATACAACAGTAGAATTAAAATTCTTAGAACCAACAATGAAACGGAATTTGTGAATCAAAACTTTTCAAGGTTTTTGAAGTAAAAATGGATCATACATCACACAACTTGTGTTTATACTCCACAACAAAATGGGATTTTCGAAAGAACAAATCGTAATTTACTGGAAATGACAAGAGCACTTATGTTTCAAACCAATATTCCAAAAATCTATTGGTCGGATGCCATTCTCACCACAACTTATTTCATAAATAGGTTGCCAAGTGTTGTCTTAAAAAATAAAAGACCATCATAAATCATTTACTAAAGAAAAATAATTTTTAATCACTTAAGAATTTTCGGATGTACATGTTATGTACACAAAAATAAACGAGATAAATTAGATCATACTTCTATAAAAGCTATTTTTCTATAATATTTATCTCAAAAAACAGGTTATAAATGTTATGATCCTATAAATATTTTTTTTATATTTCCAAAAATATAACCTTTGTTGAAATGAGCCATATTTTAAAAATAAAGATGAGATTGATAATTAAATTATTACAAATGACTTTGTCATTCCCGTGTCTATTAATCAAATTATTGAGTAAAGAATTATAAGAAATGACGAAGAAGAAAAAGAAAATAATGACACTCCTCAAAGTGGAGCCTCTCGGAAAAAGATGAAAATATTGAAGAAGGCGAAAATATTGAAGAAGAACCTAGGAGGAGGTCAACCCGTCATAAACAACCATCCATAAGGTTACGAGATTTCATAACCTATAAGGTTCAATATCCTATTGAAAAATTTATTTCATATAAAAATATTTCAAAAATCCACCGTAATTTGTTAGTTCAATTTCTAAAATAGAAGAACCAAGAAATTTTGAGGAAGTCATTAACCAACCGGTGTGGTATAAGACTATGAAAGAAGAACTTTAAGCCTTAGAAGAAAATGACACGTGGACTATTGAACCATTACCAAAAAATAAAAAACTTGTTGGATGCAAATGAGTTTATAAAATAAAATATCAAAGCAATGGATCCATAGAACGGTATAAGGTCCGACTAGTTGCCAAAGGGTATACCCAAATATATGGTATTGATTACCAATAGACCTTTGCTCCGGTAGCAAAGATGAATACCATAAGAATCTTGCTTTTAATAGCTGTAAATAATGGGTGGAATTTATACCAAATGGATGTTAAAAACGTATTCCTTCAAGAAACACTTTAGTAAGAGGTTTATATGACCCTACCACCGGGTCATGTAAAAGAAAAAAAATATTAACCTTGTTTGTAGGTTAAAAAATTAATTTATGTACTCAAACAATCTCCAAGAGCTTGGTATGAAAAACTCTCTCAATATTTATTTTTTCTCTCAATATTTATTTTATAGCTCACTATTTTCAAAACACAACCATTGTTCTTGTTTATGTTAATGACATAATCATAACTAGAAACAATTACAAAAAAATTAATAATGTTACAAAACACTTGAAAGAAAAATTTGAAATTAAAGACCTTGGTAAACTTAAATGTTTTTTAGGAATTGAAATAATACATTCAATCAAAGGAGTTTTGATTTCACAAAGAAAATATACCATCGATCTTTGAAAAGAAACGGGAAAATTAGGGTCCAAACCAGTTTCAACACCCATAGATAGTAATTGTAAATTAAATTTCGAAGATGGAGAACTGTTGGAAAACATCAATCAATTCCAACGGCTTGTAGGTAAATTAATTTACCTAACGGTAACTCGGCCGGATATATCATTTGCAGTAATTCAAATTAGTTAATTTATGCATTCACCAATAAAGCCTCATTCAGATGCGATTGATAGAATTTTGAGATATTTAAAGAAATCACCTGGAAAGGGTATATGGATGAAAAATAATAAATCTAATGAAATGTGTGGCTATTCCGTTGCAGACTGGACCGGGAGCTTTGATAGAAAATCAACAACCGGCTATTGCACATTTGTAGGTGGAAACTTAGTCACATGGAAAAGCAAGAAGCAAAATGTCGTGGCACGATCAAGTGCAGAAGCAAAATATCGTGTCATCGCATCTACCGCAAGTGAGCTCAAATGGATAAAACAATTGCTTGAAAAGTTCAACTTCAAAGTTGATAAACCAATGAAGATGTTTTGTGATAACAATGTGGCACGGCATATTGCTTCAAATGCAGTGTTTCACGAAATAACAAAGCATATCGAAGTCGATTGCCATTTCATTAGAGAAAAGGTGCAAGCTAAGGAAATCAAAACTCCTTGTGTGAAGAGTCAAGACCAATTAGCCGATGTCTTCACTAAGGATCTTATTCCGAAGGCATTTGAAGAAATAACAAGCAAGGTAGGATTAACCGACATCTATAATCCTAGCTTGAGGGGGAGTGTTGAGAATAGAATAAATATAGAAGGTTAAAAGTGTAAAATAGGAAAAGGGCATTATTGTAATTTAAGAAATTAGAAAGTTACCATTGAAATTTTAACGGTACAATGAGTGTAGAGGCTATAAATACTCATATGACAGATTGTAAGATATAATAACAAAAAAAATATATATCAATATAAAAATTCATAATTCTCTCATACTTCCGCGTGCGCTAAAATTAACTCAAAATTTAAACATTAAAACTCAAAATGGATTCGAAGATTATGTCAAAATTTAAACATTAAAACTCAAAATTTCAAGTTAATATGTTTGCATATTATCTCCAATTGATTGACTAGCTAGTATGTCATATGTATTAATTATTTCCGTTGATATGAAGATTTGAAATTAAAACTGAGATATATTTTTTTTTAATTGTAAATTATTTCTGATAGTGACAATTGATTTCACATTTATAACTCTTTAATAGTAAATATATTTATAGCAATCATACATATGCGTTTTCTATTTTGGTATTCAAGGCTTATGGCAGTTTTGTCTTTTCTCTTCCGTGATTCATGGAAAAACGTTTTTGGACTTTCTAAATATATGTCCGTCTCATTCTTGGAGTATCGATTTAGAAACAGAGATGAGAATACAGGCTTTCCATGTAACATCTCAAATTTTGAACACTTAGAGATTTATCTAAATTAAAGTAAAGTTTGTTTAGAAATAACAATGTGGATTTTCAAGTATATTTAAAAACAATATTATTTTGAAAATTTGTATTTAATACAATACAAATACATGTGAAATGATAAATCAGAAACTTTGAAGATATCATACCTATATATATTTGTACAAGCCATAAAGTTGAGTATAATAACTTGATTAATTATATAAAATTTATTTTCTTGCAAAATTATATAATGATTTCAAAAGCTTTATTCTAATTATAATATTTAAAAATTAATAGTAACATCAGGTTCATGAAATACTTTAGAATTTAAAACGTCAAGTTCTATTTCTAAAATAAAGAGGGACCTTGTTCAAATTGACCAATTAATTAAATAATAATATACTTGTGGACAGCCGTCAGTTGGTTTCCTTTTAATTGCTTAAATTTACAATTCATCACAAATTAATTGAATCTATCTCACACGTGTAATTCTCTCCCTCATTATATTCCTTTTGTTCCCTTGTCTAGATCGCCCTCCAACTATGGAGATAGCACAAATAACAAAAATAAAACCTGATGGAGGATAAAAGAAAAGAAAGGCGGTGGAGTTGAGAAATAATTAATGAGGTAGAGGATCGATTAATTGCGGCATTTTGTCGAGATATGGCTTCGTCTATTCTCTCTTGGTTGCTAAGTGGAGCATTAACCCGGTATTTAGAACCTTCTCACCTCTTCAATTTTGGTTTTGCTACGATGCTTGAACTTGTTAATCGTTTTATTTATAACTTGAGATTTGTGCTAAAGAACCTTAAAATAGTCCTGAATTTGAAATCAATCTAAATTTTTGGGTAAATATGTAAAAATATAAAATTATACCTACTAAAATCTTGGATTTGAGATAACCGCATGTGGGCAATCTAGAAAGTTTGAAGTTACACACTTACACCTCAATTGGTATATTTCTCATATCAATTTCATAACATGAAGCTAGTTTAGTTATCTCATTCAAATAATTAATCTACTTGAACCTTTCTATTGGAGAAAACCGAAATAGACAGCTTTGCTCAAAAGCTTCATTTAAGTCATGTCATAAATTTTATATGATCTTGGTTCCGTAATCTCTTATGGATAAAAATCGATGAAAAGAGGAACTATGTTGTTTAAACCTTATATCACAAATGAAATTACATTCTTTTATGTTCTTGACCGAGCCCCCTCAGAAATTTCGCAAGTTCCACGGCTTGCAACTAACTGAAGTACTAATTGGATCAACCTTGTTCACCAGCATAGGCGTAGATCTTTCCCAATTGGATCAAGAAGTAATGTGGAACAGGTCCATACTGTAGTGACCCTCTAATCATCGTGCTCGACAATTCTAAGGTGCGGGTTTCGAGTTATTCTCAGATTCCTCGAACTAATTTTATTATTGTTGTTTTCTTGTCAATTTCATTACTTGTTGTGGATTGCTTATTTGCTTGATTACTAATTAGTCATAATTAAGTTCTTGAATGGTGCTGAAATTTACAAAGTGGTAGCTAAATTATAATTATTATTTGGTTGCATGTTGATTGCTTGATGATTGTGATTTAATTTCGGGATTATTTGGTTAGTATTGTCAATTTGGTTGCTTGATTTGTTACGTATGGTAGTGGTACTTGGATAATGCATAAGATTACATGAACCATGAAAGTGTCATAATAAATGGAGATTATAATTAGTGACCCATGCAATACTTGATCCTTTAATTGTAAACCAAATCGGTGTGTATAGTGACACTTTAGACAAGTATGTGGTAATTTGAACATGTATACATAAGCCTCAAGTATGGTATTTGACTATTTCTATATTGATTTATGGGATTAGAGAATGACATGATTGAATAATTTGGTTTAATATTATTTGAAATGTGATTTGGTTTGCTTGGTTGCTATTGTTTTGATAATTGCTTGTTGATTTCTAATTGTTTGTCTTACTATAGATCTTTGTTGAAGTTTTGAATTGCATGATATAAATACATGAAATGTCTTAGGAAGCATGATCTTAATTTTATGAAATTGATGCATGACTTGATATAATAATTCATTTGGTTAAATCATAAGTTTGATTTAAGTGAATAGTAATATGCATGATATGAACTATTTACTTGTTATGAATGAAATGTGTTAAAGAACCACAAGTCAGAAACCTGACGATCATGTATGCGCCCTATTCGGGGTAAGCGTGTAATTTCTGTTATGTAGGTGCTGAACTTGTAGCGCATAACAGAAATTGCATAGGCGCTATATTCGGGGTAAGCGTGTAATTTTTGTTATGTAGGCGCTGAACTTGTAGCGCATAACATAAATTGCATAGGCGCCATATTCGTGGTAGCGCATGACTCGGTTATGTAGGTGCTGAACTTGTAGCGCATAACTTTAGTCATGTAGGTGCCCTATTCGGGGTAAGCGCACAATTTCAGGTTATGGCCATAACAGAAATTGTGTAGGCGCCATATTCGTGGTAGCGCATGATCGGAGTCCTGTATCAGTCTTGACGGTCATGTAGGCGCTGAACTTGTAGCGCATGACCGGGATCATGTAGGCGCTGTACTTGTAGCGCATGACCGAGTATTGTTAATACCACAATGGTTACCTTATATAATTATATTTTATTTTATCATGAAAAGTCTTGAATAAAGCATAATTATATGACATGGTTGCACAACTAAATTGTATTGAACTTTTAAGTCTATTGTACATGAGCATTGCATAAAATAATGTTTATTTTGCTTGATTGTTATTGCTATAAATTGTTTCTATGACTTGCTGATTTCTTTCGCAATATTTGAGCATTTCTTAAAGTGAACTTATATCTTTGTTGACTTATTATAGTCGGTAACTTAGATTCTTTGATTCTTATATTATTACTATAGTCTATATTTTTTTGTGCTCGGTGTTGTTTTAGTTTCAGTTGGTCGGATTTGAGGATAACTCGACTGGAACTGAATACCGTACTGGGAGATTTTCAATCTCTCACCGTTCCACTTTGTGGGTTCCAGGTATGGAGCGCAAGATGCCGAGGTGAGATGTCAAACTCAAAGATTGCGGAATTTGCCACAATAAAAGTACATGTTGTTTCTGATAAATCCGCTATGGTATTTCATTTGTATTTTATTATACCGTATCAGATTTATATCGATTTGTTTTGTTACATATAACTCATGACACTTTGTGAAAAAAAAAATACCTCATGTATTGTGGCTTATCTACTTGTCATTGGTAATGTATGTATAATTATGTTGTGTATTAAAATAGAATCGTCTTGCGCTAATGAGCGCGGCGGGTTGTCAATCCTATCGTCGGGTTGTGACATTCCATATCATCTTGAGAAAAGTAACCTATTCATATTATTCCTCTAGATTTTCAATTCACTATTACAATAATATTATTTGGTAAATTGCTGGGTATCAAGGAGTTGTTATCAGTCACTTCCACGATCGTGTCCCAAGAAGTTGACTATCCCGGATTATCTTGTTTGCGGTTCCAAATCTTGCACGGTATAGAGATGGAATTCGCTTAAGGACAGTGCTTCGCAAAATCCGGGTAACTCAATTTTAATTATAATTTATTTTCTGAAAATTATCCGATATCTGTTATTATATTTTAAAGTTAAGAAAAAATAACAAATGCCACCAACATTGATTATAAGTATATCTTTACTTTTGTTTCTTTCCAAAAAGGTGCTATAGACACCAAATATTAGTGTATGTTTCAGTTTCTTTCTTTTTGGAAAAGTGTCGTAAGACAATGATTCATGTGCATGTCTCTACGTGGCAACCTGCATTGATTTAAACAAGTAAACCGTCAAAGACAAAAAATTAAGTATCCCCATTTCTCTCAAATCTAATTTCAACAAGTTGCTTCCTCATACAAGGCATGGCATTCAATCTTAACAATTCCAACAAAAAATGTAGTCGTTAGTGTTTCATGCCTCATTTGTCGAAAGACCACTATTTGCTCCCGATGACAGACTTCGCAAAGCTCCTCCTGGTGGGCCATCTTGACGTAGAACCCACCATTGTCATAACACCGGCTAACGTTTCAGTTTCTCTTTTTCCGGGTAATGTCATATGTTATTCTTCTTTCTTTCCGAAAAGGTGTCATTGGCTCCAACATTAATTAGTGTATCTTTCAGTTTCTTTTTTTTCGGGAAGGTGTCTAATGCAACAATTATTGCCACCAATATAAGTTTTTTTTTTTTTCTTTCCCAAAAGGTGCCATAGTCTCCAAACATTAAATAGTGTATCTTTCAGTTTCTTTGTTTTCTGAAAGGTGTCTAAGACAACGATTATAGCCACCAATGTAAGTATATCTTTTTCTTTTTTTTTTCTTTCTTTCCCTAAAGGTGCCATAGGCTCAAAACATTAATTAGTGTATCTCTCAGTTTCTTTGTTTTTGGAAAGGTGTCCAAGGCAACGATTATTGCCACCACTATAACTATATCTTTTTGTTTTCTTTCTTTTCCAAAAGGTGCCATAGGCAACAAACATTAATTAGTGTATCTTACATTTTATTTGTTTTCAGCAAGGTGTCCAAGGAAACGATTATTGCATGTATCTACATGGCAATCTCTAGTTATATAAACAAGCCATCAAAGACAACACAACATTAAGCATTTCCCCATTTCTCCCAAATCATCTAATTTCAACAAATTTGCTTCCTCATACAAGCCATGGCACTCAATACCAACAAATACAACAAAAAATGTCGTGTGTTCTTGATCCCTCATTTGTCGAAAGGCCACCTCATCCCGATGACAGACTTCGCAAAGCTCCTTGCAGCAGCCCATCCCGATGTAGAACCCACCATCATTGTAACACCGGGCAATGCGGCGCTAATCGACAAGTCTCTTGGCCAAGTGCAAATTCTCACCTATCCCTTCCCATCTGAAGGTCCAAAGACCAGCGTTGAGACTGTGGGACTCGGTTCAAAGGAGGAATCTTTGATGATCAACAAAAAATCATGGTTGATTCGTCCAGCGGTTGAAGAGCTTATCAGTAACTACAAACCTGATGCTGTCGTATCAGATGCTCTATTTTCTTGGGCCCCTAGTGCTGCTGCTGAATATGGTATCCCTTGCATTCTTTTCTTTTGTAGCGGCATATTCCCTCTTGTCATTTATCGGCATATTTTTGAGATGAAGCCGAACATGGGCTTTGATGACAATGTGACAGTATCTGATCTCCCAGGCCCAAAAATAGTGATGCCGGTTCGTGAATTACCAAATTATCCCCTTGGGCAAGATGAGGGGTCAAACCAAATTCTCGATAGCATGTTTGGATCTTGGCCCAATACTTTTGGTATTGTATTCAATACGTTTCGTGCACTCGAAAGCGAGTACTGCAAGGAGTTTGAAAGGGCTCAAACAAAAAGAGCCTACTTCATAGGACCAGTCTCCTCTTCCTACAACAGCACTGGAGCTGTAACTATCCATCGTGGTGGTGAGGGAGATACTGGTTGCCTGTCATGGCTTGACAGCAAGGAGGATGGATCTGTTGTTTTTGTAAGCTTCGGTAGCCAATGCTACTTCAAATCTGAACAACTTCATGAGTTGGCTATTGGTTTAGAAAATTCTAAAAGAAATTTTCTTTGGGCTGTTAGAGGAGATAACATGGAGGAATGGATGCCCGATGGATGGGAGGATAGGATTGCTGGAAGGGGAATTGTGGTGAAAGGATGGGCTCCTCAAGTGGCTATCCTTGCGCATCCAGCAACAGGGGCCTTCATGACTCACTGCGGGTGGAATTCAATTCTAGAAGGCACTTCGGCTGGAGTGCCAATGCTGACGTGGCCCTTTGCCGCAGAAGAATTTATTAGTGAAAGACTGTTAGTGGAGGTTATCGGTTGTGCTTCGAGGGTGTGGGATGGAAAGAGGAGCACCAGAGAGGTAGATAATGAACTTGTTCCTGGAAGCGCAATAGCTCGTGCTGTGTCGAAATTCATGGAGCATGGAGAGGAATATGAGAAAATCCGTTCTCATGCGCAACATATGGCAACATTGGCACTCGCTGCCGTGCAAGAGGGTGGGAGTTCTTCGGGTGACATTAGGAGTCTAGTGAATGATTTGATTGGATTAGTGGTAAGCAAGTGATGTATTCTAATTAAGAGAGAGTGTTTATGAGAAAATAATTAGGAGAAGTGTGACTTTTTGCGTGTAGTAGTAATTTATTAATAAAATCTTCTCCTTTCTATACAATAATTTACATTAATTCTCAGTAATGAATTGATTCTTTCTAAACGACAGAAATTGATAGTTATGTCTCAAATATTATCTAGCAATTGCACAACCAATTAGTAGAGTACCATACATCAACTTTTCATTAATTCTCAATACTGATATTGTTTCTCTCACTCTCTCTACAGTTAGAATAGGTATTATTAATTCCTCATAAATTTAATTATCTTTATTAACGGGTTAACAGGTTTGATTAATGTTAGTATGCTAATCCGAATTATAGATACAATAGTTGGTAGCTAGCTAGTATTGCATTATGATCAATCCATTTTGTCTCAAACAATTAGTATGCATTTACGTCGATTCCTGTTCAAAGTTAATCCAATAGAAAGTAATTTTGAAAAATCTCTATATATTGGAACTGCTCTTTAAATATTTTGTCTCATTTATGATATGAACACATGTCATTATAAATCGGTAACATTCGATTTATCCATGTCCAAACGGATGTGATATTAATCTTACGCGTATTTGGGAAACGAAGGAAAACTGCAGTTAAATTTTTCTTAGATACTAAATTTGCTTACATGTGTTGTGGACCCAATGGTAAATTAGGAAATTGCTACGCTTCCTCCACTTTGTGCACCCAACCAAATCTCCAAACATTCTTTTATATTTTATTTATTTATCCTCTTTGAATTTTTGGTGAACACATACATATCAACAAAGGTTCTACTCAACGAACTGTTGGTGTAGCGTGGTCCTCTTTCATCAAATGTTTATTACGAATGGACAGTTGGTGATAAGTTCTACTTTTATTAGTAAGAAACACGAGTTGTGCTTCTATTTTATTAATTGCAATTGGTTACATAGGTTCGAAGGCTTTTAAGAGGTAACCCTTTGGTGGATTTACAATGTGATAGTGGATTCGAATAAGAGAAACAAAAAAACTGAAAACTGAAACATAAATAAAAGAAAAATTGAAACGAAAAATAAAAAGCAATTGAGGAATCTGCAAGTAACTATGTGTCTTCATGCTGATGGCTGTGCAGTCTACTGGTATTTGAAAAATACCACTGTGCTTGTATTTCCAGCACCAGGTCATTCATCGTTTGTTCTTCTTCTCTGAAAACTCGGGAGCATTGTTCTCTCCACAATATAAATTGTGAAATCAGTATCAGTTCTCTTATGTCCTTATGCACCCTTTTATCAACTTATATACCCATTTTCCATGGATGACGTACACTGACTGTGACGTACAAGATGTTGGAAATTATAACTCGGATTGTGGATGGTATAGAAGAGGAGTTTATAATATAATTTCTTTTATATTACTCAAGAGGAGTACAAAGCTTTGAATATATATTTTCACTCACTCAATAATGCCTCACTTTAATATGCTCTCTGATTCTATATTCACTTCAATACGTGACCTCTATTTATAGCACCATATGGCGGTGTTAGAATCTTCTACCTAATTCATTTTATTTCTACTGGACATTAGACTCTAGACTATACGGAATGCTCTAATCTACAAAAGTCTAGAATTTATCCTACCGACATTGGTTTATAATTTTTCTTGAACAATCTAGAAGAAGTATTTGGGCTTTGGGCCTTGGGCCTTCGGTGTTGTTATCTTCAACACAAGACTCGTTGGTGATTAGGTGTTAGTGACATACTAGAACCATACAATACTGTATAGGAATGGAGCAACATGGATCCGAAAATAGTTTTTTTTTTTTCAACTTTTTTTTGCTCCATAAAAAAAAAAAGTAAAAAAATGGTCGTTGAAAAAAAAATGTTAGAAGATTTCATTATTTCAACTAATTAGTATGATACCATGCAATCATATTGAAATAAATTAACAAGTATGCATGTTAATTGCTAGACAATTAACATCGGATTGACAAACAACATCAAATCTTTATCGTGCTCAGTCTGACCTATAATATATGACACCGCCCGGATTACATCGTTCTGATACTTTTGAAGCAGATAGGCCTTATCATTCAGTTACATGTCATATGGGATGCTTCAACGGGCCTTGAGAAACTAGTTGCTAAAATAAAACTGAATGTTTCCAACAGTACCAATTTTATCCGTCCAGCATTGCACTGACTGACATGTCTTTAGTATTTTGGCCATCAGTTCTTTATATGAGTTCCGATTTAGGTGATCCAAAATTCTGTAGAAAGCTGACAACAAGCTCTACAATGTTTATGTATTACGTTTGTCCAGATTCCGAACATATCATGGTCAATCAGGTGTGCCAAGAGAACTGATCTGTTTTGAGTCAGCTTGTTATTAATTAGTTCGTTGTGAGTTATTAATGGGTTTTTAATATGGTCAAAAAGGTGTTTGTATCCATCTTTATTTTGTGGTTTCTAAGAGAGTCCTTTTAGAGTCTCTAGAAAGTTAATTAAGAGTATTTTGGTTGAATAAAAAGTAGTTCAAGTGGTATTAATTGTTAGATAAATTTTAGAGGGAGAAATATGGCTATATAAGAGCCCAAAGTTATTTTGCAATGAGATAATTGAATATATACAAATTTTATTGTTTGAGTTGAGTTTATCTCCTGTTGTTCTCTGTTGAGTTGAGCTTTGCTCCTCTTTGAGTGACATTTAGTTGAACTAGCTAGCATCCTTGTGAATCTCCGTGGCCATAGTGTCAATATCTAAACTCCAAGAATAATTATATGTATCCCCCATTCTAGTATCCCCAAAGTCTCTACAACAACCTTTCTCTAATGATGTACTATGGTCCCCACTAATATATGGTTCCTCTTTCTCAGTCCCCAAACATGTGTCCTCGTCAACAATCATAAGTATAAATACTTAAAAAAATTTATTAATACTTGCAAAATAAGATATTAATACTTGCATGTGAAACATGATATAATCATCTCTCTTTTCCAATCCCCCAATGTTTCCCACATCAACCATCCTCTAATGAAGTACTGGAGACCCCATATCCCCACATCAACCTTTTCCAATCGTTTCCGCGTGAACCTTCTTCTAACAAAAATAGTTGACCTTATAGGTATAAATATTCCAGTGCATAGGTATAAGTACTTGCAAAATAAGATGAGGAGGGATCCAATTGCACCATTTTATGGTGACACAACTAGACACCATATTTTTATAAGTCATTTTTACAATTTCAAAATTCAAATAGTCGATCTGAACCGTTCAACGCGATGTCTTTATTAAAATGTACTTGGAGACCAAATTTTACATTTTTTTTTTAAATTTATTACTATTTATTTAGAATTTTTTAAAATTATTATTTTTCAATGGTCCAAAATTGCCTGGAAACAACAATTTTGTACACATCTTAATAAATACTAAAAAATTTTCCAAAACATATAAAATTTGGTCTCCAATTACATTTTAATATGAAGATCATGTTGAACGGTTCAGATCGTCTGTTGGATTTTAAAATAGCAAAAATGACTTATAAAAATATGGTTGTCACTATAAATTGGTGTAATTGGATCCCTCCTCAATTAAGATAAACTTGTGGACAAAAATTCTAGTGGTGGAGTTTTGGGGTCCCTAGATAGTTATGATGCAGACATTTTGGAAGTATTTTAGTGAAACACCATGTATAACACCGTTATATATTATGTAATAAGACTAGTAACTAAATTATAACATGAGAAAATTATTTACTAATCATTAATTATTTGAAGCATAATCAACTATATATGTTTCGTTAAAACGCTTTCTACATAAACCAAGATCTCTTCAGCTCATTTGACATGCTGTTATTTGTTATGTAATATATATGTTATTACTAACAAATTATATAATATGTCGATCAACCTGTTTTTGACAAAGTAGCAAAACATTTAGCATTACATATCGCGCTTAACACTCGTCTTAAACCAAAATATTATAAATAGTCCATAATATATATGCAAAATCACAATTCAAAAATCTTGCATGTCAAATGATTTACCATCCTTGATTCCTCTGACTGTTTGATTGAAAATCACAATTCCCTTCAAACAAAAATATCTGCTTTATTCATACAAGAAAATGCAACTAGTACTATAACCAATGTCTAAAAGACAAACAAAACTTGATATCTGAAAGAAAAAGGATAGCAATAGGAAAAAAACCAAACCTTCTTAAAATACTTGCTATACTCAGCCTACAATAAAGAGCTCAAACTAACCCAATGAGAAAAGAAAGAACCGAAGCAGACCAAAATGTCTACACCATGCAGACTTTGCACATCATCAAGACTTCAAAAATATTAGTAGGAGGAATGCTTCACAGATGATTTGGTTTTCTTGGGTTTCTTAGTTTCAGTTTTCTTGAATTTTTTAGGTTTACTTGACCTTAAAACATCCTTGTTCTTCCTCACTCTACTGTGAGAGCTCATATGTCCTCCTAATGCTTGCGGGTTGGCAAATTCCACATTGCAGACAACACAACGATAGACATGAGTCACATCAGGACCAGGACGCACATGGCCCGCCAAAAATGCATTAATGGCGTCCCAGTTTGGGTCTAGCGGGTTCACCCCACTGGCACATAAATAGTTTGTAGGATCTTGTAACGGCAAATGCGAGGTTTCATCATTGTTGATATAGTATGGCAAGGGGAATGATTCAGGAGGCATCATGACAGGATAATTATTTTCAGTGTAACGGTTCATTGCAGTATAATTCATTGGTGCAAGTGGTTGAGGATACTGTTTGTCACAGAAAACCATGTTGCGGGTCAGATCATCATTGTGGGTGGTGGTGATGTTGGAATTGTATAAAGGACAAAGATTTGTTTGTTGCAGATCGTTACTCTGGTCAAGCAGGAGGTTGAGTTCATTTGACAAATCCACATTCTCATCCAATAACAAATTGGTCAGCATGTTCAACAAAAGGAAAACAAAGGAATAAGGAGAATAAGGAGAGGGGCCTAACAGTAGGAGGAGAAAAAAAAAACTTGATTGGAGAGGTAACTTGAAACGAATGAGATCGAAAGAGAAGAAATCGAATCAATTTTATAGATGAAGAGAAAATCTTTATGAATCTCAAGCGAAGCAGAATTTCATTGAGAATGAAGTCAAAGGGAAAGAGGTAGGAAATAATGCAACAATTAATTCACTAGATTTTCTTGTTGTTTTTGCATGAGGAAACTCAGAAATTCAATGTACCGAATAATGCATTATTTTGAATGGAGGATCTAGGCCAATGGTTTTCTTAGACATTCTAGAGGCGGAGAAGAAACGCGTAAACTATTTTGGAAAGTTTCATTTTAGTTTCATTTCATCTAGATCAAAGAATGGCATTATGAATTTACAATCATCAATGCATACTTATTTTATACGGTAAGAATCACAGTACGAATACACTGGTAGCAGGTTTAAGCAATAAATTGCAACAATATAGTGAATATCAAAAAGATAATATAATTTTCTCAAAGATTATATAAATTTCATGTTCATACAATGAAACCTCTTGTCGATCTGACCCAATAAAATATGCTCTTATGACTTATTACAATCTGAGAGCTTGACCCTACTGTGCAGACGACAGATATTTGCATGAATATCTGTACACAGATATTTACAAACACTTATGTTGTATTGTGAAAATTTACGAGAGACCAATTATATATTACCCAGTATAAAAATTGAATACCAACCAAGGTCAGACCAGCTTAGCTTTTGATTTTTGAAGAGTCAAGCAGGAAGCTTTGAATTTTTGCTACATATTAGTTACTAGTTATTCTGCTTTCATATTTTGAGACTCGATCAGTCAGATTTGCTCATTTATATTTCCTGCAAAAAAATATAAGGACGAGTAAATTGGATGAAACTCAGCCTTTGAACAACTAATCCGGTCCAACTTGATCTGCTAACCCATGACCATATGTCTAATTCCAGTCCCAATTGGTTGATACAACTTGTATTCAGATGAGTTTTTAAACCATGTTATTGATTTAATTCTGTAAGATTTTATTTATGGTCTATTTGTCACCTTAACAAGATACTAGAATACATATCATTGAGGATCATTTGAGTAAAACCCGTGATATACCATTCGTAACCAATATAATGTTCTAGTGAAATTACTGCCTAGCTAGGGTTACATGGCGTGAATTTCCTTGAAGTTCATTTGTTCAATGTTATTTTACTAGAGATTGATACAAATAGATATTGTCAGGCAATATACTACATGAAACCACATACAATGTACCCGCTCTTCTTCTCATCCTTTTTTGTTCCTCTTGGTTCTATCAAATTTTTCTGAGATAGTTCAATGGATATGTCAGAAACTTTGCCTATCAGCTAGACCTAACTGAATGCACTGATCCAGTACTGCAGAGTATGTATGCCAGGAGCAGAGCGTGTTTTTGAATGTGTCATGTGTGGTAAAGAGTACGTAAATGAACAAGCCATAGGAGGGCATATGAGGTGCAATTGCAAGAACAAGAAGCAAAAGAACGTGCCAATTACTTCAATAAAAATCAGGCAATCCAAAAACGCCAGGCATTCTTAGAACAATCTCTAGCTAGTATAAAGTATTGAAAAGGACGTTTGGAATGATGTGAAAAAAAATGCACTTGCTGGTTTTCCAATTGCTATATTAATTTTAAATCTGTTTCTGCTTAACTCTAACTGGAAAATTTAGTTCTGCTTTATTTTTATTTTGTTGCGTTGATCATCTTCACTACATAACAGCAATTTATATTCTTCAAACAGTTATATTGCATATAATTAAAAGAGGTAATATCATAGTTCGAAAAATCGGCCGATTCAACTCGGAATCGGACTGGACCGAGCCGATTTTTGCCCGATTCTCAAGTTGGTGCGATTTTTTTCAAAAAAAGCGGATGAACAGTGAAAAAATCGGCCGATTTTTGGTCCGATTTACACCGATTTACACCGATTCAAACGATTTAAAGCAAAAAAATTTCAATTTGACTAACCTCTGTGCCGATTCAGAGAAGAAGAAGGCAGCCCGAAAGGGGGAGAAGGCGCGCAGGAGGAGAAGGTAGCCCGAAAGGGGGAGAAGGCACCGAAGACGCGCCATTTGAGCTTGATTTTTCGAACCATGGTGAGAACTGAGAAGGCGCTGATTTTTGCCACCGTGGTGAGAAGGGGGAGAAGAACACCAAAGTCGTGCAGGAGGAGAAGAACACCGAAGACGTGAGAAGGGTGTCTGATATTTGGCACTTTTTTAAATAGGCCCTTGATGTTTTTCTTATTCAGAACTTAATATGTATATATCTTTTTTTTAGTGAAAGGCCCTCATTCTCTTTTTTTTTAATGAAAGGCCCTCAGCAGTAGCATGACTAGTGTTCAATTTGTTAAAAATATGTTTTCGTCCAAATTTCGAATCGAAGATTCGTAACAATTTATAATGTCGTATGAGTATTATTACGTGTTTATAATTTGATTTTTAGACCCGACTAATTAAATTTAAAGTAGTATATATATATATATATATATATATACATATAATTACCAAATCAATTACTCTTAGTTAGAATTCAATTATTTATTTATTTACATGATTTGATTTATTTCCTTTCTTAGTTTCACGATTGCAACAAATTTTAGATTTACCGAATATTTACACTTTATTTATGGTGCTATATTTTATCTTATGTTTTTAACCTCCAATTTTTAATGTACGAATTTGATTCATTTATATTTCTAAATTTTAAATTCATTTTATGTTACTCAGATAAATCTGATCGTTCATTAATCTAATAAAAATTTTAATTAGGTAAAATGATCAACTTAATAATTAAATCATGTTTTAAAATTTTGGAATATAACACTTAATTAACATAGTTTTTTTATAAATTATTTTTATCAATTTTTTCCTACTTTTTGGCTACAAAACAAGGCTTCTGCCAAAAAAACCCGATTTACCGATCCGATTTTCCGATTCTGGCCGATTTATCCGATTCTAACTAGGCAGTCAAAAATCCGATTCCGATTCCGATTCCGATTTTTTGAACTATGGGTAAATATGATATTTAGGAGCACACTATCAATAGAACTTATGATGTAAACACAAATATTCTTCGTCAACAAATTAACATATGCATGCACACACACACACACACACACACACACACATGCCGGCACGGACACACACACGGAAGCAACTATATTATATATGCATCCAGAATTTTACATCTCAAACATCATATGGTTATCTTTTTTTAGGTTAGTGGCTTAACATCATATTATATTTGTAGTGACAATGTTGTGATTTCAGTCTAAGTCCTGTTTTTTTCTTTTTCCATAATTAAACCTGGACAAATTTTTTATTTTTAAATCTACTATATATCTAATAGGAAACTAATTGTTCTATTGAGCTTTGCTAAATGCGGTTTTCAAATATTATAAGAATATTTCAATAGATTTAGTAAATGATATTACTTACCGACAATGGTGCCATTCAGAATATTAGATACATCTCCTTTTAGTACAACATATAGAATTGTGTTCGGACCAATAAATTTTACATACCTTGTATGTAATAAATACTGTATATGCGAAATATCATCAATATAAAAACATTGAACCAACAGACCGAAATCTTTTTATTTAAAATAACCTACTAAATCATTGCAATATACACTAGATATCAGTGAATAATGTATCATTTTCAATTCTATATATTCATATCCCCTCTTAATTCACATTTTCAACCAACACCCACCGTTGGCTTATACCTTTGCCCTTAATCAACTGGTAATATGCAAAACAAGACAAATAACATTCACGATTTCAGACTAATTAGACAGATAATGAAGCCACCAATTCAACCTAGAAATTACAAATCATACTCTTGCACGCTATGTGGAAAATTATTCAGCAGCCCACAAGCATTAGGAGGGCACAAGAGAGCACACAGAAAGGAAATGGAGGAGATGCGAACGAGCAAAGTCGTAACACCATCAGGACCATATATTTCTGATCATACGAAGATAAATGATGGAGAACATGTCGCTGCCACTAGCAATGTCCAAGGGAATGAAGCGTCGCTTGACTTAGAGTTGAGCTTGAGGCCTTGTGGGGAAGTTGACCTTAGCTTAAGACTTTAAATTATGGTCGATGCATAATTAGTAGCCTGTAATTTCAGTTTATTATGTTATTTTATTTGAAATATATTATTGTATTTTACTTTTGAATTATTGAAAACAACAATTTATTAGCATATATGTTTAATTAATTAATTAAAAATGATTTTAATTAATATAGACAAAAGTCCAGCTGAAATTTCCTAAGGGGCTTCTTTAATTTATTTTTTTTAATTTTTTGGTACACAACTTATTTTCGTGATTACCCTAATTTTTCAAAAGTTACTTTTCATTTATTTTGGTCGATTGTAATGCATAGATTATTATTTACTTACCTGCTTCTAGAAATGGCAAAAGAATATTAAATTAAGAGAAATCTGGACCGAATTATTATGTAAGTTAGGTAAGTTATTTTTTTTTTAAATATCCAAATTATATGTGTATCCGAATTATATCCGTATCTATATATTCGTATCCATTAATATATGATCCATATTTGTATCAGTGTCCATTAATATTGGATTCGTATCCGAAAAATAAAAGCGGATACGGATATGGTTTTACCACTGTCTCATCCGTATCTGACCCATTTGCACCCATAGGAATGGGCCCGTCCTTGAAAATTACTGGTGGAAAAGTTGATCTTTAAAATTTCCCTCAATTGGGATGTTGCAAAATAAACAACACCGAAATTCATAAACACCACTTGGTGGTACCGGAATTCATATCACCTAAGATACCTTATTTTTATAGTTTGAATCCCTTATGTTCATCATATACTAGCAGGAATCTTAAAGGAGTTCCGTGAATCTCAACTTTAGATCAAATTAGTTCAGATTCTGATCTAACACCTCAGACAAAAACTCAAAAGAGTAACATTTCCTCGTAGAATTTGATGCAATATGCGCATGCTTCACAAAAAGGGGTGTAACTTTTGATCCGTCCGTCGGACCGGGCTGAAATTTTGACAGGAACTCCACAGCCCAAAACCGGATGCAAAACCAATCTATGATTCGTTTTGCCATTTCCGGGCTCAGATTCGCGATCCGAGTCTTCCTTCATGGGTTTTTGGACCTTTCTTTATAATTTTAGCGTTTTTAGGGTCTTTTATGTATCTTTTATGAATTTTCTGTTTTTAGGGTTTGTATTTAAACAAACATGATGCCTCTTGGCAGAAGTTAGTTTTTTTATGTATCAGTTTTATCAACGAATTGAGAATCTGTGTGATCTCAGAACCAATTATATCTTTCCATTACTTGTTCCAATTTCTTGATCGTTCGTGCATCAGAATTAATCCAGACTCGTGGTAAAAAAAAACCCACATCATTTCTGCTAGAAATTAGGTAGTTCTGATAGCACGAGAAATAGATTCAGTTACGTACATCCGTTCTCCGTAAGAATGGAACGGTTAAGATTGAACTCGACGCAGCATTTCCTTTATGGCAGTATAGAAAATCAACTATGACACATTGGTACCAAACAATGGGTCCAGACCATCCAATCAGAATACGGACCAATCAGGTCCAGGGTAGAATTCACGGAGTACCCATTTAATATTAATGCAGATTCTGATTTCAAATTTTAAGTAAATCTAGGAGATCTGGATTACGGAACAATGACCTACATGGTTTGGCTTTTCTTGAATGCTGATTTGATGAAGCATTTCAATTTTGAAATATTGATGCATGGACGTTTGATATGGTTTTAATTTGATATCTTCACTTTTATGGGATTTTGTGTTTCTATTATTGTGAGTTGAGGCAGGAAGTATTTTCATTTTTCTCTTATGTGATATATATAACCTGATTCTGATTATAATCTGATGCAATTTGGTCTCCAGTCTCCGTGACTAATGTTTTTTTCTGCAAGCAGTAGTACGTACATTGCAATTAAAATTTCAATGCACATGTTTTACAGGATCAAACCTGTTCAGCTAAAATGAACAGAAGGTGACAGTTTTGAGCTTTAGGCAAGAACAGTTGAGTTCCTTCATAAGCATTAATTAGATGCACTGTGTTTTTAACCTGCAATCTTCCATACTGAGTGCAATTTGTTATTCACAATATTTAAGAACAAGTGGGAAGAACTATTTTACACTGGAATATATGTGTTTGTAGTTCAAACACATATATTTCACATACTTTACCAAACTAACAAATTTAATTGTATGTAGAGCACTACTAAAGGGTTGAAAATGGCAAGTTCTAAAGACGTTAATATGGACTTCACACTTAAAATGTTAATTTTTCATTTCAATTGATGTATTGTATTATATAGTTAATCCTGACTTTAGTGAGGTCCATTTTCACACTATGATCTGAATTTCTATATATGAATGATAAAAGGGACATCTTCAACCCTACTCATTAAAAATGGTACGTGCGCTTTAATCAATATGGTATTTCCTTAAAAAAATTGCGTAGATTTTTGAATCAGAACATTGCTCCATCTCAGATAATGCTTTTGTGTGTATATTCAATATATCTATAACTCAGACATGCATATAAAAATTAGTGAATCTAAATGGTTACAACATCATGCACCGTGTTCACGTTCTCTCGAACACGTGTCAAGTGACATCAACATCATTGCGCTGGCAAACTGACGTGTTATATATATATATATATATATACCCTCTCGCACCCAAAACTCCATCAAAACCCTCCAGTTGCCCCCCCCAGCACACACAGAAAGATAGTTAATATGACATGCTCATCAATATTTTAGCAGAAAATTAGACTTAGATGATACATTCTTTCTGGCCCCTATTGCATCAAAATACGGTTTAATTATTCTTCACTTCTTAGTATTTTTTTAAATTTTATTCATTGCTTCATTTTAAATTATCTTCGCTGTTTTCTTTCTAAAATCGTCAGAGTTGTGTGTATTACAGACCTTAAATGAATGATTTCTTTGGTTAATTCCATAACTCACATTCAGTCTTGAATCTTGATGTGCATCTAACAGGTGTCAGCATTCACAGATGTAGGCCAAGATACCTTTTGATGCAATCAATCTCTATTAACAGAGAGCAATCAATGATATCAAGAGGCGCCTGGATCTCAAAGGGTAAGATCGTAAGAGATAATATAGGCAACAGAAAAAGAAAAAAAATGCTAGGAACAATGATCATCAGGTCTGTAATTCTGTCCCTTTGATCCATGTGAACTTTTTTTTATAAATAACTAAATGTAAACAACGATCTGATTGTGTAGTTTGAGGACTTCAGGTTCAGAGCAACCCGTAGATTAAAATTTTCCAGTATGATTTGTTTTTCCGATCCATCCAAGTTAAAATTTTGATGAAAAATTTATTTCATTTGCAGATCCATATACTTTCCTTTTGGGTCAGCTTCAGTCCTCAAATTGATAATTACTTTTACCTATTTTCTGTTATTTAAGATAAATCTGCTCAAATTCTGCTACTTTCTAGTGAATATTTTGGACCTTGTGCATCATATTAATTAAAAATATTATAATGTGTGTGTATACATGAAGTTCACGACAACTGGCCATTTTCAGAATTGTTTTAATAATTGCATTCAAGCCTTCGTATAAGAAACTAATAATTATATGAAATTATCAAGCGTTCATATAAAAATTATAATATTTTAAATTGTTTTAGTTATTGCATTCTTGTTCTGATTTAAGAGGAAGGAGGATGTCTTTAACATTATTAGTTGTTTAACTTTAGAGACTATATCTATTTGTGTTAAAAAGGACTCCTGTAGATAAGATAGGATAACAAGAGGTACAGTAAGCATGATTGAATGAGATAAATACGAAGCAATCCAATGACAGGAGATCACGAGGATTTCAAATACTAACTTCAGAAACTGTGTATATCTATATATCTAATAATGATGTCAAAGGGAAATGAAGACACAAGAACAATCATAAAAAAATATTCAGTACATTTCTTGTATTGTTTTCTCACTATAATTCAAGTTATCTATACAATTCCTTTTATCAGAAGAAACCTAGGTTTTCTTGAGTTTACAACTGAGCAGGTAATGCCTATTAGTGGAAGCAAATCTTATAAATGATTTAGTATATCGAGGATAGAGTAAATCTCAAAAAAAATATTTGATTTAGTTCATTGAAACAAAATCTTTCTTTAATTAACTCTATTGTTCTTAATGGATCAATTTAAAAAGTACAATGATTGAATTTACATTTGTTAAACTAAGGAAGTATAATATTAGTAGCATTAATTCTCTAAACAAATTAAGCCAATATTGGTTAAACAAGAAACATAGTAATTTCATAATATCCGTGAAACTCGATCATTGAATGACAATATGAAAAGAATGCAGCAACGTGTAAGTTACAAAGCATGCAAAAATTATTACATATCTACTGAATCTAATGCTTGTACTAAATATTAGATAGATTTTGTTAATGTTCACTAATTCAATTATGTCAAGGAAAGTTCATTATAAAAGCCCCTCATTTTCACCAAGTAATTCATAACAACTCTAATACTTTCCCCTCTCATCTTTGTACTTCTCCATTTTCTCCTTTTATTGCAAAGTGCATGATTCAAATCTGATGGATGATAGTGATGACCTTAATTTCCACTTGGAACAGTTCCTCAACCAATCAACTGATCCAGTCGAAAACAACCTTTCTAGTTTATTCAATCCTAATAATACCGACCCCACCACCATTTCCAGCAACCATCTGACTGGTAATACATTTCCTGTAGATCCAACGCCGGTATTTTCTCCTATGCCAGTAAACATACCCATAAATTCTGTAACCAGCAATTTGGAATTGCCACCGGCCATTGTGCCTACAACTTCTATTCCAATCCCAACACCATACATTGATTCATTTCTGCAAACCCAAAATCCCATATACTACAATGATGCCTTTCCACAAACCCAAAATCCATTATACTACAATGAATCATTTCCACAAACTCAAAATCCAACATACTACAATGAATCATTTCTACAAGCGCAAAATCCAACATATTACAATGATTCATTTCCACAAACCCAAAATCCCGCATTCTACAATGATTCATTTCCACAAAACCAAAATCCAACATACTACAGTGGTTCATTTCAACAAACCCATGTTCCAGAAATTTGGTCAAGCCCTCCTGTGGAAAACCCCCCGGAACCGAACTGGGAAGCAATTAATGCATATTTGAAAGGTCAGGTGAGACCGGGTGCAGATGTTGAGCGTGTCTTTCGATGTAATGTGTGTGGAGCCGAGTTTGCAAACGCACAAGCTCTAGGAGGTCACAAGGGCATGCATAGAAAGAACAAGAATATTTACATGGATGCAGGGACTTCATCCAAAACTGGCCAATCCAAGAAACCGAGGCGTGTCTAACTCAACTTTTATCTAATAACTAATAATGTAAGAAAAGTAGAATAATGTCTTTGTTGAATAAAAAAAATAATAAATGCTTAGTAATTGAATAAAATAAATAAGTGTGGCACTTGACGGTGCTCTGTAGTCGGTGCACAGCACTAACTACTACTGTATCAAATGTAAGTTTGCAATTACTGTTTAATAATAATAAGTTAATTAAATATAATGAGAGGAACAAGTCACAAAATTTATAGTGTTATGTGCATGTATTTCACTTCAAAAACATTATCGTGTAGGAAATTATACGTTCTCAGATCAACTGATTCAATAGAAGATTTCTACTGATCAACTCGTAACCTGATATTCTATACAAGATTTTTCGTTTAGTAAAAATAAGGATCTAGCCCTTATTTGTATATTGATTGAAAAAATATATATTACGGTTTATAAGGGCTCAAGATCAATATAAGATTGTTTTGAATTTAGCTTTTTTTTTTCTGTTTTCATGTTAGAAGAGTAGATATGATGACATAATTAGATCATGAGTTGATTTCGTCTTTCATGCTGGCCCAGTGATAGAGTAATTATTTATCATTAATCAAATCTGAATTAATGAGGTTATCCGTCAATTTAAAATTTGACCAATGATATATATATTCTAGTTAATTTAATAAAATTAGATACCAGAATTTTTTTTTCCCGGTTTAGACATGAATTTCCGGCAATTGGTGCTAAAACTGAAAAAAAAATTCAGGTTTAGATAGTTTTGAATACAGCCGATGTTTGATTATTTTAAAAAAAAAATTTGGATATAAATAAAAAAATCGGAGAGGAACTAGTCAGAAACTTTATAGTGTTATGTACCTGTGACACATCTAGCACATCAATTTGAAAGAGGTTATGGCATCATATTCAAATAATGCATAGGAAAAATACTCCTTAATTCTAATGATTTTTGTGTGATCAATTTTGATTTTAGTAGCATATTTGCTAATACAATTGACTAGTCTGATCAATTTTGATTTTAATTATGAAATTCTCACATGATTCTATCCCCGTCTCAAAACCAACTACTTCACAATTCAATGGGCCACCCCTAAATTATAATGTAAAGAGCAAATCTATCTTAAATCCTAGAAGATAAGGAATCAATAAAGATGCATCGAAACAAACACGCAAAGGAGTTCTCATTGAAACACGTGGCAACTAATATTTCATAATGTCGACAAAAATCCTTATATATAATCATTCAAATAGAAAATAAACCATGCGAGAATTTGTTAATTGTTCTATTTCTTGCTGCGGAGTATAACACACCCCTCTCTTTCCTTTTGACGAGGTAATGGGCCCAGGGTCCATATAAGAGTTTGTGGCCTGTTAAGGAGCATGTTTTTATAGGAGTATCTGCAAGAATAGAGTGGAGTAGGTTCGATAGACGTTAGACTTTTAATTCGATGAATTCCGTATTTGTCCGATTTGCTTTACGATCTGTACGTGTCAATTTTAATATTTGTATGCACGTATCTTAAAGCAGATCAGACTAACGCAGAGCCCATCAAATTCGAAAGTAGATCCAATATCCATTGCAGTTCTTGACCTATATAAATGTATTGGAGACTTTATTGGCAAAACTTTTAATTCTTGAAGTTGCCCACATTTTATTTAATATTCTCATATTTCTTACTATTTTTTTCTAAAACGTCCCTAGCTTTCTTTATTTATTTTTTAAAAGTAGCATGATAGTTTTAAAACATTTTCTTCTAATCAACTGTGCTACCGTCTCATCTCCTGTTCCCTTTATCCCTAATGTGTTTTCATGTCGCGGTATATTTTCCGATTTTCTGACTACATTTTTTAAGCAATTATTATTTTCTTTTGGAAAAAAGTTCTGGGTCACATTATAATTTACAACATGCAGCGAGTCAATGAAAAAAGAACAGCGTGTTGACGGGTTGGAACTTTCGCTGTACATTCATATTATCATGATCACGGATCGCTATAGCAGATCAAGCAGAGACGAGGCCTTAACAGAGCAGTTATGGCTTCATGCAGCGGAAATAACACTGCAGAATTAAAACAGTGATACACAGTTTGTGCAATGAATGAAGACGAAACTGCTCTGTCAATTAACATGACCAAAAATTCTTCCGCTATATATATGTCTATGGTACTATGTATATGACGAGTTAGTATGTAATACAGATTAATATTTTTATTTTTAAAATTTTAACGATCGATTCAAACTATTCAACATGATCTCCGTAGGGTAGATCGAATTTTATATCTTTTAGACTTTTTTTTACTATTTTTAAAGATATGTAGAAAATCACTTGACCGTAGTAAAAAATTGTCAAAAATATAAAATTCGGTTTGTAAGTACATATTTATATGAAAATCATGTTGAACGGTTCGGATCGACCATTAGAATTTTGAAAACAAAAAATTGATCCATATTACGGATTATATCGTGTTATGCATACTACCATAGACTCACTCTATATATATATATAGAGAGAGAGAGAGATGGGCTACGGTGAGTTGCGAAGTAAAGCGACTATTTTACTTTACGCTCATATTTTGTAATTTTAAAGTTCAAAACGTCGATCTGAACCGTTCATCTTGTTCTCCATATTGAAATGTTCTTGGAGACCAAATTTTACATTTTTTGGAATTTTTTTATTATTTATTAAGCAATTTTGAAAGTCGCTGATCTGATGGCCTGTCCAGAAAATTTTACTGTTTTTTACTGTTCACAGCAAAACAACAATTTTCAAAAATGCTTAATAAATAGTAAACAAATTCCGAAAAATGTAAAATTTGGTCTCCAAGCACATTTCAATATGGATTAAATATCTAACGGTTCGGATCGGTCGTTTGGACTTTCAAAATAAAAATACGGCGTGAAGTAGAAACGCGTTTTAATTCGCAACTCACCATAGCCCATCTCATATATATATATATATATAGTTAATGTTTAATTAATATAGCGACCGCTGATATATCCAGGCCCTTTCAATGCTGAAATGGGTTTTTATTTTATATAATCAGATTTATCATTGTTTGATTATAACGGTCAATGATTTTTTTTTTCTATTGTTCCCTTCTGGTTATTAACATGACTAACGTGTCAAATCAGGATGTGATTAACTTGCCATAATCACATGTGAATGTCCATCTCTTTGCCATTTTTATTATGACACGGCAAGACATTATAAGAACTTAATTAGATCACAATATAATGAAGATAACATGTAAGATCACAACATGAAAGAGAGAGTTGCACTATCGTGCGTGCTTTGTGAAGTAAAAAGTGTATTTTACTTCACGTTTATACTTGATATCTATATATATTAAAAAACGCGAGCTTTGTGAAGTAAAAAGTGTATTTTACTTCACGTGTATTTTACTATCGTGCGTGCTTTGTGAAGTAAAAAGTGTATTTTACTTCACGTTTATCGAATAGTCGATCGAACTATTTAACTTGATATCTATATATATTAAATTGTACTAGGAGATCAAATTTTACATTTATTGAAAATTGTTTACTATTTTTGTAAAAAAATTTAATATCAATGTTTTTTTATGGTTCAGAATTTTCTGAAAACTAGTGATTTTTAAAAATTCTAAACAACTAGTAAAAAAATATAACATAATGTAAAATTTAATTTCCAAGCACATTTCAAAAATCGTTGTTTTTAATTATCCAAAAACTTTTCATTATATTAAAATTAGTAATTTTGAAACTGTCTTAATAACTATTTGGATCGACTGTTATCTCAAAACATTACAATGCATAGGCACTTTTGTAAGATAAGTTAAAACATTTTAAGCAGTCAAATATTATTTTGTTCGATAAGTTATCTCAAAAGATATAGTAGAGATATAGACGGATTCATAAAAATTTAGAGGAAACAAATGTCTATCTCTGAATTTGAATTTTTTTCAAGTTCAATACTAATTGTCTTTGTTTCCTACCCTGAATCCATGAAATACCTACCTCTGGCCAGTAAGTTTTTGAAAAGCAAGGCCCAAATAGAAAAGAAAATTGATAATTGCACTACTGCACTATGAAAAACATAATAACCATTTACCGGATGCCACGTATCACTTAGTCCAAGCCTCCTGGGTCCACGCCGCGTTGTGGAAAGTGGGGACACGTGGGACCCAGACGGCTTAGAATACCCACAGGAAACTTAACGGTTGTGATCTTTCAAAATCCCAATTTTATATATTCATCTCCTTGAACAGAAGCTTTCTAGCATTTTTTTTTTCATCTTTTTTGGTAGTTGGTAGAAGATAGTTACCGCAAATGATTCTCATTTTCTTTTTTATATATTTAACAATATTTTTTATAAGTTTACAAAATTTTAACATTTAAAGAAGTATCTACCATTTTTTCAATAACATAAATACATTGCAATTTGAGAAAACCATTCGGGTACATTTTGTTTCTTAGGAGAGTAGAATTACACTACAACAAAGTAGACACTTTTTGCGAGAGAAAAAACGCATTTATGACGGTCGTCCGTCGCAAAAAGAAAAAGCTGAATGATGAGAGTAGTCCATCGCAAAAAGTCACTTTTTTATCCTCGCGAAAAGTGTCTCATTCTTGTTGTGTAATTAGGTGTTCTTATCGGATTGGCTTCAAATGACGAATTTGAAAACTTATATATTTTATGTATGTGTGTTGTGTATACATGTGAAAAAATTATATATTTAAATTAATTTGTATAGTGGCAAGTTGTAAAAAAAATTTTAAAAATAAATGCATTCAAATTAATTTAAAAACCTTCTAATTTTAACTATTCAACTATATATAAAATTAATTTGTAAGATAAATGGATTTCAATGATGCGGAATCCGAATTCGGATCCCAAACATGTACTAACTTTCGTAATAAGTCATCATTTCCGTCTAAGTGGGGTCTACACGGGTTGAATATAAGATATTTAGTAGCTACAAGACGGAATTACAGCTAGCTTGCATATCCGGTCAGGCAGTCACGCGTTGCATAGCCATCTTTCCTTTATCACATTCACATGGGAAAGCTGAAAAAAGACAGTACTAATACCAACAAAATCTCAAAAGTGTTTCCCTAGATTTTTTTTTTCTTTTGCATTCCTTCAAATCCAATAATGAACTGATAAGAAGATGGCAAATTGCTCAATGAATTTTGACCATAAAAAAATGGAATCAAATTTCAGAAGTGTTTCCCTAGCTTGTTTTTTCTTTTACATTAATCCTTCAAATCAAATAATTATTAACTGGGTAAGAAGATGCCAAATTGCTCAATGAATTTTGAGCATAAAATAATGGAATAAAATTTACATCTATGATAATACATGATCAATCAACTCAAAAATAAAATAAAAGTTGTCTCTAAAGATTGGGTTGCATCTATGTCCATAACATAAAAATTTGATGAAACTTACCTTAAAATTGCAGCTCCATTTCGCAGCAAATTACAGAATTTAGAAAGCTTGAAAATTGGATAACATTGGACTTCGGTAACTGTCATGAGATATTGTCAAGGTCAGGGTCAGACGACTTATACTACCAAAGAATGATTGTTACATTTCATTATTGTACTGGGTGAGCACTATTTTAGTAGGTGAGCACTATTTTAGTAGGTGAGCACTATTCTTTCTAACCATACATGCATCTTCCTTTAACTATAATAAGAGCAGCACTCTGTGAGAGAGAAACCCATTACACTTATAACACAAATCATGGAACGGTGTCACAACTTGCTCACTATTCACCTTCTCTTATGCTTATTATCCTACATTTCTCTCGCTGCCACAGTAACCACAAGTAAAGCTGATGTATCAGCTCTTCTCTCCTTCAAGTCGCAAATACATGATGACCCATTTGGAGTCTTCTCCTCATGGAACAAGTCACTGCACCACTGTCAATGGCAAGGGATCTCGTGTGGCCGACACCATCCTGATAGAGTAACTGCTCTCGTTCTTGAATCCAAACAATTGTCAGGTTATATATCTTCATCTCTAGCAAACCTCACGTTCCTTCAAAGGATCAGTCTCTCTGATAACCAACTCAGAGGAAGTATCCCGGTAGAGATCGGATATTTGGGTAGGCTACGTTTTGTCAACTTGAGCGTGAATTTTCTCGATGGTAGCATTCCATCTACTCTAAGTAATTGTTCAAATCTAGAATTTATTGCTTTGAGAAATAATAATCTCCATGGAACCATCCCATCTAAATTAGCACAATGCAAGAAACTTTTAAGTATCAATTTGGGGAATAACTTCCTCACAGGAAGCATACCGTTGGAATTTGGCCTCATCCCACAGCTCCAATTGTTAGAACTATATTTCAATAATCTTACAGGATCGATTCCTTCCACCTTGAGCAACCTTAGTAGCCTAAGATATCTTTATATTGAGGAAAATCAATTTGATGGTAATATTCCACATGAATTAGGCAAACTTACTAATCTATCAGATCTTTCTCTTTACAATAATAACTTCACAGGTTTCATCCCACCTACCTTATGTAACCTTTCCAAATTATCTGTTCTCTTTCTTGACAAAACTAGCATTAGTGGTCACATCCCGCCTTGCTTGGGCAACCTTACTAACTTACTGAAACTTTCACTTTCCGAAAATAAATTCTATGGTTCCATCCCACATACATTCGGTAACCTTCAAAATTTAATAGATGTGGATCTTTCTGAAAATATGTTAAGTGGATTCATCCCTAATGAACTGGGGAAGCTTCAATACCTCGAGTATTTTAGCATTTATCAAAACAACATTTCGGGTGAAATACCACACTCCCTTTACAACCTATCAACATTGTATGGTTTGGAACTCAGTAATAACCAACTTGATGGAACTCTACCTTCCAATATGTGCAATGCTTTACCAAACTTGATATATCTCCGCTTGTATTACAATCAACTCAAAGGACAGATCCCACCATCCATATCCAATTGTTCTGCTCTTATTGATATTGAATTGCATCAGAATTACTTTAGTGGTGTGATACCATCTACCTTGGGAGCCTTACAAAATCTTCATCTAATTAGGTTTTATTCTAATCAACTAGAAGCCAAGAGACCACATGATTGGAGTTTCATGGATGCTTTAACCAATTGTACTTTGTTAGAAAATATATATCTTGGAGACAACCAACTACAAGGAGTGTTACCTCATTCCATAACGAATCTTTCTACTAGTCTTCTTGTGCTCTCACTGTATAATAACCCAATTTCAGGAAGTATACCAGCAGGGCTTGGAAAATTGAATAACTTAATCAGGCTTAGACTAGGTGGAATGTTTCTCAGTGGCACCATTCCAGTAGAAATTGGTAATCTTTACAAATTGGGAATATTAGATCTGGACAGTAACATGCTTTCAGGTCAAATCCCATCAACTTTTTCCAACCTCACTCAAATGACCATTCTACTTCTAGATAATAATACATTAGAAGGGAGTATACCACCAGAATTATCTAGAATGAAATTCTTAGAAGTCTTGGGTTTTTCAAAGAATAAGTTGGTTGGTAACATTCCCAAAGAAATCATGGGTCTTTCTTCTCTTTCTGTTAGTTTAGATTTGTCAAATAATTATCTAACTGGCATCTTGCCACCAGAAATTGGTAAATTGAAAAACCTACAATCAATTCGTCTCTCGAATAACAAGTTACATGGAAAGATTCCTAGCACAATTGATGGATGCCAAGTACTTGAAGCCCTTTATCTTGATAACAATATGTTCCAAGGAACAATTCCAACCAGTTTGAGCAATCTAAGAGGGCTACAAAACCTTGATGTCTCTAACAACTCGCTCTCTGGTCGAGTACCTGAATTCCTGGGTAAAATGAACTTGCAATATTTGAATATTTCTTTGAATAATTTCGAGGGAGAATTACCAGAAAAAGGCATTTTCAAGAATGCCAGTGGTCTAGATGTAAGAGGAAATCCAAAGCTTTGTGGTGGAGAACCTGAAATGCATTTGTCACAGTGCATCTCACAACCTTCAACACAGAAACATCGCTCTAGAAGAAACATGGTGCTCATAAGTTTTGTTGTTGCTTCTTTTATTTGCATAACCGCAATCATTTGCCTGATAGTGATATATTATACTAGAAACAAAAACAACCCTCAAAACAATCCACAATCTGATAGAGCTTTGAAATACGGGTTAAAGCATGTTTCATACAATGACCTTCTTAGAGCTACTCAAAATTTCTCTTCGAAGAATCTAATTGGAAGAGGTGCATTTGGAGAAGTTTACAAAGCCGATATGATTATCGAGAATGTGACAACCGTTGCGGTGAAGGTGCTAAACCTTGAGAAACATAGTGCTTCTCGAAGTTTCTTCTCTGAATGTGAGGCACTAAAAAATGTGAGACACCGTAACCTTGTAAAAGTGTTGAGTTTGTGCTCTAGCATAGACCACCAAGGTAATGATTTTAAGGCTTTGGTTTTTGAGTTCATGCCAAATGGTAGCTTGGAAACATGGTTGCATCCAAATGCATGTACGGATCGGCCATTTAGAATCCTCAACTTCATCCAGAGATTGAACATAGCATTTGATATGGCAGCAGCCCTAGATTATCTCCATAACCATGTGCCTGCACCAATCGTGCATTGTGATCTCAAACCTAGCAATGTACTTTTGGATGATGACCTGACTGCACATGTCAGTGATTTTGGATTAGCAAGGTTTTTGGTTCAACCTGATACCATGTCTTCTCAATCAATGGCGAGCACCAGTGGAATAAAAGGTTCTATTGGCTACATTCCTCCAGGTATTGCGGACCAACTTATTATTTGAGTACTACTTTTTTTAGTATGTCACTGCAACAAAAAATTTCATCAACTTAACTTGTTAAGGTTCAGAGAAACAATTGTCCATTTTGGTCCCACTGGCAAGGCTAAAGGGAAAAATATCTATGGCCTCATTTATACTGACATGTTTGGGACTTTTACTATCTATGTATACTTCTTCAATTTACTGATTTGGGCTATATAATTTGAAAATTTATACACAAATATTGCCCCAACCATGTGAGTCCAAATTTGAAAAACTTGGTGAATAAGGCGACTCACATATCACAATGCTTTAATTAGTATAAATTCAGGGTTGTAACTAGTATCTTTTCATTATCTAGAGTATGGCATGGGTGGTCGGCCATCAATAGAAGGAGATGTCTATAGCTATGGGGTTCTTCTGCTTGAGATGTTAACTGGAGTAAGTCCCACCAACGAGAGAATCAGAGATGGTTTGAGCCTTCAGAAGCATGTTGAGATGGCTTTCCCCGACCAAGTCATGGACATAGTCGACCCCAAATTATTCTATGAAGCTGATGGAGAACACAATCTGTATGCAGAAGAAAATGTTTATAGTTGTTTGGTTTCAATGATTCAATGTGGGCTTCTATGCTCCAAAGAGTCGCCAAAAGAACGCATTTCTATCAAAGATGTTATCAAGGAGTTGAGCTTAGCACGAACTAAGGTGCTTAGGCCACAGAGACAGACAAAAAAGGATTAAAGGAGAAGAAGAATGTAGTATATATGTTGTAATAACGAATACTATTTCTTTCTATTAATAAATTAGGAGGGTTTAAGTATTTCAATTGAAAGACCTTTGATATGCACTCAATTAAATCAGAATATTGTAATGAGTGAATTGGATTAGTACTGCATATTTATATGTTGGAGTATTCTCTTGTTCTTCTTAAGGAACACATAGTGAACACCAATTATTTCAACTCCATTTTGCATGGCCTCGCCGCCTCTTTTCCTCCCCTTTATCTATCTCCTTCTATTCCCATTTCATTTGCTGTCTATCCCCTCGACCTGATGCTCTCTCCCTTTCTTTCACCCACATTTGGATCGTCCAATCTAAACTGGATGGAATCAAACTCACACTAATCCCCACATCATTAACAGATAGTTCATTCGTATATTTTAAAAGATAGATAAAACATTCACATTAAAAACATACCTACTAATAACCCACTAAGCATTCCTTGAAGCCAAGCATTTTTTATGAATCCGCCACTCCTAAAATCAATTGAAAAAGTTGAACATCGAGAAAACAAATTTTCACATGAGAAGATCTGAAGCAAGCACACATAACAAATCTTTCTTTGCATCATCTGTTCCAGAAAATAAAATCTTTCTTTCAAAAGCCATCTTTTGTGCCCCCATACAAATACACCGAAAATCTAATTGAGTGTCAAATTGCTAGTGTAACCCCGATAATTTTAACAATCTTTTGAATAAATATTTCTATAATATATCTTTTTCATTAATATTAATCAGTATTTTGTGATTACGCAATCACACGTACTATAAGATTGCATTCATTATAACAAAATATTTTTTTATTTTTGTATAAGATTCTATTTTATTTTATGAAAAGTGTTAACAAGGAATCCCTGCGAATGAAAAGCCTGTAGAAATAGAAAAATTAATTGGAAATAAATCTTTGGAATAACAGGAACTTGTTATTCCGATCCCAACCGTTCTCATTTTTTTTTATTGCTTATTTTTGTCGATCATCCCCTGCACTACAATGTGTTGGTGTCCGGGCATATCATTCGAATTTCCTACTGCATATTTTTAAGCAATTCTTTTCTTGTGGAAAAAAATTTCTGGGTCGCACTTTGTATTGTACAATATGTGGTGAGTCAAAGATAAAAAACCGGACCCTTGACAGGTTTAAGCTGTTCGCTGTGCATGCAAACCATTGGGTTCGCTATAGCAGATCAAGGAGATACAAGGCTTTAACAGATCAGCTTTCACTTCATGCAGTGCATGGACTATTGAATTATATAGTAGTGCATGTGGTTCGTGTGCTGCATTAAGCAAAAACTGATCTGCCAATTAACATGCCGAAAAATTCTTCCGCGTATACATGTAAGGCTTCTTCAGAACGACTTGAGTGTCAACTTTAATTTAATGAATGTGAAAATTATTAATTTAAATGTTTGCAAATAAAGGAAATTTCAAGGAAAAGGTGTTCTGATAAATATTAATCCATTGTATATACCGTTGTAGTCTAGCTTGCTCTCTTGATTACAAAATATCCATGCATAATATTCATGCATCAAAAGAAAATACAAATATATTATAGCTTGCTCATGAGATACAATCCTTTCATGTGAATACCCTTTATTCCAGCATATATATAATTAACACTCTCCTAATATAACATATAGGATGAACATTGAATCAATTTCATATATGAATTATACACTAATGCAATGCTATAGATATTGTCAATTTTTTTTAACTATTTATACACAGCCATCTTAATTCATAATAGACACCAAACTCACCAATAACTCTTCCTTAACTTCAAAATCCCGGTTGTTGCCATGGCGGAGAAGGGAAAAGATGCACATGATCTCCAACTAAGACTCGGGTTCACGCCATCCCCGAGTCAACTGACAGGTAAGAAGTCCTACACATGCTCACATTGCAAACGAACATTTGTTAATCTGCAAGCCTTAGGAGGGCACCAGACTGCTCATAGAAAGGAAATGGAAGAGTTACGAAAGAGATATGATGCAGCGCCATCTGGGCCCTCCGTTAGTAATTTGAAGGCCGATGATCGTACATCAGTTGATGTAATGTTGAGTTTGAGACCGGGTGGTGTCGACCTCAATTTAAAGCTCTAATTATGGTATTATTGCTATGATTTATCGACGAAAAACAGTCTGATTAATAAACATTTGTTTCTCTGATTAATCAATGCAAAAGTTTTTTTAGGGTTGTGTTTCTGTTTGTTGTCTACAATCAGTTTCTCAGCTGTTCATGGTATCATCCATTCATTAAGAGATGTTTTTACCCTTTTCAGATTGCCCTTTTAAGATTGATTGTGCAATAAATCATGCTTTATCTTATTCTCTCTCTTTTTTCGTTTGTATTGGAGCACAAAAAAAATGCAAAGTTTGTTTGAGTTACTAAGAAAAATAACAATAGATATGAAGTGAGTCTAGGATAATATGCATATTATAGATACACCCGTGCTATAAATCCATATCTCTATTTTCAAAATTCATACAATTGATCCAAACCGTTAAACATAATCTCCATATAAAAATGTATCTTGCCACCAAATTTTACATTTTTAGAATATTTTTACTATTTTTAGATACATAGAAAATCACGGCTTTCAGAGAGTCCAAAATTTTTAGATCAAGTGATTTTCTACCTATCTAAAAATATTTCAAAAATATAATATGAAGATCATGTTTAATATTTCCGATCAATGTTTCGAAATGCCTTATTTAATTAAACAAAATGCTACCCTACAAGTTTTTTGTAATGACTCTATAAAGGAATTCTCAGCACCTTTTCACTGTTACTCCCTCAAAAAAAAAAAAAAAAAATCTCAACAGTAGCATGCACTTATTACAAAATTGTCATGTGCAATAAAGAAATCCAAGAAAAAAATCTGATAATATTCAGAAATCGAATGAAATTTAAGCAGATTTTGCACAATGCTTCTCGAACCATTCCATGGTCACAATCTTCGGCCTCTCCAATGGAAGACCAAGAGCCCGGTCCCACACCAACTGTACAAGTAGACATCTTATCAGGCGTAAAACTATAGAGATGTTACAAAAAATAAAAATAAATTAAGAAATCTAGTTTAGTCCTCTTTTTTCACTCTTCAATTCATTGTTATTTGAGAAGCAAGGGCAATTATGTAAATATGTTAAAAACAGGGTTATGATTGTAAATTTATTAAAAAAACATGGGTATGTAGAAAATAATTAAAAAATAATAATTTAGTCCCCTTGTTTCACACTTCTCAATTCATTGTTATTTGGGTAGGTCATGAATTGTTTTTGTATCAAATATCAATGGATCAAGGGAGTTCATAGCCCATTAGATTTACAAAGAATTCGTATTCTCTGCATTAACTCACCGTGTGTTAACAGATTTGGGTCATTCAATTGAGATCCGCACTAACATTAAAAGGCTTTGTACATTATAAGCAGAGACCAGATTGGCTCCGATCCTGATCAGACAGCCAACATTGATTAAACCTACAAGATTCTTCTTTGATTTTTTTTTTGAAAACTTAGTAGTAGCTACCAAGGTTCGTGAGGGGAAATCGAACTCTCGACTTTTGGGTATAACAACTCTATGACATTTTCCTAGTCAATTGTGCTACCTCCCCTTTCTCGATTCTTCTTTGAGTTCGTGCAGAGTATATGCGTTCATTGGAAAGCCCAATATTTAGGTCTAAATGTGAAACAAACAATAGAACCCAACGGGCCCACAAGTTGACAGTAAAATTTCATCTTTTTAGGATAGAGGAGTATTTACAAAACTATATACAAGCGGGCTTGCTAATGAACACATAAAAGTTGCTGAGGAAATTTAAAAAGAGGAGGGTCTGCCTTCATTTTTTTTTTATCCATTATCTCACTTTTTAACAAACTTTAATAACTCAAAATTTAAAATTTAAAAGTTAAAATAAAACTGTTAGATATAATCTACATCATTTTATCTATGCACGCATAAAAAATTATGATATTTCAACTTTCTTGTGTTTATCATCAATAGCTAATTTCTGGATGTTCATTTTTTAACTTATTGATCGACATAAAAATGAAATCAAAACATGATAATTTTATATGAGCACGTAGTAAAAATGTTATATATTACTAGCGGTTTTACTTTAATGGTGGATACACAAAAAATGGAGGCATTTGAACCCTCCTCTTTTAAACATTTTGAAATTAAGTATTTGTCTCTAAAATTTATAATATTATTTTACACTTCTAAATTTTAAAATTCACTAAAATGCATAATTTTTTGTGTCTGTTAAAACTTATTTTAAATTTATAAAGTACTCATTTTACTCATTAATAAAAAAAATAGTTTGTTTAAGCTAGAGAAATGTTCACTCTTCTAAAACTTGTCACTGTGTAATGCTATATTGTTGAAATTAGTAAAAAAAATTATAGTTTGTTTAAGAAAAATGTTCCCTCTTCTAATATAGATTACATTTTGAAATAAAATTTCAATTAAAAAAAATACTTTAAAAAAGCATGATGAATTGCTAATTTTCGGTTTGCTGATAACATTATATATTTTATTGTGTTTTATTTGATATTTACTCGATACCCCAAGCATCCATTATAAATAGAATTTGAATCATTGATAACGAATATCTCGATATAATTACTTTTACTAAACTTCGTCCTCGTTAATTAAATATCTTTTTAAATTTTTAATTAATTATCAAATATATTATATTTTAACATAACAACTTTATCTTCATGCATCAAACGAACTATAAAACCATAGCACTATATATATATATGATTCGTACGTTGCATGAAGCCAAAACTCCATTCATATCTTTACTCATAAAATTGGATATAGATTTTAACAGAACAGCTTTGTTTTCATACAATGTACATATAACTATAAAATTACAGCACTACATTATAGTTTGTGCTACAAGAAGTCAAAATTGCTTTGTTCAAATATTTACACTTAAACAGGCTTTCATTATCTTTAAACCAAAATATCGCTTTCCTCAAGTTCTATATATACGCGCTATCATATAATTTACTATATTTTTGTTTCAAACATTATTAATTAGATCTCTAACTTATTGCAATAATTAATAACGATATCAACAATTCCAAATTTGTCTAGCACACCTAAACATCTTTTAAATAATATGGAATTTCATGTATAGCCCTCAAATACTTCAAAATTATACATCATGTTAAACAAAAAATCAGTGTTTTAATATATTGGTCGGTTTCTTAGAACAAATAAGTAATTTCTCTGCTTCAAACGCAATCTTTAAAATATACATCATGTTTAAAGAAAATATCAGTCTTCTAATTAGTAGGTTTTTGAGAGCAAAAGTGTAATTTCTCTACTGCTAACACTTATACAGTGACACTTGAGTATATACTTGTGTAAGCATTAGAGGTAGAAAAATTACCCATTTGTTATAAAAAAATCAACGAATTGGGAGACTGACATTTTTTTTAGTATGATGAATGTTTTTTTCTTTCTTATTTAAATAAAGAGTAGAATGAGCTTTAAACATTTTAACAAGCAACAACATATTTTTATTAATTAAAAAGTAAATAATAAAAAAACTTCACCAACGTACATTATTTAAAAAAACAAAAAAACAAAAAAAAACTCGACGCTGATAAGAGCACCAAAGTAGCTCTCATTTATTATTACTTAAACTGACTCTAAATTTTATTTTATCTTTTGATATATAGATTACGTAATTCATTATTTTTTGCATACGTATCCACAACGACACATCATTACAATAGCCCATCGGCACTTGTAGAATGGATAACCTGCCTCGTTGCATGCCTTCCTGCACTTGCTAGTCTTGCAAAAAATGTTCCTATAACGTTTGCTCCAGCCCCAGCATTCATTGTCTTTCTCATCCCATTCTGCATGGGAAATAACACCTACAAAAAAAAAATTACAGAAATTAATTGAAGAAAAAAAATTTGGATCAAGAAATTAATTGAATCAAAGCTCCTGGTGTTATTATTATTATTGTTTTACTAAGGTTGAAGATCAAACCATATAACTATTAAGTACTTAATTTCTATCTACAAAGAATCTTTCTATCCGGATTTCAAACCTGCGACATTCCACACGAAAAATATTATCTTTGTAACTAGACTAATGGTTCTGACATTATTATTTTTTGGATACGTACATTTATGCCCATTTTGTTATCGTTTCCATGCAACTGATAGTCTTATGTTCAACGTGACTACACATATTAGTAGTTGGAAAGAGAAAAATTAAGAGATCAAATTACTGTAAGAAGAGAGAAGTAGCATGACGAACACACAGCAAACGATTCTCTTTGCACTATCCATAATACCAAGATAAAAAAGTAGATATTAGAATTAAGAATTCAGTGAAATTTTTAATCCAAAGAGATGTGGTATGAAATGAGCTAGTTTAGTCCCACTTTATAGAGTTTATTGCTATATATAAATAGCATAAAACAATAATGTATTTAATTAAATTTATACGATAAGATTACAATTAAGATATGCTCATAATACACGCTCACGACAGGATAATTAGCTAAATATAATTTCTATTTAAATTAAGAAATTCAGCCTATCATTAGAAATTATCTGTGATATGCATCTTTATTAAAAAATAGATATAACATAAATTGAGAAGACAAATGTTTATTGTCGCCAAACGCATTTTATCTTTGGATTAATGTGCACCACATAAAATACTTTACATGTCAATTATATTCTGACAAGTACAAATTCAAATTTGAAACTTGCATAAATTTCTATCGTACTCCATAAAATAGTTAAATTTGTGTATGATTGATATTAAAGGTAAAATTGTATGATGATGTGTCGCATTGGTTGGTGATCAACAATATGAAGAGGAAAATGTTTTCGATAATCGAACACGTACATCATTGTGAGCATGCGTAGGACTTCGTATCTGTCGGTTGAGTCGGGGATGGCATGAACCCGAGTCTTAGTTGGAGATCATGTGCATCATTTCCCTTCTCCGCGATGGCAACAACCGGGATTTTGAACTTAAGGAAGAGTTATTGGTGAGTTTGGTGTCTATTATGAATTAAGATGGCTGTGTATAAATAGTTAAAATTTTTGACAATATCTATAGCTTTGCATCAGTGTATAATTCATATATGAAATAGATTCAATGTTCATCCTATATGTTATATTACGAGAGTGTTAATTATATATATGCTGGAATAAAGGGTATTCACATGAAAGGATTGTATCTCATGAGCAAGCTATAATATATTTGTATTTGCTGTTGATGCATGAATATTTTATTTTGTAATCAAGAGAGCAAGCTTACTACAAGGGTATATACAATCATCAATATTTATCAGCACACCTTTTCCTTGAAATTTCCTTTCTTTGCAAACATTTAAATTAATAATTTTCACATTTATTAAACCAAAGTTGACCTCAAGTCGTTCTGAAGAAGCCTTACATGTATATGCGAAAGAATTTATGGGCATGTTAATTGGCAGAGCAGTTTTGGCTTAATGTAGCGCACAAACGACATGCACTACTACTTTAATTATATATATAGCCCGTGCGTTGCATGAAGTGAAAACTGGTATATAGCGAACCCGATGGTATGCTGTATAACTTACAATGTTTATCTGTCTAACAAATCATAGAAACAGTGCGCAAATCAGCTAACAAATTATAGAACATATGTAATTATCTTCATTATGCCAACGAGCAACAATACTACACTATTTCAAATGAACAAATTGATTAGACAAATAATCATTGTAATTAAGTTATAAAGTCAGCTCTGAAATCGACCTACCTTTACTAAGTGGCTAGAGTTTGACAGAATTAGATCTGGGAGAAACATCTAGGGTTTGAGAGAGTCAGATTTGAGAGAAGCTGTTAGGGTTTGAGAGAATTAGATTTGGCAGAAGAGAGGACACGAGATGGGGTTGGATGTCGAGATGGAGAAGAGAGGACGTGAGATATGGGAGAAGAGATCATCCAGACTTTGAAGAGGGAGAGTGTTTGTGAGGAGCGGAAACTTAGTGAAAATTGCAAAAAAATTTGTTTAAGTTAGAATTCAAAATGACATTCTTATATCGGTTTCAGTTGTACAACTAATATTAAAAGTTTACAAACTTATTCTATCAGTTCTACAGTAAAAAACCGATAGAAGAATCTCATTTTCTTCTATCGGTTACAAGTGTAGAACCGATATTAGAAGTTGACATTCTACAATAAAAAACCGATAGAAAAATGTCATTTTCTTCTATTGGTTCTAAGTGTAGAACCGATAGAATGATATCATCTTCTTCTATAAGTTCTAAGTATAGAACCGATAGATCGAATTAATGAGGCACTTCTTCTACCGGTTCTACAGTGCAAACCGATAGAAAAAGTTGAACTTCTTCTAACGATTTGTTGTTTTAAACATAGTAGGAATAATCGCCCGATACTGATCCGGATCGGCCGATACCAATCGGTATCGGCCTACTCCGATCCGATCCTGAGCCAGTCCTCACGTAGTAAATCATAAAGAAAAAAAAACCCTGATTATGGGCCGATCCTGAGCTGATACCGATCCGATACCTTGATCCCGATCCCGATACCGATAATTCCTACTATAGTTTTGAACCGGTAGAATAAAATGGACAATCTTTTCTGTCGGTTTTTTTTATTGTAGATTAGATAGAATAAAGATTAAATTAATTACCAAACTTACCACAACATCTATGTATTTTCAGTTTTATCCAAAAATACTTCAAACCGTTAGAAATCAGGCATTAGTAGATCTCATTTTGTAGCAGTGAAAGCGATCTTTTTTTGTATTTTGGGAAACCAAAATAGCATACAAGCACATAAAACATATTAAATAAAGAGAAAAGGTAACGTTTTCCGGGCTACATGCCCCCCGAAAATCTCTGCGTATAAAAATCTTCCCTTTTTAGCTTAGTTCCAACGCGCTTTCAATCGCTGGTAACGGAAGAAGTACTTTTTCGGCCACGCGCTTTCAACTGCCATAACCGGCAACGACGCGCTTTCAACTGCCATAATTTCAAGTACAATATGTATGTTCACATAATTATATTTGTATGTTCACAGGATAATATGTGTATGTTCACAGGATAATATTTGTATGTTAATTGGATAATATGTGTATATTCACAGGATAATATGTGTATGTTCACAGAAGGTGGTCCCCAGTTTAACTGCCGATTGTATTTCAATTGTACTTTGTTCGTTGACCACGTGTTTTCAACAGCTTTCACGCTTTTCATCTGGGACCACGCGGTTTCATCTACAGAACATCCATTGAACTTGTTTATAGGATTGTTTTCATAGTATTACCGGATCTAATGAACTTATTTACAGGATTAGTGTAAAAAGTCTAAAGATTTTCGGAAGACTGATGACCGGGGACTGTTAGCTGCTTCCTTAAATAAAATGTAATAACCCCTGCGACTCATTTCCTGAGTTTATACATACATTAGCATATTATGTAGCCAAAAATCATACAACATAGTTTTCATAATTGCTCATCTGATCAACCAAATAAAGTTCCCAAAATGCCCCCTTACCAACAATTTGAGTACATCGCATACTTAAAAAGTTTATCCTTATTGATTTTTTATTTGGGAAAAATAAGTAATTAGTTGAGAACATGATTCTGTTGGTATATATGGTCAACAAGTTATCCCACTGATAGTTCATTTCAAACTTGCACCAACTCCTGCATTAAATTCATTATAGAAAGTTCAAGACAACCAATGTTGAACAGGGAACATATATCAGGTGACTCTATTTTAACTATATATATATGGAGATCAAACGTGAATGAGATCAATTTTATAGTATTCATAGTATTTTACTCTAAATTATATAGATAACTAGATATAAAAAAAAAATGAGGTTCAATTAACTCCGTACCCTCTTAGACTATGCCCTAGAAGGGGGTACACAGAGGGAGGAGTAGGAGAAATCATGTGATGCATGATTATGATTTTGACTATCTATCTATCTATATATATATATATATATATATATATATATATATATATATATATATATATATATATATAGGAGTTGGCTACGGTGCTACGCATAGTATAGAGGGTCTCCGTGCAACGGCTCAATATTTGAGTTTTAAAAATCCTAACGGTCGATTTGAATCGTTCAACATGATCTCCATATGAATATGTACTTACAAACCAAATTTTATAATTTTTAGAATATTTTTACTATCTTTTTAAATAGGTAGAAAATCACTTGATCTGAATGGTACATAATTTTCAGATTAAGTGATTTTCCCTATCTAAAAAAATAGTAAAAATGTAAAATTTGGTTTTCAAGTACATATGAATGGAGATCATTTTGAACGGTTCGGATCCACCGTTAGGATATTGAAAACTCAAATATTGAGCTGTTGCACGGAGGCTCTTTATGCTACGTATAGCATATTAGTATTTTCCATATATATACACACACTATAAAATCATATCACTATATATATAATTCGTAGGTTGCATGAAACAAAAACTCCATTCATATCTTTACCCTAAAATATTATTTTAACATATTAATTATCTAATATATGATCTTTTAACATCTTTACTCATAAAATAGGATATAGATTTTAACAAGCTTTGTTTTCATACAATTTACGTATAAACCATAAAATTACAGCACTACATTATAGTTCGTGTGGTACATGAAGTCAAAATTGCTTTGTTCAAATATTTAAACTAAAATTAGGCTTTAATTATCTTTAACCAAAATCTCGCTTTCCTCAACTTCTCTATATACGCGCTATTATATAATTTACTATATTTTGTTTCAAACATTATTAATTAGATCTCTATCTTATTGCAACAATTAATAACGCTACCAACATTTGCAAATTTGTCTAGCACACCTAAACATCTTTTAAATAATAGGGAATTACATGTATAGCTCTCAAATACGTCAAAATATGCATCATGTTAAAAAAAATATCAGTCTTTCAATTGGTCAGTTTCTTAGAGCAAATAAGTAATTTCTCTACTTCTAACGCAATTTTTAAAATATAGATGATGTTTAAAGAAAATATTAGTCTTCTAATTAGTAGATTCTTGAGAGCAAAAGTGTAATTTCTCTACCGCTAACACTTATACAGTGACACTTGAGTACTATATACATGTGTAAGCATTAGAGGTAGAAATATTACCCATTTGTTATAAAAAAAAATCAACGAATTGGAAGACTGGCATTTTTTTTAGTAAATAACGAGTAGAATGAGTTTTAAACATTTTAACAAGCAACAACATCTTTTTTATTAAAAAGTAAATATTAAAATTTCCTTCACCAAGTACATTATTAGAAGAAAAAAAAAATACTGCTGATAACAACACCAAAGTAGCTCTCATATAGTTTTACTTAAACTAACTCTAGATTTTCGTTTATTATTTTATATATAGATTGCGTAATTCATTATTTTTTGCATACATATCCACAACGACACATCATTACAATAGCCCATCGGCACTTGTAGAATGGATAACCTGCCTCGTTGCATGCCTTCCTGCACTTGCTAGTCTTGCAAAAGATGTTCCTATAACGTTTGCTCCATCCCCAGCATTCATTTTCTTTCTCATCCCATTCTGCATGGGAAATAACACCTACAAAATAAAATTACACAAAGTTATTTATACAAAAAGTTGAATAAATAATTTTTTGGGTCAAGAAATTAATTGAATCAAAGCTCCTGGTATTATTATTATTATTTTTACTAAGGTTGAAGATGAAACCATATAACTATTTAGTACTCTCTATCTACAAAGAATCTCTCTATCCGGATTTCAAACCTGTGACATTCCATGCGAAAAATATTGTCTTTGCAACTAGGCTAATGGTTCTGACATTATTATTTTTTGGATACATCTATGCCCATTTTGTTATCGTTTCTATGCAACTGATAGTCTTATGCATGTTCAACTTACACATATTAGTATTCTGTATCTTTAAGTAAAAAATGTAACTCAAGTTTCGAATTAAGGGAATCAAAAAGTAGTTGGAGAGAGAAAAATGAAGAGATCAAGTTACTGTAAGAAGAGAGAAGTAGCATGACAAACACACAGCAAACGATTCTCTTTGCACTATCCATAATACCAAAATAAAAAAGTAGATATTAGAATTAAGAATTCAGTGAAATTTTTAATCCAAAGAGATGTGGTATAAAATGAGCTAGTTTAGTCCCATTTTATAGAGTTTGCAGCTATATATAAATAGCATAAAACCCTAATTAATGTATTTAATTAAATTTACACGATAAGATTACAATTAAGATATTCTCATAATACACGCTCACGACAGGATAATTAGCTAAATATAATTTCTATTTAAATTAAGAAATTCAGCCTACCATTAGAAATTATCTGTGATATGCATCTTTACTAAAAAATAGATATAACATAAATTGACAAGGCAAATGTTTATTGTCGCCAAAGCATTTTATCTTTGGATTAATGTGCACCACATAAAATACTTTACATGTCAATTATATCCTGACAAGTACAAATTCAAATATGAAACTTGCATAAATTTCTATCGTACTCCATAAAAGTGTTAAATTTGTGTATGCTTGATATTAATTATGGGTAAAATTGTATGATGATGTGTTGCTTTGGTGGGTGATCAACAATATGAAGAGGAAAATGTTTTGGATAATCGTACACATCATTGTGAGCATGCGTAGGACTTCTTATCTATCGGTTGAGTCGGGGATGGCATGAACCCGAGTCTTAGTTCGAGATCATGTGCATCATTTCCCTTCTCCACGATGGCAACAACCGGGATTTTGAACTTAAGGAAGAGTTATTGGTGAGTTTGGTGTCTATTATGAATTAAGATGGCTGTGTATAAATAGTTAAAAAAATTTGACAATATCTATAGCATTGCATCAGTGTATAATTCATATATGAAATAGATTCAATGTTCATCCTATATGTTATTGTAGGACAGTGTTAGTTATATATATGCTGGAATAAAGGGTATTCACAGTGTTAGTTATATATATGTTATATTCGGCATGTTAATTGGCAGATCAGTTTTGGCTTAATGCAGCACACGAAACACATGCACTACTATTTTAATTCTGTAGTCCGTGCGCTGCATGAAGTTAAAACTGGTCTGTTAAAGCCTTGTATCTCCTTGAACTGCTATAGCAAACCCGATGGTATGCATTCACAGCGAGCAGCTTCAACCCGTCAATGCTCCGGTTTTTATTTTCTTTGACTCACTGCATATTGTACAATACAAAGTGCGACCCAGAAATTTTTTCCACAAGAAAAAATTTGCTTAAAAATATGCAGTAGGAAATTCGAATGATATGCCCCGCCAACAACATATATTAGAAAGTGCAGGGGAAGATCGACAAAAATAAGCAATAAGAAAAAATGAGAACGGTTGAGATTGGAATAACAAGTTCTTGTTATTCCAAAGATTTATTTCCAAATAAGTTATTTCTAGAGGCTTTTCATTCGTAGGGATTCCTTGTTAACACTTTTCATAAAATAAAATAGAATCTTATATATACAAAAATAAAAAATATTTTGTTATATATAATGAATACAATCTTATATATAGTACAAGTGATTGCCAAATCACAAAATACAGATTAATATTAATGAAAAGATATATATTTTAGAAATATTTATTCAGAAGATTGTTAAAATTATCGGGGTTACACTAGCAATTTGACACTCGATTAGATTTTCGATGTATTTGTATGGGGGCACAAAAGATGGAAACAAATCTGCTGTGATTCTTGAGAATCACAGGACCCTGCTTTTTTAGATCTACCCATTCATTTGTTTTGAGATTTGTACATATAAAACAACAGATTTTGAGATTTGTGCATTTAGAAATATAGAGGGGTGGATTTGGAAAAGCAGGGCTTTATGATTCTTTTGAGAATCACAGCAGATTTATTTCCCACAAAAGATGGCTTTGGAAAGAAAGATTTTCTTTTCTGGAACAGATGTTGCAAAGAAAGATTTGTTATGTGCGCTTGCTTCAAGATCTTCCCTTGTTTCGTGGGATAAAATTATGATGCCTTTGGAATTGGGGGCCTTAGCTATAAGGGATCTCAATGTGGTTAATGAGGCACTCCTGTTGAAGGCATTATGGAAATCGGCAACCAATTCGGAAGCACAATGGGTGCAAATAGTGAAAGCAAAATATTTGCCAAGATCAGAATTATGGGATTCCAAGAGAACTTACAATTGCTCTGCGTTTTGGAAAAGCATTATGCACTTAAGGTACAAACTCTGGCCCATGGTGCATTATAATATAGGAGATGGGGAGAGTTGTAAGGTGTTTGGTCAACCTTGGGTGGAAGGAGGATTGCCACTATTGCCTCATAATAGAGAATACAGGAAACTCAAAGTGTGTGAATTGAAAGATCAGGAGTCGGGGAACTGGGATGTGGAAAACTTAGTTCAATTGGTGGGGTATGCTTGGTGTATGAGGATCGTCACGGAGATAGCACCACCTCAGCCAACAGCTGGACCTGACAGACTGATATTTAAAGGGGCAGCAAACGGTTCTTACTCCGTTAAAGTGGCATATCAGCAATTGATGGTGGCCAAGGAACCACAAGTATCTCTGACGCCTCAGCAAATACAGGAGAAGAAGAAGGTGTATCAGCTGCATGGTATGGGAAAAGGGCTGGGTAGTACCAAGAGTTAGAATTTTTTTGTGGAAGGTCACACAGAAGGCCCTGCCGTTGGGAAAAACAATAGCAGACAGAACATCCAAGGGAGACCCCTACTGTCAGGTATGTGGGAGTGAGATGGAAGACACAAATCATCTCTTGTTTCTATGTCCGTTTGCAAGATCGTGCTGGTTTGCAGGACCCTTACCTCTATTGACACACCACTGCCAATTGGGACCCACAGAAAATCTGATGGCAATTTCCTCGGCTCTATCTGAAGAGGAATGGACAAAGGTTGTCAATGTGATGTGGGCTATATGGAGATGCAGAAATGAGTGCATGTACGAAAGCAAAATCCCCAAGATATATAACAACTTTCCACAAGCACCTGGGAGCGATCCAATCTGAATCTGACATCCATAGGTCAATCAAAACCAAAGAACTGGTAAGGAATGCTCAAATTCAGGTTGGAGTTGAGGTTAATAGGTGTGATTGGGTTTGCTTCACGGATGGGTCGTGGAAGGAGAGGTGCCAGGGAGGAACGGCTTTCGTGCTACAATGCAAGCAGCAACTGGAGGCATACCAGTTGGAGGCAGAGATGGCATGGTCGCCTTTACAAGCTGAAGCGAAGGAACTCCTCAAGGCAATTCGCTATGTTATCAGTAAGGGGATAGAAGGGTGTAATTACTAATTTCTACACTGACAGCGAGATCCTGGTAAAAATTTGCTCGGATTTGGGACCACCAACAAAAACCGATTGCAGGGCTGCGGAAGAGGCTTTTAAGATCTGGGAACACATGAGGAAGAATACTGGTTTTCACTGTTATTAAATTGAGAGAAGCCACAACGAAGTGGCAGATCAATTAGCAAAACTGAGTAGAAGAAAAGGATGGAAGTACAGAGGCTACACATACCCCATGTTTGAAAATTTTTAAATGTTAGGGGGTTAAGTGTAAAAGTAAGGACCTTTTCAGTTTTATCTTATTTGGAAGGTTAGGAAGAGATGAGCTTTTTGTATCTTGTAATTGCTTACGGGCGTGATTCAAGCAAAAAAAAAAAAAAAAAAAAGATCTTCTCTTGTGAAAATTTTTCTCGATGTTCAATTTTTTCGATTGATTTTAGGAGTGGCGGATTCATAAAAAAAATGCTTGGCTTCAAGGAATGCTCAGTGGATTATTAGTAGGTATGTTTTTAATGTGAATGTTTTATGTGTATTTTAAAATATACGAATGAACTATCTGTTCATGGTGTGGGGATTAATGTGAGTTTGATTCCATCCAGTTTAGATTGGACGGTCCAAATGTGAGTGAAAGAAAGTGTTACACCCGAGACAATCCGCCACATATTTATACATAAGACGTGGATACATCACATACATTATCAATAACATCAAAAAATGTCACATTAAATATAACAAGCAATAGTCTAACAACAATAATCAAAGTGGTTTAACAAGGGTCACGACATACATGGTTTGCAATACGGTAGCAACCATTCATGTTCAAGTGTACCATTTTAAACAAACAAAACAAAATAAACATAAGTGACATTTAATCATAACCATGAATCATTCCGCTTGCTTTTACTCAAGACCTTGTTATGACGCCTCCTCCTAATTATCTGGAACCCACATAAAAGTGCAACGAGTGAGAGATTCGAACATTCTCTCAGTGCGGAATTCAATTCTAGTCCCGGATTTTGTAAAATTGTCTTAATTATCAAAAGCATGAACATGAAATAAATAATAAATACTAATGTGTTTCTAATGCCATGTAATCCTACGAACATAAACACTTTCATTTTCTTTCAAGTTTTATGTTAGTCCATTTATCTTGCAATTCCAATGGGAAGTCCAACCAACAGTGGAACGCCGCCAATCCACTGGGAAATCCAACCAACAATGGGAGGCCACTTACTCACTAGAAAGTCCAACCAACAGCGAGAGGCTGTCTCACTAGACGGGGAGTCCACCCTACGCTAGGTCTTCACCCGTGACGGGAAGTCTAACTGACGCCACATTAATGAGGAGTCCAGTTGAACACCGGACCCAATGTATACATCCCAATATGCAAACATATCGGCTCCTGTTCACTTTACTTATCCGTTCACATCACGTATATTAACTCAGCACAACACATTTTATAAGTCTGTTGATCAAACGAATAATCATATCCTAATGTTTTCTACCAAAGTCAATCGGTCGTTCAAATTCAACTATATAAAAATAAATACACAGAAAACGGTAAGTAATAATTTTACAAAGTCCAAGAAACCCGCACGGCCGCACATGATGTCTGAGTAAATCCTTGATTGTCCCTTATGTCGTTTAAATCTTTGGATGTCGAATCTAAAACATAAACATAATTAAAAAGGTTTGAATTCAATTCTCGTTTCCTAACAAACCTTAATGATATATATCATTTATCCTATTTTACTATCTGGGCAACTCTGACAATTTAAATTGGCTTACTATAATTTGGTTTCTATTCTCTGTTTAGTATTAGAGAATTAAAGAAATATAATAAATAACTAAATCAGGGTAAATATATATATATATATATATATATATCCATTCTATTATTAAGCACGTTGGGTGTCCGATCCGCCAACGGCTACGATTGAAAGATGAAACTTCGGATTTAATCTCAGCCCTTAAATTACATAATTTGTCTTCTTTTGATTAAATGCATCTGTTTTATGTATAGAAGTCTAAATTTAGTTAAAAATATATCCACCACATGTGCTGCCACACGATACGTTACAATTAAAATTGAACAAATTCTGAAATTTAGCGATATATTTATCTGTTTCCTTATTTTTTTTGTTTCCATATTTCTCCTCTTCAATTGAGAAAACTCCACCTGTCATTTTCTTATTTCTTTGTTTCCTTACTTCTTCTTCGTTTCTCTTTCTTTGTTTTTATACATATTGGTGTGGGCAATTTAGAATATATTTCCAATATAGAATATATCAATGTGTGTGTGTGTGTGTATATATTCTATAAATTGGAAACAAAGAAGAAGAAGAATATAAATTGAAAACAAAGAATAATATAAATTTAAACGTGTGTGTGAATATATATTTCTCTTATAATATGTGTGTGTGTGTATATATTCTATACATACACATGATAACACTTTTTATTTATGTTTTTTGATATCATATTATATGTTGATATTGAATTGTTGTATGATATTTAATATTAGATTCAAATTGAGCTATTATTTGATATCATTGGTACTTAAAAATCAAGAATCATCACATTATCAAATTGTTATCAGATGTCATGATTAAAGTTAATTAAAAATACATAATCATATAAATTTTCTATTAACATGTATTTTAATTTTTAAATAGTTATTAGTTTTATTGATATATTTGTTTCTTATAATATGTCCCGTTGCAACGCACAAGTATGATACTAGTATATATATATAGAGGCGGGATCCAATTACACCTTTTTTGGTGACACCAAATTACACTCTCCATTTTCAAAGTTTTCAAATTTTAAACAGTCGATCCAAACTGTTCAACATAATGGATATGTTAAAATGTACTTGCAGATCAAATTTTACATTTTTTGAAATTTTGTTACTATTTGTTAAGTATTTAAGAAAATCGCTATATTTAGACCGTTGAATTTTTGTATCCATCTTAATAAATAGTAAAAAAATTTAGAAAAATATAAAATTTGATCTGCAAGCACATTTATCATATCCATCAAGTTTAACGGTTTGGATCGACTGTTTGGACTTTGTAAACATAGGGTGTAATCCGATGTTACCAAAAAAAGGTGTAATTGGATCCCTCCTCTCACACACACACATATATATATAAACAAAATAGATGATTTTTACTTTATAATAATAATAATAATAATAATAATAATAATAATAATAATAATAATATAATAACAATAATAATAAAAATAAACTATCCAATTAAATAGTAAATGTGAAATAGTAATATCATTAAACATAGACCAAATTAGTATAAACTATTTGGTAGAAAATAGTAAATAAAATAGAATTGAATAATTACGGGAATTTCTATTTATTTCAAAACTCTTTTATAAGAAATTATCTATATCTTTTATCATCCTGTATACACAGAGAACAAAATAATTTATTTGTTTTATTCCAATAAACAGAACGGATATGAAATTATTAAAAATACTAATGATAACAACTAGTGAGTTTAACCAATTTCTATTTGGAGTTATCAAATACAAAAGTATGCATCATATTTTGATTTTGAAATCAAATCATGACTACTTTATAAAAGAAAAACATTGAAATTAACAAATTATATGATTGAAATTGAATAAATACAAAAGAAATTTAAGAGAACTCAGATTATAATATCCTTAAAGAAACTAAACTTTCAGAATCTTTTATTAATTAAGGAAGAGATGGGCTATGGTGCATTGCAATGCATAGGCCCCTCTTGTGCATTGGACCATAAATCATCTATTCAAAGTCCAAATGACCGATCCAAACCGTTCATCTTGTTCTCCATAGTAATATGTGCTTGGAGACCAAATTTTACATTTTTTGGAATTTTTTTACTATTTATTAAGCCACTTTGAAAATCGCTGATCTGATGGACCAAATTTTTTTACTGTTTATCCAGATTTTCAATAATTCTAAAAAAATAGTAAAAAAATTCCAAAAAATGTAAAATTTGGTCTCCAAGCACATATTAATATGGAGAATAAGATGAACGGCTTGGATCGGTTATTTGGACTTTGAATTGATGATTTATGGCCCAATGCACAAGGGGCCTATGCATTGCAATGCACCATAGCCCATCTCATTAAGGAATACTTATTCATATATTTTGTACGATCTAAGAATGATATTGACTCTACCAATAATATCTAATTGTCCTCCCCTAATCTATTCAATTTATATGCAACAGAATAATATAATATTTAATTACCTTGATGCAGAATTTTTAACACAAAGGAGGGGGATTTGAGGTCTCCTCGGTGGTTGTGAAGAAAAAGTGAGAGACGTCAGATGTGACAGAGACAGGGCTCTTATTAAGTTGTGGTGCGGTTTGAGTGAAACAAAGAAAGGATCAGTGTTTAAATACAAGAAGTGTTTATCTGGGATATGTATATAGACAACGAATTTTAAATTGGAGGGATGCTTGATTTGAACTGGAGTGGAGACGGTTATCAAAAGTTTAGTTATTTCAATAGATAGTGAAATATGAGCTGCTAGAATTTAATTGGACTGAGGTCTCTTTTAGCCTAGAAATCAATTTCATTTATATTATAGAGAAAAGGTAATGTCCCCATAACCTATTAATTAAAATAATTAAAACTGAAATTTAAATTGGATTGTGTATCATGTCAATTCTCTCAATTTAGGTGGCATTATAGAAAGGGAGAGAGCATCAGGTCGAGGGGATAAACAGCAAATGAAACGGGAATAGGAGGAGAGAGATAAAGGGGAGGAAAAGAGGCGGCGAGGCCATGCAAAATGTTGTAATAATTGGGGTTCACTATGTGTTCCTTAAGAAGAACAAGAGAATACTTCAACATATAAATATGCAGTACAATTCACTCATTACAATATTCTGATTTAATTGAGTGCATATCAAAGGTCTTTCAATTGAAATACTTAGACCCTCCTAATTTGTTAATAGAAAGAATAATATTAATTACAATTACAACATATGTACTACAATAATACATATTTATTGGATCCGTTCTTCGTCTTCTTCTCCTTTAATCCTTTTTTCTCTGTCTTTGTGGCCTAAGCATCTAGTTCGTGCTGAGCTCAACTCCTCGGTAACATCTTTGATAGAAATGCGTTCTTTTGGAGACTCTTTGGAACACAGAAGTCCACATTGAATCACTGAAACCAAACAACTATAGGCATTTTCTGGTGCATATAGATTGTGTTCTCCATCAGTTTCATAAAATAATTTGGGGTCGACAATGTCCATGACTTGGTCAGGGAAAGCCATCTCAACATGCTTCTGAAGGCTCAAACCATCTCTGATTCTCTCGTCGGTGGGACTTATTCCAGTGAACATCTCAAGCAGAACAATGCCATAGCTATGGACATCTCCTTCTATTGATGGCCGACCACCCATGCCATACTCTAGATAATGAAAAGTTATTAGTTACAACCCTAAATTTATACTAATTAAAGCATCGTGATTTGTGACTCGACTTATTCACTAAGATTTTCAAATTTGGACTCACATGGTTGGGGCAATATTTGTGTATTAAGTTTACAAATTATATAGCCCAAATCAGTAAATTGAAGAAGAATACATAGATAATAAAAGTCCCAAATATGTTGGTATAAATGAGGCCATAGATACTTAATTTTTCCTTTAGCCTCGCCAGTGGAACCAACTTGGCCAATTGTTTCTTTGAACATTAACAAATTAAGTTGATGAAATTTTTTGTTGTATTAACATATTAAAAAAAATTACTTACCAAATAATAAACTGATCCGCAATACCTGGAGGAATGTAGCCAATAGAACCTTTGATTCCACCAGTGCTCAACATTGAATGAGAAGGCATGGTATCAGATTGAACCAAAAATCTTGCTAATCCAAAATCACTGACATGTGCAGTCAGGTCATTATCCAAAAGTACATTGCTAGGTTTGAGATCACAATGCACAATTGGTGCTGGTGCATGGTTATGGAGATAATCTAGGGCTACTGCCACATCAAATGCAATGTTCAATCTCTGAATGAAGTTGAGGCTTCTAAATGGCCGATCCGTACATGCATTTGGATGCAACCATGTTTCCAAGCTACCATTTGGCATGAACTCAAAAACCAAAGCCTTAAAATCATTACCTTGGTGGTCTAAACTAGAGCACAAACTCAACACTTTTACAAGGTTCCGGTGTCTCACATTTTTTAGTGCCTCACATTCAGAGAAGAAACTTCGAGAAGCACTATGTTTCTCAAGGTTTAGCACCTTCACCGCAATGGTTGTCACATTCTCGATAATCATATCGGCTTTGTAAACTTCTCCAAATGCACCTCTTCCAATTAGATTCTTCGAAGAGAAATTTTGAGTGGCTCTAAGAAGGTCATTGTATGAAACATGCTTTAACCCGTATTTCAAAGCTCTATCAGATTGTGGATTGTTTTGAGGATTGTTTTTGTTTCTAGTATAATAAATCACTATCAGGAAAATGATTGCGGTTATGCAAATAAAAGAAGCAACAACAAAACTTATGAGCACCATGTTTCTTCGAGAGTGATGTTTCTGTGTTGAAGGTTGTGAGATGCACTGTGACAAATGCATTTCAGGTTCTCCACCACAAAGCTTTGGATTTCCTCTTACATCTAGACCACTGGCATTCTTGAAAATGCCTTTTTCTGGTAATTCTCCCTCGAAATTATTCAAAGAAATATTTAAATATTGCAAGTTCATTTTATCCAGGAATTCAGGCACTCGACCAGAGAGCGAGTTGTTAGAGACATCAAGGTTTTGTAGCCCTCTTAGATTGCTCAAACTGGTTGGAATTGTTCCTTGGAACATATTGTTATCAAGATAAAGGGCTTCAAGTACTTGGCATCCATCAATTGTGCTAGGAATCTCTCCATGTAACTTGTTATTCGAGAGACGAATTGATTGTAGGTTTTTCAATTTACCAATTTCTGGTGGCAAGATTCCAGTTAGATAATTATGTGACAAATCTAAACTGACAGAAAGAGAAGAAAGACCCATGATTTCTTTGGGAATGTTACCAACCAACTTATTCTTTGAAAAACCCAAGACTTCTAAGAATTTCATTCTAGATAACTCTGGTGGTATACTCCCTTCTAATGCATTATTATCTAGAAACATACTAGTCATTTGGGTGAGGTTGCCAAAAGTTGATGGGATTTGACCTGAAATCATGTTACTGCTCAGATTTAACATTCCCAATTTGAAAAGATTACCGATTTCTACTGGAATGGTGCCACTGAGAAACATTCCGTTAAGTTCAAGCTTGTTTAAGTTATTGAGTTTATGAATCTCAGCTGGTATGCTTCCTGAAATTGGGTTATTATCTAGTGAGAGTTGAAGAAGGCTAGTAGAAATGTTAGTTATAGAACTAGGTAAAACCCCTTGTAGTTGGTTGTCTCCAAGATCTAAAACTTGTAACAGAGTACAATTGGTTAAAGCATCTATGAAATGCCAATCATGTGCTCTCTTGGCTTCTAGTTGATTAGAATGGAAAATAACTATTTGAAGATTTTGTAAGGCTCCAAAGTTAGATGGTATTACACCACTGAAGTAATTATTTGGTAATGAAACATCAATAAGAGCAGAACAATTGGAGATGGATGGTGGAATTTGTCCATTGAGTTGATTGTAATATAGATGTAGAGATTTCAAGTTTGGTAAAGAATTGCACATATCGGAAGGTAGAGTTCCATCAAGTACATTATTACCAAGATCCAAATAAGACAATGCCGACAGGTTGTAAAGGGAGTGTGGTATCTCACCCGAAATATTATTATAATAAATGCTAAAAGAGTCGAGGTTTTGAAGCCTCCCCAGTTCATCAGGGATGAATCCACTTAACATATTTTCGGAAACATCAAACTCTATTAAACTTTGAAGATTACCCAAGGTATATGGGATGGAACCAGATAATTTATTTTCATAAAGGAAAAGTTGCACCACGTTAGTAAGGTTGCCCAAGCTAGACGGGATGTGACCACTAATGCTATTTTTATCAAGAAAGAGAAGTATTAGGTTACTTAGGTTGCCTAAGGTAGAAGGAATTGATCCTGTGAGATTATTGGCATATAGTGATAAGAATTGGAGCTGTGGAATGAGGCCAAATTCCAATGGTATTCCTCCTGTGAGGGAGTTATTCGCCAGACTGATAAGTGTAAGTTTCTTGCATTGGGCTAAGTTAGATGGGATGGCTCCATAGAGAGTATTATTTCTCAAAGAAATAGATTCTAGATTTGAACAATTACTTAGAGTAGATGGAATGCTACCATCGAGAAAATTCACACTCAAGTTGACAAAACGTAGCCTACCCAAATATCCGATCTCTACCGGGATACTTCCTCTCAGCTGGTTATCAGAGAGGCTGATCGTTTGAAGGAACGTGAGGTTTGCTAGAGATGGAGATATATAACCTGACAATTGTTTGGATTCAAGAACAAGAACAGTCACTCTATCAGGATGGTGTCGACCACACGAGATCCCTTGCCATTGACAGTGGTGCAGTGACTCGTTCCATGAGGAGAAGACTTCAAATGGGTCATCATGTATTTGCGACTTGAAGGAGAGAAGAGCTGATACATCAGTTTTACTTGTGGTTACTGTGGCAGCGAGAGAAATGTAGGATAATAAGCTTAAGAGAAGGTGAATAGTGAGCAAGTTGTGACAACGTTCCATGATTTGTGTTTATGAGTTGAATGGGTTTCTCTCTCACAGATTGTTGCTCTTATTAATTATAGTTAAAGGGAGATGCATGTATGGTTAGAAATAATAGTGCTCACCTACTACAATAGTGCTCACTCACTACAACAATAAAAAGTAACAATCATTCTTTGGTAATATAAGTCGTCTGACCCTGACCTTGACAATAACTCATGATAGTTACCTGAGCCCAATCACTAGTACAAAAAACCCCTTCACCGACCCTTAATCACCGACTGTTTTAACCAAAGCATCAGTGTTGCTATACCTACACTGACTCTTTTATTAAATAACAGTCAGTGTTTTTGTTCAACACTGACGCTTAAAAAACAGTCAGTGTTTGTTATCAACATTGACGGTTTTAAAAAAAAACAGTCAGTGTTGGTTGTCAACACTGACGGTTTTTACAGCGTCAGTGTTGAACACCAACACTGACGATTTTTCAAGCGTCAGTGTTGATACTCAACACTGACGCTGTAAAAACCGTCAGTGTTGACAACCAACACTGACTGTTTTTTTTAAAAACCGTCAGTGTTGGTGGTCAATACTGACGCTTTTAAAACAGTCAGTGTTGGTAATCAACACTGACGGTTTTTAAAAAACAGTCGGTGTTAATATCAACACTGACAGTTTTTAAAGCGTCAGTGTTGACAACCAACACTGACGCTTTTAAAACAGTCGGTGTTACTAAATTTACTGACTGTTTATTTTGTAGCCGTCAGTGTAGGTTGATTTACTGATTATTTCGTTTAGCCGTCAGTGATTTACTGACCTGTTTTTCATGGGTCTGGTGTGAAGAGCACATACATACTTAACATGAACATGGATTTTCTGTAGCAGAATTGCAGGTGCCTCATCGAATGGAGCATGAGTGTATCACTGACATGTGGGGACCCGACCCAAACTAATAGTTCTCAATAGAGATTCTACCAAAAGGAATAAAAAATATTTGAAAGCAGTTTTTGAGTTACGACTCTGAATTTGTACTCGTTTGGTGGTCCACACCGAATTCAAAGGATTGAAACACTTTGTTTTTCTGTTTCGTCCTTTATTTTATTTTTCTTTGAAAGTATAAATTCTTGTTTTGATAATATTGATTAGCTTTAAAAATATTTTTTAATTTTTAAATGAGACATTTAAAATATGATGTATACTTTATACATTCACATATATATGTGTGTGTGTGTGAAGAAAAATGGTGAAATTGATGTAAGTTATACTGTCTTGCATCAAAGTTTGATCAAAATTTATTTTTATTTACCCATCCATCTAGTTGACCAAAAATTGAAGCATCGTATGGCCATAAATATTTCTCGTTAGATCGAAGCTCATACATAATTAAACTTTCGAATTTTTTGGTTGGTTACGTTCAATGTTCTCCCTTGATCATTTTAAAATATTTATGCACTGTGTATATTTTGTAAGATATTTAATAATTAAGTTTGATTGTTTAAATTTAATTTATAGATGCAATAAATATTTTATTGTTGTAATTCATAAAATATAAAAATAGGATTGGAATTATATTTGTGACTGAAATATCAATTTACAATTATAGTTGCTGAAATATATACCAACTATTTATATCTTAATTAATAATGTATCACCCAACAAACATGCATCTCAACACAAAGCAACATAAACTCTTGTTTCGTGAGTTAATGAAGACGCACGAGAATATGTTGTCCTTGGTTTGTTTTTTTTTTAGAGTTTGGAGTTTGGAGAAAAAAAATATCCATGGTTTGATTTGTTTTAGGGCTTAATACCCAACAACAAATATTCATGCATAAAAAATAATGCAAACTAAGATCAAGAATTTCTATTCCCTGTAAATTTGTTAACTCTCTACCAAAAAAAATCACCGACGGTTTTAAAAAAAACAGTCAGTGTTGGTATTCAACACTGACGGTTTTGAAAAAACCGTCGGTGTTGAGCACCAACAGTGACTGTTTTTCAAACAGTCAGTGTTGAGAACAACACTGACGCTTGAAAAACAGTCACTGTTGGTGCTCAACACCGACGGTTTTTTCAAAACCGTCAGTGTTGAATACCAACACTGACTGTTTTTTTTAAAACCGTCGGTGATTTTTCTTTTATATGCCGCTGAAATCTTCGTTCCCGGGTTATATATTTTGATTTTAGCGAACTTCATTTCCCTCTGCGATAAACCCTCCCCGTCTCTCTCGCTCTCTTACAAAACCTTCTAGCCGCCAGACCTCACCCTTTTCGCCCAGCACTAAACCCTCTCCGCACCATCCCTACCCATCTCTCTCTCGCTCTCTCGCATCAGATCGGCACCATCCCTCTCTCGATCTCTCACCAGCACAGACGCATCAGATCGGCACCGGTTTCTCTGCCTCCGCCTCTGACGCTGCCACTGCCGCCGGTTTCTCTGCCTCCGACTCCTTCCTGCCACTGCCACTGGTCTCTGATGTAAGTGGTTCGATAATCCCTTCTTAATTTGGGAGCTCTTTGTTGTTTTAGGACTTCTTAAAAGTATCGGACTTGAGTCATGCTGGTACTGGTACCCCCTTTTCTGATTTGCTTCTGGTATGAATTAATTATGTCAAAATATGAGTATTTGTTTGTGAATTTTTGTTATAATACAATGTCAGAGGTTCAAAACTGAAAAATTGACGAGAAGGTTCGGACGCTAGAAATTCTTCACGGCCTTGGCGCTGCGCTGTAATTCTTCTTGTTGAATCAAATTAAGATGGTCTTCCGAAATCTGGCTTGGTTAATTGCTTGGTAAAATGCATGATTATGAAATTGCTTGGTTAATTGTAAATAGGTAATCCCACATATTAAATAAAATTGACACCCAATGATAAATTGGTGAACAATCTTGATTTCAAGCTTTACAAAACCTGTAAAGAAGAACAACACCAATTTTTATTATCACTAGACTATCTCGATCTTATTTGATATTTCACATTCTATAACTCAGATTGGTATAACATCAATATTCCCACAAGATGCGAGAGTGGGAACTTGTATCTCTGAAGAAGCATCTTCCATTTGGCAAGAAGTTTGATTGGGTGTCAAATGTACAGGTTATACAATTTTACTTTTATTCTTTCAGCTATTATTTATTAATTAAGTCGTGATACCCATTGTCTGCTCCATGAGATTTGTGCTTATGTTTTGCTACTGTCATTGTTGTATCCAATCTTGGTAGAATTACTAAGATAAATGGCATCATGACACAAGTATATTAGAAAGAAAGAAAAGAAGACGAAACAAGTAACATCTGCATGTAACTTTCAAGTAGAGCTTATTTACCATACTAAATTTAAACCGCAACTTCTAATAATTTAGCATACTCCTTTGGCATAATGGAAACCAGAGCCTAACTGCATTCATAACATTGAAGTTTAATTAGGCCAGTGTGGGTTTAAATGCAAAACTGTCATGATTGTTATTGCTCTATATAAATAATTGGTTAAGGATGGAATAGTTAAAATTGCAGATTTGGGGCTAGCAAGGGAACTTTACTCGGAGCCTCCTTATACTGAATATGTCTCTACGAGATGGTAAGTTCATTATTTTTGTTCACTAAATGAAATTCTACTGGTACCTCAAAGACCCCAAATGACCTTCTGTGACAGATCAGCCAGTGCAGGCTGATCAGAAGTCCAAACCAAAAATCCACATGAACAGTCAGATAGAGGACTCAAAAACACACACTTTAGACCCAAATTTTACATTCATAGCATTTTTCTATGATTTACTAGCTATTTTTAAAGTTGGCTTTCTGAATCTCCAAAAATTGCTGTTTTCTGCATCTTTTACCAATCTGCCCCTGCATTCAAGCATCTGTTAAAAATAGTTAGAAAATTACAAAAATCCTGAAACTTGGCAAGCATGTAGTTTAGACTTTCCTTTACATTTCTATAAAAAGAACAAAAAATTTGGCGTTGTAGATTGTCCAGAATGCATTAATTTGAGAATAATTTGCAGAGTGAGTTTGCATGGAGTGAATACACTTCTACGGTATATTGTCATACTACCCTCTTGTCAAGTTGTCATACACTTTATCATTGTGACATTAAATTTAATGGCACAGATTCTAATTTTCACTAATTGCTAGCTGTAGGTTGTACTAGGTGAAGTAGCAATGTGAGGTTGATTACGTTGAATAGGCCTCGTCAATTGAATGTCATCTCTTTTCGGGTGGTACTATCTTTTATATTAGTTATAGGTTGCAAGAAAGAGAAGCATTTTTTATTTAAGTCAAGTAAATAGATTTTAGATGCCAATTAACTTGGATAATTTGGTGTCTTTTGTGTGTTTTGTGGATATATGGCATGTAATTTGGATAGTTTTGAATGGCAATTAACTTGTTTGGTGTCTTTTGTTTGTGATTGTGGCATATTAATTTTTTAACGTCAATAAATGTTGAATGGTAATATATGGCTAGCAAAAATATGGAGGCTAGCCTAGAATCAAACAGAACCATGTCCAACACTGACTGTTTTTAAAGTGTCGGTGTTGGTACTCAACACTGACGGTTTTTAAAAGCGTCGGTGTTGGTACTCAACACTGACGGTTTTTAAAAGCGTCGGTGTTGGTACTCAACACTGACGGTTTTTAAAAGCGTCAGTGTTGGTACTCAACACTGACGGTTTTTAAAAGCGTCAGTGTTGGTACTCAACAGTGACGGTTTTTAAAAGCGTCAGTGTTGAACCCAACAGTGACGGTTTAAAAAGCGTCAGTGTTGAACCCAACAGTGACGCTTTAAAAACCGTCAGTGTTGAACCCAACAGTGACTGTTTTTAGAGCGTCAGTAAAAGGTAACATTCACTGGCGCCGGCTTTACTGACGCCGCTATAACAGTCGGTGTAGGGGTATTTCAACCGTCGGTGAAGGGGTTTTTTGTACTAGTGAATTTTATATAATTTTCAAGCTTTCTAAATTCTTTAAATTGCTGTGAAATGGAGCTGAAATTTTAAGGCCATAATTTCATCAAATTTTAATATTATGGATAGAGATGCAATCAATTTTCAAGCTTTCAAAATTATGTAATTTGCTGCGAAATGGAGCTGCAATTTTAAGCTAAGTTTCATCAAATTTTCATATTATGGATATAGATGCAACCCAATCTTTAGAGACAACTTTTATTCTATTTTTGAGTTGATTGATCATGTATTATCATAGATGTAAATTTTATACCATTATTTTATGCCCAAAATTCATTGAGCAATTTGGCATCTTCTTACCCAGTTAATAATTATTTGATTTGAAGGATTAATGTAAAAGAAAAAACAAGCTAGGGAAACACTTTTGAAATTTTCTTGGTATTTAGTACTGTGTTTTTTCAGCATTTTTGAGTTGATTGATCAAGTATTATCATAGATGTAAATTTTATTTTATGGTCAAAATTCATTGAGCAATTTGCCATCTTCTTATCAGTTCATTATTTGCTTTGAAGGAATGTAAAAGAAAAAAAAAACTAGGGAAACACTTTTGAGATTTTGTTGGTATTAGTACTGTCTTTTTTCAGCTTTTCCACTTTGATTACTAGCACATGTGAATGTGATAAAGGAAAGATGGCTATGCAACGCGTGAAGTACTGCCTGACAGGATATGCAAGCTAGCTGTAATTCCGTCTTGTAGTTACTAAATATCTTATATTCAACCCGTGTAGACCCCACTCAGACGGAAATGATGACTTATTACGAAAGTTAGTACATGCTTGGGATCCGAATTGGGAATCATTTTGCACTGGAAGTCAGAACGCATGCACTCTTAGAACACACAATTGGACTAAGAAAAAAAATATATTAATAAAACTATTTTGTAAACTCTATTCTGCACTATTGAAATCCATCTATCTTATAAATAATGAATCTACATGTGAAAATTTTAAACTTTTAAATTAATTTTATATATAATCGAATAGTTAAAATTAGAAGGTTTTTAAATTAATTTGAATGCATTTATTTTTTGAAATTTTTTGACTACTTGACAATATTAAAATTAATTTAAATATATAATTTTTTCACATGTAAACACAACACACGTACATAATATATATAAGTTTTCAAATTCATCATTTGAAGCCAATCTGATAAGAACATCTAATTCTACTCTCCTAAGAAACTAAATGTACCCAAATGATTTTCTCAAATTGCAATGTATTTATATTATTGTAAACATGGTAGATACTTCTTTAAATGCTAAAATTTTGTACACTGATAAATTTTTTTGTGTATTAGTACTGTGTTTTTTCAGCTTTTCCACATTGATTACTATCTCCTCAAAAAAAAAAATCCTTTGATTACTAGCACATATGAATGTGATAAAGGAAAGATGGCTATATATGCAACGCGTGACTGGATATGCAAGCTGTCATTCCGTCTTATAGCCACTAAATATTTTATATTCAACGCGTGACCGGAAATGATGACTTATTACGAAAGTTGGTACACGCATGGGACCCGAATTGGAATCATTATACACTATTTAGGGCTTGTTCGGCCGAATCACTGTTCACGTGGGAAAAAAAAAATTCAGTTCAACTGAATTTTTTTTTCCCACGAGAACAGTGTTTTTCAATTCAATTCCCGTGCCCGTGCCTATTCCCATTTGTCGGCCGAACAGGCCATAAGTCAGAACGCATGCACTCAGAACACCCTATTGGACAAAGAAAAAAAAAATGAAAAATCAGAAGTAGATTGTTTTTAAGTTCATCAAATTATTTTGTGAACTCCATTCTGCAGTAATGGAAATAAAAAAAACTAATTGTACCGGAATAGTTTTTTCAAATTGCAATGTATTTATGTTATTGAAAAAATGGTAGATACTTCTTTAAATGCTAAAATTTTGTACACTGATAAAATTTATTTTTAAAAAAATATAAAATAAAGTGAGAATCATATATTTGCGGTAACTATCTTGTACCAACTACCAAAAAAAGATGAAAATAAAAAAAAAAATCTGGAAAGCTTCTGTTGAAGGAGATGAAAATATAAAATTGGGATTTGATGATGGGCGGGGATTTTGGAAGATCACAACCGTTAAGTTTCCTGTGGGCATTCTAATCCGTCTGGGTCCCACGTATCCCCACTTTCCACAACGCGGCGTGGACCCAGGAGGGCTTTGGACTAAGTGATACGTGGTATCTGGTAAATGGTTATTGTGTTTTTCATAGTGCAGTAAGTGCAATTATCAATTTTCTCTTCTATTTGGGCCGTGCTTTTCAAAAACATATGGGCCAGAGGTAGGCATTTCATGGATTCAGGATAAGCACCAAAGACAATTAGTATTGAACTTAGAAAAAAAATTCAAATTCAAAGATAGACATTTGTTTTTCTCTGAGTTTTTATGAATCCGTCCGTGTCTCTACTATACCTTCTGAGATAGCTTATCGAACAAAATAATATTTAACATCAATGTGCTTACTTCTTTCGTATAGTTCTTCGTCATGTGAATAATACTTTAACTATGACATGCAACACATGATTTTGAACTAAAAGAGTTATTGGTGCATATAAATAGTTATACACTATTACAAAAAATATTTTTACCATCGGATGTGCTTCCGCACAGATGGTGTACGTAACGAGTGATAGCACTGTAATTACATTGAACTTTTTATCATCGGTTGGCGTTTAACAAACCGATCACACTATTGGCCCCCCTTTTCCATCGGTTTTTTAAAAACTTACGGGCCACAGGTATGCATTTCATGGATTCAGGGTAGGCACCAAAGACAATTAGTATTGAACTTACAAAAAAATTGAAAGATAAAATGTAAAGTATTTTATCATAAAAATTTATGGAAGTTTCATATTTGAATTTTTACTTGTCAGAATATAATTGACATGTAAAGTATTTTAAGTGGTGCACATTAATCCAAAGATAAAATGCGTTTGGTGACAATAATCATTTGTTTTGTCAATTTATGTTATATCTATTTTTTAATAAAGATGCATATCACAGATAATTTCTAATGATAGGCTGAATTTCTTAATTTAAATAGAAATTATATTTAGCTAATTATCCTGTCGTGAGCGTGTATTATGAGCATATCTTAATTATAATCTTATCGTAAAAATTTAATTAAATACATTAATTAGTGTTTTATGCTATTTATATATAGCTGCAAACTCTATAAAATGGGACTAAACTAGCTCATTTTATACCAGATCTCTTTGGATTAAAAATTTCACTGAATTCTTAATTCTAATATCTATTTTTTTTTATCTTGGTATTATGGATAGTGCAAAGAGAATCGTTTGTTGTGTGTTTGTCATGCTACTTCTCTCTTCTTACAGTAACTTGATCTCTTCATTTTTCTCTCTCCAACTACTTTTCTATTCACTTAATTCCAAACTTGAGTTCCATTTTTTACTTAGATAAAGAGTACTAATATGTGTAGTTACATTGAACATAAGACTATCAGTTGCATGGAAGCGATAACAAAATGGGCATAAATGTATCTAAAAAATAATAATGTCAGAACCATTAATCTAGTTACAAAGATAATATTTTTCATGTGGAATGTGGTTTGAAATCTGGATAGAAAGATTCTTTGTAGATAGAAATTAAGTACTTAATAATTATATGGTTTGATGTTCAACCTTAGTAAAAATAATAATAATAATAACACCAGGAGCTTTGATTCAATTAATTTCTTGATCCAAAAAAAATTTCTTCAAGTAATTTCTGTAATTTTTTTTTGTAGGTGTTATTTCTAATGCAGAATGGGATGAGAAAGAAAATGAATGCTGGGGCTGGAGCAAACGTTATAGGAACATTTTTTGCAAGACTAGCAAGTGCAGGAAGGCATGCAACGAGGCAGGTTATCCATTCTACAAGTGCCGATGGGCTATTGTAATGATGTGTCGTTGTGGATACGTATGCAAAAAATAATGAATTACGCAATCCATATATCAAAAAATAAAATAAAATTTAGAGTCAGTTTAAGTAATAATAAATGAGAGCTACTTTGGTGCTCTTATCAGCGTCTGAGTTTTTTTAGTTTTTTTTTAAAAAAATAATGTACGTTGGTGAAGTTTTTTTATTATTTACTTTTTAATTAATAAAAATATGTTGTTGCTTGTTAAAATGTTTAAAGCTCATTCTACTCTTTATTTAAATAAAAAAGAAAAAAAATATTCATCATACTAAAAAAATGTCAGTCTTCCAATTCATTGATTTTTTTATAATAAATGGGTAATTTTTCTACCTCTAATGCTTACACAAGTATATACTCAAGTGTCACTGTATAAGTGTTAGCGGTAGAGAAATTACACTTCTAATGCTCTCAAAACCCTACTAACTGAAATTTTCTTTAAACATGATGTATATTTTAAAGATTACGTTTGAAGTAGAGAAATTACTCATTTGCTCTAAGAAACCAACCAATTAATTAAAACACTGATTTTTTTTAAAAATGATGTATAATTTTGAAGTATTTGAGGGCTATACATGAAATTACATATTATTTAAAAGATGTTTAGGTGTGCTAGACAAATTTGGAATTGTTGATATCGTTATTAATTATTGCAATAAGATAGAGATCTAATTAATAATGTTTGAAACAAAAATATAGTAAATTATATGATAGCGCGTATATATAGAACTTGAGGAAAGCGATATTTTGGTTTAAAGATAATTAAAGCCTATTTTAGTGTAAATATTTGAACAAAGCAATTTTGACTTCTTACAGCACACAAACTATAATGTAGTGCTGTAATTTTATAGTTATATGTACATTGTATGAAAACATAGCTGTTCTGTTAAAATCTATATCCAATTTTATGAGTAAAGATGTTAAAAGATCATATATATGTTAGATAATTAAAAAGTAAAAATAATATTTAGGGAAAAGATATGAATGGAGTTTTGGCTTCATGCAATGTACCAATCATATATATATAGTGCTATGATTTTATAGTTCGTTTGATGCATGAAGATAAAGTTGTTATGTTAAAAAATAATATATTTGATAATTAATTAAAAATTAAAAAATATATTTAATTAACGAGGACGAAGTTTAGTAAAAGTAATTATATCGAGATATTCGTTATCAATGATTCAAATTCTATTTAAAAGTAATCATTCAAATTCTTTTTTTTAAATGAAACAATACCGATTAATGGTGCACCAGTTTTGGCCTCTCTTTTTTTTTTTTTGAAAACATAATTTTTTTTTTAAAATAGAAAAAAAAATTTGTATTAAAATATTAGAAATGTTGAATATATTTCTTTGAAAATAGATGGAATACAATATAATTTGATTTATTAGAAAGACTGCAAGAAATAACTCGGATCAATATTTTTCAGGTCGGATTTTTCGCGGCTATAAGAAAAATTAATATATTTCTTTATGTATTATTGGAAAAAAAAATAAAGATGCTTAGATTCTGAGTTATTCATCCCGGTTCAAAAGTTACTTCTAGATAATCTAGAAAATATTGTGATCTTTCTAGTACATTTAATTTATTAAAAGTTGTATCTATTTTTGAAAAAAACAAAAACTTTAATTTATTTAATGGTTGTTATTCAAAAAGAATTCTCAAAATGGGCATGGGCAACATATACTAGTTTAGGTTCTCTGTTTGTTTGGTTTGTGTGCCAGTAGTAATAATAATAGTAATAGATAGGTTGATTTTATAGTTTACTCTAGCTAGGTATTAGGTGGAGATGCTAATTGTTGTAATTCATAAAATAGGGAGCCTCCAGGGTTCAGACAATATCCTTCTAATTAATTCAAAATATATTTATGGCACTCATGTTTACCCGCATGTGGCACTGTCACTAACCCGCATACGGTATAAACCACCCTGCAGACAGAGCAGCAATCCGGTCCTATAATTCTCCACGGATGTCAGGGTTCAGTCTTATGCGTATTTGAAAGGTTCTCTGACTCTATGGTCGACTTGTGGAGAACAATTCAGATTGTCACAGGATGTAATATAATTAAACCACTCACACTAATCTAATTATTCACATTCCCCTATTACTTGCAGAGTAATAACCTAAACCCTACTTATTATGAAGAAATGAATAAATTCCTAATTATAATTCAACATGCAATCTAATTTATATGTTGCCAAAGGAGCTTACTAGGTTTTAATCCTAGTCTTTGAATCGCTGTCAAGCCTCGTTAGCCGAAGTGCTTAGTACTTACTCGTATACGTCTGTTACCATATACGATGATCTTATAATGGATCAAAATCAGAGCTAATAATATTTATAACTCTAATTGTCTACTTTACAATCGATGGAGTTTATAACGTGTCAAAAATAAGTAAATCAGGAAAGCTCTCTAATTAATTAGAATATATTTTGACGTGTCAAAAACAAAAAATTGTCCATGAAGTTTATAACGTGAATCAAATAGCTCTGACCAAACATTCGATCCTATGCAATTGAAACGCCCCAACTCCTTTTCTAAAAGCCTAAAGCAATTCATGAGCTATGAAAAATGTGCTCTAATAGATAATCACACCAGAATTTTGCTACCATTATTCGCTAGCTTGAATTGAAAGTATTTACGCCGAAACCATAAATTTAAGCACCTGTATGTTTTTTCAGCAAAAATCGATATGTGGCCGGCTACTAGAATCTATATTATTTGTCACGGTAAAAAATAACTATTGATTAGAGTATGTTGATAAAAATTGTTATTTTTAATAGTATCGCTATTACTAACTGGATTATCCGCAAAGATACTAATACTATTAAGCACTTTTAATTTATTCTCGCTCATCAAACAAATTATTGTAAATGGGCTATATTATATATTGCGCTACAGAGACATTACAGAAACAACGAAACAGTAAAATAACCTAATGGGCTGTTGCAATAGAAAGCTAGAAATAATGCAATAGTTTCTACATATATAACACGCGCGTGATGAATTGTATCAGACGCACACATCAGTATCATACATTGAAGTAAAATATATATGTCGTTTCCATTTTACAAAATATAATAGGAAAATATTGAAAAAAATACATATTAGCTTCAGATCAAATGTACAAAAACTAAATTTCTAATAATGACATACGGATAAAAATACAATTTTCTTTGTAAAACATCTATAAATTATATATAGAGAAAAATTAAATAGGCAAATTTTTTTATTTAACGCGATATTTGGAATTCTCCAATTGAAATAAAAACATATCCGGACAATTTTTTTTAATTATGGACCATTACAAATTAATCACTTAAAAATCTTGATATATAAAGTAGAAATAAAAAAAAGCTGCTGTTTTATGAACATCTATATATAGGAAAAAAAAACATATATAGTTTCAAAAAATAATATATAGTTTACCCTCTCCGTGCCCTATTATACATTTAGTTTATCGGGTACTGGTAAGAATAATGTTTATTTTTCATTGACATAATGAATAAGGGTTCAAGTAAAAGCTATTAATTCCTTACCCCTTATCATATACAATAATAGTTCAACATAAAAATTATAAAATTTTATATATAGATGTATAGATGTATATTTATATGGAGGTGATGATTGATATGATATACTTTTATTCATGGCTCATATATATCTAATTATCTATTCAATGATACACAAATTTACTCATTTATCCGATCCACACCGTATTTGATAAGACAGGTGTTTACATGTAACTTTTTTCTTCATTTTACTTATTGGGCATGAGTAAGGTTAAATTTTTGTTTTTGGTTCACATTACGGGTAAGGGTTTGAAAATACTCCCACCCAACCCGTTTTATACCTGTTAACGCCCTTGATTTCAAGGAGCAAAGAGTGAAAGCTGTAAATTTAGATGCTCAAATTATTTAAATTGCTGAATACTGGACACACACACCTCAAATTAAACCAACGCTACATCAGTTCTGTTACATTATCGTTAGTGTTAATTATTGGTATCACACTATCAGTAAAAGTTGTCCAGCTATATATATATATATATATATCTATATATATATCACTGACTTTTACTATAGAAAAACCATAAATAATATATTAATTACCTCTCATCATGGACGGTTTTTAGCCGTCAGTGAAGTACCATACAATCAGTGACTGTAGCAAAACCGTCTCTGAGGTCCACTTTTAACCATGGATGATGATTTTGTGTGTTCTGTCGTACAAGTGTTGTAAAAAACGTCTGTTTAGTTGATTAATCGGCAGATTAGTAGTTGACAGTGATTAAACCGTTATGGATTTTTCTAATTAATCAGACAATTATTATTTCTAATTATTTTTTATTATTTTTGATTAATCGCTTAGCAGTTCCAACAAAAGTATACGGTTATTTACAGCACTGTTCTGTATAAGTGACAGTTAATAAAGATCAAAAGATGCATGATAAGTTGGGAAGGTCCTTTCTGATGATGTGGAGATTATCTGGCCATGTCCCATGTGGGACCTACTGAAGAAAATATATATATATTGCCTGATCTGTTCTACTATTAGAAGATGCTTGCTCCATCAGCTAAAGACATACTAATTAAATCAGATCCAGAGCAAGAAAAGGATGGAAGTGCAATTTCTGCAATCTGGCAATCTCTTCCTCGTACTAATTACACGAGGAGAGTTCTAATACATCATGTCTTTCATACCTTATCATAACTCATATTTATACATTTGTTTTCAAAGTCTAAATTGCCGATCCAAACCGCTTAACATGATATCCATAATAAAATATGCTTGGGAATGAAATTTTATTAAGATAGGTACAAAATCATTGTTTTTAAACGGTTCAGAAACAATGATTTTGTACCTATCTTAAAAAATAATCAAAATATTTAAAAAAATATATAAAATTTCATCTTCAAATATATTTTAGTATGGATGCATGTCATGTTTAATTAGCTATTCAAATTGACAATTTGAACTTGAAAAATAAAAATATAAAATATGATGTATGATGAGGTATTGGAACCCTCCTCTAATTATTATATATATTTGGTAAATCTACCTCTATATATATATGAGCGATGGTAAAACTAGAATTTCAATATAGTTCCTATAAAATTACTATAATATATATGTACTACTTAAAAAGAAAATCTAAAATACTTGTTATTAAATAAAATAGCTAGCTATGTTTTAATAAAAATAATATTTTTCCGTGTTGCACAAAAAAAAAGTCAAAGTCAAAAAATTAAATCAGTATGCCAAAAGAGATGCTAGTACATGCCAAATATGAAATGGGGCGACCAATGCATACCAAACAAAATTCAATATATTGAGTACAATTATAAAAATTCGGATAGTGACTTTGTGTACATCCGCCATGTCTATGAAAAATATTATTATGAATTCCAAATCAAGAAAGATAACCACAATACCAAGTCAAATTTGTTGAATTATAACAAATAAAAAATATTGGAATACAGAACCCAATTCAATGGTAAAATGGTTGTAAAATTCACAAATTTGGCTGATGCATGTTTTCGAAGTCAAAATTTAACAATCGTGTGAAATTAAAAAATTCAACAAATATTACAAATCGCAATCGTACCAAGTCAAATTTGTTGAATTTTACGCATAGAGTATTTTATTAAAAGTTGTAAAATATATAAAATCTATAATATCTATAGAGTGCATAATTTGAAAATAAAGATAGGTTGTTAAAAATAATACATATTTCTATAATAGTTGTCAAATATCTAGAGAATCTTTTGAAAAAGTATATACATGACTGACTTATATATGATCAATGGAAATATCTCAATTAGAAAACTAGTAACAAAACCATCCCAGAAAATATATAAAGAAAAAATAAAATAAAAGATATAATGTATCTTTGATCCTTTCTTTCACAAATTAACTCAAAAGAACCGGGGGTGTCCGATGAGCATACGGTCGAAGTTTTCTGATTTGCGTCAAGGTTTGAAGGGACAACTTTAATATTTATCAAATCAAGTGCGAACATTACACCCATTATATGAGTCGTAAGTTCGAAATTCAAATGAGAGGTCCTTTATAAGTATTAATTAAATGAAAATTGGAAGCACAACACCTAATTTTTCTGTCAAAAACCAAAAATTGTCTGTGAATTTTGTTGTGAATCAAACGGCTCTGACCGAGCATTCGGATCCTAAGCAATCGAAACGCCGCGATTCCTTTTCTAAAAACCTAAAGCAACTCATGAGCTATGAAAAATGTGATCACACGAGAATTTTGCTACCATTATTTGCTAGCTTGCGTTGCAAGTATTTACACCCGCCACCATAATTAAATTTAAGCACAAGTATGTTTTCTCATCAAATTTGTTGAATTTTAACAAATAAAAAATATTGGAATACAGAACCTGATTCAATAGTACAATGGTTGTAAAATTCACAAATTTGGCTGATGCATGTTTTCCAAGTCAAAATTTAACAATCGTGTGAAATTCAAAAAATTCAACAAATATTAGAAATCACATTCGTATCGAGTCAAATTTGTTGAATTTTATGCATAGAGTAATTTTTGAAAGTTGTAAAATATATTAATCTAGAATATCTATAGAGTGCATAATTTGAAAATAAAGATAGGTTGTTAAAAATAATACATATTTCTATAATAGTTGTCAAATATCTAGAGAATCTTTTGAACAAGTATATACATGACTGAGTAACTTATGATCAATGGAAATATCTCAATTAGAATACTAGTAACAAAATCATCCCAGAAAATATATAAAGAAAAAATAAAATAAAAGGTATAATGTATAATGTATCTTTCCTTTCTTTCACAAATTAACTCAGAAGAACAAGGGGTATCCAAGCATATACGGTCGAAGTTTTCCGATTCGCGTCAAGATTTGAACTGACAATTATAAGATTCGTCAAATCAAGTGCGAACACTATACCTACCATATATATGGTTGTAAGTTCGAAATTCAAATGAAAGGACCTTTATTGATGAGTATTAATTAAATGAAAATTGGAAGAGCAAACCCTAATTTTTCTATCTCAAAAACCAAAAATTGTCCGTGAATCAAACGGCTCTGATCAAGTATTCGGATCCTAGGCAATCGAAACGCCCCGACTCCTTTTCTAAAAGCCTAAAGCAACTCATGAGCTATCAAAAATGTGCTCACATAGATGATCACACACGAGAATTTTGCTACCATTATTTGGTAACTTGCATTGCAAGTATTTACACCGACACCATAAATATAAGTGCATGTATGTTTTCTCATGAAAAATCCATGTGGCCGGCTACTGCAATCTATATTATCTGTCAGGTTAAAAAATAACTATTGTCTAGAGTATTCCGATAAAAATTGTTATTTTCAAGAGTATCACTATTATTAACTGGAATATCTGCAAAAATACCAATACTACTATTAAGCACTTTTAATTTAGGAGCCTAATAATTTCTTCCCAATTAAATCTCCAAGCCCCCCCCCCCCCCCCCCCCCTCAAATATTTAATGTGTAACTTTCATTTTTATCATCATATTCAAGTTTTAAAGCTATGTCTATAATATTTGACAATACTACATACTTGCAAGCATTTAAACCTCTATTTGCATCCTAAATCTGTGTAGTTTGAACTCTTAACTTTTTTTGTTATCCAGCCAAGAATTGAAAGACTATTTTTACCAACTCTTTTTTTTCTCTGATCATTCTCATTTATTTTTTCGATGACCCGTGATTATTTTTATGAAATTAAAAATATAAACATTTTATACTTGATTTTTATCTTTCAAATGAGATCCATGAAGAAATAATTTTGAGTTTTTTTTTTTCAAGTCATTGATTTTATTTATTTTGAAAGTAAAGCCCATTGGCACTTTAAATATCAAGCTTTTAAATCTCAGTTTACAACCTTTTAAACTTGACATGGAAACTATTTAAAAAATATTTGACACAACTACTTTAAATTATTGTAGACAGAGGTTTAAATGTGTTATACTATATGATCGACATGAAAGGTTTAAACGTTTGAAAGTGGTTTAAATGGTGGACATCAGAGGTTTAAATGGTTGTACACTGAGTTTTAAGAACTTAAAAATATAAAGTGCTGGTGATATTTACTTTTTTAAAAACTGACTTGAAAATAACTCAAAAGTATTTCTTTATGGATCTCATCTGAAAGAAAAAATTGAGTAGAAAAAGTTTGTATTTTTAGATTCATAAATTTATCACGGGTCATCAGAAAAATGGATAAGAATTATCAGTGAATAATAAAAAAAGAGTGGGTGAAATAAATATTTATTTTTTGGCTTGAAAACAAAATTAGTTAGGAGTTAAAACTACAAAGATTTAGGATTTAAATGCTTGTAGATAGAGGTTTAAATACTTGTGAGTAGTATTATAAAAGGTTATAAACATAACTTTAAAAATTTGAATATGAACATTGAAAATGAAAGTTAAGCAAAATTAGAAGGTTTTTTCTGTTAACTAGTTGGGGGGCGCACTAGAGTAAAACAGTTCCCTTTAAATTATTCCCTTAGATCAAACAAATTATTGTAAATGTGCTATATTGCGCTACAGAGCTGAAATTACAGAAATAAAGAAATAATAAAATAATTTAATGCGGTGTTGCAATAGGAAGCTAGAATAATGCAATACTTTCTACATATATATATAACACGTGATGAACTGTACGACTTCATATTGCCATTCAAGGCACATGCAAGAGATTTTGAATTGCTCCGTAGCCATTCATTACCTTGCGTGAGATAGCATTCTTATCCTCTGCTTATATGTATCTCGTTTTCAAAATCTCTATAACCACTCATTCCTTTTCATGCCACTATTACCTGTGAAGAGGATATATTTGTTCCTTTCTAGAACTGATTAATTAGCCCGGAATTGATAGATAAGGAGGGACCCAACTACATCATTTTTTGGTGATACAGAATTACACTCTATATTTTCAAAGTCCAAACAGTCAATTCTAACCATTCAACATGATGAATATGTTAAAATGTACTTGCAGATCAAATTTTATATTTTTTTTAAATTTTTTTTACTATTTATTAAGATGGGTACAAAAATTCAGGTCTGAATATACCGATTTTGTCAAATACTTAATAAATAGTAGAAAATTTTCAAAAAAATGTAAATTTGGTCTGCAAGTACATTTTAATATATCCATTATGTTGAACAGTTTGGATCGACTATTTGAACTTTGAAAACTTTGAAAATCGAGAGTGTAATTCGATGTCACCAAAAAAGGTGTAATTGGATCCCTCATCTTGATAGATTTAGAGTTTAGAACTATGTTGCATGGATACGGGTACGAGTATCGTATCGGATATGATACGGATACGGTGATACGGTAATTTTCAAAAATCCCGGATACGATACGCCTATTATATATTATTTTAATTATATTATTAATTCAACACTTGTATTATATAAATTAAATATGAAAGTTTATGGATAAAATATTTTGTACAAGTTAAATATAAGAGGTACTACAGACAACAACGAGAAGCTATTGTATTGGTAAAGTCTTATATTGCATTAACCACAGTTCTCATGTGCCATTCCCGCTGGAGGCTCCAACTTTTGCTTAATTTACTGGTCTAGGCGGCTCACAGCTCACGGTGCAACCAAAAATCAAAATGGAGGGAACAGTTCGGTCCACGCGCGGTTCACAGTAGAAATCAGAAGCTTCTGTTGGAGTATCGTTTCCGTATCCGAGCGGAGATTGCTGATTTTCAATGGCCGAAAATTTTCTAAAAACAATAATTTTGTATACATCTTAATAAATATTAAAAAAAAATTTTAAAAATGTATTTATCTCCAAGCACATTTTAATATGGAGATTATATTGAACGATTCGGATCATCTGTTTAGATTTTTAAAATCACAAAAATAACTTATAAAAATATGGTGTCAATATGTGTTACAATAAAATGGTGTAATTGGATCCCTCCTCATGATATATATATATATAGAGAGAGAGAGAGAGAGAGAGAGAGATGGGCTACGGTAAGTTGCGAAGTAAAACGCGTTTCTACTTCACACCGTATTTTTATTTTGAAAGTCCAAACGATCGATCCGAACCATTAGATGTTTAATCCATATTGAAATGTGCTTGGAGACCAAATTTTACATTTTTTGGAATTTTTTTACTATTTATTAAGCATTTTTTAAAATTGCTGTTTTGCTGTAAACAGTAAAAAATAGTAAAATTTTCTGGACCATCAGATCAGCGACTTTCAAAATTTCTTAATAAATAGTAAAAAAATTCCAAAAAATATAAAATTTGGTCTCCAAGCACATTTCAATATGGAGAACAAGATGAACGGTTCGGATCGACATTTTGAACTTTAAAATCGCAAAATATGAGCGTGAAGTAAAATAGTCGCTTTACTTCGCAACTCACCGTAGCCCACCTCTATATACATATGTATACATATGTATATGTATACATATGTATATCTACATATGTATACATATGTATATGTATACATATACATATGTATATATATATAGTGCTGCTATTAGCTAGATTTGTGTAAGGGGCATTGCGAAGCGAGCAGCATATATATATAGAGAGAGAGGTTGGCTAAGTTCAAAACTTTTTTTCCTAGCTTCCGGAACAAACGATTCGGTTTTCTTATTTTCAAATTCCAAACAGTCAATCTAAACCGTTAGATGTTTAATCTATATTGAAATGTACTTCGGGACCAAATTTTATTTTCTTTTTGAATTTTTTTACTATTTATTAAGATGGTTTGAAAATTATTGTTTTTCAATGGTGCAAAAATTTAATAAAAACTGCAATTTTCAAATCATCTTAATAAATAGTAAAGAAATTCAAAAAAAAAAATTAACAATGTAAAATATATATGTGCTTGAAATATGTATTTTCCAGACATATATATATATATATATATAGGATTTGGCTACGGTGTTATGGGTTGCATAGAGGGCTACAGTGCTACAGCTCAATATTCGAGTTTTCAAAATCCTAACGGTCGATCCGAACCGTTCATCTTGTTCTCCATATTAATATGTGTTTGGAGACCAAATTTTACATTCTTTTGAAATTTTTTACTATTTTTTTAAATTTATTGAATATCATTGTTTTTTATGGTCCAGATTTGTCTGAAAAACAACGATTTTCAATAAATCTAAAAAAATAGTAAAAAATTTCCAAAAAATGTAAAATTTGGTCTCCAAATACATATTAATATGGAAAACAAGATGAATGGTTCGGATCGACCGTTAGGATTTTGAAAACTCGAATATTGAGCTGTAGCACTGTAGCCCTCTATGCAACCCATAACACCGTAGCCAAATCCTATATATATATATATATATATATAGGATTTAGCTAATATGCTATGGGTTGCATAGAGGCCTCCTGTGTTACGGCTCAATATTCGAGTTTTTAAAATCCTAATGGTCGATCCGAACCGTTCATCTTGTTCTCCATATTAATGTGTTTGGAGATCAAATTTTACATTTTTTTGAAATTTTTTACTATTTTTTTAGATTTATTGAATATTGCTGTTTTTTATGGTCCAGATTTGTCTGAAAAACAATGATTTTCAATAAATCTAAAAAAAATAGTAAAAAATTTCCAAAAAATGTAAAATTTGGTCTCCAAACACATATTAATATGGAGAACAAGATGAACGGTTCGGATCGACTGTTAGAATTTTAAAAACTCGAATATTGAGCCGTAGCACGGGAGGCCTCTATGCAACCCATAGCATATTAGCCAAGTCCTATATATATATGAGCGTGAAGTAAAATAGTCGCTTTACTTTGCAACTCACCGTAGCCCATCTCTCTCTCTATATATATATATGATTTAGCTACGATGCTATGGGTTGCATAGAGGCCTCCCGTGCTACGGCTCAATATTCGAGTTTTTAAAATTCTAACAGTCGATCCGAACCGTTCATCTTGTTCTCCATATTAATATGTGTTTGGAGACCAAATTTTACATTTTTTGGAAATTTTTTACTATTTTTTTTAGATTTATTGAAAATCGTTGTTTTTCAGACAAATCTGGACCATAAAATTTTACATATATACACACACATATATATGTGTGTATGTGTGCATATATATATGTGTGTGTGTGTGTGTGTGTGTGTGTGTATGTAGCGATGGGCTATGGTGCATTGCAATGCATGGAGGGGTTTGTGCATTGGACCATAAATCTAAAATTGAAAATCCAAATGACCGATCCAAACCGTTCATCTTGTTCTCCATATTAATATGTGCTTGGAGACCAAATTTTACATTTTTCTGAAATTTTTTACTATTTATTAAGTATTTTACAAAATTGTTGATCCAATGGTGACTTAACAAAACAGTAAAATCAGCAGCCACCGTTGGATCAACAATTTTGTAAAATACTTAATAAATAGTAAAAGAATTCAGAAAAATATAAAATTTGGTCTCCAAGCACATATTAATATGGAGAACAAGATGAACGGTTTGGATCGGTCATTTGGATTTTAAATTTTAGATTAATGGTCCAATGCACAAACCCCTCCATGCATTGCAATGCACCATAGCCCATCTCTATATATGTATATATGTATATATGCGCATATGCATATATATATATATATATATATATGAGGAGGGATCGGATTACACCTTTTTTTGGTGACACCGGTTACACCCTATGTTTACAAAGTCCAAACAGTCGATCCAAACCGTTCAACTTGTTGGATATGTTAAAATGTGCTTGGAGATCAAATTTTACATTTTTCTGAATTTTTTTACTATTTATTAATATGGGTATAAAAATTCAACGGTCTGAATATAGCGATTTTGTTAAATACTTGATAAATAGTAAAAAAATTTCAAAAAATGTAAAATTTGATCTGCAAGCACATTTTATCATATCCAATAAGTTGAATGGTTTGGATCGACTGTTTAGACTTTAAAAACTTTAAAAATGGAGAGTGTAATTCGGTGTCACCAAAAAATGGTATAATCGGATCCCTCCTCTATATATATGTGTGTGTTCACACACACACACAAATGTACTTTAATAAATAAGTAGACTATACTGGATACTAGCTAAAAACATGACTGAATTTTTTTTTATCAAATTAAAACAAAAAGCTCTTCTAAATAAGTATTAGGTTCAAATTAATGTCTACCTTTTGACGTGAGGAAGAGTCTCTCTCTTGGAAAAATGGGAAGAAACTAGAAAGTGCCCAATAAGTTGCTCTTTCACTATCTCTCTCATGGAAAATGAGAAGAAATTAACCTTAAAAAAAAAGACAAATGAGATGAAAGTCCCAATAAATTGCTCTTTCTTTCTGTCTCTCTCACTCTGGCTGTCTGTCAATCTCAAGAAATCTAACATTTTTTTATTGAGTTGTTATTCCCGTCTCTTTCTTATTTTATGTTTAGAAAAGTAAACAATGCAAATTTGAGACGCGCGTGTTTGTATTTATTTCTCAGTGGTTGAATTATATATGATTTGACTATTTTCAAGTGCAAACTAACTATCATCACACCTAGAGTTCAATCTTAATTATTTCAAAAGAGAGAAAAATAATAACGAAGTATAATATTATTTCAATTTGTTTCCATGTTTATGTTATTCAGCTGATTGTGCTTTACTATGCTTTTGCTGAAATTAGGTTCTGTGTGATCAAATACCACATCAAAGTGCTATGTTTACTCCAAATTAATCTAAATAAAAATCAAAATGCAGAATCAATCTAGATCAGGATTATCTCCGATTAATTAGAACTAACCTATATATACCAGCACATATTATTATCTTTCCATTTTCTTTAAGCTACAAGTAACTACTGCAAACTTAATTATGGAAACCGTAGTTGTCTTACTAGTATTAATTTTCTTTCAATGAGTCCTGCTGATTCACACCTCTCTCTCTCTCTCTCTTAAACGACTTGCAGTTTTTTTGAAAAGCTTCGCAGAAGCTGCGGAAGCTGTACCAACGACTTCTTTCTACTAGTCTTCTTATCTTTCTCTCTCTCTTCAACAACTTGGCCACGTGTTTTTTTTTTTTTTTTTTGAAAAAATTGGCAGAGACTGCCAAGATCACCAATGACTTGCACTTTCTACTATTCTTCTCTCTCACCTTTTACTAGTCTCCTCTCTCTCTCTCTCTCTCTCTCTCTCTCTCCAAGTATATATCCTCTATATAAGTATGAGCAACTGAGTCTCTCAGAAAATAAAAAAGAAATGTTAAACCCCACATTATCTCTCACTCAACCCAAATCTCTCTCTCTTCTCTTCTCACCAAACCCTTCCACATCTGCCCCATGGTCTTCATCAGTGACGAAAAACCGTAAAGTGCCCCGTAACAGATCAAAGCCAGCAAGACTGATCAGTACTTACACAGTAAAATGTATAAGTGAGTCTGGGTATGATCTGAAAGTGACAGCTCCAACGGAAGTATCCGTTACGGCAATCGTGACTGTGCAGATGACTATTGGAGGAAGGCTTGCTAATTTTGGGTTAAACCGAGGGTTGGATGGCATAACCGATTTGTTAGGGAAGAGTCTCCAACTTGAGCTTGTCAGTGCTGAGCTTGATCCAAGTATGATATATACTATGGTTTGCATAATCTTTGGGTCTATTATTTTTTTATTTACCAATCACACTATTTAGTTTCCAATCTAATTGGAATAATTACTTTAAAAAAAAAAGAATGATAGCACCACAATATATACCACATTTAGTTATAGAAAGAAAATTGAATTCAGTAATTGTTTTTTACCATTCTATATATCAAACAAGATTAAGCAGGGAATTAATATTTACTTTGACTGGTTCTTACTTTTAATAAAACAATAATCACTAATAATAAAAATAATATTAAAATTATTTTACATGTACTTTTCATTTTATTAAAATTAAAATACATTCATCAAAAACACACTTGACCTTTTAACAACAGCTAGGATATTATATAGTTGAAGAAATGAGGAATAATGCTTTTGGATGTTTTGATATATGGATAAATCAACATCACGCCCATTCAGTAATTCTCAATGTTTCTAATGTTGTTATAATTTAAAATAGAAATGTCTCTTAATTTTTCAAATATGCAGTATGTAATACCTATATATGAACTAAATTAAAAAGGTACATATATAGACATATAGTATACAGACAAGACTATCTGCGTTTAATAATTTGCTTAATTAACATGCAATTTAATTATATAGAAGAAACAAATAAGATCAATTTATCTCAGGATCCTATACATAACTTCCAGCTAATTATACTTAATTTCATTGGTTAAAAGCAGCCTTGCAAGAATATTATGACCATTCCGTGATATCCATTTTACGTACGTGATGAGCGGCATTGGAAACAATTAGGACTGAACATTTGAAATATTTGTAAAATATGAAAATAGAACACTAAATTAAATATATGAATTCAAGATATATATTACTTAGTAACCTTATGAAAATTTCAGCGTAATGAATAAAATTTCTTTCTACACAATACATAGCTAATATAGATATAGGGAAAACAAATTCTTGTTTTTAATTAATCATTTTTTTCTTAATTTGTTAGAGACAGGCAAGCAATGGGATCATATATCTGCATATGCACGCCATAAGGACTACGAGCACTTGGATAATGAGGCCACGTACGAGGCCACATTCAAGGTTCCAATAGGTTTCGGTGGAGTCGGGGCAATTGTGGTGGAGAATGACCACCGCGAGGAGATGTTCCTAAAAAACATTGTGCTTGTCACCGACAACGATGAGGCGAGCAAAGTTACTTTTGTTTGTAACTCGTGGGTACACTCCAAGTTTGATAACACAGAGAAGCGCATCTTCTTCAGTGTAAAGGTTATACAAAAGCTTTATTGAACTATATATCTTCAATATACTACAAATAAATTAATTGTCTTTTATTTTGCTGCAATCAATCTAGATATGATATACGGGTGTGTGTGTCACAAGTAAAAAAAAAAAAGAACTATTTTGGTAAATAATTTTCAGGTATATATTAAGTTTGGCTTGTTGGGCAGAAGTAGATAAAGGGAAGGAGTGCTGAGGACTCCCTATAAGTTGAAAATTTTTCAGTTTTGTCCTTTAAAAAAATACTATTCTTTTTCCAAAAGACATGTACTATTATTCTCCCTCAAAAAATAAAATTATATAACACTTACTTATCCAACCCCTCATAAATTTATAAAACAATATTTTGAGATAATCCCAAGAGCATGTCCTTTTCATTAGGTGTATACTTAACAGGAAAAAACGTTTCTAACCATAGATATTTCAAATTGAGATTGTAACACCTAACTAATTTCAGGTATTTTTCTTCATTGACCTTCAAAAGCTGTAAACAACACAACAGCCTCTCAATTAAATTTAAAACAAGAGTTAGATTGCTTTTGCATTCTATTTTATAAATATGTTAAAAATATACACTTGCAGTCTTACTTGCCATCTCAAACTCCCAAAAGCCTTGAGGATTTAAGAAGGAAAGACCTCGAAAGCTTACGTGGAGACGGCACTGGGGAGCACAAGAACTTTGAGCGAGTATATGACTATGATGTGTACAATGATCTGGGGAACCCCGATAGCGAAGATGGTGACATGGCAAGACCAGTGCTTGGTGGTAGCAAGCAGTTTCCCTATCCAAGACGCTGTCGGACTGGCCGACCTAGAACCAACAAAGGTAAGATATATATTGAAATTTTAAATTAAAGAATATGAACAAATTCTCTTTTGCTGTTAGTTTAATTTTCTCCTTCACTAATGACAGTAGTAAAAAATAGTAATAAGTAATGGTCAGCATTTTCTAAGAAGTTTTTCAGAAAATGGGATAAAGAAAGGAAATAGAAATGGTTTGTTTGTGTATGATAGTAGGAGATAGAAATGGTGGGGATGATATTTGCTAGGTTTCTGGCCCCATCATATCAAAATCATGTGTGATCTTGATGCATCCAAGTGGTGCCTACATTTCACAAGTACTCCAAGGAAAACGCCAAGACATGATACACATCTTGTTTAGACCTTTATGAAATGAAACCAATTAATCAGAGTGGTCCCTGGGAAACGACAAACAAGAACTTTCATCCACTTTATCAAAATGGTCCCCAAAAAGTACATGTAATTACATGTCATGTTTTTGGTACGCTAATTAATATATGTATCAAGTATCCAATATCAAAATAAATACATTAATTTATTATATTTCTATGTGAAACAGTTAATTTTAATTAATTGCTCTTTATTTGATGATGCTTTTGACCAAAAAGATAAGTTGCTTATATTTTTGCTAAAATGACTAGTTATATCATGACCCATGTTGGATAATTATGTAACCTAAAAATGTAATTAAATTCTTATCTAACGACCGTAAATAAATTATTTGAATAAAAAAATTATGGTTAATCTGTTCTCTTCTGGATTATGAAGCGGGACAGATTATTGATTTATTTCCTTTTTATTTTAGTTATTTTTGTCCCTCTTTATATTTTTTTTTATTTTTTATTTATTATCTCACTTTGTATGTGTGTGTGTAGTGAGTATATGATGAGTTGTGAAGTAAGGATCTTGTTTTACTTGATGCTAATACATACGTTTTCAAAGTCCAAACAGCTTATCTGAACTGTTCAATAAGATCTCCATATATTAAAATGTGTTTGAAGATCAAATTTTACATTTGTAGAAATTTCTTTACTATTTTTTTAGATAGGTAGAAATTCTCTGTTTCTGGATGAAGGTCATTCGCGTACTAACTTCAGAATAAATAAATGAATGAGGATTATTTTCTTAAAAGAAAAAAGACTGACCCAAATCCTTTTCAAAATTGATTATTTTGATATAAAGTTAATACATGCATTTTTTTTTTTTTGCAGATCCACATTCAGAAAAAAGGAGCAGTAATGTTTACATCCCGAGAGACGAATCGTTTTCAGAAGCGAAAAATGCAACCTTCTCGGCCAAAACCCTGCGATCAGTTTTGCATGCAGTTATACCATCAGTTGAGACAGCTATCTATGATACCAAGCTAGGGTTTCCATACTTCACTGCCATCGATAAATTGTACGATGAGGGTGTTACTCTACCCGAGCAAGAGGGCTTAAGCTTTTTTCGAACTCTTATCCCTCGAATAATTAAGGCAGTTCGAGATACCACCGAAAATGTTCTTTTATTTGAGACACCAGAGATGATAGATAGTATGTCCTTTCTTGCCTTCATATTTTCATTTTTACTAGTTGGTACTATCAGAGGCCTAGCAAAAATATTGTTACACATGTTATGAGTGCAAGGTTACAATAGAATGGAAATGCAATTAACACAAAGTTTATCAAATTGAGAGGTCATTATTAAAATTGATTGATTAATTGCATTGCTAATTATATTAATGTAGGAGATAAGTTCTCATGGTTCAGAGATGAGGAGTTCTCGCGGCAAACTCTAGCTGGTCTCAATCCTTATAGCATTAAACTGCTGACAGTAAGTGTAAAATTGAAATTCATCCCAGACTGTAACTTGGAAATTTTGTTGAAACTTTGGTCAAATTTGAATAGACAAAATAAAAACGAGGGAGTTTCAAGTATAGTAGGAATTATCGGTATCGGGATCAGGATCGGTCCCGGCCGATACCGATACGGGATCGGGGTATCGGATCGGTATCGGCTCAGGATCGGCTCAGGGTCGGGTTTTTTTTTTTTCTTTTTTTTTATGATTTGCTACGTGAGGATCGGCTCAGGATCGGATCGGGTTAGGCCGATACCGATACGTATCGGCCGATCCGTATCAGTATCAGCCGATATTTCCTACTATGGTTTCAAGTTACATCATTTCTGCAGCAAGTCACTAGACGCTCTTCCTTCATTTAGAAAAATAATATTCAATTATATTTGACAATATTTTAGATAAAACATTTTGAACCAAAACAAGATAAATCTGTCTGATATTACAAACTTTTTCCTAGCAACTTGGGTTCTAGGCCTTCTAGCTTTGTAAAATAATCAATTGCTAGCTAGGTCCCAAGAGAAAATCATCTTGACATGTTATTTGTATGTGTATATATCAGGAACTTCCTATAGTAAGCAAGCTTGATCCTGCAATCTATGGCCCACCAGAGTCTCTGATCACTCCAGAACTCATTGAAAGAGAAATAAAGGGAGCCATGACAGCACAAGAGGTACCTTCAATTGGACTTATATATGATATGATAACCTTTATCATTTTAATTCAAGCATATATCCTCAACTTCTCCTTGATTGACTATGACAAATACAATAACTAACACATGCATCATATATATATTCATATGTGTTTAGTACGATATTTTTTTATTATTTGTAATAAAATTCTCAGCAGAAACTGAATCAGTTATGTTTATTGAATGATAACTTAATTTAGGCAATCAAGCAGAAGAAATTGTTCATCCTAGACTACCATGACCTCCTTCTTCCATATGTGCACAAAGTACGTGAGTTGGATAACACGACTTTGTACGGTTCGTGCACTGTATTCTTTCTTACACATGATGACACTCTTATGCCAATAGCCATTGAATTAACCCGGCCCGCTTCACCTACAAAACCGCAATGGAAGCAAGTCTTCACCGATAACTGGGATGCAACTTCTGCATGGATGTGGAAGCTAGCGAAAACACACGTTTGTGCTCATGACTCTGGATATCACCAACTTGTCAGCCACTGGTATGGACAAATGATATTGAACTCTGCATACGTACCAACCAAACAAAACAAGATGAAGTGACTTGAAAGTTCTAAATTTTTGCCTTGTTGTTCAGAATTTCAGATCCTCTTAATTATATATGATTTATTCAATCAGAAAAGTTCTATAATGCACAAAGAAAAAAGTTATACAACTATACAAGTGTACATATTAGAAAACTAATATTTTCTTATGATCTGGTGGTACTAGGTTGAGGACCCATTGTTGTGTAGAGCCATATATTATAGCATCGAACCGGCAATTGAGTGCAATGCACCCAATATATAGACTGTTGCACCCGCATTTCAGATACACAATGGAAATCAATGCACTTGCGCGGGAATATCTTGTTAGTGCTGGGGGTATCATCGAGACATCTTTTTCACCAAAAAAGTACTCGATGGAGCTCAGCTCAGTGGCATATGACCTGGAATGGCGGTTTGATATGGAGGCATTGCCAGCCGATCTCATTAGGCGGTAATTAAATGACTATTATGATTTCATGCATTTAAGCAAGCATGCATACAGGCTGTATAATTAAGCTAATTGATTTTGTTGGTTTGTATTCCTTTGTAGAGGGATGGCTGTAGAGGATCCAAGAGCTGAACACGGGCTACGATTAACTATAGAAGACTACCCGTTCGCTAACGACGGGTTACTCATATGGAAATCAATTAAACAGTGGGTCACTGATTATGTGAATCACTACTACGAAACACCAGACAATGTTTTGCAAGACTCTGAGATCCAGGAATGGTGGTTAGAGATCAGAACAAAGGGCCATGCTGACAAAAAGGATGAGCCTTGGTGGCCAAAATTGGAAAACCAAGATGACCTAATTCAAATTCTGACCACCATCATTTGGGTCACCTCAGCCCACCATGCAGCCGTCAATTTCGGTCAATATCACTTTGCCGGTTACTTCCCAAACCGACCGACCATAGCTCGCACGAACATGCCAGTTGAGGATGAGGATCCCAATTCGGAATCTTTCAAGAAGTTCTGGAGGAAGCCTGAGGATGCTCTAATGGAGTGCTTTCCATCTCAAATTCAGGCAACTGTTGTGATGGCAGTTCTGGATATACTATCATCTCACTCACCAGATGAAGAGTATATCAGTGAAACACCAGAACTTGCCTGGAAATCTGATCCAGTGATAAATGCGGCATTTGAAAGGTTTAACGGGAGGATGAAGGAGATAGAAGGGATAATAGATGACAGAAACTTGGATACAAAATTGATGAATAGATGTGGGGCAGGGATCGTCCCGTATGAATTGCTCAAGCCCTTCTCGGGACCTGGGGTCACCGGCAAGGGAATTCCTAACAGTATCTCTATTTGAGTACAAATAAAAATTCAAAAAACAAGGCGAATAATGTATTAGACTATTAGCTATCAGTTTTAGTGAATAAGGCTTTGCTCTGGCCAATGATAATTATATCTTGTGCTTTGATAGTCTCTAATTTTCTGCTTGCACATTAAAAGCATGCAGTGGTTATTAATTTGCAATTTAGGAGATTCTTTCATGATTATGATGATTCACAGATCAAATTTGTGTTTGTGTTTGTGTTTGTTGAACAAGGCCCATTGGTTTAGCCAGCTTTAAAAATACCCATTTTGGAATTAACGTAACTTATGGTTCATTTTGGTTTTTCTAAGGCCCAATAGTTTGTTCCTCTCTTTATTTTTCTCTTCTCATTGGAATCCAACCGAATGGATTTAGAACTCAATCCCCCAATTCCACATCCAAGACCCAAGTGACTTTAAACTCATTATGATCTCTGTGTCAAAAGAAATAAACAATAGTTTAAGCTATAAATAAACACACCACACAGTATAACTCTTAAAAGAACTTTTACGATGTTGTTACAAAATTTTATTGTTTTGAACATTACTAAGATACTTTAACTAATTTAATAGGTAGAAATTAATTATCTGTGCTAGACTATAAAACCAAGCAGTCAAGTAAATGCTTTTCTTGAGGACTACAAATATAATAGTTGCATTAAAAAAAAGGAAAACAAATTCTTGTATGCAGAGCAGGATTAGCTTATTCAATGATTGGAGGCAATTTTATATATTAAAACAAATAGCAATAGCACTAATCATAATATACTTAACAAGAAGAGCAAGGCATTAGTTGTAGAATGCAAGTGTTTCTCATAGTATTCACAAAAATTATGACATTCTAAAATATATATAATATGTGCACTCTATAATTTTATTAAGGCCCAAACAAGGGTCCTGATTAATTTTAACAATGTATGGTCAGAATCATCGAGCTTAATTTCATTTTTAATTTTTTAATTGTACTATAGTTCGCTATAATCACAGTTAACTTTTGAAATTCTAATTCAAACTGCGGCTCTTTGGTTCAGCATTTCCTTATTAAGCTTCCAAACACTATTTAATTAAATTGAAGAATCCATCAAATTAGTCAAATTGATCTCGGCCGTTGGATCATTGCGCCAATCCGATCCCAACATCGCGCCTTGAAGTACTAAACATTACAGCTTATTAACCAAATTAATCGAGATTCCAACACTACTCAATCTACAAGGAATCAGCTAAAATATTTCATGGTGCATGGTACGTCGTCGTATATACATAACAGTTTGTAGCAATTGCTTATTATGATTTAATACCATTTATGGATTTTCGAATATTAAGACTCTAAAGTGTGAAAATCTTAGTATTTCACCTTTTTAATATAAGCTTAATTACCATTTGCGGGACCCATCAGGTGCGAAGCAATCACTTTTTAGATGGAAGGAAAATCTGCGTCATGACTCTGTTTTGTGTTTTCTCTCTTTATCCATTTACCATTGAATATGGGAATTTTTTTATAAACTATAATTAATTAAATTAATTTTAACAAAGCAGCATGATTACTTTTTTTTTTTTACAAAAATCATAAGGACTGAATCCCCAATTCGGTCTCCACATTTTACTTTTTCTAGACCGAATTGGGGATTCGGTCTCCCATTATTTTGAAGCAGGAGCTATCACTAGCAGAAACAAGAGCTATCCCTAAAAGAAACTGGCCAAAATAACGGCCAAAATAGAGGAAAAACATCACAGAAATACAGGGTGTTCGAGAAAAGCCAAAACAGGTTGAAACAGTGCCGAAATAGAGGAAAATGTGGAGACCGAATCTCCAATTCGGTCTCTCCAAAAAGTAAAATTTGGACATCGAACAGGGAATTTGGTCCTTGTGATTTTTGTAAAAAAAAAGTCATCATGTTGTTTTGTTAAAATTAATTTATAAAAAAAATTCTGGATATGGCTCGCTCCACATAATGGCCATAATTTTTAAGTTCTTGCTGAAAATTTTGAGAAAATCAAAAACAAAATGCAAGCCGTCCAATCAAGATCAGGCACACCCTTTGCATGATATGGGGACGATGTAGATCAAGCCATGAAGCCACACCTTAGAAAGAAATAAATTGATTGGCATTTGTAATCACGGCCGTTTAAATATATTATTTTTAAAAAAGAAAGTTGAGAATCGAGTTTATTTCTAATATAAAACTATTTTATCAGAATTAGATTAGACATTGATTTAGTAAAGTTTCAGATCAACAATTTATTAGTTATATCGGTGAATTAATCAATTCAATTGTTTTAAAATAATTATAACTTATAACTCGAAAGCTCAACATGTTATTTACTTTTGCATTTAAATCCTTCTAAGAAATAATAACGTTACATTTTACTGAATAAACCTTCTGTATATTAATTATGTATTGGTACATATTTAGTTGTCAAAATGAGCATTTTGTTTTGCAAAAAGTAGCTGTGACATATTTAGTATGCCGATATTTTGAGTAGATACCTACCAATACAAATATTACATTGTAATTCATATTTTGTTAAACTAGTCAAGTACTAACAAATAGGTCATCAACTTAGAGTGTAGAAATGGCCTCCATGACTGGTAGCAGGGACCATCATGTCAGAACTATTCAAAACAAAAAGTAAAAATAACAACAAAGCAAGAAGAGTAGCCTATTGCTGCCAAATTCCGGCCTGTTGACAATAAAGCCCAAATATAGGAATGAGATAAATGAAGCCCAAGAAGAAGAAACAACTCAGCATAGCATACTTGTTTGATCTTTTGGAAAGGACGGGAGACACACGGACACGGCCGCCTCATTCTCTTCCTCCTCTACTCTCAGCTCACCTCCTCTCTCAACTCTCTCTTGCATTTCAACTGTTTGTCAAAATGCTCCTGAGGAGTATTGTCGCTTCAAGCAGCTGAAATCACTTGTAAAAGAAGCCTGTCGGTCGAGCACCCCTCACTACTGAAGAAACTCTTTGAATTATCAACCGTCTGATGGCCACAAGAACCTGACACTGTCCATTTTCTACAAGCAATTATAAGATAGCCATGGTAACCCCTCCTGTGCATGCCAGTTCCTTGAGCTTCTTTGCATCTAGGCCACAAATTTATCACCTTCATAGATTCTGGGTCCTGTATTTAGTACAGTTTAGGAATCCTCTAACCATGCACACAAGTTGCTTGATAAAATGTCCCATAGAGACAATATTAGTAAAGATTCAATTATTTCAGCCTTTCCATTGGGAGGTATCATTTAGCTTTCATTTTCTAAATGGTGAAGTAACACTTAATACCTATCAATTAATTGCAGTTGTTAACCATATAAATCAGTTATTATGCAACTTTGCTGTGTATCTAAATTGTGGCAAATTAGAAACGAATGACCACATGTGAAGCTGAATTATTTACGAAGGAAATAGCGGTAATGGTTTTGAACCAACACCAGTTTAGTAACATTGAATCAACAAATAAGAGAATGAGAACACATTAAGAGTACCATTCTGAGGAATACATCTAATTTATTTGAATATTTACTAGCTTATGAGGTAATTACGGTTCGGATAGTTCTCTCTCCCTCTGTTATTTTTTTTTTTTTTTTTTTTTTGAGAAAAGGCACCAAGGCCCATTGTATTACCAGAAAACAGTATTTACAACAGTTAAGTCCTAAGTAGTTCCCTCTGCTCCCAGAATAACAGCCCAAACAGTGTACAATGTCTCAGCAACTCAACATTTGCTTCACAGACAGAACTGTCAGCAGTCAAGACAGTTCTAGTCTCATCCCCATGCATTTTGCATTGTGGACCCTACCTGTTAATAAAACACAAACCCTTAACTATGCTATATCACAAGATTATTCACGTCGTATCAAGTATTCTCTTATTCTCTTAAGCATAATTTCTTTATGAGCAGGTTATAGTACCAGTTGCAATCAAGGACTCCAATATCAGGTTCTTTTGCTATTGAGCTGATCAAGTTTGGTACCGGCTTGTACTGGTTATCTCACTGTGCATGCACACTATCTGCTGCCACAGATCCAATTTGTAAGGTTAATTTTGATCTTTAGATTTCTTTCGTGTAATTATCTCCAGGAGTAATTGGTTTGTGTTTGACTATGTGCATTGTGTATCACTATTAAGCGAAGGTGGATATCACGTACTGGACTGATGCCTACCTAGTACTGTTCTGTTACCTATAGCCTTTGTCCTGTTATGCAAAATTTATTAGCCATTCTTTCATTTATTTATTTTTTTGTAGGCAATGCATTGATGAATTTGTAGTACACCATTATAGTTGAACAAGAGGGGTCAGCCCATTTTCTGAGGCTACCAACGGCCTCTAGTGAACCATCTCCAAGAGGGGTTGTAACCATTTCATCCCATTGCCATGGGGACCCGCCAGTTGGAATTACTTGTAAAAGAACGTTATCAGTCAGGCACTCTTACTATTAAAGATGCTCTTCACTTTTTTGATCGCTTGCTGGCTGCTAAGAACCCGACACCATCCATCTATTCCTTTACCCAACTCTTTACAGCCTTAACTCGTATGAAGAACTCAAACTGCCATTATGCAACTGTCTTTTCACTTTTTAACCGCTGGACCCAATCTAGAGGGATCTCACCGTCACCCGATGTTTTCACCTATAGTGTCTTGATCAGCTACTGTATCCGAATAAATCAGCAGAGACTAGGCTTGGTTTTCTTGGGGCGGTTTATTAAGGGCGGGCAGAGAGCTGAACCTAACATCTTCAATCCACTACTTAAGGGTCTTTGTTCTGAGAATAGGATCAGTGACGCCATAGTCATGGTGTTTAATAAAATGCCTAAGCTTGGTTGCACACCTAACGTGATCTCCTACAACACGGTTATTGATGGCCTTTTTAAAGAAGGTGAAGTGAGTAAAGCATTTAGTTTGTTTGACCGAATGCTCTCAAAGGGTATTACACCAGATGTATTTACGTACAGCTCACTGATTGATGGTCTTTGTAAAGAAGGGGCAATTAGTAAAGCATTTAGTTTGTTTGAGCGAATGCTTTCAGAGGGTATTGCGCCAGATGTAGTCACATACAGCTCACTAATTAATGGCCTGTGCAAGGAAGGAGAAACTGAGAAGGCAGAGGAACTGCTGTCCTACATGGTTTCTCAAGGAATTAAACCAAATGTTGTGACCTATAATACTCTCGTGGATGGGTTGTGCAAGAAAGGGCAATTGGGCAAGGCAGTGGAAATGCTCCAGTCCATGGTTTCTAAAGGACATAATCCCAATGTTGTGACTTATACTACCATCATAGATGCACTTTGCAAGAATGGAGAAACTGAAAACGCCGAAGTGTTGCTATGTAATATGATTTCTAGAGGTACAAGTCCTGATGTTCGAACCTATAATACTCTTATAGATGGGCTTTGCAAGTTGGAAAAATTAGAAAAGGCAAAGAAGTTGCTGAATGAGATGGTTTCAAAGGGATTATTGCCTAACACTGTGACTTGCACTATAATTGTGGATGCACTTTGTAAGAAGGGGGAACCTGACAGGGCAGAGAAACTATTATATGATACGATTGATCAAGGTGCCACACCTAATCTTATCACATATACCAGTGTTATAAATGGATATTCTAAGTTAGGCTGTTGGAAAGAGTCGATTAGGGTTTTCAAGGATATGATTGATCGAGGTTTTTTGCCAGATGAGGTAACTTATGGATCAATGATGGATTCTTTGTGCAAACAAGGACAAAGCAAGGAAGCTGAAAAGTTGCTCGACTTAATGGTAAGGGGAGGTATAAAACCAGATGTTGTATCATATAGAATTTTACTTATCGGCTATGCAAATTATGGCACTATCGATGATATGATGAAAATCTTAGATCAAATGCAACTCAATCATGTAGCACCAGATCTCTTGACTTACACTTCCGTGCTGAAAGCATATGCAAAGAACAGAAAAGTGGACCAGGCTATATGCGTGTTGAACAGAATGAAGCAAGAAGGGGTGAAACCTGATTTTGCTGCCTCTGCACCAATTTTAGAACTGCTTTTAAAAATGGGGCGAGATAAAGATGCAAGAGATCTGATGGAGCAGACAAGTGGCAAGACAAATGACTGATGTGCTTTTGTAAATGGAGCAGACAAATCAGGTTGAAGATGTCTTCTTGAAATGTAGATAATCAATTTATGTAATTTGGGACTGGTACTGGATTGCGCTTTACCATAATGCTCCAGGTTTCACCCTCATTGACACACTTCTCTTACTGATAATACTGTTTTCCCATGCATTGGTTTCTCTCTGGGTTGTACAATTAATTTCTATACAGCTTGTAAAGTGTGGGTTGGTACTAAATGTGCAATATCTACTGCTACTGATACCGATATTGTCTCTTTCTATTTTTGGCTTTTCAGTTTTTCAGTTTTTCAGTTTTTATCTTTTTCTTTGAGTCCTGTATGTGGTCATGGATGCCTCTCTTGTGGTATTTATATGCATGTATCATGTTTAAGATAGCTGTTAATATGATGTAAGTGTAAGCTTATTTTTCATCTCTGAGGGAGTTACCAGAGTTTCACGGCTGTGCTGTGCTGAACCTGAGGGTACAGATGTAAAGGATACCGATATAATTAATAAATTATATAATTTTATTATTCTATTGCACAAGATAAGTTTCGATCTCACATGTTTATGTTAGAGACTACTAAATAACTGAAGTACTCTTTTTTAATATGATATTTTTCACGCAACAAGTTGGTAATTAATTTGGAATACTAATAAGTTTCAATTTATGTCACGACTTTCTACTATTATCTTAATTTGAAAACTTAAGCACCTTGATTATATAATAATTTGTTCAAATTTGAAAATCTCAATGCCTACTCTCTCTTTTTTTTTTCACAACTTTATGCAGTATTGTATTTGAAACTCTCAATATTTTTTTAGGACAATTTTATATATACCACTAAAAAATGATGAAATTATTTATTATTCTGTGTCCAAATATAAAAAAAAATTCAACCCCCAACGAAAAAAAAGAGTCTCCGTCTGTTTACAAGGAGAGAAAGAAATATCTAATTTGAAACAGCGAATTTCCCCATTAAAATACCATAATATCCAATATCTCCATACAAATTTTAAATTATTTCTCCTATCTCCATTTATTTATTTTTCTTTTTTATTTAATTATTTTAAAATGGCCATTATGCTCCTCTAATTGTAAATGAATATGTCCATTTATGTTTCAACAAGATTGAATTTACAGTATTGAAGAAGAAAAGGAAAGATGCTTCATCTTCGCGCCTGATATTTCCTTCTATCTATCGTATTTTCCCTTCCTTTTTTTGCTAGAAAAAACAAAATCTAATTTTGAGGATTTAGTTGAAATCAGTGAAATAGTGACCTTTCTTATTTGACATTTAGTTGAATCTATAAAAAAGCTCGGTGACATTTCTCATTTAAGCGGAGACTGATATTTCTAATTTGGAGGTTAGTTCTTTTGTTAATAGTAATACAAATAATAATTCTAGCGTTGCTCAAATGCATATATGGTGACTTTTCTCAAGATTGTTTATTTTCCCTGATGTACGTGTGAAAAATGAAAATGAGAAATTTTTGGTATTATGATCTGCAGATGTTGGTTTCTAGCAGCAACTTTGGTTGCGACACTTTTCAAAGTAGGGAATTAATTGGGCTGTTCTATGCTTGCACTTGATTGCAATTTAAAGTATCAAAGAAAATTGGTTGCCCACCCCTGCAAACAGCTGGCTCCGCCTCTGTATATGTATAGAGATAGGCTAATGTGCTTTCGATAGCATATGGACTGAAACACACACGGTCAAAATTTGAAATTTCAAAATTCAAAAAGTCGATCTGAACCGTTCATCTTGTTCTCCATATTAATATGTGCTTGGAGACCAAATTTTACATTTTTCTGAATTTTTTTACTATTTATTAAGCCACTTTGAAAATCGTTGATCCAACGGTTTTACTGTTTTGTTAAGCCACCGTTGGATCAGCAATTTTCAAAGTGACTTAATAAATAGTAAAAAAAAATCAGAAAAATGTAAAATTTGGTCTCCAAGCACATATTAATATGGAGAACAAGATGAACGGTTCATATCGACTTTTTGAATTTTGAAATTTCAAAATTTGACCGTGTGTATTTTGGCCCATATGCTACCGAAAGCATATTAGCCTATCTCTATATGTATATATGTATATATGTATATGTATATGTAGAGATGGGTTATGGTGCATTGCAATGCATAGAGGGGTTTGTGCATTGGACCATAAATCTAAAATTCAAAATCCAAATGACCGATCCAAACCGTTCATCTTGTTCTCCATATTAATATGTGCTTGGAGACCAAATTTTACATTTTTGTGAATTTTTTTACTATTTATTAAGTATTTTACAAAATTGTTGATCCAACGGTGGCTTAACAAAACAGTAAAATCAGCAGCCACCGTTGGATCAACAATTTTGTAAAATACTTAATAAATAGTAAAAAAATTCACAAAAATGTAAAATTTGGTCTCCAAGCACATATTAATATGGAGAACAAGATGAACGGTTTGGATCGGTCATTTAGATTTTGAATTTTAGATTTATGGTCCAATGCACAACCCCTCCATGCATTGCAATGCACCATAGCCCATCTCTGTATATGTATATGTATATGTATATGTATATGTATATGTATATGTATATGTATATGTATATGTATATGTATATGTATATGTATATGTATATGTATATGTAGGACTTGTCTACGGTGCTATGGGTAGCTAAGAGGCCTCCCGTGCTACGGCTCAATATTCAAGTTTTTAAATCCTAATGGTCGATCCGAACCATTCATCTTATTATCCATATTAATATGTGATTGGAGACCAAATTTTACATTTTTTGGAAATTTTTTACTATTTTTTAGATTTATTGAAAATTGCTGTTTTTCAGACAAATCTGGACCATAAAAAACAGCGATATTCAATAAATAAAAAAAAATAGTAAAAAATTTACAAAAAATGTAAAATTTGGTCTCCAAACACATATTAATATGGAGAACAAGATGAATGGTTCGGATCGACCGTTAGGATTTTGAAAAGTCGAATATTGAGCCATAGCACGGGAGGCCTATTAGCTACCCATAGCATATTAGCCAAATCATGTATATGTATATGTATATGTATATGTATATATTATACATATATTATAAAAATCGAAAAAAGAGAAGAAGATCAACAAGTTGTCAGAGCTTGAAAATTTTTGAATAAAAGTCAAGTCCTTAATTAGTGTTATATTTAGATTTGTGATATCCAACTGACAAATAAAATCAAAGTTCACCAAAAAAAAAAAAAAAATCAAAGTTATAAAGAGTTACGAAATCATTTCATAAATATATCAAATGTCTTATTTTTTGGCATACACTCTAAACAAGAAAACTTTTTCTTCACAAAATTATTTAAATCAAAATACTAAGATCTCTAAAAAAAAAGGACTACTTGTCCCACGGCGGTCTGCTAGTGCTGTGACCCGCCTGTGGGCCAGGCAGTCCGCTTGTGTTTTGAGCCGCCGATGGTCCAGATGGTCGGGGCATTTATAAAAAAAAAAAAAAAAATTAAATCGAAGGGCATTTAATTTTTTTTTTTTTAAGGGTATTAAAAAATATAGCCGTAATATTTACTATGGAAACCGAAGATTCTTTCTCTTCTTTTATAATCTATCCCAACCCTAACCTATCTATTGATGAAGTCAAAATAGTTGGGAGCAACTAGCAATAATGAAATTCACCAAGTCTGATAGTTAAATAGATTACATGTTAGTAATTGACTGTGGTTTATTACACGTTAACAGTTACATGAGCATTGCGAAATAAGTATATAATTTTTGAAACTTCTCTCTCAACTTTGTTTTGAATTTTTTTTAGGTACAAATTTAACGATTATGAAATTGTCATAGAGTAAATTTATTGCAAAATAAAAGAATATTGTGAAATAAGTACAACATAAAATCATAGAGTTAATTTGAATTATAATTTTTCATGCGAATATGAATATGAACTTCCTTTTTCTTTTTTAGACATTATATTATTTTTCAAAACTATTTTCAATATACAAATTTAATAAAAAAAAGCCCAATCCATTCATCAAAATTAAAATTTGCATAAAAACCCAAATTTTCTTTGAAAATAAAGGAGTTCGCTAAGCTGTTTTTATTTTTATTTTTAACTTTGTGTAAATCTCTCAATGCTCCTGTTAATAATCATTGTATTTGGTCAAGTTTTAGAAATCCTGTTCATTTAAGCCCCTCAATAATTTTATATCCTTCGATCTAGATCTTAATTTTTTCTTGAAGATTAATTCCTTAATATTCAGAACTTGGCTATGTAAGGTTCTTAATTAATAATTTTTATAGGACACAATAAATTAAGAAAAACAATTAAAACTTGATAAAATTATTATTTCTAATAATTTATAAATTGACTGAACAAATTATTTTAAGAAATGAACACAATCAAATATCCGACGAAGTACAGTAACTCAAATTGAACTTAATTATTAATTATTGGCAATCAAATTAAAGGATTTCTCGCATCTCCTGTCTTCTTCTTGAATAGTATCCTCTGCGGAGTTGTTCCGTGCGGAGCTTTTGATATGGTCCGTTCGTTTCGGATCGGATGGAACAAATCAGATCTTATCCGAATTGAAAAAAAAAAAAATTCTCAAAATTTGCGGAGCTTTTAATCGGGTCCATCCGATCCGAAACGAACGGACCAAATTAAAAGCTCCACACGGAAGGACTCCGCAGAGGATCCGCTTCTGTCTTCTTCTACGGACCAAAAGGAAAATTCGTATCCTCTGAGTTAACTCAAATTTTGAGTTTAGAACCGGACGGTACGTTTTAATTCCGTACAGTGCATTACATATGAGTGGTCGGATTTGTCAGAATTCTGATCGAACGGTCTTCAGATAAACTCAAACGGTGCGTTAATGCAGAGGTTTCGGACTCCCGAAAGGAAGGTTTCTCCTCCCCCACTGAACAAAATTAGTCCCAGCGCGTCGCCCCACTCTCACCTCACCAACTCCTCACTTTGATTTTTAGTCAGCTTCCGACGCCTCTCTTCTTCTCAAGTCGTTAATTAGTTAGTCAGCTTCCTCCTCCCTCTCTCTCTCAAGTCGCAACACAACTCTTTGTTCAAATGCCCCACAGAGATATGCTTCCGATCACACGTGCTGCCTAAACCACTTCTCGACCTCTTCTCTCAAATTCAAGCAGACAAACTACCCAGCCTCTCTCTAACCATGGTAACTGCTCTTCCTGCTCTCTTGTGTAGGTAATTTGCATTTAGTCCATAAATTAATTAGGCCTTTTGATAGATCGGGGTGGAGAACTCTTTTGTTCCCTCCATTTAAGATCTTCTGTATTTGGTACTACATTTGTGAACGTGAATTTACCATTGGGGAATCCCTGACCGTGCACACAAGTTACTTGATGAAATGTCCCAAAGAGACTTACACTATCAAATTGAGAATATCCTTTGCTGTTTCTATCAAATTGAGTATCATTTAGGACGTAAAATTGTGGTACTTATGCATCACTGTCTATTACTTTTGAACAAGCAAAAGTCCATATAGAGAGGGCAACCAATTAACTACATGTTTAGGTTATGAACCAACAACCATTTAGTTATGTTGAATACAAACAAAATAAGATAATGACAACACACAGAGAGTGCCATTCTGTTTATTAAAATAGTTACTAGTTTTATGATATTATTAGGGTTCTCAAAATGTTTAGGATTTGTACTTATTACTGCACAGTTGAAAGGTTGCAAGCTAAGTTGAAATTATATCCTAATTATCATGTCAGACCGATTCATATTTCGACCAAGTATTTCGCTTTAACAGAATCATTATTAATTTGCAAGCATAGTGGTGAAATTATATCTTAATAATAATTTTTTGTTCCCTCAATTTAAAATCCCTTCTGGAAGAGTCCAACTTGATGCAGAATCTAATCCCTCCTAATGCAAAATGGCACAACCTATTGTACTAACCTGAAAGACTTTAGCACTTTATGCAAAATCTATTCACCTTTCTTTCATTTTTGTTGTTGTAGGCAATCCATTGATAAATTATATCACACCTTCAGTAAGGCCCTTGCATGTGACCCAAGTTAAACAAATAGGTGTATCTATCCATATTCTAGAAGCAGTTTTTGAGGCTGCCCCCAATCTTACAAGTTATACCTGAAACAAACAGGTGGGAGTTGTAACCATTTCATCCCATGGCCATGGGGACCCGCCAGCTGGAATTAATAGTAAAGCAACATTATCGGTCGGGCACTCTTACTATTAAAGATGCTCTTCAATTTTTTGATTGTTTGCTTGCTGCTAAGAACCCAGCAGCATCCATCTATTCCTTTACCCAACTCTTTACAGCCTTAACTCGTATGAAGAACTCCAACAACTATTATGCAACTATCTTTTCACTATTTAACCGCTGGACCCAATCAAGAGGGGTCTCACCGTCACCCAATGTTTGTACCTATAGTGTCTTGATCAGCTACTGTATCCGAATGAATCAGCCGAAACTAGGCTTGGTTTTCTTGGGGCGGTTTATTAAGGGCGGGCAGAGAGCTGAACCTAGCATCTTCAATCCATTACTTAAGGGCCTTTGTTCTGAGAATAGGATTAGTGAGGCCGTAGCCATGGCGTTCAATAAAATGCCAAAGCTGGGTTGCACACCTAACGTGATCTCCTATAGCACTGTTATTGATGGCCTTTGTAAAGAAGGTGCAGTTAGTAAAGCATTTAGTTTGTTTGAGCGAATGCTTTCAGGGGGTATAGCGCCAGATGTAATCACATACAGATGCAAGGAAGGAGAAACTGAGAAGGCAGATGAACTGTTGTCCTACATGGTTTCTCAAGGACTTAACCCTAATGTTGTGACCTATACTACTCTCGTGGATGGGTTGTGCAAGAAAGGGCAATTAGACTAGGCAGTGGGAATGGTTCAATGCATGGTTTCTGAAGGACATGATCCCGATGTTGTAACCTATACTACCATCATAGATGCACTGTGTAAGGAGGGGAATGCTGAAAAAGCAGAGCAGGTGCTATGTAATATGATTTCTAGAGGAAAGGATCCTGATGTTTTAACCTACTCAACTCTTATAGATGGGTTCTGCAAGATTAATAAATTAGAAAAGGCAAAGGAGTTGCTAAATGAGATGGTTTCAAATAGAATATTTCCTAACACCGTGACTTGCAATACAACTGTGGATGCAGTTTGCAAGAGGGGGGAAACTGATAGGGCTGAGAAACTACTGTATCATATGATTGATAAAGGTGTCGCACCTAGTCTTATCACATATAATATTGTTATAAATGGATACTCTAAGCTAGGTTGCTGGACAGAGACGATTAGAGTTTTCAAGGATATGATTGATCGAGGCTTTTTGCCCAATGAGGTTACATTCAGATCAATGATAGATTCTATGTGCAAACAAGGCCAAATCAAGGAAGCCCAAAATTTGCTTGACTTGATGTATAAGGCAGGTTTGAAACCAGATGCAGGATCATATGGAATTTTACTTACCGGCTTTGCAAATTATGGCACTATTGATGATGTGATTAATATCTTGGATAGAATGCAACTCAATCATGTGGCTTCATCTCACTCAACTTACTCTTCCTTGCTGAAAGCATATGCTAAGAAGAGAAAAGTGGATCAGGCTATGTGCGTGTTGAACAGAATGAAGCAAGAAGGGGTAAAACCCGATTTTTCTGCCTCTGCACAAATTTTAGAACTTCTTTTGAAAATGGGGCGAGACGAAGATGCAAGAGATCTCATGGAGCAGACAAGTGGCAAGACAAATGACTGATGTGCTAAATCGGGTCAAAGATAATCAATTAATTTTCTTTGGGCAGCTCCTTGCGTTATTAACTTTAAAGTTTTTGTACTGCTTTGTTGATTATTTTTGTTATAAATTGTAATGTTATTTGGTTATTCTGCAATTATTATTATTATTATTTTTTTTTGTGATTACATTGTGTTTTCACTTGCAGTCGTGCTGCATCCAATTTGACTCCACTAATAGCCCTTTGGCTTACTCCGTATAAATTTGGTATTGGGGGTGTAAACTTATACAATTCGGATATAAATGTTGTACTGCTTTTTCCGCTTTCATATTGTAGCCCTCAGTCTCTTGATGGGTATGCAAGCCACAGCTTCTGATGGTCAGACCAGATGTTTGTTATTTACAGATTCCGAGCAACTGGTACATGCTCTTCGTGCTGTTATTTTTGGGTGCACTTATCCTTTGCAGTAATTTTTGTGTCTTTGTATTATTGTATATATTGGGTGGTGCTGTCCCTGTGTTTTCCTAGGGGTTTTTGGGTGTCCTTGTAATTTTTGAGTGTCTTTGTATATAATTTTGGATGTCATTGTCTTAGTATATATTGTGTAGTGTTGTCCTTGGGTTGTAGTTTTCTGCTGAAAATTTTGGTTTTCCGATGGGTTCCGTTGTAAATTGGGGTCTCAGGTGACATATATGGGGGCTGTGGCTGTGCTATACATTTGGTTTTTCAAGAGGCTTTGCTGCAAATTGGGTTTTCTAGGGATTGGGTTTTCTAGGGGTTTTTGTTGTAAATTGTAAATTGGGGCCTGACCTGATATATGTGTGGTCTTTGCTGTTATTTTTGGTGTTTTAAGGGTTTTTATGCAATTTGGAGTCTGATACCGGATCTGGATGGGATCTGTGTAAGGGTTTCTTCTATAATTGGTACTTGTAGCCTATATTTCTTTGCTGGTTTTTATATGTGAGTTTTGGTTGTAATTTGGGGTCTGTATAGGGTTCATTTTGTAAAAGGATAAGGACTGGTAGAAGGTTATGAGCCGAGTTTTTTATTAATAGAAAATGAATAAATAAAATATTCAAATACGGCATAGCTTTTGATTTTTGTCGAAAAATAAGTAGAACGGGTTGTGTTATCCCGTCCAGCGGACGGGTCTACTTATCCCGTCCGGGTTATATCCCTAATTAACACTTTAATCAACTTCGCGATTAAAAAAAAAAAAAAAAAAAAAAAAAAAAAGGTTAAGGCGTCCCATCCCCTAGGTAAAAAAAAAAAAAAAGTTGGACGGTGTGTTTCAACACGGTCCCGGCGCAAAAAAAAAAAGAAAAAAAAAAAAAAGGGGAGAGCGAAAACAACGAAGCGAAGGGGAGACAGCAAAAACAACGAAAGGGAAAAGAGAGAAGGGGGTCGGGTAATGACGTTGGGGGACGAGATTCCTTAATCCGTCCGGGTTTTTATTTTTTTTATTTTTGCGCCGGGACGGATTGAAGCACACCGTCCGGCTTTTTTTTGTTTTTACCGCAAAGTTAATGAAGGTGTTAATTAGGGATATAACCCGGACGGGATAACACTACTCATTCTACTTATTTCTCGACAAAAACCAGAAGCTATGTTGTATTTCGATATTTTATTTATTTATTTTCTATTAATAAAAAACTCGGAGGTTATGAGATCTGTGGAAGTGAACTAAGTTCTGATCAACATATCCTTCTTTAAAAGGACACAAGGATTGATGGAAGCATTTCGGGGTTTTATTGAATGTATATCATGTTTTAGATTTCACTCAAAGGACATGTTCTAGCATTTCGGGGTTTTATTATATTGAACATTGTTCATGAACATCACAAGGAGTTCTCTATTATTTGTCACCATAGTGCTGCACTGTGTCAGCACATTTTAGGATTTTTTTTTTTTTTTTCCTGTTTGGGGCAAATTGTAAGATTTGTAATCACAGCTTTTCAATATCTAAGATTATTAAATATCAAATTGTGTTAGTTTTTTAATTTGTATTTAAATTAATAAATATATACTGTTTGATATATTATATCATCTTAGTTACATGTATATAACAAAATTATAAGGGAATATGCTAGTATGCTATGCATAGCATAGAGGGTCTCCATGCAATGACTCAATATTTGACTTTTCAAAAACCTAACGGTCGATCCGAACCGTTCATCTTGTTCTCCATATTAATATGTGTTTGGAGACCAAATTTTACAGTTTTTGGAATTTTTTTACTATTTCTTTAGATTTATTGAAAATCGCTGTTTTTTTTATGGTCCAGATTTGCTGAAAACAGCGATTTTCAATAAATCTAAAAAAATAGTAACAAAATTTTCAAAAAATGTAAAATTTGGTCTCCAAACACATATTAATATGGAGAACAAGATGAACGGTTCGGATCGACCGTTAGGTTTTTGAAAAGTCAAATATTAAGCCGTTGCATGGAGACCCTCTATGCTATGCATAGCATGCTAGCATATTCCAAATTATAAGATGTAATTGAACAAGTATTATATTGTTGTTTTCTATACGAAATATCTCATGTCTCATTTATTTAAGAAACAAGCTAATTAATATACTTTGGAAAAGCACAGTTGTATACATTAAAATCGCGCCTTTGATGTATCCGCTAAGATTTGCGCCAGGGTCTAGGAATGGCTCTGATCAGCCGCTAAACTTTGCTTGAAACTCAAATTTCTCTCCCTGAAGTAACTCAAATTTTGAGTTTAGATCAGATCAGATCCGGTCCAATCCGATCCGAACCGAAGTGGAATGCACGGGATGTCTTCAATATTCGTGCGAAAACAGATCTGACGGTCCAGATCTAAACTCAAAATTTAGGTTTACTTTAGGTGATATGAATTCTGGTATCGTTTCCAATTTTTCATGGTTGGAAATTGGAATCGCTCCATCGAGGCGAAATGAAACAAGCAAGAATTGTGAGTTTGTGGATCTCATCGACATTTTTCAACCGATTTTAACCTCAGATTGCTGTGCAGCTATTAGAGACGACGAAACCACCAGATTCAATTTCTCCTGGGCCGCCGTAGTAATAAAATGGAGCAGCTCTCCAGTCTACTGGGCTTTGGGCCTTTTCGTCTGAGATTACGGGACCCCAAAAGCATTCACTGGAGCAGCTCCCAACCTCTTTTTATAGCATTTAAACGAAATAGTTTAAACAATTACAGTACCAGAAATTGTAATTTGTGATCAATACACTTACACTTGTACTGGCTAATAAAATTTGTATGTTGAAATCAACCTATTAAAGCTGTGATTTATTGAAGAATATGTTGCACATTGAAGTCTTTCAAACACAAGTAACATATTTTCTTCATTAAAACTGTATTCCTAGAAAATAATAAAAGAAAAGAAAATTGATTGACGAAGAAAAAAACATTGAGTGCATTTTCCATTTATGAACAATTGGACTGATATAGTTTCAGACCAGATGAACCCTGATATGAAAGGTAAATTTATGCTGGAATGACGACTGCAATTTTTTAAAAATTCTGGAAATTTACTCTCTATTTTCAGGCCTAACCTTGGAAATTTATTACCTTTTCACAAATTTTAAGGTCTTGTACCATACTCCACTAGCATCGCTAGGCAAGTACTGTACCGTATGCCCATGCAAGAATTGAACAAGGAACGAAACAATTCAAACTCAATTTAATTAAAATCTCAGAAACTGATATAAATGGCGAAACAACTAAGGTTTAGGTGGAACCAAAAAGTTACTCAATAATTCGCTCCATTAAATCCACAGCTACATTTCTAATTAATTACAGAATAAACTAACGCAACAAGAAACAATCAAAACTGTCCCTTAAATCTTGCAAATCAATGCAATGCAACACCTCAGTGGACAGATCAGCTGAAATAGCTGATCTGTCTTAACAGATCTTCCACGGAATGCGCCCCATGCTCTCCAGTTGCTCCTGCCTGGGTCTTCTCTGGTTCTGATGATGCGGACCCTACTTCCTAGTTATTAAACTCTTCAGCTGACTCGGGCAGGAAATTAAATGAAGACACCACCTGCAGTGCTTCTATTTTAGTTTTCTTCTGACCCGGCACCTGACCGGACTACCCTCAGCTCCTTCTTCTTCACAAAAATTGACCGAGTCAAAATCGACTCGTTGGTTTCTCAAATCCAATTTGGGATTGTAACACTAGAGTCATGAAAGGAAAACCTAATCTTTGGAAGGAACACATAGACATGGCAAGAAAGTACCCTAGCTTCAGCCAGCTGCATTGTTGCAGATGGAGACAATCCAGGGCCCACTCGCCATTGCCTTACATGGATCCTTTACTATGGGGAGCACCTGATGTCTCTGCATCCAAGCACAGCCCCCGGTTAAGGGTAGAGATGTGTGAGCCGTGTCCATTCAGAATTAGGAGACGCCATGCTGAGAAATGGAAGTAAGCATCCAATTATGTAGCTCGTTCATGCTAGCTGTGTCTTATGCTGATAATATGGAAGTAGGCATCCAAAATTAAGTGAACTTGAGATAGGTGACAAAAAAAAAAATGTCAGAATGTAATGTCCTCCAGCTTCAGGGTCGAATAGAAAGTCTTGTGCTAGTCACACCATCCTGATAAAAACAGTTCTTTAGTTACTGCACAATTGAGTAATTCTAGATTGAGAATTTGCCAAGAAAGAAAGTGCAACAAGCTTACCGCCTTCTTTTCATCCTCTAGAAGTTCTGCAACAGCAATACATAGATTCAACATAGAATGTTACATTAAATTGATCGATTCAACAAGTAAATTAGGACCACAAAAAGCAAAAATCTTGTAAAAGAAAGAAAAATTAAAAGGAAAAAATTGTAGCAATCAGTTCGTGTTAGGAGTTACACGGTACCTTCAAGTCATTCCTAGAATACCCATTCAGTGCATGGGCTAGCTCTTCATAATTAAAATTCCAATTAAGGTTTTCTTTTAAGAGAAATATCTGTAAGATTTTCGTTCTATTTTGTGCATTGGGAAGGTCCACATATGTCCTACATGTATATATATATATATATATATATATATAAGTTGAAATATACAAAGAAGACAGCGAGTTAGTCTGACTAAGCTTATTGAGTTATGCAGGAAGTGATACAAAAAATGAATAAGAAACCGTGCTCAACTCAACCTTCATCCAGGTCAAAGGAGGCTATTAGTGTCTGCAAGAATAATCGCCCCTTTGACCTCAACTATCCCAATTAAGCCGCCATGAATTCATTTCTGATTTGTCTTGTTGCCTCATGCCTAAAGGCTTAAGGCACCACCTCTGGCACGGAATAAACTGTCAAGTGTGAACCTAAAATACCATCATAGATGCACTATGCGAGGAGAACTGAAATGGTATCAAGTTTCTCCCTCCTTGTATAGTGCACCCATGATGGTATTATAAGCCACGCCCTACAAAATTAAAATCATGTCCTTGAGAAATTAGAAGCGGAGCATGCAGGTTGACGACTTCTAGTTTCCAATTTCCAACCATCTAATTAGAAATTGGAATAGCGGCGCATCCTAAAGAAGTAGAGCTGGTTACCTAGATTAGATATTTGCAATTGCAAGCCGCCATGTCTCTTGTTTCCATCCGACAAAACTAATTATTTGTACTATAATCCAATGAATTTTTTTAAATGGGCTGGGCTGGCAACAATTTTCTTTTTTAATGGGCTGCAATTGCAAGCGGCCATGTATGCTGGGCTTAGCGTGGGAAAAATGGCACGGCAGAGCTGGCTCCGTCATGGAACGGCATGGTTACGGCACAGCACGTGTTACTGTTCCGTGCCGTGATCACCCCTTGATATTTTAGTCATTCCACGGCATGCGAAAGATCCGGTCACGGCACATAATCATGCGAGTCACGTGTAATTAGGACCGTTAGATCTTAATCAAATGGTGAATCTTGAATAAACTAACTTAAATTATGAAAAAATAGTTAAACGTAAAAAAACATGACCAGTTATGTTTGGACACGGCACGCGAGTCATGCCGGTTACGGGACGAAATGGCACATGTTATTGTTCCGTGCCGTGACTTGCGTATCGCGTGCCATGACTACCCCTTGACATTTTGGTCACGGCATGGCACGCGAAAGATTCGGTCACAACACGGCACATAATCACGTGAGTCACATGTAATTAGGACCGTTAGGTCTTAATCAAATAGTGAATCTTGAATAAACTAACTTAAATTATGAAAAAATAGTTAAACGTGAGGAACGTAACCGATTACGTTTGGACACAGCCGTAACTCACGTGCCATGACCACCCCTTGACATTTTGGTCACAACACGAGTCACTGTCCACTTAGTCACGGCACGAGACCAAAGTCACGACGTGTTAGTTACAGCACGCACGCTTTTTCCACTCTAGCTGGGCTTCATATAAAGAAACTGTAACTAACGGAAAGGAAAAATAGTATCTATAAATTCATACACAATAGCAATGGTTGAAGCCAATATGCATTGCAAACATGTGCTCTGGCCATGTAAGGGAAATGCATTCAACTTTAACATATATCATTTTAGTTTTGATGAAAATTACAACAAATTGTGAAATGTTCAATAGTTAAATGTAAGAGATATCTCACTTCAATTGAAACTTACAAGCAATTGTACTTGATGTTCATCACACACACAACCTCATCTAACAACATTGAATTTGGATACAATATAATACAGATTTTAACTGACTGACATATGCAAAATAAAGAAACAAAAAAAGAAAAGCAAAGCAAAAAAGTAGACTACAACGCAAAGCAACCAAAAAAGCAGGTAACAAGTGTGGCTGCAAAACACTGAATCACCCAAAAGAAAAAGGAAAAAAAGAATCTGTCCACGAACACTTCCATTGTTACGATTAACACTAAATGGAGGATCTGCCTTTAATAACCACTTAGAGCTGTCAAGGAAATATACAATAACTGGAAATGTGAACAAAACCTATCACTTTACACCAAAACCCAAAAATTACACAACATCACAAAAAATGAAAATGTGAACTTTGTAACAGCAAGTACCTCACAAAGTGTATGAACTGTTGCATACCAGTTCAGCTTGTACCTCTGTATCATGCTCAAGATACATGTACTAAAATAATGCAGTATAGTAGGTCATTCAACTCATAAACTGTAATATTTAAAAGGGCATAATTTCCAAAGGAAAATTTTATGGAGGATTTTTCATGCAGTAGGTTCTTTTGAATCCTCACTTTTACTTAGTCTCCTCAGATTTGTTCTCAGTCGAGTAAAAAATGACAGCAAACTGATCCCAGTAACCTCATACAAAAAATAACCATGTCCATGTCTAAAATTGGCCACCTGAAGGTTTAAACACAGATTGGCATGAAAGAAAACAAAGAACGATACATTTCTTAAGAGGCTTTTTTGACTCAGACTCTGTCAGATGCCGAGGTGCTCTCATCTTCAACAGATACCCTCTTTTACAAAATCAAGAAAAAAAGAATTTAAAAAAAAAAAAAAAAAAATTCAGCGAAAGGCTGCACCAAATATACTAAGAGCAGATAAAAGATCATCAATTTCATCAGCCACATTGGGCTAAATTTTTCTCTCATACTTTATTTCAATCTTATAAAAGGTTCCCAGATCAAATTGTTGAATTATTAGATACCCCAGGCCAAGATTTCTGGTGATATTCTTGAGGGCTTCTACGACCTCTGACAAGCATTCCTTCCCAAAATTCTGCTCCAAGAAAAGGTGAAAAAGTATTATAGTTTTGGCTCCACTGAAATGAATCAAGAGATGATAAATGTTTAAAACAATACTGAGGAACCATGCTGCTATGGCTGCTGGTACTCAGTAATTAATCTGCTGGCACTCAGTAACCCTGTGAAAAATATTAATCACAAATGAGATTAGTGAGGCTGAATGAAAACCAACCCAAGTCCAGGCCGATTCATTCGAGTACAGTAGTCAATCAACATAGAATAGGTGAGGACACTGGGTGAGGGGGAGAATCCTTTAGTTTGGGTCCAGCGGTTAAAAAGTGAAAAGACAGTTGCATAATGGTTGTTGGTGTTCTTTGTGCGAATTAAGGCCTTAAAGAGATGATTAAAGGAATAGATGGACGGTGCCGGGTTCTTAGCAGCCAGCAAGCGATCAAAAAATTGAAGAGCATATTTAATAGTAAGGGTGCTGGACCGACAACGTTCTTTTAATGCCAGTTCAATTTTGCGGATCCGCATGGCCATATATTGGAAATGGTTACAATCTCCACTTGTAGAAAATGGGTTGAAACACCTGTTTGTTTTGACTTGTATGGACAGAAATCCAGAGAAATCAGCTATCACAGTTTGAGGAGAGAAGTTTGGTTGCAAGGGCCTTTGAATGCGTGCTATAATTTATGAATGGTTTACCTTAAAAACAAAAAAAAAATGAAACAATGGTGAATGGATTTTAAATGAAGTGCTAAAGTATTGCAGGTCAGTATATTAGGCTTCAGTATTCTGGAGCTAGCCCTTGCCCCTTCATACAGTACATGATGTGTGTTTAATGGCCATGCACAATGTAATTAAATAGTCCTACACAATTAGGTACAGAATAACCAAATAACATCACAAAGAAAAATAAAACTAAATGCAGAATAACTAAATAACATTACAAATTATAACAAAAATAATCAACAAAGCAATACAAAAAACTTCTGAAGTAAATAGCGCAAGGAACAGCTAGCCCAAAGTAAATTAATTGATTATCTACATCCCAAGAAGCCCTCCTCGACCCGATTTGGCACATCAATCATTTGTCTTGCCACTAGTCTGCTCCATGAGATCTCTCGCATCATCATCTCGTCCCATTTTAAAAGCAGTGTTCTAATACTGGTGCAGAGGCAGCTAAATTGGGTTTCACCCCTTCTTGCTTCATTATGTTCAGCACACTCATAGCCGCGTCTACTTTTCTCCTCTTAGCATATGCTTTGAAAAAGGAAGTGCAAGTAGATAGATTTGGCGCAACATGATTGAGAAATATTTTTTGATCTACCGACAAGACCACAAAAAAATCTGAAAACAAGTGGGACCTATGTTGCATGGTTATAGAACCAGTTTTTGATACACCTGAGAAATATTTTTTGATCTACCGACAAATATAATACTTTCTATATGAAAATTGCAGATTTAAAATACAAAATAACAATTATTTGTAAATATTAAATAGCTTGATAGCTCTACTTAAAAAAAATCGGTACATTTGCATCAAATCTAAGATCGGATACCCTGTTTTCGGTTTTATTTTTAGGATATTAATATAACTTTTAAAGAGTGTACAATGCATTAGCACGCTATTAATATTTTTATAATGAAAGCACGACGGAATTAAATAAATTATAAAACAAAAGAAAACGTGTCACCAGCATATTTCGGGCTAGCCGACGGAATAAAAAGTTAAAAAAAAAAAATGTTGTTTAGTGATTAATTTTAATTAAGTTTCTGATCTCCAATTTCCAAGAAAGATACTACTAATTAATTTTTGTACCACTTGACTAAATGACCGTTGATTGAGTCAAATTAAAGTTCTAAAATAAGTTTCTGATCTTCCAAGAAAAAAACAAAAAAAAATAATTAATTTGATATCTAAATATCGAATTATTCAGAACTAGATTCTAAACAAGGGTGAACCCACTCGACAGTACAATGACTATTATTCGTACAATACATCTCCAAGAACGACCTTAATATATAGGAAATTAATCCCGTTAATTTAATACGTCTCCTAAAATGACTACATAACACATTCATTCAAGCGTTGACAGCGACGGGGTTCTCACATGCACCTCCTCTTAATTTGCGGTGCTAAGCGACTTGAAATGCTCGCAAAATCTGATTGCTAAGCTTTGCTTAGCTGCCGGAGAAACACCATGCACACCAAGTATAGTCTCTGGAAAAGCACGGCAAAGGTTCAAGTTTTCTATGACCGCCTTGTTGGTTTCGGGCACCGAATCGTCATTGGAGAAGGTAATCTGAGATTCATTAGAGCAAAGAAGTGATGAACAATATTAATTGATAGTGTTGTTTGTATTGGAATCTATTTTTGTTGTGTAATTTACATATTGGAATCTAATATTTTAGACTGTGTGTACCGAAAAAGCGCCAGAGGGTGAGAAGCTGAAGAGGAGGGATCGGCCAGGAGGGAGATTCTCGGGGTTGAGGACTTCGTGGAACTTGTTCAAGCCATCAACCTCTGCTTCGTTGAAGAGCCCGTGTGCCTTCATGTGCTCCATGGTGTACTTTCCTGCCATGCCCATGAACTGCTGACCGGTTAGGGAACTAATCATGGTCACTCGAATGAACTTCTCAAACGGTCCTGAATTATTGGCACATTTCAAAATTAATTAGTTTTATGTACTAACAATGGTGGTGGTGATGATAAAAATAAATAATATTTTCGAACAAAAGGAAAAAAAAAAAATCCAAAGGGGAAACAGAAACCATTGATTATATCTGTATAGAATTCTGGTGTGGCGATCAATTCATCAGCTGATTTGGCGGCCCATTTTTCGGCCAGAACTCCAAGAGCGGACTCCTCCAGATAAATGCTGATGGCGGTGTATTTGACGAACTTGCCTCCGATCTCTGTTCCCCTCACACCTGTATTTGTGTTTATGTTTGTGTTTATATTTCAGATTCCAAATGAAAAGACAGAAACAGAGAAGAGAGAAGAAACCTGCTCCGGCGAGGAATAAGGGAGGTTTAGAAGAGGATTCGGGAGGAGTGACCAAGGCGGGGAATGCGACACCGTCGATGTGGAGGGGAGTGAATGGCGGCGTAAAGGAGGATACCTCGCCCATTTTTTCTTCTTCTTTTCTTCTCCTTTCACTCACTATTATCTCTTCTATTATCTTATCTTCTGTTGTGCTTTGCTTTATAACCTAAACCCTTCCCTTCTGATATATAAAGAGGGCAGGGAAAGGGTTTTCGTGTTACATTTCCCACTTGTCTTTTTTTTATTTTATTTTTTCAATCACAAAAGAGCCCGTGGCCCCGGGAATGCGTATTGTATGAATTAACTCAAAAGGAATCTTGAATCTCAACCATCTGATTTTAAACGGAGTCAATTTGAATTCTGTCTAAAAAATAGAGTATCCTTTAATATTAATGCGAATCTAATTCGTACATATCTTAAAACATATTAGATGGTCGAGATACATCAAGTCAAAAGATTCTCTATTGAGTTAATTAATGCAGAGATACGAATTCTGTCCCCGGAGGCCCGGAGGTAGTAGGCTTCACTTCCCAATTTCTACTTGCTTGTCTTGTTGACTGTTGAGATTCGCGTCAGATTAAAATAAATTTAGCTACCGGATAGGATCAGCTACATTAATTACCGGATCTGAATTCATTTATCTCTGTCCGTCAGTCACCTTTGTTCTGACTTCTGGCATAAGAGAGATTATTAACGGGAGAAACGGAGATCGGGTCGAATTCGTATTCTGCATTAATCTAACTTTTGAGTTAATGCAGAATGAATTCGGGCTGTTTAATTCGTGTTGGCGCAAATATTAAAGATGTTCTGTGCATTTTATTTCGGATCAGATTAGTCTAGATTTTAATCAGACAGCTAAGATGTATTAATCATAGTAGGAAATATCGGCCGATACCGATACGGAGCCGATTCTGAGCCGATACTCCGATCCCGTATCGGTATCGGCCTGGACCAATCCCGATACAGATAATTCCTACTATGCTATTAATACAGAAGATGCGGACTCGATCAGATCTGGGATTGAAGCGACTAGTACTCTTAGATTAGTGATTGGTTAGTGGAAACGTGATGCAATGCACACATACGTACATACATAATCATAGCATATCACAAAATTATCTCATTTCGATTTTCTAATATAAACAAATATATGTCACATGCAGCAACGGTGCACGCATTAATTGACACATACATAATTATAACAGTCCAGTGTGATTAATTTCATTCAATCTAATATTTACTACAATTGTAATTCACTACCAAATCTAATTAACATATATATATATATATAGAGTGTGTTACTAATATATATGAGTGGCGGAACTAGAAAATTGAGATAGAAGGGGTTAGATGCCGAAATTTTTATAAATACCCAAAAAAAATATAAAATTATGGAATCTACTCACTGTTTGAATGAAATTCGAAAAATACCCAATCTGGTTATCCAATAACCGGATTTGTGACAAATTTTCGGTCAATAAATTCCCGGACTCAAAACAATCACTACAGCAGAACAGACTTTCTGCGACCATATCAGCGACCGGCGCCAGTACCGGTCGCAAAAAATCTATTTTTTCCAAAAAAAAACTATAACAAAAATCAGATGCGACCAGGACTTTCTGCGACCGTATCAGCTACCGGCGCCAACACCGGTCGCTGAAATTTTTTTTTTTTTTTTTTAGTGTCGCTGAAAAAAAAACGTGGCTTCTGAAACAAAAAATCGCGCCAGTACCCCTCCGCCAAAATCAAAACAGCTCCGATCAAAACCCTTCCCCAAAATCAAAACCCTCCCGCTCCAAACCAAATCTCCGCTCACCCAAACCCTCCCGACCCAAACCCTTACTGCTTCCGCGCCTCTCCTCTCCTCTCTCCTCAGTCTTCTCTGGATTTATCTGCCTACCTCTCCGTCTCTCTGTCCTCTTCCCTTCTTCTGGGAAAACACTCCACAGCGGACTGCACCGTCGCCTCAACCTCCTTGCTGCTACCTTATGCGCGAAGCTTGAGGCGAGGCCGAGAGAAAAGGAGGAGACGGTTCCAACCACTGACCTTCGCCATGACGTGAGTCGGAAGCACGAATCGAATCTGAAATTTCGTTCAGTAATGTTCTAAATTACTTAGTTGCTTCTTTTAAATGTGAAATTTCTAAGAATTTGTGTTAATTGCTTGTAGTTGATTAACACGATTCAAATCTGATTTTAATTGAGAAATTTCATGTTTTTCATATGCGGGTTAGGAAATGAGACAACCTTTTTGTTTTAATGTTTGTACCATGCGCCTCTATTGATATAAATTGTAACTGGTACCAGGTCAGTACCAGTATTTTCTGATTCTGGTACCGTTAGGGGCTGTTTTGTAAGTTTCCAACAGGGCGCCGTCTTATTGTGCTGTTCCTTTATATTATCTAACATCTTGAATTACTTTTCTGTAAAAGTGGACCCCAACAGGGCGCCGTCTTATTACTGGTTCACAGAGTGGCGAGTTCACTATATGGAATGGTCAATCTTTCAATTTTGAGATGATTCTTCAGGTAATGTTAACAGAGTGGCGAGTTCACTTTATGGAATGGTCAATCTTTCAATTTTGTGCATTGCTATAGCTCTCGTCTTAATTTTAACTTGTATTCTTGTCTTAATTTTCAGAAAAAAAGAAAACAAACAAACAAACCTGATCATAGACTACTGTTTGGAAGCCCTTATCAACAGTCGGGGTAATTGCACGACCTATTTTTCAGGCAAGGTAAGAATGTTATGTACTATCGAATTAATTTTATTTATTGATGGAGTGTAAGTAGGCATCCGCTATGGTTGTCTTGTCACTTGCATCTTCAATTTTATGATGTTTCAATGTTTTTTTAGTCCAAATAAACAAATTAAAAGATCATGATGCAGATAAATAAATAGAAACCAGGGGTCTTTTTGCAAAATTTCTCTTGCCTCTGATTCTGACAACATGGTTCTTATTCAAATGAGTAAAATTCTTACGAATGACATTTTGGTGCAAGGTATATACACTCAACCGGATCATGGCACTAATACATGTGCGTCCTCAGCATTGAAACTAAGTATAGATGCCACTGGCACTCAAAGTGCTTCAAATGACCTCTGACTGGTCAACCAGTAGAGAAAAATCGAGGGACCAAATTAAGAACATAAAACACAGCTAAATAAAGGGCTCAAAAACAAATACACTAGAACTTGATTTCATATTTTTAGCATTTTTCTGCTATTTATTAGGCATTTTCAAAGTTGGCTTTTCTGAAATGCAAAATCAGCATTTTATGTTTTTATTTCCACTTCTGTCCCTGTGTCAAACAATTTGTTGGTTAATTGTTGGTGAGATTAATATTTACTATTGAAAATTGGTTATGTGCAGAGGGATTTAACAGCACCATATGTTGATGATAGAGAAGCGACTGTTGCTGCCTTTTTTTGCATTTGGAGCCTTTCTCGGGTAATTTCAAGCACCTCCCTTTTTGCTTGATTGATTGTTGCTCGAGATGTGATAAATTGTGAGTTCTTGTGATGAATTGGGGTATTGATCGATTGAGTGCGGGTTGTTGATTTTTCCGGCTTTATTAAATTCATTGATATGTGTTGTTTTGTTAAATGGGGGTGTTTGATATTGTGCAAAATAACAATAGGCTAGCTTAATTTGGGAAAATTAGAATTGAGAATTTTGAGGAATATGTGCTTTTTTTTTATTTCATGACTTGAGAATTTTGAGGAAATTGTAATTGATACTATGGTAAAATTAGAATTGTTGTGTTGATATTATTACTGTTGTATCTCAAATCAAAACTGTAATTTTGTATGATATTTGACATTACAATTGAATCGATCTATTGTGTATGTTTTGAGAAAAGTAAAATTAAAAAAACCAAAAAAACTGACAGAAAAGTAAATAACAAAAAAAAAATTGACAGAATAGTATCAGCGACCGTCGATTCACGGTCGCCGATACCTTTTTCCTGACGTCAACAAAAAACAACAGCGACAAAACAAATTGGTCGCAGAAAAAGTATCAGCGACCGGATGACGTCATTCAGCGACCGGTGACGTCATCAGAAGAGTATCTGCGACAATGTTTTCAGCGACCAGAGTATCAGCGACCGGAATCGACTTTCTGCGACCGGAATGACTATCAGAGACCGGCGACGTGATTATCAGCGACCGTAAAACCGGTCTCTGATAGTCTTTCCTGCTGTAGTGAGATGAATGAGCATATTTCATTAGTATTTTGAATGAGAAAAGAAACATAGTGACTTGATTAAGACAAATTAAAAGTTCAATAGCTATAGATGAAGAAATCAAATATAAATGACCAATTCGTGACAAAAAAACAATTTAATGACCTTCAACGAAATTTACCCAACTTTAATATAAACATTATATTATTTTATGAGATTCAAAAATTAAAAATTGATCTGAAATTCAAAAGAAGGATGAATATGTTGTTCTTCAAAGTAAAATTTAAAAATTTAATGAATATTAATTTTTTATCTTAATTTCATTTTGTAAAAATTTTGAGTGTCTGATGATTCGATCGATTCTTACTGATTCTCTCAATTATGTTTCTAATAAAAAAAAATAATAATATTTTAATAATTAATAAATTTTTTTGTTCACTCCTGATGAAAATTCACTATGCCTATGCTGATATATATGTGTTAAGCTGATCTCAATATATTCACCCGCAACGGTGATTTTTCAGGCCTCAACCAGTGCATTTCTAGTTTTGGAGGCCTTGTTCCCTCTTACATTTTTTTTTTGGGAGGTTTTTGTGAATGTTTTAGTTGTGAATGACGATGTTGTTGTTATTTAATTATTCAAAATTTCAATAATTTTGAATGATCGATGTTGCTCGCTGTAAATACTTCTTTTTCTCAATAAAACTTTATATTTGAAGCCACTTAATTAATCTAAAAAAGAATATTCAACTATCGTCTACTTGTCTCATGAGTTTTAAGAATCAAAGTACTAGTTGGCATGCATGACATATTTCTTTGTTTGTAGTAGACTAGTAGTTGACTAGTTGATAACTCGATCAAAGAAAGAGACCCGGCCATGCCACAGTTATATTGAGTTCAACATGTGGTAATATTCTATGATATGACATATTTCTTTGTTTGTAGTAGACTAGTAGTTGACTAGTTGATAACTCGATCAAAGAAAGAGACCCGGCCATGCCACAGTTATATTGAGTTCAACATGTGGTAATATTCTATGATATGACATATTTCTTTGTTTGTAGTAGACTAGTAGTTGATAACTCGATCAAAGAAACAGACCCATGCCACAGTTGATTAGGAGGGCTGGCTGCCACTGATTCAAATGTCGACTACTTGTCTCATGAGTTTTAAGAATCAATGTCCTAGTTGGCATGCATGACATATTAATGGACGTCTCGATCATGACTAGATGGACGGTCCAAATTTGTTTTGATCCATTCCAGAATTTGCCTTTATTATTAATGTGTACTTTGTAGTGAGAAAAATTATAAATGGACATATTAATAAATTGAGTAATTAAGTTCAAATGGAGAAATAACTAATTTTCAAATTTGAATGGGGAAATATCTAATTAAAGAAGTTATGATGGGTATATATCTAAATTTCTTATTAAAATTTGATTGGAGATCAAATTTTACATTTTTTTTACTATATATTAAGTATTTTACAAAACTACTATTTTTCAGTGACCCAAAATTGTCTGAAAACAATAGTTTTGTAAAATACTTAATAAATAGTAAAAAAAATAAAAAAAATGTAAAATTTGATCTCCATGCATATTTTAATAAGGGTATCATGTTGAACGGTTTGAATCAACTATTTGAACTTTGAAAATTGGAAAAACAAATTGTTATAAGATGTTGTAACTTTCAAATATTGTAAGTGGAATATCCCTGTACTATTAATTACTGGGTGTAGTTTTTGAAACAGGATTTGAATATAGGCATAATATTGTGGTCAACTGCACGAGGTGCTGGAACGTAGATGGCGAGAGATCTATCAACTGTCAGAAAATAGCACCAACCATCAAACATGAGTAAGCAAGCACATAATTGTTATTAACCTTGACTACTGCTCATTAATCAAACGACATAGCATTATAGTTTGTTAATTTGTAGTTGGAAGGAAACATAAAAGTTCACATGGTTTAGAGTTCCATTAATTATTGAGGAAAGAGCATAAAAACAAAGCTCTCCAGATAATCATGTATTTCATGTATTTGGAGTGATTGATAGGTAATTACTAAATGGAAATGTTTATGATGCAAAATGGGTACTAAAAAGTTGGCGTGTGGCTGAAGCATTATTGGTGCATACTAATAGATGTTTATTGTAAAATTCAAGGGGTTTTAGAATATTTCTCGCATTAGTAAGTCATTGAGTTGCAAAAATAATATAGTTTAGCTATACAACTTTTCATTAAAAAAAAATTATTAAATGAAAGTACCCTTTCTTTTCTAAAAGATACAGGTGGAGTAACAAGATTTGTGAGTATCACGCTCAAATTGGACAAGAGGTTACAAGGAGTGAAGCCGCAATGATTCAATGGTGCGGGCAAAATGTTTTCACTAGTAAAATTGTAACAGTATGTATTGCTTATAAATTCTCAAAAACCAAGATTTTTTTTTTGTTTTTTAGGTCCAACTTCCTTTGCTCCAATAATTGAAACAACTATGTTGATAGTTGAAAGCAGTGGTGGCCAATGGGTGGTGGGTATATTTTGAGACGATGTGTTCTACAAGTTCTTGCAATTTAGTATTGTATTTTGTAATGTCTTTTGGCATTTTGATACAATGTAGAATAATTATACCGTGTCTAATTATACTATGACTGATTAATGTTAATTACATTCTTTTTGCTCTATATTTCATTTTTTTTGTAATTTGGCTGAATAGGAATTATTGGAGAATGTAAATGGGTCGGTACCGGATTGGTACATGGAGGATTGTAGAATGAGGGCATGTTGGTATGATGTTATTTCGGCTTGTTATTACCATGGGTTTATCCATGGAATAACGAAAATCATCTTCCCATGCAAATATTATCCCTTGAAAATACTCAAGTGGGGCCCACATTTGCTAACCATGGAGTTTGTTTTTTTTTGATAAAAGGCTTTTGAGCCCGTTTTATTTAAGAAACTTGGAATAACCATGGAAATATTCTGGTGGGTCCCATGTATGCTGATTTTGGAAATAAACAGGTCGGCCCCACGTTCGCTTACCTTGGAAATAGTCGGGTGGGGACCACGTACACTTCCTTGAAAATACTTACGTGGGTTTTTATCATGTCCGTCGCATACTGAAATTCTAGGTACCTTGACTTCAATGGAATGCAATAGCGTGCTTAGCATGATATCTCTCGCGAGCTTTGACCAAATTAGGTTGACTCGGTTCTCATGTAGCACCGGCCTAAGAAACTGTTTGTAAACTCGGCCGATTCCGAGTCAACTTGGTATTGGCCATGTCCAGTCCGAGTTTCACCCGAGTCTTGCGCCCATATGATTTTTTCAGCAAACCTCGGTTGAACAGTGTTTGCCTCGGCCAAGTCATCCGATTTTCAGGCCGAGTACGTCAATTCGAATTTTGCCGAGTCTAGCTGAGTTTGTCCGAGTTTGGCTGAGTCAACAATTTTTTCAATTATTTTTAAATACTTACTCAATAAAATGAGAATAATATCCAGTAGATAATGAATGAAACCCAAAACCACTAGCGAATTACTATAAGTTTCAAATTCTGGTGGTTGATAAGTGCATTGCAAAAAAAAAACCACTGAAAGGAAAGAAACTGATGGAGCTTTTCGCCAATAGATAATTCATTGTATCTATTTATAATCATGAACCGGCTACATAAATCATGAACTGACTGCACAAACAAAAAAAAATACATAAACAATAAAATATTACATAATTGATAACAAAGTTGATATGTTTAAATACACGTAACTATATTTATTTAAGTGTGTTTTATTCATAATGTTTGTATTATATTATGTAATTAGTGGATATTTTGAGTGTAATATTTTGTCTTAACATAGTTTTTTTTAATTATATTTTTACAAATTTTTTTCCTATTTTTTGGCTACAAAACAAGCTTCTGCAAAAAAAAAATATGAGTTACCGATCCGATTCTTCGGATGCTAGCCAATTTATTCGATTCTGATTCCACAGTCAAAAATCTGATTCCGATTCTGATTCCGATTCCAATTCCAAATTTCAGAACCATGCATATGCATTTGCCACTACACCAGAGACTAGTTCTCCTTAACTGGCAAACTTTTAAATACTAGATCTAAAATTCATGTATAATATGTATATAATTTTGGAAATAATTCATTTTTATAAGGCATATATATATTGCATATGCCCGGGTCTCTTTCTTTGATCGAGTTATCAACTAGTCTACTACAAACAAAGAAATATGTCATGCATGCATGTCAACTAGTACTTTGATTCTTAAAACTCATGAGACAAGTCCTAGACATACAGCCTCCTAAGACATACAACCTCCTATTAAAGTTGGGTAAATTTCGTTGAAGGTCATTAAATTGTTTTTTTTTTGTCATTATATTATTTTATATAAACATTATATTATTTTATATAAACATTATATTATTTTATGAGATTCAAGAATTAAAAATTGATTTGAAATTCAAAAGAAGGATGACTATGATATGCTTCAAAGTAAAATTTAAAAATTTAATGAATATTAATTTTGTACCTTCATTTCATTTTGTAAAAATTTCGAGTCTCTGATGATTCGACTGATTCTTACTGATTCTCCCAATTCCGCTTCTAATGAAAAATAATAATAATATTTTAATAATTAATAAAAAATTTTGTCCACTCCTGATGAAAATTTACTACGTCTATGCTGATATGTGTTAAGCTGATCTCAGTATTCACCCGCAACGGTGATTTTTTGGGCCTCAACCAGTGCATTTCTAGTTTTGGAGGCGTTGTTCTCTCTTACACTTTTTTTTGTTTTCGAAAGTTTTTGTGAATGATGATGTTGTTGTGTTGTTTAATTATTCAAAATTTCAATAATTTTGAATGATCGATGTTGTTGGCTGTAAACACTTATTTTTCTCAATAAAATTCTATATTTGAAGCCACTTAATTAATCTAAAAAAGAATATTCAAATGTCGTCTACTTGTCTCATGAGTTTTAAGAATCAAAGTCCTAGTTGGCATCATTTTTTCTTCTTTTTTTAAAATAAGGCTGCTTAGGCCCTCATGAGTTTTAAGAATCAAAGTCCTAGTTGGCATCATTTTTTATTTTATTTTTTTAAAATAAGGCTGCTTAGGCCCCTAGTTGTCATCATGCATGACATATTTTTTTGTTTGTAGTAGACTAGCTAGTACGTAGTTGACTAGTTGATAACTCGATCAAAGAAAGAGACCCATGCCACAGTTGTATTGAGTTCAACATGTGGTAATTAATCTGTCATCATACGGTACGTTGTAGTCTTCAAAACTAAACCCTAAACCCTAAATCCTTAAAACTATGGAATGTGGATTCGCCGCGCGCGCATCACCCAAGCTTTCAATTGCATCTCACAAAATCACGGATTTCTAGTTTGTAGATATATATTAAAAAAATTGTATTTTGAAGAAATTAAAAAGTTCAAGCAACTATCAGTTTGTTTCTCTTTTTAAATTTAATCATTTTTCTCAGTTCCGCAATGAACGTCACTTTTCAAATGTTTGATTGCCTCATTAGTGATTTCATTTATAAATAATTACGCATCTCCAGTATTTTATTAACTCTGAGTACCATGAAAAGAGACTAGACAAGTAATAGACAAGTAAATGGAGAACAAGTGAGAATCAGCTTTTGAAATAGTAGAAATGCAATGTTCTCTGTGTAAGAAGTTGCAAGTTCAAAATCCGAAAAGAGTAATTCTTTATGGATATTAAATAGTTAAATGACTTGACGTCCAATCTTTACTCAAAAAAGTGGAGAACAAGCAAATCAACCAACGAATAAAATTATATTTGTTGAAACTTTTAAACTTTCGATAACGTATAAATTTTCTTAATTTCTTCATTGTGCTTGTTGCCTTGTCCCTATTTGTAAAGATAGATAGTAATTTGATGATCTTTTTGTAAACAAATAATAAAATTAACTATTATGTTAGTATTATTCATTATTCGTCCGCTAATGTTTTCTTACCCAATAATCTAAATGGACAAGGATGGGGTAAGCCAATTTATAATGGTCAAGAGTAGAGTATGGATAAGGCCAAATTAAACTTGCATGTTATGTCATTACAAATTATATATCTCGTTTACAAAAATGTTTCACCAACATAACTATATTTTTAATCTAGAAGTATCTACAAAAAATCGCTAAAGATATATAATTTTAAAACAAACCGATACAAAAATACAAATACATTTAATTAATTATCTATATCAGTATCCACACAAACATAATATCTAAAAAATAAAAAATAAATATGGATAGGTATAATTATATGTATTCATATTCGTATCTATATCTGCAAACTATCTAGATCCGAGTATCGAAATTTACAAAAATTTGAATACGGATCCGGACACGGAGCCGGTTTGCACCCGTACTCAGAAGGGCCTATCTTGCTAAACGGAACAGAGGAGTTAATTAATTTTGTAACGCAATTCTTGCTAGGTTTGAAGTACTGGATCCAACTGTACATGTACGTATGTGATCCTCAAATCCTCTGTGGAAGTTACTCTATAAATAGGGTTACTTTGGCAAGATTAAAGGTACTAATCCAAAATGGCACAAGACGAGCAGAAGAGTGTCCGAGGTAAGGCTACGGTTCTTGCAATTGGCACAGCTGTTCCACCAAACATTATCTATCAGTCAGATTATCCTGACTACTACTTTCGCGTTACCAAGAGCGAGCACCTTACCGAACTCAAGCAAAAGCTTACAAGAATATGTACGTAATTAATCACTAGCCTTTTTTATAATTCCTTATTTGCTTCAAATCAATCTTCCATGCAACGTACGTAACGTAAGTACGTACTGAGGCATCAATGTACATATATGTATATATATTTAGTATAAATTATATATAAATATATGCTTAAGAAACATTTGTTTGTTGATCTCATGCATGCAGGTACCGGGACGAAGATTCGAAAGCGTCACTTTTATTTAACAAATGAGATGCTCAACGATCATCCCAACCTAATAACTCATAAGGAACCATCGTTAGACCTCCGGAACGTTTTACTTCCTCCTGCAGTGACGATGCTAGCCAAGGATGCAGCCGAAGAAGCCTTGCGTGAGTGGGGCCAACCAAGGTCTAGGATTACCCACTTCATTTTCCATACTTCCAGTAGCAGTGTTAAATTGCCTGGTCTGGACTATGAACTAGTCAAACTTTTAGGACTTGAACCAACGGTGAACCGCAACATGATTTACTTCACTGGCTGCTATGCCAGTGCTACTTTGCTTCGCCTAGCGAAAGACCTAGCTGAGAACAACCCCGGTGCTCGTGTCCTTGCTGTCTGCTCAGAGACCACTCTCAGATTCTTTCGCGGCCCATCTGAAACATGCATGGATACCCTTGTTGCCCAGTCTTTGTTCGGCGATGGCGCTGGGGCTGTCATTGTTGGTTCCGACCCGGACATGTCTATTGAGCGACCTCTCTATGAGATTCTCTCAACAGGTCAATCCTTCATCCCCGGGACAGATGATGCTCTTGGTGGGATATTGAGCGAAGCTGGCGTATTCATGTATGTGGCACCTAGTGTGCCCATGCATATCACCAATAACATTAAAAAGTGTGTCTCCAAAGCGTTTCAACCTCTGGGGATCTCAGACTGGAACTCTCTGTTTTGGATTGTGCACCCGGGTGGACGTAAGATTCTTGACGGAATAGAGACTGAGCTGCAGCTCGAGAAGGAGAAGCTGCTTCCAACCAGACATGTGTTAGCGGAATTCGGTAACATGGCGAGTGGTAGTGTCATTTTTGTCATGGCTGAGATGAGGAACAGGTCAAGGAAAGAAGGAAAGGCCACCACCGGCGACGGAGCAGAATTTGGGGTGCTCTTAGGGTTTGGTCCAGGTATTACAATAGAGGCAGCTGTTCTCCGTGCTCTTCCAATCCCAATTTGATCGATGCTCTGCCTAGCTGCTTTAAATTTTAAGTATTAATAAGTTGCATGATGCAAGTTAATTATGTAATGTAATGTTATGAATTTGATGTATTGCTATGTTATGTTTTTGTTATAATTATGTATGTATGTTGGTCTTTATGGAATATTATATTATTATTTTATGTTAACGTGTTCTATATTCTAATATGCATGAAATTCTGCTTGAGATATTTGTAATAATATTCAGCAGTTTCCTATTGTGCACCGATCCAAATAGTAACAATTTCATCTATATATGTATTGATATACATTATTGCTTATTTTATTTAATAAAGTACTGCAGTTTGCATAATTAATATCATCCCTAGTTATAAATAAATCCTAATATGTTTCAGCTCACACAGGATGCGTGCATATAAAGAAATTAGCCACAACATGCAAAAAGGTAATACGCCGCCGGGTAGAGCCATGGAGAGAGACTGGAGAGCGATGGATGATGGACAACCGTAACATGCTGCCTGAGACCGCTCCGGTCAATAAGCCCTACACTCCTACAACACTAACCTTTCTATACCCAAATCGTTCAACACCCAACCCCATCAACATTGCGGGCCTACCACAGATCTCAACCCAAGCATAACAATCCTTGTCATCGAGAGGCTTTCGTTTTTCCTTGCCAATGGAATGGCCCGTAGTATCGAATATTGAAAGTTGTCCCGTCGAATGGTTACCTGTTCCAACTCCTTCTTGGCTAATGTTAGATTTCTCTTCAAAGTAATATGCGGAAAATGTACCAATTTCTTTGGCAATTGTACCCTCCACGATTAAATCCTCAACACGTGCCTTGTTGGTGATTTTCATCCTTTGTTCTTTGTTACGCCTGTAATTGCAACAATGGTTTAGTGTTAGTTGTAATCTTAGTGTGTCTTTAATTAACATTTTAAAAAAATTCAAAAGACAACTCACATTTCACATGGAAACATCCATCGAGACCCTACTGGTATGCTACATGCAACACAAGGTGCTCCATTGAACAAAGAAATCGGGCAAAAAATTTTTTTCCATCTTGCACATTATGACGACAATATCATCTTCCAATTTTGCCACCCTCACTAGATCAAGTTTCTTGGCACAGATCTCTCTAAAGAAGACTGAAATCTCACATAAAACATCCCATATAAGATCCGGGACAAAGTCTCAAAATGCAACGGGGAGGAGGCACAGTGATGATTGTTTGGTTTTTTACGTGTGATCAATTTAATCGGTCCAAAGGAAGGTTAATTGTTCGACATGTTACTTAACTATCAGTGCTTGATTACTACGCAAAGATGCCATAAAAATAATATTTTAGACCAAAGACAACTTATTAATGGAAACCGGTATTTTGAGGTAATGGGGTTTGTTAGTTTGTAATAATCTAGAAGTCAATAATACAATAATTTATCATATAAAAATTTATTCATGAATTGAATGTTTAATTATATATCATTTTGTTGCCTTGAGTATTATTGCATTTATGAATCATTCTAAGTTCATGACTGGAATTGTGAAACTTCATAATACATATGATATATACTCTTAAAAGTCTCTAACCGAGGTAATTAGCAGCAACACTAATTAACCGCTACAAGGTTAGTATGTCGATTAAAAGATGGTCAAGTTTTACAGACCACTGACAAGAGATGTGATTTTAATCACATAGATACGTGTTATAGGAACATGATATTTGACAGACCCCGAATGAAACATTGAATGGAATTGTGTTTGTGTCATTAATGTTTTCATTTCAATGTTAAGTTCTACAGTATGAGGTATTCATCGTTCCTACTAAGAAATGTGTATGTGTAATTGTTACCTAACACTGTATGTAAAAAGCAGTTATAACGGTAGCTCTTCGGTATATATAGCTTATGTTGAGGAAGTGATGGTCTACCAAAAGTACTATTATTCCTCGTATCTCTATACGAGTTATAGTATCACTGGGCCTCTTGGTAGAGTAAGATTATCTGCTAGCGGTATAATTACAAGGGTAATTATATTTGATAATCTGCTCAAGATCAAGAAAAGATTAAGTTTGCAAGGATGACACGCACCTACCTTGAAACTGATCTGATAGCTATGAGACAACGAATTAACACAAGTAAAATAGTTTACTGTATCGTGATATTGTACAGTACATCATCATCTGTGTAATTGGATGGTCATAATGCATATGTCAGATGCCTCCTATGATTATAGAAGTTAAAACAATTTTAATTATATTTACCAACATAACACAGATCCTATTGGGTAACACCATATAGGAGCTATTTTGAGAATCTTATTGATTAATTATAAATTGATTATGATTAATAATAAGATGGTTATAATTAATTATATATTATATAATTAAATTATATATGTCATATAAGATGACAAGCAGAAATAACGGTTAATTTATAACCTTACACGGTACGTTGTATAAAAGTTACCGAAACAACAACCGAGAGAAATATAATTGTACATGACAATTATATATATTTGATTTGGATTTTAATTATTAATTATGGATTTGAATTATGGGTTTAAAGCCTATTAACAATTAAAGCCTTAATTAATAATCAAAGCCCAAACCGAAAAACCCAAATGAATTAGATTGATTTTTGGGCCAAAGTGCAAAAATCAAAATCTGCTTCTTCCTCTCCAAAACCACCATACCCATGGCATTCTTGTAAATAGGCCGAACTTTGGGGGTAGTTTGGTCATTGGTCGAACCTCCCCAAATGCCTCTAAATAGAGGGGTAAGGTGAAAGAGAAAATTACTAATTCACGTGTTATCGAATCTGACTGATCAGTTCGTTAATCTATTTTTTTCTCTTTCTCGGTTTACAGTTGTTGTTTAGAGATCACGGGATTGGTGAACAGTGTTCTTGCGAAGCACGCGGTGCATATGACTCACATGCTTGTGATAATTATTAAGATCTAGCGGATCGTGACTAATATTATTTCGTCTTTTCTCGATGAGTAGTGTTTTTGCATAATCTTGTTGTTTACGGTATTTTTGGCAAAAGAAATAAGCCGCTTTTTGGTTAGTCCTAGTGGAGAACCGATAGAGGTATCAGACGTCTAATACTCCGAGACGAATCATTGCTGATAGTTGCTCTTCTCGCTCGGCTGCATTCCAATTGGAATTTGGAGACAAGGTATACATATGTTATATTAATCAATTTAATTTGTAAGTACATTAAAGTTTTAGAAATCAATTAAGGAGATGAACTGTAAAAGGTTTAAATTGGGTTTTGATGCCAAAAAAATACTGAAGGTGGACCGCCTTGGAAAGTTTCCTGACATACCTCATTTAATCCTTGGCTTAAGTTAGAAGTAAATTTTTTGTTTTACAGTCTTTTTGTAATTTAAGTCTCAACGGTATTTGGTAGCCCCAAAACCCAACATGGTTTACCTTTATTTGAACTTATTATTATATATGGATATTCAATGAGTATGTAGTGTTTGTTTATTTTTCTTATTTTAGTTAATATCAAATTCTAGCATTAAATTTAAGGAAATGACAATAGAACTTATTGTTAGTTCTCATAATTATGGATCTTGACATTGCATTATGGATTGATTCTCCAATAATTACGGTTATGAGTACCTCTAATTTAAGAGGGAGAAAGAAAAGTAGGAGAAGTCAAATCACGTGTCATATGATCATAAGAAAGTAATATTCTAGAAGCATTTAGGGGAAAGTTCTCACGTTCCTTTATTAATTATATAATGCAAAACGAAAGATAAATGTACACTATATGACAAGAGGAGGCTTCAAATGTCTACATTTTTTGTGCCTCCATCATGCCTCAATTTTTTAAAACTTTAATAACTCAAGATTTAAAACTTAAAAGTCAAAATAAAACCGTTAGATGTGATCTATGTTATTTTCTCTATGTGCTCATAAAAAATTATCACATTTCAATTTGGTTTTTATGTGAATCAACAAGTTCAAAAATCAACGTCTATAAATCATCCAAATTAGTGCATTGTTTACAAGCTCTTGATGACAATCAAAATAAAATTGAAATGTCATAATTTTTTAAATGTGCATAGATAAAATGATGTAGATCATATCCAACGGTTTTATTTTAATTTTTAAGTTTTAAATTTTGAATTATTAAAGTTTTAAAAAATGGAGGCACAAAAAATGGAGGCATTTGAACCCTCCTCATATGACAATCATATATATAAACTTTGCTAGCTTAATAAGTATAAAAATTAAATAGAAGCCTTACAACTATGAAATAGCATAAAAAAAAAAAAAAAAAAACTGCAAGGAGATTGATACATGCTTTTAGCGCAATATTTATTAGCAAAAAAAAAAAAAAAAGCAAAAAAGTTGCACGTTGGGCAGTAGAAAAGGTTCACATAGCTACCCAATACTTTTTAGCGCAGTACATGCTTTTTGAGTGATTGATAAGTCTAACCGATCTCTTAACATATTTTGCCAACTAAAGTTTGAACTTAAACATCGATCTACGGGTAGACTTCGATGATAGACATGAAGCCAACCGTATGCACAATATTGTAAGAAGAAAATCCAGCTCTGTTGAATAACGATTTCCAGTCTTGCTCATCTCGTTCTACTCCTGTGGTAGATGTCAGCATGACCATATCAAACAACAACAGTGGTTCCTCAGATACATTGGCAGAGGTGTATCCGACGACAGCTTCCATAATAATGACCTTGCCTCCTGTTTCCGTAGAACTAATTGCTTCTTTACATAACTTCAGTATCTTTATGCAGTCCTCATCATCCCAACAATGAAGGATCCACTGCAATTAAAATTAAGAACATAAGAGGTTAATGTAATCCACTAACATATTATATGTCTATGCGTGTGTGGAATATTTTTTTTTTATAATTACCTTGAGAAGCACCGCATCTGCTGGAGGAATGAAGTTAAACATGTCTCCTGAAACAAACTTCACAATATCATCATTTTGAAAGCCTTGTACCACATGTGGTAGATCCAAGACTGTGCATTTCACATGTGGATAATGCATAGCAATGGATTTTGCTAGTGTGCCTGGGCCACCCCCTACATCTACTAAAGATTCTATCCCCATGAATATATTACCACCACTCTTAATAATAACATCAGTGAAAATGCTACAGGAGCTTATCATAGCATTGTTAAACATCTCGTTCAACTTTGAGTTATGACCTGTCATTGCCCAGAAGCTGCAATTGTGTGCCATTTCAAATGGCGTTTGTTTGTCTTTGTCCTCCTGTTTAAACCAATCACCCATACATAAATAAGCTTTCAGCATAATATCTTTGAGAACATCAAGCTGGAAAAGGATGAACGGAAGCAAATTTAACGGTCCTTCCTTGTTGGTCAGGAGGAGTGATGTAGGGGTTAGGTCATACATGATCTCTGACCCTTCACTAGGACAAGTTTGCTCGTGAATTAAGCCGAAATGGCTCAATATGCGCATCAGGCGGTACAAATGGGATTTTTTTGAATGGGGGAGGGAAAGGGCGGAATGAAGCTGACTTAGGGTCATAGGTTGGCCATGGTTGCTGATTTCATCAAGTATACCGAGGTCTAGAGCACATTTGAGAGATATGGGTTTGATGAAACCAAATATCATCTTCCATAACTCTGCTATAGCTTGGGATTGATCACTCTCCATGCTCTCAGGATAAGAGTTTTATGTTTTTCTCAAACGAAATATCATCTTCACCTTTATAATCTGAAGTTGAGGGATGGACCATGGATAGCGGCAGACAAGTACTGACCCATGGACCATATCGTGACAATATATAAATAAATATTGTTTGGTGCTCCTATATATTTATTTTGGTTACTATTGTAAGGATATAATTAATAAGAATAATTCAAAAACTGAATTATGTATACATGCCCATATTGATGGTGATCAGCCAGTGCAAAAATTTGAATTTTTTTATCTTTTTATTTTTTTCAAGGTGAAAGGCATATGCTGCAACAATCGATATATATAAAATTGGAATACTTAATAACACTACGAGGATCTGTCTTTAATTTGTGGGTTTGAAAATACTATATCCGTGATTATATCGTCGGAAAAGACAACCTCGAAGTAACGAAGTAATTGATGTAATAATAACTATTTTCGTGGGTCGTCGAAGTATTGATGTATTTGCATGTGCAGGACTAATCTTTTCTCTCTTTTTTTTGTTTTTTTGGTATCAGGGATATTTTTTTTGTATGCCTGCGTGCCCAGTAATTAATATACAAAAAAAACAATTCTCGTATAAACCAAAAACAAATTGAGATCCATTTTATTTCGAGGTGATAATTCATTTTGAAATTATCCAGCAATTTAATTTAAATGTTTTCATGAGAAACGAAAAATTATGACAAATTCTCCAAATTATAGTAGTCTCTTTGTCAGCGTGGGATTAATTGTTTTTATATTTTTCATTTACAATTGTTTTTCTCAGTGATGTTGATTATTTAAAGACATTTTTTAACCTCCCTTTTCTCCTTACAACATAAGATATTCACAAATTGCAAAACTAAACAACACGAATTAATTTTTCTTTTGATCTAAAAAATTATGGTACTAACAACTCGAAACACTAACACTCTTACACAATGTGACTGCGCATATGATTATATCGGTACTTCTAAATTTTGCCTGAGGTTTGCTTTTGATCTTTTAGTCGATTACATCTTTGAAAGAATTGAGATCAATATTCCTAACTAACTTGTTAGAAAAATCACAAAATTATCCCCTCCTCCCATCCAAAAATAGAGAAATTTACACACACACACACACACACACATCATTACTTTATGATTTAGATACAAAAATTAAAAGGACATTTACTCTTGAAATTAATTAGAGGGATTAGATTGTACAACTACTTATTTTCATTTGTGCAACTAAGGGGAGCGGTGCAACGTACTAATCTTTCATCTTAAAAAATAAGGGGAACGGTCCCCGTTGTCTGACCAACGGACGGTAGGGAGGGCATATGTAAGCAAAATTGTCATGTAGTGTTATAATTAGTTGAGTACATTTAATTTGATCATTTTATTAGTTTGGTGGGGTGTTCTTTGTATTATCGTATGCTATCTACTACTGCAAGTGTACAAGGCAAAATATCATTCACTCTCATACACTCTCCAATGCTAAATTTTAAGCATGGGGTAGAGGTAAGAAATTAATCTAGTTTAAAATTACATTGTATATATCTAGAACTATAGCATTAATTTAGGACCTTTGTTTTTCATTTTCTTCTTACAGTTTTACTTAGCCTTGACTATTTAAGGCTTAACCTTGAGTAATGGAAGGATTAGTTAAGGTTTTTATCTGGCATGCATGTAGAACTGCACCTTGCATTTTAGAAGCATATAATTTAATTGTGTCACTGAAAGTGTTTTAGAATAACCATTTCTTATGGATAAACTCCTAGAAAAACTATGCAATAATTTCTTGTATGAATGAATACTTGAAATTGTGTGTAATCATGATACTTGTGACACAAAATAAATTTATTTGCAAAATTTTGATTTCTCAGAAAAATAGAAACTACAAAAAATTCAGAAATTAAGAAAATACAAAAAAAAAAATTCAGAAAACAAAAAAAACAGAATAAAAGAGAAAATATAAAAAATGAGTACGGGTGTCTACGCAAGACTGGTTTTTGTGAACGTTTTAGTTGTGAATGACGATGTTGTTGTTGTTTAATTATTCAAAATTTCAATAATTTTGAATGATCGATGTTGCTGGCTGTAAATACATCTTTTTCTCAATAACACTTTATATTTGAAGCCACATAATTAATCTAAAAAAGAATATTCAACTATCGTCTACTTGTCTCATGAGTTTTAAGAATCAAAGTACTAGTTGGCATGCATGACATATTTCTTTGTTTGTAGTAGACTAGTAGTTGACTAGTTGATAACTCGATCAAAGAAAGAGACCCAGCCATGCCACAGTTATATTGAGTTCAACATGTGGTAATATTCTATGATATGACATATTTCCTTGTTTGTAGTAGACTAGTAGTTGACTAGTTGATAACTCGATCAAAGAAAGAGACCCGGCCATGCCACAGTTATATTGAGTTCAACATGTCGTAATATTCTATGATATGACATATTTCTTTGTTTGTAGTAGACTAGTAGTAGACTAGTAGTTGATAACTCGATCAAAGAAAGAGACCCGGCCATGCCACAGTTATATTGAGTTCAACATGTGGTAATATTCTATGATATGACATATTTCTTTGTTTGTAGTAGACTAGTAGTAGACTAGTAGTTGACTAGTTGATAACTCGCGATCAAAGGAAGAGACCCGGTCATGCCACAGTTATATTGAGTTCAACATGTGGTAATATTCTATGATATGACATATTTCTTTGTTTGTAGTAGACTAGTAGTAGACTAGTAGTTGACTAGTTGATAACTCGATCAAAGAAAGAGACCCGGCCATGCCACAGTTATATTGAGTTCAACATGTCGTAATATTCTATGATATGACATATTTCTTTGTTTGTAGTAGACTAGTAGTTGACTAGTTGATAACTCGATCAAAGAAAGAGACCCGTCCATGCCACAGTTATATTGAGTTCAACATGTGGTAATATTCTATGATATGACATATTTCTTTGTTTGTAGTAGACTAGTAGTTGACTAGTTGATAACTCGATCAAAGAAAGAGACCCGGCCATGCCACAGTTATATTGAGTTCAACATGTGGTAATATTCTATGATATGACATATTTCTTTGTTTGTAGTAGACTAGTAGTTGACTAGTTGATAACTCGATCAAAGAAAGAGACCCGGCCATGCCACAGTTATATTGAGTTCAACATGTGGTAATATTCTATGATATGACATATTTCTTTGTTTGTAGTAGACTAGTAGTAGACTAGTAGTTGACTAGTTGATAACTCGCGATCAAAGAAAGAGACCCGGCCATGCCACAGTTATATTGAGTTCAACATGTGGTAATATTCTATGATATGACATATTTCTTTGTTTGTAGTAGACTAGTAGTAGACTAGTAGTTGACTAGTTGATAACTCGATCAAAGAAAGAGACCCGGCCATGCCACAGATATATTGAGTTCAACATGTGGTAATATTCTATGATATGACATATTTCTTTGTTTGTAGTAGACTAGTAGTAGACTAGTAGTTGACTAGTTGATAACTCGCGATCAAAGGAAGAGACCCGGCCATGCCACAGTTATATTGAGTTCAACATGTGGTAATATTCTATGATATGACATATTTCTTTGTTTGTAGTAGACTAGTAGTAGACTAGTAGTTGACTAGTTGATAACTCGCGATCAAAGGAAGAGACCCGGCTATGCCACAGTTATATTGAGTTCAACATGTCATAATATTCTATGATATGACATATTTCTTTGTTTGTAGTAGACTAGTAGTTGACTAGTTGATAACTCGATCAAAGAAAGAGACCCGGCCATGCCACAGTTATATTGAGTTCAACATGTGGTAATATTCTATGATATGACATATTTCTTTGTTTGTAGTAGACTAGTAGTAGACTAGTAGTTGACTAGTTGATAACTCGCGATCAAAGAAAGAGACCCGGCCATGCCACAGTTATATTGAGTTCAACATGTGGTAATATTCTATGATATGACATATTTCTTTGTTTGTAGTAGACTAGTAGTAGACTAGTAGTTGACTAGTTGATAACTCGATCAAAGAAAGAGACCCGGCCATGCCACAGTTATATTGAGTTCAACATGTGGTAATATTCTATGATATGACATATTTCTTTGTTTGTAGTAGACTAGTAGTTGATAACTCGATCAAAGAAACAGACCCATGCCACAGTTGATTAGGAGGGCCGGCTGCCATTGATTCAAATGTCGACTACTTGTCTCATGAGTTTTAAGAATCAAAGTCCTAGTTGGCATGCATGACATATTAATGGACGTCTCGATCATGACTAGATGGACGGTCCAAATTTGTTTTGATCCATTCCAGAATTTGCCTTTATTATTAATGTGTACTTTGTAGTGAGAAAAATTATAAATTGACATATTAATAAATTGAGTAATTAAGTTCAAATGGAGAAATAACTAATTTTCAAATTTGAATGGGGAAATATCTAATTAAAGAAGTTATGATGGGTATATATCTAAATTTCTTATTAAAATTTGATTGGAGATCAAATTTTTCATTTTTTTACTATATATTAAGTATTTTACAAAACTACTATTTTTCAGTGACCCAAAATTGTCTGAAAACAATAGTTTTGTAAAATACTTAATAAATAGTAAAAAAAATAAAAAAAATGTAAAATTTGATCTCCATGCATATTTTAATAAGAGTATCATGGTGAACGGTTTGAATCAACTATTTGAACTTTGAAAATTGCAAAACCAAATTGTTATAAGATGTTGTAACTTTCGAATATTGTAAGTGGAATATCCCTGTACTATTAATTACTAGGTGTAGTTTTTGAAACAGGATTTGAATATAGGCATAATATTGTGGTCAACTGCACGAGGTGCTGGAACGTAGATGGCGAGAGATCTATCAAGTGTCAGAAAATAGCACCCACCATCAAACATGAGTAAGCAAGCACATAATTGTTATTAACCTTGACTACTGCTCATTAATCAAACGACATAGCATTATAGTTTGTTAATTTGTAGTTGGAAGGAAACATAAAAGTTCACATGGTTTAGAGTTCCATTAATTCTTGAGGAAAGAGCATAAAAACAAAGCTCTCCAGATAATCATGTATTTCATGTATTTGGAGTGATTGATAGGTAATTACTAAATGGAAATGTTTATGATGCAAAATGGGTACTAAAAAGTTGGCGTGTGGCTGAAGCATTATTGGTGCATACTAATAGAGGTTTATTGTAAAATTCAAGGAGTTTTAGAATATTTCTTGCATTAGTAAGTCATTGAGTTGCAAAAATAATATAGTTTAGCTATACAACTTTTCATTAAAAAGAAATTATTAAATGAAATTACTCTTTCTTTTCAAAAAGATACAGGTGGAGTAACAAGATTTGTGAGTATCACGCTCAAATTGGACAAGAGGTTACAAGGAGTGAAGCCGCAATGATTCAATGGTGCGGGCAAAATGTTTTCACTAGTAAAATTGTAACAGTATGTATTGCTTATAAATTCTCAAAAACCAAGATTGTTTTTTGTTGTTTAGGTCCAACTTCCTTTGCTCCAATAATTGAAACAACTATGTTGATAGTTGAAAGAAGTGGTAGCCAATGGGTGGTGGGTATATTTTGAGACGATGTGTTCTACAAGTTCTTGCAATTTAGTATTGTATTTTGTAATGTCTTTTGGTATTTTGATACAATGTAGAATAATTATACTGTGTCTAATTATACTATGACTGATTAATGTTAATTACATTCTTTTTGCTCTATATTTCATTTTTTTTGTAATTTGGCTGAATATGAATTATTGGAGAATGTAAATGGGTCGGTACCGGGTTGGTACATGGAAGATTGTAGAATGAGGGCATGTTGGTATGATGTTATTTAGGCTTGTTATTACCATGGGTTTATCCATGGAATAACGAAAATCATCTTCCCATGCAAATATTATCCCTTGGAAATACTAAAGTGGGGCCCACATTTGCTAACCATGGAATTTTTTTTTTTTTGATAAAAGGCTTTTGAGCCCGTTTTATTTAAGAAACTTGGAATAACCATGGAAATATTCTGGTGGGTCCCATGTATGCTGCCCTTGGAAATAAACAGGTCGGCCCCACGTTCGCTTACCTTGGAAATAGTCGGGTGGGGACCACGTACACTTCCTTGGAAATACTTACGTGGGTTTTTATCATGTCTGTCGCATACTGAAATTCTAGGTACCTTGACTTGAATGGAATGCAATAGCGTGCTTAGCATGATATCTCTAGCGAGCTTTGACCAAATTAGGTTGACTCGGTTCTCATGTAGCACCGGCCTAAGAAACTGTTTGTAACTTTATATGCAGTTCTACCTTCTTAATTGGCAAACGTTTTTTTTGAGTAAAGTTGGAGGTCAAGCTATCCAACTATTTAATACCCTTGTTATTACAATAAAGGATTTTTTTCATCTGGATTTCGAACCCATGACCTCTTACATAGAGACCATATGCCCATGGTTTGGAAACTCGGCCGATTCTGAGTCAACTTGGTATTGGCCATGTCCAGTCCGAGTTTCACCCGAGTCTCGCGGCCATATGATTTTTTCAGCAAACCTCGGTTGAACAGTGTTTGCCTCAGCCAAGTCATCCGATTTTCAGGCCGAGTACCACTACTAGAATTGACTCTTTTTTCATGCTCCCGAAAATGGCTTTTTCCAATGGATTACCCTTGAAAAAAGCCCAAAAATCGCCATTTTCAAGCGCTACCCTTGAAAATACTACCGTTGATAATACCCTCCTTGCAAATAGTCAGTATTTCCAAGGGGACCGTTGGAAATACTCTTTTCTAGCTTTTTTCAAGAGACTACCCTTGAAAAAAGGGCCGTTGGAAATACTTTCAAATTTGGCCACTGTCTACATTATTTTCAAGGGGAGCATCGTGGAGCCCACCAGATTATTTTCAAGGGGAGGGAACATGGGTCCCACTTGAACATTTCCAAGGGTGACACCCCTGGGACCCACTTGAGTATTTTCAAGGGTAGTTTACGAGGGACCCACTAGAGTATTTTCAAGGGTAGTTTACGGGGGACCCACTAGAGTATTTTCAAGGGTAGTTTACGGCGGACCTACCCCAGCATATCCATGACCAGCGAAAGTGGGCCCCACCTGGTCAGAAATTGGCGCTATTATTTGAATGGGCCGTGCATTTTTTCCATAGATATACCCCTGGAATTACTAGCCTCCTATTTTTGGTACCAGAATGCTTTCATTGGACAATCCTCCCGGTACCAACCCAGTATTCCTTTACAATCCCCAATTCCCATTCAAACTGAGAACACATCTTACAAATCGATAGAAAACACATTGAGAAAAGAGATTGCAAAGCATTTAATAAGCATAATCATTAACATAGCATAATCAACACATTGTATCAAAATAAGGTGGAAAACCCTTTACAACACAGTATTGTGTGCTTGAACATTGCTAATATAAACAAAATATACACACTATGCTATGAGTTAACAAAAATTCACATAATACGCTACCCAAAATATACCTACTATACCATGAGTTAACAAAAATTCACATAATAAGTTACGCAAGACCCATTCACCTTGCTGATATGCTACCTTGTAAATTCACAAAAATCTAAACTTTCTGGCACACTACAAGGCATGGTTCAGTTTGTAGGTAAATTGGCCCACCATTCGTCATCCCTTGCAATTTCTCCATTTCCAAGTGGAGCTTGATTCAATAGTGCTTGAAACGAGTCTCTCTGATTTGGTTGCATTGGAAAAGGAAGACCCTATGTATTACCAATTACCACATATATAGAGACAGCATGTTATATTTATGAGGGATTTTGCATGTACACCCTCAAAATAATTAATTTTGCAATTTAAGCATTGGGATCATTAATTGTACCTGAAAAGTAGGCAAACTCCTAGTTACACCTTGCTCAGTTCCAGAAATGTTCGGTTGAGCCTAAGTTTAACAATGCACAATGTAAAATGTTATTGTACCTTTATTACCAATGCTTTGCTAGAAAACCATAACAGTGTCAGAATACGCTATATGATAATTGCAGAAATACCAAATGAGTTCATAGGTTAATGGTGGTACCTGAGTAGTAGGCAAATTCCCAATGACACCTTGCTCAGTTCCAGAACTGTTAACTTGAGCCTAAGTTTCACAATTCGAAAGGTTTAATGTTAGTATACATCCACAACAGTAGCAAATAAGCCATATACAACTTACATAATCACTAATACATATTACTTGTAAATACTACATTCACAACAGGAGCTAAACTTTCTTTTAGAATAGTTGCCTATTTTGTAACACTAATACATATTACTTGCAAATTCTTCGTCAACACAGTAATATTTTCAATTTAAACAAATTGAAATTTGCTATGAGACCCCGCTCAGCCATTTGAATTGGTATGTTCTAGAAAGCAAGCACTTCGAACTATAAATGATTAATGTGTATTTGATTTTATGTTGAAGTATAATTATGGAACTATAAGTTGTGTATCTGATTCGAATCTTATATATACTTAGAGGTTTATGTAGTGTATTATGAAATATTCAATTTTAGCCCTAATTTATGACCCATATTGCACTAAAGGAATGTAGTTCACAAACCTGCAATGTAGGTTTTGGTACACCACACATTGAGAATAATTGGCTGAAGTACCAGTCATAAGTTGCCATTTTTCTTTCCTTCTCAGCCTCCGCCTCATCTTGACGACGTTCACTCTGAGCTAAGAGCAATCCTACTTCTGCGCGAGAGAACATTGACTGCTCCCCATTTAGCACACCAGAAATAGAAGATGTGTGGTGCTGTTTGGCTCGGGTGGTTGCTGGTTGCACCTTGTTTTGAAGAATGCTTCCAAATCCTCGGACCCCGTGTTTTGATCTGCCAACAGCTGAGAGAAACATGGTGTTCTCGTCCATGTCAGAATTGGCCTGATCAGCCATCATGTCCCTCACCTTTTGCTATGAGTTGTTCCAAATTTGAAATAAGAGGGGAAAAAAATTAAATCATTACTCAATCAGCCCTGTGCTATAAATACTGTACATATTGTACTTATACTGAAAATGACAGAGGCTACAGTTTGCAAGGCTTAAAAAACAACAGAAAGTGTTGTAAGCTTGTCAGTACCAGTGGAGGTGCTGTGGCACTTAGTGGTTTGAATTTTTCAATAAATTGTATGTATGTAATAGGTAGAGTTGTAAGTAGATATATCTTTTTTACAGTTGGTAGCTACTACCCGGTCTTTCAAATAAAAAAATTGAATGCATTGCAATGTATGTAATGCAACTTACATAAACTGCCTGTGAATCTGTGTTGGTAAAATTTAAGGAATTGACATCCAAATCCGGAATCTCCGTGCAACTCTCATCGGTAATTGACTCCATTGGCCCGTTACCATCAGTAATTTCGTTGTTGGCCTCCGCAGCCTTCATGGCAGCTTCGATTTGGGCCACAATCGGTGATTTGCCATTCACTTTAGAACAATGAAGATGGGCATAAAGTTGTACTTTTGATGGTTCTTTTCCTTTGCGCAATTTTGTCTCCACATGAAAAATAATAAACAAGCAATAGTAAATGTCACAACAGTTATCCAAAATCGAACTCACAAAAAAACAAAATAATTTAAAAGGCACAAAAAAGAAAAATAACTTATTATGTGAATTTTTGTTAACTCGTAGCACAGTGGTTATATTTTGGGTAACTCACCCATGTTCAAGTACCAGCCCAGTGTGATACTAGTTAAAAAAAACTCACATAATAAGTTGGTTTCCCATAATATATTAGAAGGTTAGCAAGTCTTTCAAGTTCACACAACAACAGTCACAGACTCATAATATATGTTGAAATATCTCAAATAGATTTTCATGGTTCTCTAGTCAAACATGAACAAATCGAATATATACAGTACATGCAAGATTTAACAAATCTTATTACAAGACCAATATAAGGAATCACATATATTAGAGATAATAAGAGTTAACTAAATCTATTTTCAGACACTACACATATTAAAACATATCAAAAAGAAACCCAAACCTTTAATTTCTACATAATCCAATCCATTTTAAAAAATCAGCAGCTGAACAGTACCAAAATTATCCAACTCATGTTGGTATGCAATCAGATCTAAATATGAACAACCCAATTTGATCTTATGAACATCAGAGTAATCTGATTTCCTGTGCAATTTATTAAATGACCTTATTTCTGAGTATACTATAAAATATTCGCTAATAACATAATAGTTCGTAGAGTTTACCAGCATTTGATGGTGCTGGTGTGCGCTTGCTGACCCACCGTGGTGTGCCGTGATATTACGTTTCTTGCGGTTTTCCTGGTTTTGTGTACTAATTTGTTTCCAATCTTGTGTGAAAAACAAATCACACAAACCATGCCAGGTGGGGTGGTCAAGGCACCAATGCGGAACCGTGGCCTTCCATAATTGTATGTTTGTACCATATCTTAAGGTCCATGTAACCCTCGCCGTGTGAAGCTCCTCGGTAACCCTTTTGGTTGCTATGGCCTCCAAAACATCCCGACAATGATCGGGGTCTTCCCCTTCCTTGTACCTGAATTTTTTCTGCAAAAACACATATGCACTGCCTTAATAGTGGTCATTGACACTAAAATCGTAAAAAGTGCAACTCATGAACTTGAATGTCTTTCATACCGTTCAATTAAGTCACTGTGCTTATTAACCCTAAATATTCAATTAACTTTTCATGACTTATCCAATCAATTTGTTTTGGGACGTCAAAGGCTAGGATTATAATCCATGATATACTGTAATTTAAAAAAAGGGTACCAAAAAGAGAAACTCGATATTATCCTTTGTGTTATCATCATAGGCATGGAAGCTTCTCAATGGTCCTGGCATATTCTGCAGAGCAAGCCTATTGATAACAACATGCATTAAAATGTTGGACTCAACAGGTATGTAGGAAATATTTTGTACTCAGTTCTGTAGAAAATCTACATATTTTTGTACTCAAAAGGTATGAACCGGATAGGAAATTTTTATACCGTGCAAAAAGCTTAAAATTTATAAATACACCATGAAAAGTACTAAAATAGTGATTTTGCCGAAAACAACTCGATCCAGACCAGAGGCTGAATGGAAGAGACGAACGTTAAGAATCTGTAATGAAGATCAATAAATGAATAACAGTTTATTACAGTAGTTTTAGATGAAAGGACAGCTTACCTAGTGATTGCTGTTTTAATTTGATTTGGATTGTCGTCGGATGTGAACTCGCGAGGCCCAACGGGCCAGATTATCGGGCGGTCTTCTAGTTTATCCGTTGATTTTCTCATAATTGAAGGACCTCGTCCCTTCTTCTTTGGGGGTTCCGGTGGTGCAAGTTCACGGTCTGGACTAGCATTTGAACAGTCAAGGGCATCAGGTACGGCCTGTGAACAGCCCTTTCTCTTTGAAAATTTTCTGGAAGTTGCCCTTTTTAGACCAGTTTTTTTGGGGGGCATTTTTGCTGTGTTAAAAACCAACATTAATGAGTTATATAAGGATATAAGTATGCACTAGCTAAGATAATATAGAAAGCACAACAATTGCCAATAATGATGCATTTTTCCAATGGGAGGTGCTATTTTAATGTTTACATAGAGCAGAAAGGTTGGTCATCTTGTTGTATACATACATTCACATACTCGATTCTAATGTTTGACTTATGAATGAAATGAAACCTAAGGACATATGAGTTGCAGCAAAATATATATATATATAATCTAAAAGGGGTTTTTTTTTTTTTTTTTTGCAACTCAAACATCCTTAGGTTTCATTTCATATATAACATCAGAATTGATCTGTTCTGAATTCTGACACACTGGCTTTATATTATAATATCACCAACGAGTAAACCTTCCTAGCCTAGGGTTTGAAATTTACAAACCCATAAGAAGCAGTTCAAATCCTTGGTATAAGCCTCACAAAATGGGAGAGGCAAAAATATGCAAAACCCTAGACTCAAATTAGGTTTCCTTCTCAAGTAAAGACCCGATAAATGAAAATTGGAGGGACATTACCAATTTAGTTCGAATTAGATGAAGTTTTGAAGGACTTCTTCCAATTTTCTCTCAAGCCGTTGCTGAGAAGTGGTACCGGATATACACAGCAGGGGTGAGATTTCTGTGCAACATGATTTATTGGGAGAGAGGGGTGTATTATAGGAGGGCAAAAATTTGGTGAAAAATGAGAGGGAAATTATGGCGGCCATCGATCGATCGTACTCCGGAGAGGGAAATTTTACTTTTTTTCGGAAGAGATTGGGGGGAAATGAAAATTGGGGCTAAGTTTCAGCTTTTGCGTCTTCTCTACATTGATCGTAGAATACACAGGGAGCTATTATGCGTATCGGATGCCTCATCATGATCTGAGTCGTTGGGTCTCCGCAATAATCCGCATTGATAACTTTAATATTCGTGCAGATGACAGTTCAACGGTACGAGATCTTTAATGTTACATCCGGAGCTAGTGTTCGCTTCTCAGAGTGTGCTTACAAAGTTCCAAATACAACTAATTGTACTTGTTTTAAACCTTGAATCCACTCACGTCTAGGATTGCAAGTGTACAATCCTATCCGTGTAGTAAAATAAGGTATCGATCCTCAGGGACGGTTAAACTCAATTCTAGACTTTCACAAATCCAAGTTAGGTACTAGAAGTTTGAAGAATTGGGTTTGATTTGTTTCAATTTCTAAATTTCAAAAGACAATTCAATTAAAGGTAAATGAAAGCGATTAAAAGATTTGGTTTTGAATCAATTATAAAATGTGTTCTTAGGGTTTCAGACTTCATCTCCAAACTTTTCCTTCTCTGGACCTATCATACAACTCGCATCATCTCTGATGCGACCTGTGTGATGCGACTCGCATCATCTCTGATGCGGGTCGCATGGCCCTCGAGCAGAGCTGACATGAGTTCGTATCTAAGTTGATTTCTTGTGCGAGGCTTCGACCTGTGGCTCTCGCCTACTGGTATCTAACCTAGATTGATTGTCTGGTTAACTAGAAGTATCTATAACCTCTCGATAATAGAAATTTCACCTCTCGGTTACTATTGATCTTAGATCTACTTCAAGTGCTCAATTACAATTGCAAGATACATCAAGGCCTAATTACTAGAAGAGATGCTATAGACATCTAACAGTAGACAATCAAGAATCAATCAAGAAATCACAATCAAGCAAACAATGAATACTCAAACAACAATCACACAAGTTCAACATTAGATCAAAACATCATTCAACTCAAAGAAAAGGTTTGGAGATTACATCTTAACCCTAAGAAACAGGGATCTACTCAAGCATAACAAAAGTAAACATGAAAGAGAGAGAGAATAGGCAGATCATAATGGAGCTCGAAGATCCAAGGTGGATTGGAGAGGATCTTGCAATCTTCTCTTCTTCTCCTCTTCTTCAAGCAAGCTCCAATCTCCTTCTTCTCTCTTGATCTTCGCTCTTTTTGTGTTCTGGAATGTAGAGGGGGAAAAAGCCTCCTCAATTCTGGCATAGGACCTCTTTATATAGGCAACAGAGTTGACTTTGGGCTTGTCAGATTTAATTTGAACTGGGCGGCAACAGTTGATGCGACTCGCATCAGGTGGATGCGACTCGCATCAGATGGTCTTCAAGAGAGAGCAGTGAGGGTCGCATCGCAGGTCGCTTTGGGCTTGGATGCGACTCGCACCAGATGAATGCGACTCGCATCAGAGCTTCCTGAAGTCTGCCAATTGCCTGATTTTGCCCAAATTTCGCTTGATTCCTGCAAAGTAAAAACCAAAACTTAGCAGTACCACATTCTATGGATGTTCAATGTAAAAGGCACCTTTTATTGGTTCAAAACATAGATTTTCATATGGAAACAAGTCGAAATGATAGGTCTAATAATGTGATAACAAATTCCCCCAAGCTTAAACTTTTGCTTGTCCTCAAGCAGAAATCTAAAAATTGGTACCGGTTTGGACTCTAAATGCAAATTTCCTAAATGCAAGAATTTATATGAGTTGTTTCAATTGGGAACTTTAAAAATCATGTTGGTATAACTTGGACTTTCCTAATTGACCTTGATTCTCCACACAAATCGACCAACCAAACTTCAAATTCTGAAATATTTGAATACTTGTAAAGCTGAGCACTTGAATCAATCAAGTTATCATTTATCTATTTAACTATTGTCCTCATTTGTGGAGATTTTCCCTTTTTAACCCCCCCAAGCTTGGAACAAGCTTAGGTCAGAAAGTTGCAGACTTCGCGTGTTGATATGTGCAAAATTTTCTTCTCTTTTTTTTTCTAAGTGGGAGACGAGCTCAAAGGCGCCCTAAAAGGACTTATTGCCAGTACTCTTATGTTCTCCGTCTTTTCGTTTCTTCTCTTTTTTTTTTATATATATATATATATATATTTTTTTTTTTTTTTTTTTTTTTTATTTGTTTTATTTAGGAGATGAGCTCAAAGGCGCCCTAAAAAGGACTTATTGCCAGTACTCTTGGTTTCTCCATCTATTATTATATTTTTATTCTTTTGCACATATCATGAATACACACATCCTTTGATATTCATTCATACCAAATGATATCCCAAACTTTCTTTATCAATAACCCCCATTTCCCTATTTGAGAAGGCACAAGTCAATTTCTAAATGAGTTTCTCAATACATTTCAAGTTTTCATCATTACAAATGGTCAAAACATTCGTCCTCATCAGTTTGTTGGTCAATTATGGGATAGTTCGAATCTCCTAGGGTCATCCTGATCAACACCAACAATTATTCAAAAAGTTTCCAATTTACACAATCACACAAATTCCTACCTAAAAATGCAATAAACAAGTAAACATGATCTAAGTAAGAACGAATAAATCCTAAAAATCCTAAAGTCACCCCCCCAAGCTTAGTCTGAGCATTGTCCTCAATGCTTCAAGACTCTAGGATAAAGCAAAAGGAAGGGGAGAAGAAAAACAAACCTGCTCAGTCATCGGAGGGGTCGAACCTCCAATCGCGCAAAACATCCTCAATGTCACCCACTCTGCGCTGTAAGTCGTAGAGAATGGCACCCTGCTCAGACCTCATGTCATAGACGAGGCTGTAGATATCCTGGATAGTGGGTGAGGGAACTGGTGGTGGATAGGAAGGACCATCATATGAAGTGGAGGGGCCAGCATGATAGGTAGATGTGCCTGCCTGGAAGGGAGATGTGGCTGCCTGGAATGTGGAATCATGGAAGTGCATAGGAGAAGTGTAAGGGTGGGCAGGAGAGAGAGGGACATCTGGCATGGCGACGTCATCATGGACTGGAGAAGTGGGCTGGATAGGAGGAGAAGGTGGCGCCGGCTCGTCTGGCAGGGGCTCGGTGAAAAACCAGGTGCTCTCATCATCGAAAGACAAGGGTGCAAGGCGGAGAGGCATCAGATGCAAGCCATGACCCTTCAGAGCCCAGAAGTACCGAGAACTGTGGCCAGCAGGACCGCGCTCAATCTTTAGAAAAGTCGCCCGCTCGTATGCCCTGGCATCCAGGGTGAGATGGCCAGTAGAGAGAGTGAGGCCTGCGGTCGAGACGCCAAGCCTGTCAGCGATCAGGGTGACATAGGCGCCAATGCGAACAGCGCCACCCACCTTCGTGTTGCGCTGGAGATCCACCCAGTGACGGACCATGAACAACATCAGGTCCGGTCGCACCAACTCAGCCTCAGGACGGAGCATGTGGTCCATAAGGCAAAGGTCCTCCTCATTGACTCGGGCTGCAGTCTCCCCGCGTGCGAAGATAGAGCAGCCGATGGTGCGCTGGATGCACCGCAGTACCGGGTGAGAGATGGCAATGCTGCGGTACTGGGCACTGGTGGCACTCATCATCCCAGAGATCAGACGCCAGAAATGAGCCTTGTCGAACCCCACGCGATGGTCAAGGAAATCGGTATCGGGGTCGCTGTCAAATCCGAACCACTCACGGAGTCGGACCAGAGTGAGCCGGTGCGTCTGGTTGAGCATCTGGAACTTGATGTAGTAGTAGCCATGCACATCCTGACGCAGCTTGAGAGAGGAGAGGAACTCGAGGGTAAGCTCGGTGTAGCAGTTACGCTCGATTGCCCAGAAGGCGGGAGTGAACCCGATCCTTCCAGTGAGACGAAGGAATTCCTCGCGAACCCCAAAGGCATCCAAAGTGTCGAAATCGACTCGGCGCGTGTTCTCATAAGTGCGCTGCCTGAGGTAGAGAAAGCGTTCCAGCATACCATGGCTGGAGAGAGTGAAGTGAGGGGCTGGGTAGTCTGCTGCTCGGGGGGTTTCCCTACCCGAGATGGGGTCAGAGTCATCAGAGTTGTACTCTATAGTGCCCAACCCAGCCCCTGCCTGTGCGGGAGAAGGGTGATAGGAAGACTGAGAAGAATGAGAAGAAGAAGAATGAGAGGAGTTACCACTGGTGCGAGCTGAACTGGCGCCTAGCTGAGACCAGTCTTGGTCCTCAGACTCTGAAGGAGAGGGAGTAGGGTCCGGTATCCCCTGTTGGATACGGAGATCCCTCTGTCGGCGAAGCTCGCGTTGTCGGCGCTCTTGGTTGCGCTTGGATCGGAGCTCGCGGTTCATGGGTAATTCTGGATCACTCATGATGGCTGTGATGCGAGTCGCCTGACTGTTGATGCGAGTCGCCTTGTAAGCGATGCGAGTCGCACTGGGTAGCGATGCGAGTCGCACTGTCTGGTATCTGGCGGCAGAGGCGATCTAGCAGAGGCGGAAGAAGAGAGAATGAGAGGGTTGTGATCGTGGCAATGGAGAAAAGGGAAGTGAGAAGGAGGTTTCGGCAGGGAGAGATGGAGATGGGTGTGATCGATGGAGAGGAAGTGAAGGTCGGCGGATGGAGAAGGGAGAGGCTAGGGTTTTGGGTTGAGGGGTCGGTTGAGGCTCGCACGGAGTTGATTCGAGTCGCAACGAAGAAGAACGAGGAACAGGAGAGGTGGGGTGCGCTGGGCAGAGGAAGAAGAAAGGAACAGGAGAGGTGCGGGTGAGGGTTATATGGTGAGACTCGCGTCGTTTGGGCGCACCCCTTCTGATGCTGCGTCTGTTCGCATCAGTCGCATCATGTGGGATGCGAGTCGCATCGAGTGATGCAAGTCGCATCGGAGATGATGCGAGTCGCATCAAGTGGAAGTTGGTAATTCTTTTCAATAAAAAGGAAAAATAGCTAACTAATCTAACTAAAAGTAAACTGAAAAGGCTTGGGTTGCCTCCCAAGAAGCGCTTGTTTCAGGTCTCAAGCTCGACCTTCTCTGTGCTAATCTTCCGGTGAGACGGGATCAGAGAGGTCTTGAACAACCCGCTCCTGATAATCATGATCTGCTACATAGTGCTTGAGACGCTGACCGTTCACTTTGAAATCCCCACATGTGTCATTCCCAATTTCAATTGCGCCGAAATGGTGCACCCTTCGTACCACAAACGGACCTGACCATCTGGTTTTCAATTTCCCAGGAAAGAGTCGTAACCTGGAATTGAACAAGAGGACCAGATCGCCTTCCTTGAAGTCGCGAGACATGATGCGCTTGTCATGAATTCGTTTGGTTTTGTCTTTGTAGATCCTCGCATTCTCGTATGAGTGCTGACGCATCTCTTCCAATTCGTGCAAATCGAGGATACGCTTCTCTCCAGCTGCTAACAAGTCCATGTTGATAGCACGAGTGGCCCAGAACGCTTTGTGCTCAATCTCAACTGGCAGATGACACGGCTTTCCATACACCAGCTTGAAAGGGCTCATCCCAATCGGTGTTTTGAATGCTGTACGGTAGGCCCAGAGCGCGTCACTCAATTTCAAAGACCAATCCTTCCTTGTTCTTGCCACGGTCTTCTCCAAGATAGATTTGATTTCCCTGTTGGAGATTTCAGCTTGGCCGTTCGACTGAGGATGGTAAGAGGTGGAGACCTTGTGCGTCACTCCATGTCGCTGCAGGAGATTGTTGAACTGACGGTTTATGAAATGCTTCCCTCCATCGCTGATGACAGCTCTTGGCACTCCAAAACGAGGAAAGATGACATCGTTGAATAATCGCTTCACCGCGCTTGAGTCAGCTCTTCGACAGGCCACTGCCTCGACCCATTTTGAAACGTAGTCAACCGCAACTAGAATGTACTCATTTCCACATGAAGCTGGAAATGGTCCCATGAAATCTATGCCCCACACGTCGAAGACTTCGACCTCAAGAATGGAGTTGAGAGGCATCTCATTGCGATTAGTGATGTTCCCAGTGCGTTGACACTTGTCACATGACATCACCAAGGTTTTCGCGTCCTTAAAGATAGATGGCCAGAAGAAACCACATTGTAAAACCTTGGCGGCCGTTTTGGAGAACGAGGCATGTCCGCCATAGGCGGATGAATGGCAGTGCTCGAGAATGGAACGTGTCTCTTCATGTGGTACACAGCGTCGGAGGAGGCTGTCGATCCCTAACTTGAAAAGAAAGGGATCGTCCCAGAAATAGAATTTTGCGTCAGATTTTAGCTTTTTTCTCTGCTGGTAAGTCATGGCGTTTGGGAGGATCCCAGAGGCAAGGTAATTGGCCATGTCTGCATACCAAGGGTCTGGATACCTGCTCAAGCGGGTCGCATTGACTCCCATGCGAGTCTCATCATGAAGGATGCGAGTCGCAAGACACTCCATGCGAGTCGCATCAAGGTGAGCCAGAGTTGAAGCGGAGAAGAGCTGCTCGTCAGGAAAGGAATCATCGATTGGCAAGTCGGCAGAACTCTCGTCATCCAAACGGAGTCTGGAGAGATGGTCGGCTACGGTGTTTTCGACCCCTTTCTTGTCTCTGATTTCAAGATCGAATTCTTGCAGGAGAAGAATCCATCTTATCAGTCGAGGCTTTGCGTCCTGCTTTTTCAACAAGTACCTGAGCGCGGCATGGTCGGTGTAGATGATGATCTTCGAACCAACCAGATACGACCTAAACTTGTCAAGAGCAAACACAACAGCAAGAAGTTCTTTCTCGGTAGTCGTGTAATTCATCTGGGCAGGGTCTAGCACCTTGCTAGCGTAGTAGATGGCACATGGCATCGATCCCTTCCTCTGCCCAAGAACAGCTCCTACTGCGTAGTCGCTCGCATCGCACATGATCTCAAAGGGAAGAGACCAGTCAGGTGGTTGCAGGATAGGTGCTGAGATGAGAGACTCCTTCAAGCTGTGAAAAGATTTGACGCATTCTTCAGTGAAGACAAAGTCAGACTCCTTGATGAGCAGATTGGTCAATGGCTTAGCAATCTTGGAAAAATCCTTGATGAACCGACGGTAGAATCCAGCATGTCCAAGAAAGCTTCGAACTCCTTTGACGCTCGTCGGAATCTCTAGTTTCTCGATCACTTCGATCTTGGCCTTGTCGACTTCGATGCCTTTTGAGGTCACGACATGTCCAAGGACGACTCCTGACTGGACCATGAAGTGGCATTTCTCCCAGTTCAGAATGAGATGAACTTCCTCACATCTCTGCAAGATCTTGCACAGGTTGGTCAGACAAGTGTCGAAGCATGTTCCATACACCGAGAAGTCATCCATAAAAATTTCAACCTCTTTCTCAATGAAGTCTGAAAAGATGGCCATCATGGCTCTTTGAAAGGTTGCTGGTGCATTGCACAGACCAAATGGCATCCTACGGTACGCGTACGTACCGTAGGGACAGGTAAAAGTGGTCATTTCTTGGTCTTGTGGGTGAATCGGTATCTGGAAGAAACCAGAGTAACCATCCAGATAGCAGAAATAGGAGTGATCTGCAAGTCGTTCGAGGAGTTGGTCAACGAATGGCAGAGGGAAATGGTCCTTGCGTGTGGCTGCGTTCAGCTTCCTGTAGTCGATGCACATGCGATGTCCCGTCACCACACGGGTTTGGACCAGTTCATTCTTCGCATTTCTCACCACCGTTGCCCCTCCTTTCTTTGGCACCACGTGGACTGGGCTCACCCATCTACTGTCAGAGATAGGGTATATAATACCGGCGTCTAGAAGCTTGAGAATTTCTTTCTTGACTACCTCTTTCAGGTTCGGATTGAGCCGTCTTTGGTGCTCAACAGATGGCTTGTGATCATCCTCCAAGAAGATTCGGTGTGAGCAGATGGACGGGCTGATCCCCTTCAAGTCGTTGATCGAATACCCAATCGCCCCTCGATGAAGTGTCAATTTCTCCAAAAGCTTGGCGGTTTGTTCGGGATTCAATTCGGCGTTTACTATAACGGGGAGAGATTGATCTGGTCCAAGGTACTCGTACCTGAGGTTGGCTGGTAGAGGCTTGAGCTCAAGAGTGGGTTTCTCTGTCTGGGCTTTGATGCAAGTCGCATCATGCTCCTTGCGAGTCGCATCACACTCCTTGCGAGTCGCATCAGGTGTACTTGAGTCGCCTCCATTAGCTCCAAATTCTCCAGACCTTGGGATGCGACTCGCATGGGGTTGATGCGGGTCGCATCCAGTCTCCCCAAAATCAGCTGCTTTCACATCCGCTCCACATACTTCCGAATTCGTTATTTCAACTTGCATTTCAGACAGAAATTCGAAGTGCTCGTTCATACTCTCATTGGTCCGCTCAAGAAGGTAGTCTTCTACCAAATCCGTTAAACATTCTTCGATCACATCTACTCGGAAACAAGATTCGGTTGAAGGATACTTCATGGCGCGGTCGATTTGAAAACACACTTTCTCTCCTCCAAAGTTCATGGTCAGCGTTCCCTGAGAGACGTCGATGATTGCACCTGCCGTTCTGAGGAAAGGTCGTCCCAAGATGATGGGGACTTCCTTATCCTCTTCCATCTCCATGACAACAAAATCGACAGGTACGAAATACTTACCGACTTGAACTGGTACGTCTTCCACAATGCCAAGTGGTAGTCGTACCGAGGAGTCTGCTAGTTGTAATGACATTCGCGTTGGTCTGAGCTCACCTACCCCCATTCGCTCGTAGATCGTGCGTGGCATGAGACTCACGCTTGCTCCTAGATCGCAGAGAGCTTTCCTGATTGTCGCCTTTCCTATGATGCAAGGAATGGAGAACTTACCTGGATCGTCCAATTTGGGAGGTAGGTCGTTCTTCAGAATGGCACTGCATTGTTCTGTCAACTTCACCGTTTCATTTCCCCCCAAGCTTCGCTTATTGGATAGAATATCTTTCAGGAACTTGGCATAGGAGGGCATTTGAGTCAAGGCATCGGTGAACGGGATCGTGATTTGCAGGCCTTTGATCACCTCAGTGAATTTCGCGAATTGTGCGTTCAACTTGTTCTCAGCTAATCGTCGGGGAAAGGGTACAGGTGGTCTGTAAGGTTTTTCAACTCCTTTCCCTTTCTCTCTGTCAGACTTGTCAGATTCCTTTGATGCGGGTCGCACTGTACCAATGCGAGTCGCATCCAGAGGTTCTTCTGGAGTCGATGCGAGTCGCACTGTGGTGGTGCAGGTCGCATCAGAGTTGATGCCAGTCGCATCAGGGGTGGTGCCAGTTGCATCAATGGTGGTGCCAGTCGCATCGGTTAGAATCTGATCAGTTGGGAAAGCTGGTTCATCGTACTGAGTCCCACTCCTCAGTGTGATCGCCTTAGCTTCTCCTCTGGGGTTTGGTTCTGGCTGCGCTGGCAGTTTGCCAGGTTGAGGTTGGCTGGAAGTGACGATATGACTCAGTTGCTCCAACAATTTGCTTTGGGTGGCCATTTGAGTTGCCATTGATTGCATTTGCTCCCACATCATCTGGTTCATCTTCCCTTGCTCGTGTGTGAAGTTCGTCGCATAGGGAGGCACATATGGTTTGGAAGGGCCAGCTTGAGGTGCTCGGTTGTTCTGATTGGGGAAGGAGGCGTTCTGGTAGAAGTTTCTGTTGTTGCCTCCCCCAGAAGAATTGTTCCAGTTGCTGCCGGATGATGGATTGATGAAGGAGTTATTGTTGTTGGTGAAAGGGGGCCTGGGAGCATTGTTGAAAGGCGCAGGGTTGTTTTGATTCCTATTCCAATTCTGTTGTTCCATTGGATCCTTGGAGTAAGATCGGTTGAAGGGAGGTTTTGGAAAAAAGGAAGGTTCATTGTTGATGGAATTGACCTGCTCGCTCTCCTCATCAGCTTGCACCAATGGACATTGCTCGTAAGCATGTCTCTCATCACCACACATGACGCATGCTTGGGGTTGCTGTTCAACTGCTTTGACGCTGAGCTTGTCCATCGCTCTCTGCATGGCGTCCATCTTAGCGGTGAGAGCCGTGATGTGATCCACCTCGTACTTGCCACCTCCTTGGCTACCTCCTTGGCCTCCTCGTCGTCGTGAGTTGTCACGGCCGGACCATTGCTGGTTCTGCGCCATGCTGTCTATCAAGTTCATAGCCTCTAAAGGCTCCCTTGACATCAGCGCGCCTCCAGCAACAGCGTCGACGTAAGCACGAGTGCTTTCGTTCAAGCCGTCATAAAACGTTTGGATCAAGAGCCAGTCCGGTATACCGTGGTGTGGACAAGAGTATTGCAATTCTCTAAACCTTTCCCATGCCTCATTCAGGGGTTCATCAAAAATTTGACTAAAGCTGGTCAGGTCATGTCTTACCTTGGCAGTTCGTTTATGAGGGAAAAATCTGGTCAGAAACAATTTGGACAATTCCCTCCAAGTCAAAACTGAGTCCCTAGGTAAAGATCCTAACCATTTCTTTGCTTTGTCCCTAAGAGTGAAAGGAAATAGAGCAAGCTTGGTGTAATCAGCATTCTCACCGTTGGTTTTGATGGTCGTGATGCACTCGAGGAATGTTTGGAGATGAGAGTGCGGGTCTTCGTGGTCGAGTCCATGAAAGGTGTTCTGCTGCACCATGTTGACAACTCCCGGATTGAAGTTGGGTTGTTGTCCTGGAATGCGCGGCAGCCGGATTGCACCTCTCACATCTCCAGCCCTTGGTACATTGAACTCTCGCAAGGTCCTTGGCATGAAGACATCCATGTCGTCGTCAGACTGGTCAGTCAAGTCTTCTCGCTCTCGATTTCTTTCTGCATCCCTGTCCTCCCTGCTCGGATGTTCTGACATTGTCTCTATGATGCGAGTCGCTTCGGTTGTGATGCGAGTCGCTTCTGTTGTGATGCGAGTCGCGTCAACCTCTGTGCGGGTCGCTTCAGTCGATGTCTGAGCAGGGACTGTGTCTTCTGGAGGTGTTTCGTCGAAGAGTGGTCCTCTGCTCCTCAATTGGTAAGTCAGCTTGTATTTACCTGCAGTAGGGGGGATGAAAGCCAGTTTTTTTTTTTTTTTTTATTTAGTGATAAAGAAGTAAAGCAAAAGAAAAGATACAAACTAAAATCTAGATTAACTAAGAAAAGTGTAAATCTAGAAAGGAATTGATAGCCGTCCCCGGCAACGGCGCCAAAACTTGTTCGCTTCTCAGAGTGTGCTTACAAAGTTCCAAATACAACTAATTGTACTTGTTTTAAACCTTGAATCCACTCACGTCTAGGATTGCAAGTGTACAATCCTATCCGTGTAGTAAAATAAGGTATCGATCCTCAGGGACGGTTAAACTCAATTCTAGACTTTCACAAATCCAAGTTAGGTACTAGAAGTTTGAAGAATTGGGTTTGATTTGTTTCAATTTCTAAATTTCAAAAGACAATTCAATTAAAGGTAAATGAAAGCGATTAAAAGATTTGGTTTTGAATCAATTATAAAATGTGTTCTTAGGGTTTCAGACTTCATCTCCAAACTTTTCCTTCTCTGGACCTATCATACAACTCGCATCATCTCTGATGCGACCTGTGTGATGCGACTCGCATCATCTCTGATGCGGGTCGCATGGCCCTCGAGCAGAGCTGACATGAGTTCGTATCTAAGTTGATTTCTTGTGCGAGGCTTCGACCTGTGGCTCTCGCCTACTGGTATCTAACCTAGATTGATTGTCTGGTTAACTAGAAGTATCTATAACCTCTCGATAATAGAAATTTCACCTCTCGGTTACTATTGATCTTAGATCTACTTCAAGTGCTCAATTACAATTGCAAGATACATCAAGGCCTAATTACTAGAAGAGATGCTATAGACATCTAACAGTAGACAATCAAGAATCAATCAAGAAATCACAATCAAGCAAACAATGAATACTCAAACAACAATCACACAAGTTCAACATTAGATCAAAACATCATTCAACTCAAAGAAAAGGTTTGGAGATTACATCTTAACCCTAAGAAACAGGGATCTACTCAAGCATAACAAAAGTAAACATGAAAGAGAGAGAGAATAGGCAGATCATAATGGAGCTCGAAGATCCAAGGTGGATTGGAGAGGATCTTGCAATCTTCTCTTCTTCTCCTCTTCTTCAAGCAAGCTCCAATCTCCTTCTTCTCTCTTGATCTTCGCTCTTTTTGTGTTCTGGAATGTAGAGGGGGAAAAAGCCTCCTCAATTCTGGCATAGGACCTCTTTATATAGGCAACAGAGTTGACTTTGGGCTTGTCAGATTTAATTTGAACTGGGCGGCAACAGTTGATGCGACTCGCATCAGGTGGATGCGACTCGCATCAGATGGTCTTCAAGAGAGAGCAGTGAGGGTCGCATCGCAGGTCGCTTTGGGCTTGGATGCGACTCGCACCAGATGAATGCGACTCGCATCAGAGCTTCCTGAAGTCTGCCAATTGCCTGATTTTGCCCAAATTTCGCTTGATTCCTGCAAAGTAAGAACCAAAACTTAGCAGTACCACATTCTATGGATGTTCAATGTAAAAGGCACCTTTTATTGGTTCAAAACATAGATTTTCATATGGAAACAAGTCGAAATGATAGGTCTAATAATGTGATAACAGCTAGGATACAACTTAATAAGAGTGCATCTGGAGTTGAACTGCGAAATGTTTAGGGTTAATATAACAGATCAGCTTCTTCTTCGTGCAGTCTTATATCTGCATATAAACAGTGGACATTGTTTAGGATGAGCACTGCTTGTATTGAAAACTATTGTGTTAATTACTAGGTGACATAATTGACAGAGCAGTTCGTTCTTTGTTCAGTTTACTAAATACTATGGAAGCTCTTGTGTTGTTATAGGATGAGAACTGTGCCCAGTTAAATAGGCGCTGTTAATAAATCCATTAATCTGTTTACAGTATAGAATTGTGATATTAATTGATTAGGATGGTGAATTAAATTACTTTATTATGATTGGATGTAGATAAGAATTTAAAATGTTTACAGTTTTTAATTCTATAGATATTTTAGTATTTTATAAAATTGTTTATTTTAACTTATTAGAATGAGCATATGCTATTTATTACAAATAGTAAATTAATTAGTAATAATGTTTAGACAATTAATTTAGACCATTATTGTATTATAATATTTTTTAAGTGATATTATATCTAATTAACGCAATTATGATTGAAATACATGCATGATTATGAATTATTAAATGATTTAAGAAAAAAATTATATATCAAGACATGGTTGTTGCACAAATAGGATGTGTGCTTCTATGTTGTACATAGCACATGAACTCTCGAAGTGTGACATAATGAAGATCGACAAGTTTACAAAGTCCGATGGTCGATCGGAACCGTTAAATGTGAAGCATACCATATTATAATCGTTGTATTGAAATTTCATGTCATATGGCGTTTATTTACTCATCGATCAAGCTCATGTAATATACATTCATCGTATGGTCACAATTTCTTCGCGTTGGATCGATGCTTCGACATATGACAACGAAATTTTTTTTTAGTTGGTTACGTTCAATGTTTGACCTTGATCATGTAACAATTAATTTGAGATGATTTCATTACGGATCGACCGTCGATCGAGTACGTGAAAATGAACGGTCCGCAATTATTTGCTCAATCTTTAAAAAAAAATAACTTTGAATTTAAATGAAATTGACTATTTAAGACATTATCTGGTCACACTGTATGTAAAAATTTATAAAATGTATATTTGGAAATTTATTTCTATTAGTTGCTGTACAAAATTATCTAATTTCATCAATCTCTGATTTGAACCGTCTAATATGAGATGAAGAGTTTGGATTATCAATGGAAGCGTCCATTAGATTGTGAGAGGGCTGGAGGAGAATTTCTCTGAGGTACCATTATATTTCTGTTTACATCGTAGCATCTTAAAATACGTTAATAATCGTGCTAATTATAATCTTATGGCCCTGATTTCACATGGCATATTACGTTACCCCAGTCGATACAAAATATTTGGTAGGTGGACAGTAAATGCGATACAAGGGAGTGCTCTCTGTAAGCCTTGGCACTTAGAAAATTTTTTGAAAAAAAAAACCCCCTTTCAAACGTTCTCCGCAGAGAATTCGTATCCTCTGAGATATCTCAAACTCTGCGTGACTTTATGGAAAATCCCAACCGTTTAAATACGTTCTGCACGAATCTCAAAGCACACATAATTCTGATCGTACATCACCCCCCGAATAGGCACCGGACACGTCGGTCACGTAAAAGTTGAGATATCTCAGAGGATACACACTCCGCAGCAGAGGCACCCCTCCTCTTAACTCCCTAAGTCCCAAGTAAAAACCCTCTCAACGAAAACCGAAAAAACCCTAGCCTCTTCTTACGCATTTCCCTAGAACGGCGATCCAACGATCACTTCAACCGGCGATCATTTCGAACCCCATTTCCCTAGCCTCTTCTTACACACTAAGGCGGCTCAATCGATCGCCAAACCCTCTCAACGAAAACAGTAAAAACCCTAGCCTCTCAGCCACACTGTGGCGGCCTAATCGATCGGCAAGCCGCTGATATCGGAGAAACTACGAAGCAAACAGACGGCGCGGAGGACTCCGGTACGTGGATCAATTTTAGGTCACTATTTTATGTTGGTTTCTTATTAGTTTTGTTACCTTCAACTGAATTAAGACCAATAGTCAGGGTCTACACAATAGGTCTTTAAATCGGGGATGCTCTATATTGATCGCGTATTAGATGAGAAGACACGGTTTAGATGAGAAGATTAGATGAGTCTACTCGGTTTAGCTGAGTCTACACATATCAATGTGTGAGTAAATTAGACCATAGCAGTATGTGAGTAAATTAGATGAGAAGACACGGTTTAAATGAGTATACACAAATTAGACCATAGCAGTATGTGAGTAAAATCATCTTAGGCAAAATCAATGTGTTTAGATGAGAAGACACGGTTTAAAAGCATCTTAGGCAAAATCACTATGTTTTAAAATCGTTTGGTTTGGTTTTAACTTCATCTTGACATCTTTGTTTTAGTTTATTATAATTATTGCTGAAATGGTGTTAATTGGTACAGAAAACATGGCCAAGGACGATGATGCCTCCAAGTACAGGGTCGTAACTCGTCGTACATCTGCGAGACTCAAACGTGGCTATGAGGCAACGATGGAGACTGAGGAATCCGAGGTTCCGATTGTAACTCAGTCAGTAGAGTCACAAACGATGGAGACTGAGGAATCCGAGGTTCCGATTGTACCTGCCTTAGTTGTGAAGATGCCAAGTCCTAGGAGATCTCCGAGGTTCAATGCACCCGAGAAGGACAACACATCCGCAAAAGCGACAAGTCCAAAGATATTTTTTGGACCAAATCCATCCTGGGCAAAGGGTAAACCGGGATTGAAGAAGAAAATCAACCCCACAAAACCACATGCAGGTCCTGCTCTTTTGTCAAACTGTGTTTTCCTTTTATCACTGTGTTATGAAATAATTTGGTTGGATTGAACTCAAGGGTCCCAGTTACTGTGTGTACTGCGATCAATACATACAAAGAATCATGGGTGCATTTGTTGAGATTTAGTTGAGAGAAAATTACATGGCTAGTAAATTTGTGCATTTAGAAAAGAGAAATTTAGATATATACCCATCATAACTTCATTAATTAGATATTTACCCATCAAAACTTTAAATTTAGTTATTTCCCCATTCAAACTCATTTATTTTATTTATATACCCATTTTGTGATTTAACCAATTAAAAACGCTACTTAACATTGATAATCAAATTAAATGACATTTTTGCCCTTATCCGGCATTTGCTAATAACCCGCCCTCCTCTTTTATCCATTACTCATTTCTTTTTGCAAAAGAAAAATGTCATGAGTCACAATCAAATTCGAGACCCAATTAGCAACGTCAGTGTTGCTGATCGTGCTTGCATTTATCCAAAAGAGAAAGCTCCTCATTTTAAAAGAGTTCAATCAAAGTATAAAACAAAGAACCAAACAATGCCTATTTGAGTTCCATTTATCTCCGATAACCCAATGCATGCCAGAATGACTGAAAGTCACTGTATAAACCTCCAAATTAAGATAAAGAAAAGGCTAAACTAGGATTTGGGTATTACTTGAAGCAAGGCGATATAATCCTAGTATCCATCAAAATGAGGCTATCCCTGTGGAAATAGAGACTAAGATAAAATCTTAGCATCTGTTCGATTTCAATCCGACGGGTCAAATCAAAATGGAGTTGCTCCTTGAAATAATTTCCTCCATTTCCATTGATGACCTGTGCCCTTCAGCTTATCATATATCAGTTTATCATGACATTGAAAGGGAAGTGAGGATTCCAATCGTGTGTTGATGTGTGACATTTTGAGCAGAACCGTTGATTAAATATTTTGGGCACATAGGCAAATATCATTCTCTCTTAGCTCTATAATTTAGCCACATTTTCTTATCCACTTCTGAAGTTCTTCTTTTGCAAAAAAGAAATCAAAGAAATAACTAATGGAGAAGAAGAGGACCGGTTATAAGCAAAGGGAATGAAGAGATAAGGGCAAAATTGTAATTTTATTTTTCTATCAATATTAATTAGTGTTTTTGATTGATTCAATCACTGAATGGGGATATAAATAAATTAAATAGGTTTGAATGGGGAAATAACTAAATTTAAAGTTTTGATGGGTAAATATCTAATTGATGAAGTTATGATGGGCAGATATCTAAATTTCTCTTTAGAAAATTACATGTTTACAAAATTACATGGTTAGTAAATTAGTGCATTTGTTCATATGCTACACTATATATTTTTTTTGTACTAAGTCCATATGTTTAATTGTACATTTTTATCAGGAATTTAGAAAATGACAATAATCAAAATAACTGTGTGTATTATTATTGTTAATTTTCACAGAAAACAAGGAAGGTGCAGATGAATCAGAATCAGAACCTGCTCAGGCAACGGGTCTGGCCCGACCAGATGTATCAGTGCCTCCTCAGTCAACGGGTCCGACCCGACCAGAGGCATCAGTGTCGGCTTCGTCAGAGGAATCAAAGCTGGCTCGGTCAGAGGCATTAGAGCCGGCTCAGTCAGATGAATACTTCTCCTTGAATTCACAGGCCCGACCAGAGGCATCAGACCAGGCTCGGTCACTGTCTCGGTCGCTGTCTTCGTCTGACACCAACCAAGCTGAGCAGTCCACTTATAGGCCACCTGTGGAACCTATGGATAAGTCACAGAAACCATGGGATCGGTGGCCGCCTGAGGGCTAGAAGGAGGCTGCGAACCAGTATTCGGATCCCTCAGAAGATGAATCTGACGATGGTCAGTCGAGCGGGTCAAAGATGTTATTGGATGATGATGGTGGTAGGAGGAGGCACAACCATCTGCCCCTCAGGTGTTATCCCGAAGCTATTGCAGCATGCGGGAGAGATCTTGAAGAGTCTGCCGCTAAAGGGACAACTGGCAACCGAAAGAGAAAGAGAAAGAAGGACAAATCTGGTCCGAGGAATAGGCGGGGTCTTGCGAAGCCTCGTGATCCAGCCCGTCTGGAAGACAGACCAGAAGTCATAGTGGTTGGTGACTGTGAGTTCACAACTAAGCCCCTCTGCACAAAAGTCATAACAACGATTCGGATCCTGACTTTGGAGAACCTACCAGGACCTTGCAGGTCATACCGGTGGTTTCCAAGTAAAACGAGGTTGAATATCCTACAACAGTTCCTACAGAGGTATCGATGGGGTGAAGGTGAACGAATTGTGCGTTGTCTCGATGTTTTTGAGAACATAGCGGCGGTCGCTTACGCTTCCCATTTGGCAGAGGACAGAGCTTCGTACACGAAGAAACACGGGGAAGATAAGGCGAAATGGAAAGATTTCCCTCCTAAATGGTGCAAAAATGTAGAAGCCTGGAAGGGGTTGTGTGACATTTGGTCCACTTACAAATTTGCAAGTCAATCGTTGACCAATAGTGACAACAAAAAAAAACAAAAACATCCGATCCACCACGTGACTGGTTCTAGGAGTATGTACCGACACAAGCAAGCCATGGTATTGGTTTACTACATTAACTTGAATTAAATTACAAATGTATTTATTTTATTAACATCATCTACATTTTTGTCCAATCTGCAGAGCAAAGAGAAGGGGGGTGCACCAGTCGAGTTGAAGGAGGTTTTTGATCGAACTCACATGATAAAAACACCGGAAGGGCCAAAGAAATACGTGAACGCTAGTGCTGAAAAGGCAGCGGTGAGTGCCTCTTAATCCACCTTGAGATAACATGCAATCTGGTTTCTTTCTTCCTTTGAAGAAAGCAAATTTGCAAATCAACTGTTGTGTTTGTTAGTCCAAAGATTTTCAATCACTGACAGTTATTTATAACAAATACAGAAAACCTATTCTGTCCTTAAGGAGAAGTATTCGGGGAGGCTTTCTGATGAGGAAATATGGGAGCTAGCTGTGAACGGAGAGGACAAGCGAGGGAGGTTATTTGGATTTGGCAACAAATCAAGGACAAGCAAAGCCACCCGTGTTTTGGAGACATTGGAGGCAGACATGTCTACTCCAACCAAGAGCACTGCCACTTCTGCCAGTGATGCAAATACAAAATTCTCAAAGGAGGAGGTGACAGAATTATTAGCACCTGAACGTGCCAAATTTGCTGCTGAACGTGCCAAGATTGTTGCTGACATAGTTGCCCAAGATGAGCGGCACAGACGTGAAATGAGGGATGTTCAAAGTTACAATGAGTACACGCAGGACTGTTTTAACAAGCTCTTCGAGGCTCACGGCCGTCGACCTCCACGTCCACCTCCAATGTACAAGGTAAGCAACTAAACAACATAAAATAATTTATGCGTATGATACTTATATGAATAATTTCCAACCCCAAGTCTTTGTTTGCTCTTTGATTGGGCAGGGTTCGTCAAAAAAAGGCAACGGTGGGGAGGGCAACAGCGGTGGACAGACGGATGACAATGGTGCATCGAAGAGCTTTTGAAGGGGCAGAGCACACCCATCGACGCATGGTGTTGGATTATATATGTGATAATTGTAATAATCGTAGGACTGAACAGTATTTTGAAATGTTATTGTAAGGATGCATTAAAATGTTACGGTTGAAACTAGTAATTGTAGGATGTGTATGAACTGTTTAATGACTGGTAAGGCAAACATGCAACTGCGATGTCTAGGATGTGTATGAACTGTGATGTGTAGGATGTGACTAGTTAATGCTTTAACTCAGGTGTGTTAGCTAAAGGATGTGCAGGATGTGATCTTGTTAATGTTTTGAAATGATATGGTTGAAACTGATAATTGTAGGATGTGTATGATGTGTTTAATTTATGCATGTTGTGCTTTGTCAATGTAGTGTACTTTGATTTCTAAGGATCTGTACATGTGTACAAACTATGCATGTTGTGCTTTGTGCATTTAAGGCATAGGGCTTTGGGTAATGGATTAATCATGGAAATTGTTGGTGTGTAATAAATCAAAATTTATGCGTACAATGGGTACGCAAACAACAATATATATTTTATCCAACAATTACATGGCACTATTTCCGTTGGAATACCGACGAAAATAAGTGCAACAATCTATCAGAACCTTCTCGCCTATCTATTGCAACTATCTGTTGTCCATTCTCTCTTTGTGTGAAAACCTTGTCGCCGTTCTCAACTTGCGACTGAAAACCCATCGCCTCTAACCCTACTTAGGTCGCCGTTCTGTGAGACCTGATAAACCCCATCGCCATTTCTCTCTTCACGTGAACTTCCGATCACCCTCTCCCACCATCTTACCTTCTGCTGTGGTCTCATCCTCTTTGGTTACTGCATTTAGGTAGGTAACACTCACTCTATCTCCACTCTCAATCATTTCAAGAGAAAAAAAGAGGAAATAAGGAAACAAATCTGGTTTTCTAGGACTAGAAAATAACCATTTGTGAATTTTTCCACTGTGACAGTAACTTGAATTTTTCAACTGTGACAGTAAGTTGCAATCCATGCACCAGTGAGACATTTTAATGAATCAATGTCACTCTCTATGTTATTGTACAGTTATTTAATGAACTTGAATTAATTTGTCAAGGTTACATTGAATGGCCACTGATAGGGGATGGATGTACAATGGCCGATCAAATACGGGAGGAACTCTTCAACCCGAATTCATGGCAGGTGTTGACGAATTCATATCTTCTGCTTTGACCTATCCTTCTGTTGTGAGTGTTGATGCAAGTGGAAATAAATCTATCCCGTGTCCGTGTGAAAGATGTGACAATCTATACAACAAGGATATAGAAACCGTTCAACTGCATCTTTATCAACATGGTTTTTGCAGTGTATATGATGTTTGGTACAAACACGGGGAGCCACATCCTAATTCAGCTAACAACCAACCTCAAAGTCCACCACCATCGAATAATGCCGCTGATCGAATGAGTGACATGGTGAGGGATGCCGCTGGTCAAGAATTCAATTGGAATGAGGAGGAACCGGCTGGAGCGGCTAAGCAATTCTTCAACATGATGGCAGCATCAAAAAAACCACTATGGAAGTTTAACGCAACGGGTGAAATGAAATGCGAAAAACACACCGTATTGTCGGTTGTGTCACGTACCATGGCTGTCAAGTCTAAACACCAGATGAGCCAAAAGGCATTTAATGATGTGTTGGAAGTCATGAAGGAAACGCTTCCGCCGGGTGAAGAAATGCCCGAAAATTGGTACCAAGCGAGGCGATTGGCTGATGGATTGGGCATGGAGGCTCAGAAAATAGATGTATGTCCCAACTTTTGCATGCTATATTACAGTGAGGATAACAAGAAGAAGACACGGTGTGATGTATGTCTCGAACCAAGGTATAAGCCTCCCGGTCCTAATAAAAAGGCTAAGCCCGTTGCACAAAAGCAAGTTCGCTATCTACCTATCACACCACAAATGCAAAGGATGTACATGACTGCATCATCTGCGAAGAATATGAGATGGCACAAGGAAGGTGTGCGTCATAGAGCACCGGTGATGGAGCACCCGGCGGATGCCGAGGCTTGGAAGCATTTTGCTGAAAAACATCCCACCTTCGCAGATGAGGTTAGAAATGTTTGGTTGGGGCTCACAACGGATGGATTCATGCCGTTCAACTCGAGTGCAGCTCCATATTCGTGTTGGCCGGTATTTGTTTTTCCGTATAACCTGCCACCTGGGATGATAATGAAAGAGGAGAGCATGTTCCTCGCGCTACTCATTCCGGGACCAAAGCATCCGGGCCGGGATATTGATATATGTCTCGAACCTTTAATTGACGAATTGAACCGTTTGTGGTTAACTGGAGCATATACATGGGATGGGTATAAAAAAGAGAATTTTCAAATGCATGCACAACTACTTTGGACGGTGAGTGATTACCCGGCTTATGAGATGCTATGTGGTTGGGGTACAAAAGGTAGGTTGGGGTGTTTTTATTGCATGGAGAAGACAAAAGCTTTTCAACTTCAGTATGGTGGAAAAGCAACTTGGTTCGATGGTACAAGGTGCATGTTACCTCGGGATCACCCATTCCGTCGAGATAAGAATAATTTCATAAAAGGTAGAGTCGAGAATGATCCGCCACCACCGAGATTGACGGGAGAGCAGCTGCTCGACATAGTGAGTTTGATCCCGCCTATTAAATGGGGTAAAGATGCACCATTATTTCAGATTGAGGGTTATGGTGTTACCCACCATTGGCAAAAGAAGAGTATCTTTTGGAGTTTACCCTATTGGAAAGACAATTTGTTGCAACACAATTTGGATATGATGCATTTGGAGAAGAATTTCACTGAAAACTTGTTATACACGCTTTTAAGCATAGGTGGCAGAACCAAGGATAATGAAAAAGCAAGGAAAGATTTGGCTATATATTGTGATCGTCCCACCCAGCACCTAATCCCGGTGGATGGCCACCCGGGAAAGATGCATAAACCAAAGGCCCCCTTCGCACTCTCTCCATCTGATAAGGTGATTGTTTTAAAATGGCTCAAGGATGTAGTAAGATTTCCAGATGGTTACGCATCCAATTGGTCAAGGTTGGTTAATCTACACACTAACACCTTTGTTGGACTTAAAAGTCATGATCTACACGTGTTCATGGAGCGCCTCCTCCCCGTCGCATTTCGAGACTTTGTCCCGGATGCTGTATGGGATGTTTTATGTGAGATTTCAGCCTTCTTTAGAGAGATTTGTGCGAAGGAAATTGATCCAAACCGTCTTGCGACATTAGAAGATGATTTCATTGTCACAATGTGTAAGGCGGAAAAAATTTTCCCACCGGGTTTCTTCAATTCCATGGAGCATCTTGCATTGCATGTAGCATACGAGGCTAGAATGGGTGGGCCAGTATTGGCCCGTTGGATGTTTGCATGTGAAAGGTTCGTGTGGTTTGTAATTTCTTCTTATTTTACATAAATGAACACAACTTACCTATAGCTTCTATTTCTAAACCATAATAGTTTATTAAGGCGCTAACACTAAACAATTGTTGCATTTACAGGCGTAACAAAGAACAGCGGATGAGAGTCACAAACAAGGCACGGGTTGAGGGCTCGATCGTAGAGGCTACAATTGCCAAAGAAATTGGTACATTTTCCAAAGACTACTTTGCAGTAAATTCTAACATTGGCTAAGGAGTTGAAACAAGTAGACATTTGGCGGGACAACTTTCGATATTCGATACTTCGACCCGTTGCATTGGCAAGAAAAGACGAAGGCCTCTCTCTGAAACAGATTTTGATGCGGCACACACTTATGTCATCCTCAATTGTCCGGAGATCTGTGAGAAGTACATGGGGTACAATCTTATAAATTTGTTTTTGATGATTTGAAAATTATATTCTAAAACATATCAAAATCTAATATATTGACATATTCTAATATTCAGAGAGTTTGATACATGCATGCTCAACACCGGAGTAGCCGCAAGCTCGGTAGATCTCCCAAAAATTCGTCAAGAGGGCTTTGCAACTTGGTTACGTAAAAAGGTAATAAATTCTCGTGAGGAAGGCGATTACTATATACGAATGGCGGGAATGAAGCCGAGCAAAGAAGCTTACTTCTACGAAGGTTGTGAAGTCAACGGGTATCGATTTCACACACAAAAGTATGGGCAAACCATGTCAACTAAAAGTAGCGGGGTTTGCATTAAAGGAGAGTGGGATGCAAACAATACACAAATTGATTACTATGGAATTCTCCAAGATGTCATTGAGCTACAATATGATGCCCACACGGTAATTCTCTTTAGGTGTCATTGGTTTGACATAATAAACGGTGTCAAGGTGGACCGCAAACATGGTATTGTTGAGGTTAAGCATACTTCTCGCCTTACAAATTATGAGCCGTTTGTGTTAGCGGCTCAAGCAACACAAGTATACTACCTACCTTATCCATCGCAAAAGGCCGAAAGACGCCAATGGTGGGTGGCAATGAAAACAAGCCCCAAGTCGAGGTTTCGTTCCGAAGGAGATGATACAAACATTGAATTTTATCAAGAGGAAAGACCGGATAATCCAATTGAACCAACAATTGGGGAAGACATTGATTGGGATGGTATGATCATTCGAGAAAACGAGTTGGAGCTAGTGATAGATACGACGAACCTTCCGCCGGTAACATCAAATGAACCGCCAAGTTTGGCGAGGTATGAAAACAACATAGAGGAGGATGAGAATGATGATGACATGGAGCAAAATGACGACATAGAGCACGATGATGGCATGGAGCAAGATGATGAAGTTGACCTAAACTCCGATGATCCCGATGAAGACTACTAATTGGTAAATCAACACACATATGTTTTATATTTTTCATTTCACATTACTTCACACTTTATTAATCCGGTGTGCTTCATTTTCGTTGAATGCCTTTTCTAACGTGGTTCTCTTATTTTTTGTTTGTAATAGGTACATGTTGTCATTTGTCAAAGGGAGATATCATGTAATGGTGTTGTCGTTTGTCAAAAAAAATTGTATCTAAATTTTATATGTTTGCACTAACAAAGACCTAATTAACATTTATGTTTTCAATCAAATGTTTTCGTCTATACAACTCAATTAAATAATGCTTGCTATTGTATTTTAATTTGGATAAACAATCAAAGGGGCATCTCAAATAAACAGAAACGTTTCTGTCTCCAGGAACTAAACTTTTCCAACGGTGCTCTCATGGAAAACAATATGATATTATTATCGTGTTATTTAGTAATCTTTTTATATAATTTAGTATTATTAATTGGAATTGTGGGTGTTTATTGTACTAGTTTTATTGTTGTGATTTATTATTTTCATCATTCAAAGGGGCATCTCAAATAAACAAAAATGTTTCTGTCTCCAGGAGCTAAACATTTTCAAGGGTAGTCCCTTGGAAATATTATGTCTAACTATAAAATAATATAAACTGAATCAATAAAACATTTTCAAGGGTGTGCTCCAGCATTTTCATGGGCCTCAGCATAAAATAATATAAACTGAATCAACAAAGTATTTTCAAGGGTATTGTGCTCCAGTATTTCCATGAGCCTCACTATAAAATAATATAAACAGACTTACCAAAACATTTTCAAGGGTAGTCCCTTGGAAATAATATGGGCTCTCAATAAAATATAGTATTCGTTCTGTTTAGCGGGTCATGGGTCATGCAAAAGTATTTCCAAGAGTGGATAGCAACCATTTTCAAGGGTTGGCATCAGGGATTTCCATGCGCTACTATTTTCAAGGGACTACCCTTGAAAATGGTTAGATGTGTCAGCAAACCCAATTTTATTTCCAAGGGCCCTTCTTACCCTTGAAAATACAGATGCTACCCTTGAAAAAAGCGGAAATTCTAGTAGTGTACGTCAATTCGAATTTGGCCGAGTTTGGCTGAGTTTGTCCGAGTTTGGCTGAGTCTACAATTTTTTCAATTATTTTTAAATACTTACTCAATAAAATGAGAATAATATCCAGTAGATAATGAATGAAACCCAAAACCACTAGCGAATTACTATACGTTTCAAATTCTGGTGGTTGATAAGTGCATTGCAAAAAAAAAACCACTGAAAGGAAAGAAACTGATGGAGCTTTTCGCCAATAGATAATTCATTGTATCTATTTATAATCATGAACCGGCTACATAAATCATGAACTGACTGCACAAACAATAAAATATTACATAATTGATAACAAAGTTGATATGTTTAAATACACGTAACTATATTTATTTAAGTGTGTTTTATTCATAATGTTTGTATTATATTATGTAATTAGTGGATATTTTGAGTGTAATATTTTGTCTTAACATAGTTTTTTTTAATTATATTTTTACCAATTTTTTTCCTATTTTTTGGCTAAAAACAAGCTTCTGCAAAAAAAAAATCCGAGTTACCGATCCGATTCTTCGGATGCCAGCCAATTTATTCGATTCTGATTCCACAGTCAAAAATCTGATTCCGATTCCGATTCCAATTCCAAATTTCAGAACCATGCATATGCATTTGCCACTAGACCAAAGACTAGTTCTCCTTAACTGGCAAACTTTTAGATACTATATCTAAAATTCATGTATAATATGTATATAATTTTGGAAATAATTCATTTTTATAAGGCATATATATATTGCATATGCCCGGGTCTCTTTCTTTGATCGAGTTATCAACTAGTCTACTACAAACAAAGAAATATGTCATGCATGCATGTCAACTAGGACTTTGATTCTTAAAACTCATGAGACAAGTCCTAGACATACAGCCTCCTAAGACATACAACCTCCTATTAAAGTTGGGTAAATTTCGTTGAAGGTCATTAAATTGTTTTTTTTTTTGTCATTATATTATTTTATATAAACATTATATTATTTTATATAAACATTATATTATTTTATGAGATTCAAGAATTAAAAATTGATTTGAAATTCAAAAGAAGGATGACTATGATATGCTTCAAAGTAAAATTTAAAAATTTAATGAATATTAATTTTGTACCTTCATTTCATTTTGTAAAAATTTCGAGTCTCTGATGATTCGACTGATTCTTACTGATTCTCCCAATTCCGCTTCTAATGAAAAATAATAATAATATTTTAATAATTAATAAAAAATTTTGTCCACTCCTGATGAAAATTTACTACGTCTATGCTGATATGTGTTAAGCTGATCTCAGTATTCACCCGCAACGGTGATTTTTTGGGCCTCAACCAGTGCATTTCTAGTTTTGGAGGCGTTGTTCTCTCTTACACTTTTTTTTGTTTTCGAAAGTTTTTGTGAATGATGATGTTGTTGTGTTGTTTAATTATTCAAAATTTCAATAATTTTGAATGATCGATGTTGTTGGCTGTAAACACTTCTTTTTCTCAATAAAATTCTATATTTGAAGCCACTTAATTAATCTAAAAAAGAATATTCAAATGTCGTCTACTTGTCTCATGAGTTTTAAGAATCAAAGTCCTAGTTGGCATCATTTTTTCTTCTTTTTTTAAAATAAGGCTGCTTAGGCCCTCATGAGTTTTAAGAATCAAAGTCCTAGTTGGCATCATTTTTTATTTTATTTTTTTAAAATAAGGCTGCTTAGGCCCCTAGTTGTCATCATGCATGACATATTTTTTTGTTTGTAGTAGACTAGCTAGTACGTAGTTGACTAGTTGATAACTCGATCAAAGAAAGAGACCCATGCCACAGTTGTATTGAGTTCAACATGTGGTAATTAATCTGTCATCATACGGTACGTTGTAGTCTTCAAAACTAAACCCTAAACCCTAAATCCTTAAAACTATGGAATGTGGATTCGCCGCGCGCGCATCACCCAAGCTTTCAATTGCATCTCACAAAATCACGGATTTCTAGTTTGTAGATATATATTAAAAAAATTGTATTTTGAAGAAATTAAAAAGTTCAAGCAACTATCAGTTTGTTTCTCTTTTTAAATTTAATCATTTTTCTCAGTTCCGCAATGAACGTCACTTTTCAAATGTTTGATTGCCTCATTAGTGATTTCATTTATAAATAATTACGCATCTCCAGTATTTTATTAACTCTGAGTACCATGAAAGGAGACTAGACAAGTAATAGACAAGTAAATGGAGAACAAGTGAGAATCAGCTTTTGAAATAGTAGAAATGCAATGTTCTCTGTGTAAGAAGTTGCAAGTTCAAAATCCGAAAAGAGTAATTCTTTATGGATATTAAATAGTTAAATGACTTGACGTCCAATCTTTACTCAAAAAAGTGGAGAACAAGCAAATCAACCAACGAATAAAATTATATTTGTTGAAACTTTTAAACTTTCGATAACGTATAAATTTTCTTAATTTCTTCATTGTGCTTGTTGCCTTGTCCCTATTTGTAAAGATAGATAGTAATTTGATGATCTTTTTGTAAACAAATAATAAAATTAACTATTATGTTAGTATTATTCATTATTCGTCCGCTAATGTTTTCTTACCCAATAATCTAAATGGACAAGGATGGGGTAAGCCAATTTATAATGGTCAAGAGTAGAGTATGGATAAGGCCAAATTAAACTTGCATGTTATGTCATTACAAATTATATATCTCGTTTACAAAAATGTTTCACCAACATAACTATATTTTTAATCTAGAAGTATCTACAAAAAATCGCTAAAGATATATAATTTTAAAACAAACCGATACAAAAATACAAATACATTTAATTAATTATCTATATCAGTATCCACACAAACATAATATCTAAAAAATAAAAAATAAATATGGATAGGTATAATTATATGTATTCATATTTGTATCTATATCTGCAAACTATCTAGATCCGAGTATCGAAATTTACAAAAATTTGAATACGGATCCGGACACGGAGCCGGTTTGCACCCGTACTCAGAAGGGCCTATCTTGCTAAACGGAACAGAGGAGTTAATTAATTTTGTAACGCAATTCTTGCTAGGTTTGAAGTACTGGATCCAACTGTACATGTACGTATGTGATCCTCAAATCCTCTGTGGAAGTTACTCTATAAATAGGGTTACTTTGGCAAGATTAAAGGTACTAATCCAAAATGGCACAAGACGAGCAGAAGAGTGTCCGAGGTAAGGCTACGGTTCTTGCAATTGGCACAGCTGTTCCACCAAACATTATCTATCAGTCAGATTATCCTGACTACTACTTTCGCGTTACCAAGAGCGAGCACCTTACCGAACTCAAGCAAAAGCTTACAAGAATATGTACGTAATTAATCACTAGCCTTTTTTATAATTCCTTATTTGCTTCAAATCAATCTTCCATGCAACGTACGTAACGTAAGTACGTACTGAGGCATCAATGTACATATATGTATATATATTTAGTATAAATTATATATAAATATATGCTTAAGAAACATTTGTTTGTTGATCTCATGCATGCAGGTACCGGGACGAAGATTCGAAAGCGTCACTTTTATTTAACAAATGAGATGCTCAACGATCATCCCAACCTAATAACTCATAAGGAACCATCGTTAGACCTCCGGAACGTTTTACTTCCTCCTGCAGTGACGATGCTAGCCAAGGATGCAGCCGAAGAAGCCTTGCGTGAGTGGGGCCAACCAAGGTCTAGGATTACCCACTTCATTTTCCATACTTCCAGTAGCAGTGTTAAATTGCCTGGTCTGGACTATGAACTAGTCAAACTTTTAGGACTTGAACCAACGGTGAACCGCAACATGATTTACTTCACTGGCTGCTATGCCAGTGCTACTTTGCTTCGCCTAGCGAAAGACCTAGCTGAGAACAACCCCGGTGCTCGTGTCCTTGCTGTCTGCTCAGAGACCACTCTCAGATTCTTTCGCGGCCCATCTGAAACATGCATGGATACCCTTGTTGCCCAGTCTTTGTTCGGCGATGGCGCTGGGGCTGTCATTGTTGGTTCCGACCCGGACATGTCTATTGAGCGACCTCTCTATGAGATTCTCTCAACAGGTCAATCCTTCATCCCCGGGACAGATGATGCTCTTGGTGGGATATTGAGCGAAGCTGGCGTATTCATGTATGTGGCACCTAGTGTGCCCATGCATATCACCAATAACATTAAAAAGTGTGTCTCCAAAGCGTTTCAACCTCTGGGGATCTCAGACTGGAACTCTCTGTTTTGGATTGTGCACCCGGGTGGACGTAAGATTCTTGACGGAATAGAGACTGAGCTGCAGCTCGAGAAGGAGAAGCTGCTTCCAACCAGACATGTGTTAGCGGAATTCGGTAACATGGCGAGTGGTAGTGTCATTTTTGTCATGGCTGAGATGAGGAACAGGTCAAGGAAAGAAGGAAAGGCCACCACCGGCGACGGAGCAGAATTTGGGGTGCTCTTAGGGTTTGGTCCAGGTATTACAATAGAGGCAGCTGTTCTCCGTGCTCTTCCAATCCCAATTTGATCGATGCTCTGCCTAGCTGCTTTAAATTTTAAGTATTAATAAGTTGCATGATGCAAGTTAATTATGTAATGTAATGTTATGAATTTGATGTATTGCTATGTTATGTTTTTGTTATAATTATGTATGTATGTTGGTCTTTATGGAATATTATATTATTATTTTATGTTAACGCGCGTGTTCTATAATCTAATATGCATGAAATTCTGCTTGAGATATTTGTAATAATATTCAGCAGTTTCCTATTGTGCACCGATCCAAATAGTAACAATTTCATCTATATATGTATTGATATACATTATTGCTTATTTTATTTAATAATAAAGTACTGCAGTTTGCATAATTAATATCATCCCTAGTTATAAATAAATCCTAATATTTTTCAGCTCACACATGATGCATGCATATAAAGAAATTGGCCACAACATGCAAAAAGGTAATACGCCGCCGGGTAGAGCCATGGAGAGAGACTGGAGAGCGATGGATGATGGACAACCGTAACATGCTGCCTGAGACCGCTCCGGTCAATAAGCCCTACACTCCTACAACACTAACCTTTCTATACCCAAATCGTTCAACACCCAACCCCATCAACATTGCGGGCCTACCACAGATCTCAACCCAAGCATAACAATCCTTGTCATCGAGAGGCTTTCGTTTTTCCTTGCCAATGGAATGGCCCGTAGTATCGAATATTGAAAGTTGTCCCGTCGAATGGTTACCTGTTCCAACTCCTTCTTGGCTAATGTTAGATTTCTCTTCAAAGTAATATGCGGAAAATGTACCAATTTCTTTGGCAATTGTACCCTCCACGATTAAATCCTCAACACGTGCCTTGTTGGTGATTTTCATCCTTTGTTCTTTGTTACGCCTGTAATTGCAACAATGGTTTAGTGTTAGTTGTAATCTTAGTGTGTCTTTAATTAACATTTTAAAAAAATTCAAAAGACAACTCACATTTCACATGGAAACATTCATCGAGACCCTACTGGTATGCTACATGCAACACAAGGTGCTCCATTGAACAAAGAAATCGGGCAAAAAAAAATTTTCCATCTTGCACATTATGACGACAATATCATCTTCTAATTTTGCCACCCTCACTAGATCAAGTTTCTTGGCACAGATCTCTCTAAAGAAGACTGAAATCTCACATAAAACATCCCATATAAGATCCGGGACAAAGTCTCAAAATGCAACGGGGAGGAGGCACAGTGATGATTGTTTGGTTTTTTACGTGTGATCAATTTAATCGGTCCAAAGGAAGGTTAATTGTTCGACATGTTACTTAACTATCAGTGCTTGATTACTACGCAAAGATGCCATAAAAAATAATATTTTAGACCAAAGACAACTTATTAATGGAAACCGGTATTTTGAGGTAATGGGGTTTGTTAGTTTGTAATAATCTAGAAGTCAATAATACAATAATTTATCATATAAAAATTTATTCATGAATTGAATGTTTAATTATATATCATTTTGTTGCCTTGAGTATTATTGCATTTATGAATCATTCTAAGTTCATGACTGGAATTGTGAAACTTCATAATACATATGATATATACTCTTAAAAGTCTCTAACCGAGGTAATTAGCAGCAACACTAATTAACCGCTACAAGGTTAGTATGTCGATTAAAAGATGGTCAAGTTTTACAGACCACTGACAAGAGATGTGATTTTAATCACATAGATACGTGTTATAGGAACATGATATTTGACAGACCCCGAATGAAACATTGAATGGAATTGTGTTTGTGTCATTAATGTTTTCATTTCAATGTTAAGTTCTACAGTATGAGGTATTCATCGTTCCTACTAAGAAATGTGTATGTGTAATTGTTACCTAACACTGTATGTAAAAAGCAGTTATAACGGTAGCTCTTCGGTATATATAGCTTATGTTGAGGAAGTGATGGTCTACCAAAAGTACTATTATTCCTCGTATCTCTATACGAGTTATAGTATCACTGGGCCTCTTGGTAGAGTAAGATTATCTGCTAGCGGTATAATTACAAGGGTAATTATATTTGATAATCTGCTCAAGATCAAGAAAAGATTAAGTTTGCAAGGATGACACGCACCTACCTTGAAACTGATCTGATAGCTATGAGACAACGAATTAACACAAGTAAAATAGTTTACTGTATCGTGATATTGTACAGTACATCATCATCTGTGTAATTGGATGGTCATAATGCATATGTCAGATGCCTCCTATGATTATAGAAGTTAAAACAATTTTAATTATATTTACCAACATAACACAGATCCTATTGGGTAACACCATATAGGAGCTATTTTGAGAATCTTATTGATTAATTATAAATTGATTATGATTAATAATAAGATGGTTATAATTAATTATATATTATATAATTAAATTATATATGTCATATAAGATGACAAACAGAAATAACGGTTAATTTATAACCTTACACGGTACGTTGTATAAAAGTTACCGAAACAACAACCGAGAGAAATATAATTGTACATGACAATTATATATATTTGATTTGGATTTTAATTATTAATTATGGATTTGAATTATGGGTTTAAAGCCTATTAACAATTAAAGCCTTAATTAATAATCAAAGCCCAAACCGAAAAACCCAAATGAATTAGATTGATTTTTGGGCCAAAGTGCAAAAATCAAAATCTGCTTCTTCCTCTCCAAAACCACCATACCCATGGCATTCTTGTAAATAGGCCGAACTTTGGGGGTAGTTTGGTCATTGGTCGAACCTCCCCAAATGCCTCTAAATAGAGGGGTAAGGTGAAAGAGAAAATTACTAATTCACGTGTTATCGAATCTGACTGATCAGTTCGTTAATCTATTTTTTTCTCTTTCTCGGTTTACAGTTGTTGTTTAGAGATCACGGGATTGGTGAACAGTGTTCTTGCGAAGCACGCGGTGCATATGACTCACATGCTTGTGATAATTATTAAGATCTAGCGGATCGTGACTAATATTATTTCGTCTTTTCTCGATGAGTAGTGTTTTTGCATAATCTTGCTGTTTACGGTATTTTTGGCAAAAGAAATAAGCCGCTTTTTGGTTAGTCCTAGTGGAGAACCGATAGAGGTATCAGACGTCTAATACTCCGAGACGAATCATTGCTGATAGTTGCTCTTCTCGCTCGGCTGCATTCCAATTGGAATTTGGAGACAAGGTATACATATGTTATATTAATCAATTTAATTTGTAAGTACATTAAAGTTTTAGAAATCAATTAAGGAGATGAACTGTAAAAGGTTTAAATTGGGTTTTGATGCCAAAAAAATACTGAAGGTGGACCGCCTTGGAAAGTTTCCTGACATACCTCATTTAATCCTTGGCTTAAGTTAGAAGTAAATTTTTTGTTTTACAGTCTTTTTGTAATTTAAGTCTCAACGGTATTTGGTAGCCCCAAAACCCAACATGGTTTACCTTTATTTGAACTTATTATTATATATGGATATTCAATGAGTATGTAGTGTTTGTTTATTTTTCTTATTTTAGTTAATATCAAATTCTAGCATTAAATTTAAGGAAATGACAATAGAACTTATTGTTAGTTCTCATAATTATGGATCTTGACATTGCATTATGGATTGATTCTCCAATAATTACGGTTATGAGTACCTCTAATTTAAGAGGGAGAAAGAAAAGTAGGAGAAGTCAAATCACGTGTCATATGATCATAAGAAAGTAATATTCTAGAAGCATTTAGGGGAAAGTTCTCACGTTCCTTTATTAATTATATAATGCAAAACGAAAGATAAATGTACACTATATTACAAGAGGAGGGTTCAAATGTCTACATTTTTTGTGCCTCCATCATGCCTCAATTTTTTAAAACTTTAATAACTCAAGATTTAAAACTTAAAAGTCAAAATAAAACCGTTAGATGTGATCTATGTTATTTTCTCTATGTGCTCATAAAAAATTATCACATTTCAATTTGGTTTTTATGTGAATCAACAAGTTCAAAAATCAACGTCTATAAATCATCCAAATTAGTGCATTGTTTACAAGCTCTTGATGACAATCAAAATAAAATTGAAATGTCATAATTTTTTAAATGTGCATAGATAAAATGATGTAGATCATATCCAACGGTTTTATTTTAATTTTTAAGTTTTAAATTTTGAATTATTAAAGTTTTAAAAAATGGAGGCACAAAAAATGGAGGCATTTGAACCCTCCTCATATGACAATCATATATATAAACTTTGCTAGCTTAATAAGTATAAAAATTAAATAGAAGCCTTACAACTATGAAATAGCATAAAAAAAAAAAAAAAAAAACTGCAAGGAGATTGATACATGCTTTTAGCGCAATATTTATTAGCAAAAAAAAAAAAAAAAGCAAAAAAGTTGCACGTTGGGCAGTAGAAAAGGTTCACATAGCTACCCAATACTTTTTAGCGCAGTACATGCTTTTTGAGTGATTGATAAGTCTAACCGATCTCTTAACATATTTTGCCAACTAAAGTTTGAACTTAAACATCGATCTACGGGTAGACTTCGATGATAGACATGAAGCCAACCGTATGCACAATATTGTAAGAAGAAAATCCAGCTCTGTTGAATAACGATTTCCAGTCTTGCTCATCTCGTTCTACTCCTGTGGTAGATGTCAGCATGACCATATCAAACAACAACAGTGGTTCCTCAGATACATTGGCAGAGGTGTATCCGACGACAGCTTCCATAATAATGACCTTGCCTCCTGTTTCCGTAGAACTAATTGCTTCTTTACATAACTTCAGTATCTTTATGCAGTCCTCATCATCCCAACAATGAAGGATCCACTGCAATTAAAATTAAGAACATAAGAGGTTAATGTAATCCACTAACATATTATATGTCTATGCGTGTGTGGAATATTTTTTTTTTATAATTACCTTGAGAAGCACCGCATCTGCTGGAGGAATGAAGTTAAACATGTCTCCTGAAACAAACTTCACAATATCATCATTTTGAAAGCCTTGTACCACATGTGGTAGATCCAAGACTGTGCATTTCACATGTGGATAATGCATAGCAATGGATTTTGCTAGTGTGCCTGGGCCACCCCCTACATCTACTAAAGATTCTATCCCCATGAATATATTACCACCACTCTTAATAATAACATCAGTGAAAATGCTACAGGAGCTTATCATAGCATTGTTAAACATCTCGTTCAACTTTGAGTTCTGACCTGTCATTGCCCAGAAGCTGCAATTGTGTGCCATTTCAAATGGCGTTTGTTTGTCTTTGTCCTCCTGTTTAAACCAATCACCCATACATAAATAAGCTTTCAGCATAATATCTTTGAGAACATCAAGCTGGAAAAGGATGAACGGAAGCAAATTTAACGGTCCTTCCTTGTTGGTCAGGAGGAGTGATGTAGGGGTTAGGTCATACATGATCTCTGACCCTTCACTAGGACAAGTTTGCTCGTGAATTAAGCCGAAATGGCTCAATATGCGCATCAGGCGGTACAAATGGGATTTTTTTGAATGGGGGAGGGAAAGGGCGGAATGAAGCTGACTTAGGGTCATAGGTTGGCCATGGTTGCTGATTTCATCAAGTATACCGAGGTCTAGAGCACATTTGAGAGATATGGGTTTGATGAAACCAAATATCATCTTCCATAACTCTGCTATAGCTTGGGATTGATCACTCTCCATGCTCTCAGGATAAGAGTTTTATGTTTTTCTCAAACGAAATATCATCTTCACCTTTATAATCTGAAGTTGAGGGATGGACCATGGATAGCGGCAGACAAGTACTGACCCATGGACCATATCGTGACAATATATAAATAAATATTGTTTGGTGCTCCTATATATTTATTTTGGTTACTATTGTAAGGATATAATTAATAAGAATAATTCAAAAACTGAATTATGTATACATGCCCATATTGATGGTGATCAGCCAGTGCAAAAATTTGAATTTTTTTATCTTTTTATTTTTTTTCAAGGTGAAAGGCATATGCTGCAACAATCGATATATATAAAATTGGAATACTTAATAACACTACGAGGATCTGTCTTTAATTTGTGGGTTTGAAAATACTATATCCGTGATTATATCGTCGGAAAAGACAACCTCGAAGTAACGAAGTAATTGATGTAATAATAACTATTTTCGTGGGTCGTCGAAGTATTGATGTATTTGCATGTGCAGGACTAATCTTTTCTCTCTTTTTTTTGTTTTTTTGGTATCAGGGATATTTTTTTTGTATGCCTGCGTGCCCAGTAATTAATATACAAAAAAAACAATTCTCGTATAAACCAAAAACAAATTGAGATCCATTTTATTTCGAGGTGATAATTCATTTTGAAATTATCCAGCAATTTAATTTAAATGTTTTCATGAGAAACGAAAAATTATGACAAATTCTCCAAATTATAGTAGTCTCTTTGTCAGCGTGGGATTAATTGTTTTTATATTTTTCATTTACAATTGTTTTTCTCAGTGATGTTGATTATTTAAAGACATTTTTTAACCTCCCTTTTCTCCTTACAACATAAGATATTCACAAATTGCAAAACTAAACAACACGAATTAATTTTTCTTTTGATCTAAAAAATTATGGTACTAACAACTCGAAACACTAACACTCTTACACAATGTGACTGCGCATATGATTATATCGGTACTTCTAAATTTTGCCTGAGGTTTGCTTTTGATCTTTTAGTCGATTACATCTTTGAAAGAATTGAGATCAATATTCCTAACTAACTTGTTAGAAAAATCACAAAATTATCCCCTCCTCCCATCCAAAAATAGAGAAATTTACACACACACACACACACACACATCATTACTTTATGATTTAGATACAAAAATTAAAAGGACATTTACTCTTGAAATTAATTAGAGGGATTAGATTGTACAACTACTTATTTTCATTTGTGCAACTAAGGGGAGCGGTGCAACGTACTAATCTTTCATCTTAAAAAATAAGGGGAACGGTCCCCGTTGTCTGACCAACGGACGGTAGGGAGGGCATATGTAAGCAAAATTGTCATGTAGTGTTATAATTAGTTGAGTACATTTAATTTGATCATTTTATTAGTTTGGTGGGGTGTTCTTTGTATTATCGTATGCTATCTACTACTGCAAGTGTACAAGGCAAAATATCATTCACTCTCATACACTCTCCAATGCTAAATTTTAAGCATGGGGTAGAGGTAAGAAATTAATCTAGTTTAAAATTACATTGTATATATCTAGAACTATAGCATTAATTTAGGACCTTTGTTTTTCATTTTCTTCTTACAGTTTTACTTAGCCTTGACTATTTAAGGCTTAACCTTGAGTAATGGAAGGATTAGTTAAGGTTTTTATCTGGCATGCATGTAGAACTGCACCTTGCATTTTAGAAGCATATAATTTAATTGTGTCACTGAAAGTGTTTTAGAATAACCATTTCTTATGGATAAACTCCTAGAAAAACTATGCAATAATTTCTTGTATGAATGAATACTTGAAATTGTGTGTAATCATGATACTTGTGACACAAAATAAATTTATTTGCAAAATTTTGATTTCTCAGAAAAATAGAAATTAACTACAAAAAATTCAGAAATTAAGAAAATACAAAAAAAAAAATTCAGAAAACACAAAAAACAGAATAAAAGAGAAAATATAAAAAATGAGTACGGGTGTCTACGCAAGACTGGTTTTTGTGAACGTTTTAGTTGTGAATGACGATGTTGTTGTTGTTTAATTATTCAAAATTTCAATAATTTTGAATGATCGATGTTGCTGGCTGTAAATACATCTTTTTCTCAATAACACTTTATATTTGAAGCCACATAATTAATCTAAAAAAGAATATTCAACTATCGTCTACTTGTCTCATGAGTTTTAAGAATCAAAGTACTAGTTGGCATGCATGACATATTTCTTTGTTTGTAGTAGACTAGTAGTTGACTAGTTGATAACTCGATCAAAGAAAGAGACCCAGCCATGCCACAGTTATATTGAGTTCAACATGTGGTAATATTCTATGATATGACATATTTCCTTGTTTGTAGTAGACTAGTAGTTGACTAGTTGATAACTCGATCAAAGAAAGAGACCCGGCCATGCCACAGTTATATTGAGTTCAACATGTCGTAATATTCTATGATATGACATATTTCTTTGTTTGTAGTAGACTAGTAGTAGACTAGTAGTTGACTAGTTGATAACTCGATCAAAGAAAGAGACCCGGCCATGCCACAGTTATTGAGTTCAACATGTGGTAATATTCTATGATATGACATATTTCTTTGTTTGTAGTAGACTAGTAGTAGACTAGTAGTTGACTAGTTGATAACTCGCGATCAAAGGAAGAGACCCGGCCATGCCACAGTTATATTGAGTTCAACATGTGGTAATATTCTATGATATGACATATTTCTTTGTTTGTAGTAGACTAGTAGTAGACTAGTAGTTGACTAGTTGATAACTCGATCAAAGAAAGAGACCCGGCCATGCCACAGTTATATTGAGTTCAACATGTCGTAATATTCTATGATATGACATATTTCTTTGTTTGTAGTAGACTAGTAGTAGACTAGTAGTTGACTAGTTGATAACTCGCGATCAAAGGAAGAGACCCGGCCATGCCACAGTTATATTGAGTTCAACATGTGGTAATATTCTATGATATGACATATTTCTTTGTTTGTAGTAGACTAGTAGTAGACTAGTAGTTGACTAGTTGATAACTCGATCAAAGAAAGAGACCCGGCCATGCCACAGTTATATTGAGTTCAACATGTCGTAATATTCTATGATATGACATATTTCTTTGTTTGTAGTAGACTAGTAGTTGACTAGTTGATAACTCGATCAAAGAAAGAGACCCGGCCATGCCACAGTTATATTGAGTTCAACATGTGGTAATATTCTATGATATGACATATTTCTTTGTTTGTAGTAGACTAGTAGTTGACTAGTTGATAACTCGATCAAAGAAAGAGACCCGGCCATGCCACAGTTATATTGAGTTCAACATGTGGTAATATTCTATGATATGACATATTTCTTTGTTTGTAGTAGACTAGTAGTTGACTAGTTGATAACTCGATCAAAGAAAGAGACCCGGCCATGCCACAGTTATATTGAGTTCAACATGTGGTAATATTCTATGATATGACATATTTCTTTGTTTGTAGTAGACTAGTAGTAGACTAGTAGTTGACTAGTTGATAACTCGCGATCAAAGAAAGAGACCCGGCCATGCCACAGTTATATTGAGTTCAACATGTGGTAATATTCTATGATATGACATATTTCTTTGTTTGTAGTAGACTAGTAGTAGACTAGTAGTTGACTAGTTGATAACTCGATCAAAGAAAGAGACCCGGCCATGCCACAGTTATATTGAGTTCAACATGTGGTAATATTCTATGATATGACATATTTCTTTGTTTGTAGTAGACTAGTAGTTGATAACTCGATCAAAGAAACAGACCCATGCCACAGTTGATTAGGAGGGCCGGCTGCCATTGATTCAAATGTCGACTACTTGTCTCATGAGTTTTAAGAATCAAAGTCCTAGTTGGCATGCATGACATATTAATGGACGTCTCGATCATGACTAGATGGACGGTCCAAATTTGTTTTGATCCATTCCAGAATTTGCCTTTATTATTAATGTGTACTTTGTAGTGAGAAAAATTATAAATTGACATATTAATAAATTGAGTAATTAAGTTCAAATGGAGAAATAACTAATTTTCAAATTTGAATGGGAAAATATCTAATTAAAGAAGTTATGATGGGTATATATCTAAATTTCTTATTAAAATTTGATTGGAGATCAAATTTTACATTTTTTTACTATATATTAAGTATTTTACAAAACTACTATTTTTCAGTGACCCAAAATTGTCTGAAAACAATAGTTTTGTAAAATACTTAATAAATAGTAAAAAAAATAAAAAAAATGTAAAATTTGATCTCCATGCATATTTTAATAAGAGTATCATGGTGAACGGTTTGAATCAACTATTTGAACTTTGAAAATTGCAAAACCAAATTGTTATAAGATGTTGTAACTTTCGAATATTGTAAGTGGAATATCCCTGTACTATTAATTACTGGGTGTAGTTTTTGAAACAGGATTTGAATATAGGCATAATATTGTGGTCAACTGCACGAGGTGCTGGAACGTAGATGGCGAGAGATCTATCAAGTGTCAGAAAATAGCACCAACCATCAAACATGAGTAAGCAAGCACATAATTGTTATTAACCTTGACTACTGCTCATTAATCAAACGACATAGCATTATAGTTTGTTAATTTGTAGTTGGAAGGAAACATAAAAGTTCACATGGTTTAGAGTTCCATTAATTCTTGAGGAAAGAGCATAAAAACAAAGCTCTCCAGATAATCATGTATTTCATGTATTTGGAGTGATTGATAGGTAATTACTAAATGGAAATGTTTATGATGCAAAATGGGTACTAAAAAGTTGGCGTGTGGCTGAAGCATTATTGGTGCATACTAATAGAGGTTTATTGTAAAATTCAAGGAGTTTTAGAATATTTCTTGCATTAGTAAGTCATTGAGTTGCAAAAATAATATAGTTTAGCTATACAACTTTTCATTAAAAAAAAATTATTAAATGAAATTACTCTTTCTTTTCTAAAAGATACAGGTGGAGTAACAAGATTTGTGAGTATCACGCTCAAATTGGACAAGAGGTTACAAGGAGTGAAGCCGCAATGATTCAATGGTGCGGGCAAAATGTTTTCACTAGTAAAATTGTAACAGTATGTATTGCTTATAAATTCTCAAAAACCAAGATTTTTTTTTGTTGTTTAGGTCCAACTTCCTTTGCTCCAATAATTGAAACAACTATGTTGATAGTTGAAAGCAGTGGTAGCCAATGGGTGGTGGGTATATTTTGAGACGATGTGTTCTACAAGTTCTTGCAATTTAGTATTGTATTTTGTAATGTCTTTTGGCATTTTGATACAATGTAGAATAATTATACTGTGTCTAATTATACTATGACTGATTAATGTTAATTACATTCTTTTTGCTCTATATTTCATTTTTTTTGTAATTTGGCTGAATATGAATTATTGGAGAATGTAAATGGGTCGGTACCGGGTCGGTACCGGGTTGGTACATGGAGGATTGTAGAATGAGGGCATGTTGGTATGATGTTATTTAGGCTTGTTATTACCATGGGTTTATCCATGGAATAATGAAAATCATCTTCCCATGCAAATATTATCCCTTGGAAATACTAAAGTGGGGCCCACATTTGCTAACCATGGAATTTTTTTTTTTTGATAAAAGGCTTTTGAGCCCGTTTTATTTAAGAAACTTGGAATAACCATGGAAATATTCTGGTGGGTCCCATGTATGCTGCCCTTGGAAATAAACAGGTCGGCCCCACGTTCGCTTACCTTGGAAATAGTCGGGTGGGGACCACGTACACTTCCTTGGAAATACTTACGTGGGTTTTTATCATGTCTGTCGCATACTGAAATTCTAGGTACCTTGACTTGAATGGAATGCAATAGCGTGCTTAGCATGATATCTCTAGCGAGCTTTGACCAAATTAGGTTGACTCGGTTCTCATGTAGCACCGGCCTAAGAAACTGTTTGTAACTTTATATGCAGTTCTACCTTCTTAATTGGCAAACGTTTTTTTTTAGTAAAGTTGGAGGTCAAGCTATCCAACTATTTAATACCCTTGTTATTACAATAAATGATTTTTTTCATCTGGATTTCGAACCCATGACCTCTTACATAGAGACCATATGCCCATGGTTTGGAAACTCGGCCGATTCTGAGTCAACTTGCTATTGGCCATGTCCAGTCCGAGTTTCACCCGAGTCTCGCGGCCATATGATTTTTTCAGCAAACCTCGGTTGAACAGTGTTTGCCTCAGCCAAGTCATCCGATTTTCAGGCCGAGTACCACTACTAGAATTGACTCTTTTTTCATGCTCCCGAAAATGGCTTTTTCCAATGGATTACCCTTGAAAAAAGCCCAAAAATCGCCATTTTCAAGCGCTACCCTTGAAAATACTACCGTTGATAATACCCTCCTTGCAAATAGTCAGTATTTCCAAGGGGACCGTTGGAAATACTCTTTTCTAGCTTTTTTCAAGAGACTACCCTTGAAAAAAGGGCCGTTGGAAATACTTTCAAATTTGGCCACTGTCTACATTATTTTCAAGGGGAGCATCGTGGAGCCCACCAGATTATTTTCAAAGGGAGGGAACATGGGTCCCACTTGAACATTTCCAAGGGTGACACCCCTGGGACCCACTTGAGTATTTTCAAGGGTAGTTTACGGGGGACCCACTAGAGTATTTTCAAGGGTAGTTTACGGCGGACCCACCCCAGCATATCCATGACCAGCGAAAGTGGGCCCCACCTGGTCAGAAATTGGCGCTATTATTTGAATGGGCCGTGCATTTTTTCCATAGATATACCCCTGGAATTACTAGCCTCCTATTTTTGGTACCATAATGCTTTCATTGGACAATCCTCCCGGTACCAACCCAGTATTCCTTTACAATCCCCAATTCCCATTCAAACTGAGAACACATCTTACAAATCGATAGAAAACACATTGAGAAAAGAGATTGCAAAGCATTTAATAAGCATAATCATTAACATAGCATAATCAACACATTGTATCAAAATAAGGTGGAAAACCCTTTACAACACAGTATTGTGTGCTTGAACATTGCTAATATAAACAAAATATACACACTATGCTATGAGTTAACAAAAATTCACATAATACGCTACCCAAAATATACCTACTATACCATGAGTTAACAAAAATTCACATAATAAGTTACGCAAGACCCATTCACCTTGCTGATATGCTACCTTGTAAATTCACAAAAATCTAAACTTTCTGGCACACTACAAGGCATGGTTCAGTTTGTAGGTAAATTGGCCCACCATTCGTCATCCCTTGCAATTTCTCCATTTCCAAGTGGAGCTTGATTCAATAGTGCTTGAAACGAGTCTCTCTGATTTGGTTGCATTGGAAAAGGAAGACCCTATGTATTACCAATTACCACATATATAGAGACAGCATGTTATATTTATGAGGAATTTTGCATGTACACCCTCAAAATAATTAATTTTGCAATTTAAGCATTGGGATCATTAATTGTACCTGAAAAGTAGGCAAACTCCTAGTTACACCTTGCTCAGTTCCAGAAATGTTCGGTTGAGCCTAAGTTTAACAATGCACAATGTAAAATGTTATTGTACCTTTATTACCAATGCTTTGCTAGAAAACCATAACAGTGTCAGAATACGCTATATGATAATTGCAGAAATACCAAATGAGTTCATAGGTTAATGGTGGTACCTGAGTAGTAGGCAAATTCCCAATGACACCTTGCTCAGTTCCAGAACTGTTAACTTGAGCCTAAGTTTCACAATTCGAAAGGTTTAATGTTAGTATACATCCACAACAGTAGCAAATAAGCCATATACAACTTACATAATCACTAATACATATTACTTGTAAATACTACATTCACAACAGGAGCTAAACTTTCTTTTAGAATAGTTGCCTATTTTGTAACACTAATACATATTACTTGCAAATTCTTCGTCAACACAGTAATATTTTCAATTTAAACAAATTGAAATTTGCTATGAGACCCCACTCAGCCATTTGAATTGGTATGTTCTAGAAAGCAAGCACTTCGAACTATAAATGATTAATGTGTATTTGATTTTATGTTGAAGTATAATTATGGAACTATAAGTTGTGTATCTGATTCGAATCTTATATATACTTAGAGGTTTATGTAGTGTATTATGAAATATTCAATTTTAGCCCTAATTTATGACCCATAATGCACTAAAGGAATGTAGTTCACAAACCTGCAATGTAGGTTTTGGTACACCACACATTGAGAATAATTGGCTGAAGTACCAGTCATAAGTTGCCATTTTTCTTTCCTTCTCAGCCTCCGCCTCATCTTGACGACGTTCACTCTGAGCTAAGAGCAATCCTACTTCTGCGCGAGAGAACATTAACTGCTCCCCATTTAGCACACCAGAAATAGAAGATGTGTGGTGCTGTTTGGCTCGGGTGGTTGCTGGTTGCACCTTGTTTTGAAGCATGCTTCCAAATCCTCGGACCCTACCGTGTTTTGATCTGCCAACAGCTGAGAGAAACATGGTGTTCTCGTCCATGTCAGAATTGGCCTGATCAGCCATCATGTCCCTCACCTTTTGCTATGAGTTGTTCCAAATTTGAAATAAGAGGGGAAAAAAAATTAAATCATTACTCAATCAGCCCTGTGCTATAAATACTGTACATATTGTACTTATACTGAAAATGACAGAGGCTACAGTTTGCAAGGCTTAAAAAAACAACAGAAAGTGTTGTAAGCTTGTCAGTACCAGTGGAGGTGCTGTGGCACTTAGTGGTTTGAATTTTTCAATAAATTGTATGTATGTAATAGGTAGAGTTGTAAGTAGATATATCTTTTTTACAGTTGGTAGCTACTACCCGGTCTTTCAAATAAAAAAATTGAATGCATTGCAATGTATGTAATGCAACTTACATAAACTGCCTGTGAATCTGTGTTGGTAAAATTTAAGGAATTGACATCCAAATCCGGAATCTCCGTGCAACTCTCATCGGTAATTGACTCCATTGGCCCGTTACCATCAGTAATTTCGTTGTTGGCCTCCGCAGCCTTCATGGCAGCTTCGATTTGGGCCACAATCGGTGATTTTCCATTCACTTTAGAACAATGAAGATGGGCATAAAGTTGTACTTTTGATGGTTCTTTTCCTTTGCGCAATTTTGTCTCCACATGAAAAATAATAAACAAGCAATAGTAAATGTCACAACAGTTATCCAAAATCGAACTCACAAAAAAACAAAATAATTTAAAAGGCACAAAAAAGAAAAATAACTTATTATGTGAATTTTTGTTAACTCGTAGCACAGTGGTTATATTTTGGGTAACTCACCCATGTTCAAGTACCAGCCCAGTGTGATACTAGTTAAAAAAAACTCACATAATAAGTTGGTTTCCCATAATATATTAGAAGGTTAGCAAGTCTTTCAAGTTCACACAACAACAGTCACAGACTCATAATATATGTTGAAATATCTCAAATAGATTTTCATGGTTCTCTAGTCAAACATGAACAAATCGAATATATACAGTACATGCAAGATTTAACAAATCTTATTACAAGACCAATATAAGGAATCACATATATTAGAGATAATAAGAGTTAACTAAATCTATTTTCAGACACTACACATATTAAAACATATCAAAAAGAAACCCAAACCTTTAATTTCTACATAATCCAATCCATTTTAAAAAATCAGCAGCTGAACAGTACCAAAATTATCCAACTCATGTTGGTATGCAATCAGATCTAAATATGAACAACCCAATTTGATCTTATGAACATCAGAGTAATCTGATTTCCTGTGCAATTTATTAAATGACCTTATTTCTGAGTATACTATAAAATATTCGCTAATAACATAATAGTTCGTAGAGTTTACCAGCATTTGATGGTGCTGGTGTGCGCTTGCTGACCCACCGTGGTGTGCCGTGATATTACGTTTCTTGCGGTTTTCCTGGTTTTGTGTACTAATTTGTTTCCAATCTTGTGTGAAAAACAAATCACACAAACCATGCCAGGTGGGGTGGTCAAGGCACCAATGCGGAACCGTGGCCTTCCATAATTGTATGTTTGTACCATATCTTAAGGTCCATGTAACCCTCGCCGTGTGAAGCTCCTCGGTAACCCTTTTGGTTGCTATGGCCTCCAAAACATCCCGACAATGATCGGGGTCTTCCCCTTCCTTGTACCTGAATTTTTTCTGCAAAAACACATATGCACTGCCTTAATAGTGGTCATTGACACTAAAATCGTAAAAAGTGCAACTCATGAACTTGAATGTCTTTCATACCGTTCAATTAAGTCACTGTGCTTATTAACCCTAAATATTCAATTAACTTTTCATGACTTATCCAATCAATTTGTTTTGGGACGTCAAAGGCTAGGATTATAATCCATGATATACTGTAATTTAAAAAAAGGGTACCAAAAAGAGAAACTCGATATTATCCTTTGTGTTATCATCATAGGCATGGAAGCTTCTCAATGGTCCTGGCATATTCTGCAGAGCAAGCCTATTGATAACAACATGCATTAAAATGTTGGACTCAACAGGTATGTAGGAAATATTTTGTACTCAGTTCTGTAGAAAATCTACATATTTTTGTACTCAAAAGGTATGAACCGGATAGGAAATTTTTATACCGTGCAAAAAGCTTAAAATTTATAAATACACCATGAAAAGTACTAAAATAGTGATTTTGCCGAAAACAACTCGATCCAGACCAGAGGCTGAATGGAAGAGACGAACGTTAAGAATCTGTAATGAAGATCAATAAATGAATAACAGTTTATTACAGTAGTTTTAGATGAAAGGACAGCTTACCTAGTGATTGCTGTTTTAATTTGATTTGGATTGTCGTCGGATGTGAACTCGCGAGGCCCAACGGGCCAGATTATCGGGCGGTCTTCTAGTTTATCCGTTGATTTTCTCATAATTGAAGGACCTCGTCCCTTCTTCTTTGGGGGTTCCGGTGGTGCAAGTTCACGGTCTGGACTAGCATTTGAACAGTCAAGGGCATCAGGTACGGCCTGTGAACAGCCCTTTCTCTTTGAAAATTTTCTGGAAGTTGCCCTTTTTAGACCAGTTTTTTTGGGGGGCATTTTTGCTGTGTTAAAAACCAACATTAATGAGTTATATAAGGATATAAGTATGCACTAGCTAAGATAATATAGAAAGCACAACAATTGCCAATAATGATGCATTTTTCCAATGGGAGGTGCTATTTTAATGTTTACATAGAGCAGAAAGGTTGGTCATCTTGTTGTATACATACATTCACATACTCGATTCTAATGTTTGACTTATGAATGAAATGAAACCTAAGGACATATGAGTTGCAGCAAAATATATATATATATAATCTAAAAGGGGTTTTTTTTTTTTTTTTTTTTGCAACTCAAACATCCTTAGGTTTCATTTCATATATAACATCAGAATTGATCTGTTCTGAATTCTGACACACTGGCTTTATATTATAATATCACCAACGAGTAAACCTTCCTAGCCTAGGGTTTGAAATTTACAAACCCATAAGAAGCAGTTCAAATCCTTGGTATAAGCCTCACAAAATGGGAGAGGCAAAAATATGCAAAACCCTAGACTCAAATTAGGTTTCCTTCTCAAGTAAAGACCCGATAAATGAAAATTGGAGGGACATTACCAATTTAGTTCGAATTAGATGAAGTTTTGAAGGACTTCTTCCAATTTTCTCTCAAGCCGTTGCTGAGAAGTGGTACCGGATATACACAGCGGGGGTGAGATTTCTGTGCAACATGATTTATTGGGAGAGAGGGGTGTATTATAGGAGGGCAAAAATTTGGTGAAAAATGAGAGGGAAATTATGGCGGCCATCGATCGATCGTACTCCGGAGAGGGAAATTTTACTTTTTTTCGGAAGAGATTGGGGGGAAATGAAAATTGGGGCTAAGTTTCAGCTTTTGCGTCTTCTCTACATTGATCGTAGAATACACAGGGAGCTATTATGTGTATCGGATGCCTCATCATGATCTGAGTTGTTGGGTCTCCGCAATAATCCGCATTGATAACTTTAATATTCGTGCAGATGACAGTTCAACGGTATGAGATCTTTAATGTTACATCCGGAGCTAGGATACAACTTAATAAGAGTGCATCTGGAGTTGAACTGCGAAATGTTTAGGGTTAATATAACAGATCAGCTTCTTCTTCGTGCAGTCTTATATCTGCATATAAACAGTGGACATTGTTTAGGATGAGCACTGCTTGTATTGAAAACTATTGTGTTAATTACTAGGTGACATAATTGACAGAGCAGTTCGTTCTTTGTTCAGTTTACTAAATACTGTGGAAGCTCTTGTGTTGTTATAGGATGAGAACTGTGCCCAGTTAAATAGGCGCTGTTAATAAATCCATTAATCTGTTTACAGTATAGAATTGTGATATTAATTGATTAGGATGGTGAATTAAATTACTTTATTATGATTGGATGTAGATAAGAATTTAAAATGTTTACAGTTTTTAATTCTATAGATATTTTAGTATTTTATAAAATTGTTTATTTTAACTTATTAGAATGAGCATATGCTATTTATTACAAATAGTAAATTAATTAGTAATAATGTTTAGACAATTAATTTAGACCATTATTGTATTATAATATTTTTTAAGTGATATTATATCTAATTAACGCAATTATGATTGAAATACATGCATGATTATGAATTATTAAATGATTTAAGAAAAAAATTATATATCAAGACATGGTTGTTGCACAAATAGGATGTGTGCTTCTATGTTGTACATAGCACATGAACTCTCGAAGTGTGACATAATGAAGATCGACAAGTTTACAAAGTCCGATGGTCGATCGGAACCGTTAAATGTGAAGCATACCATATTATAATCGTTGTATTGAAATTTCATGTCATATGGCGTTTATTTACTCATCGATCAAGCTCATGTAATATACATTCATCGTATGGTCACAATTTCTTCGCGTTGGATCGATGCTTCGACATATGACAACGAAATTTTTTTTTAGTTGGTTACGTTCAATGTTTGACCTTGATCATGTAACAATTAATTTGAGATGATTTCATTACGGATCAACCGTCGATCGAGTACGTGAAAATGAACGGTCCGCAATTATTTGCTCAATCTTTAAAAAAAATAACTTTGAATTTAAATGAAATTGACTATTTAAGACATTATCTGGTCACACTGTATGTAAAAATTTATAAAATGTATATTTGGAAATTTATTTCTATTAGTTGCTGTACAAAATTATCTAATTTCATCAATCTCTGATTTGAACCGTCTAATATGAGATGAAGAGTTTGGATTATCAATGGAAGCGTCCATTAGATTGTGAGAGGGCTGGAGGAGAATTTCTCTGAGGTACCATTATATTTCTGTTTACATCGTAGCATCTTAAAATACGTTAATAATCGTGCTAATTATAATCTTATGGCCCTGATTTCACATGGCATATTACGTTACCCCAGTCGATACAAAATATTTGGTAGGTGGACAGTAAATGCGATACAAGGGAGTGCTCTCTGTAAGCCTTGGCACTTAGAAAATTTTTTGAAAAAAAAAACCCCCTTTCAAACGTTCTCCGCAGAGAATTCGTATCCTCTGAGATATCTCAAACTCTACGTGACTTTATGGAAAATCCCAACCGTTTAAATACGTTCTGCACGAATCTCAAAGCACACATAATTCTGATCGTACATCACCCCCCGAATAGGCACCGGACACGTCGGTCACGTAAAAGTTGAGATATCTCAGAGGATACACACTCCGCAGCAGAGGCACCCCTCCTCTTAACTCCCTAAGTCCCAAGTAAAAACCCTCTCAACGAAAACCGAAAAAACCCTAGCCTCTTCTTACGCATTTCCCTAGAACGGCGATCCAACGATCACTTCGACCGGCGATCATTTCGAACCCCATTTCCCTAGCCTCTTCTTACACACTAAGGCGGCTCAATCGATCGCCAAACCCTCTCAACGAAAACAGTAAAAACCCTAGCCTCTCAGCCACACTGTGGCGGCCTAATCGATCGGCAAGCCGCTGATATCGGAGAAACTACGAAGCAAACAGACGGCGCGGAGGACTCCGGTACGTGGATCAATTTTAGGTCACTATTTTATGTTGGTTTCTTATTAGTTTTGTTACCTTCAACTGAATTAAGACCAATAGTCAGGGTCTACACAATAGGTCTTTAAATCGGGGATGCTCTATATTGATCGCGTATTAGATGAGAAGACACGGTTTAGATGAGAAGATTAGATGAGTCTACTCGGTTTAGCTGAGTCTACACAAATCAATGTGTGAGTAAATTAGACCATAGCAGTATGTGAGTAAATTAGATGAGAAGACACGGTTTAAATGAGTATACACAAATTAGACCATAGCAGTATGTGAGTAAAATCATCTTAGGCAAAATCAATGTGTTTAGATGAGAAGACACGGTTTAAAAGCATCTTAGGCAAAATCACTATGTTTTAAAATCGTTTGGTTTGGTTTTAACTTCATCTTGACATCTTTGTTTTAGTTTATTATAATTATTGCTGAAATGGTGTTAATTGGTACAGAAAACATGGCCAAGGACGATGATGCCTCCAAGTACAGGGTCGTAACTCATCGTACATCTGCGAGACTCAAACGTGGCTATGAGGCAACGATGGAGACTGAGGAATCCGAGGTTCCGATTGTAACTCAGTCAGTAGAGTCACAAACGATGGAGACTGAGGAATCCGAGGTTCCGATTGTACCTGCCTTAGTTGTGAAGATGCCAAGTCCTAGGAGATCTCCGAGGTTCAATGCACCCGAGAAGGACAACACATCCGCAAAAGCGACAAGTCCAAAGATATTTTTTGGACCAAATCCATCCTGGGCAAAGGGTAAACCGGGATTGAAGAAGAAAATCAACCCCACAAAACCACATGCAGGTCCTGCTCTTTTGTCAAACTGTGTTTTCCTTTTATCACTGTGTTATGAAATAATTTGGTTGGATTGAACTCAAGGGTCCCAGTTACTGTGTGTACTGCGATCAATACATACAAAGAATCATGGGTGCATTTGTTGAGATTTAGTTGAGAGAAAATTACATGGCTAGTAAATTTGTGCATTTAGAAAAGAGAAATTTAGATATATACCCATCATAACTTCATTAATTAGATATTTACCCATCAAAACTTTAAATTTAGTTATTTCCCCATTCAAACTCATTTATTTTATTTATATACCCATTTTGTGATTTAACCAATTAAAAACGCTACTTAACATTGATAATCAAATTAAATGACATTTTTGCCCTTATCCGGCATTTGCTAATAACCCGCCCTCCTCTTTTATCCATTACTCATTTCTTTTTGCAAAAGAAAAATGTCATGAGTCACAATCAAATTCGAGACCCAATTAGCAACGTCAGTGTTGCTGATCGTGCTTGCATTTATCCAAAAGAGAAAGCTCCTCATTTTAAAAGAGTTCAATCAAAGTATAAAACAAAGAACCAAACAATGCCTATTTGAGTTCCATTTATCTCCGATAACCCAATGCATGCCAGAATGACTGAAAGTCACTGTATAAACCTCCAAATTAAGATAAAGAAAAGGCTAAACTAGGATTTGGGTATTACTTGAAGCAAGGCGATATAATCCTAGTATCCATCAAAATGAGGCTATCCCTGTGGAAATAGAGACTAAGATAAAATCTTAGCATCTGTTCGATTTCAATCCGACGGGTCAAATCAAAATGGAGTTGCTCCTTGAAATAATTTCCTCCATTTCCATTGATGACCTGTGCCCTTCAGCTTATCATATATCAGTTTATCATGACATTGAAAGGGAAGTGAGGATTCCAATCGTGTGTTGATGTGTGACATTTTGAGCAGAACCGTTGATTAAATATTTTGGGCACATAGGCAAATATCATTCTCTCTTAGCTCTATAATTTAGCCACATTTTCTTATCCACTTCTGAAGTTCTTCTTTTGCAAAAAAGAAATCAAAGAAATAACTAATGGAGAAGAAGAGGACCGGTTATAAGCAAAGGGAATGAAGAGATAAGGGCAAAATTGTAATTTTATTTTTCTATCAATATTAATTAGTGTTTTTGATTGATTCAATCACTGAATGGGGATATAAATAAATTAAATAGGTTTGAATGGGGAAATAACTAAATTTAAAGTTTTGATGGGTAAATATCTAATTGATGAAGTTATGATGGGCAGATATCTAAATTTCTCTTTAGAAAATTACATGTTTACAAAATTACATGGTTAGTAAATTAGTGCATTTGTTCATATGCTACACTATATATTTTTTTTGTACTAAGTCCATATGTTTAATTGTACATTTTTATCAGGAATTTAGAAAATGACAATAATCAAAATAACTGTGTGTATTATTATTGTTAATTTTCACAGAAAACAAGGGAGGTGCAGATGAATCAGAATCAGAACCTGCTCAGGCAACGGGTCTGGCCCGACCAGATGTATCAGTGTCTCCTCAGTCAACGGGTCCGACCCGACCAGAGGCATCAGTGTCGGCTTCGTCAGAGGAATCAGAGCTGGCTCGGTCAGAGGCATCAGAGCCGGCTCAGTCAGATGAATACTTCTCCTTGAATTCACAGGCCCGACCAGAGGCATCAGACCAGGCTCGGTCACTGTCTCGGTCGCTGTCTTCGTCTGACACCAACCAAGCTGAGCAGTCCACTTATAGGCCACCTGTGGAACCTATGGATAAGTCACAGAAACCATGGGATCGGTGGCCGCCTGAGGGCCAGAAGGAGGCTGCGAACCAGTATTCGGATCCCTCAGAAGATGAATCTGACGATGGTCAGTCGAGCGGGTCAAAGATGTTATTGGATGATGATGGTGGTAGGAGGAGGCACAACCATCTGCCCCTCAGGTGTTATCCCGAAGCTATTGCAGCATGCGGGAGAGATCTTGAAGAGTCTGCCGCTAAAGGGACAACTGGCAACCGAAAGAGAAAGAGAAAGAAGGACAAATCTGGTCCGAGGAATGGGCGGGGTCTTGCGAAGCCTCGTGATCCAGCCCGTCTGGAAGACAGACCAGAAGTCATAGTGGTTGGTGACTGTGAGTTCACAACTAAGCCCCTCTGCACAAAAGTCATAACAACGATTCGGATCCTGACTTTGGAGAACCTACCAGGACCTTGCAGGTCATACCGGTGGTTTCCAAGTAAAACGAGGTTGAATATCCTACAACAGTTCCTACAGAGGTATCGATGGGGTGAAGGTGAACGAATTGTGCGTTGTCTCGATGTTTTTGAGAACATAGCGGCGGTCGCTTACGCTTCCCATTTGGCAGAGGACAGAGCTTCGTACACGAAGAAACACGGGGAAGATAAGGCGAAATGGAAAGATTTCCCTCCTAAATGGTGCAAAAATGTAGAAGCCTAGAAGGGGTTGTGTGACATTTGGTCCACTTACAAATTTGCAAGTCAATCGTTGACCAATAGTGACAACAAAAAAAAGCAAAAGCATCCGATCCACCACGTGACTGGTTCTAGGAGTATGTACCGACACAAGCAAGCCATGGTATTGGTTTACTACATTAACTTGAATTAAATTACAAATGTATTTATTTTATTAACATCATCTACATTTTTGTCCAATCTGCAGAGCAAAGAGAAGGGGGGTGCACCAGTCGAGTTGAAGGAGGTTTTTGATCGAACTCACATGATAAAAACACCGGAAGGGCCAAAGAAATACGTGAACGCTAGTGCTGAAAAGGCAGCGGTGAGTGCCTCTTAATCCACCTTGAGATAACATGCAATCTGGTTTCTTTCTTCCTTTGAAGAAAGCAAATTTGCAAATCAACTGTTGTGTTTGTTAGTCCAAAGATTTTCAATCACTGACAGTTATTTATAACAAATACAGAAAACCTATTCTGTCCTTAAGGAGAAGTATTCGGGGAGGCTTTCTGATGAGGAAATATGGGAGCTAGCTGTGAACGGAGAGGACAAGCGAGGGAGGTTATTTGGATTTGGCAACAAATCAAGGACAAGCAAAGCCACCCGTGTTTTGGAGACATTGGAGGCAGACATGTCTACTCCAACCAAGAGCACTGCCACTTCTGCCAGTGATGCAAATACAAAATTCTCAAAGGAGGAGGTGACAGAATTATTAGCAGCTGAACGTGCCAAATTTGCTGCTGAACGTGCCAAGATTGTTGCTGACATAGTTGCCCAAGATGAGCGGCACAGACGTGAAATGAGGGATGTTCAAAGTTACAATGAGTACACGCAGGACTGTTTTAACAAGCTCTTCGAGGCTCACGGCCGTCGACCTCCACGTCCACCTCCAATGTACAAGGTAAGCAACTAAACAACATAAAATAATTTATGCGTATGATACTTATATGAATAATTTCCAACCCCAAGTCTTTGTTTGCTCTTTGATTGGGCAGGGTTCGTCAAAAAAAGGCAACGGTGGGGAGGGCAACAGCGGTGGACAGACGGATGACAATGGTGCATCGAAGAGCTTTTGAAGGGGCAGAGCACACCCATCGACGCATGGTGTTGGATTATATATGTGATAATTGTAATAATCGTAGGACTGAACAGTATTTTGAAATGTTATTGTAAGGATGCATTAAAATGTTACGGTTGAAACTAGTAATTGTAGGATGTGTATGAACTGTTTAATGACTGGTAAGGCAAACATGCAACTGCGATGTCTAGGATGTGTATGAACTGTGATGTGTAGGATGTGACTAGTTAATGCTTTAACTCAGGTGTGTTAGCTAAAGGATGTGCAGGATGTGATCTTGTTAATGTTTTGAAATGATATGGTTGAAACTGATAATTGTAGGATGTGTATGATGTGTTTAATTTATGCATGTTGTGCTTTGTCAATGTAGTGTACTTTGATTTCTAAGGATCTGTACATGTGTACAAACTATGCATGTTGTGCTTTGTGCATTTAAGGCATAGGGCTTTGGGTAATGGATTAATCATGGAAATTGTTGGTGTGTAATAAATCAAAATTTATGCGTACAATGGGTACGCAAACAACAATATATATTTTATCCAACAATTACATGGCACTATTTCCGTTGGAATACCGACGAAAATAAGTGCAACAATCTATCAGAACCTTCTCGCCTATCTATTGCAACTATCTGTTGTCCATTCTCTCTTTGTGTGAAAACCTTGTCGCCGTTCTCAACTTGCGACTGAAAACCCATCGCCTCTAACCCTACTTAGGTCGCCGTTCTGTGAGACCTGATAAACCCCATCTCCATTTCTCTCTTCACGTGAACTTCCGATCACCCTCTCCCACCATCTTACCTTCTGCTGTGGTCTCATCCTCTTTGGTTACTGCATTTAGGTAGGTAACACTCACTCTATCTCCACTCTCAATCATTTCAAGAGAAAAAAAGAGGAAATAAGGAAACAAATCTGGTTTTCTAGGACTAGAAAATAACCATTTGTGAATTTTTCCACTGTGACAGTAACTTGAATTTTTCAACTGTGACAGTAAGTTGCAATCCATGCACCAGTGAGACATTTTAATGAATCAATGTCACTCTCTATGTTATTGTACAGTTATTTAATGAACTTGAATTAATTTGTCAAGGTTACATCGAATGGCCACTGATAGGGGATGGATGTACAATGGCCGATCAAATACGGGAGGAACTCTTCAACTCGAATTCATGGCAGGTGTTGACGAATTCATATCTTCTGCTTTGACCTATCCTTCTGTTGTGAGTGTTGATGCAAGTGGAAATAAATCTATCCCGTGTCCGTGTGAAAGATGTGACAATCTATACAACAAGGATATAGAAACCGTTCAACTGCATCTTTATCAACATGGTTTTTGCAGTGTATATGATGTTTGGTACAAACACGGGGAGCCACATCCTAATTCAGCTAACAACCAACCTCAAAGTCCACCACCATCGAATAATGCCGCTGATCGAATGAGTGACATGGTGAGGGATGCCGCTGGTCAAGAATTCAATTGGAATGAGGAGGAACTGGCTGGAGCGGCTAAGCAATTCTTCAACATGATGGCAGCATCAAAAAAACCACTATGGAAGTTTAACGCAACGAGTGAAATGAAATGCGAAAAACACACCGTATTGTCGGTTGTGTCACGTACCATGGCTGTCAAGTCTAAACACCAGATGAGCCAAAAGGCATTTAATGATGTGTTGGAAGTCATGAAGGAAACGCTTCCGCCGGGTGAAGAAATGCCCGAAAATTGGTACCAAGCGAGGCGATTGGCTGATGGATTGGGCATGGAGGCTCAGAAAATAGATGTATGTCCCAACTTTTGCATGCTATATTACAGTGAGGATAACAAGAAGAAGACACGGTGTGATGTATGTCTCGAACCAAGGTATAAGCCTCCCGGTCCTAATAAAAAGGCTAAGCCCGTTGCACAAAAGCAAGTTCGCTATCTACCTATCACACCACGAATGCAAAGGATGTACATGACTGCATCATCTGCGAAGAATATGAGATGGCACAAGGAAGGTGTGCGTCATAGAGCACCGGTGATGGAGCACCCGGCGGATGCCGAGGCTTGGAAGCATTTTGCTGAAAAACATCCCACCTTCGCAGATGAGGTTAGAAATGTTTGGTTGGGGCTCACAACGGATGGATTCATGCCGTTCAACTCGAGTGCAGCTCCATATTCGTGTTGGCCGGTATTTGTTTTTCCGTATAACCTGCCACCTGGGATGATAATGAAAGAGGAGAGCATGTTCCTCGCGCTACTCATTCCGGGACCAAAGCATCCGGGCCGGGATATTGATATATGTCTCAAACCTTTAATTGACGAATTGAACCGTTTGTGGTTAACTGGAGCATATACATGGGATGGGTATAAAAAAGAGAATTTTCAAATGCATGCACAACTACTTTGGACGGTGAGTGATTACCCGGCTTATGAGATGCTATGTGGTTGGGGTACAAAAGGTAGGTTGGGGTGTTTTTATTGCATGGAGAAGACAAAAGCTTTTCAACTTCAGTATGGTGGAAAAACAACTTGGTTCGATGGTACAAGGTGCATGTTACCTCGGGATCACCCATTCCGTCGAGATAAGAATAATTTCATAAAAGGTAGAGTCAAGAATGATCCGCCACCACCGAGATTGACGGGAGAGCAGCTGCTCGACATAGTGAGTTTGATCCCGCCTATTAAATGGGGTAAAGATGCACCATTATTTCAGATTGAGGGTTATGGTGTTACCCACCATTGGCAAAAGAAGAGTATCTTTAGGAGTTTACCCTATTGGAAAGACAATTTGTTGCAACACAATTTGGATATGATGCATTTGGAGAAGAATTTCACTGAAAACTTGTTATACACGCTTTTAAGCATAGGTGGCAGAACCAAGGATAATGAAAAAGCAAGGAAAGATTTGGCTATATATTGTGATCGTCCCACCCAGCACCTAATCCCGGTGGATGGCCACCCGGGAAAGATGCATAAACCAAAGGCCCCCTTCGCACTCTCTCCATCTGATAAGGTGATTGTTTTAAAATGGCTCAAGGATGTAGTAAGATTTCCAGATGGTTACGCATCCAATTGGTCAAGGTTGGTTAATCTACACACTAACACCTTTGTTGGACTTAAAAGTCATGATCTACACGTGTTCATGGAGCGCCTCCTCCCCGTCGCATTTCGAGACTTTGTCCCGGATGCTGTATGGGATGTTTTATGTGAGATTTCAGCCTTCTTTAGAGAGATTTGTGCGAAGGAAATTGATCCAAACCGTCTTGCGACATTAGAAGATGATTTCATTGTCACAATGTGTAAGGCGGAAAAAAATTTCCCACCGGGTTTCTTCAATTCCATGGAGCATCTTGCATTGCATGTAGCATACGAGGCTAGAATGGGTGGGCCAGTATTGGCCCGTTGGATGTTTGCATGTGAAAGGTTCGTGTGGTTTGTAATTTCTTCTTATTTTACATAAATGAACACAACTTACCTATATCTTCTATTTCTAAACCATAATAGTTTATCAAGGCGCTAACACTAAACAATTGTTGCATTTACAGGCGTAACAAAGAACAGCGGATGAGAGTCACAAACAAGGCACGGGTTGAGGGCTCGATCATAGAGGCTACAATTGCCAAAGAAATTGGTACATTTTCCAAAGACTACTTTGCAGTAAATTCTAACATTGGCCAAGGAGTTGAAACAAGTAGACATTTGGCGGGACAACTTTCCATATTCGATACTTCGACCCGTTGCATTGGCAGGAAAAGACGAAGGCCTCTCTCTGAAACAGATTTTGATGCGGCACACACTTATGTCATCCTCAATTGTCCGGAGATCTGTGAGAAGTACATGGGGTACAATCTTATAAATTTGTTTTTGATGATTTGAAAATTATATTCTAAAACATATCAAAATCTAATATATTGACATATTCTAATATTCAGAGAGTTTGATACATGCATGCTCAACACCGGAGTAGCCGCAAGCTCGGTAGATCTCCCAAAAATTCGTCAAGAGGGCTTTGCAACTTGGTTACGTAAAAAGGTAATAAATTCTCGTGAGGAAGGCGATTACTATATACGAATGGCGGGAATGAAGCCGAGCAAAGAAGCTTACTTCTACGAAGGTTGTGAAGTCAACGGGTATTGATTTCACACACAAAAGTATGGGCAAACCATGTCAACTAAAAGTAGCGGGGTTTGCATTAAAGGAGAGTGGGATGCAAACAATACACAAATCGATTACTATGGAATTCTCCAAGATGTCATTGAGCTACAATATGATGCCCACATGGTAATTCTCTTTAGGTGTGATTGGTTTGACATAATAAACGGTGTCAAGGTGGACCGCAAACATGGTATTGTTGAGGTTAAGCATACTTCTCGCCTTACAAATTATGAGCCGTTTGTGTTAGCGGCTCAAGCAACACAAGTATACTACCTACCTTATCCATCGCAAAAGGCCGAAAGACGCCAATGGTGGGTGGCAATGAAAACAAGCCCCAAGTCGAGGTTTCGTTCCGAAGGAGATGATACAAACATTGAATTTTATCAAGAGGAAAGACCGGATAATCCAATTGAACCAACAATTGGGGAAGACATTGATTGGGATGGTATGATCATTCGAGAAAACGAGTTGGAGCTAGTGATAGATACGACGAACCTTCCGCCGGTAACATCAAATGAACCGCCAAGTTTGGCGAGGTATGAAAACAACATAGAGGAGGATGAGAATGATGATGACATGGAGCAAAATGACGACATAGAGCACGATGATGGCATGGAGCAAGATGATGAAGTTGACCTAAACTCCGATGATCCCGATGAAGACTACTAATTGGTAAATCAACACACATATGTTTTATATTTTTCATTTCACATTACTTCACACTTTATTAATCCGGTGTGCTTCATTTTCGTTGAATGCCTTTTCTAACGTGGTTCTCTTATTTTTTGTTTGTAATAGGTACATGTTGTCATTTGTCAAAGGGAGATATCATGTAATGGTGTTGTCGTTTGTCAAAAAAAATTGTATCTAAATTTTATATGTTTGCACTAACAAAGACCTAATTAACATTTATGTTTTCAATCAAATGTTTTCGTCTATACAACTCAATTAAATAATGCTTGCTATTGTATTTTAATTTGGATAAACAATCAAAGGGGCATCTCAAATAAACAGAAACGTTTCTGTCTCCAGGAACTAAACTTTTCCAACGGTGCTCTCATGGAAAACAATATGATATTATTATCGTGTTATTTAGTAATCTTTTTATATAATTTAGTATTATTAATTGGAATTGTGGGTGTTTATTGTACTAGTTTTATTGTTGTGATTTATTATTTTCATCATTCAAAGGGGCATCTCAAATAAACAAAAATGTTTCTGTCTCCAGGAGCTAAACATTTTCAAGGGTAGTCCCTTGGAAATATTATGTCTAACTATAAAATAATATAAACTGAATCAATAAAACATTTTCAAGGGTGTGCTCCAGCATTTTCATGGGCCTCAGCATAAAATAATATAAACTGAATCAACAAAGTATTTTCAAGGGTATTGTGCTCCAGTATTTCCATGAGCCTCACTATAAAATAATATAAACAGACTTACCAAAACATTTTCAAGGGTAGTCCCTTGGAAATAATATGGGCTCTCAATAAAATATAGTATTCGTTCTGTTTAGCGGGTCATGGGTCATGCAAAAGTATTTCCAAGAGTGGATAGCAACCATTTTCAAGGGTTGGCATCAGGGATTTCCATGCGCTACTATTTTCAAGGGACTACCCTTGAAAATGGTTAGATGTGTCAGCAAACCCGATTTTATTTCCAAGGGCCCTTCTTACCCTTGAAAATACAGATGCTACCCTTGAAAAAAGCGGAAATTCTAGTAGTGTACGTCAATTCGAATTTGGCCGAGTCTGGCTGAGTTTGTCCGAGTTTGGCTGAGTCTACAATTTTTTCAATTATTTTTAAATACTTACTCAATAAAATGAGAATAATATCCAGTAGATAATGAATGAAACCCAAAACCACTAGCGAATTACTATACGTTTCAAATTCTGGTGGTTGATAAGTGCATTGCAAAAAAAAAACCACTGAAAGGAAAGAAACTGATGGAGCTTTTCGCCAATAGATAATTCATTGTATCTATTTATAATCATGAACCGGCTACATAAATCATGAACTGACTGCACAAACAAAAAAAAATGCATAAACAATAAAATATTACATAATTGATAACAAAGTTGATATGTTTAAATACACGTAACTATATTTATTTAAGTGTGTTTTATTCATAATGTTTGTATTATATTATGTAATTAGTGGATATTTTGAGTGTAATATTTTGTCTTAACATAGTTTTTTTTAATTATATTTTTACCAATTTTTTTCCTATTTTTTGGCTAAAAACAAGCTTCTGCAAAAAAAAAATCCGAGTTACCGATCCGATTCTTCGGATGCCAGCCAATTTATTCGATTCTGATTCCACAGTCAAAAATCTGATTCCGATTCCGATTCCAATTCCAAATTTCAGAACCATGCATATGCATTTGCCACTAGACCAAAGACTAGTTCTCCTTAACTGGCAAACTTTTAGATACTATATCTAAAATTCATGTATAATATGTATATAATTTTGGAAATAATTCATTTTTATAAGGCATATATATATTGCATATGCCCGGGTCTCTTTCTTTGATCGAGTTATCAACTAGTCTACTACAAACAAAGAAATATGTCATGCATGCATGTCAACTAGGACTTTGATTCTTAAAACTCATGAGACAAGTCCTAGACATACAGCCTCCTAAGACATACAACCTCCTATTAAAGTTGGGTAAATTTCGTTGAAGGTCATTAAATTGTTTTTTTTTGTCATTATATTATTTTATATAAACATTATATTATTTTATATAAACATTATATTATTTTATATAAACATTATATTATTTTATGAGATTCAACAATTAAAAATTGATTTGAAATTCAAAAGAAGGATGACTATGATATGCTTCAAAGTAAAATTTAAAAATTTAATGAATATTAATTTTGTACCTTCATTTCATTTTGTAAAAATTTCGAGTCTCTGATGATTCGACTGATTCTTACTGATTCTCCCAATTCCGCTTCTAATGAAAAATAATAATAATATTTTAATAATTAATAAAAAATTTTGTCCACTCCTGATGAAAATTTACTACGTCTATGCTGATATGTGTTAAGCTGATCTCAGTATTCACCCGCAACGGTAATTTTTTGGGCCTCAACCAGTGCATTTCTAGTTTTGGAGGCGTTGTTCTCTCTTACACTTTTTTTTTGTTTTCGAAAGTTTTTGTGAATGATGATGTTGTTGTGTTGTTTAATTATTCAAAATTTCAATAATTTTGAATGATCGATGTTGTTGGCTGTAAACACTTCTTTTTCTCAATAAAATTCTATATTTGAAGCCACTTAATTAATCTAAAAAAGAATATTCAAATGTCGTCTACTTGTCTCATGAGTTTTAAGAATCAAAGTCCTAGTTGGCATCATTTTTTCTTCTTTTTTTAAAATAAGGCTGCTTAGGCCCTCATGAGTTTTAAGAATCAAAGTCCTAGTTGGCATCATTTTTTATTTTTTATTTTTAAAATAAGGCTGCTTAGGCCCCTAGTTGTCATCATGCATGACATATTTTTTTGTTTGTAGTAGACTAGCTAGTACGTAGTTGACTAGTTGATAACTCGATCAAAGAAAGAGACCCATGCCACAGTTGTATTGAGTTCAACATGTGGTAATTAATCTGTCATCATACGGTACGTTGTAGTCTTCAAAACTAAACCCTAAACCCTAAATCCTTAAAACTATGGAATGTGGATTCGCCGCGCGCGCATCACCCAAGCTTTCAATTGCATCTCACAAAATCACGGATTTCTAGTTTGTAGATATATATTAAAAAAATTGTATTTTGAAGAAATTAAAAAATTCAAGCAACTATCAGTTTGTTTCTCTTTTTATATTTCATCATTTTTCTCGGTTCCGCAATGAACGTCACTTTTCAAATGTTTGATTGCCTCATGCGTGATTTCATTTATAAATAATTACGCATCTCCAGTATTTTATTAGCTCTGAGTAGCATGAAAAGAGACTAGACAAGTAATAGACAAGTAAATGGAGAACAAGTGAGAATCAGCTTTTGAAATAGTAGAAATGCAATGTTCTCTGTGTGAGAAGTTGCAAGTTCAAAATCTAAAAAGAGCAATTCTTTGTGAATATTAAATAGTTAAATGACTTGACGTCCAACCTATACTCAAAAAAGTGGAGAACAAGCAAATCAACCAACGAATAAAATTATATTTGTTGAAACTTTTAAACTTTCCATAACATATAAATTTTCTTAATTTCTTCATTGTGCTTGTTGCCTTGTCCCTATTTGTAAAGATAGATAGTAATTTGATGATCTTTTTGTAAACAAATAATAAAATTAACTATTATATTAGTATTATTCATTATTCGTCCGCTAATGTTTTCTTACCCAATAATCTAAATGGACAAGGATGGAGTAAGCCAATTTATAATGGTCAAGAGTAGAGTATGGATAAGGCCAACAGCTGTTAAACATGCATGTTATGTCATTACAAATTATATATCTCGTTTACAAAAATGTTTCACCAACATAACAATATTTTTAATCTAGAAGTATCTACAAAAAATCGCTAAAGATATATAATTTTAAAACAAACCGATACAAAAATACAAATACATTTAATTAATTATCTATATCAGTATCCACACAAACATAATATCTAAAAAATAAAAAATAAATATGGATAGGTATAATTATATGTATTCGTATTCGTATCTATATCTGCAAACTATCTAGATCCGAGTATCGAAATTTACAAAAATTTGAATACGGATCCGGACACGGAGCCGGTTTGCACCCGTACTCAGAAGGGCCTATCTTGCTAAACGGAACAGAGGAGTTAATTAATTTTGTAACGCAATTCTTGCTAGGTTTGAAGTACTGGATCCAACTGTACATGTACGTATGTGATCCTCAAATCCTCTGTGGAAGTTACTCTATAAATAGGGTTACTTTGGCAAGATTAAAGGTACTAATCCAAAATGGCACAAGACGAGCAGAAGAGTGTCCGAGGTAAGGCTACGGTTCTTGCAATTGGCACAGCTGTTCCACCAAACATTATCTATCAGTCAGATTATCCTGACTACTACTTTCGCGTTACCAAGAGCGAGCACCTTACCGAACTCAAGCAAAAGCTTACAAGAATATGTACGTAATTAATCACTAGCCTTTTTTATAATTCCTTATTTGCTTCAAATCAATCTTCCATGCAACGTACGTAACGTAAGTACGTACTGAGGCATCAATGTACATATATGTATATATATTTAGTATAAATTATATATAAATATATGCTTAAGAAACATTTGTTTGTTGATCTCATGCATGCAGGTACCGGGACGAAGATTCGAAAGCGTCACTTTTATTTAACAGATGAGATGCTCAACGATCATCCCAACCTAATAACTCATAAGGAACCATCGTTAGACCTCCGGAACGTTTTACTTCCTCCTGCAGTGACGATGCTAGCCAAGGATGCAGCCGAAGAAGCCTTGCGTGAGTGGGGCCAACCAAGGTCTAGGATTACCCACTTCATTTTCCATACTTCCAGTAGCAGTGTTAAATTGCCTGGTCTGGACTATGAACTAGTCAAACTTTTAGGACTTGAACCAACGGTGAACCGCAACATGATTTACTTCACTGGCTGCTATGCCAGTGCTACTTTGCTTCGCCTAGCGAAAGACCTAGCTGAGAACAACCCCGGTGCTCGTGTCCTTGCTGTCTGCTCAGAGACCACTCTCAGATTCTTTCGCGGCCCATCTGAAACATGCATGGATACCCTTGTTGCCCAGTCTTTGTTCGGCGATGGCGCTGGGGCTGTCATTGTTGGTTCCGACCCGGACATGTCTATTGAGCGACCTCTCTATGAGATTCTCTCAACAGGTCAATCCTTCATCCCCGGGACAGATGATGCTCTTGGTGGGATATTGAGCGAAGCTGGCGTATTCATGTATGTGGCACCTAGTGTGCCCATGCATATCACCAATAACATTAAAAAGTGTGTCTCCAAAGCGTTTCAACCTCTGGGGATCTCAGACTGGAACTCTCTGTTTTGGATTGTGCACCCGGGTGGACGTAAGATTCTTGACGGAATAGAGACTGAGCTGCAGCTCGAGAAGGAGAAGCTGCTTCCAACCAGACATGTGTTAGCGGAATTCGGTAACATGGCGAGTGGTAGTGTCATTTTTGTCATGGCTGAGATGAGGAACAGGTCAAGGAAAGAAGGAAAGGCCACCACCGGCGACGGAGCAGAATTTGGGGTGCTCTTAGGGTTTGGTCCAGGTATTACAATAGAGGCAGCTGTTCTCCGTGCTCTTCCAATCCCAATTTGATCGATGCTCTGCCTAGCTGCTTTAAATTTTAAGTATTAATAAGTTGCATGATGCAAGTTAATTATGTAATGTAATGTTATGAATTTGATGTATTGCTATGTTATGTTTTTGTTATAATTATGTATGTATGTTGGTCTTTATGGAATATTATATTATTATTTTATGTTAACGTGTTCTATAATCTAATATGCATGAAATTCTGCTTGAGATATTTGTAATAATATTCAGCAGTTTCCTATTGTGCACCGATCCAAATAGTAACAATTTCATCTATATATGTATTGATATACATTATTGCTTATTTTATTTAATAATAAAGTACTGCAGTTTGCATAATTAATATCATCCCTAGTTATAAATAAATCCTAATATGTTTCAGCTCACACATGATGCATGCATATAAAGAAATTGGCCACAACATGCAAAAAGGTAATACGCCGCCGGGTAGAGCCATGGAGAGAGACTGGAGAGCGATGGATGATGGACAACCGTAACATGCTGCCTGAGACCGCTCCGGTCAATAAGCCCTACACTCCCTACAACACTAACCTTTCTATACCCAAATCGTTCAACACCCAACCCCATCAACATTGCCGGCCTACCACAGATCTCAACCCAAGCATAACAATCCTTGTCATCGAGAGGCTTTCGTTTTTCCTTGCCAATGGAATGGCCCGTAGTATCGAATATTGAAAGTTGTCCCGTCGAATGGTTACCTGTTCCAACTCCTTCTTGGCTAATGTTAGATTTCTCTTCAAAGTAATATGCGGAAAATGTACCAATTTCTTTGGCAATTGTAGCCTCCACGATTAAATCCTCAACACGTGCCTTCTTGGTGATTTTCATCATTTGTTCTTTGTTACGCCTGTAATTGCAACAATGGTTTAGTGTTAGTTGTAATCTTAGTGTGTCTTTAATTAACATTTTAAAAAAATTCAAAAGACAACTCACATTTCACATGGAAACATCCATCGAGACCCTACTGGTATGCTACATGCAACACAAGGTGCTCCATTGAACAAAGAAATCGGGCAAAAAAAAAATTTCCATCTTGCACATTATGACGACAATATCATCTTCTAATTTTGCCACCCTCACTAGATCAAGTTTCTTGGCACAGATCTCTCTAAAGAAGACTGAAATCTCACATAAAACATCCCATATAAGATCCGGGACAAAGTCTCAAAATGCAACGGGGAGGAGGCACAGTGTTGATTGTTTGGTTTTTTACGTGTGATCAATTTAATCGGTCCAAAGGAAGGTTAATTGTTCGACATGTTATTTAACTATCAGTGCTTGATTACTACGCAAAGATGCCATAAAAAATAATATTTTAGACCAAAGACAACTTATTAATGGAAACCGGTATTTTGAGGTAATGGGGTTTGTTAGTTTGTAATAATCTAGAAGTCAATAATACGATAATTTATCATATAAAAATTTATTCATGAATTGAATGTTTAATTATATATCATTTTGTTGCCTTGAGTATTATTGCATTTATGAATCATTCTAAGTTCATGACTGGAATTGTGAAACTTCATAATACAGATGATATATACTCTTAAAAGTCTCTAACCGAGGTAATTAGCAGCAACACTAATTAACCGCTACAAGGTTAGTACGTCGATTAAAAGATGGTCAAGTTTTACAGGCCACTGACAAGAGATGTGATTTTAATCACATAGATACGTGTTATAGGAACATGATATTTGACAGACCCCGAATGAAACATTGAATGGAATTGTGTTCGTGTCATTAATGTTTTCATTTCAATGTTAAGTTCTACAGTATGAGGTATTCATCGTTCCTACTAAGAAATGTGTATGTGTAATTGTTACCTAACACTGTATGTAAAAAACAGTTATAACGGTAGCTCTTCGGTATACATAGCTTATGTTAAGGAAGTGATGGTCTACCAAAAGTACTATTATTCCTCGTATCTCTATACGAGTTATAGTATCACTGGGCATCTTGGTAGAGTAAGATTATCTGCTAGCGGTATAATTACAAGAATAATTATATTTGATAATCTGCTCAAGATCAAGAAAAGATTAAGTTTGCAAGGATGACACGCACCTACCTTGAAACTGATCTGATAGCTATGAGACAACGAATTAACACAAGTAAAATAGTTTACTGTATCGTGATATTGTACAGTACATCATCATCTGTGTAATTGGATGGTCATAATGCATATGTCAGATGCCTCCTATGATTATAGAAGTTAAAACAATTTTAATTCAATTTACCAACATAACACAGATCCTATTGGGTAACACCATATAGGAGCTATTTTGAGAATCTTATTGATTAATTATAAATTGATTATGATTAATAATAAGATGGTTATAATTAATTATATATTATATAATTAAATTATAAATGTCATATAAGATGACAAGCAGAAACAACGGTTAATTTATAAGCTTACACGGTACGTTGTATAAAAGTTACCGAAACAACAACCGAGAGAAATATAATTGTACATGACAATTATATATATTTGATTTGGATTTTAATTATTAATTATGGATTTGAATTATGGGTTTAAAGCCTATTAACAATTAAAGCCTTAATTAATAATCAAAGCCCAACCGAAAAACCCAAATGAATTAGATTGATTTTTGGGCCAAAGTGCAAAAATCAAAATCTGCTTCTTCCTCTCCAAAACCACCATACTCATGGCATTCTTGTAAATAGGCCGAACTTTGGGGGTAGTTTGGTCATTGGTCGAACCTCCTCAAATGCCTCTAAATAGAGGGGTAAGGTGAAAGAGAAAATTACTAATTCACGTGTTATCGAATCTGACTGGTCAGTTTGTTAATCTATTTTCTCTCTTTCTCGGTTTACAATTGTTATTTAGAGATCACGGGATCGGTGAACAGTGTTCTTGCGAAGCACGCGGTGCATATGACTCACATGCTTGTGATAATTATTAAGATCTAGCGGATCGTGACTAATATTATTTCGTCTTTTCTCGATGTGTAGTGTTTTTGCAGAATCTTGCTGTTTACCGTATTTCTGGCAAAAGAAATAAGCCGCTTTTTGGTTAGTCCTAGTGGATAACCGATAGAGGTACCAGACGTCTAATACTCCGAGACGAATCATTGCTGATAGTTGCTCTTCTCGTTCGGCTGCATTCCAATTGGAATTTGGAGACAAGGTATAAATATGTTATATTAATCAATTTAATTTGTAAGTACATTAAACTTTTAGAAATCAATTAAGGAGATGATCTGTAAAAGGATTAAATTGGGTTTTGATGCCAAAAAATACTGAAGGTGGACCGCCTTGGAAAGTTTCCTGACATACCTCGTTTAATCCTTGGCTTAAGTTAGAAGTAAATTTTTTTGTTTTATAGTCTTTTTGTAATTTAAGCCTCAACGGTATTTGGTAGCCCCAAAACCCAACATGGTTTACCTTTATTTGAACTTATTATTATATATGGATATTCAATGAGTATGTAGTGTTTGTTTATTTTTCTTATTTTAGTTAATATCAAATTCTACCATTAAATTTAAGGAAATGACAATAGAACTTATTGTTAGTTCTCATAATTATGGATCTTGACATTGCATTATGGATTGATTCTCCAATAATTACGGTTATGAGTACCTCTAATTTAAGAGGGAGAAAGAAAAGTGGGAGAAGTCAAATCGCATGTGTCATATGATCATAATAAAGTAATATTCTAGAAGCATTTAGGGGAAAGTTCTCACGTTCCTTTATTAATTATATAATGCAAAACGAAAGATAAATGTACACTATATGACAAGAGGAGGGTTCAAATGTCTACATTTTTTGTGCCTCCATCATGCCTCCATTTTTTAAAACTTTAATAACTCAAGATTTAAAACTTAAAAGTCAAAATAAAACCGTTAGATGTGATCTATGTTATTTTCTCTATGTGCTCATAAAAAATTATCACATTTCAATTTGGTTTTTATGTGAATCAACAAGTTCAAAAATCAACGTCTATAAATCATCCAAATTAGTGCATCTTTTACAAGCTCTTGATGACAATCAAAATAAAATTGAAATGTCATAATTTTTTAAATGTGCATAGATAAAATGATGTAGATCATATCCAACGGTTTTATTTTAATTTTTAAGTTTTAAATTTTGAATTATTAAAATTTTAAAAAATGGAGGCACAAAAAATGGAGGCATTTGAACCCTCCTCATATGACAATCATATATATAAACTTTGCTAGCTTAATAAGTATAAAAATTAAATAGAAGCCTTACAACTATGAAATAGCATAAAAAAAAAAAAAAAAACTGCAAGGAGATTGATACATGCTTTTAGCGCAATATTTATTAGCAAAAAAAAAAAAAAAAAGCAAAAAAGTTGCACGTTGGGCAGTAGAAAAGGTTCACATAGCTACCCAATACTTTTTAGCGCAGTACATGCTTTTTGAGTGATTGATAAGTCTAACCGATCTCTTAACATATTTTGCCAACTAAAGTTTGAACTTAAACATCGATCTACGGGTAGACTTCGATGATAGACATGAAGCCAACCGTATGCACAATATTGTAAGAAGAAAATCCAGCTCTGTTGAATAACGATTTCCAGTCTTGCTCATCTCGTTCTACTCCTGTGGTAGATGTCAGCATGACCATATCAAACAACAACAGTGGTTCCTCAGATACATTGGCAGAGGTGTATCCGACGACAGCTTCCATAATAATGACCTTGCCTCCTGTTTCCGTAGAACTAATTGCTTCTTTACATAACTTCAGTATCTTTATGCAGTCCTCATCATCCCAACAATGAAGGATCCACTGCAATTAAAATTAAGAACATAAGAGGTTAATGTAATCCACTAACATATTATATGTCTATGCGTGTGTGGAATATTTTTTTTTTATAATTACCTTGAGAAGCACCGCATCTGCTGGAGGAATGAAGTTAAACATGTCTCCTGAAACAAACTTCACAATATCATCATTTTGAAAGCCTTGTACCACATGTGGTAGATCCAAGACTGTGCATTTCACATGTGGATAATGCATAGCAATGGATTTTGCTAGTGTGCCTGGGCCACCCCCTACATCTACTAAAGATTCTATCCCCATGAATATATTACCACCACTCTTAATAATAACATCAGTGAAAATGCTACAGGAGCTTATCATAGCATTGTTAAACATCTCGTTCAACTTTGAGTTCTGACCTGTCATTGCCCAGAAGCTGCAATTGTGTGCCATTTCAAATGGCGTTTGTTTGTCTTTGTCCTCCTGTTTAAACCAATCACCCATACATAAATAAGCTTTCAGCATAATATCTTTGAGAACATCAAGCTGGAAAAGGATGAACGGAAGCAAATTTAACGATCCTTCCTTGTTGGTCAGAAGGAGTGATGTAGGGGTTAGGTCATACATGATCTCTGACCCTTCACTAGGACAAGTTTGCTCGTGATTTAAGCCGAAATGGCTCAATATGCGCATCAGGCGGTACAAATGGGATTTTTTTGAATGGGGGAGGGAAAGGGCGGAATGAAGCTGACTTAGGGTCATAGGTTGGCCATGGTTGCTGATTTCATCAAGTATACCGAGGACTAGAGCACATTTGAGAGATATGGGTTTGATGAAACCAAATATCATCTTCCATAACTCTGCTATAGCTTGGGACTGATCACTCTCCATGCTCTCAGGATAAGAGTTTTATGTTTTTCTCAAACGAAATATCATCTTCACCTTTATAATCTGAAGTTGAGGGATGGACCATGGATAGCGGCAGACAAGTACTGACCCATTGGTGCTCCTACTATTTATTTTGGTTAGTATTGTAAGGATATAATTAACAAGAATAATTCAAAAACTGAATTATGTATTGTCACAGTCCGAGACAACCCGCCATGTATTTACACATAAGACGTGTGAACATTACATTATCAATAATAAATACTCATGTAACATTTAAAAGTCAAACAAGTCTTGCAACACCACGATTAATTTGAGTACATAACACACATTCAACAAAAGATCAAGACAAACATGACAAACAAACTGATAATTGTTATGTCAGTCAATGTATCCACTTTCAAAGAGAGAATTAAAGTTTAACTAAAAAGAAAATAAAAAGATAATTGAGTCATCTGCCTGTTGGCTTCCTAGTCCGCATCTCTCCTATTCGTGCTCTATGTCGGCCTCATGATTTTCTGGAACCCACATAAAAGTGGAACGGGTGAGAGATCGAATAGTCTCTTAGTACAGGATTTAGTTCCAGTCCCAGAATTTGTCAAATTCACTTATTAACACAAACAAATTAAAATTATATCCTTACATGCGATTTTACTAATGAATATTTAAAACAGACACACGGGCACACACCCCTCTTAAGTTATCTTTCAGGTTTTTAACTGCCTCACTAGGGGGACTCAAACCCCCTAGATCTTGGCCGTGCTACTAGACGGGGACTCGAACCACTGCTAGATCTTCTTTGCCTCACCAGGGGGACTCGAACCACCTCAGCTATTGGCGTCTCACTAGGGGGGCTCGAATCACCACTAGTTCAACTGTCTCACTCAACGGGGACTCGAACCACCGCAAGATATTGGCCCGTGACGGGAAGTCCAACCAACATGCGTTCAACGCATATTGGCCCCTTTTCTTTATCTTATCCATTACATTCCATATTATGTGTTTTATTAATCAGGAAAATATTAACTTGCTAAGAATATTTTTTTTTTTTGACATGATCACAAGTTCATTTTGTTTTATTTCCTTATTTTATTTAATTACCAATTTTTTCTTGCCATCACTTTTACTTTTGTTATTTTTCATGACAACTTAACTTTGACCCTTTATAATTTTATTTTTTCATTTTCCTAAATATTATCATATTTTAATTATTAGACTTTACGTTATGGGAGAATTTCATGTATACTATAATTATCTTTCGGATTGATCAGAAATCCCCAATAATTAATATCATAAAAAGTTCCTATTGACAACAAATTAAAAAAAAAAAAAAGCTGTTATAATTATTGTTCTTTTTTGTTTTTATTTCTTGACACATAATATGTATCTTGTCGGAAACCCCTTGCCAACAAGACATCCTTATCCGGAGGTCAGAATGAAGCATCTCTTTGATGTTTTTTGATAGTGAAAGAAGAAGAGAAGACACACAAAATTGTATTTTTCTTAAAAGAACAACATATATTTAGTTTTTATGTTTTTTTTTGTTACCTTGTTCCTTAGGAACCAATGAATACAAAAATCTTAAACAAAATACAAGCAATACTTATTTCTTGTGTCAGAAAGTTATAGATAAAAAAACCATAAAAATATGTGTACAACTTATTCATACTGTACTTTGCTACTATAATAAATATAAATTATATTCTAGTTAATTAAGTGCGCCATTCGTGTTTTCCTTTATATATATATATTAGAAAAAACGAACACCATTTTAAATGAAAATATTTTTGTACTTTTCTTTATATTCATTAAATTTGAAACTTGTATATATAATTAATCATATAAATTTTGGGATTCACTAAACATATGGGATAATGTGAAAATATTTAATTTAAAATAGGAAAATAACAGAACTTAATGTTTTAGTGGAGAAATAGGAATTAATGTACTTCAAATATAAATCGCCACATAAGTTGATTGACTATTTTGATGGGAAAATATGAAATTATTTAAATTTAAAATGGGAACAGAAGAAATTTGATTGCTTTGATGGGAACATTTTGATAGCAACAATTCTTCTTTTGGACAAAATTAAATTTTGATAGCCACAATTTGTCCTCTTTTTTTTGTTTGTTTGTTTTAAATGACTATATTGCGCCAGTTAATATTGTCTCGAGCTTCACACATGGCAGTGCACATTTTCAAAAATTGGAATAACATACTACGGCCTGTAATTTAATCTGAAGAATTTAATTAGTCGAATAACTAATTTTGATCTGGCCCCTTTTATGGAGCATTTGTCCAGTTTTTCTTTTAATGATAATATGATCACTTTTTGCATGAATATATATATATATTATTCCAGGGTGCTATTAGGTGAGAACCGGAAGAAATAATTGGAGGATGCGCGTCTAATTTTTCGATCGGATTAATGAAAATTCATTCTTTTAATTTGTATGGATACAGAGAGCTCCAAAGTATTAATTCAACAATACTATCCATATATAGATGTTGATCACTATCGCAATATGTCAATTAAACATTTTATTTGTCCGAATGTGGACGGTGATAGGAAATAGGAACAATTTCGTCTCACTGTGGACGGTCGCACCCCACAACTAAAACTGTTTGGCAATCACTTGACACAACTTAATTACTTCCCCTCTTGACTGCTCATGATATTTTGACCTAACCGAATTCAGATCCAATTAATATAATACCCGACCCATATCGTATTCAATAATGGGTATTGGTATGATTAAGAATATGGGAAAATATTGTTATTTTGTATCCATTACCCTATAGGGTAGTTATATAAAATATATAATATATTCAATTCAATTATTTAATTTGTGGGATATTTAATATGATAATGTTTGAGCAATAATTTGTGATGTATTTTTTTTAGTTTTTTTTTTTTTGTTATCAGAAAAATGTCAAATGCATATATTAGTTTTATTTGCATTTTTTTGTTATTGAGTTCAAATAAATGAATTTGTCCAAAGAGATATTAATTCGTGAAATTAATGGGTTTTGATATTCTATTTGTATTCTAATAAAATGAAATATTTTATTTGTATTATTCGTTAATTACCCGTTACGGTTTTGGTACTCTGTAATTTTAACTAGTAAGTGTAGGACAGTGTTAGATCAATTCTTAATGAGTAGTGATAGGATAATTAATTAATGGGTATGGATTTGAAAATGCTTTCACACTTTCCGGATGGTACGCCATAGTAGGCACATAAGATTGACCGGTTAGGAATATAGATGTATAATTAAGTTGATCATTTGTGATCCGATATCAATTAGAAATCTATTAGAATATAGATACGCAGATGAACATCGCATTCTATACAAGGTATAAAAGAAGGACGTAACTGTGAACTTAAATCCTTCTAGTCTTGGTGATAGAGACTTATCAATGATCTTTATGCGATTGATTAGGATGAGGTTTGAGTACCATCCCCTTGTCAGTCTTAATCAGTTAGGGTGTTATAGCGTAGTAGTGGTTAGCACTAAGATAAAATTATAGCAACTCTCATATTTGCATTTGATACCAATACATGATGTATACAGTTCTGATTAAACCGCATACGTCACCCATTAATTTGTCCTCTCTTTTTTTTTCTGTTCTCATTGGAATCCAACCGATCATTAATTATGATCCAATTGACTCTAAAATCATTATGATCGTGTCAAAAGAAATAAACAATAGTTTAGGCTATAAATAAACACACCACATGGTATAACTCTTGACAGAACTTGTACGATGTTGTTACAAAATTTTATTGTTTTGAACATTACTAAGACACTTTAACCAATTTAATAGGTAGAAATTAATTATCTGTGCTAGTATTCTGACTATAAAACCAAGCAGTCAGGTAAATGCTTTTCATGAGGACTACAAATATAATAGTTGCATTAAGAAAAGGAAAACAAATTCTTGTATGCAGAGCAGGATTAGCTTATTCAATGATTGGAGGCAATTTTATATATTAAAACAAAATAGCAATAGCACTAATCATAATATACTTAAGAAGAAGATCAAGGCATTAGTTGTAGAATGCAAGTGTTTCTCATAGTATTCACAAAAATTATGACATTCTAAAATATATAATATCTGCACTCTATAATTTTATTAAGGCCCCAACAAGGGTCCTGATTAATTTTAATAATGTATGGTCAGAATCATCGAGCTTAATTTCATTTTTAATTTTTTAATTGTACTATAGTTCGCTATAATCACAGTTAACTTTTTAATGGTAACAAGGTGTTTCAACATTCAGGATAGTTCATGCCCGTTATGTAACTCATGTGACTTTGAAACGGCTCACCACCTTTCTTTGAGTGCACATACTCCAAACAGATATGGACTAACATTGCTTCTGCAGTTCATTGTCAGGTGGTGACAAGGGGAGATTCAGTGGGGCAAGTCTGGAGGAAATCCGCGCGCCTCAAGATTTAGAAGAAGTCAACAAGTGCGCGCAACTACTACAAAAATGGTCATTGTACACTGCACATTGTACACGGATTTGATAATTTTATCTAAAAACCGTGGATAGATTGTAATTTTTTGGAAGCCCGAAATATCTGTGGGATCTCTACACGGATGTTTATTAAAGAATCAGTGTAGAAAGCCTTGAGAGAGCTACACGGACGTTTATTAGGAACTGTACACGGATTATTATTTAAATAACAGTGAGAAAGCCTTGAGAGAGCTACACGGATATTTATTAAAGAACCGTGTAGAAAGGTAAGAATTGTACACGGATGTTTGTTTAAATAGCAGTGTAGAAAGCTTGAGAGAGCAACACGGACGTTTAATAAAGAGCCGTGTAGAAAGGTGAAAATTGTACACGGTTTTTTGTTTAAATAACAGTATAGAAAGCCTTGAGAGAGCTACACGGATTTTTTACTTAAAAATCCGTGTAGAAAGGTTATTTTAGGGTTTTGGTTATATAAAAGACCTTCTCCTTCCAGCAGCGCCATTTTGATCAATTAATACTCTTTCTCTCTCTCCTTCCAGCAGTGTCATTTTGATTTTTGTGCACAAGGGGATAGGATCTGAGATCTTTGAAGTTAATTTGTATTTCTCCTCTATATCTTGCTAAGCTTAGTCATGTATATATATATATATATATATTTCTCTTTTCTGTTACTAGTTTATTATTGCTTATTTAGGTCAATTATTAATTAATGCATGCATGCTTGATTTGTTAAGATAATGTAAATAATTAGTGTAATGTGGACCATTTTTTGAAAGTGAGAAGTAAAGAAAACGCCTAAGGTCTCCATCATCAGGTCTGAGGAAAACCGTTGAAGATCAGTACTAACGCTTCCGTCTAAAGATGTCTGCACTTTAGAACTGTAAGATTTGAATTACTTTGCTATTTTATTTTGAATTTACGGATTCTGGATTGCTTGTGTTTTTTTAATTGCAAAACACATCATGAATTATTAAGACTATCATTTGGTATCAGAGCCATCGTAAATTCATATAAGATGCAATAATTTTTTTTTTACAAAATTGATTTTCAATGATTCGTATAAAAGCTAGACAGATTCAACTAATTTTATATATAAATATTTTCTTATAATTTTGGATGAAAATTTTAAAGGAGAATTTTTATTCCCTATTATGTATGCACATATATGTTAATCAATGGATTCTTATTGGAGATGCAATATGTTGGAGACCTTTAACCAAGAGGCATCACGTCATGGATCACATGGGAGCTCCTTTTTTGGTATGTTGGATCTAATACGCCTTAGTTTGTATGAAATTTCAGTCCAAACTAGATCATAACTAAGAGTTTTGGCAATTTGAGCCCAACTTACTGAATTTTGGGCCAAAGCTTGATCATGTGATTACTAAGTGGTAAGGATATAACTTTTATACAAACATTGTATTGGATCCTAAAGAGTATATGTTATGTTTTATCACATGAGATTGCATGTACAAAAGGCTTTGTATATATATATGTTGCATGAATTGTAATCTTCTACCTTTTCTTGTTACTAACTAATAGCAAATTATAATTGTAGTATGGACCAAAGCAAAAGTGTTACACCAAGGAGCAGATCGACGATGTCAGATGTATGTGGACAAGACGGTTTCAATTTAAATTTTGTAATGCTCAATATGGATTTGTATAATTTTGTATATTTTAGTGTACATAAATTATTTATATTGTTGTATAGTTTTGGAATTATGAGTTTAAAAGACCTCTGTTTAATGTTTCTCTGTTTTGGAATTCTAATTTTAAATGGCTAACAAAATTGGAAGCTAGCCACCAAAAAAAAAAAAAATGGAAAAAAAAGGACAATTCTACACGGACATTTAACTAAAGTCCGTGTAGAAAGGTATTTAAACATTAAAAAAAATTAAAAAAAAAAAACAATTCTACACAGACATTTAACTAAAGTCCGTGTAGGGTATTTAGACATAAAAAAAAAATAAGAGAGCTACACGGACATTTAGCTAAATATCCGTGTAGAAAGAGTAATCGTACACGGACATTTAGCTAAATGTCCGTGTAGAAAGAGTAATCATACACGGCTGTTTATGTAATAATCCGTGTAGCTCGGTTATTTTGAGAGCGACGCTGGCAAGCGTTTGTACACGGTTGTTTATGTAATAATCCGTGTAGCTCTCGATAATCGCACACGGGTAAATATCCGTATGTAAATATTCAAGGATTTCTACACCCTCACAGTCCACACGGCAGAAAATCCGTGTAGCTCTCCTGTTTATGTCCGTGTACAATCACTTGTTCTGTAGTAGTGGCGCGTGTAAGATGGCATAATCTATATTTTCCTCTGCATGTTGGTCAATCTGGAGGCAGAGGAACTGCAAAGTGTTTGAAAGAAGAGCACCCCCACTGGACTTGGTAACAGACTGGATTATTAGGCAAGCAACTCTTTGGGAATAGTGCTGCAAGGCCACAAGTAATGGAATTATGTAGTTTCAAAGTCCCTTTTCTTTTAATTCTTGTTCTGTTATCTTGACAGTGATCTAGGGTACTATACATGTAGTGGGTAAGATGATAACCGGGCATAGGTGCATGACACTATTTACTGAGAGCTTGGATCTTGGGCCTTAGAGCTGGCATGAACGTATAGTCCCTAGTTTGTAATGTTAGTAATGTTTAGATTCCATGATATATATGCAAAGCTTCTGCCCGGCCATTTCAAAAAAAAAAAACTTTTGAAATTCTAATTCAAACTGCGGCTCTTTGGTTCAGCATTTCCTTATTAAGCTTCCAAACACTATTTAATTAAATTGAAGAATCCATCAAATTAGTCAAATTGATCTCGGCCGTTGGATCATTGCGCCAATCAGATCACAACATCGCGCCTTGAAGTATTAAACATTACAGCTTATTAACCAAATTAATCTAGATTCCAACACTAATCAATCTACAAGGAACACTACTACAGAAATGGTCATTGTACACTGCACATTGTACACGGATTCGATAATTTTACCTAAAAACCGTGGAGAAATTCTAATTTTTTGGAAGCCCGAAATATGTGTGGGATCTCTACACGGATGTTTACTAAAGAATCAGTGTAGAAAGCCGTGAGAGAGCTACACGGACGTTTATTAGGAAATGTACACGGATTATTATTTAAATAACAGTGTAGAAAGCCTTGAGAGAGTTACACGGATATTTAATTAAAGAACCGTGAAGAAAGTTCGGCATTGTACACGGATGTTTGTTTAAATTAAAGTGTAGAAAGCTTGTGAGAGCTACACGGCCGTTTCATAAAAAGCCGTGTAGAAAGGTTTCAATTATACACGTTTTTTTGTTTAATTAATAGTGTGGAAAGCTGTTAGAGAGCTACACGGATGTTTAATAAAAAAAGCCGTGTAGAATGGTTATTTTAGGGTTTTGCCGTTTTGGTTATTAAAGGGCGCGCCTTTTCCATCACCAAGTTGGTTATATAAAAGGCCTTCTCCTTCCAGCGCCGATTCGATCTACTCTCTCTCTCTGATCTGATCACTTCGGACTTTCGGAGGCGGATGAAAATCATATTTTAATAAAGAAAGAGCTGATTGAATAAATAGTCGGATGAAGATTTTCAAAAAAAGGGGAAGAGGTGAGATGAAGGACCTTCAGAGCGGATGAAGAGTCGGACGACTCTTAATCCGACTCTGAAGGTTCTTCGTCCATCTCTTTTCCTTTTTTTTGAAGGTCCATCCAACTTTTTGGTTTTAGCTAGCTATTTCTTTATTAAAATATGTATTTTCACCCGCCCTGAAGAGTCGGATGAAGTGTTGGAGAAGGACCTTCAAACCAGATGATGAGCCAGTCTGATTTGTGCGCTAAAGTGTTTTTGGAGGATAATTTCAGAGCCGGATGAAGAGTCGGATGAAGGACCAGAGCCGGATGGGGAGTCGATGAAGTGTCGGACGATCTCGTTCGACACTTCATCTGACTCTCTATCCGATTCTGAGTGTCCTTCATATTTCAGTGCTTGCAGTCCTTAATAGAATTTTTTAGTTTATATGGATTTAACTTTTGTAATTAATGCTCAATAGGAATTTGTAATTTTTGTATAAATTAGTGTTATTGAATTTTTTGTTTAAATTGCTATGTATGTTTTGGAATTGTGGATTTTAAATGTCTTCCTCTGTTTTGGAAGTTGTTTGTTTTGCTATCCGAAAAACATAAAAAAAAAAAAAAATACAATGCTACACGAACGTTTAATAAAGAGCCGTGTAGAAAGGTAGAATAAAAAAAGGTTTTCTGTTTTAATTAATAGTGTAAAAAACAATTCTACACGGCTGTTTATATAAAAGTCCGTGTAGCTCTCTCGACTTTCTACCCACATTTATAGCTAAATATCCGTGTAGAAAGGTTTAGGGTTACAACAAGCTTTTTCGAGCAGGCTTCCAGCGCCGTTTTGATCAATTAATACTCTCTCTCTCTCTCTCTTTCTCTCTCTCTCTGTATTGAATTGGTCTGATTTCTGCGCAGACCGGAGCTGAGATCTTTGAAGTTAATTTGCATTTCTCCTCTCTATCCTGCTAGGTTAGTCTTCCTCTTTTCTCTGGCTGTCGATGAAACTTATTATTGCTTAATTATTTAGGTCAATTATTTATTAATGCATGCATGCTTGATCTGTTTAGGTAATGTAAATAATTAGTGTATTGTGGTCCAATAACCGCCCTATTGATGCTCTTAGGTCCATGCCCGTTCGAAATTAATCTAATAGGGATTAATTTTGGATAGTCCCCCGTTTGGGACTGCTCTTTGAATATTGTGTCTCATTTAGGATGTGAACACATTAATTAGCGGGATTTAATTAGTGTTTGAGAAAAATTCGTCGGCATTTCTCCTTATTGCTCCTACGAGTATGTGGTTTACGCATACTTGGGGAGTTAAGGGGAAATGCTGTCGAATTTTTCTTAAACACTAATTAAATCCCGCTAATTAATGTGTTCACATATGAGGCATAATATTCGAGGAGTAGGTTACGATTGTAAACCGGCCCGTTTGTAAGCCAAGAATTTGTAACAATATATGTTGCTCGACCACCATGACTAATTGGAATCATTCTTTTAATTTAATTTACAGATGGATCGAAGTTGGATGTACGAATTGCGACGTGATAGTGCAGAATATTTGGCTCGCGTTGATGAGTTCATAAAATGTGCCGAGAGTTATAGAGTGAAGACAAAGGATAACGACATCTTGTGTCCTTGTAGAGATTGTAGCAATTTTAAAAGATTTGGGGACTTGGAAGAAATTAGAGCTCATTTGATTTGTCGGGGATTTCAGAAGAGATATACGTGTTGGTTTATGCATGGTGAGAAAATTGGAGAATGTAGTGCTACCAATAGAAATTTTGTTTTGGAAGACAATGTTGATATTAATGTAGAAGTTGTTGATAATTTTGAGCTTCATTCCAACGATGATTTTGAGAATGTCGAAAATTTTGATAATCTACTTGAACTTAATTACAACGAGGATGATTGTGTGAATATTGATGAAAATGCAGAATACGATTTTATTGAAAATCTAGAAGACATGTTACGTGATGTGGAAGATGAAATTAGTGATAAAAATTATAAAAAATTTCAGTATATGTCTAATGAATCCAAAAGGCCGTTATATCCCGGGTGCACCAAATTTTCAAAACTGTCGGCTGTGTTGAAATTGTTGAACTTAAAAGCAGACAATGGTTGGAGCGACAAGAGTTTCACGTCCTTATTAGAGCTCTTACGAGAAATGCTCCCAGATAACAACGTGTTACCCTGTACAATATATCAGGCGAAGAAGTTGATCTGTCCAATGGGCTTGAAGGTCGAAAAAATACATGCCTGTCCGAATGACTGTGTATTGTACCGTGGAGAGTACGAGGCCATGCATGTTTGTCCTAAATGCGGTGTTTCACGGTACAGATGTAAGAACCAGGACACTGACGATGGTAACGATGAAGGAAACAAGGGTCGGGCTCCGGCTAAGTCGGTGTGGTATTTTCCGATAATACCGAGATTCAAACGGTTGTTTGCAAATCCCAAAGATGCGAAATTATTGCGTTGGCATGAAGACGAGCGCAAAAGGGACGGTAAACTAAGACACCCAGCTGATTCTCCTCAGTGGAGAAACATTGATAGAGATTTCACAGAATTTGGTGGCGAATCAAGAAACCTTAGGCTAGGGTTGAGCACAGACGGAATGAGTCCGTTTGGAAGCATGAGCAGTCGGCACAGTACTTGGCCAGTTCTTATATGCATCTACAATCTTCCTCCTTGGTTGTGCATGAAACGCAGGTATATAATGATGTCATTACTAATCCAAGGACCCAGACAACCCGGAAATGACATAGATGTATATCTCGCACCATTAATTGAGGACCTCCAAAAATTGTGGAAGGATGGCGTCCGGGTGTGGGATGCGTACTGCAAAGAGCAATTTGAGCTGCGGGCCATGGTATTTTGCACCATAAACGATTTCCCCGCGTACGGAAATTTATCGGGCTATAGTACTAAAGGAGCAAAAGCGTGCCCTATCTGTGAAGATGACACGCAGGTGATGAGGTTGAAAAATTGTAAAAAGAATGTTTTCATGGGGCACCGTAGGTTTCTTCCTATTAATCACCCATACCGTAAGAAGAAGAAAGAATTCAACGGGAACACTGAGCTTGGAGTGGCACGTCATCCGTTAGACGGGAAGGGTGTCTTCCTGCTGGTTAAAAATCTTAAAGTTGTTTTCGGAAAATGTGCCAAAGCACCACCGAAAAATATTTGGAAAAAGAAGTCCATATTTTGGGAGCTACCGTACTGGGAATATTTAGAAGTGAGACACTGCCTAGATGTCATGCATATTGAGAAAAATGTCTGCGACAGTCTGATCGGCACATTGTTGAATATTCCGGGGAAGACTAAAGACGGTATCAATGCTCGAAAAGACATGGTGGAAATGAAAATACGACCCAAGCTTGCACCGCAGGATAAAGGGAAGCAAAAGGCATACCTACCTCCCGCAATGTGCACAATGTCGAAGACCGAGAAAACAAGCTTCTGTATATGCCTTCATAGTATTAAAGCCCCATCAGGGTATTCTTCGAATATTAAGAAGCTTGTGTCGATGAAGGACATGAAATTGATTTGTCCAAAATCCCACGACTGTCATGTTTTAATGACACATATGATTCCTGTTGCAATCCGGGGAATTTTACCAAAGCCCGTTCGACAAGCCATCACGAAGCTTTGTTTTTTCTTCAATGTAATTAATTCCAAAGTGATAGACCCGCTAAAATTGGACGCTCTGCAAAAGGAGGTCGTCGTTACTCTTTGCCATCTTGAGATGTATTTTCCGCCATCTTTTTTCGATGTTATGGTTCACCTTGTTGTTCACCTTGTGAGGGAAATTAAGATTTGTGGTCCCGTATTCCTGCGGTATATGTATCCATTCGAGAGATTCATGGGTATTTTGAAAAGTTACGTAAGGAACCGACATCGGCCCGAAGGTAGCATCGTAGAAGGATATTCCACGGAAGAGGTGATTGAGTTTTGCACCAACTACATGACCGGTGTTGGTCCTATTGGCGTTCCAAAATCTCGATACGAGGGAAGGCTCCAAAGAGTAGGGACTATTGGGTTGAAAGCCATAGTTGCTGATAGAGATGAACTGTTAAAGGCACATTTTATTGTACTACAGCACATGGCAGATGTCACTCCCTATATAGATGAGCACATGGCAATCCTTCGACAACAGAACTACACGAGAAGTCAGAAGTGGATTACTGACGAGCATAACCGTTGTTTCATAGGATGGCTGAAAGAAAGAGTGAAGTCACACTCCGAAATGTCGCCCGTAAGTGAAACGGTTAGATTACTAGGCCAAGGACCCCGAATGGTTGTTAGAACATTCCAAGGGTACGAGATTAACGGATATACATTTTACACTAAATTACAAAGTGATAAGAGCACCATGCAAAATAGTGGGGTGACGTTGGTGGCGACGTCTCAAGAATTCAGTAGATCGGGGGATGCCCGGCCTGTAATGGCATCAAAGTCATATTACGGTGTTATTGAAGAAATTTGGGAGCTCGTTTACAATGCTCACCTCAGCATTCCCTTGTTTCGGTGTCAATGGGTTGAAGACCGTGGTGTTAAAGTTGATAACGACGGGTTCACAGTGCTAGATTTTAACAAAGTCGGGTATGTTGATGATCCGTTCATACTCGCCAAGCAAGCAACCCAAGTCTTTTATGTCACTGACCCGAGTGATGCTAGGTGGAGCATCGTCTTACCCGGAAAAAGAAGGATTGTTGGGATAGAAAACGTAATCGACGAAGAAGAGTACGACCAGTTCGATGAGATACCTCCATTTTGTGCCGATGTGCAAGCTGAGATAGCAACAACTACTGAAGAACAAGACGAAGCAAATTACATGAGATCTGACCACAATGAAGGACTATGGGAAAATGTTCAAACGGTGGAAAAAAGGAGAAAAAGGAAAAAAAAAACCAATGTATAATATTTATTTCGTTTAACCGTGAACAATTTCATATTTATATTCCAGAAAAAAAAAACAATTTATAATATTTATTTCTTTTATAATATTTCAGAGATGAATAGCCGAATAGATAAGCATAGTTTATTTGCATTACTGATGAGATCTTTGGATGACTGTAAACCGATAATATTTTACTGTGTTTTTGTATTTTACATTTTATTTGTTTATTTATTCCTTTTAAAAAAAATCCGTTTAGAAAGGGTACCACACGGACTTTTAATTAAGTGTGGAAAAACCTTTCTAAACAGATTTTTTTCTATTTTATAATTAAATATAACATCATTTTGTACTGCTAAGTTATATCTATAAATTTATTATTTACGACATAGCATCATTTGTTCCATTCGAGCCTTCATGAAAATTGAAAGGGCACCATATTCATTCCCTAACCCTTTAGTAATTAGAGCCATATTTATTGACCAAAACTATTAGAAAGAATCGTACACGGACGTTTAATCAAACGTCCGTGTAGAAATAGTTATTTTAATTAAGACGCCCGTTATGCATGAATCTTGTAAAATGTTGCATTTATTTTGAAGCGCGGAATTCGAATAGTTGCCTTTCTATGTAATTATCTGAGAAGACGATCAAAACAACTTCATAATTCTATATAATCCGAGAAACTCCATTACAAAACACTCTGAATTGTACAATTCTTTTGAACTTACTTCTTTAATTTGTTCCCAGGAAAAATGGATCCCTACTCATCCGATGACTCACAAAATAACAGTGACTACTCAAACTCTAACGATTCAAATAGTTCTGAGAGTGAGTTCTTCCAGCAAACTGAAGGTTCAGACTCAGACGACTCACAAAACGACTTACCCACTGGAGGCATACAGTGCACAGTGTGCCAAGAGGTCGGAAAATATGAGTGGTTGTTCCATTGCAACCACTGTCAAGACTCATACCACCCATTATGCGTCTGCTCAAATACTTACCAAGGCAGCAGAGATCCGAGATACAATTCATGGATCTGCCCTAGGTGCGAGAACGATGACCAAGAAGAAGAAGATGATGATGAAGACGATGATGAAGAAGAAGAGGAGGGAGAGGAAGAGGAGGAAGAGGAAGAGGCTGCTGGAGAAGATGATGAGGAGGAAGGAGAAGAGGAAGACGAGGAGAAGAGAAGGGCGAGGAAGAAGCAGAAAAAAAATGAAGAAGATCAAGAAAGCAATAAAGACAAAAAAGATGAATCTTCAAATAAAACCAAGAAATAGATTATTTTTATTTTTAATATTAAATAATTTATATTTCATTTGTCTATATTTTAATTGTTTATATTTTGTCTGTTTATATTTTATTAATCTTTACTTGAATATTAATATAAATATGAGATTATTAATAGAAAGGTATTTTAACACTTCAATTGAATATCCATGTAGAAAGGTATTTTAACACTTTAATTTAACACGTTAATTTATATCTATAACATATTAACATTATTAATTATTTAGATAGCATCATTTATTTAACAAAAAAGAAAAATTTATAGAAAACAAAATGTTGATTAAATTAAACAAAATATATTACATCAAAAAGGATCCTGGCTAATACATCATATAACACAAAAAAAAACTGATTAAACAAAATACAGAAGAAGAAAACAAAAAAAGCTAGCTAAATTAATGAAACATGCCTTCATAAAGGCCCTGGCGCGACCCCGGCCTCCTCCTAATCCAGGGGCTCTTTGGCCTGATCCAGCGATCGCCCCTCCTTATGTACGGCTTTGGTGGTGGATGCCCCCTTGGACTTCGGCGTGGCACATTTGAAGGCGGCCATGGCCATGTCCTCCTGTAGTTGGGAGGAGGCCTGAGATAGCCAGGAGGGACTTCGAAACCGGGGGGGAGTTCGAAATTAACATTAACCTCTTCGGGCGGGACGTAGCCGGAGGGCAATGGCCACGGCACATTTGAGGGGTGAGCACTGCCGGCCGGAGGGACTTCGGCCATTTCTACTTGCAAACCAAAATTTATATAAATATCTTGATCGAACTAGTTTCATATAGAATTTTGAAGAGCCGTTTCGTCTTCTAAGAATTTTAAATTAATAAATATTTGCACACGGACGTTTAATAAAATATCCGTGGAGACATTCTCTATCATTTCTAAACGGTTTTTTACTTAAACATTCGTGTAGAAAGTTAAAAGATTTGCTATTTAAACTGAAAATGTGCTTTTTAAATAATTATCTAATGGAAGTCGGAACGACGTCGCTTCAAACTCTGAAATTTTATTATTTATAAATATTTTAGATGCAAATTAAGTTTAAAAATATAAAAAAACATAAAAATATGTCTTTACATTTCGAACTTCCCAAGGCGCGAATTTGTTTCCGCGAACGCATAGAATTTATACACGGATTATTAATGAAATAACCGTCTAGAAATGTCTTCCTTCACGGATGTTTAATTAAATATCCGTGTATAAATGTTTTGCGCGAAATAAAATGCGCGCTGGGTCGGCCTGGTCACTTTCTTTTCAAAATCCCTTCGTCTCCTCTTAACCCTAAACCCACGCGTCTCCTCCTCTCTCTTTCCGTGGTTCCTCTCTCTTGGTGCTGCCACTGTTGGTGTTTCGCTCTGTCCTCCTGTAGTTGGTGAACCTCTAAGCTCCTCTCGCTCGCTCGGTAGATTGTAGAAAGAACGATGACACATTCAGGTGAGGATAATGTAGAGAATGTAGCTGTGATGGATAATGTAGAAGGAGAGAATGTAGCTGTCATGGAAGAAGAGGTCTCGCAGGCTCGGCCTGAAAAAAGAAAAAGAGGTCCGACAATGTGCAAGAAGATCACTGAGCAGAAGGAAATATTGCCAATCGAATTCCACAAGAACGGCTGTGCGACGGGTGATAATCGGGCAAAGTACTCAAATTTTTGCGCCTCCACGGTGAAGAAACATGCATCTATCCTGGTCGAGCGCTGGGATCAGTTTGATCAAAAGAAGGACAAGGACCAATGGTGGAACATTGTGAAGGTAAAGTACCTAACAATTCTATTTTTTTTTTTTTGGAGTAGATGAACTTACATGCAGTAGTTTCGTTGTCAATCAGGACCAGTGGAACATCGTGGACGACCCAAAAGACAAGATAAAGGGAGTGTCTTTGAAGATAATGAATGAAGCTTGGAAGCAATTCAAGAGCAGGTTGAAAACAGTTTACATGGATCAAGGGAAAGATCCGTTGCCAGTGTATCCTTGGCTGACACAAGAGGTGTGGGAGGAGTTCCAAGCTTTGAAGAAAACAGAAGAATTCAAGGTATGTAAATTTAGGTAACTCATTACAGCATCTCCAACAGTGATTGCTTATGGATTGCTTATGCTGATGCGTCAATTGTTTCTGTAATTGCTGGGGTGTACGGTTATTGCTTATTTAGCAATTGTTGGAATTAATTTCATAATTGCTAATTTAGCAATTAATTTCAATTGCTGGATTGGAGATGCTCTTAGTTTTTGTTCTTTCTCAATATGTACTCATCTTCCTTAAGTAATGGATTTACTTTGATGTTCGAAGAAAAAGTGAGAAGGGCAGGAAGATCGCCAAAATGAACAAGTACCCGCACAAATTAGGGTCAGGTGGTTACGAGGGTAAGTCGAAAGAATGGGCAAAAATTATTTTGAAAAACCAACAGTCTGACTCACTCGTGGTTAAGATAAAAAATCCTAGGGGCCAAGATTGGCTCATGGGAAGATCTGAGGTAATCGTTGAGGGGCGGATAGTACTCCCAAAAGACGTGTAGCCCGTTGCTCATAAAATGGTAAGAGTCTTTTGTTATAACTGTGTCATTCAAACAAAATCATAACTCTGTGTACATTACTTAGTGTTTTGTTATAACCAATTTTTTAATTAACAGTTGGAGGTGGAGCGGGAGGTCAATTCTGGTGCCCGGACTGTCGCAAGACAAGAAGATTCCTTGTCCTTGGCGCTCCCGAATCCAGAACACACCGGTCGAGTTAGGGGCAGAGGGGTCTACACGGGCTGGAAGGACGAATTCGATGGAGCAAAACCCCGGAGAAGACCTCGTGCCAAGGTCAACAAAGACGAGATGGAATCAAGGTTGGCGCAGGTGCGCCAGGAGGTACGCGAGGAGCTTTCAATGGAGTACAACCAGAAGCTGGTTGAGCTGGAATCAAGGATGGTGAACCAAATGCACCAAATTAGGCAGGCATCCGAGGACCGACCTCCCGTTTCTCCGGGAATTCGGCGAAGCAGTCAGGCATCCGGGACCGAAGTGATAGGCGGCTTGGACAATCTAAAGGTAACCACTACTTGTTCATAATCGAAATGTATTGTTGATTCTCGCGGTTAATTCGCTAGACAATATTATTTCATTCTAAAGACAACTAATTGCTGATAATTATTGCAGGAGGCCACAGCATGCGACCTCGTCATGTATTTCGGTACTACTCCTCTGACCATTGCTAAGGGCATTGTATATCCTCCTGCAGCCGGTGATCAGTTGAGGCCCAACTATCTCCGCGTAGCGATTGAGAAGATCACGCAGGATTGGGCTGTGAGAATACCTCTTCTTGTCCCTGTCGATGAAATGGTGGTGCTTGATGATGCCCGCTATTCGACAGTCCAATGGCCGAAAAATCAAATTATTTTGGACAATGTACGTAAACTCCAAATTAATGGGATATCTTATTCAAATCATTCTTTTCAAATACTTGAAAAAGACATATACAAAATTTGATACAGATACGAAGAGGTGAAACAATCAATGAGGATGAAGCGTTGTCACCGGTACGGGACATGGAATTATACTTGGTGTCTGTTGCGCCAGAAGTGCCTGATGCGCCAGTGGATGCACCAGTAGATGCGCCAGTGGATGCGCCAGTAGATGCGCCAGTGGATGCGCCACTAGACCGTACGGGGCTCACAGCAGAAGAGGTTAGCCGTTTGCCTGGTCAGTTGCAGACTCTCCACGCCCACTTGATCAAGGCACCCAAGGACATGACGGCTGTTACCTTCAGTGTCCCCCCCGGTATGTTTCTACACGATGGCAGGGAGGTCGTGCTGCCTTTCACAGAATTCAACGACTTTCTACAGGGCGCCTCGTCAAGCGATAAATGGCTCGATGTGGGAGTCATCACCGTTTTCCTCATGTTAGTGACCAATCAATTATTTATATCATGTGTATAGCACTCAAATATATACTCTAATGTAAAATGATGATTTTTCAGGTTCCTAGTCCAGAAATGCCGTGAGACCGCATCGAAAGGTAAGGTGAACTTGTGTGCACTTTTGGACCCCGACAGAATTAATGGAAACATGTTGGAATGGTATGAGGATGATTGTGTCGACTACTTGCGTAAAGCGATGCATCATGCTCGTGGGGATCAAAAGAAATTTCTTCTCCTGCCATACCACCAAAAGTAGGTTACTTGTAACCCTTAATTGTTTATATTTTCAGTTAAACAATTACACAATGAACCATAGCAAACAGTTGTGTCACCATTACATGCTGAAATATATATGTCACTAATTTGATGCTAAAGTACTATAATTCTTCTCCCCCCACAGCTCCCACTGGTGTTTGTTGGTGATTGTGCCACTTGAAAATACGATTTATGTCATGGATTCAAGGCGGCCCGACAAATCCATCACCACTCAGCAGTCCAAAAGAGTCATGACTGTTATAATTAAGTAAGTTATCTAAATATCACTTGGTTTGATTTTTTTTTTTATAATTGTGGAATTGCTAATTACAGTCACTCAATTTTGTAAGGGCTTTTCGGCAATATCTTAAAGAGGGTGGAGTGCAGAGCACGGGTAAGAGCAGAAATAAAATGAATGGGCTCTGGAAGGAGGTGAGCACACTATAATTTTATAATTTCATATTTTTGGGTTCAAAAATTTATTGTCATTCTGACATAGGCTGCTGAATGTAAATATCAGTGCCCGCAACAGATTGGCGGTTGGGAGTGCGGTTATTACACGATGATTTTTATGTTTCACTTTGTTGAGAGCATACAATTCAAATGGCCAGCATATCCGGTATGTAATTCATATGTTTTGCCTTGACTTGTCCATACAATTAATATTGATTTCCTCTAAACTTGTTTTATTAGTTGCATTGTTATAATTGCAATAATTTATTTCTATAAAGCAAAACAGAGATGTAGTTGCCGTATTTTTGTAACTTGCATGTTTCGAATTTTTTGTAGTATTCACCAGATTCAAAGAGTTACTCCAAGGAGCAGTTAGATCACTTTAGATGTATGTGGGCAGATTTTTTTATAAAACAATTTTGTAAACCAGAATATGGATTTGTATGATCTTTGTATAATTCAGTACATGAATTTTGTATTAATTTTTGATATAATTTGGAAATTTCGAAAATTTACCGGTTTTGGTATTCTTATTTTGGAAATTCTCTGTTCTGGAATTGATCTGATTTTAAATGGCTGGCAAAACTGGAGGCTAGCCAAAAAAAAGCAAAAAATTTTAAAAAAGAAGTAGTTCAATTATACACGGACATTTTAAAATTTATCCGTGTAGAAAGGTTTTTCCAAATTAAAAAAATAAAGAAGAAAATTAATACATAAAATTATATATTAAAAAAATATTAAAAAATAAGAGAGCTACACAGATATTTAATTATACATCCGTGTAGAAAGATCATTCAATATTAAAAAAATATTAAAAAATAAGAGGGGTACACGGATATTTAATTATACATCCGTGTAGAAAGGTGTTTCCACATTAAAAAAATAAAGAAGAAAATTAATACATAAAATAATATATTTAAAAAATATTAAAAAATAAGAGAGCTACACGGATATTTAATTATACATCCGTGTAGAAAGGTCATTCAATATTAAAAAATAAGAGAGGTACACGGATATTTAATTATACATCCGTGTAGAAAGGTGTTTCCACATTAAAAAAATAAAGAAGAAAATTAATACATAAAATAATATATTTAAAAAATATTAAAAAATAAGAGAGCTACACGGATATTTAATTATACATCCGTGTAGTATTAAAAAAATAAGAGAGGTACACGGATATTTAATTATACATCCGTGTAGAAAGGTGTTTCCACATTAAAAAAATAAAGAAGAAAATTAATACATAAAATAATATATTAAAAAAATATTAAAAAATAAGAGAGCTACACGGATATTTAATTATACATCCGTGTACAAAGGTCATTCAATATTAAAAAATATTAAAAAATAAGAGAGGTACACGGATATTTAATTATACATCCGTGTAGCAAGGTGTTTCCACAATAAAAAAATAAAGAAGAAAATTAATACATAAAATTATATATTAAAAAAATATTAAAAAATAAGAGAGCTACACGGATATTTATTTATACATCCGTGTAGAAAGATATTTCGATATTAAACAAAATTAAAAAATAAGAGAGCTACACGGATATTTAGATAAATAACCGTGTAGAAATCTAATTGTACACGGGTTTTTATGTAATAATCCGTGAAGCTCGGTTATGGAGAGCGTCAGTGTCAAGTATTTGTAAACGGCTGTGTATGTAATAATCCGTGTAGCTATTCAGTAATTGTACGCGGTAAATATCCGTGTGTATATATACAAGGATTTCTAAACCGTGACAGCCTACGCGGCAGGAAATCCGTGTAGCTCGCTTGTTTATGTCCGTGTATAATCACTTATTCTGTAGTAGTGGAATCAGCTAAAATATTTCATGGTGCATGGTACGTCGTATATACATAACAGTTTGTAGCAATTGCTTATTATGATTTAATACCATTTATGGAGTTTCGAATATTAAGACTCTAAAGTGTGAAAATCTTAGTATTTCACCTTTTTAATATAAGCTTAATTACCAGGCTATTAAGAAATTAATATAAAATAAGATATTACAACCTAATAAGGATATATATAAAAAGCGAATATAGACACGAGATCTAGATCAACTGATTACAGAATCCATAAAGAGTTGCGGGACCCATCAGGTGCGAAGCAATCACTTTTTAGATGGAAGGAAAATCTGCGTCATGACTCTGTTTTGTGTTTTCTCTCTTTATCCATTTACCATTGAATATGGGAATTTTTTTATAAACTATAATTAATTAAATTAATTTTAACAAAGCAACATGATTACTTTTTTTTTTTTTTTTTAAACCGTAAGGACTGAATTTCCAATTCGGTCTCCACATTTTGTTTTTTCTGGACCGAATTGGGGATTCGGTCTCCCATTATTTTGAAGCAGGAGCTATCCCTAGCAGAAACAGGGGCTGTCCTTGGCAGAAATAAGGACTGTTCCTGGTAGAAATAGCATGTCCTTGGCAGAAACAGAGGCTATCCCTGAAAGAAACTGGCTGAAATAGGGGGGCGAGACAGAGGAAAAACATCACAGAAATGCAGGGTGTTTGAGAAAAGCCGAAATAGGCCAAACAAGAGTCGAAACAGAGGAAAATGTGGAGACCGAATCCGTAATTCAGTCACTCCAAAAAGTAAAAATTGGACACCGAACTGAGGTTTCAGTCCTTGTGATTTTTGTAAAAAAAAGTTATCATACTGCTTTGCTAAAATTAATTTATAAAAAAAATTCTGGATATGGCCGGCTCTCGCTCCACATAATGGCCATAATTTTTAAGTTCTTGCTGAAAAATTTGAGAAAATCAAAAACAAAATGCAAGCCGTCCGATCAAGATCAGGCACACCCTTTGCATGATATGGGGACGATGTAGATCAAGCCACACCTTAGAAAGAAATAAATTGATTGGCATTTGTAATCACGACCATTTAAATATATTAGTTTTAAAAAAGAAAGTTTAGAATCGAGTTTATTTCTAACATAAAACGATATTATCAGAATTAGATTGGATATATTGATTTCGTAAAGTTTTATATCAACAATTTATTAGTTATATTGGTGAATTAATCAGTTCAATTGTTTTAAAATAATTATAACTCATAACTCGAAAGCTCAACATGTTATTTACTTTTGCATTTAAATCCTTCTAAGAAAGAATAATGTTACATTTTACTGAATAAACCTTCTGTATATTAATTATGTATTGGTACATATTTAGTTGTCAAAATGAGCATTTTGTTTTGCAAAAAGTAGCTGTGACATATATAGTTATCATTTACATATTTAGTATGCCGATATTTTGAGTAGATACCTACCAATACAAATATTATATTATAATTCATATTTTGTTAAACTAGTCAAGTACTAACAAATAGGTCATCAACTTAGAGTGTAGAAATGCTATAATTACGCAAAAAATTTGTATTCATAAAAACAATATGCTTATACATAATATTAAGTGTTCATATTTAAGTGATGAATAGTATAAATGACATGATTAAATGATTTAAAACTTCTAAATCTTGTGCAAATGGCAATCCGTGACTGGCAGTCGGGACCATCATGTCAGAACTATTCAAAACAAAAAGTAAAAAATAAAAACAAAGCAAAAAGAGTAGCATATTGCTGCCAAATTCAGGCCCGTTGAAAATAAAGCCCAAAATATAAGAATAAGATGAATAAAGCCCAAGAAGAAAAAACAACTCAGCATACTTGTTTTGATCTTTTGGAAAGGATGGGAGACACACGGCCGCCTCATTCTCTTCTTCCTCTACTCTCAGCTCACCTCCTCTCTCAACTCTCTCCTGCACTTCAACTGTTTGTCAAAATGCTCCTGAGGAGTATTGTCGCTTCAAGCAGCTGAAATCACTTGTAAAAGAAGCCTGTCGGCCGAGCACCCCTCACTACTGAAGACACTCTTTGATTTATCAACCGCCTGTTGGTCGCAAGAACCTGACACCGTCCATTTTCTAGAAGCGATTATAAGGTAACCATAGTAACCCCTCCTGTGCCAGTTCCTTGAGCTTCTTTGCATCTAAGCCACAAATTTATCACCTTCATAGATTCTGGGTCCTGTATTTAGTACAGTTTAGGAGTCCTCTAACCATGCACACAAGTTGCTTGATAAAATGTCCCATAGAGACAATATAGTAAAGGTTCAATTATTTCAGCCTTTCCATTGGGAGGTATCATTTAGCTTTCATTTTCTAAATGGTGAAGTAACACTTAATACCTATCAATTAATTGCAGCTGTTAACCATATAAATCAGTTATTATGCAACTTTGCTGTGTATCTAAATTGTGGCAAATTAGAAGAGAATGACAATATGTAAAGCTCAAAGGAAATAGCTGTAATGGTTTTCAACCAACAACCAGTTTAGTAACATTGAATCAACAAATAAGAGAATGAGAGCACATTAAGAGTACCATTCTGAGGAATACATCTAATTTATTTGAATATTTACTAGCTTATGAGGTAATTACGGTTCTGATAGTTCTCTCTCCCTCTGTTATTTTATTTTATTTTATTTTTTTGAGAAAAGGCACTAAGGCCCATTGTATTACCAGAAAACAGTATTTACAACAGTTAAGTCCTAAGTAGTTCCCTCTGCTCCCAGAATAACAGCCCAAACAGTGTACAATGTCTCAGCAACTCAACATTTGCTTCACAGACGGAACTGTCAGCAGTCAAGACAGTTCTAGTCTCAGCCCCATACATTTTGCATCGTGGACCCTACCTGTTAATAAAACACAAACCCTTAACTATGCTATATCACAAGATTATTCACGTCGTATCAAGTATTCTCTTATTCTCTTAAGCATAATTTCTTTATGAGCAGGTTATAGTACCAGTTGCAATCAAGGACTCCAATATCAGGTTCTTTTGCTATCGAGCTGATTAAGTTTGGTACCGGCTTGTACTGGTTATCTCACTGTGCATGCACACTATCTGCTGCCACAGATCCAATTTGTAAGGTTAATTTTGATCTTTAGATTTCTTTCGTGTAATTATCTCCAGGAGTAATTGGTTTGTGTTTCACTATTAAGCGAAGGTGGATATCACGTACTGGACTGATGCCTACCTAGTACTGTTCTATTACCTATAGCCTTTGTCCTGTTATGCAAAATTTATTAGCCATTCTTTCATGTTTTTTTTTTTTTTTTGTAGGCAATGCATTGATGAATTTGTAGTACACCATTATAGTTGAACAAGAGGGGTCAGCCCATTTTCTGAGGCTACCAACGGCCTCTAGTGAACCATCTCCAAGAGGGGTTGTAACCATTTCATCCCATTGCCATGGGGACCCGCCAGTTGGAATTACTTGTAAAAGAACGTTATCAGTCAGGCACTCTTACTATTAAAGATGCTCTTCACTTTTTTGCTCGCTTGCTGGCTGCTAAGAACCCGACACCATCCATCTATTCCTTTACCCAACTCTTTACAGCCTTAACTCGTATGAAGAACTCAAACTGCCATTATGCAACTGTCTTTTCACTTTTTAACCGCTGGACCCAATCTAGAGGGATCTCACCGTCACCCGATGTTTTCACCTATAGTGTCTTGATCAGCTACTGTATCCGAATGAATCAGCAGAGACTAGGCTTGGTTTTCTTGGGGCAGTTTATTAAGGGCGGGCAGAGAGCTGAACCTAACATCTTCAATCCACTACTTAAAGGCCTTTGTTCTCAGAATAGGATTAGTGAGGCCATATCCATTGTGTTGAACAAAATGCCAAAGCTGGGTTGCACACCTAACGTGATCTCCTATAGCACTGTTATTGATGGCCTTTGTAAAGAAGGTGCAGTTAGTAAAGCATTTAGTTTGTTTGAGCGAATGCTTTCAGGGGGTATAGCGCCAGATGTAGTGACATACAACTCACTGATTGATGGCCTTTGTAAAGAAGGGGCAATTAGTAAAGCATTTAGTTTGTTTGAGCGAATGCTTTCAGAGGGTATTGCGCCAGATGTAGTCACATACAGCTCACTAATTAATGGCCTGTGCAAGGAAGGAGAAACTGAGAAGGCAGAGGAACTGCTGTCCTACATGGTTTCTCAAGGAATTAAACCAAATGTTGTGACCTATAATACTCTCATGGATGGGTTGTGCAAGAAAGGGCAATTGGGCAAGGCAGTGGAAATGCTCTAGTCCATGGTTTCTAAAGGACATAATCCCAGTGTTGTGACTTATACTACCATCATAGATGCACTTTGCAAGAATGGAGAAACTGAAAACGCCGAAGTGTTGCTATGTAATATGATTTCTAGAGGTACAAGTCCTGATGTTCGAACCTATAATACTCTTATAGATGGGCTTTGCAAGTTGGAAAAATTAGAAAAGGCAAAGAAGTTGCTGAATGAGATGGTTTCAAAGGGATTATTGCCTAACACTGTGACTTGCACTATAATTGTGGATGCGCTTTGTAAGAAGGGGGAACCTGACAGGGCAGAGAAACTATTTTATGATATGATTGATCAAGGTGCCACACCTAATCTTATCACATATACCAGTGTTATAAATGGATATTCTAAGCTAGGCTGTTGGAAAGAGTCGATTAGGGTTTTCAAGGATATGATTGATCGAGGTTTTTTGCCAGATGAGGTAACTTATGGATCAATGATGGATTCTTTGTGCAAACAAGGACAAAGCAAGGAAGCTGAAAAGTTGCTCGACTTAATGGTAAGGGGAGGTATAAAACCAGATGTTGTATCATATAGAATTTTACTTATCGGCTATGCAAATTATGGCACTATCGATGATATGATGAAAATCTTAGATCAAATGCAACTCAATCATGTAGCACCAGATCTCTTGACTTACACTTCCGTGCTGAAAGCATATGCAAAGAACAGAAAAGTAGATCAGGCTATATGCGTGTTGAACAGAATGAAGCAAGAAGGGGTGAAACCCGATTTTGCTGCCTCTGCACCAATTTTAGAACTGCTTTTAAAAATGGGGCGAGATAAAGATGCAAGAGATCTGATGGAGCAGACAAGTGGCAAGACAAATGACTGATGTGCTTTTGTAAATGGAGCAGACAAATCAGGTTGAAGATGTCTTCTTGAAATGTAGATAATCAATTTATGTAATTTGGGACTGGTACTGGATTGCGCTTTATCATAATGCTCCAGGTTTCACCCTCATTGACACACTTCTCTTACTGATAATACTGTTTTCCCATGCATTGGTTTCTCTCTGGGTTGTACAATCAATTTCTATACAGCTTGTAAAGTGTGGATTGGTACTAAATGTGCAATATCTACTGCTACTGATACCGATATTGTCTCTTTCTATTTTTGGCTTTTCGGTTTTTCACTTTTTCAGTTTTCCTTGGGTTTTTCACTTTTTTCAGTTTTTTTCTTTTTCTTTGAGTCCTGTATGTGGTCATGGATGCCTCTCTTGTGGTATTTATATGCATGTATCATGTTTAAGATAGCTGTAATATGATGTAAGTGTAAGCTTATTTTTCATCTCTGAGGGAGTTACCAGAGTTTTACGGCTGTTCTGTGCTGTGCTGAACCTGAGGGTACAGATGTAACGGACACCGATATAATTAATAAATTATATAATTTTATTATTCTATTGCACAAGATAAGTTTCGATCTCACATGTTTATGTTAGAGACTACTAAATAACTGAAGTACTCTTTTTTAATATGATATTTTTCACGCAACAAGTTGGTAATTAATTTGGAATACTAATAAGTTTCAATTTATGTCACGACTTTCTACTATTATCTTAATTTGAAAACTTAAGCACCTTGATTATATAATAATTTGTTCAAATTTGAAAATCTCAATGCCTACTCTCTCTCTCTCTTTTCACAACTTTATGCAGTATTGTATTTGAAACTCTCAATATTTTTTTAGGACAATTTTATATATACCACTAAAAAATGATGAAATTATTTATTATTCTATGTCCAAATATAAAAAAAAATTCAACCCCCAACGAAAAAAAAAGAGTCTCCGTCTGTTTACAAGGAGAGAAAGAAATATCTAATTTGAAACAGCGAATTTCCCCATTAAAATACCATAATATCCAATATCTCCATACAAATTTTAAATTATTTCTCCTATCTCCATTTATTTATTTTTCTTTTTTATTTAATTATTTTAAAATAGCCATTATGCTCCTCTAATTGTAAATGGATATGTCCATTTATGTTTCAACAAGATTGAATTTACAGTATTGAAGAAGAAAAGGAAAGACGCTTCATCTTCACGCTTGATATTTCCTTCTATCTATTGTATCTTCCCTTCCTTTTTTCGCTTGAAAAAAGTCTAATTTTGAGGATTTAGTTGAAATCAGTAAAATGGTGACCTTTCTCATTTGACGATTTAGTTGAATCTGTGAAAAAGCTCGTGACATTTCTCATTTAAGTGGAGACTGATATTTTAAATTTGGAGGTTAGTTCTTTTGTTAATAGTAATACAAATAATAATTCTAGCGTTGCTCAAATGCATATATGGTGACCTTTCTCAAGATTGTTTATTTTCCTTGATTTACGTGTGAAAAATGAAAATGAGAAATTTTTGGTATTATATATGATCTGGAGATGTTGGTTTCTAGCAGCAACTTTGGTTGGGACACTTTTCCCTGTTTTAATCAATGAGTAATGTTTAACAGGGATATTGTATTGGGGCAAGGTGAGGGATGTTTTGTCTTATTTCTCTTTGATTAAAAAAAAAAAAAAAACTTTGGTTGCGACACTGTTAGATGTGAATAGTAGTGTTGTTCCTTTTTCTTTTTCTTTTTATTTTTCAGATTAGATGAATTTCTGAGATGTAAAAAGGGGGATAACATGTGTCTATCTTTCCTAGTATTAAGAGATCCAAATTTAATTATTAAAGAACTAGATTATCTTTTCTTCTTTTGTAATCCATTTCGATCCTAAGCCATCGATTGATGAAGTCAAAATAGTTGAGAGCAACTAGCAAAGTAAGTATATAATTTTTACAGGCTAAGAGTTGACTGTAGTTTATTACATGTTAACAGCTAGCAGGAGCATTGCAAAGTAAGTATATAATTTTTTTTGAATTTTTTTTTGTAAGTACAAATTTAACTACTATGAAATTGTCATAGAGTAAGTTTATCGTGAAATAAAAGAATATTGCGGAATAAGTACAACCGAAAAATATTAAAGTTGAATCATAATTTTTCATGTGAATATGAACTTCCTTTTTCTTTTATAAAACATTATATTATTTTTCAAAACTATTTTCAATATACAAATTTAATCAAAAAACCCAATCCATTCATCAAAATTAAAATTTTCATAAAAACCCAAATTTTCTTTGAAAATAAAGGAGTTCGCTAAGCTGTTTTTTTATTTTTTTAACTTTGTGTAAATCTCTCAATGCTCCTGTTAATAATCATTATATTTGGTCAAGTTTTAGAAATCCTGTTCATTTAAGCCCCTCAATAATTTTATATCCTTCGATCTAGATCTTAATTTTTTCTTGAAGATTAATTCCTTAATATTCAGAACTTGGCTATGTAAGGTTCTTAATTAATAATTTTTATAGGACACAATAAATTAAGAAAAACAATTAAAACTTGATAAAATTATTATTTCTAATAATTGAAAAATTTACTGAACAAATTATTTTAAGAAATGAACACAATCAAATATCCGACAAAGTACAGTAACTCAAATTGAACTTAATTATTAATTATTGGCAATCAAATTAAAGGATTTCTCGCATCTCCTGTCTTCTTCTGTAATAGTATCCGCGGAGTTGTTCTATGTGGAGCTTTTAATCTAGTCAGTTCGTTTCGAATCGAACGGAACAAATCAGATCTTGCCTGAATTGAAAAAAAAATTCTCAAAATTTGCGGAGCTTTTAATCGGGACCGTCCGATCTGAAACGAACGGACCAGATTAAAAGCTCCGCACGGAACGACTCTGCAGAGGATACCCTTCAGTCTTCTTCTATGGACCAAAAGGAAATTTTGTATCCTCTGAGTTAACTCAAATTTTGAGTTTAGATCCGGACAGTCCGATTTAATTTCGCATATTAAAATCGCATGCATTACATATGTGATCGGATTTGTCAGAATTTTGATCGAACGGTCTTCAGATAAACTGAAATGGTGCGTTAACGCAGAGTATTCGGATTCCCAAAAGGAAGGGTTGCTTTTAAAATCTTCTGTATTTGGTTTTAAGATCGGGGGTGGAGAACTCTTTTGTTCCCTCAATTTAAGATCTTCTGTATCTGGTACTACATTTGTGAACATGAATTTACCATTTGGAAATCCCTGACCGTGCACACAAGTTACTTGATGAAATGTCTCAAAGAGACTTACACTATCAAATTGCGAATATCCTTTGCTGTTTCTATCAAATTGAGAAACAAGCCACAAATTGAGTATCATTTAGGATGTAAAATTGTGGTACTTATGCATCACTGTCTATTTCTTTTGAACAAGCAAAAGTCCATATAGAGAGGGCAACCAATTAACTACATGTTTAGGTTATGAACCAACAACCATTTAGTTATGTTGAATACAAAAAAATAAGCTAATGACAACACACACAGAGTGCCATTCTGTTTATTAAAATAGTTACTAGTTTTATGATATTATTAGGGTTCTCAAAATGTTTAGGATTTGTGCTTATTACTGCACAGTTGAAAGGTTGCAAGCTAAGTGGTGAAATTATATCTTAATTATCATGTCAGACCGATTCATATTTCGACCAAGTATTTCGCTTTAACAGAATCATTATTAATTTGCAAGCATAGTGGTGAAATTATATCTTAATAATAATTTTTTGTTCCCTCAATTTAAAATCCCTTCTGGAAGAGTCCAACTTGATGCAGAATCTAATCCCTCCTAATGCAAAATGGCACAACCTATTGTACTAACCTGAAAGACTTTAGCACTTTATGCAAAATCTATTCACCTTTCTTTCATTTTTGTTGTTGTAGGCAATTCATTGATAAATTATATCACACCTTCAGTAAGGCCCTTGCATGTGACCCAAGTTAAACAAACAGGTGTATCTATCCATATTCTAGAAGCAGTTTTTGAGGCTGCCCCCAATCTTACAAGTTATACCTGAAACAAACAGGTGGGAGTTGTAACCATTTCATCCCATGGCCATGGGGACCCGCCAGCTGGAATTAATAGTAAAGCAACGTTATCGGTCGGGCACTCTTACTATTAAAGATGCTCTTCAATTTTTTGATTGCTTGCTTGCTGCTAAGAACCCAGCAGCATCCATCTATTCCTTTACCCAACTCTTTACAGCCTTAACTCGTATGAAGAACTCCAACAACTATTATGCAACTATCTTTTCACTATTTAACCGCTGGACCCAATCAAGAGGGGTCTCACCGTCACCCAATGTTTGCACCTATAGTGTCTTGATCAGCTACTGTATCCGAATGAATCAGCCGAAACTAGGCTTGGTTTTCTTGGGGCGGTTTATTAAGGGCGGGCAGAGAGCTGAACCTAACATCTTCAATCCACTACTTAAGGGCCTTTGTTCTCAGAATAGGGTTAGTGAGGCCGTAGCCATGGCATTCAATAAAATGCCAAAGCTGGGTTGCACACCTAATGTGATCTCCTATAGCATTGTTATCGATGGCCTTTGTAAAGAAGGTGCAGTTAGTAAAGCATTTAGTTTGTTTGAGCGAATGCTTTCAGGGGGTATAGCGCCAGATGTAATCACATACAGTTCATTGATTAATGGCCTGTGCAAGGAAGGAGAAACTGAGAAGGCAGAGGAACTGTTGTCCTACATGGTTTCTCAAGGACTTAACCCTAATGTTGTGACCTATACTACTCTCGTGGATGGGTTGTGCAAGAAAGGGCATTTAGACAAGGCAGTGGGAATGGTTCAATGCATGGTTTCTGAAGGACATGATCCCAATGTTGTAACCTATACTACCATCATAGATGCACTGTGTAAGGAGGGGAATACTGAAAAAGCAGAGCAGGTGCTATGTAATATGATTTCTAGAGGAAAGGATCCTGATGTTTTAACCTACTCTACTCTTATAGATGGGTTCTGCAAGATTAATAAATTAGAAAAGGCAAAGGAGTTGCTAAATGAGATGGTTTCAAATAGAATATTCCCTAACACCGTGACTTGCAATACAATTGTGGATGCAGTTTGCAAGAGGGGGGAAACTGACAAGGCTGAGAAACTACTGTATCATATGATTGATAAAGGTGTCGCACCTAGTCTTATCACATATAATATTGTTATAAATGGATACTCTAAGCTAGGTTGCTGGACAGAGACGATTAGAGTTTTCAAGGATATGATTGATCGAGGCTTTTTGCCCAATGAGGTTACATTCAGATCAATGATAGATTCTATGTGCAAACAAGGCCAAATCAAGGAAGCCCAAAATTTGCTTGACTTGATGTATAAGGCAGGTTTGAAACCAGATGCAGGATCATATGGAATTTTACTTACCGGCTTTGCAAATTATGGCACTATCGATGATGTGATGAATATCTTGGATAGAATGCAACTCAATCATGTGGCTTCATCTCACTCAACTTACTCTTCCTTGCTGAAAGCATACGCTAAGAAGAGAAAAGTGGATCAGGCTATGTGCGTGTTGAACAGAATGAAGCAAGAAGGGGTGAAACCTGATTTTTCTGCCTCTGCACCAATTTTAGAACTGCTTTTGAAAATGGGGCGAGATGAAGATGCAAGAGATCTCATGGAGCAGACAAGTGGCAAGACAAATGACTGATGTGCTAAATCGGGTCGAAGATGGCTTCTTGGAATGTAGATAATCAATTAATTTAATTTGGGCAGCTCCTTGCGTTATTAACTTTAAAGTTTTTGTACTGCTTTGTTGATTATTTTTGTTATAAATTGTAATGTTATTTGGTTATTCTGCAATATATTTTTTTTTTGTGATTACATTGTTTTTTCACTAGCAGTCGTGCTTTGACTCCACTAATAGCCCTTTGGCTTATGCCGTATAAAGTTGGTTTTGGGGGTGTAAACTTATACAATTCGGATATAAATGTTGTACTGCTTTTTCCCATTTCATATGGAAGCCCTCGGTCTCTTGATGGGTATGCAAGCCACAGCTGATGGTCAGACCAGATGCTTGTTATTTATATATTCCGAGCAACTGGTACATGCTCTTCGTTCTGTAATTTTTGGGTACTCTTATCCTTTGCTGTAAGTTTTGGGTGTCTTTGTATATATTGGGTGGTTCTGTCCGTGTTTTCCTAGGGGTTTTTCTGTGTCCTTGTAATTTTTGAATGTCTTTGTATATAATTTTGGATGTCCTTGTCTTAGTATATATTGTGTAGTGCTGTCCTTGGGTTGTAGTTTTTTGATGAAAATTTTGGTTTTCCGAGGGGTTTCGTTGTAAATTGGGGTCTCAGGTGACATATATGGGGGCTGTGCTATACATTTGGTTTTTCAAGAGGCTTTGCTGCAAATTGGGTTTTCTAGGGGTTGTTGTTGTAAATTGTAAATTGGGGCCTGACCTGATATATCTGTGGTCTTTGCTGTTATTTTTGGTGTTTTAAGTGTTTTTATGCAATTTGGAGTTTGATACCGGATATGGATGGGATCTATGTAAGGGTTTCTACTATAATGGGTACTTGTAGCCTATATTTCTTTGCTGGTTTTTTATGTGAGTTTTGGTTGTAATTTGGGGTGTGGTACATGATATGGGATCTGTATAGGGTACTTTTTGTAAAAGGACAAGATTATGGAATCTCTGGAATGGAAATGAACTAAGTTCTGATGAACATATCCTTCCTTAAAAGGACACAAGGACAACAAGGACGGTTTGTTCGAAGCATGCTGTTCATATAACTGTTATATATTCTGTCTTTTTTTAATTACTGTTGTATGTATATTCTGTTTTATATTTCACTCAAAGGACATATTCTAGCATTTCGGGGTTTTATTAGATTGGGCATTGTTCATGAACGTCACATGGGGTTTCTCAATTATTTGTCACCATAGTGCTGCACTGTGCCAGCACATTTTAGGAATTTTTTCTGTTTGGGACAAATGTAAGGTTTGTAATCACATCTTTTCAATATAATTAATACCTTTGGGTTGTTGGTCCAAAAAAAAAGGGAGGGATGATATCGATATAGGATTATTAAATATCAAATGGTGTTATTTTTTTTTAATTTGTATTGAAATTAATAAATATATACTGTTTGATATATTTTTAAATCATCTTAATTACATGTATATAAAAAAATTATAAGATTTTGATTTTATTTTGATAGCCATTAGAAGAAGAATTAAATCGTTAATCAGTTAATTTTATTAGCTCTTCGTGGGTATATATCAAAATAAAATTAAAGTGATATAATTTTTTGTGTACGCAGCATGATATACATAATTAATTAGTTTTGTTATTTAAAAGTTCAAAATAGTTATCTATGATTCAAAATTTATTGGTAGCGATAAATTTGTTTTTGATATAAATAAATTGGTTATAAACGATTCTCTAACTGTATAATCGACAAATGAATAATTTGACTATATATCAGACAAATATAGTTTAATTGGTTGACAATTGTAAGGTTTGTAATCACAGCTTTTCAATATAATGAATACCTATGGGTTGTTGGCCCAAAAAAAAAGGGAGGGATGAATTGATCTAGGATTATTAAATATCAAATGGTGTTATTTTTTTTAATTTTTATTGAAATTAATAAATATATACTGTTTGATATATTTTTAAATCATCTTAATTACATGTATATAAAAAAATTATAAGATTTTGATTTTATTTTGATAGCCATTAGAAGAAGAATTAAATCGTTAATCAGTTAATTTTATTAGCTCTTCGTGGGTATATATCAAAATAAAATTAAAGTGATATAATTTTTTGTGTACGCAGCATGATATACATAATTAATTAGTTTTGTTATTTAAAAGTTCAAAATAGTTATCTATGATTCAAAATTTATTGGTAGCGATAAATTTGTTTTTGATATAAATAAATTGGTTATAAACGATTCTCTAACTGTATAATCGACAAATGAATAATTTGACCATATATCAGACAAATATAGTTTAATTGGTTGACAATTGTAAGGTTTGTAATCACAGCTTTTCAATATAATGAATACCTATGGGTTGTTGGCCCAAAAAAAAAGGGAGGGATGAATTGATCTAGGATTATTAAATATCAAATGGTGTTATTTTTTTTAATTTTTATTGAAATTAATAAATATATACTGTTTGATATATTTTTAAATCATCTTAATTACATGTATATAAAAAAATTATAAGGTTTTGATTTTATTTTGATAGCCATTAGAAGAAGAATTAAATCGTCAATCAATTAATTTTATTAGCTCTTCGTGGGTATATATCAAAATAAAATTAAAGTGATATTTTTTTTGTGTACACAGAATGATATACATAATTAATTAGTTTTGTTATTTAAAAGTTTGAAATAGTTATCTAGGATTTAAAATTTATTGGTACGATAAATTTCTCCTTGATATAAATAAATTGGTTATAAATGATTCTCTAACTGTATAATCGACAAATGAATAATTTGACTATAAATCGAACGGATATAGTTTAATTGATTGACAATAATAGTTCTTCTATCCTGCGAGCAAGAATTATGTTAGGCCAAATTAATTCAACATATAAATAACAAGCTATCGATATAACTTTTGAGCAATTATATTCATTATTGTACAAGTCCTTGCATTGAATCCGCAACAAAATATTTGAGTTTAGATCTGGATTTGTTCTATTAGAATCTAGATCAATTCAATCCGAAATAGAATCTATGAATTCTCTTTAATGTTTGTGCTAAATTAAGTAGATCGGACAGTCCTGATGACCTAAACTCATATATTTTGTTACCTCAGTTGATATGAATTCCAATGACACATCCACTTCACGCGTGATATGAGAGATTTACACCCCTAATCCGATCCCTTAACGAATTGATAGTTTGATACCACCTAAAGTCAATCGAATTTTGAGTTTAGATCCGGACCGTTAAATCTCTTTTGGCACAACCGGATTAGCTCAACATTTAATCGAACAGTTGGGATCTGATCGTAAAACTTGAAATACTCTTGCAATTTTGTGGTATCACCATATGGACCTATTCTATTAGACCGTAACCAGAACCAAGAAAGCGGACCCACAATTCAGTAGAGGTTCATCCAAATTGGATGAGATTACCTCTCTACTTCTTCCCCAAATTGGCTTTTCCTTGGTGTTTTGAAATTGGACGAAAGTAGCACTGTACTGTACTTCTCCCACACTGAACTAAATTACTCCCAGTGCCACCGCCGCCTGAGCCTCATTCTCTTCTTCCGAAGCAACTCCTATCTTCCCCTGCTTTCAGCTCATCTCCTCTCTCAACTCTCTCTTGCACTCCAACTGTTTGTCAAAATGCTCCTGAGAAGTATTGTCGCTCCAAACACCATTTTTGTGTAGCCACGCTTCATACTTGTTGTCTAAAGAAGCGCTCTACCTCTTCTTTCAAATCATAGAAGATGGATTATGACTAGGTTCTCTCTAACTGTGGTAAGTGATTCTTTAGGTGCTTTGCATTTAGGCCTCAAATTTAGCACTTTGGTAGATCCTGGTGACTGTGCATGCAAGTTTCTTGGAAAAATGACCGGTCTGGAAGTATCCTTTGCTAATTTTTTCAAATAGATGCTTGGGTACACGACATAAAAGCCAATTGACTACAGTTATGACCCCTATATGTAAATCTGGTAATGAAGTTAAGCATCATCATCCACTACTTATTAAAAAGTTGGGTTAGAGCGAAAATTGGCCTATGTATACTTGTACACACAGCTGATTATTCTTGGGGTGCATTGCAATGTAGTCAACTATATGAGCCACCAACAAATTTAGTCATCAAACGTGCAAAAAATAGGAGAATGAGAGCACACTAGGAATACCATTCTGAGCTAATATTCTTTTTAGTAGTTATTACTTACTATTTGTATTATTTACATGAGGAGGGTTCAAATGCCTCCATTTTTTGTGCCTCCATCATGCCTCCATTTTTTAAAACTTTAATAACTCAAGATTTAAAACTTAAAAGTCAAAATAAAACCGTTAGATGTGATCTATGTTATTTTCTCTATGTGCTCATAAAAAATTATTACATTTCAATTTTATTTTTATGTGAATCAATAAGTTCAAAAATCAACATCTAGAAATCATCCAAATTAGTGCATTTTTTACAAGCTCTTGATGATAATCAAAATAAAATTGAAATGTCATAATTTTTTACATGTGCATAGATAAAATGATGTAGATCATATCTAACGGTTTTATTTTGATTTTTAAGTTTTAAATTTTGAATTATTAAAGTTTTAAAAAGTGGAGGCACAAAAAATGGAGGCATTTGAACCCTCCTCTATTTACATATGTACTAGTTGTATGAGCTATTTACATTTCTGAAAGTAATTAGGATTTGTGGTGGTTATCACCCAGGCGCTAAACTTATTTCGAGATTACATGTGTAGTGGTGAAACTATTTTACTTTAATAAATGAATCCATTGTTGGATCAAGCATCTCTTAATTGTGCATAATAATTACTATTATTCTATGAGCAGGTTACACTTCAAGTTTCAACCTAAGACTACCAATTTGGGTTTTTTAGATATTGAGACCGATCAAGTTTTGGCAAGATTGTATTGGCACTCATTTTTTTTTTTTTGCTCTGTTTCAATTTGTAAGGTCAATTTTGAACTCCTGAGAGGCATCACTTTTTTAGTATGGTACTAGGAGTTAAACAAAGCTCCAATTTGTCAAGTGAAGAAAAAGCAAACAAAAACAGTCCTTTACTTCTAAAATCTGATTCTTAAAGACAAAGTTTGTTTGATACAGACTACTGGCTTGTTAATTTGTATAAGAGGACTGATCAGAAAACATTAATTTAGGAAATAGGAGTTCCTATTTAGCCTTTTGCTACATTCAGTATGATATATTGTTTTATAGCTTTTAGTCATTGCTTGCTTCTTGATTCTTTAGATCACTTTGCTCGTTCACCAAATCCCTAGAAAGGAAAAATGACCAAAAAGCCCTTCTGGAAGAGTCCAACATGATGCAGTATCTAAAGCGCTCCTAACGCAAAAGGGCATAACCTAACAGTACTTTGTGTGGTAACTATTGTGCTGACCTGGAAGACTTGAGCACTTTATGCAAAATCAATTAACCATTCTTTAATTTTTTTTTTTCAGGTAATCCATTGATAAATTATATCACACCTTCAGTAAGGTCCTTGCAGGTGACCTCTCTGGATTTCTGTCCACCCAAGTTAAACAAACAGGTGTATCTGCTCCATATTCTAGAAGCAGTGTTGAAGCTGCCCCCAATCTTACAGTTGTATCTGTCCATTGTAACCATTTCATCCCATGGCCATGGGGACCCGCCAGCTGGAATTACTTGTAAAAGAACGTTATCGATCGGGCACTCTTACTATTAAAGATGCTCTTCAAATTTTTGATCGCTTGCTGGTTGCTAAGAACCCGGCACCATCCATCTATTCCTTTAATCAACTATTTACAGCCTTAACTCGTATGAAGAACTCTAACAACTATTATGCAACTGTCTTTTCACTATTTAACCGCTGGACCCAACCTAGACAGCTCTCACCCTCACCCGATGTTTGTACCTATAGTATCTTGATCAGCTACTGTACCCGAATGAATCACCCGAGACTAGGCTTGGTTTTCTTGGGGCGGTTTATTAAGGGCGGGCAGAGAGCTGAACCTAGCATCTTCAATCCACTACTTAAGGGCCTTTGTTCTGAGAATAGGATTAGTGAGGCCGTAGCCATGGCGTTTGATAAAATGCCAAAGCTGGGTTGCACACCTGACTTGATCATCTACAACACTGTTATTGATGGTCTTTGTAAAGCAGGTGAAGTGAGGAAAGCATTTAGTTTGTTTGACCGAATGCTCTCAAAGGGTATTGCCCCAGATGTAATCACATACAGCTCACTGATTAATGGCCTTTGCAAGGAAGGAGATACTGAGAAGGTAGAGGAACTGCTGTCCTACATGGTTTCTAAAGGAGTTCAACCTGATGTTGTGACCTATACTACTCTCGTGGATGGGTTGTGCAAGAAAAAGCAATTGGGTAAGGCAGTGGAAATCCTCCAGTCCATGGTATCTAAAGGACATAATCCCAATGTTGTGACTTATACTACCATCATAGATGCACTTTGCAAGGAGGGAGAAACTGAAAACGCAGAAGAGTTGCTATGTAATATGATTTCTAGAGGTACAAATCCTGATGTTCATACCTATAGTACTCTGATAGATGGGCTCTGCAAGATGAACAAAATAGAAAAGGCAAAGATGGTGCTAAATGAGATGGTTGCAAAGGGATTATTGCCTGACACGGTCACTTGCACTATAATTGTTGATGCAATTTGCAAGAAGGGAGAACCTGACAGGGCAGAGAAACTATTGTATGATATGCTTGATCATGGTGCCACACCTGATCTTATCACATATAATAGTGTTATAAATGGATATTCTAAGCTAGGCTGTTGGAAAGAGTCAATTAGAGTTTTCAAGGATATGGTTGATCGAGGTTTTTTGCCGGATGAGGTTACTTATGGATCAATGATGGATTCTTTGTGCAAACAAGGACAAAGCAAGGAAGCTGAAAAGTTGCTCGACTTAATGGTAAGGGGAGGTATAAAACCAGGTGTTGTACCATATCGATTTTTACTTCTCGGCTATGTAAATGATGGCAATATTGATGATGTGATGAATATCCTTGATAGAATGCATCTCAATCATGTGGCGCCAGATCTCTTGACTTACACTTCCTTGCTTAAAGCATATGCTAAGATCAGAAAAATCGACTCGGCTATGAGTGTGCTGAACAGAATGAAGCAAGAAGGGGTGAAACCCGATTTAGCTGCCTCTGCTCCAGTATTAGAACTACTTTTGAAAATGGGACGGGATGATGATGCGAGAGATCTCATGGAGCAGACAAGTGGCAAGACAAATGATTGATGTGCCAAATTGGGTCAATGATGGCTTCTTAGAATGTAGATAATTAATTAATGTACTTTGACAGCTCCCTGTGCTATTAACTTTAAAGTTTTTATACTGCTTTGTTGATTATTTTTGTTATAATTTGTAATGTTATTTGGTTATTCTGCATTTAGTTTAATTTTTCTTTGTGATTTCATTGTGTTTTCACTTGCAGTTGTGTTGCATATGGGGGTGTAAACTTATACAATTCGGCTGCTGTAATATTATTTGGTTATTCTGCTTTTTTCCCCTTTCATATTGAGGCCCACAAGTCTCTTGATGGGTATGCAAGCTACAGCTTCTCATGGTCAGACCAGATGTTTGTTATTTACAGATTCCGAGCAACTGGTACATGCTCTTCGTGCTGTAATTTTTGGGTGTCTTTGTAAATATTTGGTGGTGCTGTCCGTGTTTTTCTAGGGGTTTTTAGGTGTCTTTGTATATATTGTGTAGTGCTGTCCTTGGGTTGTAGTTTTCTGCTGAAAATTTTGGTTTTTTGAAGGGTTTTGTTGTAAATTGGGGTCTCAGCTGACATATATGGGGGCTCAGCTATACATTTGGTTTTTCAAGAGGCTTTGCTGTAGATTGGGTTTTCTAGGGGGGTTTCTTGTAAATTGTAGATTGAGGCCTGACCTGATATATGTGTGGTCTTTGCTGTTATTTTTGGTGTTTTAAGGGTTTATATGCAATTTAGAGTCTGGTACGGGAGATGGATGGGATCTATGCAAGGGTTTGTAGTTTGTACTTATAATTGGTACTTGTAGCCTATATTTCTTTGCTGGTTTTTTTATGTGAGTTTTGTTAGTAATTTGGGGTCTGGTACATGATATGATAAGGAATCTGTATAGGGTTCTTTTTGTAAAAGGAGAAGAACTGGTACAAGATTATGGGATCTCTGGAAGTGAACTAAGTTTTGATGATATATTAAATCATCTTAATTACGTATATAACAAATTATAAGATTTTGACTTTATTTCAGTAGCCATTAAAGGAATAATTTAATTTTTGATCTGTTAATTTTATTAGCTCTTGGTGGTACAGTATGTGGGGAATGGATGTTCACTGCGGAGGGACTGAGTTTACTGTGAGGAATGCATGCAGTTCAATCCAGAGGCATTAAACAGTGTAAGTTTTACTCCGATTTAGAGGTACTGGTACAATCTCTAACAAAATCCACAGGCCCTAGTATGTGCAGAGTGACAGGTATATTTTGAAACTATGCAAATTTGGAACTTTCTGACGCGTTATTCAGGCTTCTTATGTCACTACGTACGTGTAAAGGGCTGTTTCTCAAAAAAAAAAAAAAACACAACTAGAGGCCTCTAGAGCAAATACATCTATAATATTAAATAACTAAGGTCAGTATCTTCCGATAAGCCAAACAATTTTTTTTATATTTATTCAAGGGAACTTTTTTTAGTTTTCTTGCTTCAGAACATTGCATTAATGAGATTTGCATAAAGCTCAATAACAGCTCCACGAACTCTCTCTATTTTTTCAAAGAAAATCACTGAAGTGGAAATTGTGTAGCATAGTATGCAGTGGGTCGAATTATATAGACAATGGTCCATTGAATAAATTGGGTGCACAATTGGCCGTTCTTTTTATAGATTTGACAAAAGATGGTTATATCAATTAAGCTTTTCGAATATATAATTAAATTTGTTGTTAAATCGTTTTATGGAGCCCCTAGCATGGATTAAACAAAATATATGTTGTTCGCAAATGAAGTTTAAAATTAAAGCATTTAAATCAATTTCACCGTTAAGTGACACCTCATGTTAAATTCCTGTAAAAATATTTATAAAAATCTTGATTTCAATGCAGATTGTGAAAAATATGATGTACTAAATTAATATCATGAGTGACCGAAATCCAAATATTCCATGAAAATTGACCCATTTACTTAGTTGCATAATTAAACTCCAACTAATAAATAGAAAATTGAGATTATTAATTGAGATTTTGCTGAGTAGGTGCTAATTTCAAATCCAATGAAGCTTTGCATTGAGATTTTATAGAGACAATAAAATGCGAGTGCGCGTATCCTCTGAGATATCTCAACTTTTGCGTGACCGACGTGTCCGGTGCCTATTCGGAGGTGATGTAGGGGTCAAAATTATGTATGCTTTGAGATTCGTGCAGAACATATTTAAATGGTTGGGATTTTTCATAAAGTCACGCAAAGTTTGAGATATCTCAGAGGATACGAATTCATAAAATGCTGGTATCAATACACTGATACCAAGAAGATACCACCAATCACAGTTAAGGACGAATTCTTCAAGTAATATTTCTCTGTGTAGCACATAAAAGGAACAATATTATAAGAAATAAATTTCAATTATTTAGTTGCAATGAGAAAAAATAGCATTATTTTTGTTAATTTTTGCTCAAATAGCAATTTAAAGCGCATAATATTTCATGAGAATGAGTAGTTAAAATGATAGATCATTTCTTAACAATCATCTACTGATTATTTATGTAGTGTGTCATAAAGTAATATTTTGATTATTATCTATTTTTTATGTTCAAAGTTTACTAATATTAAATTGTGTAATAAAGCAAACGCACTCTGAACTCAAAAGAAAAATATTATAAAAGAAACACAGGACCCATAGAGTGGAATCATGCGGGTACAAATTTCATCTTTAATTTTTAAGATGATGCATTACATCCATTTCCAATATACAAACTGATCCAAAAAAACACAAATTTCCATCGAACTTGAAGATTTTTTCATGAAAACTCAAATTTTCATAAAAAAAATCCAATTTTTTTTTTTTTGAAAAAAAAAATCACTAAGCTTTCAGAGTTAAGTTTTGTGTAATTGTGTGAATCTTGTCATGGTAAAAAAGTTATAAAACAAGAAAACTAACACTATCTAAATTTCCATTAGACTTCAAGAGAAATCTCTCTATATTATGCATCTTAAATTAAATTGGCTGTCCTGAAACTTTAACGGCTGAGATTGATTGATCTTAATTCGGATTGAATCTGAACCCTCCAATTAAATAATCTATCTTCTTTTGATTAAATACATTCTTTATAAATGTAGAAGTCTACATTTAGTTCAAATTGGACCCGTCACATGTAGTATAGCCATACATATTACCACACGCATTTTCGTTCTGCACCGTTGGATTTGAGTCAAAAATCGTGCAGCTTAAATCCAACGAGTCTAATTTTTTTCGCTGGAACTCGAGCGTTGCGCTTCTTCTCTTCTCTATCCTAGATCCAATCTGCGCCGCCTCTTCTTCACATCCCTTCTCTTCGCTGCGCCTCTTTCTCCTATGTTGCTTTTTTTCTTCCCTCAGCACCTCCTTTATTTCTCTCGTGCGCCTCCTGCTCCGTCGACAAGTCAGAAGAAGATTAAGGAATAGGTCCTCCCTCTCTCGCGCTCCTCTTTCCTTGGTTCTCTTCTTGGTCCGCCAAGGTCGCACCAGGTCCGCCCTGACAGTTCATCCCCCCTCTCTCTCTCTTGAACCTTCTTCTTTTCTAAATTTCTTTCTCAAATTAATTATGATGCTCAGATGGTGGCTGGATCTCCAGTGACTCTAATTCGGCTCTGTAGTTTGCTTCTTTTGGCCACAATTGCTCTTCTGGTGGCATAGACTAGTGTTATTTTGTGCTAATGACTGTTTTCAGCTACTACTTACATGTTCTTATTATGCTTTTGTTGTTTTGTTGCTTGGTTGGTGAACCTTATGTTGCTTTTATGTTTGTTTTGAAAAACTCTATGTTTCAATGGCAATGAAACGGACTTAGGCCTTTTTTTTTAAAAAAAAACTAGCCAATATGATGTGTTCTATACTTCTATTATCAATGTCACTGGATGCCTCAGTGAGCACTAGAGAAGCGTTTTGTTACAAGTTGTAGTAGAAATGAGACTAACAGTTTTGAAGTTTAAATTTAAAATGTAGAATTTATTTCTTTGAATTACTGTACTCGACTATTTTGTTAGAATCTTTCCGTAATGTGAACTTTGTTGTCAAACATATAGCAGGTCAGGATTAAAAGTATTGTTTTGAACTTTTGATTGGCATTGAGTCATTGACTGATAGGGTGAAGACATGCCGCTTGGTACGAAAGTGGGCTTTGAATTTCTGTGGCATAAAATTAACAAATTGTACGCTACATGAATTATTTCTGAGATTACTCTCCCTCTCAGTATGCACTTGACTTATGCTGAAAAACATTGAACTTGAAAATTAATTAACAATTAGCATAAATTAGTTCAATTCACACTAAATTGCTCAAAATTAGTTCATTATTTTTGCAGTGTCCTTGAATATAGAAGAAATGATTTCCAATTTCAACATTAAATTAGCCTTTTGCAATAATTTTTCTACATGTCTAGTATATCAGATGCCTACATTTTATAATAAAAATGGTGTATTAGTTATAATCAAACGTTCTTGAGGTTGTATTATAAAAAGTACAAAATAAATTAGAATTCAAACTATTCTTAGGGTGCGTTTGGATGCTCAAAGAATAGAGCTATTCTCAGAATAGCGGAGCTATTCTTAGAAGAGGGTCATCCAAACGTGAAACGAAGATTAAGAATAGCTCCGGATTAGCTCTATTCCGCTATTCCGTGAAAACGTTGGGTTAGCGATTTAGCACCCGCAAGAATAGCGATTTAGCACCCGCTGGCCTTTGCTATTCCTAACATACAATCCAAACAACATTTCTACTAATCCGGAATAGCCAAAGTTAGTGCTATTCTTGAATCTCTTGGGTTAGCACTATTCTCAATCACTAACCCAAAAATCGCTATTCTTGAGCTATTCCTTGCACGATCCAAACGTACCCTAGTTATTTTCCCGTTTTTTTTTTATGTACCACCCTAATAAATAAGAATTAAATCAATACCATCCGTTAATTCCGAATTAAGATTCCGCCACGTTCGCACAGTAGATCTGCGAACGGGTCGCTACCCGTTCGCGTAATAGATAAGCGGCCTGACCCGTTCCCGACGACCCTTTCCCGACGACCCGTTCACGACGACCCGTGCGCGTAATAGATCTGCGGACGGATGACCCGTTCCCGACGACCCGCTCCCGATGTGACCCGCTCCCGACGACCCGTTCGCATATCAGTTATGCGTACGTGGAGAATCCGGATAAATACCGCTGCGCAGTGGTTTTTACAGAAGCCCTGTCGCTGTCCCTGTCTCCGCACCGCCCAGCACAGTAAACAGGTAATTTTTTTTTTATTAGTTTAATTTTGTTAAATAATTTAATTAGTTTAGTTTTAGTTAGGTAAAATAATAATGACTTTTTTAGGTAGATCTGACAGTGAATGACTTGTAAACGAGGCAGATCCGGAGTATTTTTATTAGTTTAATTTTAGTTAGGTACCAAAATAATTGTATATTGTAAATTAGATTAATTTTTTTTTCTAGTTTTAGGCAGTTTATTTTTGTTAGGTACCAAAATAGTTGTATATTGTAAATTAGATCAAATTTTTTTTTGTAGTTTTGTAAATATTTGTGTTAATTAGATCAAAATAATATATTGTCTATGGTTTCTCATGTGTAATTACAATATGTTGATATTATAGTAGTATTATGGTACCAAAATAGACATTTTTTTCCAATGAACAACATAGTAAGCAATCTGATTAAATAGTAGTATTATAGTAGTATTATGGTACCAAAATAGACATTAATTAAAATTGTCTATGGTTTCTCATGTGTAATTTATAATATACTATTATTTGTGTATAATTTTTATTAAATAGTAGTATATTGTAAATTACAGTAAAATAGTAGTTTAGTTGGGTACCAAAATATTTGTGTATTTAAACCAATTTAGAATTGTGATTGTATGTAGAATTTAGAAATTATATTTAGAATTTAGAAATGTACCTATTTAGAAATGTACCAATTTACAAATTGACAAATTTAGAAATGTTGTATTTAGACCAAAATAGAGTATAAATGCACCAATTCAGAATTTATTTTTTTCTGAATTAGTGTAGATTGTAAGATTTTTTACCGATTCATTCAAGAATGGTGATATATTATTGAATTACCATAGATATTTGTATTATTGTTAGATTTGTACTATTTGAAATTATCAATAGAGGTCAAAATTGATAAAATTGTTTAATTTGTTGTTAGTATGGCGTCAACCAGCGGTACCAATCAAAATCGGACGCAAGATGATTTACAGTTAGATTTATCACTGGCCCGTCACGTATTTCCAAATATGACGGAAGAGAGTATCAGTCCTCTTTGCTGGTATAAATTCGAGGAGCACAAGATGAAAAACGCATATGTAAGTTTTTGTTTTGAGAAATGCAAATAATTTTCATTTTCATTTAGATAAAAATAGGTAAGTTATATGTTTGTTTGTTTTGAAATTGAATGCAGACTCATACCTTGACGAATACGCGGAACAATCAGATGAGTATCCTCTACGACGACCGATACGCTCCCGTGTTGAAGAGTTTGGGTCTGTGGCATGTCTCACAGCTGACCCCCATTGTCGCAGATGTCGCTCTTCTATCTGCGTTGGTCGAGAGGTGGCGGCCGGAGACACACACATTTCACATGCCTGTCGGAGAGATTACGGTGTCTCTCCAGGATGTCAGTTGTCTCTGGGGACTGCCTATTACTGGACGGGCGGTGACGGGTGTGGAGTACGGGGACTTCACAAAGGACGTCGAAGAACTGTTGGGACCTAACCTGATGAAGGAAAGGTCCCTCAAGAGGTCGAAGGTTGCATCGAAGAATGACATCAGTATCCCTCTTTTGCGGGCGGCATTCAGGTAAGTATTTTTTTTGTAATAGTAAGTATTTGATTGTGATGCTTCATACTCTGTACTAAATTAGTTCGTACATGTAGTGGAAAATTGGAAGAAGATGCGCCTGAGGAGAAGATGGATCGGTGGACACGGGCTTACATAATGGAGCTGTTCTCTTGCTGGTTGTTCCCAGATTCCTCTGGGAACACCGTCCCTGCTTGTATGCTGCAGTGGCTGAGGGACTTGGATGACCCTCCACAAATGAATTGGGGTGCGGCGGTCTTGGCATGTCTGTACCGAGGCTTATGCATTGCGTGCCGGGTATAAATTACTCTCTCTTCTTATTGTAAATAATTTGTTTTCTCTTATCGAATTTAAAAATAAATGCAAATTGTATAAAAATAGGTCGACAAACAAGGTCTGTACGGACCGATTGGTCTTCTTCAGCATTGGTCGTGGACGAGATTTCCATTTGGTCGTCCACAACCACTAGACGAGGGTTGGGTTCCAGACTGGGGTCGTCCGGACGGGGAGACCTGTCCTGCGTATGCTCAGAGATTCTGCGCTAGAAAGACCTTTGTCGCGACCCCTCACGGCAAGCCTTCGGGAGTTTTCTTTTTCAGAACTCAATTCGAGCAGATGACTCCAGATCTACATGTCGAGTGGCGACCGTATGATTTTCGCGTCACAGTGTATGAAGAAGATGAAGAACCTTACTCTTTCCTCACAAAACTTCCTTCGATCTGCAGTCGCGAGCGAGAATACTGGTTTGCTCAGGTGCGACTAGATTTTTTTTATTTTCTAGTTTACAATTAATAAACATATTGTAGTTTAAAATTGAAACTTAGACACATAAAATATTTGCAGGTGCCGCTTATCTACTACCAGGTTGTTGAGCATTATTACCCTGGACGGGTAATGAGACAGTTTGGTATGGCCCAGTATTTTCCAGTCCCGGATCCTATCACAAAGGACGACTGGTATGATCTTCACCAACCGTTATGCACTACGGTCATGAAGGATTGGCGGACGGAGCACGCCTTGCATGTACAGCGACTGGAGGCTATGAGTCCGGATGACATGGTTCCTGATATGTACCAGATTTATGCTTTCGAGGAGTGGGACCAGCAGTATCGACAGTGGTACCAGGAAAATTGTGCATTCACGGTGTACATGTTCGGTCTCATGTCAGAGGTCAATAGGAAGCCGCTTCATGTACCACGCGACACGACTACCCCCCAGTATGGTTTCATCCCTAGCAGTGGTCCGGCTGCACAGATTGTAAGTTTTTTATATTTTCTACTATATTATTTCAATACAGTTATGGTAATCATCTTTTGAAATATTGATGAAATGGTTTATTCACAGGTACTCATGAACATCAAGGCAGTTCTGAAAGCTGCAAGATATGGGATCACAAGAGGCTGGAAGAAGGTGGGGAAGGTGATGTTGTGCATATCTGCACCTCCGGTGGTCGTCGCGGGGTACAAAGACCAGCTAGACAAGATCCTGCGGCTAGCAGATCTTCCAAGATACGAGGATTTGGCAAATATGAATGATGAAGATTCTGCAGAGCAGATGAGCACACCAGAGCCGGATCTTTCAGAGATCTTGTCTGCACCGACGCCTGAGGCAGCATTTCAGAGTTTTGGAGATCGAGTGGTACGTGCATTTTTCTAATAACCTACTTATTGAGAAACCAAATTATTCATTTATTAACAATCTATTTTCAGGGAGATGAGCCCCGGTTCGAGCCATCACAGGATTTTGAGCCGACTCAGCCATCGCAGGATTTTGAGTTTGACGTGGGTTCGACATATGATACCATATACACTCAGGGTTACTCTTATCCTCAGTTTCACACACAGGATGATCCACCACCAGAGGACAGTGCAGCAGTGTACCAGACGGAGACAGCTTCATCCTTAGCAGAGACTGCTGTAGCTTCTATTTTCGGTCCTGTTCCTAGCTCACCTGAGGAGGTTTTGTTTGGACATATACAGGAGGAGACCCCACCACAGCCATCGCGGCAGTATACGCCTGCTTTCAATTTCTTAGGTTCGGAGATTGAGGAGGTACCGGAGGAGTTGGGGCGCGGTAAGAGACATAAGATCAGGAAAGACCCGTACACACCATCGACCAAGTAGTTATTCGGACTGTTATGGCTATTTGGACTTTTTGTTCTATTCGTACTGTTTGGACTGTTATTTAGTTATTATCATGTTATTCTGACTGTTGTTTGGTTTATGCTTGCTACTATATTATCTAGTTATCATGTTATTCTGACTGTTATTTGGTTTATGCTTGCTACTATATTTCTTAGAATTCGAATAACGAAAAAAACACAACTTCTACTACAATAAAAAAACGGCATAGGTTCGGATAAAAAAAAAAAAACACAATTCTACAATAAAAAAAAACACACAATTCTACAATAAAAATTAATATATAAATTCCTGGCTAAAATCACAACTTCTACTACAATAGAAATACACAACTTCTACTACAATAAAATCACAACTTCTACTACAATAAAAATTACCCTATTGCGTATTTCCTCTCGCATCCCTTCTTCTTCTCGCATTCCTCTCGAGAGTTTCTCTACTGGTTCGGTGACCCTTTCGTCGTCCTTCCAATACATCCATCCACATTTGGATCCGGTTGTGTCGTCTCCTACCCAATTTTACCAACCGATGCTCTGGAACTAAGAGATCTCCTTCGTGCACCGGCCAATCACATTGATTGTCATACACATGGAATTGACCACTCCATGTGTCTATGAGTGTTTGAATGTTGTAATAATAATTGACGAAGTCATTTGGATTCAAGTTCCTATAATGTTAACACATTAGTAAGTAGTACCGTTCCTAATATGAAGTTTCAAATTAAATAAAACATAATTTTACCTTAAACGACACACCGCCATCACATGAACACATGGTATTCCGCCCATCTGAGGCTTCTGGCACTGACATTCCACCTCATGATCGTTTTTCAGAATTACCTTGTACCTGCAGTCGCTAGACGTGTGTACCCATCTGCCATTCTCCATGTCAAAATTAATCTTTTCGCCATGTGAGGTCACCATAAATTCATAATGGCCGAATGCAAGCGTTGACATTTTTTTAGTCTTCTCAATGTGCTTATCCAGCTTCTTATGCACGCGAGTGGAAAAAAGCTGACCCGCTGCTTGCAATTGCACAGCCGTCTCACTTCTTTGCTCAAACCAGCTGACACACTTGTAGAATGTCTCCTCAATGATTGCAGCAACTGGTAATCTATGAGAAAACAATAATAAAACAATAATTAAAATTACAACTAAGTGCAGAAAACAATAATAAAAAATAGGAGGATTACAAAATACAAACCTGCGAGAAGTTTTGAAGACATGGTTGAGCGATTCGGAACCGTTGCTAGTCATTATTTCCCAGCGAGATCCATCATCCATAGCTTGATACACCTTCCATGGTTTAGGCAGTTCTTCCTCATCATTTTCATTATATTTGCCACATGTATCCAAATAAGCCAACCAAGCAGGATTTCGCCTCCCGATTGCATCAAGTCCTTCTTGCAATCTTCTTCTCTTCTTCTTTTTAACCATAACCTTGAAAAAAGTGGAAGCTACCTTATCCTTAGTGTGCTTTCCAAAATTCTCAAACACATGTTGAGAGCAGTAGCGGTGAGCACACTCTCCTTTCTCCTCACACCAACCCAAATCATCTTGAATAAACACCTTTTTTATGCCCTTGTGTCGGTCAGATACCACACACATGTATCTATTTCGCCCAATTACAAACTCCCGCACCCACTTCATGAACCATCCCCAATTCTCAAAATCCTCGTTCTCTACCAGTCCAAATGCTAACGGGATTAACTGATTCTCTGCATCATATCCGGTTACAATTAACAGCTTACCCTTGTATCTGCCAGACAAGAAACAAGCATCGATACTGATGACGGGTCTGAGGTGACCGACTGCGGCAATACATGGTCCCCATGCCCATGCTGCTCTCATGAAAAAACGATACCCTGGCTTAGTGGTTGGCTTTGAAACAATTTTATATTGGGTTCCCGGATTTGACCTTTTTATTGCCTCCAACAAAGGGACAATCAGCCCGTAAGACCCCTCCCAACTACCAAAGGCCCGAGCAATTGCTAACTCTCTACCACGCCATAATTTGTTGTACTTTGGAACAATACCCTCGTACCTTTCAGCGCATAAGTCAGCGACTGCCCGGATAGAAATATCAGCATTTTTTTTCAATGACAATTTTATACAGTTGGCGACCATAGCGGACGTCAACTGTGCATGATCTAACCTGGATGCCGATGCGTGACATGTGTGCTTAGCCACATTCTTCGTGATGGCCCAAGTATTACCAAAGCCTGTAGCCCTCGCAACCAACGCCCACCTGCACCGGGCGCTAACACACTTGTACCTCAACCTAGTGGTATCACTGTGTGTATTTTTAATCTCCCTATTTTGTTTGATGTGCCAGTGGTTAATTGTATCTTTCATCTTATCCTTGTTGTCATATGTCATCCCCTCTGACAATTCATGTCTTTCTCCCTTTTATTGTACAAAAGAAACAACAAAAAATAAACAACATCAATTTAATAACAACATTTTAATAATTAAATTAAAATTAAATATAATTTAACAAATATACCTCACAAGTCGCAAAAAAAGAGCTATCGGCCTCTCCAAACCCTGATGTGTCATGAAATTGCTCAAACGGATGTCTTTCCCCACGATCCACTATAGGCCACTTCCGTCTACCAAGCACAGGAATACCAATATCCTCATCACTGTGATCTGATACCCCACCGTCCCCATTATCATCCCAATTAGCCTCTGCCTCCATTTCTTCAGGATCATCGTCCGTATTGTCAGCATAATAAAGCCGTTCAGGGGTTTCAGATCGCTCCCTTTCAGATTGGACTCGGCTAGAGGACGAGGATGGAATCTGAGATCGACCCCTGTCAGATTGGACCCTACTAGGGCCCGCTACACATGGGGCCCGACTAGGACCCGTTACAGATTGCTCGAGCCCCAAACCCTGAGTCAACTGCAACAATTGCCTAGTATTCTGTCTGGAGTTATGTCTAGAGTTTTGTCTGGGGTTGGCTACAACATATAACTCCAGGAACTTGAAAGTCATATTCATTGTCATTTGGACATATAACTGCCAACTGCTATCGTCTTGTACCGGTAGCTGTTGGAACCAGGTTTGATTGCCTTGGCCAATATTAATTCTTGCGGTAATTATCAGTTCATAATTACGGTGGTCAATACCGAGTTGTTGGTACACTTCCCTATTTAAACCTCTAAAATCCAAATCAGGCCGAATATTAAACATTTTCGGCACTTGGTGGCTATAATAAGCGCCATTTGGTCCTTGTAATACTTCACCATCAAAATAACAAGCAATTCCAATCATAATTTGTTGAATAAACCTAATAATAAAAAATAACTAAATTAAAACAACTACAAAAAATAAATTTAAAAAAAAAAGGATGAAAAGGAAAAAAAACCTACCTATGCAGCAGCTTCGGTGAAAATGAGGGTGTAGAATGCTCTGCAGAACTGATCTTCTATATAGGGAGAATCTGCCACGTGCGCAGATCAATAATGCGAACGGGTCAGTCCGCCGATCTATCACGCGCACGGGTCATCCGTCCGCAGATCTGTTGCGCGCACGGGTCGTCGGGAACGGGTCGTCGGGAACGGGTTAGTCCGCTTAGCTATTACGCGAACGGGTAGCGACCCGTTCGCAGATCTACGGTGCGAGCGTGGCGGAATCTTAATTCGGAATTAACGGATGGTATTGATTTAATTCTTATTTATTAGGGTGGTACATAAAAAAAAAACGGGTTATTTTCTTTTGTACTTGTTGGAAAGGTAGAGGCTACCATATGCTGGTAGATACAAAAAATATTATGTTGCTCTAGTTTCGGACTTTAATCGGAGGTCATGTGAATATGATGGTGTACTCCATATATATATAAAATAATCCCTTTAAAAAGGTACTTAAGCACACTTTTAAAATAAGAAAAATAATTCTTTTAATTGTTTCTATTCTAGAAAAGGATTACCTCTTGAAGTTATCATGATTTTTGAGTTGAAGTAATGCAATGTTTATGTGAAAACATTGTAAAAGTATTTTCTAGTCATCAAAACATAATGTTTATACATACATGAGATGAACAATATAAATGTAATAATGATTGAATATGTTGTGATGATCTATTTATATGAAACAATCCAATCATTCTTAGATAAATATGGAATCATATTATTTCAAACTCAATACTTGCCAACTTTTAAGATATTAGAGATAATCAATTTAGAAAGTAACCATTACAGATATAAAAGTGCTAAATCATGTTAAGCAGAAAGTCAATTCATCTATAAATTGAAATCTCTTATTTTATTAATTATAGCATTTTGCAGATTATGGTCAACTGTCAACAAAATGAGAATGATATATTAAAGAAAGAAGTGTTTTTTGATCTACTATTCGATTTGATGGTTCTTTTAGGAACAGGTGTGATAATTTTGGCAGGATATATCCTGATATTGTTTAACAGTTGGGATTTGATAATGGATATTTTATGTAATGTTATTTGCAATATATTTTTCTTATACTTTTTCGTGACATAGTTTTTTCGACAATACGTCTGTATAAATAACAAATAACAATGCAAAAAAAAATGTTTTATTTTTTTTGTTGTGTTTTTGTTTTTATCTTTATTATATTTTTGAATTAAGTAAACATATGTTAAGTATATGTTAAGTAAATTGATTGAATGTTTATTTAAATAAATAATGATTATGTTTATACATAGTATTAAACATAATTGTTTGGATTCGTAGTTTAGCCTTATTTTTCGAATGATTAAACTAGAAATTAGGATATAAACTCACAATTCATTAGACATTCATTAACTAAATTAATTTGCGTTCGGTCCCTTTTAACTTATCCTAAACAGTATTAAAAATAATTTAATTTGCGCTCGGTCCCTTAACTTATATATGAGTTGTAAGGCAGATAATTAAGTTGAAATGTCTGCTTAAGAAAAATAATTCCGTACGCCTGTAGTACGTATATACAGGCCTATCGAATTTGTACGAATCTCTTATATAAAAATAAAAAAAAATTAAGGGATCAACTAACAGTCCCCCTACTCTAGTCCCCTAAATGTCCCCCTAACTAACTGATATATAAAGTACGATAGGGACCACTAACTATATAGAAGACTACTAACTACTTAGGGGACCACCTATATTTGAAAAAATTTACAACTGGCATGTGCATGTATGTATACTTATATGTGCAAGTATTATCATATAATATATTAAGTATTCATACCTAAGACATTAAGTATTAAAAATAAAAACTGGACATCAACTTTCTTTTGTACACCCATCTTTTACACGTTTTTATAAGCAGATTTTTTTTGTTCGTTTAATATCATCAATATTTCTAACGATTTGTGAGAAATTTTACGAATTTAAAACCACAAACATCTTCTACATAATTTTCTCTTTCAAATGAGATCCATGATGAAGTACTTTCGGGTTCTTCGTCATTCAAGTATTCATACCTCAGTGTGAAAATATTCATACCTTGTCAAGTATTCTTCTTTAAAATGCCGAGTATTCATACTTATTCAGTAAAGTGTGAATATTTATGTTGTAAATTATTTCTGAGAAACCAACAGATGTGTCTTTGGCATTAACTACCTGGGGGATCACTACTGACTTTGGGGGGCCACAAACGTCGCTTGAAAGCGACTACGATAGGGACCACATGCAAAAAACCAAGGACAAGCAGATTCGTAATAACCATCTCAAGTATCGGCGTTGTAATTATTGTAAACATTCATTTTTAAAATATCAAGTATTCATCTTACACATTAAAGTGTAAATTTTTATATTGTAAAATATTTGTGAAAAATTCCTAAATGTGCTTCATGAATTAACTACCTGGTTGGACTACCACTACACAATCACCAGTACGGTAGTTTTTGTAATATGAATTGTTTACATATGACATTTATATTTCCAAAAAAATATATAACACATTAAGTGTTCATACTTACACATTGAAGTTGAATTGTTATGTTGTAATGTAACTTAAATCAATTAATTTGTTTGGTACTTGAACATATTGATAGGTACTCAGAAAAATATTCATACTAATAATTGAAGTATGAATTGTTACATTGTAATGTATCTTAATTTAACATTTTTTAAAATTAATGATATTCAAGCTATTAATATATGAAACGGTAAATAACAATAGTTAAGACAACAAATATTCATATCTAGTTGGTCAAATTTTGTTGTTACTGTGATGCATATGTTTTTACTAATTTTTAAGACATGAAGTATTCATATCTACTTGTACAAATTTTGGTGTTAATGTGATGCATATGTTTTACCAATAGTTAATACATGAAGTATTCGTATCTAGTCATTTATGTTATTATTTTTTTCATACATACTTTATTTGATTTATTGATATCTAAAACACTTAGTATTCCTACTTAAACGTGAAGATGTGTATTGTTATTTATAGATAATAGCAATCATATTAACAATTGTGTACATACCTATGAATTTATGTACAAATATTAATGTTAAAAAGAAACTTTAATAAACCTCAACCATCTCCAATATTTATCAACAAATTTGTACATGCTGGTAATAAACACCTAGACGCTCCCAGTACCTATCAATACATTTACACTTTACAATATAAATATTTACACTTTACTTATTAATTAAGTATGAATACTCGGCATTTTAAAGAAGAATATTTGACAAGATATGAATATTTGCACACTGAGGTATGAATACTTGAACGATAAAGAACCCGAAAGTACTTCATCATGGATCTCATTTGAAAGAGAAAATTACGCAGAAGATGTTTGTGATTTTAGATTCGCAAAATTCATCACAGATCGTTAGAAATATTGATGAGATTAAACGGACAAGAAAAACCCACTTCTAAAAATATATAAAAGATGAGAGTGTAAAAGAAAGTTAATGTCCAGTTTTTATTTTTAATACTTAATGTATTAGGTATGAATACTTAATATATTATATGGTAATACTTGTGCGTATAAATATCCATACATGTGTGCGCCAGTTGTAATTTTTTTCAAATATAAGTGGTCTCCTAAGTAGTTAGTAGTCCCCCCATGTAATTAGTGGTCCCTATTGTACTTTATGTATTAGTTAGTTAGGGGGACATTTAGGGGATAGACTCAAGGGGGACAACATCTTTACTCAAAAATTAATTAGTTCGTAAATCGATCGACCGTACTTTAGACCGTTCGTAAATACTTGAATGAAGGTCCGACAAAAACAGTTAACTTTGATTGTTTGCTTATAATTAATTGAGTTGTCTGTTGACCATGGTCAAAGTCAACGTGAACGTCAAAGTCAAGGTATTTCTTTTTCTTTTTCTTTTTTCCTTTTAATGCCATCCATATTATATTTTTGCGAGATTGACGGATAAAAAAAGAACTTCTAACTCGTGACTTGTTCGATCGAGATCAGTTCAAAATGAACTAATTATTATTAATCAGTTCGTTTTGATTCAAATTTGTTATATCACGAGTTCAGTTTAAATCAAACTCAACTCGGTTCGTTCCTCAGTCGTTGTAAGAAAATTATGAAGCCTTTTTCTTTTTGACTCTTCCATTGTAATTTTTTATGTTAATTATGAAACTCATTGTAAAAAGAAAATAATTCTCATTGGCTTATAATGTAAGTCAGTAAAATTCTTTGATCTATGCATGACTCATTACAGTAGCTCGTGATTAGTTTGGCAACAACCTAACTCAACTTGGCTTTTTCGGACATGAGCCAGGTCCAAATTTTGTCTAATTAATTCTATTTGACTATATATGTTAGTTGAATAAAATTAGGGTGTGATGTGTTTATCAGGAGGGATTGATGAACATATTTTCAAAACATTAATATCGGATTAATTTCGATTTACGACTCTAAATTATTGAAATTCAAATACTTGTGAGTGATGTATGTGCATGCAAGAATTTTAAACTTTCGAATTTATTTAGTACATAGTTAAACGGCAAAAAAAAATGATGAAAAATCAATACATAAAATAATAATAAAAAATTCATAAAATTTTCATTGTTTTGACTACTTGACCATATGCTAAATAAATTCAAAACTTAAAAAAATTTGCATGTACATGTATTACTCACGAAGTATATGGATTTCAACGGTTTAGATTTATAGTTCGAAGTCAATTCGATATTCTTTTGAAGGTATGCTCACTAACTCCTCTTGGTGACCATATCACACTCTAGTTTTGTTCTATGTTCGTTTACAACTCTACAAATTACTGTACTTTTACAAAGGCAGACATTTAGCCATTTTAAAAAAAAAGGTGAAGATTTTATTTTTAAACTTTAAATATTTATAAAAAAATAAATGCATACATTTAATTATACCAAATTAAATGTGCTACGTACGCTTCATGCTCAATCTGCGCGCACACATATTTTTTGTTTCTTTACCTTGGATTTTTGTTTTTTTTGCCGGTTATTATCGATTTGTGGTAATTAGAAATGAAATAAGTTTGTTATATTCTAATTCAGACATATAAAAACACTTGCACAGAGTAATATTTCTACATTACCCATTTCACATTGTGTTTGAATCGTTCAAAAAGCAGTGATTTTCTACCCATCTTAAAAAATAGTAAAAAAATTTCAAAAATTATAAAATTTCATCCCTAATCATATTTTAGTATATATATCATGTTGAACAGTTCGGATCGATAATCTGGACTTTGAAAATGAAGATATAAAATATGAGGTATGATGAGGTATGAAAGACATGATGCATTGAAACCCTCTTACAATTAATTATGAGGCAATAAAAAGTGATGGAATTTTGCATTAACTTGCATGTTACGGCCATTTTTATTAATAACCCAAAAAAATAAGGTATTTACCAAAATAACCACAAAATCATAATTTTTCGAAATATAACCAAACCGCCATAATTACCGGCGGTCCAGTTCCATAGCAGACCGCCAGGAACCTGGGCGGTCCACTAGGGACCCGACCGCCAGGATCCCTAGCGGTCTGCTATGGATTAATGCCCCGCCTCCCCTCTCTGTCTCTGTTTACCCCGCACCACAGACGAAAAAAAAAGAAAAAAAAGGCGCCGCGCCCCTTCCTCCGCCCAGCGCCGCCTAGCTCCGCCCTCGTGCCTCTCTCTCTCTCTTTTGCCTCTCTCTCTCTTTCTGCCTCTCTCCCTCTCTCTCTCTAGAAGCCCATTTTCACTATTTTTGCCCCTCTCTCTCTCGTTGTGGTGCCTTGACCGTGAATTGGTGATTTCGGGAAGGTTTGCAACCCGCTGACTCGTTGTGTATTCAAGCTCTCTCAGGTAATTATCTAAATCAAAACTCATTATGAATTGGTTGTTGCGAATTGCTTGTGACCTTGCCGGGTTGTTGATTTTCCCGGAAGGCGACCCGATTAGGGTTTAGGGTTAGGGTTAATTGGTTAAATTTGTAAATTAATTGTGTTAATTGGTTGGATTTGTAAATTAATCGGTTGAATATGTAAATTAATTGGTTTAATTCGTAAGATTGTGGTTGGTTGAATTTGTATGGAATTGGGGCCATGACTTTGTTGTTGGGCTATACTTGAATAAAATTAATTGGATATCGTCTTTGGAATTGTAAAATTATGGTCGAATTTGTTGAATTGCTTCAATTTTGGGTTATTAATAAAAATCTAGGGTTAGGGTTTACGGTTAAAAACTAAAATTGATAGTTTAGGGTTAGGATTTAAGAACAAAATTGATAATTTTTAAGAATTGATTAGGAATTATAAGTCGTAATATCATAGAATGTATCTTACAAATAATTGCGCTTGAATTGGATTTAGAGTTTTAATTGCTTGAAATAATTGTTGAATTGCGAGTTTAGGGTTTCAATTGTGAGTTTGGTTGGAAATATTTAGAAATTGTTTGAAATTGCGAATCTTGTATACTGTAAAATTATTTATAATTGTTTAAAATTTTCAATTGAATCTTGTATACTGTAAAATTTCTAAATCTAAACCATAAAATAATACCATGTATACTGTAAGATAAAATGTAAAAAATGCTACATTTCAGCTTAAACTACAATCTGTAAAGAATCATGTATACTGTAAAATTTCAAAATATAAACCATAAAATGTAGTATGCCTAGATCTAGCTAGTGGACAAAGACATTTTCTCTTCTTAATTTGTGATTATTTAATATTTTTTTTTGTAAATGTAGTATGCCTAAATCTAGACGGTGGAGACCACGGCCTGCGCCTGGAGCGGGTCCGGCTGGAGCGGGCCCGTCGTCTGATGAGGATATGCCTGGAGCTGGAGCAGGATTTGAGCATCTGACTGGAGCGGGTCAGTCGTCTAAGGCTATCACACCCCACGACAACCCGTCACATATTTATACGTAAGGCGTGAGCATGTTACACACATCATCAATAAAATTTTAATAAAATATATATACTGCCACAAATCTATATATAAATCACACAAGTATTTTGATACAAAGGACATAAATGGACATGGTTATTATATAAATGTCTCATAACCATATTCATTATATGTATTCAAACAAACAAAATAAACAAAGTGGCAATATAATAGTTTATCCTCGCTTTGCCTTCTCATTTTACTCCTCACCTCGCCTAGCCACGTTGTCTTCGTCACCTGGAACCCACATAAATAAAGTGGTACGGATGAGAGCTCAAACAAAAACTCTCCGTACGGATTTTTAGTTCCAGCCCGGATCTTTGTGAAATTAACTTTAGATATCAAATATAAATTTCTCATTCAAATTCAATTAATGAAATCTATCCAATGATGCACCAATTTAGTTATTTAATCAAAAACATCTATTTTTCCTTTTTAATTCACATTTCTTTTGCCTGACTAAGCGGTGCATCCAGCTTTCCGCTAAGTCTTGGTTGTCTCACTAGGCGGTGCATCCGGCTTTCCGCTAGGTCTTGACTGTCTCATTAGACGGTGCATCCGGCTTTCCGCTAAGTTTTGACCCGTGACAGGACCGCTTTCGCCTACAGTCACTTTAACGAGGGGTCTAGTCGAACACCGAACCCAATGTATACATCCCGATATGTAAAACGTATCGGCCCCTGTTCACTGATCGTATCCTAGCCTTTTCTATTCATATATAGCATGTTCATTTCAAAAATCCATTTCAATAACAATCATGGCATCTTTCCTTAGATTCCAAATTCACCATTCATTACATAACTATAGAATAAATATATAACCAAACGGTAAAGTAATTTAACAACTATCCAGGAAATACACCGCACCTTGAATTTCGTAGGTTCCTCGAGCGTACTCTTCACGTTCCTCAATCTCTATTCCCGAATCTAATTTATTTAATTCAACTTTAATTAATATAGTTTCTAATTAATAAATTTCTTACTGTTTCATTATTTAAAAATGATTGGTAATAAATTTAAATTCATTGAAATACCAAATTAGAAATTAAATAAATAATCAAAATCTAGAAAATTTTAAAGAAGTTAGATACGAAATTATAAAATTACAATTAACTATAAAATACGTTTGTATGCTTAGTTATAACAGAGACTATATTTGATAAACAAAAAGTTGATATAACATTAAAGTGATTATGAATAAAACGCAAAAGAGTAAATAATTAATGGATATGATCTATTACAGTAACGAAATGACAAAAAAATTATAAGGATGAAATACATGTGAATAGAATCATAAAAATTGAGATATTTTGTAGAAATTAAGAACTACAGTATATGCTAATTAACGAAAAAGACAAATTAGATACCTAGTAGATAAGACAATTTAGATATACCTAGAAGAAAGGAAGATACAACAGCGGTGGACTTGAAGAGGCTTTAAACAGAGAACATAGAGAGATAATGTGTTTAATTATTTTCTTTGAATAGGTGAAAGGACGGGTTGATGTGAGAACAGAGAAGGAAGAAATATATCAGGTATTAAAATAAAAAGAAGGGTTTTCTCTGTAGAGGCGCATAGAAAGGGATAAACACATACAGGAGGCGTGAAAAGGTTTTAAGTGATTTAAGCAGGAAGATATATAGTTATGGGCTGAAATTTAATTAATGAAATATGGGCTCTTAGAAAATTAATTAATTAGGTTGGGCTGAAGGCATATTATAAAATATGGACGGTAGGAAATTAATTGGACTCAAGTCTATTTTGGTCTACTAATGCATTTAACTAATATAATTAAATATTGTTTAATTTATACCTTAACTTAAATTTACGTGGCGTTACAGAGGCCGAGCCTAGTTATCGCTGCCACGATCTTGACACCTTCAGTCCTCTTCTGTGGACCCATCATGTTAAGCACCGTGTCTCATTGGCATCTCTTGCGACACGGCATGCCGTCAGTCTACCTTACAGGCCATTACGGCGACACCCTTCGACGTAGACTGATGGATGATTCATCTAGGTGTTTGTTGCCTTGGGGTCCGATCCATGCTCGCGCGGTAAGTACAACTGAAATATTCTTTAATTAAAAATTGTAAATTTTAATTACTTATTGTTGTCATAATCATGATAATATGTTGTGTGCAGTTACTGGCAGCTGCGAGAGGAGTTGGACACAGCTTGGTCTGTATGGCGAGGGATACTTAGCGAGCCATAGGATGCCAAATGCTCGAGCACACGGCACCAGTCATGGAGATGGGCAGTTGGGAAGGCCGCCTCATTGGCATGATGCGCGATGCTGGAGAGAACATCAATTGGCGGGAGGCGATCAAGACCCGTACGCGAATTGATGTTAAAAGTTGGACACACATAATCATTTCATTTTCCTCGAATTCTCGGTTCTAATTAAGTTAACTTTCAATTATGAAGCTGATGACTCAGGTTGGGCATTCCACGAGTGGATTCTTAATACCCATAGGATTACAATAAATATGGAGTTCCGGTGGAGATTGGCCCGGTATGTCAGCTTTCTATATTTTATAGCAGAGTATTTTGTATATAGCAGATCTGACCTTATTTAAATTTAGGATGGAGTACCTGCTCGGCAAGACCCTCTCGGTTTTAGCATGAATGACCTTCACCCGGTGGATACAGATGACGAGGTGACTGCCTCTTGCAGACCACGATACAGAGGTACGATGCAGCACGATTATGAGGCTGGTGGGAGTGCATCTCAGAACACAGATGGATTTGTATCTGCATTATTTAGCGCACCGTCTCCTGCCACATATGCACCTAGCTGGGCCGAGGATCCATGGGAGATGCGTACTGTTATCACATTATTAGACCTATCATTTCGACTTGTTTCCATACGAAAATCTATGTTTTGAACCAACAAAGGGTGCCTTTTACATTGAACATCCATAGAATGTGGTACTGCTAAGTTTTGGTTCTTACTTTGCAGGAATCAGGCGAAATTGGGCAAAATCAGGCAATTGGCAGACTTCAGGAAGCTCTGATGCGAGTCGCATTCATCTGGTGCGAGTCGCATCCAAGCCCAAAGCGACCTGCGATGCGACCCTCACTGCTCTCTCTTGAAGACCATCTGATGCGAGTCGCATCCACCTGATGCGAGTCGCATCAACTGTTGCCGCCCAGTTCAAATTAAATCTGACAAGCCCAAAGTCAACTCTGTTGCCTATATAAGGAGGTCCTATGCTAGAATTCGAGGAGCTTTTTCCCCCTCTAGATTCCAGAACACAAAAAGAGCGAAGATCAAGAGAGAAGAAGGAGATTGGAGCTTGATTGAAGAAGAAGAGAAGGGAAGATTTCAAGATCCTCTCCAATCTACTTTGGATCTTCGAGCTCCATCATGATTTGCTTATTCTCTCTCTCTTTCATGTTTACTTTTGTTATGCTTGAGTAGATCCCTGTTTCTTAGGGTTAAGATGTAATCTCCAAACCTTTTCTTTGAGTTGAATGATGTTTTGATCTAATGTTGAACTTGTGTGATTGTTGTTTGAGTATTCATTGTTTGCTTGATTGTGATTCTTGATTGATTCTTGATTGTCTACTGTTAGATGTCTATAGCATCTCTTCTAGTAATTAGGCCTTGATGTATCTTGTAATTGTAATTGAGCACTTGAAGTAGATCTAAGATCAATAGTAACCGAGAGGTGAAATTTCTATTATCGAGAGGTTATAGATACTTCTAGTTAACCAGACAATCAATCTAGGTTAGATACCAGTAGGCGAGAGCCACAGGTCGAAGCCTCGCACAAGAAATCAACTTAGATATGAACTCATGTCAGCTCTGCTCGAGGGCCATGCGACCCGCATCAGAGATGATGCGAGTCGCATCACACAGGTCGCATCAGAGATGATGCGAGTTGTATGATAGGTCCAGAGAAGGAAAAGTTTGGAGATGAAGTCTAAAACCCTAAAAACACCTTTTATAATTGATTCAAAACCAAACCTTTTAATCACTTTCATTTACCTTTAATTGAATTGTCTTTTGAAATTTAGAAATTGAAACAAATCAAACCCAATTCTTCAAACTTCTAGTACCTAACTTGGATTTGTGAAAGTCTAGAATTGAGTTTAACCGTCCCTGAGGATCGATACCTTATTTTACTACACGGATAGGATTGTACACTTGCAATCCTAGACGTGAGTGGATTCAAGGTTTAAAACAAGTACAATTAGTTGTATTTGGAACTTTGTAAGCACACTCTGAGAAGCGAACAAGTACGCAGACCGCCGATGCCGAGTCAGCCATTCTATTTGATCCATGGGGAGCCGCTACATGTACACCGCACATGTATTCACAGGGCCCGGGGGAGGTTGGCCTCACTGGTGATGAGAGTCAGGGTGGAGAGGAGGACTTAGGAGATGTGAGTCCTCACTCCCAGCAGATACCGAGGCGTGTGCAGCCGGACAGGGAGCTCAAAGGCAAAGCAGCTGCTAGGTTCAGTCCCTCGGGGAAGAAGCATAAGAAATGATTGCAGTTTTTTTATGATGTATTTTGAAATGATTGTAGTTTTTTTATGATGTATTTTGGACTGTAGCATTATTATGATTGCAGTTTTATTTTATATTTCATGTTGGTTTTTATGTTTTTTCTGCTTTACATCGAAACGGCCTTCTGAAATTACAACGTGTCTATTTCGTCAAATTATAACTAATCAAGTGTTAAAACTAAGCAATTCCATCGAAACGGTCTTATACCTGTAGCAATCGCCTCAAAATCGCCCAAAATTATCCAAAATTGAAATGGTCCGTTATTTTTGGCAAATCAAATCAAAATGAAATGTTTTATTTTTTGGCAAATACCCTAAGTAAAAAAAAACTAAAACTTCACAAATGAAAATATTAACAAAAAAATAGATCTCTAAAAAAAAAAAAAAGCGGACCGCCCAGAACTCTGGCGGTCGGGTCCCTACCAGACCGCCCATGTCCTTGGCGGTCCGTTATAGAAGTGGACCGCCAGCATGCTGGCGATTTGGTTAAATTTGAAAAAACTCAAATTTTGTGGTTATTTTGGTAAATACCTTATTTTTTTGGGTTATTAATAAAAATGGCCGTGCATGTTATAAGGATTACGGTGAGATGCGTACAAGTATTAGAGTAAAGATGTTGTCCCCCTTGAATCTGTCCCCTATCTGTCCCCCTAACAACTTTCCTTTTTTGTTCCCTCACGTGGTCAAAATCTACCCTCTTCAATCTTCAATCTTCTCACGTGGCGAGGAGAGTGTGGTGCACCGTCGAGATTCGGTGAGGAGAGCGTGGTGCACCGTCGAGATCCGGCGAGGAGAGCGTGGTGCACCGTCGAGATCTGACGAGGAGAGCATGGTGCACCGTCAAGATTCGGTGGGGAGAGCATGGTGCACCATTGGAGAGGGTCCATGCTAGCCCAGCGAAGGTTGTCACAATGCAACATATGAATACTTCATTAGTTAGATATGAATACTTCAGTTGTTAGATATGCGTACTTCATGTTACATATGAATACTTCTTGGAAGAGGTGGGATGAGAGAGATGAATCTGACTTTGAATTTTGAATTGTATAAATTATTTCGAACATGTATGAATACTTCGTAATCGTCAGTATGAATAATTCTTTAGTTAGATATGAATACTTCATTGTTTTAGATATGCATACTAGTCTGTTGAGAATATTTCTTGGTCCCAATCTGGGCAAGTGTGAATATTATTAGTGTCAGATGTGAATATTGTTAGTGTCATGTGTGAGTACTTCATTAGTTAGATATGAATACTTCATTTGTTATATATGCATACTTCATGTTAGATATGAATACTTCTTGGAAGAGGTGGGTGAGAGGGATGAATTTGACAATGAATTTTGAATTGTATAAATTATTTTGAACATGTATGAATACTTCGTAATCGTCAGTATGAATACTTCTTGGAAGAGGTGGGGTGAGAGATGAATCTGACTTTGAATTTTGAATTGTATAAATTATTTCAAACATGTATGAATACTTCATAATCGTCAGTATGAATACTTCATTTGTTTAGATATGAATACTTCTATATTTAGATATGAATGATATATAGTTTCGCTGTAGTGGTCCCCAATCTTGGCAAATGTCGCTTTCAGACGATTGCGGTCCCCAATCTAGGCTGTCACAAGACGTCAGCGGTCTCCCTGGTTGTTACTGGTCCCCTCCAGCTTGTGTTTACATATGACAAATAGTTATGATAATAAGTATGAATACTATAAATTCGTAGGTATGAATACTATACGTTTTGACTATTAATAAGATAACATTAATCTTGCTCTTTGGTGGTAGTTAACACGTTTTAACTATTTTTTTTGTCTTTTAGTGCGGGGGACAGATAGGGGACTGAAGTAGGGGGACTGTTAGTCGATCCCCAAGTATTATATGTATTATTTGTGTAGCTCTATTCGTAATACTCAAGTTTCAGAATTTTTATTTTCTTAAACGGGCTGAGGATTTGAGACGGCCCGTTAATCAGCTGAAACTCTTCTCCTCTATTGAGGAACCCGTTTGTTTAGCCCAGACGGATTGATATCTGTTACCCTTCTCTCTCTCACACACACACACACTGACACACCCCTCCCGCTCCATCTCTCTAGTCTCCACTCCCTCTTCGCCGCCTGTCTCTGTTCTACTTACCCAACATCCCTCTTCGCCACCTCTCTCTACTCAACTCTCAACTCTCCCGTGTGCCGTCTCTCCTCTATCGTGTCATCTCTTTAGGTAAACTGTTCTGTCTCTATTTTTCTTAAACTTTTTGTCGCAAAAGCAAAACTAAATTGAATGTTAAATGTTGCAGCCGCCGGACTGAGGGAGAGGCGTTAGATCGAGACCTTCCTTTGATCGATTATCTTCATACTGGTATTAGTCCTTTTTTCTCTTATTTTGGGTTTTGACTGGAACCCTATAACTGAGCATAAATCATTAAATTGTGTTTCAAATCAGCTCTTAAAAGTGTCAAGGCATTCAATTTATTTTCTTAGTCTGGTCTGATAATTTCTGACCAATTTAGTAATGATATTACCGAAAGCCTGCAACTTGCCACTGAAAAGGAAACAACTGCAGTCTAACAATTCATTGCGAAGCTGCTACAAATGTCAATTTGGATAGTATAGGCTACAGGCTTGTTAATTTGTATAGAGAATTAACTGATTAGAAAAAAACTAATTTATTGTTTTCAAGCTTTTGGTCATTTGTTGTTTCTTGATTCTTTAGAACACTTTGCTTATTCACCAAATCCCTAGCAAGAAAAAATGACCAAAAAGCCCTTCTGTCAGAGCACAACTTGAACTTTTAAGAGAAAACAAATCATATAATAATATGTGAGATGAAAATTTCTTTTACGTTGAATAATTTATTTTATAAAAAAAAATTTAATGAAAGAGAATTTTATAATAATGTATAAAAGAGAAGTGGTTTTAAAGGACATAATTAGTGAAGGATGAATATTTATACATTATTTTTTTTGGATAATGTTATGTTAGTAAAAAAATTAGTAGTGTTAATGTTATGGTCTCACTGAATCAACAGATCATGCAATTGTGCTTAATTTAATTCTAACATAATGCCAAAACACTACGTACCTTATGTGCGGAAGAAAATTTAAATCACACTAACTTATACAAATTATATCAAACTTAGAAAATTAAAATATTGTTGAAGTACATTAACATCATGTATTTATGTTAAACCACACTGATATTCTTGAGAAATCCTTACAAAAAATGCATTTTTGCAAATTCATGTTAATTTAAACAGATTAGATTAAATTGGGTTCAAATTGTGACATCCAATTTGATGTCTGAATTATTGCTAAAGTTTTTATTTTTATTTTTGAATTGACTGAATTATTGCTAAAGTTATCTACAACATGTAAGCACTTATTTTGGAGCTAATTTTCACTTATTTTGACTATTTTAATCCAACAATTAAGAAATAGTTTCAGATATATGAAACGGGCTTTGGCTTTTTTTTTATCAAAAAAGAAACTACACTGATATTCTTTAAATTATTCCTAACGCGGTTCGCAATGTCAAATTTGTGCTAATGTAGACCGATTAGATCAATTCGAATGAAATACATTCTAGTGTGTATATATATCTGTCCGTCTATAATTTATATTATTGAACTGAATTTATAAAATATTATATTTTGTTAAATCACATTGAGGTTCAAAACATATGCATTTTCAAAATTCATGCTATTTTTATTTTTGCGGAAATTTAAATCACACTAATCCATGACGATGCATTTATTAGGGTTTATTGGGCCCAAGACAAATAAACCTCACTCAAGCTAACTGAGGTTTATTGGGCCCAAGCCCATCTGATAAACATAATGCTAATTCATTGGCAGTGACGGCGTGATCTAAACTGAAGGGATCTAATCAAATAGCAGAGAGGGGTGTGAAACAGAAAGAAAATGCTTGCAACAATAAAGAGAGGAGAAAAGTATGAACAATTAGCTTGTCTTGCCCTGCTAGGCTCAATTGTAGCTGTCATCATCTGATTTGAGGTCGTTGAGGCCATAGCTCAAGGAAAAATAAATCTAAGGTAAAATTATATATAAAAAAATGAGTAAGGCTTAGGTGATATAGATAGTATAAGACCTTTCATGATACGGCCTCAAAAATTTATTGTATAATTTTAAATTTTGATTTAAATAGCTCAGCAAATTGTTTATATTATCAACTTGTAGAATACTAATTTTTACTACTTTTTTATGATTTATAAAAGATGGTAAAAGGTGGCTTAAAAATAAAGAAAAATTGCCAATATTTTAGGTCATTTTTTGTCATCTTTCATAAATCATAAAAAATAATAAAAGTTTGGTTTTCTCCAATTTTATTACATAACCAATTTACTGAGCTACTTAGATCGATGTTCTAAATTTATACGATAGATTTTTGAAGCCATAACACGGAAAGCCTTATGCTATTCATAGCACCTAATAAATCTTACTCTAAGAAAATTAAGCCCACTCCCACTCATCACTGAGAAGTGGACACCATGTGTAAACTTATATTACATGACGTTGTTGTTTTCATTGATAGCCTGTTAGCTAGCTAGCTAGGTAGGTGCTTTACTGTTGGGAAGATATTATTTTGTTGTATGTCCACACGGACTGTTTACTGATGACCAAAAAACTTGATTATAACCACAAAAATAGCAGACTTATCTGACTAAAACAATTAATACAACGACTTGTGTGTACAAGATGAAGGCAAAAGTTGCTGAGAGGTTGAAATCAAGCTCCAGTGCACTCTATTCACCTCTTTCACAACTAAATGCAAGCAATCTATGTTATTTAATTAATCTACTGATCCATTCATCTCTTTTCCTACCACATTCAATCTATCGAGCAATATCTGTTACTACATTTGCCTTTTCCAAATCTCAGTTTCTCATCTCAGCCCTCTCTCTCTCTCTTTAATCAACCAATCTCTGCCTTTTGCTATCTTCATTCTCAATATATCCCATCTCTCAACCAACAATTTGCTACGTGTTTCCAGGGGAAAAAAAAATTTCGACCTGTTCTTTGTCATTCCCAAGCTACGACAGCCAGGAAAAAGCAAAAAAAAAGAAAGACAAAAAAAAAAAGAAAAATAGGGAAAAACACCAACGACTTTGAGGAAGGCGCCACAGGAGAAGAAGAAGAAACATAAATATGGCTCTTGCAAACTGGGCAGGTTCTGCTGTTTTGACCATTGCTGACTGGGCGGGGTCCTCTATTGTTGATAACATTGTCAGCACGACTTATTCGTACTTGCATGACCGTACGCTTCCAGCTGACTGTGAAGCTGAGCTAAAGAGGTTAGAGGCATTTCTTCCCCAGATCACAACTGTCATGGGCATTGCTGAAGCACTCAAGATGAAGCACCCTAATGCTAGCCAATGGGTCGAGGAGTTTAGGCAAGCTTTGGAAGCATCCGAAGACGTGCTCGATGAGCTGGAGTACAAAAAACTAGAGGATATGGTGAAAAACCGAGATGAGGCGGGTGGATCCGCTTCTAGTTCAAAGAAGAGAAAACCATGTACTATCAATTATGATGAAACTTTTGAGAGGTTGAAGAATGCTGTAGCAATGTTGGATCGGGCAGCTAATGGTGTGGATCGTCTCCTTCAAGCTGCCATTGTGCTAGGTATTCATGATCCTTCTGAAACACGGCAAGAAGCCGGTAAAGCTTTAGGGCGTGAAACTACTTCCTTTTTAGCTGAAAAAATGGTGTATGGCCGGGATGTTGAGAAGGACAAGATAATTGGTTGGCTGAAGCAACCAACCAATTCTTGCCTCTCTTCTTTTGGTATTGTTGGGGTTGGTGGAGTAGGGAAGACCACCCTTGTGCAATTTGTTTATCAAGAGATGTGGGGGTCGAATCATTTTGACAAAACAATTTGGGTTTGTGTTTCTACCAACTTCAATGTTGAAGATATAACAAGAAAGATGCTTGGTGAACTAGGGGAAAATAGTTGTTGTGGTAAATCATTAAATACACTTCAAGAGACCTTGAAACAAAAGATACATTTAAAGAAAATTCTTTTGGTTCTAGATGATGTTTGGGATGATGAGAAAAGAAGCGATTGGGAGAAATTGGTTGCTCCTTTGAGGTTCGTAGAAAAAGGAAGTAAAATCATATTTACAACTAGAATGAAATCGGTGGCGGACTTGCTTGCTAGTGTGATATATACAGAATATGAATTTATAGCATTAGAAGGCTTAAGAGAGCAAGAGTTGCGATTACTCTTTTATAGTTATGCTTTTCATGGTTCTAACCCTGACAATCATAAAGATTTGCAAACATTTGGGGATCAAATGCTAAAAATGCTTCGAGGTAGTCCATTAGCAGCAAAGGTGATGGGGAGCTTATTGAATTCAGACATCAACCACCGTCATTGGAGAAGAATTTTGAATCACGGCTCTATATTTAACTTAGAGTCATCAAAAGATGTGGTGGAGGTTTTGAAGTTAAGCTATTACCATTTGTCTGCAGATTTGCAAGTATGCTTTAGGTTTTGTAGCATATTTCCTCAAGATTATTTATTTGATAAAAATGAGTTGATAAAAATGTGGATTGCTTCTGGATTCATCCGACAACAATTATATCAGGAAGAAAAGCTTGAGGATATTGGTGAAGATTACTTCAATAACCTTTTGAGAAAATCGTTTTTTGAATATTCTAAATCACGGAAAGGTGAAAGGTATGTTATGCATGATTTGATGCATGAATTGGTCCAGAAGATTTCCACTGGGGAATGTTGTAGGGTTGAATCAAATAAAAGGCCAGTGACCATACCTAGCACTGTCCGACATGTGTCTGTACATGAAAGTGAAATTGAGAGGATCTCTCATCTTGAGAATTTACGTAGCTTGGTCATAATTATTAAAAATAATTCATTTGTTCTACCAAACAATTTAATCAAGAAAAATTTACGTTTATTGAACCTAAATTTCATAGGGCATGACTTACAATCATATGGTAGTTGTGAATTGCCAGAGGATATAAGTTGCTTGGTACACCTTCGATACCTATCCATTGAATTAGATATTTTGTGTCGACTATTTTTGTACATCTTCCCTGCTTCAATCTGCAACCTTTATCATTTGGAAGTACTAGAGTTTTCAACAAAAGTTGATGATGTTATCTTCTATTCAGGAATTGAAACAATTAGAATAACCAATCTAGTTAGGTTACATTATATGAGGCTTCCCGGTAAGATGATGCAAATCATTCATGGAGTTCACAAGCTGGCATCTCTCCAAGAGTTAACATTTTTTGTTGGACAAGAGAGTGGTCAACATATAAATGAGTTGGGCACACTAGAGAATCTTCGGCACCTGATTATTGAAAACATTGAGAATGTAGGGGATCCTGTTGAAGCTAAGAGTGCTAACCTATTAGGGAAGACTAATCTCATGTCGCTCTATTTGAAATGGACCTCAGAGAGCAATTCTAATAACATAGAGCAAATCATTGATTACCTCCAACCCCATACAAATCTCATGGAATTGATAGTTGAGAATTATAAAGGCCAAAGATCTCCTAGATGGATGGAGGAATCACCCCCTTTAAAGTTGTCATCTCTCAAATTATTAAGCTGTCCTGTTTGGAAAAATCAATTATTTTCTTGGCAAATGCCACATCTCAAGGTTCTTGATATATATAACTGTGCAAGCCTGGAAGAGTTACCTGATATGCCCCTTTCTCTAATTGAATTTCGAATTCATGAAGTGGGCTTGACTTCTCTTCCAAAGTTGTATCAAAGTTCTGGAAATAACACTCTTGCATCATTGTCCCTAAAATCATCACTAAGAGTAGTGCACATAAAAGGATGCCCCAACTTAATATCCTTAAATGGATTTCTGCAACAAGACAACCTAGATTTGCAGGATATTTTGGAATTAACCATTAGCGATTGTGAGAAACTGGTAATGGTACCGGCATTTGGGACATTATTGTCACTAAAACATTTGAGCATAAAATATTGCCGAAACCTAACTGAATGTCCTAGTCTACCACTCTCTTTGACTGAATTTTGCATAGATAACTTAGGAGTCAGTGCTCTTCCAGAATATTACCAAAATTCTGACTCGAAGGATGGCCCATATACATCATCACTTAGAAAAGTGTATATAAGTTACTGCCAAAACTTAATATCACTGAATGGATTTTTGCAGCAAAACAATATAGATTTTCAGTTTATGGAGGTGATAGTAGTTAGATATTGCAAGAATCTTGTACATCTTCCAGTAGGTGGTTTTGGGAAATTTGTGTCACTAATGAATTTAACTATAGTGTATTGCTCAATGCTAATGGTAGTTGATGATCAGAGCAACCTCCTTCCCATGTCACTTAAAGACCTTTCGGTAGAAAAATGCGGTAAACTTGATGAACCACTGCTGGAATCAGCATCAAGCCTTGTTACTCTCACTGATCTTTCAATGATTAATTGTGCAAACATTTCTCGTTTTCCCTCCTCAAAAAATGCATTCAAATCTCTTAGTTGTTTGAATATCATTGGATGTGACAAGCTCGTTGAACATTCATCGAGGGATCAATTACATGGTGTAAACCAAGGGAGTAGATTGGCCTCTTTAAAGATCAATCATCTTTACATTGATAACCTCTCTCTCCTTCTCATTGAACCATTGAGAAGCCTAAGATATGTAACCCAATTGAGGGTGTTGTATTGTTCAGGGATGGTGAGCTTGCCAGAGCAATGGCTACTGCAAAACAGCAATACCCTAAGGGACTTGACTATCCTTGATGCAAGCTCTTTGAAGTCTTTGCCTGCCACTATGGTCAGACTCACTGCTCTTAAATGGCTAGTAATTGAGAAAGCCAGTTTGTTGGAGGAGCTCTTGGAGTTACCTGCTTCTCTAAATTCATTGACTATTCGTGATGCAAGCTCTCTTAAGTCATTGCCTGCTACAATGGTGAGGCTCACTGGCCTTAAATATCTAAACATCCAGAAAGCTGATTTGTTACAGGAGCTCCCGGAGTTGCCTGTTTCTCTAAAGAAATTGACTATCTGTGATGCAAGCTCTCTTAAGTCATTGCCATCTACAATGGCAAGGCTCACTACCCTTGAACTTCTAGAGATTCAGAAAGTTGATTTGTTGCAGGAGCTCCCGGAGTTGCCTGCTTCTCTAACGGATTTGACTATCTGTGGTGCAAGTTCTCTGAAGTCATTGCCTACTACAATGGCTAGACTCAATTCCCTTGAATATCTAAAAGTCCAGAACGTTGATTTGTTGCAGGAGTTCCCAGAATTACCTACTTCTCTATGTTCGTTGGTTATCAGTGATGCAAGCTCACTAAAATCATTGCCTGCTACAATGGCAAATCTTAGTGCCCTAAAATATCTAAAAATCAAGACAGTTGATTTGCTGAAGGAACTCCCGGAATTACCTGCTTCTCTAAAAGAAAAGAAAATTCAAGGCAGTGATGGCTGGTGGCTATGAAACATAAGGACACTCTGCTTTCCTAGCATATCCAACCATGTGTTCAGTGGGATAATACTTCATTATTGGACAATTCTGTATCCACAAGGTACTTTCTACTCAATAAATTGGAATCTGTTATTCATGCTATAATAATCTTTGTTGGAAATAACTTTATTGGAGATATTGAAGAGAGTGTTTAGTACACTTTATTTCACTAAAAACGAGTACAGGAGAATGTGTACAAAGTTTTTTTTTTCTTCATCTTATCTTTTATTTTTATTTTTTTATTATATATGTATCTATGTATAACAACAATAGCTCTTAGTCCTACTTCTACCTATCATATATAGGTGGTTTACAAGATACATCTAAGATACACATATATAATATAGTGTATTCTAGATTTATGACCGACTTTACAAAGTTGGTTTAAGCATCTTCTAAACATACAAACTAGTAATTTAGCGAATTTAAGAAATCGGTACAGAAGTGGGCTCTGGACCTTGTTGCTATCCAGTAGTAGATGATCTCCCCTCTGATCAACTTCAATCTTTTTTTTTTTTGAAATGCCATGACGGAAGCTGTCAGGTGGTATTGCATTTAACTATACGCTCAAACGCACGCTTACAGTAACTTCAATCTTCACTTTGATACTTTTATATTACTTTATGTACTATCATTATGACTCTCCAGAGTTGTATTTAAATGCTTATGAAGGTGCTTCAAATCTTCAACAATATTCTCATTTTTATCTCTCATCAACTCAAACTTCAACTTATGTTTTTTTTTTTTTTTAAATTTTGATTTATGCCTATAGAAGGAATGCCCCGCAGAATAATCCTGCCTCAGCTGTGATAGCCGAGAGGAATAGAGGATGACAAGATACACAAGCTTCATGCAATTAATTATGAGGAAAGAACAAACTATTGTATGGCATATATGCATGGCAATTACTACTAGAGTGGCCTTACGTGTAGGTATATATCTCTCCTTGTTTCATGCTATCTGCTCTACTTTACTTCTCCTTGTCCCCCTATGTCTAATTAAACTATATCGCCGGTCCCATCCAAATCCCTGATTAGATGAATAGCAATTCAAATTTTAAGAAAAAAGGACACAAAAAATGTTTGCAAAAAAGAAATAAAATATCTAAAACTAACAGAAAACTTGCAAGTTCTTTTGATAACAAGCAAAAGTTTTGGTTTTGAAGGACATGCACAAAATTCACACAGCATCCAAGCACATTTCTAATGAGTTCCAATCCCTGTTGAAGTGTCCGATGTTCTTTCCTTTTGGCTTTTTTTCATATATATATTATATATATATATATATATTTTTATAGTGGTGGAGGTGGGCAGTTCCAGATTTGGTTTTCATACCAATAGTGTATCTTCCACCTTAGTACCAGTTGAGGCTGCTTTTTTGGGGTTCTCTGGGTGATCTGTTGTCTGTACTTGGATAAGAAGGTATGTTGTCCCAGTTCAGTTCTGAACTAAACTCCATCTGTTACTATACTAATACAGTACCTGTACCAGAAGATGCAAGAGTTTATAATGAGAGGGGGCTAGATGTCAACTCTCTAACCTGATGAACTTTTCACTGAAAATAGGGACATATGAAACTACAATTTCAGATGTGTTTTTCAATAATTATGGATGCAGGCATATAGATCAAATATGTATATCCTTCCTACTATTTAGTTTAACCTGACCAATTAATTAAAGCATGCAAACTAAAAAGAAGTCAAATTACTCCTAGCAATACTAGAAGAAGTAGAAAGGGATCAAAATATATAATTAAAGGAATTGTATTCCAGAACTTCAATATTCTGCAAAAACTATTGAAGCAAAATTTAGTTTGAATAGTTAAATCATAGCTTCTCTGTTTTCTTAAGGCTCAATAATTATTAGGTCATACATGCTATTAAATTAGAGCCAGTGATGAAGGTTCTTCTATCGCTCTCCAACTTATCTTTCTTCTCTGCATGATGTTTTATATCCAATATTCTTTTAGATTATTACAGTAAAGCCTACTAACATCCCAATAATTCAAAACCACATTCTTCAACAATCCCAATCACTTTCGAATAATTAAGCTCCAAATCCACAAAAGAAAGAAAACAATAAAGAAAAGGTATATATAGAACAGAACGGAAGGAATAGTTACTCTTTTCCTAGCAAAATATACTCTTTGAGTACTAACGAACATTATTTGTTAAATTATATCAACCTCATGAGCTCATATGATATATAATTTCATAGTAATAAAATTAATAGCCCTTAAAATCTTAGGGAATTAAGTAATTAATGATAAATTATATCTAAACGTTGCAGCTGGACAGAAAGACCAGGCCAAAAAACTATGTTTGTAACAAGTAACAAATGGTTGGTGGCTCAAGCAAAAGCAATGGATTTTCAAGTCATCAAAAGGAAAAGCAATGGAATCAATGAAACGTATGGGATTCCACATCGCACAAAGCAAATGGAAAAGCAAAGTAGTGCATATCATTTCCTTGTCTTGCTATTATGCTCCACCTCTTTTGAATAATAAAGCTTCAAATTTACAAAAGAGAAACATTAATAAAAAGAAAGGAATAATTACTCTTTGATCCTAGCAAAATTAATGTACTCTTTGAACTAATAAAGAACATTATTTGTATAAATTATAACAACCTGATCATCTACTTTAATATATAATTTCATATATAATAATCAAAATAATATCTCTGGAAAATAATATCATAACATTACTGACTAAAAAACCCAGGCAAGAAAACTATGTTTGTAGATAGTACGTAACAAATGACTAGTCCCTCGATCAAGCAATGAATTTTCATATCATCAAAAATGAAACAAAGAATAAAACATATGGGTGGCCACATTGCGTGTAATTATGCTCCACTTCTCACAACCAGTTATGACCAATTAATTAAGCAAGCTTCAAATTTACAAAATAGAAAAGGAAATCAAAAGATAAAGGTACAACGACAGAAAGAAATTAAAGGAATAAGTAATCTTTGATATATCCTAGCAAAAATATACCCTCCAGCTCTAGAACCACATTCTCTAACAATCACCGTTTCAAGCTCTCTTCCTCTTGAGCACTATACCTGCAACTAGCTCCCATTCTAAACAAAGATGGCTATGATACTTGATGCCTTCCTGTCAAAGTTCAGCGAACTTCTCATGCAAATGGTGCAGGATGAGGTCGGCATGCTACTAGGCATCCCTGGCCAGATTGAGAAACTTGGCAAGACCGTTCGTGATATCCAACGTGTCCTTCCCGATGCTGAGAGGAAGCAAAGCAAGAGCAGTGCCATTCAGCAGTGGCTCATGCAGCTCAAGGATGTCATGTATGATGCTGATGACATTATCGACCTATGTCAGATCAAGGCAAAGGACCGCCTTGCTGGCTCTAGTTCCCATTCCTCATCAAATGCTCGTTGTGGCTGCCCTTTGCTGTCTTGCTTCCGCAACCCGGTCTTTGCTCACGGGATTGGCTCCAGAATTAAGGATATCAATTCCAGGCTAGAGGGGATTGCCAAGAGAAAGTCTAATCTAGGTTTGAATGAATCACAAATCTCTTATGGGCCTTCCAAACCAGTTCCCCGAGTGGACTCTGTCATCACCCACAAGACTGATCCCTTGATTGTGCTAGATGATATTGTGGGAGAAAAGATTGAAGAAGATACAAACCTAATAGTGAACTGGCTGACGGAGGAAGAGAAGAGTGCGAGAAAAACCATTCATGTTGTAGCAATTGTGGGGATGGGTGGAATTGGGAAGACCACTCTAGCGAAAAAGATCTTCAATGATCCGAAAATTGGGGAGGAATTCCAGTTAAAAATTTGGGTGTGTATCTCAAAGGAGGCGAATGGAATAGAATTGTTGAGATGTATGATCCGGGAGGTAGGAGGTGACCACGGTGCTGCCCAGGAAAGATCAGAGCTGGTGCCTTTACTCGAGAGGCTTGTCCGGGGAAAACAGTTCCTACTTGTTATGGATGATGTTTGGGAAGAGAGCCAAGTGGTGTGGGACGGTCTGTTACGTGCTCCCATGAGTGGGGGAGGTCATGGGAGTAAGTTACTTATTACCACTCAAGATGAAAGAGTTGCGAATCAAATGAGAGCAACAAAATCACATCGGGTAGATAAGTTATCTCTTGAAGATGGCTGGTCCCTGTTAACAAAACAGGTAATTGAAGTTTATAACTTTGTTTAGCCTTAGCCTTGCTACTTTTGCTTAGCTTATACAAATGTTCATGAATAATAAACAATTTTAAAAATGCCCAAAACGACCAAATTGGCCGATTCTAATTTTTATTCCAACCGACCATTTATGGCCGGTCGGGATTTTTTTTTCAGAAAAATATTATGATTTATTTATTTTATTTACTGAAATATTATAAATATTTTATATATTTCTTTGAAGATAGATGAAATATTATATAATTTGATTTATTAGAAGGACTGTAACAAATAACCCGGATCAATATTTTTCAGACCGGATTTTTCAAAGTTGTAAGAAAAACTAAAATATTTCTCTGTGTTATTGGAAAAATATAAAAATGCTTTGAATCTGAGTTATTGATCCCAGTTGAAAAGTCACTTCTAGGTACATATAGAAAATATTGTGGTCCTTCTAGTACATTTAATTTATAAGATATTGCATCTATTAAAGAAAAAAATATATAAAATATGAATTTATTTATAATTGTCAGACGAAATCATAATATTTGTCAAAAGTATTTTTCAAAATAAATACAAAATCTTAGAAATTAAATGTACTAGAAGAATCACACTATTTTATGTATTTACCTAGAATTATCTTTTAAACCAGAATCAATAACTCAGATTCAAAACATTTTTATTTTTTTCCAATAACACACAAAGAAATATTTTTTATTTTTCTTACTGCCTGTAAATATCCGGCCTGAAAAATATTGATCGGGTTATTTGTTACAGTCTTTCTAATAAATCAAATTATATAGTATTTCATATATTTTCAAAGAAATATTTAAAATATTACTAATATTTCAATACAAAAAATAAATAAATCATAATATTTTCTTTAAAAAAAAAATTACCTGACTGGCCATTTTTTGGTCGGTCCATATTTTTAATTCCAACCAACCAAAAAATGGCCGGTCAGAGCATTTTTAAAATTGTTCAGTATTTATGGACATTTGTATAAATTTGTATTTAATGTTGGATATTAATAAAAATGTCGGTGATTTAAGTATTGGGTTTCTTAGACAAACAATTTTGCAGTCGTGTAATAATTCCAAACTTATTTAATCCTATCTAAACAAAACGGAATTTTGTATAAGATTTTACAATCCACCACAATGACACCTGGTAGCACTTGATAAGCAAAATGGAATTTTGTATAAAGCAATAATAGATATAATGCCTATGATTATTTTCATAATTAATGGAACCACTTTAAATTAATATCTCTGTTCGCCAATAGGCAATTTCTAACAATTAATATGTGGTCCATTGATGGGGTGCACTTGGTAGCACTTGATAAGCAAAATAATCATAGACACTATATCTATTATTGCTTGATTGTAAATTCCATTTTGCTTATCAAGATGCTCCACGGTTGCACTGCTTAATTTCCAATTAATTGAGCACAAAAACGAAATCGGCTAATATTTTGGTTGCAACTACTGCTATCTATCCTAATTTATTTTCTCTATTTTCTTTGAAAATGAGGTTTTGTTATCTCTTAATTAATGTGTTATGGTTTTTGCTCAATCTCAATATTTTATCACAACCCTAGGATTTATAATTCTTTTACAATCATATATATTAACATATAAATTTTCTAAAACACTTGACATGTATCTAAAATAAAAATGAAAGCATTGACGTTCCTAACTTTTTCATTTATTTGACAGGTAGTTCAAGATGAGGAAGAGAGTGAAATTCAAGAACTTAAGGATATTGGGTTGCAACTAGTTGAAAAGTGTGATGGTTTGCCTCTTGCTATCAAAATCATAGGTGGTGTGCTTTGCACGAAGCGGAAAACCAAGGTCGAATGGCAAGCAGTTCTAAAAAACAACATGTGGTCCATATATTGATGGGGTGCAAAATATCCACCATGTGGTCCATATAAATGAAATGGGCATATCATTTGCTCAGCAAGGGTGTCGATGTTGTGGGGTCAAATACACAACTGCAAAATTTGTATATATGCTCGGTTGTGGAGAATAAAGGGAGTAATTAATACCTAAGTTAAAAAAAAAAAATTTGGAAGCCATTATGTGATGCATTGCCAGTATCTCATACTCTTGGGGAGGGAAATGAAAGTCCACTGCTAAAGTGGTTTGGTTTATGTCACATTTGGAAATAAGATTGAATTTGTTACAGGGACATTTTAGTGTAATTTTTATAAAACTATGGAAGGACCTAGATGATATAATTTGTCTCTTCTCTTATATTGCATGGTTATTGTGGAAGGCGAGATGCTCCTATTTCTATGCTGGCAAGAAGCTCAACCCTACTGGTATACTTGCAATTGCTGAAAAATAATGCAAACTACTCCGATCTCCTATGCAGTTGCCATATAGTACATAACAGGGTATGCTGGTACAGTACCAGACCTGCTATGCAGAGGCATTTTCAGTTTTTCACCCTTCCAAATGGAATTCAGCTTTAGCCATGTTATGTGCTATAGAGGCTGCTCAAACAAGGGGCATATATATCAGAATCAATGTTGTTTCTTTACTGATTTCCTCCAATTGTGTAATCTTCTAAATGGGAAAACAGCTTCAAATGCTGATATGAAATATAAAGGAAATTATTGTCAAGAAAAAGTTAACACTTTGACTGCAGAATATGAAATAATTGAGGGGCTTACTTTTACAGAAGTTCAAAAACTTGATTCAAGTAAATACAACTGAAAGTTTAAACTTGGACTTTATTTCATTTTATGTTTTGATTTACGGTTCATGAAAGAATAAAGTTGATTAACCATCACTATTGGCAGGTTCAAATGCTGATTTTTCGTTGTCACAATTTTGTTCATATTAATCAAACATCTATTTCAATCCTTAATTTTTTAATGTATTGTTTTATTTTTTATTTTGAGTAATTATAATGAGTTTAAACTAATCAAGATAATTTGTTAATAAAATTATGATCTATCATACCGGTTTGAAACAATGAATTAATATATTTCACTAGTTATGCATTTTTATATGTCGTGTTTTTAAACCTACGTCGTTTTAGCCACTTGATAGATTAGTAAAATAATGTACGTTTGTAGTTTAAATATAATTGAATGAGTTTTGAAATTAAGTTTCAAACTTACATCAACTTTCCTTTTCAATTTGGTCAACTTTACTTGTCAAATAAGTTTTCTTTGTAAACATTTTACTTTTAATAAAATTGAGAAATAAAGCAAACTGATGAGAATAGTAAATATATGGGAAATACTGCATCTTGACCATATACTGAAGCCTAACTAGTACTTAAATATATGGGTAGGATGACAATGAGGAAGAGGAAGAGGAAGAGGAAGAGGAAGACCAACCTCCTAAGAGAAAAAAGACGTAAAAAAGAGATGCTGTAGACGAGTAGGGATTTGATTATATATATAGGGTTGGTTGGTTGGTTGTGTTGGTAATAATTAGGGTTTCTTTTTGGACAGGCTTGTTTCGGTGGTTGTATTCTATTTGCTATCAGTTATTTTTCTTGATGTTGTAGGGTAGAGGATAATTGCAAGAGTAATTATAACATCCCCGTTCAACCATCTCCGGTTTCATCCCCCGTCAAACTACTTTCCCTAAATGTCCAACAATTAACCGTCAAACTAACTCAAATAAAATACCCTCCCGATTTGGAAAAAATATATTGCGATCTGCCTCCTCCTCTTTCAACCCCTGCCTCCGCCGCAACATGGATCTCCGACGACTTGCTCCTCGTTCCTTTGGCTGATAATTGCATCATCGATCTCGATCTGATAAACTCGCGCTTTATCACCTTCCTTTTTGAGGCGGTGTCCGACCTCTCTCGGATCGCCATGTCAAACGACGGTCGCCTCTTGTTCGCTTCCAACTCCACCGACAAAGCCTGTGTTTATCTCATAAGCATGCCTTCGAGAGCTGAATCGCGCAACCGAGACTGGCTTTTGAAAGTAGTGTGATGCACCTCATCAATTCTAATCGTAAGTAGGCGCTGAGCGGGGATCTCGCCCACTCGTGCCGTCATCTCTGGATTCCACGCAAGCTTTGTGCTAGGGTTCTGAGTAAGGAGGGCCGCTGACACAGATTGAACAGCTCGCAAGGCCATCTCACCGGAGGCGCTCTGTCTCACCTTTCTTTGAGTCTTTTCAGCACTCTGGGGTGTGAATTGAAGGTGGCGAGAAGCTCTAATGGCCTTACTGCTGAGATTCTAGTTACTGGTAGGCTTTATCTTGTTTAATTTTGACTTGATATTAAGCGATTGATAGATAGGAACGACAAATTGAGTTGCATAAAATGTACATGTTGATTTAGCTATGAAAAATTGAGTTGTGTAAAATGTACATGTTGATTTAGCTGATTTTTTTTTATCTCATTTAGAAGTGAAACCATTTACTGCTAATGGTAGTTCTTCCGCACCAATTTTAAACCAAGTAACATGAAAAAGTTTGATTCATCACCACACAATTGAATTAATTCATATGGTTACTGTTTAAAGATCAAAGAGGTAAAAATTGATGGTAGATTAGTGTGTAAATAAACAAGACAAATAGAATTTCAAGCTTCACCGATCTCTATATATTCTTTTAATTAGAAGTTTAATGTTCAAGACTGTGAATTTGATTATAATCGCTGTTTTTCTCATTGTTTTGATTAGACATGCAGCAAAGTGTTTGACATAATTTTATTTAGAGCATAATGTGATATTTTGATCAGATTTAGTTAGTATTGATGTTTACTGACAGCCTGTGACACCTTTTTCTTTTGTAGGAACTAGAAGCCTATTCTTTGTTGATGCATTACTAACCGGTACACTACTGGTACGAATACATCAAACTGGTATGAACTGCTATGCTACTAGAAAGAGTCGAGAGAGAAACACTTGATACATTAACTATTCACCTTTTGTGTCTATGTTTCTTTTCCTCGTGAAGTAGTGTATTATTTGCAAAGAACAAAGTTTTATTAATGATGAATTAGGAAAGTGCGTACTAAGTACTAAGAAATAACAGAAAAAAAAAATTTGAAAAAAAAAATAGAGGTGTGTGAATGAATACTTGATGTATTAGGTATGAATATTTTAACGTATATGATTGAATACTTGATATCCTATGTATGAATACTTCAATAAAATATGTTTTGTTTCTTTTAAATATTGTTTTTATTTTTATTTTTTGTTTGTAATATTTCAATTACATGATTTGTAAAATTTGATAGATTATTTTTGTTTTGATGTGGCAACTATTTTTTATTTTCAAAAAATAAAATTTAACTCGAAAGCAATAAAGCAATGTTCAATACTATTTGGCTGCTCTTGTAAAATTAATTGAGGTAGGCACATATGCTTGTAATACTCTTGATACATTAACTATTTACACTTGCACGACGAGTATGAATATTTTCTCCATGAGATATGAATATTTGTGCAATAGACAACTCGAAAGTATGTCATTATGAAATGACAGAAAAAAAAATTTTGAAAAAAAAATAGAGGTATACGAATGAATACTTGATGTTTTAGACATGAATATTTCAACGTTTATGAATGAATACTTAATATCTTAAGGATGAATACTTGTATGACAAGAATGAATACTTGTGTAATGGACAACTTGAAAGTATGTCATTATGGATCTCAATTGAAAGATAAAATTGTATAGAAAATATTTGTGATTTTAGATTTGCAAACTTTCTCACAAATCGTCAGAAATATTGGTTATGTTGAACGTAGAAAAAAAACCACCTCTAAAAATGTGTAAAAGATGGATGAGTGATGTGTCCAGCTTTTGTATTTACACTTACATAACGAGAATGAATACTTTCTCGATGAGGGATGAATACTTGCGTGATGAGAGATGAATACTTGTGCAATGGACAACTCGAAAGTATGTCATCATGGATCTTATTTGAAAGAGAAAATTATGTAGAGCATGATCGTGGTTTTAGATTTGCAAAATTCCTCGCAGATCATCAGAAATATTGGTTAGATTAAACGGAGAAAAAAAATACCTCTAAAAACGTGTAAAAGATGGATAAGTGATGTGTCCAGCTTTTTTATTTGCAATTGTACGATGCGGATGAATACTTTCTCCATGATTTATGAATACATTCTCGATAATGTATAAATACTTGCATGACGAGATATGAATACTTGTGCAACAGATAACTCGAAAATATGTCATCATGAATCTCATTTACAAAAAATATTGTGTAGAAAACATTCGTGATTTTAGATTTACAAAATTTCTCACATATTGTCAGAAATACTGTTTAGATTGAACGAAGAAGAAAAAATCACTTCTAAAAATGTGTAAAAGATGGATGAGTGATGTGTCCAATTTTTGTATTTACACTTGCACGACGATGATGAATACTTGCATGGCAACAAATGAATACTATTTAATCACTTCTAAAAAACATTTGTGATTTTAAATTTGCAAAATTCCTCACAGATCGTCATAAATATTGGTTAGATTGAACGGAGAAAAAAAATCACCTCTAAAAACGTGTAAAAGATAGATGAGTGATGTGTTAAGTTTTTATATTTGCACTTGCACAATGATGATTAATACTTTCTCGATGAGGATGAATACTTGTGTAACGGACAACTCAAAAGTATGTCATCATGGATCTCATTTGAAAGATAAAATTATGTAGAAAACATTCGTGGTTTTAGATTTGTAAATTCCTCACTGATCGTTAGAAATATTGATTACATTGAACAGAGAAAAAAAAACCACTTCTAAAAACGTGTCAAGTTTTTTTTTGTTTTAAATACTTGATATCTTAGGTATGAATACTTGATGTGTTATATATGAATACTTAATACATTATAGATGAATACTTGCGTGCGTCAGTTGTAAAATCTTTCAAATATTAGATGGTCCTCAAATAGTAAGTGGTCCCCTGGGTAGTTAGTAGTTATTCAAGTAGTTAATAACTGGGAGATAAATGGGGGATTGTTACGAGGGAATAGCTAGATGCTCCCTAATTGCAATTTGTATGGATATCAACTCCGTAGTTCTTTTTTATTTCCTTGCATGCTGTATTGCTGTTGAGTGTTGAATATGTTCTGGAGCTTAATTGTGTACTGTATTTAATTGTTTTTGAGGTTCCTTTTTTCTTCTTCTCGTTTTTTGTTCTTCTGGGCCTTCCGGTGATTGGGCCTGTTGCTTCCAAAATATGAATTGTCAAACTATATATGCCATCTAATTACTTTATTGTGTGTTAGTTAAGGGATGGAATAGTCTAATTAACAAGAAATCAGTTTTAGCGAAATTTCTTTAAACAAAATAAATGTACACATATTAGAAACACTATTATAAGCATAAATTACAAGATATGAATGTGTCCCAGTAGGAATGACTAGAATTTCTCCTAATGTTCTCCCGAGTAACTCTACTGTAACCTTGCTACAAAGTACAAACTATAATTTAACGGTGCCACAGATTTTTATAAGCTAATCCAGGCCAGAAAAAAAAAAAGCTGCAGAAATGAGGAAAAAAAATTGATTCACTATATATACAGTATACCAAAAAAAAATAAAAAATTTGATGCCATTTGGCATAATCAATCAGTAAAAGTTTGAGGTTTGCTACATGCAAATAAGAGGAGTCAACACATCATGTGAGTAATATACTGAAAAGTTTTCCTTCTTTTTTATTATCTAATTTCTTCAAGATACAACTAAAAAAAGAGATACCAAAGAGGTAAAAATAAGAAGCAAGGGCCATTATATCACCTCTACCAAAGAAGAATCGACAAGTGCAAATTTAAAGGAAATGTGAGAATTTTTAGAAGAAATGCCACTATGAGATGGATCCCATCACCAGAATGTAATTATTTTTACTCTCAATCAATTTTACAATTAGGCGTAAAATCAGCACACTTATGGCAGAATTGTGTAACAAAGGCTTCTAAGCACCCACAATTTACATTGTGCAATTACCAACAAGATAAGCTGAAGGCAAGATTAAGAGCAAAATACCTTGTGCTTTTACAGTGATCTATAAATTAATAGAGAGAACATTAAATACATGTGCAACAGTGTTCCCTTTAGCATCAGCTATTTCTTTGAGTTAAATATGTCAATACTGGATTAGTAGCGACCATTATTGGCCCCCCAATTGAGAATACACAGTTATACATATTCCCTTCTTTACACAACATTCCTTTAATTTCTGTCGCTGTCATGCTGGGTTCATCAAATTGCACAGTAAAGAATCAATAAATTCAGAGTTCAGAGTTCTACAAAATGTCTGGACCAGTCAAGAGTTGTGCAAAACGGACCAATCAAACTGAAACAAATCTCCCATTTGATAGGCAGGCATATAATTGCTTGTGAATTTGACATTGAAATTAATTTGTACGCAAGATGAAATAAGTCCAAAATAATTAACCGATAAGATAGTGGAATGAAACAACATATCTAACCATATATCAATTAATCCATTCCTAAGAGTACAGTACTTCATTTTAATCCCAAGGCAATGATTTCAATGATTTCCCCATTTCAAGAGTTTCCAAGTTTTCTCGTTTGTGAAATACTGGAAGATATGCATGGTACAACATTTGAAATTTAGAATTCAAATTTCAAATGTTAGTGCGAGTTTACACCCCCAAAAACCAACTTTATATACCCTAAGCCAAAGGGCTATTATTGGAGTCAAGTTGGATGCAACACAACTGCAAGTGAAAAAACAATGAAATCACAAAGAAAATTTAAACTAAATCCAGAATAACCAAATAATATTTCAAATTATAACAAAAAATAATCAGTAAAGAGGTACAAGACTTTAAAATTAATAGCGTAAGGAATTGCCCAAAGTAAATTAATTGATTATCTACATTCCAAGAAGCCATCTTCGACTGCTTTGGCACATCAGTCACTTGTCTTGCCACTTGTCTGCTCCATGAGATCTCTTGCATCTTCGTCTCGCCCCATTTTCAAAAGCAGTTCTAAAATTGGTGCAGAGGCAGCAAAATTGGCTTTCACCCCTTCTTGCTTCATTCTGTTCAACACGCACATAGCCTGATCTACTTTTCTGTTCTTTGCATATGCTGTCAGCAAGGAAGTGTAAGTCGAGAGATCTGGCACTACATGATTGAGTTGCATTCGATCTAAGATTTTCATCACATCATCGATAGTGCCATAATTTGCATAGCCAATAAGTAAAATTTCATATGATACAGTATTTGGTTTTATACCTCCCCTTACCATTAAGTCAAGCAACTTTTGAGCCTCCTTGGTTTGGCCTTGTTTGCACATAGAATCCATCAATGATCCATATGTTACCACATTCGGCAAAAAGCCTCGATCAACCATATCCTTGAAAACTCTAATCGACTCTTTCCAACTGCCTATCTTAGAATATCCATTTATAACACTATTGTATGTAATGAGATCAGGTGTGGCACCTTCATCACGCATATCATATAGTAGTTTTTCTGCCCTGTCAACTTCCCCCTTCTTACAAAGTGCATCCACAATTATAGTGCAAGTGACAGTGTCAGGCAGTAATCCCTTTGAAACCATCTCATTTAGCACCTTCTTTGCCTTTTCTATTTTGTTCATCTTGCAGAGACCATCTATCAGAGTACTATAAGTAAAAACATCAGGATCCTTTCCTCTAGAAATCATATTACATAACAACTCTTCTGCATTTTCAGTTTTCCCCTCCTTGCAAAGTGCATCTATGATGGTATTATAAGTCACAACAGTGGGATCATGTCCTTTAGAAACCATGGACTGCAGCATTTCCACTGCCTTGCCCAATTGCCCTTTCTTGCACAACCCATCCACGAGAGTATTATAGGTCACAACATTAGGTTGAAGTCCTTGAGAAACCATGTAGGATAGCAGTTCCTCTGCCTTCTCAGTATCTCCTTCCTTGCACAGGCCATTAATCAGCGAGTTGTATGTGACTACATTTGGCGCAATACCCTCTGAAAGCATTCGCTCAAACAAACTAAATGCTTTACCAATTGCCCCTTCTTTACAAAGACCATCAATCAGCGAGCTGTACGTAAATACATCTGGTGTAATACCCTTTGAGAGCATTTGGTCAAACAAATTAAATGCATTACTAACTGGGCCTTCTTTACAAAGGCCATCAATAACAGTGTTGTAGGATATCACGTTAGGTGTGCAACGCAGCTTTGGCATTTTGTATAGCAACATGGCTACGGCCTCACTAACCCTATTCTCAGAACAGAGGCCCTTGAGTAGAGGAGTGAAGATGAAAGCATTAGCTCTCTGACCCTCCTTAGTGAATCGCCCTAAGAACATCAACCCAAGTCCCAGATGATTCATACGGATACAGTAGCCGATCAAGACACTATAGGTGCAAACATCGGGTGAGGGTGAAACCCCTTTAGGTTGGGTTAAGCGGTTAAAGAGTGAAAAGACTATTGCATAATGGTTGTTCGAGTTCTTCATACGAGTTAAGGCTGTAAAGAGTTGATTAAAGGAAATGATGGACGGTGCCGGGCTCTTAGCGGCCAGCAAGCGATCAAAAAATTGAAGAGCATCTTTAATAGTAAGGGTGCCCGACCGACAATGTTCTCTTACAAGTGATTCCAGTTGGCGGGTCCCCATGAGAATGTGTTGGAATTGGTCACAACTCCACTTGTAGATGATTGAGTTGAGGCTGTTGGTAGCCTAACAAAATGCAGTGACCGCCCTTGTTCAACTATAATAGTGTCCTAAGAATTTATCAATACATTCCCTACAAAACATAAATGAAAGGATGGTGAATAAATTTTGCATAACATGACTGAGGCAATTGGTACCAACTAGATAGTACTAGTTAGGCATCAATCCAGTACATGATGTCCACCTTTGCCTAAATTGTTGAGGTAACATGCACTAATCGTAAGAACTATCAGAACCCTAATTACCTCATAAACTAGTAAATATTGAATTAAATTAGATGTATCCCACAGAATGGTACTCTTTAGAATGTTATCATTCTTTTTGTTCTTGTATACTATATTTACTAAACTGGTTGTTGGTTCATAAATCATAACTAAACAATATAGTTGACAAATGACAACGCAAAGATGATTTTTGCACGGACTTTAGCTTCTTATTTTCCACAATTTAGGCTCTAACTCAACTTTTAAAATTATGCAAGACAAAGTTTCATCTTTACCAATTTATAGGGTTAACAACTGCAATTAATTTGTTTTATGTGTTATTTATCCATTTGGGAAATGAAAGCTAAATTACTTCCCAATGGAAAGGATAAAACAATTGAATTCATGTAGTGTCTCTTTGGGGCAATTTAACAAGCACGTTGTGCACAGTCAGAGGACTCATAAATTTTACAAATGCAAGATGAGTGGTCACCTTAGAATTGCTTGTAGAAGATGGAAGGTGCCAGTGCCAGTGCCAGGTACTTTCTTGCGTTAAGCAGGCGGTTCGTGTTCAATAGTGAGGGTGCCCGACCAACAGCTTTCTTTTACAAGTGATTCCTGTTCCTTGGAGCAACAAAATTCCTCAGGAACCTTTTAACAAACAGTTGCAGTGCAAGAGGGAGTTGAGAGAGGAGGTGAGCTGACGGCGGTGTGGCGCTGTGAGTAATTTTGTTGAGTGGGGGAACAAGTAGCTATAGTGGTATTTTCGTAAACTACCTCTGAGATATCTCACCGCGTTAGGGATAGCGCAGGGGCCAGTTATATTTGTGCTTTATGATTCGTGCATAACGGATTTGAACTGTTGATATTTTCCAGAAAGTCACGTCACGCGCGAGAGATATCTCCGAGGATATATGTGAGAGCTTCACCTTTTTTTTCATTTTTTATTTATGACTCAGATTACGTCGACAATTTTAGCGTCTTTTAGTTTGATTTGCGCATAGCAGCATTATCTGATTTTTGTTTTCAGCTGATTATCATTTATTGTACTTGGTTGATGATTGCGGTTATTATTTTTTTTTTTTTGTCAATCGAGTTTTTCAATCATTGCACATAATTATTATTAAGTTTAATTTGATTTTCTTAATTCAAATTAGTCCACTGAAATTTTTCATTAATTTTTCACTATGTAAAACCTTACATTACATACTAAAGTCATCATTCATCAATTTTGATGTTATGTCAATTATTAGTCGACTAATTAAAATACCATTCTGAGCCAATTTCAAAATATGAAGAAAATGATTGTAAAAATTTGATTGAAGGATGTGAAATATATAATTGTGGGGCTTATTTTGTTCATTGTACATAATTATTTTTTGCCAATTAAAATTTCCAATCAGAGGCTGCAAAGAAAATTCTAATTGACTAATTAAATATTAATTAAGTAAAATTCTAATTGTCCTTTATGATTCGTGCATAACGTATTTGAGATATTTTCCAGAAAGTCACGCGCGGTGAGACATCTCCGAGGATGTGAGACCTTCACCCTTTTTTTATTTTTTTTTATTTATGACTTAGATTACGTCGACAAATTTGACCTTTTTTTTACTTTGATTTGCGCAGAACAGCATTATCTGATTTTCGTTTTCGGCTAATTATCATTTATTGTACTTGGTTGATGATTGCGGTTATCATTTTTTTTTATCAATCAAGTTTAATTATTATTAAGTTTTATTTTATTTTCTTAATTCAAATTTTTTAATTAAGATTTTACTATGTAAAACCTTACATTACTTGCAAAAGAAATTCTAGTAGACTAATTAAATACTAATTTGAACCAATCTCAAAATGTAAAGGATATCATTGTCAAAAAAAAGTAATTCTAGATTTAGTACTACGTCAAGAATGTTCCGAAATTTTTATTAATAGGAAGTATATTAATTAAGTATCGAGATTAGAGAACGTTTTTGCGTTTTTTCGAGATACGTGATGGTTAATCATGTCCTCTGACCGTTATAGACTATCACGGCCAGGTTTAACACTAATCACCGCACTTCTTTTAAAAAAAAAAAAAATTCCTGGCCGTGATTGATAATCACGGCCAGAATTCAAATCCAGTGCAATATCTGACCGTGTAGAATGAGATCTGAGTTTGTCCATATTTGAGATCTGAATTTGTCCATTTTAATATGGCATGATTCTGGCCGTGATTGATAATCACGGCCAGGAATTTTTTTTTTTTTTTTTTAGAAGTGCGGTGATTAGTGCTAAATCTGGCCGTGATAGTCTATAACGACCAGAGAACGTGATTAACCATCACGTTTTCCCTATATCTCGAAAAAGCGTTCTCTAATCTCAATATTTAATTAATATATTTCCTATTAATAAAAATTTCGGCAAGAATGTTGAATATGCAACAACTAATTTGAAAAATTATATTATATATAAGGATTAAATGTGAAAATGTTGCATCTTGACTATAGTAGACGCTGTGAGGAGTCAAATAAGTTAAACAATGATTCATGTTTTCATTTATGTAAATTAAAAACTAATTTTCTTGATACTTGAAAGTTTATGATTTTTTTTTTACTTCTAATTTCTTCAAGATATAACTACAAAAAGGCTTGTAATCAACTTTTACAATTAGACGTAAAATCAGCACACTTGTGGTAGAACTGTGTAACAAAAGGCTTGTAATCAACCACAATTATATTTACATATGTTGTTGCCATGCTGGCTTCTAATCGATCACCCCCGATTTTTCTTTCAGATCAGATTTGTACAAAATGTCTTGACCAGTCAAAAGTAGTGCAAAACGGACCAATCAAACTGAAACAATTAAATCTCCCATTTGATAGGCAGGCATATAATTGCTTGTGAATTTGACATTGAAATTGATTTGTTGGCAAGATGAAATAAGTCAAAAGGAATTAAGTGGTATGATAATGGAATGGAACTACATATGTAATCATATATCAATTAATCCATTCCTAACAGGTATGCAACTAATCAGAGGGAGATTTTTAAGTTCTATAGCACAGGATCCGAAATTCATAATATCAAATATCATTTACCATGAATTGTAAAGACATGTCCAGTCTTTTTATAAAAGCAGTTTGTACCCATATTACCAGACCCCTCTTTTCAGAAAACTACATATATGATTGCCATTTGGACCATATGATTTCAATCGAACAGTACAGTACTTCATTTTAAGTGCCAAGGCAGAGGAAAAGTATAAAGGACAAAAACTTAATTTTGTGGCTTCTGTAATTAGTAAACATACACTAATGAATACATAAATACCTTTGGGACAGAGGTAGGAAGAGATCATTTGTAAGTAGTTTCCAAATGTTATCATTTCTCAAAGAGGCTCCAAAGAAAATTCTTATTGACTAATTTGCATAGCCGGCAAGTAAAATTCTAATTGTCCTTTATGATTCGTGCATAACGTATTTGAGATATTTTCCAGAAAGTAACGCGCGGTGAGACATCTCCGAGGATGTGAGACCTTCACCCTTTTATTTTATTTATGACTCAGATTACGTCGACAAACTTGACCTTTTATTAGTTTGATTTGCGCAGAACAACATTATCTGATTTTCGTTTTCGGCTAATTATTATTTATTGTACTTGGTTGACGATTGCGGTTATCATTTTTTTTTATCAATCAAGTTTAATTATTATTAAGTTTTATTTTATTTTCTTAATTCAAATTTTTTAATTAAGATTTTACTATGTAAAACCTTACATTACTTGCAAAAGAAATTCTAGTTGACTAATTAAATACTAATTTGTAAACCTCAAAAAAAAATTAAATACTAATTTGAACCAATCTCAAAATGTAAAGGATATCATTGTCAAGAAAAAGTAATTCTAGATTTAGTACTACGTCAAGAATGTTGAATGTGCAACAACTAATTTGAAAAATTATATCATATATAAGGATTAAATGTGAAAATGTTGCATCTTCACTATAGTAGACGCTGTGAGGAGTCAAACAGTAAGTTAAACAATGATTCATGTTTTCATTTATGTAAATTAAAAACTATTTTTCTTGATACTTCAAAGTTTATGATTTTTTTTTAACTTCTAATTTCTTCAAGATATAACTACAAAAATTATTCCAAAGGGGGAAAATAAGAAGCAAGTGCCATTATGTGACCTCCCCTAAATAAGAACCGACAAGTATGAAATTGAAAGAAATGTGAAAAATTTTAGAAAAAATGTCACTGTGATGTGGATTCCATCACCAGAATCACATGATTGTTACTTCTTACTAAAGCTTTTTTACAACAATGCTCATTCCTTGCTCCAGCAGCCATCTTTACAAATTTAACATATTAGTACTTAAAATGTTGAAGCAATTAAGGTTCTTAAGAGAAATAAAAATACATTTGCCTGATGAATTTCATCAATAGTATATGATAATTAGGATCATGAACTACATATGTAATCATATTTCAATTAATCCATTCCTAACAGGTATGCAAATAATCAGAGGGAGATTTTTAAGTTCTATAGCACAGGATCCGAAATTCATAATATCAAATATCATTTACCATGAATTGTAAAGACATGTCCAGTCTTTTTATAAAAGCAGTTTGTACCCATATTACCAGACCCCTCTTTTCAGAAAACTACATATATGATTGCCATTTGGACCATATGATTTCAATCGAACAGTACAGTACTTCATTTTAAGTGCCAAGGCAGAGGAAAAGTATAAAGGACAAAAACTTAATTTTGTGGCTTCTGTAATTAGTAAACATACACTAATGAATACATAAATACCTTTGGGACAGAGGTAGGAAGAGATCATTTGTAAGTAGTTTCCAAATGTTATCATTTCTCAAAGAGGCTCCAAAGAAAATTCTTATTGACTAATTTGCATAGCCGGCAAGTAAAATTCTAATTGTCCTTTATGATTCGTGCATAACGTATTTGAGATATTTTCCAGAAAGTAACGCGCGGTGAGACATCTCCGAGGATGTGAGACCTTCACCCTTTTATTTTATTTATGACTCAGATTACGTCGACAAACTTGACCTTTTATTAGTTTGATTTGCGCAGAACAACATTATCTGATTTTCGTTTTCGGCTAATTATTATTTATTGTACTTGGTTGACGATTGCGGTTATCATTTTTTTTTATCAATCAAGTTTAATTATTATTAAGTTTTATTTTATTTTCTTAATTCAAATTTTTTAATTAAGATTTTACTATGTAAAACCTTACATTACTTGCAAAAGAAATTCTAGTTGACTAATTAAATACTAATTTGTAAACCTCAAAAAAAAATTAAATACTAATTTGAACCAATCTCAAAATGTAAAGGATATCATTGTCAAGAAAAAGTAATTCTAGATTTAGTACTACGTCAAGAATGTTGAATGTGCAACAACTAATTTGAAAAATTATATCATATATAAGGATTAAATGTGAAAATGTTGCATCTTCACTATAGTAGACGCTGTGAGGAGTCAAACAGTAAGTTAAACAATGATTCATGTTTTCATTTATGTAAATTAAAAACTATTTTTCTTGATACTTCAAAGTTTATGATTTTTTTTTAACTTCTAATTTCTTCAAGATATAACTACAAAAATTATTCCAAAGGGGGAAAATAAGAAGCAAGTGCCATTATGTGACCTCCCCTAAATAAGAACCGACAAGTATGAAATTGAAAGAAATGTGAAAAATTTTAGAAAAAATGTCACTGTGATGTGGATTCCATCACCAGAATCACATGATTGTTACTTCTTACTAAAGCTTTTTTACAACAATGCTCATTCCTTGCTCCAGCAGCCATCTTTACAAATTTAACATATTAGTACTTAAAATGTTGAAGCAATTAAGGTTCTTAAGAGAAATAAAAATACATTTGCCTGATGAATTTCATCAATAGTATATGATAATTAGGATCATGAACTACATATGTAATCATATTTCAATTAATCCATTCCTAACAGGTATGCAAATAATCAGAGGGAGATTTTTAAGTTCTATAGCACAGGATCCGAAATTCATAATATCAAATATCATTTACCATGAATTGTAAAGACATGTCCAGTCTTTTTATAAAAGCAGTTTGTACCCATATTACCAGACCCCTCTTTTCAGAAAACTACATATATGATTGCCATTTGGACCATATGATTTCAATCGAACAGTACAGTACTTCATTTTAAGTGCCAAGGCAGAGGAAAAGTATAAAGGACAAAAACTTAATTTTGTGGCTTCTGTAATTAGTAAACATACACTAATGAATACATAAATACCTTTGGGACAGAGGTAGGAAGAGATCATTTGTAAGTAGTTTCCAAATGTTATCATTTCTCAAAGAGTTTGCATCTTTTAGTCCCTCTCTGTAAATTTCTCCAATGGCAAGGGCTGCATAGAAAAAATTAAGATGTTAGTTTTTTTTCACTCAAGCAGCAGAAAGGAATACCTGATGAGCAATCTGGCCAAAGCAGAGGAAGTGTTGTGCACTATGCAATGTTGTGACTTATAATACCATCATAGATGCACTATGCAAGGAGAACTAAAAACGTGTTAAGTTTCTTCCTCCTTGCAAAGTGCATCCATGATAGTATTATAAGCCGCAACATTAAAATGATGTCCCTGAGAAGAGAAACCATGAAAAGAAGTATTATAAATCACAAATTAGAATGGGAGCATCAAGGTTGACATCCTCTAATTAATGAATCTGACTAGAGCTGGTAACCTAGATTGGAAATTGGAATGGCGGCGCCTCTAATTATTACTAGAGCTGGTAACCTAGATTACATATTTGTAATTGCAAGTGCCCATTTATGTCTCTTGTTACCATCTAACAAAACTAATTATTTGAATTGGGTCGTGTATATTAACCCAATAAATTTTTTTAAATGGGCTACAATTTTCTTTTGAACAGTTTATCATGGTTGGTCTTTTTTATTTCGGCCCAAAATGACTTCGAATTTTTTATTGCCTTACTCATTAAATTAAATGTTTCTAGTATCTATAAATTCATAGATTATAGCAATGGTTGAAGCCAATATGCATTGCAGACATGTGCACTGATCATGCAAGGTAAATTGTGAATATACATAATGTTTCATTCGGAAAGGCCATTCAACTTAACATATATAATTTAAGTTTTGATGAAAATTACAAGAAATTGTGAAATGTTCAATAGTTAAATGCTAGAGATATCTCACTTAAATTAACAGCCATTGTACTTGATGTTCATAACACAGCCTCATATAACAACATTCAATTTGGATACAGTACAATATGTCTTGTTTCTCAATTTGACGGTCCTAAATGATACTCAATTTATGCCTTGTTTCTCAATTTGATAGAAACAGTAAAGAATATTCTCAATTTGATAGTGTAAGTCTCTTTGGGACATTTCATCAAGTAACTTGTGTGCACAGTCAGGGATTACCAAATGGTAAACTCATGTTCACAAATGTAGTACCAAATACAGAAGATCTTAAATTGAGGGAACAAAAGAGTTGAAGCTGCTTGGAGCAACAAAACTTCTCAGGAGCATTTTGACAAACAGTTGAAGTGCAAGAGAGACTTGAGAGAGGAGGTGAGCTGAGAGTAGAGAGGAGGCAGACAGGAGCTGAGAGGAGAGAACGAGGCGGCGATGGGGGGGAAGTACTTTGGTCAGATTTTAAAGCAACCCTTGCTTTAATCGGAAATGAAACAATACAACAAGAGATGCGGTAGGAGAAATGTTACAACAACTGATTTTAAAGCAAGAAGCTAAAAGCCCAATTAGGTCGGTAGAAGAAATCTTTTAATTTGATTGGCAATAACTTCAATTGGAGGCCCTGGGATGCTGAGAAGGAAGCCATCATCAATTTAATCGTTTTTTTTTTTTTTCTGCTAATTATTGTACTGGGTCGGATATTTTATTGCATTCATTTCTTTAAATTTTTGTTCAATCAAGTTTTTCAATTATTAAACGTAATAATTTTATTAAATTTTAGTTATTTTTCTTAATTCAATTTGCCCTCTAAAATTATTAATTACGAATCTTATATGGCACAAGTCTTGAATATTACGGAAAAATAATAAAATAATTGACAGGCGTAAATGAACAAGAGTTCTGAAACTTGACTAAAAACAATAATTGAGGGGCTTAGCAAACTCCTTTATTTTCAAAAGTAGCTTAGGAAAAAAAAAATATTAACTTTAGTTTACACTTAATTGTTCTGTGAAATCATACTACCTACTTTAGTTTACACTTAATTGGGTTCGAATCATCAGAAATAAAAGCTCCTCCCCAAACTGGGCCTCTTTGGACATTTATGGGCCTAATAAATTGACTAATAAAAACTGTTCAATACTAGATGATATAAATTTTGTTTACAATTTTATCTAATATTTTTTTTTATCTTTTATCTACTCCAATAGCACTTTAAAACCGTTCAAATCTAGATTTACATTTAATTTTCTCACGGAGCAAATTCTTTCTATACATTCGGTGTTCTTCAAATATGGTGCACCATCTCATTATTTTCATGATCTAATATCTGCAATAAACAAGAGATCAAATACAAATTATAAAATGACTAATGCCATTATAATATTATTGGTACTCAATTTATTCTTTGATATTATGAACAGAGTTAAAAAAGGTTTAAAAAAAATCTTGACGGACATAATAAGCACCGTAATCTAAGTTCGAACAGTAATTAATACTTCTAACAAAAGTTATGCACTGCTCCATGTCGACATTGTTAATCAATTACTAATTTGTTTTCTAGTGTTTTTTTTTTTCTACCTTGTATCATTTTCTAATTCCTATGCAAATTTACAATTTTCTATTCCCACCACCAAAAAAAAAGAAAAAAGAATGAGATGAAAAAGAGACTCACATGGCAATGGTACACATATCGCGGTTCAGCCGTCGGGTCAAACGGAAACTTCTTGTCAGCCGATATTGACCTTAACTGTACCAAAATCCTTGTTACAACAATTTTCCAACCCTCTCATGTCGTACCACTTTGCGTTTTCTCATGGCATCTCTATCACCGGAGTCAGATGCCACATGGATGAATTTTATACGTCTTAACTTGATATTCACATATTGTTATATAATTAAGATGACTTTCCTGTGTTTATCTATCTATTTATTTATTGTACGTCTTTTAGAGATGGTCAAAGGAGATGAATGGTTGTCTTAAGATTAATTTCATATGAGTTTAGCTAGCAATGTTGGGTGACAAAATGTTACAATTATAAGGTTTGAATGTCTCTTTTGCTTTTGATCAATGGCCAAATTCTCAAGATGACAACACGGCTAAACTCTCTTGCCGATTAAATGTTTTTGAGGCCAGTAACTAACAATTTTGCAAGTTGCAGCTCAAGTCCTTGCTCTTCAAAAACAAAGAATTCTTACAGAGATTTTGATTAGTCCCAAATCCTGAAACAAGATGAGTATTTATAGAGGATTTTCAAGGTAAATTTTGCAGTATCAAACAAATTAAAACAGTCAAATACTTTTTGGACAAATATTTCACAAAGTCTCATTCTACGGCAACTTGTAATAAAACGCCTCTGCAGTACTTACTAAGACATCCAGTGGCATTGATAAGACAACACATCATATTCACCAGTTTGATTAGTTGGCAAATACCAACGCATAATTGGAGCCCTCGATCTTTAATATGTAAATTTGTAGGGGATCGCACACAATGAACCCAATTTATAGAATATAAAATAAAAGTTGGGAGGATAAGATACATTAACTGGTAAAATCAAATAACGGCTCAAAGATCATTTCACAGAGAACTAAACATCACTCAAATCCAATAATAGAGTAATATGCACCAGAGCAATACAAGCCCTTCAGTTAAATATAGTGAAATGCCCAAATTACATAAAATAATTATCCAAATTCAAATGAGTTATCTTTAACCAAACTCAGCACTTCAATCATTAGTCATACTAATTGTCTGGTCCATTAGATCTCTCGCATCATCATCTCGTCCCATTTTCAAAAGAAGTTCTAAAACCGGTGCAGATGCAGCTAAATCGGGTTTCACCCCTTCTAGCTTCATTTTGTTCAGCACACTCATAGCCGCATCTACTTTTCTGCTCTTAGCATATGCTTTGAGCAAGGAAGTGTAAGTAGAGAGATCCGGTGCTACATGATTGAGTTGCATTCTATCTAAGATTTTCATCACATCATCGATAGTGCCATAATTTGCATAGCCGATAAGTAAAATTCTATATGATACAATATCTGGTTTTATACCTCCCCTTACCATTAAGTCAAGCAACCTTTCAGCTTCCTTACTTTGTCCTTGTTTGCACAAAGAATCCATCATTGATCCAAAAGTTAACTCATCCGGCAAAAAGCCTCGATCAATCATATCCTTGAAAACCCTAATCGACTCTTTCCAACAGCCTAGCTTAGAATATCCATTTATAACACTAGTATATGTGATAAGATTAGGTGTGGCACCTAGATCAATCATATCATACAGTAGTTTCTCTGCCCTGTCAGTTTCCCCCCTCATACAAAGTGCATTGACAATTATATTGCAAGTCACAGTGTTAGGCAATATTCCCTTCGAAACCATCTCATTTAGTAACTTCTTTGCCTTTTCTGATTTGTTCATCTTGCAAAGCCCATCTATAAGAGTATTATAGGTTCGAACATTAGGATTTGTACCTCTAGAAATCATATTACATAGCAACTCTTCTGCGTTTTCAGTTTCCCCCTCTTTGCAAAGTGCATCTATGATGGTATTATAAGTCACAACAGTGGGATCATGTCCTTTAGAAACCATGGACTGCAGCATTTCCACTGCATTGCCTAATTGCCCTTTCTTGCACAACCCATCCACGAGAGTATTATAGGTCACAACATTAGGTTTAAGTCCTTGCGAAACCATGTAGGACAGCAGTTCCTCGGCCTTCTCAATATCTTCTTCCTTGCACAGGCCATTAATCAGTGAGTTGTATGTGACTACATCTGGCGCAATACCCTCTGAAAGCATTCGCTCAAGCAAACTAAATGCTTTACTAATTGCGCCTTCTTTACAAAGGCCGTCAATCAGTGAGCTGTATGTGAATACATCTGGTGCAATACCCTTCAAGAGCATTCGGTCAAACAAACTAAATGCTTTACTCACTTGACCTTCTTTACAAAGACCATCAATAACAGTGCTGTAGGAGATCACGTTAGGTGCGCAACCCAGCTTTGGCATTTTGCAGAGCAACATGGCTACGGCCTCACTGCTCTTGTTTTCATAACAGAGACCCTTGAGTAGCGAAGTGAAGATAAAAGCATCAGCTCTCTGGCCCTCTCTAATGAACCGTCCAAAGAAAACCAAGCCTAGTCTCGGCTGATTAATTAGAATACAGTAGCTGATCAAGACACTATAGGTGCAAACATTGGGAGACGGTGAGACCCCTCTTGATTGGATCCAGCGGTTAAAAAGTGAAAAGACAGTTGCATAATAGTTGTTGGAGTTCTTCATACGAGTTAAGGCTGTAAATAGTTGATTAAATGAATAGATGGATGGTGCCGGGTTTTTAGCAGCCAGCAATAGATAAAAAAAGTGAAGAGCATCTTTAATAGTAAGTGTGCCCGACCGATAACGTTCTTTTACAAGTAATTCCAGCTGGCGGGTCCCCATGGCCATGGGATGAAATGGTTACAATGGACAGGTACACCTGCAAGATTAGGGGCAACTTCAACACTGCTTCTAGAATATGTATAAATACACCTGTTTGTTTAACTTGGGTGGACAGAAATGTAGAGAGGTTAGCTGCAAGGGCCTTATCTACAAAACAAAAAAAATGAAAGAATGGTGAGTATATTTTGCATAAAATGCTAAAGTATTGCAGGTCAGTACAATAGGTACCCCACTAAGTACTGTTAGGTTATGCCCTTTTGTGTTAGGAGGTGTTATAAAGGACAGGAAAGTTCAAGTCGTACTTTGCCAGAAGGGCTTTTTGGTCATTTTTTCTTGCTAGGGACTTGGTGAATAAGCAAAGTGTTATAAAGAATCAAGAAACAACAAATGACTAAAAGCTTGAAAACAATAAATTAATTGTTTTCTAATCAGTTAATTCTCTTATACAAATTCACAAGCCTGTAGCCTATAGTACCCAAATTGACATTTGTAGCAGCTTCGCAATTAATTGTTAAACTGCAGTTGTTTCCTTTTCAGTGGCAAGTTGCAGGCTTTCGGTAATACCATTGCAAAATTGGTCAGAATTTATCAGACCAGACTAAGCAAATAAATTCAATGCCTTGACACTTTTAAGAGCTGATTTCAAACCCAATTTAATGATTTACGGTCAGTTATAGGGTTCCAGTCAAAACCCAAAATAGAGAAAAAGGACTTATACCAGTATGAAGGTAATCGATCAAAGGAAGGTCTCGATCTAACGCCTCTTCCTCATCCCGGAGACTGCAACATTCAACATTCAATTTAGTTTTGCTTTCGCGACAAAAAGTTTAAGAAAAATAGAGACAGAACAGTTTACCGAAAGAGATGAGGCGACGCGACAGAGGAGAGGCGGCACACGGGAGAGTTGAGTAGAAAGAGGTGGCGAAGAGGGAGGTAGTCAGGTAGGGTAAGTAGAATAGAGAGAGGCGGCGAAGAGGGAGTAGAGACTGTAGAGTTGGAGCGGGAGGTGTGTGTGAGAGTAAGAGAGGGATGACACATGACAGAGATCAATCCGTCTGGGTCTGGGCTAAACAAACGGGTTAGAGTTTCAGCTGATAAACGGGCCGTCTCAAATCCCCAAAATTCAGCCCGTTTAAGAAAATAAAAATTCTGAAACTTGAGTATTACAAATATAGCTACACAAATAATACATATAATACTTGTACGCATCTCATTGTAATCCTTATAACATGCAAGTTAATGCGAAATTCCATCACTTTTTATTGCCTAATAATTAATTGTAAAATCAATTGTAGTTAACTAAAATTGTGAGATTGCTATTTACCAATAAGATAAGAAGAATATCAAATCAAAAGTGTATTAATTCAATGCTGCTCTGAGTACTATACATCTCAAATTACACCATGAAGGAAGTTTGAGCACAAAGTTCCTTCATGCTGCATTAGAGACTTCTTTCCACCGATTTGTGCAAAGTTGCCCCCATTGTTTGCTCCAGCTTGACTATTCTATGACCCATTTTCGTCTCAACCCCTTGCCAAACTCTCTGTGCATACAACATGTAAACATTAGATAGATTGCTGATTCTGTGGTTGATGTCTGACACATGACACAACTAATCGTGCATTCAATCTTTCTTTTTACCAAAACATCTTGGTTTTACCATTTTATCATGATATTATTTAATTTATTAAATATTAAATTAAATAGTTCATTCATTGGAATTCCTATAGCGTTTTATGCATTATAATAATAAATCAATTAATTTAATTTGACTGAGGTCTTTTCCAGTTATGGCAAAATAGAATATGTTTGCATTATATTTTGATATCATTATTATATAGTTTAGATTAATTAATTTAGTTATTTCCATCATCTTCCATAACATCATATGCAAATATAAATAAATAAATTTGAAGATTTAATTTACCATTGTAACTCATAAAATTAAAGACATATTCTTAAGCCATTTTTCATGCAATTTAGAAATTCAAAAACTATTTTTGATGACATTGTAAGTTTAAAATCTAAAATTAGTAAATAAATATTTTGTTTCTCCGTTGCAAAGCACGGGCACTTGACTAGTGTAAATTCAAAACTACTTTTCTTTATACTAAAATGAAAGATGGTTGGAATCAAATAGATTATAAGGAGCAACTTTCTTTTTCTATACATCAAAAACCTTTCAAAATCTTTGTTTCTTGACGAGCATTCATTTGGCCTGGCTTTGACGGAAAAGGTTTTCCATTTTTTTTACTCATTACTTCAAGATACATTAAGAATATATATATATATATATATATATATATAGAGTACGGCTAACGCGCTTCCTCTAGCATATGGGCCGAAATGCTTCCGGTGGAAAGTTGAAATTTCAAAATCCAAAAAGTCGATCTGAACCATTCATCTTCTTCTCCATGTTAATATCTGCTTGGAGACCAAATTTTACATTTTTCTGAAATTTTTTACTATTTATTAAGCCATTTTGAAAATCGCTGATCCAACGGTAGCTTCTGATTTTTACTGTTTGGTAAGCCACCGTTGGATCAGCGATTTTCAAAATGGCTTAATAAATAGTAAAAAATTTCAGAAAAATGTAAAATTTGGTCTCCAAGCAGATATTAATATGGAGAAGAAGATGAACGGTTCAGATCGACTTTTTGGATTTTGAAATTTCAACTTTCCACCGGAAGCATTTCGGCCCATATGCTAGAGGAAGCGCGTTAGCCGTACTCTATATATATATATATATACCAAATAGGGAAAATAAGAAGCAAGGAGCATTATGTGACATCTTTCAAAGAAGACTCGATAAGTGCAAAGTTGAAGTCAATGTGAGAAATTTTAGAAGAAATTGCCGCTATAACGTGAGATTACTCACTCCTTACTGAAGCTTTCTACATCAAATACTCATTCCTTGGATGCTCCAGCAACCATCTTTACAAATTTAAGTAAATAATAGTACTTAGAAATGTTGAAGCAAGGTTCTTCAGATAAAAAAATGCATTTTCCTAATGAATTTAATCAATAACATCTGATAATTAGGATGAAGATTATATGGGACTGAGTATTTAGCCTCTATCAATTTTACAAGAGGGTTAAAATGCATCATTCCTTTTGTGCTCCTAACGTGTACCCTTCCCTCATATCTTCATTTTCAAACTCCAAATAGTGGATTCGAACCTTCTAACGTGTTATCCATATTAAAATGTGCTTGAAGGCCAAATTTTATATTTTTTGGAAATTTTTTACTATTTTTTCAGAATTTTTTAAAATCATTACTTTGCTGAATTTTTATTTATTTTTTAGTTTAATAAAAAATGTCATGGATTTTCTTTAATATTATGAATAAAAAAATTGAGAGGATAGTTACATTGTCATGATTTTAAGCTCAATAATTATAATAATAATTTTGATTTATTTATTTTCCAGCAAAAAATAATTTGTTTGAAATGAAGAAACAACTAACTTGTTGGTCATACTCATACCGTTTCTAATTTTCCTTTTTGGATTATTTTTAGGGTTTTTCTTTCATGTTGAGATACAATTTAGGACGAAAATATTACTTAATTTGTCATGTAGCGTTGTTTCCTCGTGTTCCCTGGTCTTTCTTTAACTTTTCTTCACAATTTTAATTTGTGAAATAATAAAAAATGAGTTGAACAATTCAACCACGTCCTCTCCCAATTTTTTTTTAAGCGCCTAAATAACTTTTTCATCTAAAATGTATTTTTGAATTGCCTCAAATTGTGCGAAGTTAATTTTGAAAGCAAAGATTTGAGTTCCTGCCATAAGCAAGACTTTACATAAGAATATTATAGTTGGATCAATTTGACTGTTTGAAGAGGTAGTTCATAAATTGACTGTTTGGATCAATTTTCTAAGAAAATTACGCTGATTTATTTAGAAAAAACCAGTGTAAAATTCATAAAGACCAAGTCCTCCAAAGAAAATAACCTAGCTCTCCAAAGCAAATCGAATCAGCGTTTGCCACGGGCTTCCCCTAAAAAAAAATAAAAAATAAAATAAAATAAGACAAAAATCAGCGTTTACCAGAATATGACAATGTCATAATTTATAAAGACTTCGAATTGTAAACACAACATTTGTAATTACTAGCAATGACAACCAACCAAATTTACATACCAAAGCAATAGTAAACAACAAATACTAGCTGGTTCATTCCAAGCATAATCAAGTAAATAGAAAGCACACATTAAAACAATAAATAACTTAATTAGCAAACATATTCATTCCAAGGATGCAAAAGTTACAAAAAACATATTTTAATTTAAAAGGCTAACAAAATTTTAAACAACAAAAGGTAACAACTACAGTACTAATTCCCAGCAGAACAAATAAAATTGGACAGATATTTCACAAAGTCTCATTTCTACTACAACTTGTAATAAAACGCCTCTGCAGTACATACTAAGACATCCAGTGGCATTGATGATACAACACATCATATTGACCGGCGTTTGCTTAGTTGGCAAATACCAACGTTTAATTGGAGCCCTCTTTATTATGTAAACTTGTAGGGGATCGCACCCAATGAACCCAATTTATAGAATATAAAATATAAGTTGGGGAGGATGATTTCAAAGAGAATTAAAATAATGGCTCAGCTATCATTTCAAAGAGAATTACAAGCCCTTCAGTTAAATAGAGTAATGAAATGCCCAAAGTACATAAAATGATTACCTAGTTTAAAAAAAGCAATCTTCAACCAAACTCAGCACTTTAATCATTTGTCTTACTAATTGTCTGCTCCATGAGATTTCTTGCATCATCATCTCGTCCCATTTTCAAAAGCAGTTCTAATATTGATGCAGAGGCAGCTATATCGGGTTTCACTCCTTCTTGCTTCATTCTGTTCAACACACACATAGCCTGATCTACTTTTCTGTTCTTTGCATATGCTTTCAGCAAGGAAGTGTAAGTCAAGAGATCTGGCGCTACATGATTGAGCTGCATTCTATCTAAGATTTTCATCACATCATCGATAGTGCCACAATTTGCATAGCCGGTAAGTAAAATTCCATATGATACAGTATCTGGTTTTATCCCTCCCTTATACATCAAGTCGAGCAATTTTTGAGCTTCCTTGATTTGGCCTTGTTTGCACAAAGAATCCATCATTGATCCATAAGTAACCTCATCCGGCAAAAAGCCTCGATCAATCATATCCTTGAAAACTCTAATCGACTCTTTCCAACAGCCTAGCTTAGAATATCCATGTATAACACTAGTATATGTGAAAAGATCAGGTGTGGCACCTTTATCAAGCATATCATACAATATTTTCTCTGCCCTGTCAGGTTCCCCCCTCTTGCAAACTGCATCCACAATTATATTGCATGTCACAGTGTCAGGCGATATTCCCTTTGAAACCATCTCATGCAGCAACTTCTTTGCCTTTTCTAATTTGCCCAACTTGCAGAGCCCATCTATCAGAGTACTATAGGTTCGAACATTAGGATCTGTACCTCTAGAAATCATATTACATAGCAACTCTTCTGCGTTTTCAGTTTCTCCCTGCTTGCATAGAGCATCTATGATGCTATTATAAGTCACAACATCGGGATCATGTCCTTTAGAAACCATGGACTGGAGCATTTCCACTGCCTTGCCCAATTGCCCTTTCTTGCACAACCCATCCACGAGAGTATTATAGGTCACAACATTAGGTTTAAGTCCTTTAGAAACCATGTAGGACAACAATTCCTCTGCCTTCTCAGTATCTCCTTCCTTGCACAGGCCATTAATCAGTGAACTGTATGTGATTACATTTGGCACAATACCCTCTGAAAGCATTCGCTCAAACAAACTAAATGCTTTACTAATTGCGCCTTCTTTACAAAGGCCGTCAATCAGTGAGCTGTACGTGAATACATCTGGTGCAATACCCTTTGAGAGCATTCGGTCAAACAAACTAAATGCTTTACTCACTTCACCTTCTTTACAAAGACCATCAATAACAGTGCTGTAGGAGATCACATCAGGTGTGCAACCCAGCTTTGGCATTTTATTGAAAGCCATGGCTACAGCCTCACTAATCCTATTATGAGAACAAAGGCCCTTAAGTAGTGGATTGAAGATGCTAGGTTCAGCTCTCTGCCCGCCCTTAATAAACCGCCCCAAGAAAACCAAGCCTATTCTCGGCCGATTCATTCGGATACAGTAGGAAATCAAGATACAATAGGTGTAGATATTGGGTGAGGCAGAGACCCTTCTAGGTTGGGTCAAGCGGTTAAAGAGGGCAAAGACAGTTGCATAATGGTTGTCCGAGTTCTTCATACGAGTTAAGGCTGTAAAGAGTTGATTAAAGGAATAGATTGATGGTGCCGGGTTCTTAGCGGCCAGCAAGTGATCAAAAAATTGAAGAGCATCTTTAATAGTAAGGGTACCCGAGCGACAATGTTCTTTTAGAGCTAGTTCCAATTGGTGGATCACCATGGTCGTGTGTTTCAATTGGTCAAAACTCCACTTGTAGATGATGATTCACTTGAGGCTGTTGGTAGCCTCAGAAAATAAATGGGGTCCTAAAAATTAATCAATACATTCCCTACAAAACACAAATGAAAGAACAGTGAATATAATTTTGCATAACATGGCTGAGGTAATAGAAATCAGAACAATACTAGTTAGGCATCAGTCCAGTACGTGATGTGCATCTTTGTTTAATAGTGATGTACAATGCAAATAGTCAAACACGAATAGAAGAAGTTTTTCAGGTTGGTACAATTTCAATCAGATCAGCTACCATTACTGCTGGGTACTACCAGATGCCTTTTTTTTGTGTTATACAGTGTCATAATCATTCGTTGTATTTTTTATCCATACTAAGATGGGCTTGGTTGAGGGAAGTGAAGGTCAAGTTGGGCTCTTCCCGAAGGGTATTTTGATCATTTTTTCTGGTTAGGGATTTTGTCTGTGATAAGGCAAGGAATGAAGAAGCAACAAGAGACTCAAAACTTGAAAAATAATAAATCATAGTATCAGACTAAATGTAGCTAAAGGCTAAATAGAGAACTCCCTATTAACTTAATTATTGTTGCAGCTCGATACTCTTATAGCAGTAATTACTGAGCTTGCAGTGGTCCAAATCAGACAAATTTTGACTTTGTGAACCAGATTTTAGTAATTACTTGGATCTTTTTGTGTTTGCCTCTCACAAATTAGGAAAAAAGAATCCTAATACCATCATAATTTATGTCCCAACAAACTAATTACTCCTCATGGAGATAATTAAACGAAAGAAAACTAAAGATCAAAATTAACCTTACAAATTGGATATGTGGCAGCAGATAGTGTGCATGCACAGTGATAACCAGCACATGTCGGTACCAAACTTGATCAGCTCAATTGCAAAATAACCTGAGATTGGAATCCTTGATTGGAAACTGGTACTGTATCCTGCTCGTAAAGAAATTTTTCTTTAGAGAATACTTTATCAAATAATGAATTGCCTTTACATGATTTAATTTATTATTATGTCATTATTATGCTTGTAAACTTCAAACTAAGTTTAGATGCTGTGAGGTAACATGCACTAATCCTAAGAACTATCAGAACCCTAATTACCTCATAAACTAGTAAATATTCAAATAAATTAGATGTATCCTTCAAAATGGTACTCTTAGTGTGTTCTTATTCTTTTATTTTTTTGTATTCAATATTACTAAACTGGTCATTGGTTCATAACCTAAACCACTATTTTCCTTCCTAAATAATCGAGCTTCACTTATAGTCGACAAGGCAAAAGATGCCTTTTGCATGAGCTTTTGCTTCTTAGTTTCAACAATTTAGGCTCTAACTCAACTTTCTAAAAAAGATACAAGAGAAAGTTTCATAATTACCAATTTATAGGGTTAACAACTGCAATTAATTAGTTTTATGTGTTTTTCTCCATTTGGGAAATGAAAACTAAACTACTTCCCAATGGAAAGGTTCAAACAATTGAATTCATGTACTCTCTTTGGGACAATTTATCAAGCACCTCCTCGTGCACAGTGAGAGGACTCCTAAATTTTACAAATGCAGTACCAAATACGGGACCAAGAATTTGAGGGGGAAAAAACACCATAATCAATCAAGGTGCTAAATTACTGGCCTAAAGGAAGTGGCAGAGGTGTTACCATGGTTAAAGAGAGACTAGTATGTCTTCTTCATTCTTGCATTTCAGAGAATATGGTTTAAAGAGAGACTTGAAAACGTGTACAAATCGTAGCAATCAAAATATGCTGCTGGAAGCTAGAATATATCTCAGGAACATTTTCACAAACACTTGACATGCAAGAGAGTTCTATTATACCACTTCAAAGAAGGAAGAGAGGGTAGGTGGGGATTGGGGTAAGAGAGGAATTTGTAGCTCAGAATGGTATTCCTAGTGTGCATAAGATGACTAAATTGGTTGGTGGCTCATATAGTTGACTACATTGCAATGCACCCCAAGGATTAATCAGGTGTTTGTACAAGTATACAATGGCCAATTTTCACAATAACCCAACTTTTTAATAAAATAAATAGTGGATGGTGATGCTTAACTTAATTTATTACCAGATTTATAGGGGTCATAACTGTAATCAATTGGTTATATGCCGTGTGGGTGCTAGGGTACTTCCCATCCCATGAAAAGACTTGACATATTGAATTCAAGAGTGCAACGTCTGAGGACATTTTGCCAAGCAACTTGCATGCATAGTCACCACGGTCTACAAAGGTGCTAAATTTCAGGTCTAAATGTAAAGCACCTAAAGAATCACTTACCACAGTTAGGGAGAGCCTAGTCTGTCTTGATTCATTTGGAAGAGCAACAAGTATAACACGTGGTGCTTGGAGCGACAATACTTCTAAGGAGCATTTTGACAAACATTTGGAGTGCAAGAGAGTTTTGAGAGAGGGGGTAAGATGACAGCAGAGGAAAACAAGAGTTGCGGTGGGGTGCTGGGAGCCTGGGAGTAATTTTAGTTCAGTGGGGGAAGAAGTTAGAAGTAGAGTGGTAGTTTCGTCCGATTTGAAAACAGCTCTTCCTTTGATCGGAATGAAGCACACATGTATCCCTAAAGTAACTCAATTTTTGGATTTGGATCCGGACTGTTCGATCTTCTCTGGCACGAATATTAATGGAACCCCGTGCATTCCAATTCGGTCCGACCTGCACTCCAATTTTGGGTTACTTCAGGATCCGGTCCCGACAATTTGGCGTTTTGCTTTGACTTAATTCGAAAATTTGGTTGCGTCCAGTTCTTTCAATTTTTTGTTCAATCATTTTCTATCTATTTCTAAAATTATTTTTTATTCAACTTGACCCTATGAAATTATTCACTAAGACTTAATTTTTTTTAAATCTTACATTATTAGTTAAAGTTCTAAACCAGACTTTATTTTTATTTTATATTTGTAATTACGATGGATGATGAAACGAAGTTGATTTACGACATGTACTAACAAGTCTGAATGCTGATTTTTTTTTTTGTGTCACCACCCTTTTGTTCCCCTTTATCAATAACTATTTCAATCATTAATCAAATAACTATTAGTAGCCCTGGCACTTCTGGTGTTCTCATCAATAAATTTTGAAAATTTGACCTCCATCTTTTTTTGAAAAAAAAAAAAACTATTAACAGAAGCATGAAGAAATTTACACAAATTTTAAATCTAACACCTTAGTGAATTCCTCTTTCTATTTGAAAGAAAAATTGGGTTTTGATGAAAATTTGAATTTTGATAAAATTTTCATTAAGTCGGTCTCCCCGTTTTGCTGCCACACTTCAAACTTGCTTCTTTATTTTGTATAATTGCATGTCAGTTAGTGAAAATCCATATTGTGTTCAAACATTGTAAGTGACATTTCGAAGAGAAACATCAAGTTTAATTATTGTTAGCAAACGCATTCATGTGTCGCAGATTCGAAATCCGAATAAAAAAATCTCTCGTGGTAATAAATATATGGTTGTGTGGCTTGATCTTTACTAAAAAAGAAACATATTCATGCATCTATTTGTAACAAACGAAATAAGGCTGTGTTAACATCATGCACATGTTTGCAATGCATATCGGCTTCAACCATGCTATTTTGTCTATGATATATCATATATCAAAGGTCGATGGATTCTTTGAACCGTACACTTTAGTTGTAATGTGATTTAAATTCGTATAGATACTGTACTTCAGTTAATTGAAATGAAAAACTATTAAATTATGAAAGGAATTAATTCCGTCCAACAAAATTAAATTCAATGGTTTTTAAAATAAACATTTAATTCTAGGCTTAATTTATACTTAAAAGGCCCAAAAAAACCTTTGAAAAGAAAATTGCTCCCAGCCCAAGTAACTAACCCAATTCAATTAGATGGAAACAAGGGAACCGCATAGCTTCTCTACTGGAAGTCTGGAACCCCACTCTCTCAACTCTCTCTTGCACTTCAACTGATTGTCGCTTGGAAGTTGGAACAAGTACCCCTCTCTCTTTTCATTTTAACGCTGCCAAATCCCCCCAATACTTCATTGGAGCTCCTACTACACCATCGCTGCCTCCTCACAACTCTCTTCCCCCCAATCCTCAGCTCCCCTCTCATCCTTTTTCAATGTGGTGTAATACAATTCTCTTGCACATCAACTGTTTGTGAAAATGCCCCTGAGAGATATTCTTGCTTCAAGCAACAGATTTTGACGGCTAAGCTTTATACATGTTTCTAAACCAGCTCTCAACCTTTTCTCTGAAATGCAAGAATGAAAAAGTTCTCTTCAACCATGGTAACACCTTTTGCCCTCCTATGCTGGTTCCTTTATAGGTGACTTTTCAGATATTATGGTGACTTTGGTTTTTTTTTTTTTTTTTTTCTCAAATTCCGTTAATTCGGTGTCCCGTATTTGGTACTGCACTTGTGTGATTTAGGAGTTCTCTAACCGTGCGCGTAAGTTGCTTGATAAAATGTCCCAAAGTCCAAAGAGATATTACTGTACGGATTCAATTTTGTGAACCTTTCTGTTTTGAAGTATCATTTAGATTTCATTTCCCAAATGGGTAAATAACAAATAAAACCAATTAATTGCAGTTGTGAAGTTTGATTTTTTAGGAAGGAAATAGGGGTTTAGGTTATGAACCACAACAACCAGTTTAGTAAGGTTGAATACAAAAAAAATAAGAGAATGAGAGAACACTAAGAGTACCATTCTGAGGGATACATCTATAGTTGTATTTATTTCAATATGTACTAGCTTATGAGTTATTAGGGTTCAGATAGTTCTTAGGATCTGTGCAGGTTATCTCACAACATCTAAACTTAGTTTTAATGTTACAAGCATAATGGTGGTATTATATTTTAACGAATCATGTAAAGGCAATTTATTATTAGATCAAATATTTTCTTAAACAAAATTTCTTTATGAGCAGGTTACAAGACCAGTTCCAATCAAGCACAGTTATCTCAGGTCGTTTTGAGCTGATCAAGTTTGTACCGGCATGTACTGGTCATCACTTTGCATGCGCAGTATCTGCTGCCACAGATCCAATTTGTAAGGTTAATTTTGATCATTAGATTTCTATCATTTAATTATCTCCAGTAGGAGTAATTGGTTTGTTGGGTCATAAATTAGGCTGGTTATTATAATCCTTATTCGTAATTTGTGAGAGGCATCGACTCTGGTATTTGTTCACTCATACCAAACCTGTATGCCTCACCTTTATAGTATGGTATAGGAATTATTTCTAAGATCCTCAATATAGCACCAACTTGTAAATTTGGCAAAAAACAGTTGTAAGGTCAATTTTGAACCTCTGGTTGGTAATTTTTGTCGTCTTCTTAAAGAATAAAGAGTAATTAGTTTGTTGGGGCCATAAATTCGGCTGGTGTTCCAATGTTTATTTGTAATTATGAGATGCATCAACTCTCTTATTGGTCAAGCTGTATCATTTCTATTTCTAGAGGCCTGAGCTTCTTACTATGGTATCAGGAATTATAGTTTAGATCCTAAATTGTATCCAGTAGTTAATTGTAGCCTAATAGCATGGTAGCTGATCTGATTGAAATCGTGCTTGTCAATACCAGGTTGTAAAATTAAAAAGTGACTTCACTACCGATCTTGCACCTGAATGAACCATCTCCAACTGGAGTTGTGACCATTTCAAATACACCTCCATGGGGATTCGCCAATTGGAGCTGGCTGTAAAAGAACGCTGTCGGTCGGGCACTCTTACTATTAAAGATGCTCTTCAATTTTTCGACCGCTTGCTGGCTGCTAAGAGCCCGACACCATCCATCTATTCATTTAATCATCTGTTTCAGGCCTTAATTCGCATGAAGAACTCAAACAACCATTATGCAGTTGTCTTTTCACTCTTTAACCGCTTGACCCAATCTAGAAGGGTCTCACCGTCACCCAATGTCGTTACCTATACTATGTTGATTGACTACTGTACTCGAATGAATCGGCCTGGACTTGGGTTGATTTTCTTTGGACGGTTCATTAGGCAGGGCCAGAGAGGTGATGCTTACTTCTTCAATTCGCTACTCAAGGGCCTCTGTTCTGAGAATAGGATTAGTGAGTCCGTAGCCATGGTGTTGAACAAAATGCCTAAGCTGGGATGCAGACCTTACGTGATCTCCTACAGCATTGTTATTGATGGCCTTTGTAAAGAAGGCGCAATTAGTAAAGCATTTAGTTTGTTTGACCAAATGATTTCAAAGGGTACTACACCAAATGTATTTACGTACAGCTCATTAATTGACGGTCTTTGTAAAGAAGGGGCAATTAGTAAAGCATTTAGTTTGTTTGAGCGAATGCTTTCAGAGGGTATTGCGCCAAATGTAGTCACATACAGCTCACTGATTAATGGCCTGTGCAAGAAAGGTGATACTGAGAAGGCAGAGGAACTGTTGTCCGACATGGTTTCTAAAAGACTTCAACCTGATGTTGTGACCTATAATACTCTCGTGGATGGGTTGTGCAAGAAAGGGCAATTGGGCAAGGCAGTGAAAATGCTCCAGTCCATGGTTTCTGAAGGACATGATCCCACTGTTGTGACTTATAATACCATCATAAATGAACTTTGCAGGCAGGGGGAAACTGAAAACGCAGAAGAGTTGCTATGTAATATGATTTCTAGAGGTACAAATCCTAATGTTCGAACCTATAATACTCTTATAGATGGGCTTTGCAAGATGAACAAATCAGAAAAGGCAAAGAAGTTACTAAATGAGATGGTTTCAAAGGGAATATCGCCTGACACTGTGACATGCAATATAATTGTGGATGCAGTTTGCAAGAGGGGGGAACCTGACAGGGCAGAGAAACTATTGTATGATATGCTTGATCAAGGTGCCACACCTAATCTTATCACATATACTAGTGTTATAAATGGATATTCTAAGCTAGGCTGTTGGAAAGAATCGATTAGGGTTTTCAAGGATATGATTGATCGAGGCTTTTTGCCGAATGAGGTTACTTATGGATCAATGATGGATTCGTTGTGCAAACAAGGCCAAAGCAAGGAAGCTGAAAAGTTGCTTGATTTAATGGTAAGGGGAGGTATAAAACCAGGTGTTGTATCATATCGATTTTTACTTCTCGGCTATGTAAATGATGGCAATATTGATGATGTGATGAATATCCTAGATAGAATGCTGCTCAATCATGTAGCACCAGATCTCTCTACTTACACTTCCTTGCTCAAAGCATATGCTAAGAGCAGAAAAGTAGACGCAACTTTGAGTGTGCTGAATAGAATGAAGCAAGAAGGGTTGAAACCCGATGTAGCTGCCTCTGCACCGGTTTTAGAACTGCTTTTGAAAATGGGACGAGATGATGATGCGAGAAATCTCATGGAGCAGACAATTAGTAAGACAAATGATTGAAGTGCTGAGTTTGGTTGAAGATTGCTTTTTTGAATTTGGGTAATCATTTTATGTACTTTGGGCATTTTATAACTCTGTTTAACTGAAGGGCTTGTACTGCTCTGCTGCATATTACTCTATTAACAGATTTAGTTGATGTTTAATTCTCTTTAAAATGATCTTTGAGCCATTATTTTATTTGACCAGCCAATGTATCTCATCCTCCCAACTTATATTTTATATTCTATAAATTGGGTTCATTGTGTGCGATCCCCTACAAGTTAACATAATAAAGAGGGCTCCAATTAAACGTTTGTATTTGCCAACTAAGCAAACGCGGGTCAATATGATCTGTTGTATGGTCAATGCCACTGGGTCTCTTAGTAAGTACTGCAGAGACATTTTATTACAAGTTGTAGTAGAAATGAGACTTTGTGAAACATTTGTCCAATTTGATTGTTGTACTTTAGTTTTTACCTTTGGTTGTTGAACATTTTGTTAGCCTTTTGACTTGAAATATGCTTTTTTGTAACTTCTGCATCCTTGGAAGGAATATGTTTGCTAATTAAGTTATTTATTGTTTTAATGTGTGCTTTCTATTTACTTGATTATGCTTGGAATGAGCCAGCTAGTATTTGCTGTTTAATATTGCTTTGTTATGTTGTGCTTACAATGGGAAGCGTCTTTATAAATTATGGACTTGTCATATTTAGGTAAAATCCGATTCGATTTGCTTTGGACGGCTTGGGTTTTTTCTTTGGAGGACTTGGCCTTTATGAATTTTACACTGGTTTACATTTCGAAAGTATGTACAAGTGCAATTTTTTTAATTTACTTTGGAGGGCAAGGTTTTTTGAATTTGCTTTTTGAATTTGTTGTTTTATGTTTCAGAATTTTGCACTGTTTCACACTTGAGTAGCTGGTTGCCGTAAGATTTGGAATCCATTCCTCTTTGGTGCTGAACTCAGCATAACTTGCCTTTTGATCCAATTTACGTGCTGATACCGCTGGTACCACTATTATTAGCTAGATGAGAAGGGTTTAATGTGTTTGAGTTATAAACCACTTAAGATTCATGTTATTGTTGTCAGTCTTAGTTGATATGGTACGAGGTGCCTTATAGTACTGACTAAAGTCTTCACCTGTGAAAGATGCTCTTGGTCTTCCTCCCAATAGTCTCTTATAAAAAATCACTACTGGTTTTTTCGTCTTATTTAATTGTACTCGTGTGAATTACTAGAGAATGCTTCTTAATATGATGATATATATATGCCAGAAAAGTATTTAGGGGGCCTAGTACTGCAGGACAGAAGTTAAAAGCTGTTTTTTTCATGTGGGTCCTTCCCTTTTTCTTGAGTGTAATTTGGCTGTTATTTTGGTTTATAGTTTCTGACAGTTTGATAATGGAAAATGGTGTAATTTTAAAATGTGTGCATCAAATTGTTTTTGATGGTTGAAACTATAAATTTCTTCATCTTTATTTTTGCATTAAGTTCCTTCATCTTTATTTATAAATTCTTTCATCCTCCGAATTATGCATTGTTCTGGGCATCTCAATTTTCCTCAGAAGGGGACAACTTTGTGTGGCATACAGTGAAGTGATGAGTAGAATAAAGCATTCGCACGGGTTCGAATAAGTTGTTTGAAATTTAAGACTTTGTTCCACTAGAAATTGAGGAACTAATTAACTTATGTATAGTATTATTTGTAATTTCCTTACATTTACATAATGTTGATTCTTTCGTGGGTTAGTTTGAATGGATGATAGAAATTTCATAAACATATATATGTCATCTCCAAATAAATCTATGTAATGTAATTAACTGTAAATTAACAAATAATTCAAGAGTGTTAAAAATTGCACATAATTATATATAAACGGAGCTATGCTAAAGTGTTAAAAATTATTCGAGTAAAAAATAAGAAAAAAAAATGATAGTTTTGAGTTTAAATTTAAAACGTATAATTTATTTCTTCGAATTACTGTACTTGACTATTTTGTTAGAATCTTTATGTGGCATTAGCTTTGTTGTTAAACATATAGCAGGTGGTGAGGACTAAAAGTATTGCTTTGAACTTTCGATTGGCATTGACTTGCTATACATGTGATTTGTGCGCATATGTATTTGAGCACGTGCCCGGTGCCTCGCGTGGCTTGTCTTGCAAGAGTAGTAGGACACGTGTCGCTTGGCAGCGAAAGTAGCGTTTTGAATTTCTGTGGCACAAACTTTACAAATTATACGCAACATGAATTATTTCTGAGATTACCACTTGACTTTTGCTAAAAACATATATTGAACTTGAAAATTAATTAACAATCGGCAGAAATTAGTTCAATTCACAGTAAATTTCTCAAATATTAGTTCATTATTTTTGAAGTGTCCTTGAATTTAGAAGACATGATTCCCAGTTTCAACATTAAATTAACATTTCGCAATAATTTTTTTACCTGTCTAGTATAACAGATGCCTATATTTTATAATAGAAGCGGTGTATTAGTTTTAATTAAATGTTTTTGAGGTTATATTATAAAAAGTACAAAATAAATTAGGATTCAAACTATTAGTTATTTTCTTTTGTATGTGTTTTGAGGTGATCATGTCTTTTAAGTTGAGGTAATGCAATATTTATGTGAAAGCATCGTAAAAGTATTTTCTGGTCATCAAAACATAATGTTTGTACATACATGATATAAACAATATAAATGTAATGATAATTGAATATGTTGTGATGATCTATTTATATGAAACATCAAAATCCAATCATTCTTGCATAAATATGGAATCATATTATTTCAAATTCAATTCTTGCCAACTTTTAAGATATTAGAGACAATCAATTTAGAAAGTAACCATTACAGATATGACAGTGCTAAATCATGTCAAGCCGAAAGTTAATCCATCTATATATTAAATTTTTTTATTTTATTAATTATAACATTATGCATATTATGGTTAGTTGTCAACAAAATGAGAATTATATACTTAAGGAAAAAGCGTTTTTGAATCTACTATTCGATCTGATGGTTCTAGGAACAGACGTGAGAATTTTGGCAGTCCATGTTCTGTTATAATTTGACAGTTGACTTTTGATTTTTGATCGATAATGGGTATTATTTGTAATGGTATTTGTAATATTTTTTTCTTATATTTTTCCATTGCCATATTTTTTTTTATAATAAGCATGTATAAACAATAAATGACAATGCAAAAAATTGTTTTATGTTTTTTTGTTATGTTTTTGTTCTTACCTTCATTATATTTTTTTAAGGGTTTACTCGTTACAATCGCTGAATTAAGTTAACAGTTTAATTTTTTTTTTTATATATATTGTAGCATATAGTAAGTAAATTGATTAAATGTTTATTTCAATAAATAATGATTATGTTTATACATAGTATTAAACATAATTGTTTGTGTCCGTAGTTTAGCCTTATTTTTCGAATGATTAAATTAGAAATTAGAAAATAATCTCACAATTCAGTAGACATTCATAAACTAAATTTGCGCTGTGGTTCCTTTAACTTATAATACTAAACAGTATTAAATTTGAGTTGTAAGGCAGATAATAAAGTTGATATATCTACTTAAGAAAAATAATTCCGTAAGCCTTGTAGTACGTCTATACAGGCCTATACAATTTGTACAAGAGAAAATGTTTTTGTCCACTGAGTTTTGTCCACCATTTGTCCACAAGCTTATCCACTCCCATCTAACTCTCTTTTAACCATTTACAATCCCTGCCTTTTCTTCAATAATTGACTATGTCAAATAGAATTTTCTTTCATTCCATCCGAATCTGGCTCGCTCTTTACGCTATAAAAGGAAAAGACACCCAGAGCCTCGAGTCAGCATCGAAGCCCTCCAAAGTAGACCAATAAAGCCTCCCTAACGAATTCATTTCCTCACCAGCTTTCTCACCCTGTTGAACTGACTCTTTTGACCTAAAGGAAGTTCAATGTGATTAAAAATTGTTTATTGTTGTTTTGGTTAAGGAAGCTTAATTTAATGAAGAAATATTCCTTAGAAATGTCGATTTTAATTGAGATTACTGACTCGATCTCGTTTTTTATACATGATCGCAATGGAACCTTCAATCGTGGAGCGCAACCGAATAGAAGTTGTTTTTGTTGAAGAGCACGGCAAAATTCAAATCTAGTAAGTTATTTTTGTTGAATTTGTTGTTTTTGTTGTATGCAGTAACAGATCTAGCATTTCAAATGAAATCTGGAGGAAAGAGATGATAGAGAGGCGATATGGAATATTGATCTGTTAATTTTACTGTATTGCCCCGTTAATTTTACAGTATTCATCTTGTCATTTTACAGTATTCATCTTGTGAAAATCTAGAGAAAATAGATGATAGAGAGGCGATATGGAGTATAAATCTGTTAATTTTACAATATTGCCTTATTAATTTTACAGTATTCATCTTGTCATTTTACAGTATTCATCTTGTGGAAATCTGGAGAAAGAGATGATAGAGAGGCGATATGGAGTATTGATCTGTTAATTTTATAGTATTCATCTTGTAATTTTACAGTATTCATCTTGTGAAAATCTGGAGGAAAGAGATGATAGAAAGGCGATATGGAGTATTGATTTGTTAATTTTACAGTATTAATCTTGTAATTTTACAGTATTCATCTTGTGAAAATCTGGAGGAAATAGATGATAGAGAGACTTCTTACTCATCCGAACAAGATTCAATTGAAAATTCTACTGTATACAAGATTCAATTTTACAATTTTGCTGATTCAATTTTACAGTATACAAGATTCAATTGTAAATTTTACTGTGTAGAAGATTCAATTTTACAGTATACAAGATTCAATCCAGTGCGGACACTAATAATTAACTCTAACTGCCAATAACCGCTAATAACCACTAATAACTAACTCTAACTGCCAATAACCGAAAGTACAGTTTGAAAGTACATTTATTTTGTCCTGTTGTGCAAGTTGCAATCTTTTTCTAACTATCATGAGACCACTTCAAATAGTTGTTGGATGTTTTGTGATTAACTGATATATTTTATGTGATATATTGTATAATTATACAACATGTAGAAGTAATTTTACAGTATTTGCGCAAGTCAAAGCTGTGGACAAATGGTGGACAAAAGACTGTGGACAATTAGACGCTTCCTTTGTACAAATCTCTCTTATAAAAAAGGAAAAAAATATTAATTAGTTTGTAATTAAATCGATCGACCGTACGTCAGACCATTCGTAAGTCATAAATAGTTCAGTAAAGATCCGACAAAAACAGTTAACTTTGATTGTTTGTTTATAATTGAGTTGTTTGTTGACCATGGTCAAAGTCAAGGTATTTCTTTTTCTTTTTCTTTTTTCCTTTTAATGCCATCCATATTATATTTTTGCGAGATTGACGGATAAAAAAAGAACTTCTAACTCGTGACTTGTTCGATCGAGATCAGTTCAAAATGAACTAATTATTATTAATCAGTTCGTTTTGATTCAAATTTGTTATATCACGAGTTCAGTTTAAATCAAACTCAACTCGGTTCGTTCCTCAGTCGTTGTAAGAAAATTATGAAGCCTTTTTCTTTTTGACTCTTCCATTGTAATTTTTTATGTTAATTATGAAACTCGTTGTAAAAAGAAAATAATTCTCATTGGCTTCTAATGTAAGTCAGTAAAATTCTTTGATCTATGCATGACTCATTACAGTAGCTCGTGATTAGTTTGGCTACAACCTAACTCAACTTGGCTTTTTCGGACATGAGCCAGGTCCAAATTTTGTCTAATTAATTCTATTTGACTATATATGTTAGTTGAATAAAATTAGGGTGTGATGTGTTTATCAGGAGGGATTGATGAACATATTTTCAAAACATTAATATTGGATTAATTTCGATTTACGAATCTAAATTATTGAAATTCAAATACTTGTGAGTGATGTATGTGCATGCAAGAATTTTAAACTTTCGAATTTATTTAGTACATAGTTAAACGGTAAAAAAAAATGATGAAAAATCAATACATAAAATAATAAAAAAAAATTCATAAAATTTTCATTGTTTTGACTACTTGACCATATGCTAAATAAATTCAAAACTTAAAAAAATTTGCATGTACATGTATTACTCACGAAGTATATGGATTTCAACGGTTTAGATTTATAGTTCGAAGTCAATTCGATATTCTTTTGAAGGTATGCTCACTAACTCCTCTTGGTGACCATATCACACTCTAGTTTTGTTCTATGTTCGTTTACAACTCTACAAATTACTGTACTTTTACAAAGGCAGACATTTAGCCATTTAAAAAAAAAGGTGAAGATTTTATTTTTAAACTTTAAATATTTATAAAAAAATAAATGCATACATTTAATTATACCAAATTAAATGTGCTACGTACGCTTCATGCTCAATCTGCGCGCACACATATTTTTTGTTTCTTTACCTTGGATTTTTGTTTTTTTTGCCGGTTATTATCGATTTGTGGTAATTAGAAATGAAATAAGTTTGTTATATTCTAATTCAGACATATAAAAACACTTGCACAGAGTAATATTTCTACATTACCCATTTCACATTGTGTTTGAATCGTTCAAAAAGCAGTGATTTTCTACCCATCTTAAAAAATAGTAAAAAAATTTCAAAAATTATAAAATTTCATCCCTAATCATATTTTAGTATATATATCATGTTGAACAGTTCGGATCGATAATCTGGACTTTGAAAATGAAGATATAAAATATGAGGTATGATGAGGTATGAAAGACATGATGCATTGAAACCCTCTTACAATTAATTATGAGGCAATAAAAAGTGATGGAATTTTGCATTAACTTGCATGTTACGGCCATTTTTATTAATAACCCAAAAAAATAAGGTATTTACCAAAATAACCACAAAATCATAATTTTTCGAAATATAACCAAACCGCCATAATTACCGGCGGTCCAGTTCCATAGCAGACCGCCAGGAACCTGGGCGGTCCACTAGGGACCCGACTGCCAGGATCCCTAGCGGTCTGCTATGGATTAATGCCCCGCCTCCCCTCTCTGTCTCTGTTTACCCCGCACCACAGACGAAAAAAAAAGAAAAAAAAGGCGCCGCGCCCCTTCCTCCGCCCAGCGCCGCCTAGCTCCGCCCTCGTGCCTCTCTCTCTCTCTTTTGCCTCTCTCTCTCTTTCTGCCTCTCTCCCTCTCTCTCTCTAGAAGCCCATTTTCACTATTTTTGCCCCTCTCTCTCTCGTTGTGGTGCCTTGACCGTGAATTGGTGATTTCGGGAAGGTTTGCAACCCGCTGACTCGTTGTGTATTCAAGCTCTCTCAGGTAATTATCTAAATCAAAACTCATTATGAATTGGTTGTTGCGAATTGCTTGTGACCTTGCCGGGTTGTTGATTTTCCCGGAAGGCGACCCGATTAGGGTTTAGGGTTAGGGTTAATTGGTTAAATTTGTAAATTAATTGTGTTAATTGGTTGGATTTGTAAATTAATCGGTTGAATATGTAAATTAATTGGTTTAATTCGTAAGATTGTGGTTGGTTGAATTTGTATGGAATTGGGGCCATGACTTTGTTGTTGGGCTATACTTGAATAAAATTAATTGGATATCGGCTTTGGAATTGTAAAATTATGGTCGAATTTGTTGAATTGCTTCAATTTTGGGTTATTAATAAAAATCTAGGGTTAGGGTTTACGGTTAAAAACTAAAATTGATAGTTTAGGGTTAGGATTTAAGAACAAAATTGATAATTTTTAAGAATTGATTAGGAATTATAAGTCGTAATATCATAGAATGTATCTTACAAATAATTGCGCTTGAATTGGATTTAGAGTTTTAATTGCTTGAAATAATTGTTGAATTGCGAGTTTAGGGTTTCAATTGTGAGTTTGGTTGGAAATATTTAGAAATTGTTTGAAATTGCGAATCTTGTATACTGTAAAATTATTTATAATTGTTTAAAATTTTCAATTGAATCTTGTATACTGTAAAATTTCTAAATCTAAACCATAAAATAATACCATGTATACTGTAAGATAAAATGTAAAAAATGCTACATTTCAGCTTAAACTACAATCTGTAAAGAATCATGTATACTGTAAAATTTCAAAATATAAACCATAAAATGTAGTATGCCTAGATCTAGCTAGTGGACAAAGACATTTTCTCTTCTTAATTTGTGATTATTTAATATTTTTTTTTGTAAATGTAGTATGCCTAAATCTAGACGGTGGAGACCACGGCCTGCGCCTGGAGCGGGTCCGGCTGGAGCGGGCCCGTCGTCTGATGAGGATATGCCTGGAGCTGGAGCAGGATTTGAGCATCTGACTGGAGCGGGTCAGTCGTCTGAGGCTATCACACCCCACGACAACCCGTCACGTATTTATACGTAAGGCTTGAGCATGTTACACACATCATCAATAAAATTTTAATAAAATATATATACTGCCACAAATCTATATATAAATCACACAAGTATTTTGATACAAAGGACATAAATGGACATGGTTATTATATAAATGTCTCATAACCATATTCATTATATGTATTCAAACAAACAAAATAAACAAAGTGGCAATATAATAGTTTATCCTCGCTTTGCCTTCTCATTTTACTCCTCACCTCGCCTAGCCACGTTGTCTTCGTCACCTGGAACCCACATAAATAAAGTGGTACGGATGAGAGCTCAAACAAAAACTCTCCGTACGGATTTTTAGTTCCAGCCCGGATCTTTGTGAAATTAACTTTAGATATCAAATATAAATTTCTCATTCAAATTCAATTAATGAAATCTATCCAATGATGCACCAATTTAGTTATTTAATCAAAAACATCTATTTTTCCTTTTTAATTCACATTTCTTTTGCCTGACTAAGCGGTGCATCCAGCTTTCCGCTAAGTCTTGGTTGTCTCACTAGGCGGTGCATCCGGCTTTCAGCTAGGTCTTGACTGTCTCATTAGACGGTGCATCCGGCTTTCCGCTAAGTTTTGACCCGTGACAGGACCGCTTTCGCCTACAGTCACTTTAACGAGGGGTCTAGTCGAACACCGAACCCAATGTATACATCCCGATATGTAAAACGTATCGGCCCCTGTTCACTGATCGTATCCTAGCCTTTTCTATTCATATATAGCATGTTCATTTCAAAAATCCATTTCAATAACAATCATGGCATCTTTCCTTAGATTCCAAATTCACCATTCATTACATAACTATAGAATAAATATATAACCAAACGGTAAAGTAATTTAACAACTATCCAGGAAATACACCGCACCTTGAATTTCGTAGGTTCCTCGAGCGTACTCTTCACGTTCCTCAATCTCTATTCCCGAACCTAATTTATTTAATTCAACTTTAATTAATATAGTTTCTAATTAATAAATTTCTTACTGTTTCATTATTTAAAAATGATTGGTAATAAATTTAAATTCATTGAAATACCAAATTAGAAATTAAATAAATAATCAAAATCTAGAAAATTTTAAAGAAGTTAGATACGAAATTATAAAATTACAATTAACTATAAAATACGTTTGTATGCTTAGTTATAACAGAGACTATATTTGATAAACAAAAAGTTGATATAACATTAAAGTGATTATGAATAAAATGCAAAAGAGTAAATAATTAATGGATATGATCTATTACAGTAACGAAATGACAAAAAAATTATAAGGATGAAATACATGTGAATAGAATCATAAAAATTGAGATATTTTGTAGAAATTAAGAACTACAGTATATGCTAATTAACGAAAAAGACAAATTAGATACCTAGTAGATAAGACAATTTAGATATACCTAGAAGAAAGGAAGATACAACAGCGGTGGACTTGAAGAGGCTTTAAACAGAGAACATAGAGAGATAATGTGTTTAATTATTTTCTTTGAATAGGTGAAAGGACGGGTTGATGTGAGAACAGAGAAGGAAGAAATATATCAGATATTAAAATAAAAAGAAGGGTTTTCTCTGTAGAGGCGCATAGAAAGGGATAAACACATACAGGAGGCGTGAAAAGGTTTTAAGTGATTTAAGCAGGAAGATATATAGTTATGGGCTGAAATTTAATTAATGAAATATGGGCTCTTAGAAAATTAATTAATTAGGTTGGGCTGAAGGCATATTATAAAATATGGACGGTAGGAAATTAATTGGACTCAAGTCTATTTTGGTCTACTAATGCATTTAACTAATATAATTAAATATTGTTTAATTTATACCTTAACTTAAATTTACGTGGCGTTACAGAGGCCGATCCTAGTTATCGCTGCCACGATCCTGACACCTTCAGTCCTCTTCTGTGGACCCATCATGTTAAGCACCGTGTCTCATTGGCATCTCTTGCGACACGGCATGCCGTCAGTCTACCTTACAGGCCATTACGGCGACACCCTTCGACGTAGACTGATGGATGATTCATCTAGGTGTTTGTTGCCTTGGGGTCCGATCCATGCTCGCGCGGTAAGTACAACTGAAATATTCTTTAATTAAAAATTGTAAATTTTAATTACTTATTGTTGTCATAATCATGATAATATGTTGTGTGCAGTTACTGGCAGCTGCGAGAGGAGTTGGACACAGCTTGGTCTGTATGGCGAGGGATACTTAGCGAGCCATAGGATGCCAAATGCTCGAGCACACGGCACCAGTCATGGAGATGGGCAGTTGGGAAGGCCGCCTCATTGGCATGATGCGCGATGCTGGAGAGAACATCAATTGGCGGGAGGCGATCAAGACCCGTACGCGAATTGATGTTAAAAGTTGGACACACATAATCATTTCATTTTCCTCGAATTCTCGGTTCTAATTAAGTTAACTTTCAATTATGAAGCTGATGACTCAGGTTGGGCATTCCACGAGTGGATTCTTAATACCCATAGGATTACAATAAATATGGAGTTCCGGTGGAGATTGGCCCGGTATGTCAGCTTTCTATATTTTATAGCAGAGTATTTTGTATATAGCAGATCTGACCTTATTTAAATTTAGGATGGAGTACCTGCTCGGCAAGACCCTCTCGGTTTTAGCATGAATGACCTTCACCCGGTGGATACAGATGACGAGGTGACTGCCTCTTGCAGACCACGATACAGAGGTACGATGCAGCACGATTATGAGGCTGGTGGGAGTGCATCTCAGAACACAGATGGATTTGTATCTGCATTATTTAGCGCACCGTCTCCTGCCACATATGCACCTAGCTGGGCCGAGGATCCATGGGAGATGCGTACTGTTATCACATTATTAGACCTATCATTTCGAATTGTTTCCATACGAAAATCTATGTTTTGAACCAACAAAGGGTGCCTTTTACATTGAACATCCATAGAATGTGGTACTGCTAAGTTTTGGTTCTTACTTTGCAGGAATCAGGCGAAATTGGGCAAAATCAGGCAATTGGCAGACTTCAGGAAGCTCTGATGCGAGTCGCATTCATCTGGTGCGAGTCGCATCCAAGCCCAAAGCGACCTGCGATGCGACCCTCACTGCTCTCTCTTGAAGACCATCTGATGCGAGTCGCATCCACCTGATGCGAGTCGCATCCACCTGATGCGAGTCGCATCAACTGTTGCCGCCCAGTTCAAATTAAATCTGACAAGCCCAAAGTCAACTCTGTTGCCTATATAAGGAGGTCCTATGCCAGAATTCGAGGAGCTTTTTCCCCCTCTAGATTCCAGAACACAAAAAGAGCGAAGATCAAGAGAGAAGAAGGAGATTGGAGCTTGATTGAAGAAGAAGAGAAGGGAAGATTTCAAGATCCTCTCCAATCTACTTTGGATCTTCGAGCTCCATCATGATTTGCTTATTCTCTCTCTTTTTCATGTTTACTTTTGTTATGCTTGAGTAGATCCCTGTTTCTTAGGGTTAAGATGTAATCTCCAAACCTTTTCTTTGAGTTGAATGATGTTTTGATCTAATGTTGAACTTGTGTGATTGTTGTTTGAGTATTCATTGTTTGCTTGATTGTGATTTCTTGATTGATTCTTGATTGTCTACTGTTAGATGTCTATAGCATCTATTCTAGTAATTAGGCCTTGATGTATCTTGTAATTGTAATTGAGCACTTGAAGTAGATCTAAGATCAATAGTAACCGAGAGGTGAAATTTCTATTATCGAGAGGTTATAGATACTTCTAGTTAACCAGACAATCAATCTAGGTTAGATACCAGTAGGCGAGAGCCACAGGTCGAAGCCTCGCACAAGAAATCAACTTAGATATGAACTCATGTCAGCTCTGCTCGAGGGCCATGCGACCCGCATCAGAGATGATGCGAGTCGCATCACACAGGTCGCATCAGAGATGATGCGAGTTGTATGATAGGTCCAGAGAAGGAAAAGTTTGGAGATGAAGTCTGAAACCCTAAGAACACCTTTTATAATTGATTCAAAACCAAACCTTTTAATCACTTTCATTTACCTTTAATTGAATTGTCTTTTGAAATTTAGAAATTGAAACAAATCAAACCCAATTCTTCAAACTTCTAGTACCTAACTTGGATTTGTGAAAGTCTAGAATTGAGTTTAACCGTCCCTGAGGATCGATACCTTATTTTACTACACGGATAGGATTGTACACTTGCAATCCTAGACGTGAGTGGATTCAAGGTTTAAAACAAGTACAATCAGTTGTATTTGGAACTTTGTAAGCACACTCTGAGAAGCGAACAAGTACGCAGACCGCCGATGCCGAGTCAGCCATTCTATTTGATCCATGGGGAGCCGCTACATGTACACCGCACATGTATTCACAGGGCCCGGGGGAGGTTGGCCTCACTGGTGATGAGAGTCAGGGTGGAGAGGAGGACTTAGGAGATGTGAGTCCTCACTCCCAGCAGATACCGAGGCGTGTGCAGCCGGACAGGGAGCTCAAAGGCAACGCAGCTGCTAGGTTCAGTCCTTCGGGGAAGAAGCATAAGAAATGATTGCAGTTTTTTTATGATGTATTTTGAAATGATTGTAGTTTTTTTATGATGTATTTTGGACTGTAGCATTATTATGATTGCAGTTTTATTTTATATTTCATGTTGGTTTTTATGTTTTTTCTGCTTTACATCGAAACGGCCTTCTGAAATTACAACGTGTCTATTTCGTCAAATTATAACTAATCAAGTGTTAAAACTAAGCAATTCCATCGAAACGGTCTTATACCTGTAGCAATCGCCTCAAAATCGCCCAAAATTATCCAAAATTGAAATGGTCCGTTATTTTTGGCAAATCAAATCAAAATGAAATGTTTTATTTTTTGGCAAATACCCTAAGTAAAAAAAAACTAAAACTTCACAAATGAAAATATTAACAAAAAAATAGATCTCTAAAAAAAAAAAAAAAGCGGACCGCCCAGAACTCTGGCGGTCGGGTCCCTACCAGACCGCCCATGTCCTTGGCGGTCCGCTATAGAAGTGGACCGCTAGCATGCTGGCGGTTTGGTTAAATTTGAAAAAACTCAAATTTTGTGGTTATTTTGGTAAATACCTTATTTTTTTGGGTTATTAATAAAAATGGCCGTGCATGTTATAAGGATTACGGTGAGATGCGTACAAGTATTAGAGTAAAGATGTTGTCCCCCTTGAATCTGTCCCCTATCTGTCCCCCTAACAACTTTCCTTTTTTGTTCCCTCACGTGGTCAAAATCTACCCTCTTCAATCTTCAATCTTCTCACGTGGCGAGGAGAGTGTGGTGCACCGTCGAGATTCGGTGAGGAGAGCGTGGTGCACCGTCGAGATCCGGCGAGGAGAGCGTGGTGCACCGTCGAGATCTGACGAGGAGAGCATGGTGCACCGTCAAGATTCGGTGGGGAGAGCATGGTGCACCATTGGAGAGGGTCCATGCTAGCCCAGCGAAGGTTGTCACAATGCAACATATGAATACTTCATTAGTTAGATATGAATACTTCAGTTGTTAGATATGCGTACTTCATGTTACATATGAATACTTCTTGGAAGAGGTGGGATGAGAGAGATGAATCTGACTTTGAATTTTGAATTGTATAAATTATTTCGAACATGTATGAATACTTCGTAATCGTCAGTATGAATAATTCTTTAGTTAGATATGAATACTTCATTGTTTTAGATATGCATACTAGTCTGTTGAGAATATTTCTTGGTCCCAATCTGGGCAAGTGTGAATATTATTAGTGTCAGATGTGAATATTGTTAGTGTCATGTGTGAATACTTTATTAGTTAGATATGAATAGTTATATATATGAATATTTCATTTGTTATATATTGAGTACTTCATTAGTTAGATATGAATACTTCATTTGTTATATATGCATACTTCATGTTAGATATGAATACTTCTTGGAAGAGGTGGGTGAGAGGGATGAATTTGACAATGAATTTTGAATTGTATAAATTATTTTGAATATGTATGAATACTTCGTAATCGTCAGTATGAATACTTCTTGGAAGAGGTGGGGTGAGAGATGAATCTGACTTTGAATTTTGAATTGTATAAATTATTTCAAACATGTATGAATACTTCATAATCGTCAGTATGAATACTTCATTTGTTTAGATATGAATACTTCTATATTTAGATATGAATGATATATAGTTTCGCTGTAGTGGTCCCCAATCTTGGCAAATGTCGCTTTCAGACGATTGCGGTCCCCAATCTAGGCTGTCACAAGACGTCAGCGGTCTCCCTGGTTGTTACTGGTCCCCTCCAGCTTGTGTTTACATATGACAAATAGTTATGATAATAAGTATGAATACTATAAATTCGTAGGTATGAATACTATACGTTTTGACTATTAATAAGATAGCATTAATCTTGCTCTTTGGTGGTAGTTAACACGTTTTAACTATTTTTTTTGTCTTTTAGTGCGGGGGACAGATAGGGGACTGAAGTAGGGGGACTGTTAGTCGATCCCCAAGTATTATATGTATTATTTGTGTAGCTCTATTCGTAATACTCAAGTTTCAGAATTTTTATTTTCTTAAACGGGCTGAGGATTTGAGACGGCCCGTTAATCAGCTGAAACTCTTCTCCTCTATTGAGGAACCCGTTTGTTTAGCCCAGACGGATTGATATCTGTTACCCTTCTCTCTCTCACACACACACACACTGACACACCCCTCCCGCTCCATCTCTCTCGTCTCCACTCCCTCTTCGCCGCCTGTCTCTGTTCTACTTACCCAACCTCCCTCTTCGCCACCTCTCTCTACTCAACTCTCAACTCTCCCGTGTGCCGTCTCTCCTCTATCGTGTCATCTCTTTAGGTAAACTGTTCTGTCTCTATTTTTCTTAAACTTTTTGTCGCAAAAGCAAAACTAAATTGAATGTTAAATGTTGCAGCCGCCGGACTGAGGGAGAGGCGTTAGATTGAGACCTTCCTTTGATCGATTATCTTCATACTGGTATTAGTCCTTTTTTCTCTTATTTTGGGTTTTGACTGGAACCCTATAACTGAGCATAAATCATTAAATTGTGTTTCAAATCAGCTCTTAAAAGTGTCAAGGCATTCAATTTATTTTCTTAGTCTGGTCTGATAATTTCTGACCAATTTAGTAATGATATTACCGAAAGCCTGCAACTTGCCACTGAAAAGGAAACAACTGCAGTCTAACAATTCATTGCGAAGCTGCTACAAATGTCAATTTGGATAGTATAGGCTACAGGCTTGTTAATTTGTATAGAGAATTAACTGATTAGAAAAAAACTAATTTATTGTTTTCAAGCTTTTGGTCATTTGTTGTTTCTTGATTCTTTAGAACACTTTGCTTATTCACCAAATCCCTAGCAAGAAAAAATGACCAAAAAGCCCTTCTGTCAGAGCACAACTTGAACTTTTAAGAGAAAACAAATCATATAATAATATGTGAGATGAAAATTTCTTTTACGTTGAATAATTTATTTTATAAAAAAAAATTTAATGAAAGAGAATTTTATAATAATGTATAAAAGAGAAGTGGTTTTAAAGGACATAATTAGTGAAGGATGAATATTTATACATTATTTTTTTTGGATAATGTTATGTTAGTAAAAAAATTAGTAGTGTTAATGTTATGGTCTCACTGAATCAACAGATCATGCAATTGTGCTTAATTTAATTCTAACATAATGCCAAAACACTACGTACCTTATGTGCGGAAGAAAATTTAAATCACACTAACTTATACAAATTATATCAAACTTAGAAAATTAAAATATTGTTGAAGTACATTAACATCATGTATTTATGTTAAACCACACTGATATTCTTGAGAAATCCTTACAAAAAATGCATTTTTGCAAATTCATGTTAATTTAAACAGATTAGATTAAATTGGGTTCAAATTGTGACATCCAATTTGATGTCTGAATTATTGCTAAAGTTTTTATTTTTATTTTTGAATTGACTGAATTATTGCTAAAGTTATCTACAACATGTAAGCACTTATTTTGGAGCTAATTTTCACTTATTTTGACTATTTTAATCCAACAATTAAGAAATAGTTTCAGATATATGAAACGGGCTTTGGCTTTTTTTTATCAAAAAAGAAACTACACTGATATTCTTTAAATTATTCCTAACGCGGTTCGCAATGTCAAATTTGTGCTAATGTAGACCGATTAGATCAATTCGAATGAAATACATTCTAGTGTGTATATATATCTGTCCGTCTATAATTTATATTATTGAACTGAATTTATAAAATATTATATTTTGTTAAATCACATTGAGGTTCAAAACATATGCATTTTCAAAATTCATGCTATTTTTATTTTTGCGGAAATTTAAATCACACTAATCCATGACGATGCATTTATTAGGGTTTATTGGGCCCAAGACAAATAAACCTCACTCAAGCTAACTGAGGTTTATTGGGCCCAAGCCCATCTGATAAACATAATGCTAATTCATTGGCAGTGACGGCGTGATCTAAACTGAAGGGATCTAATCAAATAGCAGAGAGGGGTGTGAAACAGAAAGAAAATGCTTGCAACAATAAAGAGAGGAGAAAAGTATGAACAATTAGCTTGTCTTGCCCTGCTAGGCTCAATTGTAGCTGTCATCATCTGATTTGAGGTCGTTGAGGCCATTGCTCAAGGAAAAATAAATCTAAGGTAAAATTATATATAAAAAAATGAGTAAGGCTTAGGTGATATAGATAGTATAAGACCTTTCATGATACGGCCTCAAAAATTTATTGTATAATTTTAAATTTTGATTTAAATAGCTCAGCAAATTGTTTATATTATCAACTTGTAGAATACTAATTTTTACTACTTTTTTATGATTTATAAAAGATGGTAAAAGGTGGCTTAAAAATAAAGAAAAATTGCCAATATTTTAGGTCATTTTTTGTCATCTTTCATAAATCATAAAAAATAATAAAAGTTTGGTTTTCTCCAATTTTATTACATAACCAATTTACTGAGCTACTTAGATCGATGTTCTAAATTTATACGATAGATTTTTGAAGCCATAACACGGAAAGCCTTATGCTATTCATAGCACCTAATAAATCTTACTCTAAGAAAATTAAGCCCACTCCCACTCATCACTGAGAAGTGGACACCATGTGTAAACTTATATTACATGACGTTGTTGTTTTCATTGATAGCCTGTTAGCTAGCTAGCTAGGTAGGTGCTTTACTGTTGGGAAGATATTATTTTGTTGTATGTCCACACGGACTGTTTACTGATGACCAAAAAACTTGATTATAACCACAAAAATAGCAGACTTATCTGACTAAAACAATTAATACAACGACTTGTGTGTACAAGATGAAGGCAAAAGTTGCTGAGAGGTTGAAATCAAGCTCCAGTGCACTCTATTCACCTCTTTCACAACTAAATGCAAGCAATCTATGTTATTTAATTAATCTACTGATCCATTCATCTCTTTTCCTACCACATTCAATCTATCGAGCAATATCTGTTACTACATTTGCCTTTTCCAAATCTCAGTTTCTCATCTCAGCCCTCTCTCTCTCTCTTTAATCAACCAATCTCTGCCTTTTGCTATCTTCATTCTCAATATATCCCATCTCTCAACCAGCAATTTGCTACGTGTTTCCAGGGGAAAAAAAAATTTCGACCTGTTCTTTGTCATTCCCAAGCTACGACAGCCAGGAAAAAGCAAAAAAAAAGAAAGACAAAAAAAAAAAGAAAAATAGGGAAAAACACCAACGACTTTGAGGAAGGCGCCACAGGAGAAGAAGAAGAAACATAAATATGGCTCTTGCAAACTGGGCAGGTTCTGCTGTTTTGACCATTGCTGACTGGGCGGGGTCCTCTATTGTTGATAACATTGTCAGCACGACTTATTCGTACTTGCATGACCGTACGCTTCCAGCTGACTGTGAAGCTGAGCTAAAGAGGTTAGAGGCATTTCTTCCCCAGATCACAACTGTCATGGGCATTGCTGAAGCACTCAAGATGAAGCACCCTAATGCTAGCCAATGGGTCGAGGAGTTTAGGCAAGCTTTGGAAGCATCCGAAGACGTGCTCGATGAGCTGGAGTACAAAAAACTAGAGGATATGGTGAAAAACCGAGATGAGGCGGGTGGATCCGCTTCTAGTTCAAAGAAGAGAAAACCATGTACTATCAATTATGATGAAACTTTTGAGAGGTTGAAGAATGCTGTAGCAATGTTGGATCGGGCAGCTAATGGTGTGGATCGTCTCCTTCAAGCTGCCATTGTGCTAGGTATTCATGATCCTTCTGAAACACGGCAAGAAGCCGGTAAAGCTTTAGGGCGTGAAACTACTTCCTTTTTAGCTGAAAAAAAGGTGTATGGCCGGGATGTTGAGAAGGACAAGATAATTGGTTGGCTGAAGCAACCAACCAATTCTTGCCTCTCTTCTTTTGGTATTGTTGGGGTTGGTGGAGTAGGGAAGACCACCCTTGTGCAATTTGTTTATCAAGAGATGTGGGGGTCGAATCATTTTGACAAAACAATTTGGGTTTGTGTTTCTACCAACTTCAATGTTGAAGATATAACAAGAAAGATGCTTGGTGAACTAGGGGAAAATAGTTGTTGTGGTAAATCATTAAATACACTTCAAGAGACCTTGAAACAAAAGATACATTTAAAGAAAATTCTTTTGGTTCTAGATGATGTTTGGGATGATGAGAAAAGAAGCGATTGGGAGAAATTGGTTGCTCCTTTGAGGTTCGTAGAAAAAGGAAGTAAAATCATATTTACAACTAGAATGAAATCGGTGGCGGACTTGCTTGCTAGTGTGATATATACAGAATATGAATTTATAGCATTAGAAGGCTTAAGAGAGCAAGAGTTGCGATTACTCTTTTATAGTTATGCTTTTCATGGTTCTAACCCTGACAATCATAAAGATTTGCAAACATTTGGGGATCAAATGCTAAAAATGCTTCGAGGTAGTCCATTAGCAGCAAAGGTGATGGGGAGCTTATTGAATTCAGACATCAACCACCGTCATTGGAGAAGAATTTTGAATCACGGCTCTATATTTAACTTAGAGTCATCAAAAGATGTGGTGGAGGTTTTGAAGTTAAGCTATTACCATTTGTCTGCAGATTTGCAAGTATGCTTTAGGTTTTGTAGCATATTTCCTCAAGATTATTTATTTGATAAAAATGAGTTGATAAAAATGTGGATTGCTTCTGGATTCATCCGACAACAATTATATCAGGAAGAAAAGCTTGAGGATATTGGTGAAGATTACTTCAATAACCTTTTGAGAAAATCGTTTTTTGAATATTCTAAATCACGGAAAGGTGAAAGGTATGTTATGCATGATTTGATGCATGAATTGGTCCAGAAGATTTCCACTGGGGAATGTTGTAGGGTTGAATCAAATAAAAGGCCAGTGACCATACCTAGCACTGTCCGACATGTGTCTGTACATGAAAGTGAAATTGAGAGGATCTCTCATCTTGAGAATTTACGTAGCTTGGTCATAATTATTAAAAATAATTCATTTGTTCTACCAAACAATTTAATCAAGAAAAATTTACGTTTATTGAACCTAAATTTCATAGGGCATGACTTACAATCATATGGTAGTTGTGAATTGCCAGAGGATATAAGTTGCTTGGTACACCTTCGATACCTATCCATTGAATTAGATATTTTGTGTCGACTATTTTTGTACATCTTCCCTGCTTCAATCTGCAACCTTTATCATTTGGAAGTACTAGAGTTTTCAACAAAAGTTGATGATGTTATCTTCTATTCAGGAATTGAAACAATTAGAATAACCAATCTAGTTAGGTTACATTATATGAGGCTTCCCGGTAAGATGATGCAAATCATTCATGGAGTTCACAAGCTGGCATCTCTCCAAGAGTTAACATTTTTTGTTGGACAAGAGAGTGGTCAACATATAAATGAGTTGGGCACACTAGAGAATCTTCGGCACCTGATTATTGAAAACATTGAGAATGTAGGGGATCCTGTTGAAGCTAAGAGTGCTAACCTATTAGGGAAGACTAATCTCATGTCGCTCTATTTGAAATGGACCTCAGAGAGCAATTCTAATAACATAGAGCAAATCATTGATTACCTCCAACCCCATACAAATCTCATGGAATTGATAGTTGAGAATTATAAAGGCCAAAGATCTCCTAGATGGATGGAGGAATCACCCCCTTTAAAGTTGTCATCTCTCAAATTATTAAGCTGTCCTGTTTGGAAAAATCAATTATTTTCTTGGCAAATGCCACATCTCAAGGTTCTTGATATATATAACTGTGCAAGCCTGGAAGAGTTACCTGATATGCCCCTTTCTCTAATTGAATTTCGAATTCATGAAGTGGGCTTGACTTCTCTTCCAAAGTTGTATCAAAGTTCTGGAAATAACACTCTTGCATCATTGTCCCTAAAATCATCACTAAGAGTAGTGCACATAAAAGGATGCCCCAACTTAATATCCTTAAATGGATTTCTGCAACAAGACAACCTAGATTTGCAGGATATTTTGGAATTAACCATTAGCGATTGTGAGAAACTGGTAATGGTACCGGCATTTGGGACATTATTGTCACTAAAACATTTGAGCATAAAATATTGCCGAAACCTAACTGAATGTCCTAGTCTACCACTCTCTTTGACTGAATTTTGCATAGATAACTTAGGAGTCAGTGCTCTTCCAGAATATTACCAAAATTCTGACTCGAAGGATGGCCCATATACATCATCACTTAGAAAAGTGTATATAAGTTACTGCCAAAACTTAATATCACTGAATGGATTTTTGCAGCAAAACAATATAGATTTTCAGTTTATGGAGGTGATAGTAGTTAGATATTGCAAGAATCTTGTACATCTTCCAGTAGGTGGTTTTGGTAAATTTGTGTCACTAATGAATTTAACTATAGTGTATTGCTCAATGCTAATGGTAGTTGATGATCAGAGCAACCTCCTTCCCATGTCACTTAAAGACCTTTCGGTAGAAAAATGCGGTAAACTTGATGAACCACTGCTGGAATCAGCATCAAGCCTTGTTACTCTCACTGATCTTTCAATGATTAATTGTGCAAACATTTCTCATTTTCCCTCCTCAAAAAATGCATTCAAATCTCTTAGTTGTTTGAATATCATTGGATGTGACAAGCTCGTTGAACATTCATCGAGGGATCAATTACATGGTGTAAACCAAGGGAGTAGATTGGCCTCTTTAAAGATCAATCATCTTTACATTGATAACCTCTCTCTCCTTCTCATTGAACCATTGAGAAGCCTAAGATATGTAACCCAATTGAGGGTGTTGTATTGTTCAGGGATGGTGAGCTTGCCAGAGCAATGGCTACTGCAAAACAGCAATACCCTAAGGGACTTGACTATCCTTGATGCAAGCTCTTTGAAGTCTTTGCCTGCCACTATGGTCAGACTCACTGCTCTTAAATGGCTAGTAATTGAGAAAGCCAGTTTGTTGGAGGAGCTCTTGGAGTTACCTGCTTCTCTAAATTCATTGACTATTCGTGATGCAAGCTCTCTTAAGTCATTGCCTGCTACAATGGTGAGGCTCACTGGCCTTAAATATCTAAACATCCAGAAAGCTGATTTGTTACAGGAGCTCCCGGAGTTGCCTGTTTCTCTAAAGAAATTGACTATCTGTGATGCAAGCTCTCTTAAGTCATTGCCATCTACAATGGCAAGGCTCACTACCCTTGAACTTCTAGAGATTCAGAAAGTTGATTTGTTGCAGGAGCTCCCGGAGTTGCCTGCTTCTCTAACGGATTTGACTATCTGTGGTGCAAGTTCTCTGAAGTCATTGCCTACTACAATGGCTAGACTCAATTCCCTTGAATATCTAAAAGTCCAGAACGTTGATTTGTTGCAGGAGTTCCCAGAATTACCTACTTCTCTATGTTCGTTGGTTATCAGTGATGCAAGCTCACTAAAATCATTGCCTGCTACAATGGCAAATCTTAGTGCCCTAAAATATCTAAAAATCAAGACAGTTGATTTGCTGAAGGAACTCCCGGAATTACCTGCTTCTCTAAAAGAAAAGAAAATTCAAGGCAGTGATGGCTGGTGGCTATGAAACATAAGGACACTCTGCTTTCCTAGCATATCCAACCATGTGTTCAGTGGGATAATACTTCATTATTGGACAATTCTGTATCCACAAGGTACTTTCTACTCAATAAATTGGAATCTGTTATTCATGCTATAATAATCTTTGTTGGAAATAACTTTATTGGAGATATTGAAGAGAGTGTTTAGTACACTTTATTTCACTAAAAACGAGTACAGGAGAATGTGTACAAAGTTTTTTTTTTCTTCATCTTATCTTTTATTTTTATTTTTTTATTATATATGTATCTATGTATAACAACAATAGCTCTTAGTCCTACTTCTACCTATCATATATAGGTGGTTTACAAGATACATCTAAGATACACATATATAATATAGTGTATTCTAGATTTATGACCGACTTTACAAAGTTGGTTTAAGCATCTTCTAAACATACAAACTAGTAATTTAGCGAATTTAAGAAATCGGTACAGAAGTGGGCTCTGGACCTTGTTGCTATCCAGTAGTAGATGATCTCCCCTCTGATCAACTTCAATCTTTTTTTTTTTTGAAATGCCATGACGGAAGCTGTCAGGTGGTATTGCATTTAACTATACGCTCAAACGCACGCTTACAGTAACTTCAATCTTCACTTTGATACTTTTATATTACTTTATGTACTATCATTATGACTCTCCAGAGTTGTATTTAAATGCCTATGAAGGTGCTTCAAATCTTCAACAATATTCTCATTTTTATCTCTCATCAACTCAAACTTCAACTTATGTTTTTTTTTTTTTTTTTAAATTTTGATTTATGCCTATAGAAGGAATGCCCCGCAGAATAATCCTGCCTCAGCTGTGATAGCCGAGAGGAATAGAGGATGACAAGATACACAAGCTTCATGCAATTAATTATGAGGAAAGAACAAACTATTGTATGGCATATATGCATGGCAATTACTACTAGAGTGGCCTTACGTGTAGGTATATATCTCTCCTTGTTTCATGCTATCTGCTCTACTTTACTTCTCCTTGTCCCCCTATGTCTAATTAAACTATATCGCCGGTCCCATCCAAATCCCTGATTAGATGAATAGCAATTCAAATTTTAAGAAAAAAGGACACAAAAAATGTTTGCAAAAAAGAAATAAAATATCTAAAACTAACAGAAAACTTGCAAGTTCTTTTGATAACAAGCAAAAGTTTTGGTTTTGAAGGACATGCACAAAATTCACACAGCATCCAAGCACATTTCTAATGAGTTCCAATCCCTGTTGAAGTGTCCGATGTTCTTTCCTTTTGGCTTTTTTTCATATATATATTATATATATATATATATATTTTTATAGTGGTGGAGGTGGGCAGTTCCAGATTTGGTTTTCATACCAATAGTGTATCTTCCACCTTAGTACCAGTTGAGGCTGCTTTTTTGGGGTTCTCTGGGTGATCTGTTGTCTGTACTTGGATAAGAAGGTATGTTGTCCCAGTTCAGTTCTGAACTAAACTCCATCTGTTACTATACTAATACAGTACCTGTACCAGAAGATGCAAGAGTTTATAATGAGAGGGGGCTAGATGTCAACTCTCTAACCTGATGAACTTTTCACTGAAAATAGGGACATATGAAACTACAATTTCAGATGTGTTTTTCAATAATTATGGATGCAGGCATATAGATCAAATATGTATATCCTTCCTACTATTTAGTTTAACCTGACCAATTAATTAAAGCATGCAAACTAAAAAGAAGTCAAATTACTCCTAGCAATACTAGAAGAAGTAGAAAGGGATCAAAATATATAATTAAAGGAATTGTATTCCAGAACTTCAATATTCTGCAAAAACTATTGAAGCAAAATTTAGTTTGAATAGTTAAATCATAGCTTCTCTGTTTTCTTAAGGCTCAATAATTATTAGGTCATACATGCTATTAAATTAGAGCCAGTGATGAAGGTTCTTCTATCGCTCTCCAACTTATCTTTCTTCTCTGCATGATGTTTTATATCCAATATTCTTTTAGATTATTACAGTAAAGCCTACTAACATCCCAATAATTCAAAACCACATTCTTCAACAATCCCAATCACTTTCGAATAATTAAGCTCCAAATCCACAAAAGAAAGAAAACAATAAAGAAAAGGTATATATAGAACAGAACGGAAGGAATAGTTACTCTTTTCCTAGCAAAATATACTCTTTGAGTACTAACGAACATTATTTGTTAAATTATATCAACCTCATGAGCTCATATGATATATAATTTCATAGTAATAAAATTAATAGCCCTTAAAATCTTAGGGAATTAAGTAATTAATGATAAATTATATCTAAACGTTGCAGCTGGACAGAAAGACCAGGCCAAAAAACTATGTTTGTAACAAGTAACAAATGGTTGGTGGCTCAAGAAAAAGCAATGGATTTTCAAGTCATCAAAAGGAAAAGCAATGGAATCAATGAAACGTATGGGATTCCACATCGCACAAAGCAAATGGAAAAGCAAAGTAGTGCATATCATTTCCTTATCTTGCTATTATGCTCCACCTCTTTTGAATAATAAAGCTTCAAATTTACAAAAGAGAAACATTAATAAAAAGAAAGGAATAATTACTCTTTGATCCTAGCAAAATTAATGTACTCTTTGAACTAATAAAGAACATTATTTGTATAAATTATAACAACCTGATCATCTACTTTAATATATAATTTCATATATAATAATCAAAATAATATCTCTGGAAAATAATATCATAACATTACTGACTAAAAAACCCAGGCAAGAAAACTATGTTTGTAGATAGTACGTAACAAATGACTAGTCCCTCGATCAAGCAATGAATTTTCATATCATCAAAAATGAAACAAAGAATAAAACATATGGGTGGCCACATTGCGTGTAATTATGCTCCACTTCTCACAACCAGTTATGACCAATTAATTAAGCAAGCTTCAAATTTACAAAATAGAAAAGGAAATCAAAAGATAAAGGTACAACGACAGAAAGAAATTAAAGGAACAAGTAATCTTTGATATATCCTAGCAAAAATATACCCTCCAGCTCTAGAACCACATTCTCTAACAATCACCGTTTCAAGCTCTCTTCCTCTTGAGCACTATACCTGCAACTAGCTCCCATTCTAAACAAAGATGGCTATGATACTTGATGCCTTCCTGTCAAAGTTCAGCGAACTTCTCATGCAAATGGTGCAGGATGAGGTCGGCATGCTACTAGGCATCCCTGGCCAGATTGAGAAACTTGGCAAGACCGTTCGTGATATCCAACGTGTCCTTCCCGATGCTGAGAGGAAGCAAAGCAAGAGCAGTGCCATTCAGCAGTGGCTCATGCAGCTCAAGGATGTCATGTATGATGCTGATGACATTATCGACCTATGTCAGATCAAGGCAAAGGACCGCCTTGCTGGCTCTAGTTCCCATTCCTCATCAAATGCTCGTTGTGGCTGCCCTTTGCTGTCTTGCTTCCGCAACCCGGTCTTTGCTCACGGGATTGGCTCCAGAATTAAGGATATCAATTCCAGGCTAGAGGGGATTGCCAAGAGAAAGTCTAATCTAGGTTTGAATGAATCACAAATCTCTTATGGGCCTTCCAAACCAGTTCCCCGAGTGGACTCTGTCATCACCCACAAGACTGATCCCTTGATTGTGCTAGATGATATTGTGGGAGAAAAGATTGAAGAAGATACAAACCTAATAGTGAACTGGCTGACGGAGGAAGAGAAGAGTGCGAGAAAAACCATTCATGTTGTAGCAATTGTGGGGATGGGTGGAATTGGGAAGACCACTCTAGCGAAAAAGATCTTCAATGATCCGAAAATTGGGGAGGAATTCCAGTTAAAAATTTGGGTGTGTATCTCAAAGGAGGCGAATGGAATAGAATTGTTGAGATGTATGATCCGGGAGGTAGGAGGTGACCACGGTGCTGCCCAGGAAAGATCAGAGCTGGTGCCTTTACTCGAGAGGCTTGTCCGGGGAAAACAGTTCCTACTTGTTATGGATGATGTTTGGGAAGAGAGCCAAGTGGTGTGGGACGGTCTGTTACGTGCTCCCATGAGTGGGGGAGGTCATGGGAGTAAGTTACTTATTACCACTCAAGATGAAAGAGTTGCGAATCAAATGAGAGCAACAAAATCACATCGGGTAGATAAGTTACCTCTTGAAGATGGCTGGTCCCTGTTAACAAAACAGGTAATTGAAGTTTATAACTTTGTTTAGCCTTAGCCTTGCTACTTTTGCTTAGCTTATACAAATGTTCATGAATAATAAACAATTTTAAAAATGCCCAAAACGACCAAATTGGCCGATTCTAATTTTTATTCCAACCGACCATTTATGGCCGGTCGGGATTTTTTTTTCAGAAAAATATTATGATTTATTTATTTTATTTATTGAAATATTATAAATATTTTATATATTTCTTTGAAGATAGATGAAATATTATATAATTTGATTTATTAGAAGGACTGTAACAAATAACCCGGATCAATATTTTTCAGACCGGATTTTTCAAAGTTGTAAGAAAAACTAAAATATTTCTCTGTGTTATTGGAAAAATATAAAAATGCTTTGAATCTGAGTTATTGATCCCAGTTGAAAAGTCACTTCTAGGTACATATAGAAAATATTGTGGTCCTTCTAGTACATTTAATTTATAAGATATTGCATCTATTAAAGAAAAAAATATATAAAATATGAATTTATTTATAATTGTCAGACGAAATCATAATATTTGTCAAAAATATTTTTCAAAATAAATACAAAATCTTAGAAATTAAATGTACTAGAAGAATCACACTATTTTATGTATTTACCTAGAATTATCTTTTAAACCAGAATCAATAACTCAGATTCAAAACATTTTTATTTTTTTCCAATAACACACAAAGAAATATTTTTTATTTTCTTACTGCCTGTAAATATCCGGCCTGAAAAATATTGATCGGGTTATTTGTTACAGTCTTTCTAATAAATCAAATTATATAGTATTTCATATATTTTCAAAGAAATATTTAAAATATTACTAATATTTCAATACAAAAAATAAATAAATCATAATATTTTCTTTAAAAAAAAAATTACCTGACTGGCCATTTTTTGGTCGGTCCATATTTTTAATTCCAACCAACCAAAAAATGGCCGGTCAGAGCATTTTTAAAATTGTTCAGTATTTATGGACATTTGTATAAATTTGTATTTAATGTTGGATATTAATAAAAATGTCGGTGATTTAAGTATTGGGTTTCTTAGACAAACAATTTTGCAGTCGTGTAATAATTCCAAACTTATTTAATCCTATCTAAACAAAACGAAATTTTGTATAAGATTTTACAATCCACCACAATGACACCTGGTAGCACTTGATAAGCAAAATGGAATTTTGTATAAAGCAATAATAGATATAATGTCTATGATTATTTTCATAATTAATGGAACCACTTTAAATTAATATCTCTGTTCGCCAATAGGCAATTTCTAACAATTAATATGTGGTCCATTGATGGGGTGCACTTGGTAGCACTTGATAAGCAAAATAATCATAGACACTATATCTATTATTGCTTGATTGTAAATTCCATTTTGCTTATCAAGATGCTCCACGGTTGCACTGCTTAATTTCCAATTAATTGAGCACAAAAACGAAATCGGCTAATATTTTGGTTGCAACTACTGCTATCTATCCTAATTTATTTTCTCTATTTTCTTTGAAAATGAGGTTTTGTTATCTCTTAATTAATGTGTTATGGTTTTTGCTCAATCTCAATATTTTATCACAACCCTAGGATTTATAATTCTTTTACAATCATATATATTAACATATAAATTTTCTAAAACACTTGACATGTATCTAAAATAAAAATGAAAGCATTGACGTTCCTAACTTTTTCATTTATTTGACAGGTAGTTCAAGATGAGGAAGAGAGTGAAATTCAAGAACTTAAGGATATTGGGTTGCAACTAGTTGAAAAGTGTGATGGTTTGCCTCTTGCTATCAAAATCATAGGTGGTGTGCTTTGCACGAAGCGGAAAACCAAGGTCGAATGGCAAGCAGTTCTAAAAAACAACATGTGGTCCATATATTGATGGGGTGCAAAATATCCACCATGTGGTCCATATAAATGAAATGGGCATATCATTTGCTCAGCAAGGGTGTCGATGTTGTGGGGTCAAATACACAACTGCAAAATTTGTATATATGCTCGGTTGTGGAGAATAAAGGGAGTAATTAATACCTAAGTTAAAAAAAAAAAATTTGGAAGCCATTATGTGATGCATTGCCAGTATCTCATACTCTTGGGGAGGGAAATGAAAGTCCACTGCTAAAGTGGTTTGGTTTATGTCACATTTGGAAATAAGATTGAATTTGTTACAGGGACATTTTAGTGTAATTTTTATAAAACTATGGAAGGACCTAGATGATATAATTTGTCTCTTCTCTTATATTGCATGGTTATTGTGGAAGGCGAGATGCTCCTATTTCTATGCTGGCAAGAAGCTCAACCCTACTGGTATACTTGCAATTGCTGAAAAATAATGCAAACTACTCCGATCTCCTATGCAGTTGCCATATAGTACATAACAGGGTATGCTGGTACAGTACCAGACCTGCTATGCAGAGGCATTTTCAGTTTTTCACCCTTCCAAATGGAATTCAGCTTTAGCCATGTTATGTGCTATAGAGGCTGCTCAAACAAGGGGCATATATATCAGAATCAATGTTGTTTCTTTACTGATTTCCTCCAATTGTGTAATCTTCTAAATGGGAAAACAGCTTCAAATGCTGATATGAAATATAAAGGAAATTATTGTCAAGAAAAAGTTAACACTTTGACTGCAGAATATGAAATAATTGAGGGGCTTACTTTTACAGAAGTTCAAAAACTTGATTCAAGTAAATACAACTGAAAGTTTAAACTTGGACTTTATTTCATTTTATGTTTTGATTTACGGTTCATGAAAGAATAAAGTTGATTAACCATCACTATTGGCAGGTTCAAATGCTGATTTTTCGTTGTCACAATTTTGTTCATATTAATCAAACATCTATTTCAATCCTTAATTTTTTAATGTATTGTTTTATTTTTTATTTTGAGTAATTATAATGAGTTTAAACTAATCAAGATAATTTGTTAATAAAATTATGATCTATCATACCGGTTTGAAACAATGAATTAATATATTTCACTAGTTATGCATTTTTATATGTCGTGTTTTTAAACCTACGTCGTTTTAGCCACTTGATAGATTAGTAAAATAATGTACGTTTGTAGTTTAAATATAATTGAATGAGTTTTGAAATTAAGTTTCAAACTTACATCAACTTTCCTTTTCAATTTGGTCAACTTTACTTGTCAAATAAGTTTTCTTTGTAAACATTTTACTTTTAATAAAATTGAGAAATAAAGCAAACTGATGAGAATAGTAAATATATGGGAAATACTGCATCTTGACCATATACTGAAGCCTAACTAGTACTTAAATATATGGGTAGGATGACAATGAGGAAGAGGAAGAGGAAGAGGAAGAGGAAGACCAACCTCCTAAGAGAAAAAAGACGTAAAAAAGAGATGCTGTAGACGAGTAGGGATTTGATTATATATATAGGGTTGGTTGGTTGGTTGTGTTGGTAATAATTAGGGTTTCTTTTTGGACAGGCTTGTTTCGGTGGTTGTATTCTATTTGCTATCAGTTATTTTTCTTGATGTTGTAGGGTAGAGGATAATTGCAAGAGTAATTATAACATCCCCGTTCAACCATCTCCGGTTTCATCCCCCGTCAAACTACTTTCCCTAAATGTCCAACAATTAACCGTCAAACTAACTCAAATAAAATACCCTCCCGATTTGGAAAAAATATATTGCGATCTGCCTCCTCCTCTTTCAACCCCTGCCTCCGCCGCAACATGGATCTCCGACGACTTGCTCCTCGTTCCTTTGGCTGATAATTGCATCATCGATCTCGATCTGATAAACTCGCGCTTTATCACCTTCCTTTTTGAGGCGGTGTCCGACCTCTCTCGGATCGCCATGTCAAACGACGGTCGCCTCTTGTTCGCTTCCAACTCCACCGACAAAGCCTGTGTTTATCTCATAAGCATGCCTTCGAGAGCTGAATCGCGCAACCGAGACTGGCTTTTGAAAGTAGTGTGATGCACCTCATCAATTCTAATCGTAAGTAGGCGCTGAGCGGGGATCTCGCCCACTCGTGCCGTCATCTCTGGATTCCACGCAAGCTTTGTGCTAGGGTTCTGAGTAAGGAGGGCCGCTGACACAGATTGAACAGCTCGCAAGGCCATCTCACCGGAGGCGCTCTGTCTCACCTTTCTTTGAGTCTTTTCAGCACTCTGGGGTGTGAATTGAAGGTGGCGAGAAGCTCTAATGGCCTTACTGCTGAGATTCTAGTTACTGGTAGGCTTTATCTTGTTTAATTTTGACTTGATATTAAGCGATTGATAGATAGGAACGACAAATTGAGTTGCATAAAATGTACATGTTGATTTAGCTATGAAAAATTGAGTTGTGTAAAATGTACATGTTGATTTAGCTGATTTTTTTTTTATCTCATTTAGAAGTGAAACCATTTACTGCTAATGGTAGTTCTTCCGCACCAATTTTAAACCAAGTAACATGAAAAAGTTTGATTCATCACCACACAATTGAATTAATTCATATGGTTACTGTTTAAAGATCAAAGAGGTAAAAATTGATGGTAGATTAGTGTGTAAATAAACAAGACAAATAGAATTTCAAGCTTCACCGATCTCTATATATTCTTTTAATTAGAAGTTTAATGTTCAAGACTGTGAATTTGATTATAATCGCTGTTTTTCTCATTGTTTTGATTAGACATGCAGCAAAGTGTTTGACATAATTTTATTTAGAGCATAATGTGATATTTTGATCAGATTTAGTTAGTATTGATGTTTACTGACAGCCTGTGACACCTTTTTCTTTTGTAGGAACTAGAAGCCTATTCTTTGTTGATGCATTACTAACCGGTACACTACTGGTACGAATACATCAAACTGGTATGAACTGCTATGCTACTAGAAAGAGTCGAGAGAGAAACACTTGATACATTAACTATTCACCTTTTGTGTCTATGTTTCTTTTCCTCGTGAAGTAGTGTATTATTTGCAAAGAACAAAGTTTTATTAATGATGAATTAGGAAAGTGCGTACTAAGTACTAAGAAATAACAGAAAAAAAAAATTTGAAAAAAAAAATAGAGGTGTGTGAATGAATACTTGATGTATTAGGTATGAATATTTTAACGTATATGATTGAATACTTGATATCCTATGTATGAATACTTCAATAAAATATGTTTTGTTTCTTTTAAATATTGTTTTTATTTTTATTTTTTGTTTGTAATATTTCAATTACATGATTTGTAAAATTTGATAGATTATTTTTGTTTTGATGTGGCAACTATTTTTTATTTTCAAAAAATAAAATTTAACTCGAAAGCAATAAAGCAATGTTCAATACTATTTGGCTGCTCTTGTAAAATTAATTGAGGTAGGCACATATGCTTGTAATACTCTTGATACATTAACTATTTACACTTGCACGACGAGTATGAATATTTTCTCGATGAGATATGAATATTTGTGCAATAGACAACTCGAAAGTATGTCATTATGGAATGACAGAAAAAAAAAAATTTGAAAAAAAAATAGAGGTATACGAATGAATACTTGATGTTTTAGACATGAATATTTCAACGTTTATGAATGAATACTTAATATCTTAAGGATGAATACTTGTATGACAAGAATGAATACTTGTGTAATGGACAACTTGAAAGTATGTCATTATGGATCTCAATTGAAAGATAAAATTGTATAGAAAATATTTGTGATTTTAGATTTGCAAACTTTCTCACAAATCGTCAGAAATATTGGTTATGTTGAACGTAGAAAAAAAACCACCTCTAAAAATGTGTAAAAGATGGATGAGTGATGTGTCCAGCTTTTGTATTTACACTTACATAACGAGAATGAATACTTTCTCGATGAGGGATGAATACTTGCGTGATGAGAGATGAATACTTGTGCAATGGACAACTCGAAAGTATGTCATCATGGATCTTATTTGAAAGAGAAAATTATGTAGAGCATGATCGTGGTTTTAGATTTGCAAAATTCCTCGCAGATCATCAGAAATATTGGTTAGATTAAACGGAGAAAAAAAATACCTCTAAAAACGTGTAAAAGATGGATAAGTGATGTGTCCAGCTTTTTTATTTGCAATTGTACGATGCGGATGAATACTTTCTCCATGATTTATGAATACATTCTCGATAATGTATAAATACTTGCATGACGAGATATGAATACTTGTGCAACAGATAACTCGAAAATATGTCATCATGAATCTCATTTACAAAAAATATTGTGTAGAAAACATTCGTGATTTTAGATTTACAAAATTTCTCACATATCGTCAGAAATATTGTTTAGATTGAACGAAGAAGAAAAAATCACTTCTAAAAATGTGTAAAAGATGGATGAGTGATGTGTCCAATTTTTGTATTTACACTTGCACGACGATGATGAATACTTGCATGGCAACAAATGAATACTATTTAATCACTTCTAAAAAACATTTGTGATTTTAAATTTGCAAAATTCCTCACAGATCGTCATAAATATTGGTTAGATTGAACGGAGAAAAAAAATCACCTCTAAAAACGTGTAAAAGATAGATGAGTGATGTGTTAAGTTTTTATATTTGCACTTGCACAATGATGATTAATACTTTCTCGATGAGGATGAATACTTGTGTAACGGACAACTCAAAAGTATGTCATCATGGATCTCATTTGAAAGATAAAATTATGTAGAAAACATTCGTGGTTTTAGATTTGTAAATTCCTCACTGATCGTTAGAAATATTGATTACATTGAACAGAGAAAAAAAAACCACTTCTAAAAACGTGTCAAGTTTTTTTTTGTTTTAAATACTTGATATCTTAGGTATGAATACTTGATGTGTTATATATGAATACTTAATACATTATAGATGAATACTTGCGTGCGTCAGTTGTAAAATCTTTCAAATATTAGATGGTCCTCAAATAGTAAGTGGTCCCCTGGGTAGTTAGTAGTTATTCAAGTAGTTAATAACTGGGAGATAAATGGGGGATTGTTACGAGGGAATAGCTAGATGCTCCCTAATTGCAATTTGTATGGATATCAACTCCGTAGTTCTTTTTTATTTCCTTGCATGCTGTATTGCTGTTGAGTGTTGAATATGTTCTGGAGCTTAATTGTGTACTGTATTTAATTGTTTTTGAGGTTCCTTTTTTCTTCTTCTCGTTTTTTGTTCTTCTGGGCCTTCCGGTGATTGGGCCTGTTGCTTCCAAAATATGAATTGTCAAACTATATATGCCATCTAATTACTTTATTGTGTGTTAGTTAAGGGATGGAATAGTCTAATTAACAAGAAATCAGTTTTAGCGAAATTTCTTTAAACAAAATAAATGTACACATATTAGAAACACTATTATAAGCATAAATTACAAGATATGAATGTGTCCCAGTAGGAATGACTAGAATTTCTCCTAATGTTCTCCCGAGTAACTCTACTGTAACCTTGCTACAAAGTACAAACTATAATTTAACGGTGCCACAGATTTTTATAAGCTAATCCAGGCCAGAAAAAAAAAAAGCTGCAGAAATGAGGAAAAAAAATTGATTCACTATATATACAGTATACCAAAAAAAAATAAAAAATTTGATGCCATTTGGCATAATCAATCAGTAAAAGTTTGAGGTTTGCTACATGCAAATAAGAGGAGTCAACACATCATGTGAGTAATATACTGAAAAGTTTTCCTTCTTTTTTATTATCTAATTTCTTCAAGATACAACTAAAAAAAGAGATACCAAAGAGGTAAAAATAAGAAGCAAGGGCCATTATATCACCTCTACCAAAGAAGAATCGACAAGTGCAAATTTAAAGGAAATGTGAGAATTTTTAGAAGAAATGCCACTATGAGATGGATCCCATCACCAGAATGTAATTATTTTTACTCTCAATCAATTTTACAATTAGGCGTAAAATCAGCACACTTATGGCAGAATTGTGTAACAAAGGCTTCTAAGCACCCACAATTTACATTGTGCAATTACCAACAAGATAAGCTGAAGGCAAGATTAAGAGCAAAATACCTTGTGCTTTTACAGTGATCTATAAATTAATAGAGAGAACATTAAATACATGTGCAACAGTGTTCCCTTTAGCATCAGCTATTTCTTTGAGTTAAATATGTCAATACTGGATTAGTAGCGACCATTATTGGCCCCCCAATTGAGAATACACAGTTATACATATTCCCTTCTTTACACAACATTCCTTTAATTTCTGTCGCTGTCATGCTGGGTTCATCAAATTGCACAGTAAAGAATCAATAAATTCAGAGTTCAGAGTTCTACAAAATGTCTGGACCAGTCAAGAGTTGTGCAAAACGGACCAATCAAACTGAAACAAATCTCCCATTTGATAGGCAGGCATATAATTGCTTGTGAATTTGACATTGAAATTAATTTGTACGCAAGATGAAATAAGTCCAAAATAATTAACCGATAAGATAGTGGAATGAAACAACATATCTAACCATATATCAATTAATCCATTCCTAAGAGTACAGTACTTCATTTTAATCCCAAGGCAATGATTTCAATGATTTCCCCATTTCAAGAGTTTCCAAGTTTTCTCGTTTGTGAAATACTGGAAGATATGCATGGTACAACATTTGAAATTTAGAATTCAAATTTCAAATGTTAGTGCGAGTTTACACCCCCAAAAACCAACTTTATATACCCTAAGCCAAAGGGCTATTATTGGAGTCAAGTTGGATGCAACACAACTGCAAGTGAAAAAACAATGAAATCACAAAGAAAATTTAAACTAAATCCAGAATAACCAAATAATATTTCAAATTATAACAAAAAATAATCAGTAAAGAGGTACAAGACTTTAAAATTAATAGCGTAAGGAATTGCCCAAAGTAAATTAATTGATTATCTACATTCCAAGAAGCCATCTTCGACTGCTTTGGCACATCAGTCACTTGTCTTGCCACTTGTCTGCTCCATGAGATCTCTTGCATCTTCGTCTCGCCCCATTTTCAAAAGCAGTTCTAAAATTGGTGCAGAGGCAGCAAAATTGGCTTTCACCCCTTCTTGCTTCATTCTGTTCAACACGCACATAGCCTGATCTACTTTTCTGTTCTTTGCATATGCTGTCAGCAAGGAAGTGTAAGTCGAGAGATCTGGCACTACATGATTGAGTTGCATTCGATCTAAGATTTTCATCACATCATCGATAGTGCCATAATTTGCATAGCCAATAAGTAAAATTTCATATGATACAGTATTTGGTTTTATACCTCCCCTTACCATTAAGTCAAGCAACTTTTGAGCCTCCTTGGTTTGGCCTTGTTTGCACATAGAATCCATCAATGATCCATATGTTACCACATTCGGCAAAAAGCCTCGATCAACCATATCCTTGAAAACTCTAATCGACTCTTTCCAACTGCCTATCTTAGAATATCCATTTATAACACTATTGTATGTAATGAGATCAGGTGTGGCACCTTCATCACGCATATCATATAGTAGTTTTTCTGCCCTGTCAACTTCCCCCTTCTTACAAAGTGCATCCACAATTATAGTGCAAGTGACAGTGTCAGGCAGTAATCCCTTTGAAACCATCTCATTTAGCACCTTCTTTGCCTTTTCTATTTTGTTCATCTTGCAGAGACCATCTATCAGAGTACTATAAGTAAAAACATCAGGATCCTTTCCTCTAGAAATCATATTACATAACAACTCTTCTGCATTTTCAGTTTTCCCCTCCTTGCAAAGTGCATCTATGATGGTATTATAAGTCACAACAGTGGGATCATGTCCTTTAGAAACCATGGACTGCAGCATTTCCACTGCCTTGCCCAATTGCCCTTTCTTGCACAACCCATCCACGAGAGTATTATAGGTCACAACATTAGGTTGAAGTCCTTGAGAAACCATGTAGGATAGCAGTTCCTCTGCCTTCTCAGTATCTCCTTCCTTGCACAGGCCATTAATCAGCGAGTTGCATGTGACTACATTTGGCGCAATACCCTCTGAAAGCATTTGCTCAAACAAACTAAATGCTTTACCAATTGCCCCTTCTTTACAAAGACCATCAATCAGCGAGCTGTACGTAAATACATCTGGTGTAATACCCTTTGAGAGCATTTGGTCAAACAAATTAAATGCATTACTAACTGGGCCTTCTTTACAAAGGCCATCAATAACAGTGTTGTAGGATATCACGTTAGGTGTGCAACGCAGCTTTGGCATTTTGTATAGCAACATGGCTACGGCCTCACTAACCCTATTCTCAGAACAGAGGCCCTTGAGTAGAGGAGTGAAGATGAAAGCATTAGCTCTCTGACCCTCCTTAGTGAATCGCCCTAAGAACATCAACCCAAGTCCCAGATGATTCATACGGATACAGTAGCCGATCAAGACACTATAGGTGCAAACATCGGGTGAGGGTGAAACCCCTTTAGGTTGGGTTAAGCGGTTAAAGAGTGAAAAGACTATTGCATAATGGTTGTTCGAGTTCTTCATACGAGTTAAGGCTGTAAAGAGTTGATTAAAGGAAATGATGGACGGTGCCGGGCTCTTAGCGGCCAGCAAGCGATCAAAAAATTGAAGAGCATCTTTAATAGTAAGGGTGCCCGACCGACAATGTTCTCTTACAAGTGATTCCAGTTGGCGGGTCCCCATGAGAATGTGTTGGAATTGGTCACAACTCCACTTGTAGATGATTGAGTTGAGGCTGTTGGTAGCCTAACAAAATGCAGTGACCGCCCTTGTTCAACTATAATAGTGTCCTAAGAATTTATCAATACATTCCCTACAAAACATAAATGAAAGGATGGTGAATAAATTTTGCATAACATGACTGAGGCAATTGGTACCAACTAGATAGTACTAGTTAGGCATCAATCCAGTACATGATGTCCACCTTTGCCTAAATTGTTGAGGTAACATGCACTAATCGTAAGAACTATCAGAACCCTAATTACCTCATAAACTAGTAAATATTGAATTAAATTAGATGTATCCCACAGAATGGTACTCTTTAGAATGTTATCATTCTTTTTGTTCTTGTATGCTATATTTACTAAACTGGTTGTTGGTTCATAAATCATAACTAAACAATATAGTTGACAAATGACAAGGCAAAGGTGATTTTTGCACGGACTTTTGCTTCTGATTTTAAACAATTTAGGCTCTAACTCAACTTTTTAAAACGATAGAAGACAAAGTTTCATCTTTACTAATTTATAGGGTTAACAACTGCAATTAATTTGTTTTATGTGTTATTTGTCCACTTGGGAAATGAAAGCTAACTTACTTCCCAATGGAAAGGTTAAAACAATTGAATTCATGTAGTGTCTCTTTGGGGCAATTTATCAAGCACCTTGTGCACAGTCAGAGGACTCCTAAATTTTACAAATGCAAGATGAGTGGTCACCTTAGAATTGCTTGTAGAAGATGGAAGGTGCCAGTGCCAGTGCCAGGTACTTTCTTGCGTTAAGCAGGCGGTTGATATATCAAAGAGCGTGTTCAATAGTGAGGGTGCCCGACCAACAGCTTTCTTTTTACAAGTTATCCCTGTTATTTGGAGCAACAAAATTCCTCAGGAGCCTTTTAACAAACAGTTGCAGTGCAAGAGGGAGTTGCGAGAGGAGGTGAGCTGACGGCGGTGTGGCGCTGTGAGTAATTTTGTTGAGTGGGGGAACAAGTAGCTATAGTGGTATTTTCGTAAACTACCTCTGAGATATCTCACCGCGTTAGGGATAGCGCAGGGGCCAGTTATATTTGTGCTTTATGATTCGTGCATAACGGATTTTAACTGTTGATATTTTCCAGAAAGTCACGTCACGCGCGAGAGATATCTCCGAGGATATATGTGAGAGCTTCACCTTTTTTTTTTCATTTTTTATTTATGACTCAGATTACGTCGATAATTTTAGCGTCTTTTAGTTTGATTTGCGGAGAACAGCATTATCTGATTTTTGTTTTCAGCTAATTATCATTTATTGTACTTGGTTGATGATTGCGGTTATTATTTTTTTTTGTCAATCGAGTTTTTCAATCATTGCACATAATTATTATTAAGTTTTATTTGCTTTTCTTAATTCAAATTAGTCCACTGAAATTTTTCATTAATTTTTCACTACGTAAAACCTTACATTACATACTAAAGTCATCATTCATCAATTTTGATGTTATGTCAATTATTAGTTGACTAATTAAAATACCATTCTGAACCAATTTCAAAATATGAAGAAAATGATTGTAAAACTTTGATTGAAGGATGTGAAATATATAATTGTGGAGCTTATTTTGTTCATTGTACATAATTATTTTTTGCCAATTAAAATTTTCAATCAGAGGCTCCAAAGAAAATTCTTATTGACTAATTTGCATAGCCGGTAAGTAAAATTCTAATTGTCCTTTATGATTCGTGCATAACGTATTTGAGATATTTTCCAGAAAGTAACGCGCGGTGAGACATCTCCGAGGATGTGAGACCTTCACCCTTTTTTTATTTTATTTTATTTATGACTCAGATTACGTCGACAAACTTGACCTTTTATTAGTTTGATTTGCACAGAACAACATTATCTGATTTTCGTTTTCGGCTAATTATTATTTATTGTACTTGGCTGACGATTGCGGTTATCATTTTTTTTTTATCAATCAAGTTTAATTATTATTAAGTTTTATTTTATTTTCTTAATTCAAATTTTTTAATTAAGATTTTACTATGTAAAACCTTACATTACTTGCAAAAGAAATTCTAGTTGACTAATTAAATACTAATTTGTAAACCTCAAAAAAAAATTAAATACTAATTTGAACCAATCTCAAAATGTAAAGGATATCATTGTCAAGAAAAAGTAATTCTAGATTTAGTACTATGTCAAGAATGTTGAATGTGCAACAACTAATTTGAAAAATTATATCATATATAAGGATTAAATGTGAAAATGTTGCATCTTGACTATAGTAGATGCTGTGAGGAGTCAAATAGTAAGTTAAACAATGATTCATGTTTTCATTTATGTAAATTAAAAACTATTTTTCTTGATACTTCAAAGTTTATGATTTTTTTTTTAACTTCTAATTTCTTCAAGATATAACTACAAAAATTATTCCAAAGAGGGAAAATAAGAAGCAAGTGCCATTATGTGACCTCCCCTAAATAAGAACCGACGAGTATGAAATTGAAAGAAATGTGAAAATTTTTAGAAAAAAATGCCACTGTGATGTGGATTCCATCACCAGAATCACATGATTGTTACTTCTTACTAAAGCTTTTTTACAACAATGCTCATTCCTTGCTCCAGCAGCCATCTTTACAAATTTAACATATTAGTACTTAAAATGTTGAAGCAATTAAGGTTCTTAAGAGAAATAAAAATACATTTGCCTGATGAATTTCATCAATAGTATATGATAATTAGGATCATGAACTACATATGTAATCATATTTCAATTAATCCATTCCTAACAGGTATGCAAATAATCAGAGGGAGATTTTTAAGTTCTATAGCACAGGATCCGAAATTCATAATATCAAATATCATTTACCATGAATTGTAAAGACATGTCCAGTCTTTTTATAAAAGCAGTTTGTACCCATATTACCAGACCCCTCTTTTCAGAAAACTACATATATGATTGCCATTTGGACCATATGATTTCAATCGAACAGTACAGTACTTCATTTTAAGTGCCAAGGCAGAGGAAAAGTATAAAGGACAAAAACTTAATTTTGTGGCTTCTGTAATTAGTAAACATACACTAATGAATACATAAATACCTTTGGGACAGAGGTAGGAAGAGATCATTTGTAAGTAGTTTCCAAATGTTATCATTTCTCAAAGAGTTTGCATCTTTTAGTCCCTCTCTGTAAATTTCTCCAATGGCAAGGGCTGCATAGAAAAAATTAAGATGTTAGTTTTTTTCACTCAAGCAGCAGAAAGGAATACCTGATGAGCAATCTGGCCAAAGCAGAGGAAGTGTTGTGCACTATGCAATGTGCCAAGTTTAGGCATTTTATTAAACACCATGGCTACGGCCTCACTAATCCTATTCTGAGAACAAAGGCCCTTAAGTAGTGGATTGAAGATGTTAGGTTCAGGTCTCTGCCTGCCCTTAATAAATCGCCCCAAGAAAACCAAGCCTAGTCTCGGCTGATTCATTCGGATACAGTAGCTGATCAAGACACTATAGGTGCAAACATTGGGTGACGGTGAGACCCCTCCTGATTGGGTCCAGCGGTTGAAGAGTGAAAAGACAGTTGCATAATGGTTGTTTGAGTTCTTCATACGAGTTAAGGCTGTAAAGAGTTGGGTAAAGGAATAGATGGACGGTGCCGGGTTCTTAGCAGCCAACAAGAGATCAAAAAAGTGAAGAGCATCTTTAATAGTAAGAGTGCCCGACCGATAACATTCTTTTACAAGTAATTCCAGCTGGCGAGTCCCCATGGCCATGGGATGAAATGGTTACAACTCCACCTGTTTGTATCAGGTATAACTTATAAGACTAGGGGCAGCCTCAAAACTGCTTCTAGAATATGGATAGATACACCTACTTCTAGAGGTCAGCTGCAAGAGCCTTACTGAAGGTGTGCTACGATTTATCAAAGATTACCTACAAGATAAAACATGAAGGCATGGTGAATAGATTTTTTGCATAAAGGGCCCAAGTCTTGCAGGTCAGTACAATAAGTACCACACTAAGTACTGTTAGGTTATGCCCTGTTGTGTTACAAGGTGTTAGTAAAGGGCAGTAAAGTTCAAGTTGAACTCTGCCAAAAGGGCTTTTTGGTCATCTTTTCTTGCTAGGGATTTGATGAATGAGCAAAGTGATCTAAAGAATCAAGAAGCATCAAATGACTAAAAAGCTTGAAAACAATAAACACACTAAATGTAGCAAAAAAGCTGCATAGGAAACCCCTATTTACTAAATTAATTTTTCCTAATCAGTCCACTTATATACAAATTAACAAGCCTGTATTACGTGTGAAACAAACTTCAACATTAGATTCTAGTAATTAATTGGGACTGTTTTTGTTGACTTTTGGTTCACTTGACAAATCGGTGCATGGTTGAGGCTCTGCTAGAAGGGCTATAACCATCCCAAAAAGGTGATGCCTCTAGAATTGGTACAACAGGACTTATACCAGAGTCAAGGCCTCTTAAAATTTACAAATGACACCAACCTTACTTATGCCTCCAAGAAACCAATACTCTTAAGAAAGTGAATTAAACTGACTCAATTGAATGCTTAACATTGACCATGCAAGTACTGACCAGCACATGGAGGTACAAGGCATGATCAGCTAAGAAAAACTGGTAATGATTCTAATAACGGGAAATACTTGATCCAAAAATGAAACCCAGTTAAATGCATCCAAAAGTACAACCAGCTGCCTTCTCCATTCGTTGTTATTTTCCATTAGTTTGGCTCTAACCCCACTTGATGCATAATTTACCACATGTATAGGGGTCCTAACTGTAATCAATCTCTACCTTATTTCTCAAATTAATAGAAATAACAAAGAATAATTTCCCTTCAATGAATCAAAATTAGATCCCATACTGAAAAACTATTTGGGACATTTCATCAAGTAACTTGTGTGCACGATCAGGGATTCCTAAATGGTACATTCATGTTCACAAATGCAGTACAAATACAGATATTAAATTGAGGGAACCAAGAGTTCTCCACCCAGATCTATCAAAAGGCTAAATTTATGGAGTTAATGCAAATTACCTAAAGTTGCTGATGTATCAAGATATAATTTCACCACTATGCTTGCAAATTAATAATGATTCTGTTAAAGCGAAATACTTGGTCGAAATATGAATTAGTCTGACATGATAATTACGATATAATTTCACCACTTAGCTTGCAACCTTTCAACTATGCAGTAATAGCACAAATCCTAAATTTTTTGAGAACCCTAATAATATCATAAAACTAGTAACTATTTTAATAAACAGAATGGCACTCTGTGTGTGTTGTGATTCTCTTTTTTTTTTTGTATCCATGGACTTTTGCTTGTTCAAAAGTAATAGACAGTGATGCATAAGTACCACAATTTTACGGTCCTAAATGATACTCAATTTATGCCTTGTTTCTCAATTTGATAGAAACAGTAAAGAATATTCTCAATTTGATAGTGTAAGTCTCTTTGGGACATTTCATCAAGTAACTTGTGTGCACAGTCAGGGATTACCAAATGGTAAACTCATGTTCACAAATGTAGTACCAAATACAGAAGATCTTAAATTGAGGGAACAAAAGAGTTGAAGCTGCTTGGAGCAACAAAACTTCTCAGGAGCATTTTGACAAACAGTTGAAGTGCAAGAGAGACTTGAGAGAGGAGGTGAGCTGAGAGTAGAGAGGAGGCAGACAGGAGCTGAGAGGAGAGAACGAGGCGGCGATGGGGGGGAAGTACTTTGGTCAGATTTTAAAGCAACCCTTGCTTTAATCGGAAATGAAACAATACAACAAGAGATGCGGTAGGAGAAATGTTACAACAACTGATTTTAAAGCAAGAAGCTAAAAGCCCAATTAGGTCGGTAGAAGAAATCTTTTAATTTGATTGGCAATAACTTCAATTGGAGGCCCTGGGATGCTGAGAAGGAAGCCATCATCAATTTAATCGTTTTTTTTTTTTTCTGCTAATTATTGTACTGGGTCGGATATTTTATTGCATTCATTTCTTTAAATTTTTGTTCAATCAAGTTTTTCAATTATTAAACGTAATAATTTTATTAAATTTTAGTTATTTTTCTTAATTCAATTTGCCCTCTAAAATTATTAATTACGAATAAGTCTTGAATATTACGGAAAAATAATAAAATAATTGACAGGCTTAAATGAACAAGAGTTCTGAAACTTGACTAAAAACAATAATTGAGGGGCTTAGCAAACTCCTTTATTTTCAAAAGTAGCTTAGGAAAAAAAAAATATTAACTTTAGTTTACACTTAATTGTTCTGTGAAATCATACTACCTACTTTAGTTTACACTTAATTGGGTTCGAATCATCAGAAATAAAAGCTCCTCCCCAAACTGGGCCTCTTTGGACATTTATGGGCCTAATAAATTGACTAATAAAAACTGTTCAATACTAGATGATATAAATTTTGTTTACAATTTTATCTAATATTTTTTTTTATCTTTTATCTACTCCAATAGCACTTTAAAACCGTTCAAATCTAGATTTACATTTAATTTTCTCACGGAGCAAATTCTTTCTATACATTCGGTGTTCTTCAAATATGGTGCACCATCTCATTATTTTCATGATCTAATATCTGCAATAAACAAGAGATCAAATACAAATTATAAAATGACTAATGCCATTATAATATTATTGGTACTCAATTTATTCTTTGGTATTATGAACAGAGTTAAAAAAGGTTAAAAAAAAATCTTGACGGACATAATAAGCACCGTAATCTAAGTTCGAACAGTAATTAATACTTCTAACAAAAGTTATGCACTGCTCCATGTCGACATTGTTAATCAATTACTAATTTGTTTTCTAGTGTTTTTTTTTTTTCTACCTTGTATCATTTTCTAATTCCTATGCAAATTTACAATTTTCTATTCCCACCACCAAAAAAAAAAGAAAAAAGAATGAGATGAAAAAGAGACTCACATGGCAATGGTACACATATCGCGGTTCAGCCGTCGGGTCAAACGGAAACTTCTTGTCAGCCGATATTGACCTTAACTGTACCAAAATCCTTGTTACAACAATTTTCCAACCCTCTCATGTCGTACCACTTTGCGTTTTCTCATGGCATCTCTATCACCGGAGTCAGATGCCACATGGATGAATTTTATACGTCTTATCTATCTATTTATTTATTTTACGTCTTTAATGATGGTCAAAGGAGATGAATGGTTGTCTTAAGATTAATTTCATATGAGTTTAGTTAGCAATGTTGGGTGACAAAATGTTACAATTATAAGGTTTGAATGTCTCTTTTGCTTTTGATCAATGGCCAAATTCTCAAGATGACAACAATTATTACACGGCTAAACTCTCTTGCCGATTAAATGTTTTTGAGGCCAGTAACTAACAATTTTGCAAGTTGCAGCTCAAGTCCTTGCTCTTCAAAAACAAAGAATTCTTACAGAGATTTTGATTAGTCCCAAATCCTGAAACAAGATGAGTATTTATAGAGGATTTTCAAGGTAAATTTTGCAGTATCAAACAAATTAAAACAGTCAAATACTTTTTGGACAAATATTTCACCAAGTCTCATTCTACGGCAACTTGTAATAAAACGCCTCTGCAGTACTTACTAAGACATCCAGTGGCATTGATAAGACAACACATCATATTCACCAGTTTGATTAGTTGGCAAATACCAACGCATAATTGGAGCCCTCGATCTTTAATATGTAAATTTGTAGGGGATCGCACACAATGAACCCAATTTATAGAATATAAAATAAAAGTTGGGAGGATAAGATACATTAACTGGTAAAATCAAATAACGGCTCAAAGATCATTTCACAGAGAACTAAACATCACTCAAATCCAATAATAGAGTAATATGCACCAGAGCAATACAAGCCCTTCAGTTAAATAGAGTAGTGAAATGCCCAAATTACATAAAATAATTATCCAAATTCAAATGAGTTATCTTTAACCAAACTCAGCACTTCAATCATTAGTCATACTAATTGTCTGGTCCATTAGATCTCTCGCATCATCATCTCGTCCCATTTTCAAAAGAAGTTCTAAAACCGGTGCAGATGCAGCTAAATCGGGTTTCACCCCTTCTAGCTTCATTTTGTTCAGCACACTCATAGCCACATCTACTTTTCTGCTCTTAGCATATGCTTTGAGCAAGGAAGTGTAAGTAGAGAGATCTGGTGCTACATGATTGAGTTGCATTCTATCTAAGATTTTCATCACATCATCGATAGTGCCATAATTTGCATAGCCGATAAGTAAAATTCTATATGATACAATATCTGGTTTTATACCTCCCCTTACCATTAAGTCAAGCAACCTTTCAGCTTCCTTACCTTGTCCTTGTTTGCACAAAGAATCCATCATTGATCCAAAAGTTAACTCATCCGGCAAAAAGCCTCGATCAATCATATCCTTGAAAACCCTAATCGACTCTTTCCAACAGCCTAGCTTAGAATATCCATTTATAACACTAGTATATGTGATAAGATTAGGTGTGGCACCTAGATCAATCATATCATACAGTAGTTTCTCTGCCCTGTCAGTTTCCCCCCTCATACAAAGTGCATTGACAATTATATTGCAAGTCACAGTGTTAGGCAATATTCCCTTCGAAACCATCTCATTTAGTAACTTCTTTGCCTTTTCTGATTTGTTCATCTTGCAAAGCCCATCTATAAGAGTATTATAGGTTCGAACATTAGGATTTGTACCTCTAGAAATCATATTACATAGCAACTCTTCTGCGTTTTCAGTTTCCCCCTCTTTGCAAAGTGCATCTATGATGGTATTATAAGTCACAACAGTGGGATCATGTCCTTTAGAAACCATGGACTGCAGCATTTCCACTGCATTGCCTAATTGCCCTTTCTTGCACAACCCATCCACGAGAGTATTATAGGTCACAACATTAGGTTTAAGTCCTTGCGAAACCATGTAGGACAGCAGTTCCTCGGCCTTCTCAATATCTTCTTCCTTGCACAGGCCATTAATCAGTGAGTTGTATGTGACTACATCTGGCGCAATACCCTCTGAAAGCATTCGCTCAAGCAAACTAAATGCTTTACTAATTGCGCCTTCTTTACAAAGGCCGTCAATCAGTGAGCTGTATGTGAATACATCTGGTGCAATACCCTTCAAGAGCATTCGGTCAAACAAACTAAATGCTTTACTCACTTGACCTTCTTTACAAAGACCATCAATAACAGTGCTGTAGGAGATCACGTTAGGTGCGCAACCCAGCTTTGGCATTTTGCAGAGCAACATGGCTACGGCCTCACTGCTCTTGTTTTCATAACAGAGACCCTTGAGTAGCGAAGTGAAGATAAAAGCATCAGCTCTCTGGCCCTCTCTAATGAACCGTCCAAAGAAAACCAAGCCTAGTCTCGGCTGATTAATTAGAATACAGTAGCTGATCAAGACAATATAGGTGCAAACATTGGGAGACGGTGAGACCCCTCTTGATTGGATCCAGCGGTTAAAAAGTGAAAAGACAGTTGCATAATAGTTGTTGGAGTTCTTCATACGAGTTAAGGCTGTAAATAGTTGATTAAATGAATAGATGGATGGTGCCGGGTTTTTAGCAGCCAGCAATAGATAAAAAAAGTGAAGAGCATCTTTAATAGTAAGTGTGCCCGACCGATAACGTTCTTTTACAAGTAATTCCAGCTGGCGGGTCCCCATGGCCATGGGATGAAATGGTTACAATGGACAGGTACACCTGCAAGATTAGGGGCAACTTCAACACTGCTTCTAGAATATGTATAAATACACCTGTTTGTTTAACTTGGGTGGACAGAAATGTAGAGAGGTTAGCTGCAAGGGCCTTATCTACAAAACAAAAAAAATGAAAGAATGGTGAGTATATTTTGCATAAAATGCTAAAGTATTGCAGGTCAGTACAATAGGTACCCCACTAAGTACTGTTAGGTTATGCCCTTTTGTGTTAGGAGGTGTTATAAAGGGCAGGAAAGTTCAAGTCGTACTCTGCCAGAAGGGCTTTTTGGTCTTTTTTTTTTTGCTAGGGACTTGGTGAATAAGCAAAGTGTTCTAAAGAATCAAGAAACAACAAATGACTAAAAGCTTGAAAACAATAAATTAATTGTTTTCTAATCAGTTAATTCTCTTATACAAATTCACAAGCCTGTAGCCTATAGTACCCAAATTGACATTTGTAGCAGCTTCGCAATTAATTGTTAAACTGCAGTTGTTTCCTTTTCAGTGGCAAGTTGCAGGCTTTCGGTAATACCATTGCAAAATTGGTCAGAATTTATCAGACCAGACTAAGCAAATAAATTCAATGCCTTGACACTTTTAAGAGCTGATTTCAAACACAATTTAATGATTTACGGTCAGTTATAGGGTTCCAGTCAACCCAAAATAGAGAAAAAAGGACTTATACCAGTATGAAGATAATCGATCAAAGGAAGGTCTCGATCTAACGCCTCTTCCTCATCCCGGAGACTGCAACATTCAACATTCAATTTAGTTTTGCTTTTGCGACAAAAAGTTTAAGAAAAATAGAGACAGAACAGTTTACCTAAAGAGATGAGGCGACGCGACAGAGGAGAGGCGGCACACGGGAGAGTTGAGTAGAAAGAGGTGGCGAAGAGGGAGGTAGTCAGGTAGGGTAAGTAGAATAGAGAGAGGCGGCGAAGAGGGAGTAGAGACTGTAGAGTTGGAGCGGGAGGTGTGTGTGAGAGTAAGAGAGGGATGACACATGACAGAGATCAATCCGTCTGGGTCTGGGCTAAACAAACGGGTTAGAGTTTCAGCTGATAAACGGGCCGTCTCAAATCCCCAAAATTCAGCCCGTTTAAGAAAATAAAAATTCTGAAACTCGAGTATTACAAATATAGCTACACAAATAATACATATAATACTTGTACGCATCTCACCGTAATCCTTATAACATGCAAGTTAATGCGAAATTCCATCACTTTTTATTGCCTAATAATTAATTGTAAAATCAATTGTAGTTAATTAAAATTGTGAGATTTCTATTTACCAATAAGATAAGAAGAATATCAAACCAAAAGTGTATTAATTCAATGCTGCTCTGAGTACTATACATCTCAAATTACACCAAGAAGGAAGTTTGTGCTCAAACTTCCTCCATGCTGCATTAGAGACTTCTTTCACCGATTTGTGCAAAGTTGCCTCCATTGTTTGCTCCAGCTTGACTATTCTATTCTATGACCCATTTTCGTCTCAACCCATTGCCAAACTCTCTGTGCATACAACATGTAAACATTAGATAGATTGCTGATTCTGTGGTTGATGTCTGACACATGACACAACTAATCGTGCATTCAATCTTTCTTTTTACCAAAACATCTTGGTTTTACCATTTTATCATGATATTATTTTATTAAATATTAAATTAAATAGTTCATTCGTTGGAATTCCTATAGCGTTTTATGCATACTCATACCGTTTCTAATTTTCCTTTTTGGATTATTTTTAGGGTTTTTCTTCCATGTTGAGATACAATTTAGGACGAAAATATTACTTTGTCATGTAGCGTTGTTTCCTCGTGTTCCCTGGTCTTTCTTTAACTTTTCTTCACAATTTTAGTTTGTGAAATAATAAAAAATGAGTTGAACAATTCGACCACGTCCTCTCCCAATTTTTTTTAAGCGCCTAAGTAACTTTTTCATCTAAAATGTATTTTTGAATTGCCTAAAATTGTGCGAGGCTAATTTTGAAAGCAAAGAAATATTTGAGTTCCTGCCATAAGCAAGACTTTACATAAGAATATTATAGTTGGATCAATTTGACTGTTTGAAGAGGTAGTTCATAAATTGACTGTTTGGATCAATTTTCTAAGAAAATTACGCTGATTTATTTAGAAAAAACCAGTGTAAAATTCATAAAGACCAAGTCCTCCAAAGAAAATAACCTAGCTCTCCAAAGCAAATCGAATCAGCGTTTGCCACGGGCTTCCCCTAAAAAAAAATAAAAAATAAAATAAAATAAGACAAAAATCAGCGTTTACCAGAATATGACAATGTCATAATTTATAAAGACTTCGAATTGTAAACACAACATTTGTAATTACTAGCAATGACAACCAACCAAATTTACATACCAAAGCAATAGTAAACAACAAATACTAGCTGGTTCATTCCAAGCATAATCAAGTAAATAGAAAGCACACATTAAAACAATAAATAACTTAATTAGCAAACATATTCATTCCAAGGATGCAAAAGTTACAAAAAACATATTTTAATTTAAAAGGCCAACAAAATTTTAAAAAACAAAAGGTAACAACTACAGTACTAATTCCCAGCAGAACAAATAAAATTGGACAGATATTTCACAAAGTCTCATTTCTACTACAACTTGTAATAAAACGCCTCTGCAGTACATACTAAGACATCCAGTGGCATTGATGATACAACACATCATATTGACCGGCATTTGCTTAGTTGGCAAATACCAACGTTTAATTGGAGCCCTCTTTATTATGTAAACTTGTAGGGGATCGCACCCAATGAACCCAATTTATAGAATATAAAATATAAGTTGGGGAGGATGATTTCAAAGAGAATTAAAATAATGGCTCAGCTATCATTTCAAAGAGAATTACAAGCCCTTCAGTTAAATAGAGTAATGAAATGCCCAAAGTACATAAAATGATTACCTAGTTTAAAAAAAGCAATCTTCAACCAAACTCAGCACTTTAATCATTTGTCTTACTAATTGTCTGCTCCATGAGATTTCTTGCATCATCATCTCGTCCCATTTTCAAAAGCAGTTCTAATATTGATGCAGAGGCAGCTATATCGGGTTTCACTCCTTCTTGCTTCATTCTGTTCAACACACACATAGCCTGATCTACTTTTCTGTTCTTTGCATATGCTTTCAGCAAGGAAGTGTAAGTCAAGAGATCTGGCGCTACATGATTGAGCTGCATTCTATCTAAGATTTTCATCACATCATCGATAGTGCCACAATTTGCATAGCCGGTAAGTAAAATTCCATATGATACAGTATCTGGTTTTATCCCTCCCTTATACATCAAGTCGAGCAATTTTTGAGCTTCCTTGATTTGGCCTTGTTTGCACAAAGAATCCATCATTGATCCATAAGTAACCTCATCCGGCAAAAAGCCTCGATCAATCATATCCTTGAAAACTCTAATCGACTCTTTCCAACAGCCTAGCTTAGAATATCCATGTATAACACTAGTATATGTGAAAAGATCAGGTGTGGCACCTTTATCAAGCATATCATACAATATTTTCTCTGCCCTGTCAGGTTCCCCCCTCTTGCAAACTGCATCCACAATTATATTGCATGTCACAGTGTCAGGCGATATTCCCTTTGAAACCATCTCATGCAGCAACTTCTTTGCCTTTTCTAATTTGCCCAACTTGCAGAGCCCATCTATCAGAGTACTATAGGTTCGAACATTAGGATCTGTACCTCTAGAAATCATATTACATAGCAACTCTTCTGCGTTTTCAGTTTCTCCCTGCTTGCATAGAGCATCTATGATGCTATTATAAGTCACAACATCGGGATCATGTCCTTTAGAAACCATGGACTGGAGCATTTCCACTGCCTTGCCCAATTGCCCTTTCTTGCACAACCCATCCACGAGAGTATTATAGGTCACAACATTAGGTTTAAGTCCTTTAGAAACCATGTAGGACAACAATTCCTCTGCCTTCTCAGTATCTCCTTCCTTGCACAGGCCATTAATCAGTGAACTGTATGTGATTACATTTGGCACAATACCCTCTGAAAGCATTCGCTCAAACAAACTAAATGCTTTACTAATTGCGCCTTCTTTACAAAGGCCGTCAATCAGTGAGCTGTACGTGAATACATCTGGTGCAATACCCTTTGAGAGCATTCGGTCAAACAAACTAAATGCTTTACTCACTTCACCTTCTTTACAAAGACCATCAATAACAGTGCTGTAGGAGATCACATCAGGTGTGCAACCCAGCTTTGGCATTTTATTGAAAGCCATGGCTACAGCCTCACTAATCCTATTATGAGAACAAAGGCCCTTAAGTAGTGGATTGAAGATGCTAGGTTCAGCTCTCTGCCCGCCCTTAATAAACCGCCCCAAGAAAACCAAGCCTATTCTCGGCCGATTCATTCGGATACAGTAGGAAATCAAGATACAATAGGTGTAGATATTGGGTGAGGCAGAGACCCTTCTAGGTTGGGTCAAGCGGTTAAAGAGGGCAAAGACAGTTGCATAATGGTTGTCCGAGTTCTTCATACGAGTTAAGGCTGTAAAGAGTTGATTAAAGGAATAGATTGATGGTGCCGGGTTCTTAGCGGCCAGCAAGTGATCAAAAAATTGAAGAGCATCTTTAATAGTAAGGGTACCCGAGCGACAATGTTCTTTTAGAGCTAGTTCCAATTGGTGGATCACCATGGTCGTGTGTTTCAATTGGTCAAAACTCCACTTGTAGATGATGATTCACTTGAGGCTGTTGGTAGCCTCAGAAAATAAATGGGGTCCTAAAAATTAATCAATACATTCCCTACAAAACACAAATGAAAGAACAGTGAATATAATTTTGCATAACATGGCTGAGGTAATAGAAATCAGAACAATACTAGTTAGGCATCAGTCCAGTACGTGATGTGCATCTTTGTTTAATAGTGATGTACAATGCAAATAGTCAAACACGAATAGAAGAAGTTTTTCAGGTTGGTACAATTTCAATCAGATCAGCTACCATTACTGCTGGGTACTACCAGATGCCTTTTTTTTGTGTTATACAGTGTCATAATCATTCGTTGTATTTTTTATCCATACTAAGATGGGCTTGGTTGAGGGAAGTGAAGGTCAAGTTGGGCTCTTCCCGAAGGGTATTTTGATCATTTTTTCTGGTTAGGGATTTTGTCTGTGATAAGGCAAGGAATGAAGAAGCAACAAGAGACTCAAAACTTGAAAAATAATAAATCATAGTATCAGACTAAATGTAGCTAAAGGCTAAATAGAGAACTCCCTATTAACTTAATTATTGTTGCAGCTCGATACTCTTATAGCAGTAATTACTGAGCTTGCAGTGGTCCAAATCAGACAAATTTTGACTTCGTGAACCAGATTTTAGTAATTACTTGGATCTTTTTGTGTTTGCCTCTCACAAATTAGGAAAAAAGAATCCTAATACCATCATAATTTATGTCCCAACAAACTAATTCCTCCTCATGGAGATAATTAAACGAAAGAAAACTAAAGATCAAAATTAACCTTACAAATTGGATATGTGGCAGCAGATAGTGTGCATGCACAGTGATAACCAGCACATGTCGGTACCAAACTTGATCAGCTCAATTGCAAAATAACCTGAGATTGGAATCCTTGATTGGAAACTGGTACTGTATCCTGCTCGTAAAGAAATTTTTCTTTAGAGAATACTTTATCAAATAATGAATTGCCTTTACATTATTTAATTTATTATTATGTCATTATTATGCTTGTAAACTTCAAACTAAGTTTAGATGCTGTGAGGTAACATGCACTAATCCTAAGAACTATCAGAACCCTAATTACCTCATAAACTAGTAAATATTCAAATAAATTAGATGTATCCTTCAAAATGGTACTCTTAGTGTGTTCTTATTCTTTTATTTTTTTGTATTCAATATTACTAAACTGGTCATTGGTTCATAACCTAAACCACTATTTTCCTTCCTAAATAATCGAGCTTCACTTATAGTCGACAAGGCAAAAGATGCCTTTTGCATGAGCTTTTGCTTCTTAGTTTCAACAATTTAGGCTCTAACTCAACTTTCTAAAAAAGATACAAGAGAAAGTTTCATAATTACCAATTTATAGGGTTAACAACTGCAATTAATTAGTTTTATGTGTTATTTCTCCATTTGGGAAATGAAAACTAAATTACTTCCCAATGGAAAGGTTCAAACAATTGAATTCATGTACTCTCTTTGGGACAATTTATCAAGCACCTCCTCGTGCACAGTGAGAGGACTCCTAAATTTTACAAATGCAGTACCAAATACAGGACCAAGAATTTGAGGGGAAAAAAACACCATAATCAATCCAGGTGCTAAATTACTGGCCTAAAGGAAGTGGCAGAGGTGTTACCATGGTAAAGAGAGACTAGTATGTCTTCTTCATTCTTGCATTTCAGAGAACATGGTTTAAAGAGAGACTTGAAAACGTGTACGAATCGTAGCAATCAAAATCTGCTGCTGGAAGCGAGAATATATCTCAAGAACATTTTCACAAACACTTGACATGCAAGAGAGTTCTATTATACCACTTTGAAGAAGGAAGAGAGAGTAGCTGGGGATTGGGGTAAGAGAGGAATTTGTAGCTCAGAATGGTATTCCTAGTGTGCGTAAGATGACTAAATAGGTTGGTGGCTCATATAGTTGACTACATTGCAATGCATCCCAAGGATTAATCAGGTGTTTGTACAAGTATACAATGGCCAATTTTCACAATAACCCAACTTTTTAATAAAATAAATAGTGGATGGTGATGCTTAACTTAATTTATTACCAGATTTATAGGGGTCATAACTGTAATCAATTGGTTATATGCCGTGTGGGTGTTAGGGTACTTCCCATCCCATGAAAAGACTTGACATATTGAATTCAAGAGTGCAACGTCTGAGGACATTTTGCCAAGCAACTTGCATGCATAGTCACCACGGTCTACAAAGGTGCTAAATTTCAGGTCTAAATGTAAAGCACCTAAAGAATCACTTACCACAGTTAGGGAGAGCCTAGTCTGTCTTGATTCATTTGGAAGAGCAACAAGTATAACACGTGGTGCTTGGAGCGACAATACTTCTAAGGAGCATTTTGACAAACATTTGGAGTGCAAGAGAGTTTTGAGAGAGGGGGTAAGATGACAGCAGAGGAAAACAAGAGTTGCGGTGGGGTGCTGGGAGCCTGGGAGTAATTTTAGTTCAGTGGGGGAAGAAGTTAGAAGTAGAGTGGTAGTTTCGTCCGATTTGAAAACGGCTCTTCCTTTGATCGGAATGAAGCACACATGTATCCCTAAAGTAACTCAATTTTTGGATTTGGATCCGGACTGTTCGATCTTCTCTGGCACGAATATTAATGGAACCCCGTGCATTCCAATTCGGTCCGACCTTGCACTCCAATTTTGGGTTACTTCAGGATCCGGTCCCGAGAATTTGGCGTTTTGCTTTGACTTAATTCGAAAATTTGGTTGCGTCCAGTTCTTTCAATTTTTTGTTCAATCATTTTCTATCTATTTCTAAAATTATTTTTTATTCAACTTGACCCTATGAAATTATTCACTAAGACTTAATTTTTTTTAAATCTTACATTATTAGTTAAAGTTCTAAACCAGACTTTATTTTTATTTTATATTTGTAATTACGATGGATGATGAAACGAAGTTGATTTACGACATGTACTAACAAGTCTGAATGCTGATTTTTTTTTTTGTGTCACCACCCTTTTGTTCCCCTTTATCAATAACTATTTCAATCATTAATCAAATAACTATTAGTAGCCCTGGCACTTCTGGTGTTCTCATCAATAAATTTTGAAAATTTGACCTCCATCTTTTTTTGAAAAAAAAAAAAAAAAAACTATTAACAGAAGCATGAAGAAATTTACACAAAGTTTAAATCTAACACCTTAGTGAATTCCTCTTTCTATTTGAAAGAAAAATTGGGTTTTGATGAAAATTTGAGTTTTGATAAAATTTTCATTAAGTCGGTCTCCCCGTTTTGCTGCGACACTTCAAACTTGCTTCTTTATTTTGTATAATTGCATGTTAGTTAGTGAAAATCCATATTGTGTTCAAACATTGTAAGTGACATTTCGAAGAGAAACATCAAGTTTAATTATTGTTAGCAAACGCATTCATGTGTCGCAGATTCGAAATCCGAATAAGAAAATCTCTCGTGGTAATAAATATATGGTTGTGTGGCTTGATCTTTACTAAAAAAGAAACATATTCATGCATCTATTTGTAACAAACGAAATAAGGCTGTGTTAACATCATGCACATGTTTGCAATGCATATCGGCTTCAACCATGCTATTTTGTCTATGATATATCATATATCAAAGGTCGATGGATTCTTTGAACCGTACACTTTAGTTGTAATGTGATTTAAATTCGTATAGATACTGTACTTCAGTTAATTGAAATGAAAAACTATTAAATTATGAAAGGAATTAATTCCGTCCAACAAAATTAAATTCAATGGTTTTTAAAATAAACATTTAATTCTAGGCTTAATTTATACTTAAAAGGCCCAAAAAAACCTTTGAAAAGAAAATTGCTCCCAGCCCAAGTAACTAACCCAATTCAATTAGATGGAAACAAGGGAACCGCATAGCTTCTCTACTGGAAGTCTGGAACCCCACTCTCTCAACTCTCTCTTGCACTTCAACTGATTGTCGCTTGGAAGTTGGAACAAGTACCCCTCTCTCTTTTCATTTTAACGCTGCCAAATCCCCCCAATACTTCATTGGAGCTCCTACTACACCATCGCTGCCTCCTCACAACTCTCTTCCCCCCAATCCTCAGCTCCCCTCTCATCCTTTTTCAATGTGGTGTAATACAATTCTCTTGCACATCAACTGTTTGTGAAAATGCCCCTGAGAGATATTCTTGCTTCAAGCAACAGATTTTGACGGCTAAGCTTTATACATGTTTCTAAACCAGCTCTCAACCTTTTCTCTGAAATGCAAGAATGAAAAAGTTCTCTTCAACCATGGTAACACCTTTTGCCCTCCTATGCTGGTTCCTTTATAGGTGACTTTTCAGATATTATGGTGACTTTGGTTTTTTTTTTTTTTTTTTTCTCAAATTCCGTTAATTCGGTGTCCCGTATTTGGTACTGCACTTGTGTGATTTAGGAGTTCTCTAACCGTGCGCGTAAGTTGCTTGATAAAATGTCCCAAAGTCCAAAGAGATATTACTGTACGGATTCAATTTTGTGAACCTTTCTGTTTTGAAGTATCATTTAGATTTCATTTCCCAAATGGGTAAATAACAAATAAAACCAATTAATTGCAGTTGTGAAGTTTGATTTTTTAGGAAGGAAATAGGGGTTTAGGTTATGAACCACAACAACCAGTTTAGTAAGGTTGAATACAAAAAAAATAAGAGAATGAGAGAACACTAAGAGTACCATTCTGAGGGATACATCTATAGTTGTATTTATTTCAATATGTACTAGCTTATGAGTTATTAGGGTTCAGATAGTTCTTAGGATCTGTGCAGGTTATCTCACAACATCTAAACTTAGTTTTAATGTTACAAGCATAATGGTGGTATTATATTTTAACGAATCATGTAAAGGCAATTTATTATTAGATCAAATATTTTCTTAAACAAAATTTCTTTATGAGCAGGTTACAAGACCAGTTCCAATCAAGCACAGTTATCTCAGGTCGTTTTGAGCTGATCAAGTTTGTACCGGCATGTACTGGTCATCACTTTGCATGCGCAGTATCTGCTGCCACAGATCCAATTTGTAAGGTTAATTTTGATCATTAGATTTCTATCATTTAATTATCTCCAGTAGGAGTAATTGGTTTGTTGGGTCATAAATTAGGCTGGTTATTATAATCCTTATTCGTAATTTGTGAGAGGCATCGACTCTGGTATTTGTTCACTCATACCAAACCTGTATGCCTCACCTTTATAGTATGGTATAGGAATTATTTCTAAGATCCTCAATATAGCACCAACTTGTAAATTTGGCAAAAAACAGTTGTAAGGTCAATTTTGAACCTCTGGTTGGTAATTTTTGTCGTCTTCTTAAAGAATAAAGAGTAATTAGTTTGTTGGGGCCATAAATTCGGCTGGTGTTCCAATGTTTATTTGTAATTATGAGATGCATCAACTCTCTTATTGGTCAAGCTGTATCATTTCTATTTCTAGAGGCCTGAGCTTCTTACTATGGTATCAGGAATTATAGTTTAGATCCTAAATTGTATCCAGTAGTTAATTGTAGCCTAATAGCATGGTAGCTGATCTGATTGAAATCGTGCTTGTCAATACCAGGTTGTAAAATTAAAAAGTGACTTCACTACCGATCTTGCACCTGAATGAACCATCTCCAACTGGAGTTGTGACCATTTCAAATACACCTCCATGGGGATTCGCCAATTGGAGCTGGCTGTAAAAGAACGCTGTCGGTCGGGCACTCTTACTATTAAAGATGCTCTTCAATTTTTCGACCGCTTGCTGGCTGCTAAGAGCCCGACACCATCCATCTATTCATTTAATCATCTGTTTCAGGCCTTAATTCGCATGAAGAACTCAAACAACCATTATGCAGTTGTCTTTTCACTCTTTAACCGCTTGACCCAATCTAGAAGGGTCTCACCGTCACCCAATGTCGTTACCTATACTATGTTGATTGACTACTGTACTCGAATGAATCGGCCTGGACTTGGGTTGATTTTCTTTGGACGGTTCATTAGGCAGGGCCAGAGAGGTGATGCTTACTTCTTCAATTCGCTACTCAAGGGCCTCTGTTCTGAGAATAGGATTAGTGAGTCCGTAGCCATGGTGTTGAACAAAATGCCTAAGCTGGGATGCAGACCTTACGTGATCTCCTACAGCATTGTTATTGATGGCCTTTGTAAAGAAGGCGCAATTAGTAAAGCATTTAGTTTGTTTGACCAAATGATTTCAAAGGGTACTACACCAAATGTATTTACGTACAGCTCATTAATTGACGGTCTTTGTAAAGAAGGGGCAATTAGTAAAGCATTTAGTTTGTTTGAGCGAATGCTTTCAGAGGGTATTGCGCCAAATGTAGTCACATACAGCTCACTGATTAATGGCCTGTGCAAGAAAGGTGATACTGAGAAGGCAGAGGAACTGTTGTCCGACATGGTTTCTAAAAGACTTCAACCTGATGTTGTGACCTATAATACTCTCGTGGATGGGTTGTGCAAGAAAGGGCAATTGGGCAAGGCAGTGAAAATGCTCCAGTCCATGGTTTCTGAAGGACATGATCCCACTGTTGTGACTTATAATACCATCATAAATGAACTTTGCAGGCAGGGGGAAACTGAAAACGCAGAAGAGTTGCTATGTAATATGATTTCTAGAGGTACAAATCCTAATGTTCGAACCTATAATACTCTTATAGATGGGCTTTGCAAGATGAACAAATCAGAAAAGGCAAAGAAGTTACTAAATGAGATGGTTTCAAAGGGAATATCGCCTGACACTGTGACATGCAATATAATTGTGGATGCAGTTTGCAAGAGGGGGGAACCTGACAGGGCAGAGAAACTATTGTATGATATGCTTGATCAAGGTGCCACACCTAATCTTATCACATATACTAGTGTTATAAATGGATATTCTAAGCTAGGCTGTTGGAAAGAATCGATTAGGGTTTTCAAGGATATGATTGATCGAGGCTTTTTGCCGAATGAGGTTACTTATGGATCAATGATGGATTCGTTGTGCAAACAAGGCCAAAGCAAGGAAGCTGAAAAGTTGCTTGATTTAATGGTAAGGGGAGGTATAAAACCAGGTGTTGTATCATATCGATTTTTACTTCTCGGCTATGTAAATGATGGCAATATTGATGATGTGATGAATATCCTAGATAGAATGCTGCTCAATCATGTAGCACCAGATCTCTCTACTTACACTTCCTTGCTCAAAGCATATGCTAAGAGCAGAAAAGTAGACGCAACTTTGAGTGTGCTGAATAGAATGAAGCAAGAAGGGTTGAAACCCGATGTAGCTGCCTCTGCACCGGTTTTAGAACTGCTTTTGAAAATGGGACGAGATGATGATGCGAGAAATCTCATGGAGCAGACAATTAGTAAGACAAATGATTGAAGTGCTGAGTTTGGTTGAAGATTGCTTTTTTGAATTTGGGTAATCATTTTATGTACTTTGGGCATTTTATAACTCTGTTTAACTGAAGGGCTTGTACTGCTCTGCTGCATATTACTCTATTAACAGATTTAGTTGATGTTTAATTCTCTTTAAAATGATCTTTGAGCCATTATTTTATTTGACCAGCCAATGTATCTCATCCTCCCAACTTATATTTTATATTCTATAAATTGGGTTCATTGTGTGCGATCCCCTACAAGTTAACATAATAAAGAGGGCTCCAATTAAACGTTGGTATTTGCCAACTAAGCAAACGCGGGTCAATATGATCTGTTGTATGGTCAATGCCACTGGGTCTCTTAGTAAGTACTGCAGAGACATTTTATTACAAGTTGTGGTAGAAATGAGACTTTGTGAAACATTTGTCCAATTTGATTGTTGTACTTTAGTTTTTACCTTTGGTTGTTGAACATTTTGTTAGCCTTTTGACTTAAAATATGCTTTTTTGTAACTTCTGCATCCTTGGAAGGAATATGTTTGCTAATTAAGTTATTTATTGTTTTAATGTGTGCTTTCTATTTACTTGATTATGCTTGGAATGAGCCAGCTAGTATTTGCTGTTTAATATTGCTTTGTTATGTTGTGCTTACAATGGGAAGCGTCTTTAAAAATTATGGACTTGTCATATTTAGGTAAAATCCGATTCGATTTGCTTTGGACGGCTTGGGTTTTTTCTTTGGAGGACTTGGCCTTTATGAATTTTACACTGGTTTACATTTCGAAAGTATGTACAAGTGCAATTTTTTTAATTTACTTTGGAGGGCAAGGTTTTTTGAATTTGCTTTTTGAATTTGTTGTTTTATGTTTCAGAATTTTGCACTGTTTCACACTTGAGTAGCTGGTTGCCGTAAGATTTGGAATCCATTCCTCTTTGGTGCTGAACTCAGCATAACTTGCCTTTTGATCCAATTTACGTGCTGATACCGCTGGTACCACTATTATTAGCTAGATGAGAAGGGTTTAATGTGTTTGAGTTATAAACCACTTAAGATTCATGTTATTGTTGTCAGTCTTAGTTGATATGGTACGAGGTGCCTTATAGTACTGACTAAAGTCTTCACCTGTGAAAGATGCTCTTGGTCTTCCTCCCAATAGTCTCTTATAAAAAATCACTACTGGTTTTTTCGTCTTATTTAATTGTACTCGTGTGAATTACTAGAGAATGCTTCTTAATATGATGATATATATATGCCAGAAAAGTATTTAGGGGGCCTAGTACTGCAGGACAGAAGTTAAAAGCTGTTTTTTTCATGTGGGTCCTTCCCTTTTTCTTGAGTGTAATTTGGCTGTTATTTTGGTTTATAGTTTCTGACAGTTTGATAATGGAAAATGGTGTAATTTTAAAATGTGTGCATCAAATTGTTTTTGATGGTTGAAACTATAAATTTCTTCATCTTTATTTTTGCATTAAGTTCCTTCATCTTTATTTATAAATTCTTTCATCCTCCGAATTATGCATTGTTCTGGGCATCTCAATTTTCCTCAGAAGGGGACAACTTTGTGTGGCATACAGTGAAGTGATGAGTAGAATAAAGCATTCGCACGGGTTCGAATAAGTTGTTTGAAATTTAAGACTTTGTTCCACTAGAAATTGAGGAACTAATTAACTTATGTATAGTATTATTTGTAATTTCCTTACATTTACATAATGTTGATTCTTTCGTGGGTTAGTTTGAATGGATGATAGAAATTTCATAAACATATATATGTCATCTCCAAATAAATCTATGTAATGTAATTAACTGTAAATTAACAAATAATTCAAGAGTGTTAAAAATTGCACATAATTATATATAAACGGAGCTATGCTAAAGTGTTAAAAATTATTCGAGTAAAAAATAAGAAAAAAAAATGATAGTTTTGAGTTTAAATTTAAAACGTATAATTTATTTCTTCGAATTACTGTACTTGACTATTTTGTTAGAATCTTTATGTGGCATTAGCTTTGTTGTTAAACATATAGCAGGTGGTGAGGACTAAAAGTATTGCTTTGAACTTTCGATTGGCATTGACTTGCTATACATGTGATTTGTGCGCATATGTATTTGAGCACGTGCCCGGTGCCTCGCGTGGCTTGTCTTGCAAGAGTAGTAGGACACGTGTCGCTTGGCAGCGAAAGTAGCGTTTTGAATTTCTGTGGCACAAACTTTACAAATTATACGCAACATGAATTATTTCTGAGATTACCACTTGACTTTTGCTAAAAACATATATTGAACTTGAAAATTAATTAACAATCGGCAGAAATTAGTTCAATTCACAGTAAATTTCTCAAATATTAGTTCATTATTTTTGAAGTGTCCTTGAATTTAGAAGACATGATTCCCAGTTTCAACATTAAATTAACATTTCGCAATAATTTTTTTACCTGTCTAGTATAACAGATGCCTATATTTTATAATAGAAGCGGTGTATTAGTTTTAATCAAATGTTTTTGAGGTTATATTATAAAAAGTACAAAATAAATTAGGATTCAAACTATTAGTTATTTTCTTTTGTATGTGTTTTGAGGTGATCATGTCTTTTAAGTTGAGGTAATGCAATATTTATGTGAAAGCATCGTAAAAGTATTTTCTGGTCATCAAAACATAATGTTTGTACATACATGATATAAACAATATAAATGTAATGATAATTGAATATGTTGTGATGATCTATTTATATGAAACATCAAAATCCAATCATTCTTGCATAAATATGGAATCATATTATTTCAAATTCAATTCTTGCCAACTTTTAAGATATTAGAGACAATCAATTTAGAAAGTAACCATTACAGATATGACAGTGCTAAATCATGTCAAGCCGAAAGTTAATCCATCTATATATTAAATTTTTTTATTTTATTAATTATAACATTCTGCATATTATGGTTAGTTGTCAACAAAATGAGAATTATATACTTAAGGAAAAAGCGTTTTTGAATCTACTATTCAATCTGATGGTTCTAGGAACAGACGTGAGAATTTTGGCAGTCCATGTTCTGTTATAATTTGACAGTTGACTTTTGATTTTTGATCGATAATGGGTATTATTTGTAATGGTATTTGTAATATTTTTTTCTTATATTTTTCCATTGCCATATTTTTTTTATAATAAGCATGTATAAACAATAAATGACAATGCAAAAAATTGTTTTATGTTTTTTTGTTATGTTTTTGTTCTTACCTTCATTATATTTTTTTAAGGGTTTACTCGTTACAATCGCAGAATTAAGTTAACAGTTTAATTTTTTTTTTATATATATTGTAGCATATAGTAAGTAAATTGATTAAATGTTTATTTCAATAAATAATGATTATGTTTATACATAGTATTAAACATAATTGTTTGTGTCCGTAGTTTAGCCTTATTTTTCGAATGATTAAATTAGAAATTAGAAAATAATCTCACAATTCAGTAGACATTCATAAACTAAATTTGCGCTGTGGTTCCTTTAACTTATAATACTAAACAGTATTAAATTTGAGTTGTAAGGCAGATAATTAAGTTGATATATCTACTTAAGAAAAATAATTCCGTAAGCCTTGTAGTACGTCTATACAGGCCTATACAATTTGTACAAATCTCTCTTATAAAAAAGGAAAAAAATATTAATTAGTTTGTAATTAAATCGATCGACCGTACGTCAGACCATTCGTAAGTCATAAATAGTTCAGTAAAGATCCGACCAAAACAGTTAACTTTGATTGTTTGTTTATAATTGAGTTGTTTGTTGACCATGGTCAAAGTCAAGGTATTTCTTTTTCTTTTTCTTTTTTCCTTTTAATGCCATCCATATTATATTTTTGCGAGATTGACGGATAAAAAAAGAACTTCTAACTCGTGACTTGTTCGATCGAGATCAGTTCAAAATGAACTAATTATTATTAATTAGTTCGTTTTGATTCAAATTTGTTATATCACGAGTTCAGTTTAAATCAAACTCAACTCGGTTCGTTCCTCAGTCGTTGTAAGAAAATTATGAAGCCTTTTTCTTTTTGACTCTTCCATTGTAATTTTTTATGTTAATTATGAAACTCGTTGTAAAAAGAAAATAATTCTCATTGGCTTATAATGTAAGTCAGTAAAATTCTTTGATCTATATATGCATGACTCATTACAGTAGCTCGTGATTAGTTTGGCTACAACCTAACTCAACTTGGCTTTTTCGGACATGAGCCAGGTCCAAATTTTGTCTAATTAATTCTATTTGACTATATATGTTAGTTGAATAAAATTAGGGTGTGATGTGTTTATCAGGAGGGATTGATGAACATATTTTCAAAATATTAATATCGGATTAATTTCGATTTACGAATCTAAATGATTGAAATTCAAATACTTGTGAGTGATGTATGTGCATGCAAGAATTTTAAACTTTCGAATTTATTTAGTACATAGTTAAACGGTAAAAAAAAATGATGAAAAATCAATACATAAAATAATAAAAAAAAATTCATAAAATTTTCATTGTTTTGACTACTTGACCATATGCTAAATAAATTCAAAACTTAAAAATATTTGCATGTACATGTATCACTCACGAAGTATAGGGATTTCAACGGTTTAGATTTATAGTTCGAAGTCAATTCGATATTCTTTTGAAGGTGTGCTCACTAACTCCTCTTGGTGACCATATCACACTCTAGTTTTGTTCTATGTTCGTTTACAACTCTACAAATTACTGTACTTTTACAAAGACAGACATTTAGCCATTTAAAAAAAAAAAAAAGGTGACGATTAAATTTTCAAACTTTAAATATTTATAAAAAAATAAATGCATACATTTAATTATACCAAATTATATGTGCTACGTACGCTTCATGCTCAATCTGCGCGCACATATATTTTTTGTTTCTTTATCTTGGAATTTTGTTTTTTTTGCCGGTTATTATCGATTTGTGGTAATTAGAAATGAAATAAGTTTGTTATATTCTAATTCAGACATATAAAAACACTTGCACAGAGTAATATTTCTACATTACCCATTTCACATTGTGTTTGAGAACAATTAATATATCGAATAACAAAATCAAACAATTAAGGTAAATAAATCAAGTATTTGGAAATACAAACGTACGTCTGCCTCCATTTCAATTTTAGCATGAAGCGAGAACAACTTTGTTAATACCTTTACCCACCGTTTAAATTCATGCATCGAATGCAAAACAATGAACTAGATTATGAAATTCTAGCATAAATACAGAATCTGAATTGATGATACGTGCAGTGAGTTCTCTAAATTAAAAAGATTAAATGGATTCTTCAAATTGATAGACTAATAATCAAATTTTACTTAATTTAATTATTATTCAATGGTATGTAAGTAACTATTAAGCTCAAACTGTTCAAATTTTAAATCATTTAATTACGATAAAATGTACATCAAATCTCATCATTTATTATAAACATAATACATATTTATTTTCTTAGATCAAATCTAAACATAATACATATTATTTAGAGGTAATCTCGTATCCGTATCTGTTATAATTTTTCGGATACAAATAGTCTCGGATACGGATACGGATACGGATCGGATATTAAATGTTACGGATACGGATTGGATATCGGACGGATACGGATATTTTTCATAATTAGCTTGTTAGTTACAAAACATTTATTATATTATTAAAATATTAGTCACTAATTATGTCATAGTGTTATACTGTTCATCAAAATATATATCTATATGCAATTTAATAAATTATTTCGTACAATATGTAATTTAATAAATCAATTTAAGAACATATATCACATTTGTTGTGGTTTAAAGTGTTAACGGTCGGATACGGATAGTTAAATGTCTTACCATATTCGTATCCATTATAATTTTTCGGATACGGATACAGATATGGATAATCTCAGATACAGATATGGATCAGATAATTTAAGTACTTTTTCGGATTCGGATTCGGACGAAATCAGATATTATCCGATCCGTTTACACCCCTAATCCGATCCCTTAACGAGTTGATAGTTTGATACCACCTGAAGTCAATCGAATTTTGAGTTTAGATCCGGACCGTTAAATCTCTTTTGGCACAACCGGATTAGCTCAACATTTAATCGAACAGTTGGGATCTGATCGTAAAACTTGAAATACTCTTGCAATTTTGTGGTATCACCATATGGACCTATTCTATTAGACCGTAACCAGAACCAAGAAAGCGGACCCACAATTCAGTAGAGGTTCATCCAAATTGGATGAGATTACCTCTCTACTTCTTCCCCAAATTGGCTTTTCCTTGGTGTTTTGAAATTGGACGAAAGTAGCACTGTACTGTACTTCTCCCACACTGAACTAAATTACTCCCAGTGCCACCGCCGCCTGAGCCTCATTCTCTTCTTCCGAAGCAACTCCTGTCTTCCCCTGCTTTCAGCTCATCTCCTCTCTCAACTCTCTCTTGCACTCCAACTGTTTGTCAAAATGCTCCTGAGAAGTATTGTCGCTCCAAACACCATTTTTGTGTAGCCACGCTTCATACTTGTTGTCTAAAGAAGCGCTCTACCTCTTCTTTCAAATCATAGAAGATGGATTATGACTAGGTTCTCTCTAACTGTGGTAAGTGATTCTTTAGGTGCTTTGCATTTAGGCCTCAAATTTAGCACTTTGGTCGATCCTGGTGACTGTGCATGCAAGTTTCTTGGAAAAATGACCGGTCTGGAAGTATCCTTTGCTAATTTTTTCAAATAGATGCTTGGGTACACGACATAAAAGCCAATTGACTACAGTTATGACCCCTATATGTAAATCTGGTAATGAAGTTAAGCATCATCATCCACTACTTATTAAAAAGTTGGGTTAGAGCGAAAATTGGCCTATGTATACTTGTACACACAGCTGATTATTCTTGGGGTGCATTGCAATGTAGTCAACTATATGAGCCACCAACAAATTTAGTCATCAAACGTGCAAAAAATAGGAGAATGAGAGCACACTAGGAATACCATTCTGAGCTAATATTCTTTTTAGTAGTTATTACTTACTATTTGTATTATTTACATGAGGAGGGTTCAAATGCCTCCATTTTTTGTGCCTCCATCATGCCTCCATTTTTTAAAACTTTAATAACTCAAGATTTAAAACTTAAAAGTCAAAATAAAACCGTTAGATGTGATCTATGTTATTTTCTCTATGTGCTCATAAAAAATTATTACATTTCAATTTTATTTTTATGTGAATCAATAAATTCAAAAATCAACATCTAGAAATCATCCAAATTAGTGCATTTTTTACAAGCTCTTGATGATAATCAAACTAAAATTGAAATGTCATAATTTTTTACATGTGCATAGATAAAATGATGTAGATCATATCTAACGGTTTTATTTTGATTTTTAAGTTTTAAATTTTGAATTATTAAAGTTTTAAAAAGTGGAGGCATAGTGGAGGCACAAAAAATGGAGGCATTTGAACCCTCCTCTATTTACATATGTACTAGTTGTATGAGCTATTTACATTTCTGAAAGTAATTAGGATTTGTGGTGGTTATCACCCAGGCGCTAAACTTATTTCGAGATTACATGTGTAGTGGTGAAACTATTTTACTTTAATAAATGAATCCATTGTTGGATCAAGCATCTCTTAATTGTGCATAATAATTACTATTATTCTATGAGCAGGTTACACTTCAAGTTTCAACCTAAGACTACCAATTTGGGTTTTTTAGATATTGAGACCGATCAAGTTTTGGCAAGATTGTATTGGCACTCATTTTTTTTTTTTTGCTCTGTTTCAATTTGTAAGGTCAATTTTGAACTCCTGAGAGGCATCACTTTTTTAGTATGGTACTAGGAGTTAAACAAAGCTCCAATTTGTCAAGTGAAGAAAAAGCAAACAAAAACAGTCCTTCACTTCTAAAATCTGATTCTTAAAGACAAAGTTTGTTTGATACAGACTACTGGCTTGTTAATTTGTATAAGAGGACTGATCAGAAAACATTAATTTAGGAAATAGGAGTTCCTATTTAGCCTTTTGCTACATTCAGTATGATATATTGTTTTATAGCTTTTAGTCATTGCTTGCTTCTTGATTCTTTAGATCACTTTGCTCGTTCACCAAATCCCTAGAAAGGAAAAATGACCAAAAAGCCCTTCTGGAAGAGTCCAACATGATGCAGTATCTAAAGCGCTCCTAACGCAAAAGGGCATAACCTAACAGTACTCTGTGTGGTAACTATTGTACTGACCTGGAAGACTTGAGCACTTTATGCAAAATCAATTAACCATTCTTTAATTTTTTTTTTTCAGGTAATCCATTGATAAATTATATCACACCTTCAGTAAGGTCCTTGCAGGTGACCTCTCTGGATTTCTGTCCACCCAAGTTAAACAAACAGGTGTATCTGCTCCATATTCTAGAAGCAGTGTTGAAGCTGCCCCCAATCTTACAGTTGTATCTGTCCATTGTAACCATTTCATCCCATGGCCATGGGGACCCGCCAGCTGGAATTACTTGTAAAAGAACGTTATCGATCGGGCACTCTTACTATTAAAGATGCTCTTCAAATTTTTGATCGCTTGCTGGTTGCTAAGAACCCGGCACCATCCATCTATTCCTTTAATCAACTATTTACAGCCTTAACTCGTATGAAGAACTCTAACAACTATTATGCAACTGTCTTTTCACTATTTAACCGCTGGACCCAACCTAGACAGCTCTCACCCTCACCCGATGTTTGTACCTATAGTATCTTGATCAGCTACTGTACCCGAATGAATCACCCGAGACTAGGCTTGGTTTTCTTGGGGCGGTTTATTAAGGGCGGGCAGAGAGCTGAACCTAGCATCTTCAATCCACTACTTAAGGGCCTTTGTTCTGAGAATAGGATTAGTGAGGCCGTAGCCATGGCGTTCGATAAAATGCCAAAGCTGGGTTGCACACCTGACTTGATCATCTACAACACTGTTATTGATGGTCTTTGTAAAGCAGGTGAAGTGAGGAAAGCATTTAGTTTGTTTGACCGAATGCTCTCAAAGGGTATTGCCCCAGATGTAATCACATACAGCTCACTGATTAATGGCCTTTGCAAGGAAGGAGATACTGAGAAGGTAGAGGAACTGCTGTCCTACATGGTTTCTAAAGGAGTTCAACCTGATGTTGTGACCTATACTACTCTCGTGGATGGGTTGTGCAAGAAAAAGCAATTGGGTAAGGCAGTGGAAATCCTCCAGTCCATGGTATCTAAAGGACATAATCCCAATGTTGTGACTTATACTACCATCATAGATGCACTTTGCAAGGAGGGAGAAACTGAAAACGCAGAAGAGTTGCTATGTAATATGATTTCTAGAGGTACAAATCCTGATGTTCATACCTATAGTACTCTGATAGATGGGCTCTGCAAGATGAACAAAATAGAAAAGGCAAAGATGGTGCTAAATGAGATGGTTGCAAAGGGATTATTGCCTGACACGGTCACTTGCACTATAATTGTTGATGCAATTTGCAAGAAGGGAGAACCTGACAGGGCAGAGAAACTATTGTATGATATGCTTGATCATGGTGCCACACCTGATCTTATCACATATAATAGTGTTATAAATGGATATTCTAAGCTAGGCTGTTGGAAAGAGTCAATTAGAGTTTTCAAGGATATGGTTGATCGAGGTTTTTTGCCGGATGAGGTTACTTATGGATCAATGATGGATTCTTTGTGCAAACAAGGACAAAGCAAGGAAGCTGAAAAGTTGCTCGACTTAATGGTAAGGGGAGGTATAAAACCAGGTGTTGTACCATATCGATTTTTACTTCTCGGCTATGTAAATGATGGCAATATTGATGATGTGATGAATATCCTTGATAGAATGCATCTCAATCATGTGGCGCCAGATCTCTTGACTTACACTTCCTTGCTTAAAGCATATGCTAAGATCAGAAAAATCGACTCGGCTATGAGTGTGCTGAACAGAATGAAGCAAGAAGGGGTGAAACCCGATTTAGCTGCCTCTGCTCCAGCATTAGAACTACTTTTGAAAATGGGACGGGATGATGATGCGAGAGATCTCATGGAGCAGACAAGTGGCAAGACAAATGATTGATGTGCCAAATTGGGTCAATGATGGCTTCTTAGAATGTAGATAATTAATTAATGTACTTTGACAGCTCCCTGTGCTATTAACTTTAAAGTTTTTATACTGCTTTGTTGATTATTTTTGTTATAATTTGTAATGTTATTTGGTTATTCTGCATTTAGTTTAATTTTTCTTTGTGATTTCATTGTGTTTTCACTTGCAGTTGTGTTGCATATGGGGGTGTAAACTTATACAATTCGGCTGCTGTAATATTATTTGGTTATTCTGCTTTTTTCCCCTTTCATATTGAGGCCCACAAGTCTCTTGATGGGTATGCAAGCTACAGCTTCTCATGGTCAGACCAGATGTTTGTTATTTACAGATTCCGAGCAACTGGTACATGCTCTTCGTGCTGTAATTTTTGGGTGTCTTTGTAAATATTTGGTGGTGCTGTCCGTGTTTTTCTAGGGGTTTTTAGGTGTCTTTGTATATATTGTGTAGTGCTGTCCTTGGGTTGTAGTTTTCTGCTGAAAATTTTGGTTTTTTGAAGGGTTTTGTTGTAAATTGGGGTCTCAGCTGACATATATGGGGGCTCAGCTATACATTTGGTTTTTCAAGAGGCTTTGCTGTAGATTGGGTTTTCTAGGGGGGTTTCTTGTAAATTGTAGATTGAGGCCTGACCTGATATATGTGTGGTCTTTGCTGTTATTTTTGGTGTTTTAAGGGTTTATATGCAATTTAGAGTCTGGTACGGGAGATGGATGGGATCTATGCAAGGGTTTGTAGTTTGTACTTATAATTGGTACTTGTAGCCTATATTTCTTTGCTGGTTTTTTTATGTGAGTTTTGTTAGTAATTTGGGGTCTGGTACATGATATGATAAGGAATCTGTATAGGGTTCTTTTTGTAAAAGGAGAAGAACTGGTACAAGATTATGGGATCTCTGGAAGTGAACTAAGTTTTGATGATATATTAAATCATCTTAATTACGTATATAACAAATTATAAGATTTTGACTTTATTTCAGTAGCCATTAAAGGAATAATTTAATTTTTGATCTGTTAATTTTATTAGCTCTTGGTGGTACAGTATGTGGGGAATGGATGTTCACTGCGGAGGGACTGAGTTTACTGTGAGGAATGCATGCAGTTCAATCCAGAGGCATTAAACAGTGTAAGTTTTACTCCGATTTAGAGGTACTGGTACAATCTCTAACAAAATCCACAGGCCCTAGTATGTGCAGAGTGACAGGTATATTTTGAAACTATGCAAATTTGGAACTTTCTGACGCGTTATTCAGGCTTCTTATGTCACTACGTACGTGTAAAGGGCTGTTTCTCAAAAAAAAAAAAAAACACAACTAGAGGCCTCTAGAGCAAATACATCTATAATATTAAATAACTAAGGTCAGTATCTTCCGATAAGCCAAACAATTTTTTTTATATTTATTCAAGGGAACTTTTTTTAGTTTTCTTGCTTCAGAACATTGCATTAATGAGATTTGCATAAAGCTCAATAACAGCTCCACGAACTCTCTCTATTTTTTCAAAGAAAATCACTGAAGTGGAAATTGTGTAGCATAGTATGCAGTGGGTCGAATTATATAGACAATGGTCCATTGAATAAATTGGGTGCACAATTGGCCGTTCTTTTTATAGATTTGACAAAAGATGGTTATATCAATTAAGCTTTTCGAATATATAATTAAATTTGTTGTTAAATCGTTTTATGGAGCCCCTAGCATGGATTAAACAAAATATATGTTGTTCTCAAATGAAGTTTAAAATTAAAGCATTTAAATCAATTTCACCGTTAAGTGACACCTCATGTTAAATTCCTGTAAAAATATTTATAAAAATCTTGATTTCAATGCAGATTGTGAAAAATATGATGTACTAAATTAATATCATGAGTGACCGAAATCCAAATATTCCATGAAAATTGACCCATTTACTTAGTTGCATAATTAAACTCCAACTAATAAATAGAAAATTGAGATTATTAATTGAGATTTTGCTGAGTAGGTGCTAATTTCAAATCCAATGAAGCTTTGCATTGAGATTTTATAGAGACAATAAAATACGAGTGCGCGTATCCTCTGAGATATCTCAACTTTTGCGTGACCGACGTGTCTGGTGCCTATTCGGAGGTGATGTAGGGGTCAAAATTATGTATGCTTTGAGATTCGTGCAGAACATATTTAAATGGTTGGGATTTTCCATAAAGTCACGCAAAGTTTGAGATATCTCAGAGGATACGAATTCATAAAATGCTGGTATCAATACACTGATACCAAGAAGATACCACCAATCACAGTTAAGGACGAATTCTTCAAGTAATATTTCTCTGTGTAGCACATAAAAGGAACAATATTATAAGAAATAAATTTCAATTATTTAGTTGCAATGAGAAAAAATAGCATTATTTTTGTTAATTTTTGCTCAAATAGCAATTTAAAGCGCATAATATTTCATGAGAATGAGTAGTTAAAATGATAGATCATTTCTTAACAATCATCTACTGATTATTTATGTAGTGTGTCATAAAGTAATATTTTGATTATTATCTATTTTTTATGTTCAAAGTTTACTAATATTAAATTGTGTAATAAAGCAAACGCACTCTGAACACAAAAGAAAAATATTATAAAAGAAACACAGGACCCATAGAGTGGAATCATGCGGGTACAAATTTCATCTTTAATTTTTAAGATGATGCATTACATCCATTTCCAATATACAAACTGATCCAAAAAAACACAAATTTCCATCGAACTTGAAGATTTTTTCATGAAAACTCAAATTTTCATAAAAAAAATCCAATTTTTTTTTTTTTGAAAAAAAAAATCACTAAGCTTTCAGAGTTAAGTTTTGTGTAATTGTGTGAATCTTGTCATGGTAAAAAAGTTATAAAACAAGAAAACTAACACTATCTAAATTTCCATTAGACTTCAAGAGAAATCTCTCTATATTATGCATCTTAAATTAAATTGGCTGTCCTGAAACTTCAACGGCTGAGATTGATTGATCTTAATTCGGATTGAATCTGAACCCTCCAATTAAATAATCTATCTTCTTTTGATTAAATACATTCTTTATAAATGTAGAAGTCTACATTTAGTTCAAATTGGACCCGTCACATGTAGTATAGCCATACATATTACCACACGCATTTTCGTTCTGCACCGTTGGATTTGAGTCAAAAATCGTGCAGCTTAAATCCAACGAGTCTAATTTTTTTCGCTGGAACTCGAGCGTTGCGCTTCTTCTCTTCTCTATCCTAGATCCAATCTGCGCCGCCTCTTCTTCACATCCCTTCTCTTCGCTGCGCCTCTTTCTCCTATGTTGCTTTTTTTCTTCCCTCAGCACCTCCTTTATTTCTCTCGTGCGCCTCCTGCTCCGTCGACAAGTCAGAAGAAGATTAAGGAATAGGTCCTCCCTCTCTCGCGCTCCTCTTTCCTTGGTTCTCTTCTTGGTCCGCCAAGGTCGCACCAGGTCCGCCCTGACAGTTCATCCCCCCTCTCTCTCTCTTGAACCTTCTTCTTTTCTAAATTTCTTTCTCAAATTAATTATGATGCTCAGATGGTGGCTGGATCTCCAGTGACTCTAATTCGGCTCTGTAGTTTGCTTCTTTTGGCCACAATTGCTCTTCTGGTGGCATAGACTAGTGTTATTTTGTGCTAATGACTGTTTTCAGCTACTACTTACATGTTCTTATTATGCTTTTGTTGTTTTGTTGCTTGGTTGGTGAACCTTATGTTGCTTTTATGTTTGTTTTGAAAAACTCTATGTTTCAATGGCAATGAAACGGACTTAGGCCTTTTTTTTTTAAAAAAAACTAGCCAATATGATGTGTTCTATACTTCTATTATCAATGTCACTGGATGCCTCAGTGAGCACTAGAGAAGCGTTTTGTTACAAGTTGTAGTAGAAATGAGACTAACAGTTTTGAAGTTTAAATTTAAAATGTAGAATTTATTTCTTTGAATTACTGTACTCGACTATTTTGTTAGAATCTTTCCGTAATGTGAACTTTGTTGTCAAACATATAGCAGGTCAGGATTAAAAGTATTGTTTTGAACTTTTGATTGGCATTGAGTCATTGACTGATAGGGTGAAGACATGCCGCTTGGTACGAAAGTGGGCTTTGAATTTCTGTGGCATAAAATTAACAAATTGTACGCTACATGAATTATTTCTGAGATTACTCTCCCTCTCAGTATGCACTTGACTTATGCTGAAAAACATTGAACTTGAAAATTAATTAACAATTAGCATAAATTAGTTCAATTCACACTAAATTGCTCAAAATTAGTTCATTATTTTTGCAGTGTCCTTGAATATAGAAGAAATGATTTCCAATTTCAACATTAAATTAGCCTTTTGCAATAATTTTTCTACATGTCTAGTATATCAGATGCCTACATTTTATAATAAAAATGGTGTATTAGTTATAATCAAACGTTCTTGAGGTTGTATTATAAAAAGTACAAAATAAATTAGAATTCAAACTATTAGTTATTTTCTTTTGTACTTGTTGGAAAGGTAGAGGCTACCATATGCTGGTAGATACAAAAAATATTATGTTGCTCTAGTTTCGGACTTTAATCGGAGGTCATGTGAATATGATGGTGTACTCCATGTATATATAAAATAATCCCTTTAAAAAGGTACTTAAGCACACTTTTAAAATAAGAAAAATAATTCTTTTAATTGTTTCTATTCTAGAAAAGGATTACCTCTTGAAGTTATCATGATTTTTGAGTTGAAGTAATGCAATGTTTATGTGAAAACATTGTAAAAGTATTTTCTAGTCATCAAAACATAATGTTTATACATACATGAGATGAACAATATAAATGTAATAATGATTGAATATGTTGTGATGATCTATTTATATGAAACAATCCAATCATTCTTAGATAAATATGGAATCATATTATTTCAAACTCAATACTTGCCAACTTTTAAGATATTAGAGATAATCAATTTAGAAAGTAACCATTACAGATATAAAAGTGCTAAATCATGTTAAGCAGAAAGTCAATTTATCTATAAATTGAAATCTCTTATTTTATTAATTATAGCATTTTGCAGATTATGGTCAACTGTCAACAAAATGAGAATGATATATTAAAGAAAGAAGTGTTTTTTGATCTACTATTCGATTTGATGGTTCTTTTAGGAACAGGTGTGATAATTTTGGCAGGATATATCCTGATATTGTTTAACAGTTGGGATTTGATAATGGATATTTTATGTAATGTTATTTGCAATATATTTTTCTTATACTTTTTCGTGACATAGTTTTTTCGACAATACGTCTGTATAAATAACAAATAACAATGCAAAAAAAAATGTTTTATTTTTTTTGTTGTGTTTTTGTTTTTATCTTTATTATATTTTTGAATTAAGTAAACATATGTTAAGTATATGTTAAGTAAATTGATTGAATGTTTATTTAAATAAATAATGATTATGTTTATACATAGTATTAAACATAATTGTTTGGATTCGTAGTTTAGCCTTATTTTTCGAATGATTAAACTAGAAATTAGGATATAAACTCACAATTCATTAGACATTCATTAACTAAATTAATTTGCGTTCGGTCCCTTTTAACTTATCCTAAACAGTATTAAAAATAATTTAATTTGCGCTCGGTCCCTTAACTTATATATGAGTTGTAAGGCAGATAATTAAGTTGAAATGTCTGGTTAAGAAAAATAATTCCGTACGCCTGTAGTACGTATATACAGGCCTATCGAATTTGTACGAATCTCTTATATAAAAAAAAAAAAAAATTAAGGGATCAACTAACAGTCCCCCTACTCTAGTCCCCTAAATGTCCCCCTAACTAACTGATATATAAAGTACGATAGGGACCACTAACTATATAGAAGACTACTAACTACTTAGGGGACCACCTATATTTGAAAAAATTTACAACTGGCATGTGCATGTATGTATACTTATATGTGCAAGTATTATCATATAATATATTAAGTATTCATACCTAAGACATTAAGTATTAAAAATAAAAACTGGACATCAACTTTCTTTTGTACACCCATCTTTTACACGTTTTTATAAGCAGATTTTTTTTGTTCGTTTAATATCATCAATATTTCTAACGATTTGTGAGAAATTTTACGAATTTAAAACCACAAACATCTTCTACATAATTTTCTCTTTCAAATGAGATCCATGATGAAGTACTTTCGGGTTCTTCGTCATTCAAGTATTCATACCTCAGTGTGAAAATATTCATACCTTGTCAAGTATTCTTCTTTAAAATGCCGAGTATTCATACTTATTCAGTAAAGTGTGAATATTTATGTTGTAAATTATTTCTGAGAAACCAACAGATGTGTCTTTGGCATTAACTACCTGGGGGATCACTACTGACTTTGGGGGGCCACAAACGTCGCTTGAAAGCGACTACGATAGGGACCACATGCAAAAAACCAAGGACAAGCAGATTCGTAATAACCATCTCAAGTGTCGGCGTTGTAATTATTGTAAACATTCATTTTTAAAATATCAAGTATTCATCTTACACATTAAAGTGTAAATTTTTATATTGTAAAATATTTGTGAAAAATTCCTAAATGTGCTTCATGAATTAACTACCTGGTTGGACTACCACTACACAATCACCAGTACGGTAGTTTTTGTAATATGAATTGTTTACATATGACATTTATATTTCCAAAAAAATATATAACACATTAAGTGTTCATACTTACACATTGAAGTTGAATTGTTATGTTGTAATGTAACTTAAATCAATTAATTTGTTTGGTACTTGAACATATTGATAGGTACTCAGAAAAATATTCATACTAATAATTGAAGTATGAATTGTTACATTGTAATGTATCTTAATTTAACATTTTTTAAAATTAATGATATTCAAGCTATTAATATATGAAACGGTAAATAACAATAGTTAAGACAACAAATATTCATATCTAGTTGGTCAAATTTTGTTGTTACTGTGATGCATATGTTTTTACTAATTTTTAAGACATGAAGTATTCATATCTACTTGTACAAATTTTGGTGTTAATGTGATGCATATGTTTTACCAATAGTTAATACATGAAGTATTCGTATCTAGTCATTTATGTTATTATTTTTTTCATACATACTTTATTTGATTTATTGATATCTAAAACACTTAGTATTCCTACTTAAACGTGAAGATGTGTATTGTTATTTATAGATAATAGCAATCATATTAACAATTGTGTACATACCTATGAATTTATGTACAAATATTAATGTTAAAAAGAAACTTTAATAAACCTCAACCATCTCCAATATTTATCAACAAATTTGTACATGCTGGTAATAAACACCTAGACGCTCCCAGTACCTATCAATACATTTACACTTTACAATATAAATATTTACACTTTACTTATTAATTAAGTATGAATACTCGGCATTTTAAAGAAGAATATTTGACAAGATATGAATATTTGCACACTGAGGTATGAATACTTGAACGATAAAGAACCCGAAAGTACTTCATCATGGATCTCATTTGAAAGAGAAAATTACGCAGAAGATGTTTGTGATTTTAGATTCGCAAAATTCATCACAGATCATTAGAAATATTGATAAGATTAAACGGACAAGAAAAACCCACTTCTAAAAATATATAAAAGATGAGAGTGTAAAAGAAAGTTAATGTCCAGTTTTTATTTTTAATACTTAATGTATTAGGTATGAATACTTAATATATTATATGGTAATACTTGTGCGTATAAATATCCATACATGTGTGCGCCAGTTGTAATTTTTTTCAAATATAAGTGGTCTCCTAAGTAGTTAGTAGTCCCCCCATGTAATTAGTGGTCCCTATTGTACTTTATGTATTAGTTAGTTAGGGGGACATTTAGGGGATAGACTCAAGGGGGACAACATCTTTACTCAAAAATTAATTAGTTCGTAAATCGATCGACCGTACTTCAGACCGTTCGTAAATACTTGAATGAAGGTCCGACAAAAACAGTTAACTTTGATTGTTTGCTTATAATTAATTGAGTTGTCTGTTGACCATGGTCAAAGTCAACGTGAACGTCAAAGTCAAGGTATTTCTTTTTCTTTTTCTTTTTTCCTTTTAATGCCATCCATATTATATTTTTGCGAGATTGACGGATAAAAAAAGAACTTCTAACTCGTGACTTGTTCGATCGAGATCAGTTCAAAATGAACTAATTATTATTAATCAGTTCGTTTTGATTCAAATTTGTTATATCACGAGTTCAGTTTAAATCAAACTCAACTCGGTTCGTTCCTCAGTCGTTGTAAGAAAATTATGAAGCCTTTTTCTTTTTGACTCTTCCATTGTAATTTTTTATGTTAATTATGAAACTCGTTGTAAAAAGAAAATAATTCTCATTGGCTTATAATGTAAGTCAGTAAAATTCTTTGATCTATGCATGACTCATTACAGCACCTCGTGATTAGTTTGGCTACAACCTAACTCAACTTGGCTTTTTCGGACATGAGCCAGGTCCAAATTTTGTCTAATTAATTCTATTTGACTATATATGTTAGTTGAATAAAATTAGGGTGTGATGTGTTTATCAGGAGGGATTGATGAACATATTTTCAAAACATTAATATCGGATTAATTTCGATTTACGAATCTAAATTATTGAAATTCAAATACTTGTGAGTGATGTATGTGCATGCAAGAATTTTAAACTTTCGAATTTATTTAGTACATAGTTAAACGGTAAAAAAAAATGATGAAAAATCAATACATAAAATAATAAAAAAAAATTCATAAAATTTTCATTGTTTTGACTACTTGACCATATGCTAAATAAATTCAAAACTTAAAAAAATTTGCATGTACATGTATCACTCACGAAGTATAGGGATTTCAACGGTTTAGATTTATAGTTCGAAGTCAATTCGATATTCTTTTGAAGGTGTGCTCACTAACTCCTCTTGGTGACCACATCACACTCTAGTTTTGTTCTATGTTCGTTTACAACTCTACAAATTACTGTACTTTTACAAAGACAGACATTTAGCCATTTAAAAAAAAAAAAAAAGGTGACGATTAAATTTTCAAACTTTAAATATTTATAAAAAAATAAATGCATACATTTAATTATACCAAATTATATGTGCTACGTACGCTTCATGCTCAATCTGCGCGCACATATATTTTTTGTTTCTTTATCTTGGAATTTTGTTTTTTTTGCCGGTTATTATCGATTTGTGGTAATTAGAAATGAAATAAGTTTGTTATATTCTAATTCAGACATATAAAAACACTTGCACAGAGTAATATTTCTACATTACCCATTTCACATTGTGTTTGAATCGTTCAAAAAGCAGTGATTTTCTACCCATCTTAAAAAATAGTAAAAAAATTTCAAAAATTATAAAATTTCATCCCTAATCATATTTTAGTATATATATCATGTTGAACAGTTCGGATCGATAATCTGGACTTTGAAAATGAAGATATAAAATATGAGGTATGATGAGGTATGAAAGACATGATGCATTGAAACCCTCTTACAATTAATTATGAGGCAATAAAAAGTGATGGAATTTTGCATTAACTTGCATGTTACGGCCATTTTTATTAATAACCCAAAAAAATAAGGTATTTACCAAAATAACCACAAAATCATAATTTTTCGAAATATAACCAAACCGCCATAATTACCGGCGGTCCAGTTCCATAGCAGACCGTCAGGAACCTGGGCGGTCCGCTAGGGACCCGACCGCCAGGATCCCTAGCGGTCTGCTATGGATTAATGCCCCGCCTCCCCTCTCTGTCTCTGTTTACCCCGCACCACAGACAAAAAAAAAAGAAAAAAAAGGCGCCGCGCCCCTTCCTCCGCCCAGCGCCGCCTAGCTCCGCCCTCGTGCCTCTCTCTCTCTCTTTTGCCTCTCTCTCTCTTTCTGCCTCTCTCCCTCTCTCTCTCTAGAAGCCCATTTTCACTATTTTTGCCCCTCTCTCTCTCGTTGTGGTGCCTTGACCGTGAATTGGTGATTTCGGGAAGGTTTGCAACCCGCTGACTTGTTGTGTATTCAAGCTCTCTCAGGTAATTATCTAAATCAAAACTCATTATGAATTGGTTGTTGCGAATTGCTTGTGACCTTGCCGGGTTGTTGATTTTCCCGGAAGGCGACCCGATTAGGGTTTAGGGTTAGGGTTAATTGGTTAAATTTGTAAATTAATTGTGTTAATTGGTTGGATTTGTAAATTAATCGGTTGAATATGTAAATTAATTGGTTTAATTCGTAAGATTGTGGTTGGTTGAATTTGTATGGAATTGGGGCCATGACTTTGTTGTTGGGCTATACTTGAATAAAATTAATTGGATATCGGCTTTGGAATTGTAAAATTATGGTCGAATTTGTTGAATTGCTTCAATTTTGGGTTATTAATAAAAATCTAGGGTTAGGGTTTACGGTTAAAAACTAAAATTGATAGTTTAGGGTTAGGATTTAAGAATAAAATTGATAATTTTTAAGAATTGATTAGGAATTATAAGTCGTAATATCATAGAATGTATCTTACAAATAATTGCGCTTGAATTGGATTTAGAGTTTTAATTGCTTGAAATAATTGTTGAATTGCGAGTTTAGGGTTTCAATTGTGAGTTTGGTTGGAAATATTTAGAAATTGTTTGAAATTGCGAATCTTGTATACTGTAAAATTATTTATAATTGTTTAAAATTTTCAATTGAATCTTGTATACTGTAAAATTTCTAAATCTAAACCATAAAATAATACCATGTATACTGTAAGATAAAATGTAAAAAATGCTACATTTCAGCTTAAACTACAATCTGTAAAGAATCATGTATACTGTAAAATTTCAAAATATAAACCATAAAATGTAGTATGCCTAGATCTAGCTAGTGGACAAAGACATTTTCTCTTCTTAATTTGTGATTATTTAATATTTTTTTTTGTAAATGTAGTATGCCTAAATCTAGACGGTGGAGACCACGGCCTGCGCCTGGAGCGGGTCCGGCTGGAGCGGGCCCGTCGTCTGATGAGGATATGCCTGGAGCTGGAGCAGGATTTGAGCATCTGACTGGAGCGGGTCAGTCGTCTGAGGCTATCACACCCCACGACAACCCGTCACGTATTTATACGTAAGGCGTGAGCATGTTACACACATCATCAATAAAATTTTAATAAAATATATATACTGCCACAAATCTATATATAAATCACACAAGTATTTTGATACAAAGGACATAAATGGACATGGTTATTATATAAATGTCTCATAACCATATTCATTATATGTATTCAAACAAACAAAATAAACAAAGTGGCAATATAATAGTTTATCCTCGCTTTGCCTTCTCATTTTACTCCTCACCTCGCCTAGCCACGTTGTCTTCGTCACCTGGAACCCACATAAATAAAGTGGTACGGATGAGAGCTCAAACAAAAACTCTCCGTACGGATTTTTAGTTCCAGCCCGGATCTTTGTGAAATTAACTTTAGATATCAAATATAAATTTCTCATTCAAATTCAATTAATGAAATCTATCCAATGATGCACCAATTTAGTTATTTAATCAAAAACATCTTTGTTTCCTTTTTAATTCACATTTCTTTTGCCTGACTAAGCGGTGCATCCAGCTTTCCGCTAAGTCTTGGTTGTCTCACTAGGCGGTGCATCCGGCTTTCCGCTAGGTCTTGACTGTCTCATTAGACGGTGCATCCGGCTTTCCGCTAAGTTTTGACCCGTGACAGGACCGCTTTCGCCTACAGTCACTTTAACGAGGGGTCTAGTCGAACACCGAACCCAATGTATACATCCCGATATGTAAAACGTATCGGCCCCTGTTCACTGATCATATCCTAGCCTTTTCTATTCATATATAGCATGTTCATTTCAAAAATCCATTTCAATAACAATCATGGCATCTTTCCTTAGATTCCAAATTCACCATTCATTACATAACTATAGAATAAATATATAACCAAACGGTAAAGTAATTTAACAACTATCCAGGAAATACACCGCACCTTGAATTTCGTAGGTTCCTCGAGCGTACTCTTCACGTTCCTCAATCTCTATTCCCGAACCTAATTTATTTAATTCAACTTTAATTAATATAGTTTCTAATTAATAAATTTCTTACTGTTTCATTATTTAAAAATGATTGGTAATAAATTTAAATTCATTGAAATACCAAATTAGAAATTAAATAAATAATCAAAATCTAGAAAATTTTAAAGAAGTTAGATACGAAATTATAAAATTACAATTAACTATAAAATACGTTTGTATGCTTAGTTATAACAGAGACTATATTTGATAAACAAAAAGTTGATATAACATTAAAGTGATTATGAATAAAACGCAAAAGAGTAAATAATTAATGGATATGATCTATTACAGTAACGAAATGACAAAAAAATCATAAGGATGAAATACATGTGAATAGAATCATAAAAATTGAGATATTTTGTAGAAATTAAGAACTACAGTATATGCTAATTAACGAAAAAGACAAATTAGATACCTAGTAGATAAGACAATTTAGATATACCTAGAAGAAAGGAAGATACAACAGCGGTGGACTTGAAGAGGCTTTAAACAGAGAACATAGAGAGATAATGTGTTTAATTATTTTCTTTGAATAGGTGAAAGGACGGGTTGATGTGAGAACAGAGAAGGAAGAAATATATCAGGTATTAAAATAAAAAGAAGGGTTTTCTCTGTAGAGGCGCATAGAAAGGGATAAACACATACAGGAGGCGTGAAAAGGTTTTAAGTGATTTAAGCAGGAAGATATATAGTTATGGGCTGAAATTTAATTAATGAAATATGGGCTCTTAGAAAATTAATTAATTAGGTTGGGCTGAAGGCATATTATAAAATATGGACGGTAGGAAATTAATTGGACTCAAGTCTATTTTGGTCTACTAATGCATTTAACTAATATAATTAAATATTGTTTAATTTATACCTTAACTTAAATTTACGTGGCGTTACAGAGGCCGAGCCTAGTTATCGCTGCCACGATCCTGACACCTTCAGTCCTCTTCTGTGGACCCATCATGTTAAGCACCGTGTCTCATTGGCATCTCTTGCGACACGGCATGCCGTCAGTCTACCTTACAGGCCATTACGGCGACACCCTTCGACGTAGACTGATGGATGATTCATCTAGGTGTTTGTTGCCTTGGGGTCCGATCCATGCTCGCGCGGTAAGTACAACTGAAATATTCTTTAATTAAAAATTGTAAATTTTAATTACTTATTGTTGTCATAATCATGATAATATGTTGTGTGCAGTTACTGGCAGCTGCGAGAGGAGTTGGACACAGCTTGGTCTGTATGGCGAGGGATACTTAGCGAGCCATAGGATGCCAAATGCTCGAGCACACGGCACCAGTCATGGAGATGGGCAGTTGGGAAGGCCGCCTCATTGGCATGATGCGCGATGCTGGAGAGAACATCAATTGGCGGGAGGCGATCAAGACCCGTACGCGAATTGATGTTAAAAGTTGGACACACATAATCATTTCATTTTCCTCGAATTCTCGGTTCTAATTAAGTTAACTTTCAATTATGAAGCTGATGACTCAGGTTGGGCATTCCACGAGTGGATTCTTAATACCCATAGGATTACAATAAATATGGAGTTCCGGTGGAGATTGGCCCGGTATGTCAGCTTTCTATATTTTATAGCAGAGTATTTTGTATATAACAGATCTGACCTTATTTAAATTTAGGATGGAGTACCTGCTCGGCAAGACCCTCTCGGTTTTAGCATGAATGACCTTCACCCGGTGGATACAGATGACGAGGTGACTGCCTCTTGCAGACCACGATACAGAGGTACGATGCAGCACGATTATGAGGCTGGTGGGAGTGCATCTCAGAACACAGATGGATTTGTATCTGCATTATTTAGCGCACCGTCTCCAGCCACATATGCACCTAGCTGGGCCGAGGATCCATGGGAGATGCGTACTGTTATCACATTATTAGACCTATCATTTCGACTTGTTTCCATACGAAAATCTATGTTTTGAACCAACAAAGGGTGCCTTTTACATTGAACATCCATAGAATGTGGTACTGCTAAGTTTTGGTTCTTACTTTGCAGGAATCAGGCGAAATTGGGCAAAATCAGGCAATTGGCAGACTTCAGGAAGCTCTGATGCGAGTCGCATTCATCTGGTGCGAGTCGCATCCAAGCCCAAAGCGACCTGCGATGCGACCCTCACTGCTCTCTCTTGAAGACCATCTGATGCGAGTCGCATCCACCTGATGCGAGTCGCATCCACCTGATGCGAGTCGCATCAACTGTTGCCGCCCAGTTCAAATTAAATCTGACAAGCCCAAAGTCAACTCTGTTGCCTATATAAGGAGGTCCTATGCCAGAATTCGAGGAGCTTTTTCCCCCTCTAGATTCCAGAACACAAAAAGAGCGAAGATCAAGAGAGAAGAAGGAGATTGGAGCTTGATTGAAGAAGAAGAGAAGGGAAGATTTCAAGATCCTCTCCAATCTACTTTGGATCTTCGAGCTCCATCATGATTTGCTTATTCTCTCTCTCTTTCATGTTTACTTTTGTTATGCTTGAGTAGATCCCTGTTTCTTAGGGTTAAGATGTAATCTCCAAACCTTTTCTTTGAGTTGAATGATGTTTTGATCTAATGTTGAACTTGTGTGATTGTTGTTTGAGTATTCATTGTTTGCTTGATTGTGATTTCTTGATTGATTCTTGATTGTCTACTGTTAGATGTCTATAGCATCTCTTCTAGTAATTAGGCCTTGATGTATCTTGTAATTGTAATTGAGCACTTGAAGTAGATCTAAGATCAATAGTAACCGAGAGGTGAAATTTCTATTATCGAGAGGTTATAGATACTTCTAGTTAACCAGACAATCAATCTAGGTTAGATACCAGTAGGCGAGAGCCACAGGTCGAAGCCTCGCACAAGAAATCAACTTAGATATGAACTCATGTCAGCTCTGCTCGAGGGCCATGCGACCCGCATCAGAGATGATGCGAGTCGCATCACACAGGTCGCATCAGAGATGATGCGAGTTGTATGATAGGTCCAGAGAAGGAAAAGTTTGGAGATGAAGTCTGAAACCCTAAGAACACCTTTTATAATTGATTCAAAACCAAACCTTTTAATCACTTTCATTTACCTTTAATTGAATTGTCTTTTGAAATTTAGAAATTGAAACAAATCAAACCCAATTCTTCAAACTTCTAGTACCTAACTTGGATTTGTGAAAGTATAGAATTGAGTTTAACCGTCCCTGAGGATCGATACCTTATTTTACTACACGGATAGGATTGTACACTTGCAATCCTAGACGTGAGTGGATTCAAGGTTTAAAACAAGTACAATTAGTTGTATTTGGAACTTTGTAAGCACACTCTGAGAAGCGAACAAGTACGCAGACCGCCGATGCCGAGTCAGCCATTCTATTTGATCCATGGGGAGCCGCTACATGTACACCGCACATGTATTCACAGGGCCCGGGGGAGGTTGGCCTCACTGGTGATGAGAGTCAGGGTGGAGAGGAGGACTTAGGAGATGTGAGTCCTCACTCCCAGCAGATACCGAGGCGTGTGCAGCCGGACAGGGAGCTCAAAGGCAAAGCAGCTGCTAGGTTCAGTCCCTCGGGGAAGAAGCATAAGAAATGATTGCAGTTTTTTTATGATGTATTTTGAAATGATTGTAGTTTTTTTATGATGTATTTTGGACTGTAGCATTATTATGATTGCAGTTTTATTTTATATTTCATGTTGGTTTTTATGTTTTTTCTGCTTTACATCGAAACGGCCTTCTGAAATTACAACGTGTCTATTTCGTCAAATTATAACTAATCAAGTGTTAAAACTAAGCAATTCCATCGAAACGGTCTTATACCTGTAGCAATCGCCTCAAAATCACCCAAAATTATCCAAAATTGAAATGGTCCGTTATTTTTGGCAAATCAAATCAAAATGAAATGTTTTATTTTTTGGCAAATACCCTAAGTAAAAAAAAACTAAAACTTCACAAATGAAAATATTAACAAAAAAATAGATCTCTAAAAAAAAAAAAAAAGCGGACCGCCCAGAACTCTGGCGGTCGGGTCCCTACCAGACCGCCCATGTCCTTGGCGGTCCGCTATAGAAGTGGACCGCCAGCATGCTGGCGGTTTGGTTAAATTTGAAAAAACTCAAATTTTGTGGTTATTTTGGTAAATACCTTATTTTTTTGGGTTATTAATAAAAATGGCCGTGCATGTTATAAGGATTACGGTGAGATGCGTACAAGTATTAGAGTAAAGATGTTGTCCCCCTTGAATCTGTCCCCTATCTGTCCCCCTAACAACTTTCCTTTTTTGTTCCCTCACGTGGTCAAAATCTACCCTCTTCAATCTTCAATCTTCTCACGTGGCGAGGAGAGTGTGGTGCACCGTCGAGATTCGGTGAGGAGAGCGTGGTGCACCGTCGAGATCCGGCGAGGAGAGCGTGGTGCACCGTCGAGATCTGACGAGGAGAGCATGGTGCACCGTCAAGATTCGGTGGGGAGAGCATGGTGCACCATTGGAGAGGGTCCATGCTAGCCCAGCGAAGGTTGTCACAATGCAACATATGAATACTTCATTAGTTAGATATGAATACTTCAGTTGTTAGATATGCGTACTTCATGTTACATATGAATACTTCTTGGAAGAGGTGGGATGAGAGAGATGAATCTGACTTTGAATTTTGAATTGTATAAATTATTTCGAACATGTATGAATACTTCGTAATCGTCAGTATGAATAATTCTTTAGTTAGATATGAATACTTCATTGTTTTAGATATGCATACTAGTCTGTTGAGAATATTTCTTGGTCCCAATCTGGGCAAGTGTGAATATTATTAGTGTCAGATGTGAATATTGTTAGTGTCATGTGTGAATACTTTATTAGTTAGATATGAATAGTTATATATATGAATATTTCATTTGTTATATATTGAGTACTTCATTAGTTAGATATGAATACTTCATTTGTTATATATGCATACTTCATGTTAGATATGAATACTTCTTGGAAGAGGTGGGTAAGAGGGATGAATTTGACAATGAATTTTGAATTGTATAAATTATTTTGAACATGTATGAATACTTCGTAATCGTCAGTATGAATACTTCTTGGAAGAGGTGGGGTGAGAGATGAATCTGACTTTGAATTTTGAATTGTATAAATTATTTCAAACATGTATGAATACTTCATAATCGTCAGTATGAATACTTCATTTGTTTAGATATGAATACTTCTATATTTAGATATGAATGATATATAGTTTCGCTGTAGTGGTCCCCAAACTTGGCAAATGTCGCTTTCAGACGATTGCGGTCCCCAATCTAGGCTGTCACAAGACGTCAGCGGTCTCCCTGGTTGTTACTGGTCCCCTCCAGCTTGTGTTTACATATGACAAATAGTTATGATAATAAGTATGAATACTATAAATTCGTAGGTATGAATACTATACGTTTTGACTATTAATAAGATAGCATTAATCTTGCTCTTTGGTGGTAGTTAACACGTTTTAACTATTTTTTTTGTCTTTTAGTGCGGGGGACAGATAGGGGACTGAAGTAGGGGGACTGTTAGTCGATCCCCAAGTATTATATGTATTATTTGTGTAGCTCTATTCGTAATACTCAAGTTTCAGAATTTTTATTTTCTTAAACGGGCTGAGGATTTGAGACGGCCCGTTAATCAGCTGAAACTCTTCTCCTCTATTGAGGAACCCGTTTGTTTAGCCCAGACGGATTGATATCTGTTACCCTTCTCTCTCTCACACACACACACACTGACACACCCCTCCCGCTCCATCTCTCTAGTCTCCACTCCCTCTTCGCCGCCTGTCTCTGTTCTACTTACCCAACCTCCCTCTTCGCCACCTCTCTCTACTCAACTCTCAACTCTCCCGTGTGCCGTCTCTCCTCTATCGTGTCATCTCTTTAGGTAAACTGTTCTGTCTCTATTTTTCTTAAACTTTTTGTCGCAAAAGCAAAACTAAATTGAATGTTAAATGTTGCAGCCGCCGGACTGAGGGAGAGGCGTTAGATCGAGACCTTCCTTTGATCGATTATCTTCATACTGGTATTAGTCCTTTTTTCTCTTATTTTGGGTTTTGACTGGAACCCTATAACTGAGCATAAATCATTAAATTGTGTTTCAAATCAGCTCTTAAAAGTGTCAAGGCATTCAATTTATTTTCTTAGTCTGGTCTGATAATTTCTGACCAATTTAGTAATGATATTACCGAAAGCCTGCAACTTGCCACTGAAAAGGAAACAACTGCAGTCTAACAATTCATTGCGAAGCTGCTACAAATGTCAATTTGGATAGTATAGGCTACAGGCTTGTTAATTTGTATAGAGAATTAACTGATTAGAAAAAAACTAATTTATTGTTTTCAAGCTTTTGGTCATTTGTTGTTTCTTGATTCTTTAGAACACTTTGCTTATTCACCAAATCCCTAGCAAGAAAAAATGACCAAAAAGCCCTTCTGTCAGAGCACAACTTGAACTTTTAAGAGAAAACAAATCATATAATAATATGTGAGATGAAAATTTCTTTTACGTTGAATAATTTATTTTATAAAAAAAAATTTAATGAAAGAGAATTTTATAATAATGTATAAAAGAGAAGTGGTTTTAAAGGACATAATTAGTGAAGGATGAATATTTATACATTATTTTTTTTGGATAATGTTATGTTAGTAAAAAAATTAGTAGTGTTAATGTTATGGTCTCACTGAATCAACAGATCATGCAATTGTGCTTAATTTAATTCTAACATAATGCCAAAACACTACGTACCTTATGTGCGGAAGAAAATTTAAATCACACTAACTTATACAAATTATATCAAACTTAGAAAATTAAAATATTGTTGAAGTACATTAACATCATGTATTTATGTTAAACCACACTGATATTCTTGAGAAATCCTTACAAAAAATGCATTTTTGCAAATTCATGTTAATTTAAACAGATTAGATTAAATTGGGTTCAAATTGTGACATCCAATTTGATGTCTGAATTATTGCTAAAGTTTTTATTTTTATTTTTGAATTGACTGAATTATTGCTAAAGTTATCTACAACATGTAAGCACTTATTTTGGAGCTAATTTTCACTTATTTTGACTATTTTAATCCAACAATTAAGAAATAGTTTCAGATATATGAAACGGGCTTTGGCTTTTTTTTTATCAAAAAAGAAACTACACTGATATTCTTTAAATTATTCCTAACGCGGTTCGCAATGTCAAATTTGTGCTAATGTAGACCGATTAGATCAATTCGAATGAAATACATTCTAGTGTGTATATATATCTGTCCGTCTATAATTTATATTATTGAACTGAATTTATAAAATATTATATTTTGTTAAATCACATTGAGGTTCAAAACATATGCATTTTCAAAATTCATGCTATTTTTATTTTTGCGGAAATTTAAATCACACTAATCCATGACGATGCATTTATTAGGGTTTATTGGGCCCAAGACAAATAAACCTCACTCAAGCTAACTGAGGTTTATTGGGCCCAAGCCCATCTGATAAACATAATGCTAATTCATTGGCAGTGACGGCGTGATCTAAACTGAAGGGATCTAATCAAATAGCAGAGAGGGGTGTGAAACAGAAAGAAAATGCTTGCAACAATAAAGAGAGGAGAAAAGTATGAACAATTAGCTTGTCTTGCCCTGCTAGGCTCAATTGTAGCTGTCATCATCTGATTTGAGGTCGTTGAGGCCATAGCTCAAGGAAAAATAAATCTAAGGTAAAATTATATATAAAAAAATGAGTAAGGCTTAGGTGATATAGATAGTATAAGACCTTTCATGATACGGCCTCAAAAATTTATTGTATAATTTTAAATTTTGATTTAAATAGCTCAGCAAATTGTTTATATTATCAACTTGTAGAATACTAATTTTTACTACTTTTTTATGATTTATAAAAGATGGTAAAAGGTGGCTTAAAAATAAAGAAAAATTGCCAATATTTTAGGTCATTTTTTGTCATCTTTCATAAATCATAAAAAATAATAAAAGTTTGGTTTTCTCCAATTTTATTACATAACCAATTTACTGAGCTACTTAGATCGATGTTCTAAATTTATACGATAGATTTTTGAAGCCATAACACGGAAAGCCTTATGCTATTCATAGCACCTAATAAATCTTACTCTAAGAAAATTAAGCCCACTCCCACTCATCACTGAGAAGTGGACACCATGTGTAAACTTATATTACATGACGTTGTTGTTTTCATTGATAGCCTGTTAGCTAGCTAGCTAGGTAGGTGCTTTACTGTTGGGAAGATATTATTTTGTTGTATGTCCACACGGACTGTTTACTGATGACCAAAAAACTTGATTATAACCACAAAAATAGCAGACTTATCTGACTAAAACAATTAATACAACGACTTGTGTGTACAAGATGAAGGCAAAAGTTGCTGAGAGGTTGAAATCAAGCTCCAGTGCACTCTATTCACCTCTTTCACAACTAAATGCAAGCAATCTATGTTATTTAATTAATCTACTGATCCATTCATCTCTTTTCCTACCACATTCAATCTATCGAGCAATATCTGTTACTACATTTGCCTTTTCCAAATCTCAGTTTCTCATCTCAGCCCTCTCTCTCTCTCTTTAATCAACCAATCTCTGCCTTTTGCTATCTTCATTCTCAATATATCCCATCTCTCAACCAACTATTTGCTACGTGTTTCCAGGGGAAAAAAAAATTTCGACCTGTTCTTTGTCATTCCCAAGCTACGACAGCCAGGAAAAAGCAAAAAAAAAGAAAGACAAAAAAAAAAAAGAAAAATAGGGAAAAACACCAACGACTTTGAGGAAGGCGCCACAGGAGAAGAAGAAGAAACATAAATATGGCTCTTGCAAACTGGGCAGGTTCTGCTGTTTTGACCATTGCTGACTGGGCGGGGTCCTCTATTGTTGATAACATTGTCAGCACGACTTATTCGTACTTGCATGACCGTACGCTTCCAGCTGACTGTGAAGCTGAGCTAAAGAGGTTAGAGGCATTTCTTCCCCAGATCACAACTGTCATGGGCATTGCTGAAGCACTCAAGATGAAGCACCCTAATGCTAGCCAATGGGTCGAGGAGTTTAGGCAAGCTTTGGAAGCATCCGAAGACGTGCTCGATGAGCTGGAGTACAAAAAACTAGAGGATATGGTGAAAAACCGAGATGAGGCGGGTGGATCCGCTTCTAGTTCAAAGAAGAGAAAACCATGTACTATCAATTATGATGAAACTTTTGAGAGGTTGAAGAATGCTGTAGCAATGTTGGATCGGGCAGCTAATGGTGTGGATCGTCTCCTTCAAGCTGCCATTGTGGTAGGTATTCATGATCCTTCTGAAACACGGCAAGAAGCCGGTAAAGCTTTAGGGCGTGAAACTACTTCCTTTTTAGCTGAAAAAAAGGTGTATGGCCGGGATGTTGAGAAGGACAAGATAATTGGTTGGCTGAAGCAACCAACCAATTCTTGCCTCTCTTCTTTTGGTATTGTTGGGGTTGGTGGAGTAGGGAAGACCACCCTTGTGCAATTTGTTTATCAAGAGATGTGGGGGTCGAATCATTTTGACAAAACAATTTGGGTTTGTGTTTCTACCAACTTCAATGTTGAAGATATAACAAGAAAGATGCTTGGTGAACTAGGGGAAAATAGTTGTTGTGGTAAATCATTAAATACACTTCAAGAGACCTTGAAACAAAAGATACATTTAAAGAAAATTCTTTTGGTTCTAGATGATGTTTGGGATGATGAGAAAAGAAGCGATTGGGAGAAATTGGTTGCTCCTTTGAGGTTCGTAGAAAAAGGAAGTAAAATCATATTTACAACTAGAATGAAATCGGTGGCGGACTTGCTTGCTAGTGTGATATATACAGAATATGAATTTATAGCATTAGAAGGCTTAAGAGAGCAAGAGTTGCGATTACTCTTTTATAGTTATGCTTTTCATGGTTCTAACCCTGACAATCATAAAGATTTGCAAACATTTGGGGATCAAATGCTAAAAATGCTTCGAGGTAGTCCATTAGCAGCAAAGGTGATGGGGAGCTTATTGAATTCAGACATCAACCACCGTCATTGGAGAAGAATTTTGAATCACGGCTCTATATTTAACTTAGAGTCATCAAAAGATGTGGTGGAGGTTTTGAAGTTAAGCTATTACCATTTGTCTGCAGATTTGCAAGTATGCTTTAGGTTTTGTAGCATATTTCCTCAAGATTATTTATTTGATAAAAATGAGTTGATAAAAATGTGGATTGCTTCTGGATTCATCCGACAACAATTATATCAGGAAGAAAAGCTTGAGGATATTGGTGAAGATTACTTCAATAACCTTTTGAGAAAATCGTTTTTTGAATATTCTAAATCATGGAAAGGTGAAAGGTATGTTATGCATGATTTGATGCATGAATTGGTCCAGAAGATTTCCACTGGGGAATGTTGTACGGTTGAATCAAATAAAAGGCCAGTGACCATACCTAGCACTGTCCGACATGTGTCTGTACATGAAAGTGAAATTGAGAGGATCTCTCATCTTGAGAATTTACGTAGCTTGGTCATAATTATTAAAAATAATTCATTTGTTCTACCAAACAATTTAATCAAGAAAAATTTACGTTTATTGAACCTAAATTTCATAGGGCATGACTTACAATCATATGGTAGTTGTGAATTGCCAGAGGATATAAGTTGCTTGGTACACCTTCGATACCTATCCATTGAATTAGATATTTTGTGTCGACTATTTTTGTACATCTTCCCTGCTTCAATCTGCAACCTTTATCATTTGGAAGTACTAGAGTTTTCAACAAAAGTTGATGATGTTATCTTCTATTCAGGAATTGAAACAATTAGAATAACCAATCTAGTTAGGTTACATTATATGAGGCTTCCCGGTAAGATGATGCAAATCATTCATGGAGTTCACAAGCTGGCATCTCTCCAAGAGTTAACATTTTTTGTTGGACAAGAGAGTGGTCAACATATAAATGAGTTGGGCACACTAGAGAATCTTCGGCACCTGATTATTGAAAACATTGAGAATGTAGGGGATCCTGTTGAAGCTAAGAGTGCTAACCTATTAGGGAAGACTAATCTCATGTCGCTCTATTTGAAATGGACCTCAGAGAGCAATTCTAATAACATAGAGCAAATCATTGATTACCTCCAACCCCATACAAATCTCATGGAATTGATAGTTGAGAATTATAAAGGCCAAAGATCTCCTAGATGGATGGAGGAATCACCCCCTTTAAAGTTGTCATCTCTCAAATTATTAAGCTGTCCTGTTTGGAAAAATCAATTATTTTCTTGGCAAATGCCACATCTCAAGGTTCTTGATATATATAACTGTGCAAGCCTGGAAGAGTTACCTGATATGCCCCTTTCTCTAATTGAATTTCGAATTCATGAAGTGGGCTTGACTTCTCTTCCAAAGTTGTATCAAAGTTCTGGAAATAACACTCTTGCATCATTGTCCCTAAAATCATCACTAAGAGTAGTGCACATAAAAGGATGCCCCAACTTAATATCCTTAAATGGATTTCTGCAACAAGACAACCTAGATTTGCAGGATATTTTGGAATTAACCATTAGCGATTGTGAGAAACTGGTAATGGTACCGGCATTTGGGACATTATTGTCACTAAAACATTTGAGCATAAAATATTGCCGAAACCTAACTGAATGTCCTAGTCTACCACTCTCTTTGACTGAATTTTGCATAGATAACTTAGGAGTCAGTGCTCTTCCAGAATATTACCAAAATTCTGACTCGAAGGATGGCCCATATACATCATCACTTAGAAAAGTGTATATAAGTTACTGCCAAAAGTTAATATCACTGAATGGATTTTTGCAGCAAAACAATATAGATTTTCAGTTTATGGAGGTGATAGTAGTTAGATATTGCAAGAATCTTGTACATCTTCCAGTAGGTGGTTTTGGGAAATTTGTGTCACTAATGAATTTAACTATAGTGTATTGCTCAATGCTAATGGTAGTTGATGATCAGAGCAACCTCCTTCCCATGTCACTTAAAGACCTTTCGGTAGAAAAATGCGGTAAACTTGATGAACCACTGCTGGAATCAGCATCAAGCCTTGTTACTCTCACTGATCTTTCAATGATTAATTGTGCAAACATTTCTCGTTTTCCCTCCTCAAAAAATGCATTCAAATCTCTTAGTTGTTTGAATATCATTGGATGTGACAAGCTCGTTGAACATTCATCGAGGGATCAATTACATGGTGTAAACCAAGGGAGTAGATTGGCCTCTTTAAAGATCAATCATCTTTACATTGATAACCTCTCTCTCCTTCTCATTGAACCATTGAGAAGCCTAAGATATGTAACCCAATTGAGGGTGTTGTATTGTTCAGGGATGGTGAGCTTGCCAGAGCAATGGCTACTGCAAAACAGCAATACCCTAAGGGACTTGACTATCCTTGATGCAAGCTCTTTGAAGTCTTTGCCTGCCACTATGGTCAGATTCACTGCTCTTAAATGGCTAGTAATTGAGAAAGCCAGTTTGTTGGAGGAGCTCTTGGAGTTACCTGCTTCTCTAAATTCATTGACTATTCGTGATGCAAGCTCTCTTAAGTCATTGCCTGCTACAATGGTGAGGCTCACTGGCCTTAAATATCTAAACATCCAGAAAGCTGATTTGTTACAGGAGCTCCCGGAGTTGCCTGTTTCTCTAAAGAAATTGACTATCTGTGATGCAAGCTCTCTTAAGTCATTGCCATCTACAATGGCAAGGCTCACTACCCTTGAACTTCTAGAGATTCAGAAAGTTGATTTGTTGCAGGAGCTCCCGGAGTTGCCTGCTTCTCTAACGGATTTGACTATCTGTGGTGCAAGTTCTCTGAAGTCATTGCCTACTACAATGGCTAGACTCAATTCCCTTGAATATCTAAAAGTCCAGAACGTTGATTTGTTGCAGGAGTTCCCAGAATTACCTACTTCTCTATGTTCGTTGGTTATCAGTGATGCAAGCTCACTAAAATCATTGCCTGCTACAATGGCAAATCTTAGTGCCCTAAAATATCTAAAAATCAAGACAGTTGATTTGCTGAAGGAACTCCCGGAATTACCTGCTTCTCTAAAAGAAAAGAAAATTCAAGGCAGTGATGGCTGGTGGCTATGAAACATAAGGACACTCTGCTTTCCTAGCATATCCAACCATGTGTTCAGTGGGATAATACTTCATTATTGGACAATTCTGTATCCACAAGATACTTTCTACTCAATAAATTGGAATCTGTTATTCATGCTATAATAATCTTTGTTGGAAATAACTTTATTGGAGATATTGAAGAGAGTGTTTAGTACACTTTATTTCACTAAAAACGAGTACAGGAGAATGTGTACAAAGTTTTTTTTTTCTTCATCTTATCTTTTATTTTTATTTTTTTATTATATATGTATCTATGTATAACAACAATAGCTCTTAGTCCTACTTCTACCTATCATATATAGGTGGTTTACAAGATACATCTAAGATACACATATATAATATAGTGTATTCTAGATTTATGACCGACTTTACAAAGTTGGTTTAAGCATCTTCTAAACATACAAACTAGTAATTTAGCGAATTTAAGAAATCGGTACAGAAGTGGGCTCTGGACCTTGTTGCTATCCAGTAGTAGATGATCTCCCCTCTGATCAACTTCAATCTTTTTTTTTTTTGAAATGCCATGACGGAAGCTGTCAGGTGGTATTGCATTTAACTATACGCTCAAACGCACGCTTACAGTAACTTCAATCTTCACTTTGATACTTTTATATTACTTTATGTACTATCATTATGACTCTCCAGAGTTGTATTTAAATGCTTATGAAGGTGCTTCAAATCTTCAACAATATTCTCATTTTTATCTCTCATCAACTCAAACTTCAACTTATGTTTTTTTTTTTTTTTAAATTTTGATTTATGCCTATAGAAGGAATGCCCCGCAGAATAATCCTGCCTCAGCTGTGATAGCCGAGAGGAATAGAGGATGACAAGATACACAAGCTTCATGCAATTAATTATGAGGAAAGAACAAACTATTGTATGGCATATATGCATGGCAATTACTACTAGAGTGGCCTTACGTGTAGGTATATATCTCTCCTTGTTTCATGCTATCTGCTCTACTTTACTTCTCCTTGTCCCCCTATGTCTAATTAAACTATATCGCCGGTCCCATCCAAATCCCTGATTAGATGAATAGCAATTCAAATTTTAAGAAAAAAGGACACAAAAAATGTTTGCAAAAAAGAAATAAAATATCTAAAACTAACAGAAAACTTGCAAGTTCTTTTGATAACAAGCAAAAGTTTTGGTTTTGAAGGACATGCACAAAATTCACACAGCATCCAAGCACATTTCTAATGAGTTCCAATCCCTGTTGAAGTGTCCGATGTTCTTTCCTTTTGGCTTTTTTTCATATATATATTATATATATATATATATATTTTTATAGTGGTGGAGGTGGGCAGTTCCAGATTTGGTTTTCATACCAATAGTGTATCTTCCACCTTAGTACCAGTTGAGGCTGCTTTTTTGGGGTTCTCTGGGTGATCTGTTGTCTGTACTTGGATAAGAAGGTATGTTGTCCCAGTTCAGTTCTGAACTAAACTCCATCTGTTACTATACTAATACAGTACCTGTACCAGAAGATGCAAGAGTTTATAATGAGAGGGGGCTAGATGTCAACTCTCTAACCTGATGAACTTTTCACTGAAAATAGGGACATATGAAACTACAATTTCAGATGTGTTTTTCAATAATTATGGATGCAGGCATATAGATCAAATATGTATATCCTTCCTACTATTTAGTTTAACCTGACCAATTAATTAAAGCATGCAAACTAAAAAGAAGTCAAATTACTCCTAGCAATACTAGAAGAAGTAGAAAGGGATCAAAATATATAATTAAAGGAATTGTATTCCAGAACTTCAATATTCTGCAAAAACTATTGAAGCAAAATTTAGTTTGAATAGTTAAATCATAGCTTCTCTGTTTTCTTAAGGCTCAATAATTATTAGGTCATACATGCTATTAAATTAGAGCCAGTGATGAAGGTTCTTCTATCGCTCTCCAACTTATCTTTCTTCTCTGCATGATGTTTTATATCCAATATTCTTTTAGATTATTACAGTAAAGCCTACTAACATCCCAATAATTCAAAACCACATTCTTCAACAATCCCAATCACTTTCGAATAATTAAGCTCCAAATCCACAAAAGAAAGAAAACAATAAAGAAAAGGTATATATAGAACAGAACGGAAGGAATAGTTACTCTTTTCCTAGCAAAATATACTCTTTGAGTACTAACGAACATTATTTGTTAAATTATATCAACCTCATGAGCTCATATGATATATAATTTCATAGTAATAAAATTAATAGCCCTTAAAATCTTAGGGAATTAAGTAATTAATGATAAATTATATCTAAACGTTGCAGCTGGACAGAAAGACCAGGCCAAAAAACTATGTTTGTAACAAGTAACAAATGGTTGGTGGCTCAAGCAAAAGCAATGGATTTTCAAGTCATCAAAAGGAAAAGCAATGGAATCAATGAAACGTATGGGATTCCACATCGCACAAAGCAAATGGAAAAGCAAAGTAGTGCATATCATTTCCTTGTCTTGCTATTATGCTCCACCACTTTTGAATAATAAAGCTTCAAATTTACAAAAGAGAAACATTAATAAAAAGAAAGGAATAATTACTCTTTGATCCTAGCAGAATTAATGTACTCTTTGAACTAATAAAGAACATTATTTGTATAAATTATAACAACCTGATCATCTACTTTAATATATAATTTCATATATAATAATCAAAATAATATCTCTGGAAAATAATATCATAACATTACTGACTAAAAAACCCAGGCAAGAAAACTATGTTTGTAGATAGTACGTAACAAATGACTAGTCCCTCGATCAAGCAATGAATTTTCATATCATCAAAAATGAAACAAAGAATAAAACATATGGGTGGCCACATTGCGTGTAATTATGCTCCACTTCTCACAACCAGTTATGACCAATTAATTAAGCAAGCTTCAAATTTACAAAATAGAAAAGGAAATCAAAAGATAAAGGTACAACGACAGAAAGAAATTAAAGGAACAAGTAATCTTTGATATATCCTAGCAAAAATATACCCTCCAGCTCTAGAACCACATTCTCTAACAATCACCGTTTCAAGCTCTCTTCCTCTTGAGCACTATACCTGCAACTAGCTCCCATTCTAAACAAAGATGGCTATGATACTTGATGCCTTCCTGTCAAAGTTCAGCGAACTTCTCATGCAAATGGTGCAGGATGAGGTCGGCATGCTACTAGGCATCCCTGGCCAGATTGAGAAACTTGGCAAGACCGTTCGTGATATCCAACGTGTCCTTCCCGATGCTGAGAGGAAGCAAAGCAAGAGCAGTGCCATTCAGCAGTGGCTCATGCAGCTCAAGGATGTCATGTATGATGCTGATGACATTATCGACCTATGTCAGATCAAGGCAAAGGACCGCCTTGCTGGCTCTAGTTCCCATTCCTCATCAAATGCTCGTTGTGGCTGCCCTTTGCTGTCTTGCTTCCGCAACCCGGTCTTTGCTCACGGGATTGGCTCCAGAATTAAGGATATCAATTCCAGGCTAGAGGGGATTGCCAAGAGAAAGTCTAATCTAGGTTTGAATGAATCACAAATCTCTTATGGGCCTTCCAAACCAGTTCCCCGAGTGGACTCTGTCATCACCCGCAAGACTGATCCCTTGATTGTGCTAGATGATATTGTGGGAGAAAAGATTGAAGAAGATACAAACCTAATAGTGAACTGGCTGACGGAGGAAGAGAAGAGTGCGAGAAAAACCATTCATGTTGTAGCAATTGTGGGGATGGGTGGAATTGGGAAGACAACTCTAGCGAAAAAGATCTTCAATGATCCGAAAATTGGGGAGGAATTCCAGTTAAAAATTTGGGTGTGTATCTCAAAGGAGGTGAATGGAATAGAATTGTTGAGATGTGTGATCCGGGAGGTAGGAGGTGACCACGGTGCTGCCCAGGAAAGATCAGAGCTGGTGCCTTTACTCGAGAGGCTCGTCCGGGGAAAACAGTTCCTACTTGTTATGGATGATGTTTGGGAAGAGAGCCAAGTGGTGTGGGACGGTCTGTTACGTGCTCCCATGAGTGGGGGAGGTCACGGGAGTAGGTTACTTATTACCACTCAAGATGAAAGAGTTGCAAATCAAATGAGAGCAATAAAATCACATCGGGTAGATAAGTTATCTCTTGAAGATGGCTGGTCCCTGTTAACAAAACAGGTAATTGAAGTTTATAACTTTGTTTAGCCTTAGCCTTGCTACTTTTGCCTTAGAAGCTTAGCATTGTCTAATTGGTTGTGATTTAAGCTGATTGTTTTTAAGATCCAACATTAAATACAAATTTATACAAATGTTCATGAATACTGAACAATTTTAAAAATGCCCAAACCGGCCAAATTGGCCGATTCTAATTTTTATTCCAACCAACCATTTATGACCGGTCAGGATTTTTTTTTCCAGAAAATATTATGATTTATTTATTTTATTTATTGAAATATTAAAAATATTTTATATATTTCTTTGAAGATAGATGAAATATTATATAATTTGATTTATTAGAATGACTGCAACAAATAACCCGGATCAATATTTTTCAGGCTGGATTTTTCAAGGTTGTAAGAAAAATTAAAATATTTCTTTGTGTTACTAGAAAAATATAAAAATGCTTTGAATCTGAGTTATTGATCCCAGTTGAAAAGTCACTTCTAGGTACATACAGAAAATATTGTGGTCCTTCTAATACATTTAATTTATAAAATATTGTATCTATTAAAGAAAAAAATATATAAAATATGAATTTATTTATAGTTGTCAGACGAAATCATAATAGTTGCCAAAAATATTTTTCAAAATAAATACAAAATCTTAAAAATTAAATGTACTAAAAGAATCACAATATTTTATGTATTTACCTAGAATTATCTTTTAAACCAGAATCAATAACTCAGATTCAAAACATTTTTTATTTTTTTCCAATAACACACAAAAAAATATTTTTTATTTTTTTTACTGCCTGTAAATATCCGGCCTGAAAAATATTGATTGGATTATTTGTTACAGTCTTTCTAATAAATCAAATTATATAGTATTTTATCTATTTTCAAAGAAATATTTAAAATATTACTAATATTTCAATACAAAAAATAAATAAATGATAATATTTTCTTAAAAAAAAAATTTACCTGACTGACCATTTTTTGGTCGGTCCATATTTTTAATTCCATCCAACCAAAATATGGCCGGTCAGTGCATTTTTAAAATTGTTCAGTATTCTTGGACATGTTTAAATTTGTATTTAATGTTGGATATTAATAAAAATGTCGGTGATTTAAGTATTGGATTTCTTACACAAACAATTTTGCAGTCGTATTATAATTCCAAACTTATTTAATCCTATCTAAACAAAACCGAATTTTGTATAAGATTTTACAATCCACCACAATGACACCTGGTAGCACTTGATAAGCAAAATGGAATTTTGTATAAAGCAATAATAGATATAATGCCTATGATTATTTTCATAATTAATGGAACCACTTTAAATTAATATCTCTGTTCGCCAATAGGCAATTTCTAACAATTAATATGTGGTCCATTGATGGGGTGCACTTGGTAGCACTTGATAAGCAAAATAATCATAGGCACTATATCTATTATTGCTTGATTGTAAATTCCATTTTGCTTATCAAGATGCTCCACAGTTGGTTGCACTGCTTAATTTCCAATTAATTGAGCACAAAAACGAAATCGGCTAATATTTTGGTTGCAACTACTGCTATCTATCCTAATTTATTTTCTCTATTTTCTTTGAAAATGAGGTTTTGTTATCTCTTAATTAATGTGTTATGGTTTTTGCTCAATCTCAATATTTTATCACAACCCTAGGATTTATAATTCTTTTACAATCATATATATTAACATATAAATTTTCTAAAACACTTGACATGTATCTAAAATAAAAATGAAAGCATTGACGTTCCTAACTTTTTCATTTATTTGACAGGTAGTTCAAGATGAGGAAGAGAGTGAAATTCAAGAACTTAAGGATATTGGGTTGCAACTAGTTGAAAAGTGTGATGGTTTGCCTCTTGCTATCAAAATCATAGGTGGTGTGCTTTGCACGAAGCGGAAAACCAAGGTCGAATGGCAAGCAGTTCTAAAAAACAACATGTGGTCCATATATTGATGGGGTGCAAAATATCCACCATGTGGTCCATATAAATGAAATGGGCATATCATTTGCTCAGCAAGGGTGTCGATGTTGTGGGGTCAAATACACAACTGCAAAATTTGTATATATGCTCGGTTGTGGAGAATAAAGGGAGTAATTAATACCTAAGTTAAAAAAAAAAAATTTGGAAGCCATTATGTGATGCATTGCCAGTATCTCATACTCTTGGGGAGGGAAATGAAAGTCCACTGCTAAAGTGGTTTGGTTTATGTCACATTTGGAAATAAGATTGAATTTGTTACAGGGACATTTTAGTGTAATTTTTATAAAACTATGGAAGGACCTAGATGATATAATTTGTCTCTTCTCTTATATTGCATGGTTATTGTGGAAGGCGAGATGCTCCTATTTCTATGCTGGCAAGAAGCTCAACCCTACTGGTATACTTGCAATTGCTGAAAAATAATGCAAACTACTCCGATCTCCTATGCAGTTGCCATATAGTACATAACAGGGTATGCTGGTACAGTACCAGACCTGCTATGCAGAGGCATTTTCAGTTTTTCACCCTTCCAAATGGAATTCAGCTTTAGCCATGTTATGTGCTATAGAGGCTGCTCAAACAAGGGGCATATATATCAGAATCAATGTTGTTTCTTTACTGATTTCCTCCAATTGTGTAATCTTCTAAATGGGAAAACAGCTTCAAATGCTGATATGAAATATAAAGGAAATTATTGTCAAGAAAAAGTTAACACTTTGACTGCAGAATATGAAATAATTGAGGGGCTTACTTTTACAGAAGTTCAAAAACTTGATTCAAGTAAATACAACTGAAAGTTTAAACTTGTACTTTATTTCATTTTATGTTTTGATTTACGGTTCATGAAAGAATAAAGTTGATTAACCATCACTATTGGCAGGTTCAAATGCTGATTTTTCGTTGTCACAATTTTGTTCATATTAATCAAACATCTATTTCAATCCTTAATTTTTTAATGTATTGTTTTATTTTTTATTTTGAGTAATTATAATGAGTTTAAACTAATCAAGATAATTTGTTAATAAAATTATGATCTATCATACCGGTTTGAAACAATGAATTAATATATTTCACTAGTTATGCATTTTTATATGTCGTGTTTTTAAACCTACGTCGTTTTAGCCACTTGATAGATTAGTAAAATAATGTACGTTTGTAGTTTAAATATAATTGAATGAGTTTTGAAATTAAGTTTCAAACTTACATCAACTTTCCTTTTCAATTTGGTCAACTTTACTTGTCAAATAAGTTTTCTTTGTAAACATTTTACTTTTAATAAAATTGAGAAATAAAGCAAACTGATGAGAATAGTAAATATATGGGAAATACTGCATCTTGACCATATACTGAAGCCTAACTAGTACTTAAATATATGGGTAGGATGACAATGAGGAAGAGGAAGAGGAAGAGGAAGAGGAAGAGGAAGACCAACCTCCTAAGAGAAAAAAGACGTAAAAAAGAGATGCTGTAGACGAGTAGGGATTTGATTATATATATAGGGTTGGTTGGTTGGTTGTGTTGGTAATAATTAGGGTTTCTTTTTGGACAGGCTTGTTTCGGTGGTTGTATTCTATTTGCTATCAGTTATTTTTCTTGATGTTGTAGGGTAGAGGATAATTGCAAGAGTAATTATAACATCCCCGTTCAACCATCTCCGATTTCATCCCCCGTCAAACTGCTTTCCCTAAATGTCCAACAATTAACCGTCAAACTAACTCAAATAAAATACCCTCCCGATTTGGAAAAAATATATTGCGATCTGCCTCCTCCTCTTTCAACCCCTGCCTCCGCCGCAACATGGATCTCCGACGACTTGCTCCTCGTTCCTTTGGCTGATAATTGCATCATCGATCTCGATCTGATAAACTCGCGCTTTATCACCTTCCTTTTTGAGGCGGTGTCCGACCTCTCTCGGATCGCCATGTCAAACGACGGTCGCCTCTTGTTCGCTTCCCAACTCCACCGACAAAGCCTGTGTTTATCTCATAAGCATGCCTTCGAGAGCTGAATCGCGCAACCGAGACTGGCTTTTGAAAGTAGTGTGATGCACCTCATCAATTCTAATCGTAAGTAGGCGCTGAGCGGGGATCTCGCCCACTCGTGCCGTCATCTCTGGATTCCACGCAAGCTTTGTGCTAGGGTTCTGAGTAAGGAGGGCCGCTGACACAGATTGAACAGCTCGCAAGGCCATCTCACCGGAGGCGCTCTGTCTCACCTTTCTTTGAGTCTTTTCAGCACTCTGGGGTGTGAATTGAAGGTGGCGAGAAGCTCTAATGGCCTTACTGCTGAGATTCTAGTTACTGGTAGGCTTTATCTTGTTTAATTTTGACTTGATATTAAGCGATTGATAGATAGGAACGACAAATTGAGTTGCATAAAATGTACATGTTGATTTAGCTATGAAAAATTGAGTTGTGTAAAATGTACATGTTGATTTAGCTGATTTTTTTTTATCTCATTTAGAAGTGAAACCATTTACTGCTAATGGTAGTTCTTCCGCACCAATTTTAAACCAAGTAACATGAAAAAGTTTGATTCATCACCACACAATTGAATTAATTCATATGGTTACTGTTTAAAGATCAAAGAGGTAAAAATTGATGGTAGATTAGTGTGTAAATAAACAAGACAAATAGAATTTCAAGCTTCACCGATCTCTATATATTCTTTTAATTAGAAGTTTAATGTTCAAGACTGTGAATTTGATTATAATCGCTGTTTTTCTCATTGTTTTGATTAGACATGCAGCAAAGTGTTTGACATAATTTTATTTAGAGCATAATGTGATATTTTGATCAGATTTAGTTAGTATTGATGTTTACTGACAGCCTGTGACACCTTTTTCTTTTGTAGGAACTAGAAGCCTATTCTTTGTTGATGCATTACTAACCGGTACACTACTGGTACGAATACATCAAACTGGTATGAACTGCTATGCTACTAGAAAGAGTCGAGAGAGAAACACTTGATACATTAACTATTCACCTTTTGTGTCTATGTTTCTTTTCCTCGTGAAGTAGTGTATTATTTGCAAAGAACAAAGTTTTATTAATGATGAATTAGGAAAGTGCGTACTAAGTACTAAGAAATAACAGAAAAAAAAAATTTGAAAAAAAAAATAGAGGTGTGTGAATGAATACTTGATGTATTAGGTATGAATATTTTAACGTATATGATTGAATACTTGATATCCTATGTATGAATACTTCAATAAAATATGTTTTGTTTCTTTTAAATATTGTTTTTATTTTTATTTTTTGTTTGTAATATTTCAATTACATGATTTGTAAAATTTGATAGATTATTTTTGTTTTGATGTGGCAACTATTTTTTATTTTCAAAAAATAAAATTTAACTCGAAAGCAATAAAGCAATGTTCAATACTATTTGGCTGCTCTTGTAAAATTAATTGAGGTAGGCACATATGCTTGTAATACTCTTGATACATTAACTATTTACACTTGCACGACGAGTATGAATATTTTCTCCATGAGATATGAATATTTGTGCAATAGACAACTCGAAAGTATGTCATTATGAAATGACAGAAAAAAAAATTTTGAAAAAAAAATAGAGGTATACGAATGAATACTTGATGTTTTAGACATGAATATTTCAACGTTTATGAATGAATACTTAATATCTTAAGGATGAATACTTGTATGACAAGAATGAATACTTGTGTAATGGACAACTTGAAAGTATGTCATTATGGATCTCAATTGAAAGATAAAATTGTATAGAAAATATTTGTGATTTTAGATTTGCAAACTTTCTCACAAATCGTCAGAAATATTGGTTATGTTGAACGTAGAAAAAAAACCACCTCTAAAAATGTGTAAAAGATGGATGAGTGATGTGTCCAGCTTTTGTATTTACACTTACATAACGAGAATGAATACTTTCTCGATGAGGGATGAATACTTGCGTGATGAGAGATGAATACTTGTGCAATGGACAACTCGAAAGTATGTCATCATGGATCTTATTTGAAAGAGAAAATTATGTAGAGCATGATCGTGGTTTTAGATTTGCAAAATTCCTCGCAGATCATCAGAAATATTGGTTAGATTAAACGGAGAAAAAAAATACCTCTAAAAACGTGTAAAAGATGGATAAGTGATGTGTCCAGCTTTTTTATTTGCAATTGTACGATGCGGATGAATACTTTCTCCATGATTTATGAATACATTCTCGATAATGTATAAATACTTGCATGACGAGATATGAATACTTGTGCAACAGATAACTCGAAAATATGTCATCATGAATCTCATTTACAAAAAATATTGTGTAGAAAACATTCGTGATTTTAGATTTACAAAATTTCTCACATATTGTCAGAAATACTGTTTAGATTGAACGAAGAAGAAAAAATCACTTCTAAAAATGTGTAAAAGATGGATGAGTGATGTGTCCAATTTTTGTATTTACACTTGCACGACGATGATGAATACTTGCATGGCAACAAATGAATACTATTTAATCACTTCTAAAAAACATTTGTGATTTTAAATTTGCAAAATTCCTCACAGATCGTCATAAATATTGGTTAGATTGAACGGAGAAAAAAAATCACCTCTAAAAACGTGTAAAAGATAGATGAGTGATGTGTTAAGTTTTTATATTTGCACTTGCACAATGATGATTAATACTTTCTCGATGAGGATGAATACTTGTGTAACGGACAACTCAAAAGTATGTCATCATGGATCTCATTTGAAAGATAAAATTATGTAGAAAACATTCGTGGTTTTAGATTTGTAAATTCCTCACTGATCGTTAGAAATATTGATTACATTGAACAGAGAAAAAAAACCACTTCTAAAAACGTGTCAAGTTTTTTTTTGTTTTAAATACTTGATATCTTAGGTATGAATACTTGATGTGTTATATATGAATACTTAATACATTATAGATGAATACTTGCGTGCGTCAGTTGTAAAATCTTTCAAATATTAGATGGTCCTCAAATAGTAAGTGGTCCCCTGGGTAGTTAGTAGTTATTCAAGTAGTTAATAACTGGGAGATAAATGGGGGATTGTTACGAGGGAATAGCTAGATGCTCCCTAATTGCAATTTGTATGGATATCAACTCCGTAGTTCTTTTTTATTTCCTTGCATGCTGTATTGCTGTTGAGTGTTGAATATGTTCTGGAGCTTAATTGTGTACTGTATTTAATTGTTTTTGAGGTTCCTTTTTTCTTCTTCTCGTTTTTTGTTCTTCTGGGCCTTCCGGTGATTGGGCCTGTTGCTTCCAAAATATGAATTGTCAAACTATATATGCCATCTAATTACTTTATTGTGTGTTAGTTAAGGGATGGAATAGTCTAATTAACAAGGAATCAGTTTTAGCGAAATTTCTTTAAACAGAATAAATGTACACATATTAGAAACACTATTATAAGCATAAATTACAAGATATGAATCTGTCCCAGTAGGAATGACTAGAATTTCTCCTAATGTTCTCCCGAGTAACTCTACTGTAACCTTGCTACAAAGTACAAACTATAATTTAACGGTGCCACAGATTTTTATAAGCTAATCCAGGCCAAAAAAAAAAAAGCTGCAGAAATGAGGAAAAAAAATTGATTCACTATATATACAGTATACCAAAAAAAAAAAAAAAATTTGATGCCATTTGGCATAATCAATCAGTAAAAGTTTGAGGTTTGCTACATGCAAATAAGAGGAGTCAACACATCATGTGAGTAATATACTGAAAAGTTTTCCTTCTTTTTTATTATCTAATTTCTTCAAGATACAACTAAAAAAAGAGATACCAAAGAGGTAAAAATAAGAAGCAAGGGCCATTATATCACCTCTACCAAAGAAGAATCGACAAGTGCAAATTTAAAGGAAATGTGAGAATTTTTAGAAGAAATGCCACTATGAGATGGATCCCATCACCAGAATGTAATTATTTTTACTCTCCATCAATTTTACAATTAGGCGTAAAATCAGCACACTTATGGCAGAATTGTGTAACAAAGGCTTCTAAGCACCTACAATTTACATTGTGCAATTACCAACAAGATAAGCTGAAGGCAAGATTAAGATCAAAATACCTTGTGCTTTTACAGTGATCTATAAATTAATAGAGAGAACATTAAATACCTGTGCAACAGTGTTCCCTTTAGCATCAGCTATTTCTTTGAGTTAAATATGTCAATACTGGATTAGTAGCGACCATTATTGGCCCCCCAATTGAGAATACACAGTTATACATATTCCCTTCTTTACACAACATTCCTTTAATTTCTGTCGCTGTCATGCTGGGTTCATCAAATTGCACAGTAAAGAATCAATAAATTCAGAGTTCAGAGTTCTACAATTAAAGGATATCCCATTTCATAGGCAGGCATATAATTGCTTGTGAATTTGACATTGAAATTGATTTGTACGCAAGATGAAATAAGTCAAAAATAATTAACCGATAAGATAGTGGAATGAAACAACATATCTAACCATATATCAATTAATCCATTCCTAACAGGTATGCAACTAATCAGAGGGAGATTTTTAAGTTATGTAGCACAGAATCCGAGGTTCATAATATCAAATTAATTACCATGAATTGTAAAGACCTGCAGTATTTTTATAAAAGCAGTTTGTACCAATATTACCAGACCCCTCTTTTCAGAAAACTACATATACGATCGCCATTTGGACCGTATGACTTCAATCGAACAGTACAGTACTTCATTTTAAGTGCCAAGGCAATGATTTCAATCATTTCCCCATTTCAACAGTATCCAAGTTTTCTCATTTGTGAAATACTGGAAGATATGCATGGTAGAACATTTGAAATTTAGAATTCAAATTTCAAATGGTAGTGCAAGTTTACACCCCCAAAAATCAACTTTATACACCCTAAGCCAAAGGGCTATTATCGGAGTCAAGTTGGATGCAGCACAACTGCAAGTGAAAAAACAATGAAATCACAAAGAAATATTAAACTAAATGCAGAATAACCAAATAACATTTCAAATTATAACACAAAATAATCAGTAAAGCGGTACAAAACTTTAAAATTAATAGCTTAAGGAACTGCCCAAAGTAAATTAATTGATTATCTACATTCCAAGAAGCCATCTTCGACTGATTTGGCACATCAGCCATTTGTCTTGCCACTTGTCTGCTCCATGAGATCTCTTGCATCTTCGTCTTGCCCCATTTTCAAAAGCAGTTCTAAAATTGGTGCAGAGGCAGCAAAATCAGGTTTCACCCCTTCTTGCTTCATTCTGTTCAACACGCATATAGCCTGGTCCACTTTTCTCTTCTTAGCAAATGCTTTCAACAAGGAAGTGTAAGTTGAGAGATCTGACGCGACACGATTGAGATGCATGCTATCCAAGATTTTCATCACATCATTGATAGTGCCATAATTTGCGAAGCCGGTAAGTAAAATTTCATATGATCCTGCATCTGGTTTTATACCTCCCTTATACATCAAGTCAAGCAACTTTTGAGCTTCCTTGATTTGGCCTTGTTTGCACAAAGAATCCATCATTGATCTGTAAGTAACCTCATCCGGCAAAAAGCCTCGATCAATCATATCCTTGAAAACTCTAATCGACTCTTTCCAACAGCCTAGCTTAGAATATCCATGTATAACACTAGTATATGTGATAAGATCAGGTGTGACACCTTTAACAATCATATCATACAGTAGTTTCTCTGCCCTGTCAGGTTCCCCCCTCTTGCAAAGTGCATCCACAATTATATTGCAAGTCACTGTGTTAGGCAATATTCTCTTTGAAACCATCTCATTCAGCACCTTCTTTGCCTTTTCTATTTTGTCCAACTTGCAGAGCCCATCTATAAGAGTATTGTAGGTTTGAACATCAGGTTCCTTACCTCTGGAAATCATATAATGCAGCAACTCCTCCGCCTTTTCAGTATCCCTCTCCTTGCATAGTGCATTTATGATGGTATTATAAGTCACAATATTGAGATTAGGTCCTTTGGAAACCATGGACTGAAGCATTTCCACTGCCTTGTCCAATTGCCCTTTCTTGCACAACCCATCCACGAGAGTAGTATAGGTTACAACATTAGGTTGAAGTCCTCGAGAAACCATGTAGGACAGCAGTTCCTCTGCCTTCTTAGTATCTCCTTCCTTGCACAGACCATTAATCAGTGAGTTGTATATGACAACATCTGGTGCAGTACCCTCTGAAAGCATTTGCTCAAACAAACTAAATGCTTTACTAATTGCCCCTTCTTTACAAAGACCATCAATCAATGAGTTGTACGTGAATACATCTGGTGCAATACCCTTTGAGAGCATTCGGTCAAACAAACTAAATGCTTTACTCACTTCACCTTCTTTACAAAGGCCATCAATAACCGTGTTGAAGGAGATCACGTTAGGTGTGCAGCCAAGTTTAGGCATTTTATTAAACACCATGGCTGCGGCCTCACTAATCCTATTCTGAGAACAAAGGCCCTTGAGTAGTGGATTGAAGATGCTAGGTTCAGCTCTCTGCCCAACCTTAATAAACCGCCCCAAGAAAACCAAGCCTAGTCTCGGCCGATTCATTCGGATACAATAGGAAATCAATATACAGTAGGTGTAGATACTGGGCGAGGCTGTGACTATTTTAGGTTGGGTCAAGCGGTTAAAGAGTGAGAAAACAGTTGCATAATGGTTGTTTGAGTTCTTCATACGAGTTAAGGCTGTAAAGAGTTGATTAAAGGAAATGATGGACGGTGTCGGGCTCTTTGCGGCCAGCAAGCGATCAAAAAATTGAAGAGCATCTTTAATAATAAGGGTGCCCGAGCGACAGCGTTCTTTTACAAGTGATTCCAGCTGGCGGGTCCCCATGACCAAGTGTTGGAAGCCTCACAAAATGTGTTGAGTTGAGGCTGCTGGTAGCCTCACAAAATGCGGTGTCCCCCCTTGTTCAACTATAATAGTGTCCTAAAAATTCATCAATACATTCCCTACAAACATGAATGAAAGAATGGTGAATAGTTTTACATAATATGATTGAGGCAGTAGGTACCAGTATAGTATGTCCACCTTCGCTTAATAGTCAAACACGATTAGATGAAATTTTCCAAGTTGGTACAATTTCAATTTAAATCAGCTACCATGCTACTATGCTATGTGCTGCAGTTTAGATCAGCTACCATTCAATGTATTTGTTATTTGTACTAAGAAGGCTTTATTGAGGGTAGTGAAGGTCAAGTTGGGTTCTTCCAGAAGGGTTTTTTGGTCAATTTTAGTGGTTAAGTATTTCGTCAGTGGGCAAGTGACCTAAAGAATCCAGGAGCAACAAGAGACTCAAAACTTGAAAATTAATAAATCACAGTATCATACTAAATGTAGCAAAAGGCTAAATAGAGAAGCATGGTAGTGGTCCATACTCTTATACCAGTGATTACTGAGCTTGTAGTGGACTCAGACAAACTTCACCTTCATGAACCAGATTTTAGTAGTTACAAGTTGGTGCTATGTTGAAGATACTAGAAATAATTCCTACACCATACTAAAAACCAGCTTAATTTATGTCCCAACAAACTAATTACTCCTGTAGATAATTAAACGAAAGAAATCTAAAGATAAAAATTTACCTTACAAATTGGATCTGTGGCAGCAGATAGTGTTCATGCACAATGATGACCAGTACATGCCGGTACAAACTTGATCAGCTCAAAAGAACCTGATATTGGAGTCCTTGACTGCAACTGTTACTGTAACCTGCCCATACAGATATTATGCTTAAGAGAATACTTGATCCAATAATGAATTGCCTTTTCATGATTCAATATAATATTAAGTCACAATTATGCTTGTAACCTTCAAACTAAGTTTAGATGCTGTGAGGTAACATGCACTAATCCCAAGAACTATAAGAAACCTAATTACCTCATAAACTAGTAAATATTCAAATAAATTAGATGTATCTCTCAGAATGGTACTATTAGTATGTTCCCATTCTTTTTATTTTTGTATTCAATATTACTAAACTGGTAGTTAGTCCATAACCTAAACCACTATTTCCTTCCTAAATAATCCAGCTTCACTTATAGTTGACAAGGCAAAAGATGCCTTTTGCATGGGCTTTTGCTTCTTATTTTCCACAATTTATGCTCTAACTCAACTTTTTTAAAAGATACAAGACAAAGTTTCATACATACCAATTTATAGGGTTAACAAATGCAATTAATTATTTGTCCATTTGAGAAATGAAAGCTAATTTACTTCCCAATGGAAAGGTTGAAACAATTGAATCCATGTAGTGTCTCTTTGGTGCAATTTATCAAGCACCTTGTGCGCAGTCAGAGGACTCCTAAATTTTACAAGTGCAGTTCATTCAAGTGCAAGATGAGTGGTTACCTTAGAATTGCTTCTAGAAGATAGACGGTGCCAGGTTCAAAAATCAATGAGCGTCTTCAATAGTGAGGGTGCCCGACCAACAGCCTTCTTTCTTTTACAAGTGATTCATAAAACTGGTGCTTGGAGCGAGAATACTTGTCAGGAGCATTTTGAGAGAGAGTTGAGAGAGGAGGTGAGCTGAATGAGGATGAGGCGGCAGCGGATGGGGATTGGGGAAGAAGCACAGTGGTACTCTCGTAAAAAGAAAGAAGGGAAAGCCAATTTGGTCGGTGGGGACTGGGGAGCCAATTATGTAGACGATTATCGTTTTTCGCCAATTATGAAGAAGCTGATGCCAATTTGGTCAATATCGAATTCGTATCACACTCACCGACTCACCTAAGGGTAACACAATATTTCTGTTTGGATCTGAACCGTCCAATTAGAAGCCGCACGACTATTGAAGCATCCTGTGCGTTCTATCTAGGATTAGATTGACACAGATTTCTATGGACGGCCGTGTAAAGTGTAAACAGAAATATTTGGTTTCCTCAAGAGGATATAGATTCGTCAATATTTGGTTGCGTCCAGACTCTAGAGCTGCTTAAATATTTTTGTTCAATCAAGTAAAATAAATACAATTTCAACTTCGGACTTTATTTTAATATTTTGATTTATGGTGGATGAAGGAATAAAGTTATTTTATATTTTATTTTAAAACGATTGAATGAAGGAATACAATTTAGTAACACAGCTATAATTAGTAGGTTCAAATGTTGAATTTTTTTCACCGTTATTTTGTTTATATTAATAAAAAAAGACATTTAGATCTTTAATATATTTATTTATTGTTTTTATTTTCATTGAGTAAAACTATTACGAATTTAAAATTACGAAATTAATTTGTTGACATGAATTTACAATCTATCAAATATTTTAAACAACAAATTCAAACATTACAAATCAATATATCTCATGGTTATACATTTTATATGTTGAATTTATAAAAAAATTAATTTATTTTGAATGAAGTGAAATAGTACAACAAAACAAGATTAATCACATCAAAATGAAGTTTTAAATCTACAATATTTTAGCCGCTTGAAATAGAACATAAATTAAGTTTCTAATTAAGCTCGAATTTTACACCAATTTTACCTTTCAACCATGTCTATTTGTGGGCTTCTCATTTCTAATTTACTCACGAAACTAATTTTTCTAAACGAGCATGCATGGCTATTTTTCTGCAGTCACATCACAAAAAACACATATAGCTAGAGTGATTTCTTGCATGCTTATAGTTTACTTATTTTGTAAATAAATATCAAAATTAGACTTCTTTTTTTTCTGATAAGTCGCATAATATATTTCTCTTAAAGTCTAATAGAAATTCAGGCAATGTTAATTTTCTTGTTTTATAACTTTTTCATCATGATAAGATTTACACAAAGCTCAACCATGAAAGCTTAGTGATTTTTTTTAAAGAAATTTTGGATTTTTTTTATGGAAATTTGAGTTTTCATAAAAAAATATATATATATTTTTAAGTTCAATGGAAGTTTTAGCTTTTTTTGATCAGTTTGTATATTGAAAATGGATTTGAAAAGTAATGCATCATCTTAAAAATTAAAGATGAAATGTGTATTCCTCTCTATGGATTCTTTTGTACTTGTTGCACGGTATTATTCTTTTTGAGTTCATTGTGCACTTGCTTAATTACACAATTTAATATTAGTAAAATTTGAAAATATTTTTTTTTATAATAGTCAATTTTTTACTTGAGTGAGGCTATGGTACTTTGTAATGCATGGATCGTTCCGTGCGTTGGATTTATATCTCCGTCCAAATAGTCGATTCGAACTGCTTAATATTATTATCATATAAAAATATACTTGAAGACCAAATTTTATATTTTTTGTATTTTTTTACTATTTTTTTTGTAGGTAGAAAATCACTGCCTTTAGATGGTTCAGAATTTTTAGATCTAGAGATTTTCTAATTGTCACGAAAAATAGTAAAAAAAAAATTCAAAAAAATATAGACTTGGTCTCCAAGTATATTTTCATATGATAACAATGTTGAGCGGTTCAAATCGACTATTTAGATAATCTAATGTATGGAATAATCTGCTCATTACAAAGTACCATAGCCTCACTCATATTACTTTAGAACATTGTTAACGGATGATCTATTAACTATTCATTCCATAAAAAAGTATGGGTTATAAATTGCTATTTCAGCAGAAATTATTGAAAATGTTATCATTTTTTCTCATTCCAACTCAAGAATTAATTAACATATATTTTTTACAATATTGTTCCTTTGATGCGCTACTCGAAGAAATTATACTTGAAGAGTTGGTTCTTAATTGTGATTGGTGGTATATTCTTGGTATTAGTGTGTTGTTAGCGACATTATATTCTCTGTAAAATAAAAAACTTGATGCAAAACTTCATTAGACTTTAAATTTAGCACTTATTCAGCAAGATCAATTAACTCTATTTTATATTTTATTAGTTTGTTTTTATTGCATATCATCCTCTAGGAGTTTATACAACTAAGTAAATGGGTCAATTTTCATGGAAAATTTAGTTTTGGTCACTTGTGATATTAATTTAGGAAGTCATAGTTTTCACTATTTGCATTGAAATTAAGATTTTTTTTTTTTAAAACAATTTTGCAGGTATTTAAGATGAGGTGTCACTTAACGTGGTATAAACGGTTTAAAAGTTTTAATTTTAAAAATCATTTGATAACAATATGTTATTAAAAAAAATAATGCTGGGCCCTCCATAGAACGATTTAACAAGTTTCATTATTTTTTCTAAAAGTGTTTTTTTTTATTTATTATTTTTTTTTTTTGGCATAAAAGTCCGTAGGCAGAAACATTCACTATTAATCCTAAAAACATTTTGTAGAAATATTCCTTGTATCCTATATCAATACCAGAATCTCATTCTTTGAACATTGAATATGAGTATCCTATGTAGGACCACACTTGGATTCTTCCCTTGCCAAATTATCAGCCAATTCGTTGTGGCATCTTGGTACCTATCTGCAAATGAAGGATTTGTTTTTCTTAAACCTCTTCCAGACCTCAAACGTCTCAGCAAAAGCCCTCCACAAATTAGTGCATCTGACCTTTGTGTACCATGGCTTCACCATACCAGCAGAGCAGGTTCTTGCAAATTGGCATCCAAAGATGTGGTGTTGATAATCTTCTTGTTCCTCTACGCACACAGTTCATACCGGGAAGGCCCCGTGATCCATTGTCTTCAGTGGACCAGGTCTCTTGACTGTTGATCTTTGCTGCCCTTCTCCACTAGGATGATTGTTTGGTGGGACCCTCAATTCCTGACTAGTAGCCCTACCAAACCATATGGTGCTTTTCTCCAGCCCCACCCCATTGTCCCGATGCCTCAGAAAACAGTTGCAGGATCACAGTTCCTGCTTGTGCTTCCTGTACTGTCGCTGCGCAAAAAAAGCTTAATTGATATTAGTTCGAAGAATAGGACTGCCTCCTTTTACATCCACCGTCTAATAAAATCAATCACGCCAAATTTAACTGGAATTTTAAATCAGTGTACCATGAATTGCAAAGATATGTCTAGTTTTTTTACAAGAGCAGTTTATACCCATATTACCAAACCCCTCTCTTTTCATAAAACCATGATTGCTATTTAGACCATATTATTTCAATTGAACAATACAGTACAATACTTCATTTCAAGTCTTAAGGCAGAGGCAAAGTATGAAGGACAAAAACTAAATTTGGTTTCCAATGATGTTTCAATATTGTGAACAATCATTTCGCCAATTCATGAGTCTCCCAGTTTACTTTATAGGGCCTAAGCCAAAGGGCTATTAGTGGAGTCAAGTTGGATGCAGCACAACTACAAGTGAAAAAAACAATGAAATCACAAAGAAAAATAAAACTAAATGCAGAATAACCAAATAACATTACAAATTATAACAAAAATAATCAGCAAAGCAGTACAAAAACTTTTAAAAGTTAATAGCGCAAGGAGCTGTCCAAAGTAAATTAATTGATTATCTACATTCCAAGAAGCCATCTCCGACCCAATTTGGCACATCAGTCATTTGTCTTGCCACTTGTCAGCTCCATCAGATCCCTTGCATCTTCGTCTCGCCCCATTTTCAAAAGCATTTCTAAAATTGGTGCAGAGGCAGCGAAATCGGGTTTCACCCCTTCTTGCTTCATTCTGTTCAACACGGACATAGCCTGCTCCACTTTTCTCTTCTTAGCAAATGCTTTCAACAAGGAAGTGTAAGTCGAGAGATCTGACGAGACATGATTGAGTTGCATTCTATTCAAGATTTTCATCACATCATCAATAGTACCATAATTTGCAAAACCGGTAAGTAAAATTTCATACGATCCTGCATTTGGTTTTATACCTCCCTTATACATCAAGTCAAGCAACTTTTGAGCTTCCTTGATTTGGCCTTGTTTGCACAAAGAATTCATCATTGATCCATAAGTAACCTCATCCGGCAAAAAGCCTCGATCAATCATATCCTTGAAAACTCTAATCGACTCTTTCCAACAGCCTAGCTTAGAATATCCATGTATAACACTAGTATATGTGAAAAGATCAGGTGTGGCACCTTTATCAAGCATATCATACAATAGTTTCTCTGCCTTGTCAGTTTCTCCCCTCTTGCAATGTGTATCCACAATTATATTGCATGTCACGGTGTCAGGCGATATTCCCTTTGAAACCATCTCATTCAGCAACTCCTTTGCCTTTTCTAATTTTTCCAACTTGCAGAGCCCATCTATAAGAGTACTATAGGTATGAACATCAGGATTTGTATCTCTAGAAATCATATTATATAGCAACTCTTCTGCGTTTTCAGTTTCTCCCTCCTTGCAAAGTGCATCTATGATGGTAGTATAAGTCACAACATTGGGATTATGTCCTTTAGAAACCATGGACTGGAGCATTTCCACTGCCTTTCCCAATTGCCCTTTCTTGCACAACCCATCCACGAGAGTATTATAGGTCACAACATTAGATTTAATTCCTTGAGAAACCATGTAGGACAGTAGTTCCTCTGCCTTCTCAGTATCTCCTTCCTTGCACAGGCCATTAATCAGTGAGCTGTATGTGACTACATTTGGTGCAATACCCACTGAAAGCATTCGCTCAAACAAACTAAATGCTTTACTAATTGCGCCTTCTTTACAAAGACCATCAATCATTGAGCTGTACGTAAATGCATCTGGTGTAATACCCTTTGAGAGCATTCGGTCAAACAAACTAAATGCTTTACTCACTTCACCTTCTTTACAAAGGCCATCAAGAACAGTGTTGTAGGAGATCACGTCAGGTGTGCAGCCCAGCTTAGGCATTTTGTTCAACACAATGGTTATGGCCTCACTAATCCTATTCTCATAACAAAGGCCCTTAAGTAGTGGATTGAAGGTGTCAGGTTCAGCTCTCTGGCCACCCTTAATAAACCCCCCCAAGAAAACCAAGCCTAGTCTTGGCTGATTAATTCGGATACAGTAGCTGATCAATACACTATAGGTGCAAACATTGGGTGACGGTGAGACCCCTCTAGATTGGGTCCAGCGGTTAAAGAGTGAAAATACAGTTGCATAATGGTTGTTTGAGTTCTTCATACGAGTTATGGCTGTAAAGAGTTGGGTAAAAGAATAGATGGACGGTGCCGGGTTCTTAGCGGCCAGCAAGTGATCAAAAAATTGAAGAGCATCTTTAATAGTAAGAGTTCCTGACCGATAACGTTCTTTTACAAGTAATTCCAACTGGCGGGTCCCCATGGCAATGGAATGAAATGGTTACAACCCCCTTTGGAGATGGTTCACTAGAGGCTGTTGGTAGCCTTAGAAAATGGGCTGACCCCTCTTGTTCAACTATAATGGTGTACTAAAAATTCATCAATATATTCCCTACAAAAAAAATGAAAGAATGGTTAATAAATTTTGCATAACATGACAAAGGCTATAGGTAATAGAACAGTACTAGTTAGGCATCAGTCCAGTACGTGATATCCACCTTTGCTTAATAGTAATACACAATGCAAATAGTCAAACACAAACCAATTACTCCTGGAGATAATTACACAAAAGAAATCTAAAGATCAAAATTAACCTTACAAATTGGATCTGTGGCAGCAGATAGTGTGCATGCACAGTGAGAAACCCAGCACGAGCCGGTACTAAACATTGAAGTCCTTGATGGCAACTGGTACTATAACCTGTTCATAAATAAATTATGCTTAAAAGAATACTTGATACGATGTGAATAAACTTGTGATATAGCATAGTTAAGGGTTTGAGTTTTATTAACAGTAGGGTCCACTATGCAAAATGCATGGGGCTGAGACTAGAACTGTCTTGACTGCTGTACCTGGTATGGTAGTAGCCATTAGCTGACAGTTCCGTCTGTAAGCAGAGGGAACTACTTAGATATGGTAGTTGCTAAGACCTTGTACACTGTTTAGGCTTTTATTCTGGGAGCAGAGAGAACTACTTAGGATTTAACTGTTGTAAATACTGTTTTCTGGTAATACAATGGGCCTTAGTGCCTCTTTGGAAAGAAAAAAATTAAAAGAGGGAGAGAGAACTATCAGAACCTCATAAGCTAGTAAATATTCATATAAATTAGATGTATTCCTCAGAATGGTACTCTTAACGTGTTCACATTCTCTTATTTGTTGATTCAATGTTAATAAACTGGTTGTTCAAAACCGATACCGCTATTTCCTTCGTAAAGAATTCAGCTTCACATAAGGTCTTTCGCTTCTAATTGCCACAATTTAGATACACGACAAAGTTGCATACTAACTTATATATATGGTTAACAACTACAATTAATTGATAGGTTTTAAGTGTTACTTCACCATTTAGAAAATGGAAGCTAAATGATACCTCCCAATGGAAAGGCTCAAATAATTGAACCCATACTGTATTGTCTCTTTGGGACATTTTATCAAGCAACTTGTGTGCACGGTTAGAGGACTCCTAAATTGTACCAAATACAGGACCCAGAATCTATGAAGGTGGTAAATTTGTGGTCTAGATGCAAAGAACCTAAAGGAACTGGCACAGGAGGGGTTACCTTAGAATTGCTTCTAGAAAATGGACGGTGTCAGGTTCTTGTGGACATCAGACGGTTGAAAAATCAAACAGCGGCTTCAATAGTGAAGGTACCCGAATTCTTTTACAAGTGATTCCAGCTGCTTGGAGCAACAAAACTTCTCAGGAGCACTTTGACAAACAGTTGAAGTGCAAGAGAGACTTGATAGAGGAGGTGAACTGAGAGTAGAGAGGAGGCAGACAGGAGCTGAGAGGAGAGAATGAGGCGGCGATGGGGGAGAAGTACTTTGGTCAGATTTTAAAGCAACCCTTGCTTTAATCGGAAATGAAACAACAAGCTAAAAGCCCAATTGGGTCGGTAGAAGAAATCTTTTAATTTGATTGGCATTAACTTCAATTGGAGTCTCCGGGATTCTGAGAAAAGCCTTGGTCAATTTAATCGTTTTTCGTTTTTTTCATTTTTCTTTTTCTTTTTTGCTAATAATTATTGTAGTGGGTCGGATATTTGATTGTGATCATTTTTTAAAGAATTTTGTTCAATCAAGTTTTCTAATTATTTGACATAATAATTTTTTCAAGTTTTAACTGTTTTTCTTAATTCAATCTATCCTCTAAAATTATAAATTATGAATCTTACATGTATAGTCAAGTCTTGAATATTAAGAAAATAATAAAATAATTGACGGGCTTAAATGATCAGGAGTTCTGAAACTTGACTAAATATAATAAAAATCTTGACCGATATAATAAGCACCATAATCTAAGTTCGAACAATAATTAATTAATACTCCTAACAAAAGTTCTGTACTGCTCTATGTTGACATTGTTAATTCAATTACTAATTTGTTTTCTAGTGTTTTTTTTTTTCTACCTTACATCATTTTCTAATTGCTATTCAAATTTACAATTTTCTATTATCACCACAAAAAATAATTGAGATGAAAAAGAGACTTACATGGCATTGGTACACATATCCTGGTTCAGCCGATAGTGGCCTAAACTGTAGTACCAAAATCCTTGTTACAGTTCCAGGACCAGACCAGATCTTTACAACATTTTTCCAATCCCTCTCATGTCGTGCCACCTTGCGTTTTCCTCTTTGGCATCTCTGTCACCGGAGTCGAATACCACATGGATGAATTTTGTACTGTCAGAGAAGTAATTGAGAATACAAAACCTGTACCGACACCGGCTGACTGGCAGGTTGGGCCAGGCCTTGCCATTGACTATTATTGCCGTACAGAAGTACTCAGGTCGCCATTGCGGGTGGATGGAGGGGTTGCAACCAGTGTTCTTCATATATAACAAGCCGTTGGTACAGAAGTCCCGTTCAAAGAGTACCAGTTGCCGATCAAACAAAGGACCTGAAGGGAGAGCTAGAGAAGTCTCTTGAGGACTTGTGATGCGGTACGTATGTGCCAAATAGGCCAGCTAGGATATTGACACGTGTCAAACCCGTATAACGGTGTTACATATACTTGGTTCCGTAATGAATTGATTATATGAGATTTATTAACAAATTGACTTCAATCATTGCAGTGTGATAATCATTGCGAACCTAAATTTATTCACAAACCATTTATCATCCAACCAACTAACAACAAGAATACACAATTACTAGATTTATCGAGAAGAAGCTTCAACACATGCTTGTCTACTGCACGTTTACAATTAATCTGGACTTGACAAAAACCTAAAAGCAGACTTTCCCTTGGCAAGCCTGGTAAAAATTAAATCCCACACTACACGGTTTCTTTCAGACATTAATGAGGGATTTTCCCAAATTTCATCTTCATATCAATTAATGCTGCATATTAATCACAGAGGAACGTGCCTAACAGGTTTAGTAATTACATTGTAAAAATATCAAAAGGGAAATAGGGAATTGGTGTCCATCTCCATTTATTTGTTTGTCAATTAATTTTATTTTCTTTTATTATTTACTACGATACAGTTCTGATGAAGAAAAGGTGTTACCTGTATTTTCTTTTATTATTTCCACACGAAGGAATGCACGATCAGTTTTAAACGGCACATGCTAGTAAAGCACTTGAACCTGCACACTAATAATCCATCATTACTTACAAGTAAGAGAAATACTTGTCGAACATTGAACTGATTTAAAACAATATATATTTATTAACAAATTCAACCATTAGTTACCTTCGATATAAATCTACTTGGTAAAATTCAAATCCCACACAACAACACTTCAAACAAGTCTTGAGCACAGTCAGGGGATTTCCCAAAATTCATATTCACATCAATTGATGTGGCACTTAATACAGAGGAACGTGCCTCCAAGTCCTTGGGAACCACTTATTAATTTCAAGCTGAACTCCAGCTTGGCAACCCCGTTAAGATATTAATCACAGTCAAGATTAGTGAGGCTGACCTAACCTGCATATGCACTAACAGTTACTAGCAAGTTCACAGCATAAACAATAAAAGGACAAAATTTTAATTTGGTTTCAACTTTATGGACAACCCTTTCCCCATTTCTCAAGGTTCCCAATTCTCTCAAATAAATCTTGTAAATTTTGCCAATTGAGGAAGTTTTGCATGGTTCAGCATTTGGAATTCATAATTCAATTGTCAATGCAAGCACTCACAAAAACAACTTTATATGAAAGGCTAAAGGTCTAGTGAGTAATTGCCAGGTACTACAACTTATATACCTAGTAAGCACTGAATCAGCATCAACAAGTCAGATGCATGTAAAAAGTCAATAAAATCACAAAGAAAAATAGAATACAAAATGCAAATTAAAAAAATAAAACATTACAAATAAAGAAAGAACAGTGAAAAAGAACAAAGAAAATATCCAGAATAAGAGAACTATTGAGAACAGCAGTAATACTTCATTTAATAGAGCAACAAACCGCCCAAAATTACATAAATTGATTATCTACATTCAAATAAGCTATCTTCATTCTCATTCAGCACTTCAATCATTAGTTTAACCACCTGTCTGGTCCATGACAACTTTTGCATCTTCATCTCGCCCCATTTTCAAAAGCAGTTCTAAAATTGGTGCAGAAGCAGCCAAATCGGGTTTCACCCCTTCTTGCTTCATTCTGTTCAACACGGACATAGCCTGATCTACTTTTCTGTTCTTTGCATATGCTTTCAGCACGGAAGTGTAAGTAGAGAGATCTGGTGCTACATGATTGAGTTGCATTCGATCTAAGATTTTCATCATATCATCGATAGTGCCATAATTTGCATAGCCGATAAGTAAAATTCTATATGATACAACATCTGGTTTTATACCTCCCCTTACCATTAAATCAAGCAACTTTTCAGCTTCCTTGCTTTGGCCTTGTTTGCACAAAGAATCCATCATTGATCCATAAGTAACCTCATTCGGCAAAAAGCCTCGATCAATCATATCCTTGAAAACCCTAATCGACTCTTTCCAACAGCCTAGCTTAGAATATCCGTTTATAACACTAGTATATGTGATAAGATTAGGTGTGGCACCTTGATCAATCATATCATATAGTAGTTTCTCTGCCCTGTCAGGTTCCCCCTTCTTACAAAGTGCATCCACAATTGTATTGCAAGTCACGGTGTTAGGCAATATTCCCTTTGAAACCATCTCATTCAACAACTTCTTTGCCTTATCTAATTCGTCCAACTTGCAGAGCCCATCTATAAGAGTATTATAGGTACGAACATTAGGATTTGTACCTCTAGAAATCATATTACATAGCAACTCTTCTGCGTTTTCAGTTTTCCCCTCCTTGCAAAGTGCATCTATGATGGTATTATAAGTCACAACATCGGGATCATGTCCTTTAGAAACCATGGACTGGAGCATTTCCGCTGCCTTGCCCAATTGCCCTTTTTTGCACAACCCATCCACGAGAGTATTATAGGTCACAACATTAGATTTAATTCCTTGAGAAACCATGTAGAACAGTAGTTCCTCTGCCTTCTCAGTATCTCCTTCCTTGCACAGGCCATTAATCAGTGAGCTGTATGTGATTACATTTGGCACAATACCCTCCAAAAGCATTCGTTCAAACAAACTAAATGCTTTACTAATTGCCCCGTTTTTACAAAGACCATCAATCAGTGAGCTGTACGTGAATACATCTGGGGCAATACCCTTTGAGAGCATTCGGTCAAACAAACTAAATGCTTTACTCACTTCACCTTCTTTACAAAGACCATCAATAACAGTGCTGTAGGAGATCACATTAGGTGCGCAACCCAGCTTTGGCATTTGGTAGAGCAACATGGCTACGGCCTCACTGCTCTTATTCTCATAACAGAGACCCTTGAGTAGCGAAGTGAAGATAAAAGCATCAGCTCTCTGGCCCTCTCTAATGAACCGTCCAAAGAAAACCAAGCCTAGTCTCGGCTGATTAATTAGAATACAGTAGCTGATCAAGACACTATAGGTGCAAACATTGGGAGATGGTGAGACCCCTCTTGACTGGGTCCAGCGGTTAAAAAGTGAAAAGACAGTTACATAATGGTTGTTTGAGTTCTTCATACGAGTTAAGGCTGTAAAGAGTTGGGTAAAAGAATAGATGGACGGTGCCGGGTTCTTAGCAGCCAGCAAGAGATCAAAAAGGTGAAGAGCATCATTAATAGTAAGAGTGCCCGACCGATAACGTTCTTTTACAAGTAATTCCAGCTGGCGGGTCCCCATGGCCATGGGATGAAGTGGTTACAATGGACAGGTACACTTGTAAGTTTAGGGGCAACTTCAACACTGCTTCTAGAATATGTATAAATACACCTGTTTGTTTAACTTGGGTGGACAGAAATGTAGAGAGGTTAGCTGCAAGGGCCTTATCTACAAAACAAAAAAAATGAAAGAATGGTGAGTATATTTTGCATAAAATGCTAAAGTATTGCAGGTCAGTACAATAGGTACCCCACTAAGTACTGTTAGGTTATGCCCTTTTGTGTTAGGAGGTGTTATAAAGGGCAGGAAAGTTCAAGTCGTACTCTGCCAGAAGGGCTTTTTGGTCTTTTTTTTTTTGCTAGGGACTTGGTGAATAAGCAAAGTGTTCTAAAGAATCAAGAAACAACAAATGACTAAAAGCTTGAAAACAATAAATTAATTGTTTTCTAATCAGTTAATTCTCTTATACAAATTCACAAGCCTGTAGCCTATAGTACCCAAATTGACATTTGTAGCAGCTTCGCAATTAATTGTTAAACTGCAGTTGTTTCCTTTTCAGTGGCAAGTTGCAGGCTTTCGGTAATACCATTGCAAAATTGGTCAGAATTTATCAGACCAGACTAAGCAAATAAATTCAATGCCTTGACACTTTTAAGAGCTGATTTCAAACCCAATTTAATGATTTACGGTCAGTTATAGGGTTCCAGTCAAAACCCAAAATAGAGAAAAAGGACTTATACCAGTATGAAGGTAATCGATCAAAGGAAGGTCTCGATCTAACGCCTCTTCCTCATCCCGGAGACTGCAACATTCAACATTCAATTTAGTTTTGCTTTCGCGACAAAAAGTTTAAGAAAAATAGAGACAGAACAGTTTACCTAAAGAGATGAGGCGACGCGACAGAGGAGAGGCGGCACACGGGAGAGTTGAGTAGAAAGAGGTGGCGAAGAGGGAGGTAGTCAGGTAGGGTAAGTAGAATAGAGAGAGGCGGCGAAGAGGGAGTAGAGACTGTAGAGTTGGAGCGGGAGGTGTGTGTGAGAGTAAGAGAGGGATGACACATGACAGAGATCAATCCGTCTGGGTCTGGGCTATACAAACGGGTTAGAGTTTCAGCTGATAAACGGGCCGTCTCAAATCCTCAAAATTCAGCCCGTTTAAGAAAATAAAAATTCTGAAACTTGAGTATTACAAATATAGCTACACAAATAATACATATAATACTTGTACGCATCTCACCGTAATCCTTATAACATGCAAGTTAATGCGAAATTGCATCACTTTTTATTGCCTAATAATCAATTGCAAAATCAATTGTAGTTAATTAAAATTGTGAGATTGCCATTTACCAATAAGATAATAAGAATATCAAACCAAAAGTGTATTAATTCAATGCTCCTCTGAGTACTATACATCTCAAATTACACCATGAAGGAAGTTTGTGCTCAAACTTCCTCCATGCTGCATTAGAGACTTCTTTCACCGATTTGTGCAAAGTTGCCTCCATTGTTTGCTCCAGCTTGACTATTCTATTCTATGACCCATTTTCGTCTCAACCCATTGCCAAACTCTCTGTGCATACAACATGTAAACATTAGATAGATTGCTGATTCTGTGGTTGATGTCTGACACATGACACAACTAATCGTGCATTCAATCTTTCTTTTTACCAAAACATCTTGGTTTTACCATTTTATCATGATATTATTTTATTAAATATTAAATTAAATAGTTCATTCGTTGGAATTCCTATAGCGTTTTATGCATACTCATACCGTTTCTAATTTTCCTTTTTGGATTATTTTTAGGGTTTTTCTTCCATGTTGAGATACAATTTAGGACGAAAATATTACTTTGTCATGTAGCGTTGTTTCCTCGTGTTCCCTGGTCTTTCTTTAACTTTTCTTCACAATTTTAGTTTGTGAAATAATAAAAAATGAGTTGAACTATTCGACCACGTCCTCTCCCAATTTTTTTTAAGCGCCTAAATAACTTTTTCATCTAAAATGTATTTTTGAATTGCCTAAAATTGTGCGAAGCTAATTTTGAAAGCAAAGAAATATTTGAGTTCCTGCCATAAGCAAGACTTTACATAAGAATATTATAGTTGGATCAATTTGACTGTTTGAAGAGGTAGTTCATAAATTGACTGTTTGGATCAATTTTCTAAGAAAATTACGCTGATTTATTTAGAAAAAACCAGTGTAAAATTCATAAAGACCAAGTCCTCCAAAGAAAATAACCTAGCTCTCCAAAGCAAATCGAATCAGCGTTTGCCACGGGCTTCCCCTAAAAAAAAATAAAATAAGACAAAAATCAGCGTTTACCAGAATATGACAATGTCATAATTTATAAAGACTTCGAATTGTAAACACAACATTTGTAATTACTAGCAATGACAACCAACCAAATTTACATACCAAAGCAATAGTAAACAACAAATACTAGCTGGTTCATTCCAAGCATAATCAAGTAAATAGAAAGCACACATTAAAACAATAAATAACTTAATTAGCAAACATATTCATTCCAAGGATGCAAAAGTTACAAAAAACATATTTTAATTTAAAAGGCTAACAAAATTTTAAACAACAAAAGGTAACAACTACAGTACTAATTCCCAGCAGAACAAATAAAATTGGACAGATATTTCACAAAGTCTCATTTCTACTACAACTTGTAATAAAACGCCTCTGCAGTACATACTAAGACATCCAGTGGCATTGATGATACAACACATCATATTGACCGGCATTTGCTTAGTTGGCAAATACCAACGTTTAATTGGAGCCCTCTTTATTATGTAAACTTGTAGGGGATCGCACCCAATGAACCCAATTTATAGAATATAAAATATAAGTTGGGGAGGATGATTTCAAAGAGAATTAAAATAATGGCTCAGCTATCATTTCAAAGAGAATTACAAGCCCTTCAGTTAAATAGAGTAATGAAATGCCCAAAGTACATAAAATGATTACCTAGTTTAAAAAAAGCAATCTTCAACCAAACTCAGCACTTTAATCATTTGTCTTACTAATTGTCTGCTCCATGAGATTTCTTGCATCATCATCTCGTCCCATTTTCAAAAGCAGTTCTAATATTGATGCAGAGGCAGCTATATCGGGTTTCACTCCTTCTTGCTTCATTCTGTTCAACACACACATAGCCTGATCTACTTTTCTGTTCTTTGCATATGCTTTCAGCAAGGAAGTGTAAGTCAAGAGATCTGGCGCTACATGATTGAGCTGCATTCTATCTAAGATTTTCATCACATCATCGATAGTGCCACAATTTGCATAGCCGGTAAGTAAAATTCCATATGATACAGTATCTGGTTTTATCCCTCCCTTATACATCAAGTCGAGCAATTTTTGAGCTTCCTTGATTTGGCCTTGTTTGCACAAAGAATCCATCATTGATCCATAAGTAACCTCATCCGGCAAAAAGCCTCGATCAATCATATCCTTGAAAACTCTAATCGACTCTTTCCAACAGCCTAGCTTAGAATATCCATGTATAACACTAGTATATGTGAAAAGATCAGGTGTGGCACCTTTATCAAGCATATCATACAATATTTTCTCTGCCCTGTCAGGTTCCCCCCTCTTGCAAACTGCATCCACAATTATATTGCATGTCACAGTGTCAGGCGATATTCCCTTTGAAACCATCTCATGCAGCAACTTCTTTGCCTTTTCTAATTTGCCCAACTTGCAGAGCCCATCTATCAGAGTACTATAGGTTCGAACATTAGGATCTGTACCTCTAGAAATCATATTACATAGCAACTCTTCTGCGTTTTCAGTTTCTCCCTGCTTGCATAGAGCATCTATGATGCTATTATAAGTCACAACATCGGGATCATGTCCTTTAGAAACCATGGACTGGAGCATTTCCACTGCCTTGCCCAATTGCCCTTTCTTGCACAACCCATCCACGAGAGTATTATAGGTCACAACATTAGGTTTAAGTCCTTTAGAAACCATGTAGGACAACAATTCCTCTGCCTTCTCAGTATCTCCTTCCTTGCACAGGCCATTAATCAGTGAACTGTATGTGATTACATTTGGCACAATACCCTCTGAAAGCATTCGCTCAAACAAACTAAATGCTTTACTAATTGCGCCTTCTTTACAAAGGCCGTCAATCAGTGAGCTGTACGTGAATACATCTGGTGCAATACCCTTTGAGAGCATTCGGTCAAACAAACTAAATGCTTTACTCACTTCACCTTCTTTACAAAGACCATCAATAACAGTGCTGTAGGAGATCACATCAGGTGTGCAACCCAGCTTTGGCATTTTATTGAAAGCCATGGCTACAGCCTCACTAATCCTATTATGAGAACAAAGGCCCTTAAGTAGTGGATTGAAGATGCTAGGTTCAGCTCTCTGCCCGCCCTTAATAAACCGCCCCAAGAAAACCAAGCCTATTCTCGGCCGATTCATTCGGATACAGTAGGAAATCAAGATACAATAGGTGTAGATATTGGGTGAGGCAGAGACCCTTCTAGGTTGGGTCAAGCGGTTAAAGAGGGCAAAGACAGTTGCATAATGGTTGTCCGAGTTCTTCATACGAGTTAAGGCTGTAAAGAGTTGATTAAAGGAATAGATTGATGGTGCCGGGTTCTTAGCGGCCAGCAAGTGATCAAAAAATTGAAGAGCATCTTTAATAGTAAGGGTACCCGAGCGACAATGTTCTTTTAGAGCTAGTTCCAATTGGTGGATCACCATGGTCGTGTGTTTCAATTGGTCAAAACTCCACTTGTAGATGATGATTCACTTGAGGCTGTTGGTAGCCTCAGAAAATAAATGGGGTCCTAAAAATTAATCAATACATTCCCTACAAAACACAAATGAAAGAACAGTGAATATAATTTTGCATAACATGGCTGAGGTAATAGAAATCAGAACAATACTAGTTAGGCATCAGTCCAGTACGTGATGTGCATCTTTGTTTAATAGTGATGTACAATGCAAATAGTCAAACACGAATAGAAGAAGTTTTTCAGGTTGGTACAATTTCAATCAGATCAGCTACCATTACTGCTGGGTACTACCAGATGCCTTTTTTTTGTGTTATACAGTGTCATAATCATTCGTTGTATTTTTTATCCATACTAAGATGGGCTTGGTTGAGGGAAGTGAAGGTCAAGTTGGGCTCTTCCCGAAGGGTATTTTGATCATTTTTTCTGGTTAGGGATTTTGTCTGTGATAAGGCAAGGAATGAAGAAGCAACAAGAGACTCAAAACTTGAAAAATAATAAATCATAGTATCAGACTAAATGTAGCTAAAGGCTAAATAGAGAACTCCCTATTAACTTAATTATTGTTGCAGCTCGATACTCTTATAGCAGTAATTACTGAGCTTGCAGTGGTCCAAATCAGACAAATTTTGACTTCGTGAACCAGATTTTAGTAATTACTTGGATCTTTTTGTGTTTGCCTCTCACAAATTAGGAAAAAAGAATCCTAATACCATCATAATTTATGTCCCAACAAACTAATTACTCCTCATGGAGATAATTAAACGAAAGAAAACTAAAGATCAAAATTAACCTTACAAATTGGATATGTGGCAGCAGATAGTGTGCATGCACAGTGATAACCAGCACATGTCGGTACCAAACTTGATCAGCTCAATTGCAAAATAACCTGAGATTGGAATCCTTGATTGGAAACTGGTACTGTATCCTGCTCGTAAAGAAATTTTTCTTTAGAGAATACTTTATCAAATAATGAATTGCCTTTACATGATTTAATTTATTATTATGTCATTATTATGCTTGTAAACTTCAAACTAAGTTTAGATGCTGTGAGGTAACATGCACTAATCCTAAGAACTATCAGAACCCTAATTACCTCATAAACTAGTAAATATTCAAATAAATTAGATGTATCCTTCAAAATGGTACTCTTAGTGTGTTCTTATTCTTTTATTTTTTTGTATTCAATATTACTAAACTGGTCATTGGTTCATAACCTAAACCACTATTTTCCTTCCTAAATAATCGAGCTTCACTTATAGTTGACAAGGCAAAAGATGCCTTTTGCATGAGCTTTTGCTTCTTAGTTTCAACAATTTAGGCTCTAACTCAACTTTCTAAAAAAGATACAAGAGAAAGTTTCATAATTACCAATTTATAGGGTTAACAACTGCAATTAATTAGTTTTATGTGTTTTTCTCCATTTGGGAAATGAAAACTAAACTACTTCCCAATGGAAAGGTTCAAACAATTGAATTCATGTACTCTCTTTGGGACAATTTATCAAGCACCTCCTCGTGCACAGTGAGAGGACTCCTAAATTTTACAAATGCAGTACCAAATACGGGACCAAGAATTTGAGGGGGAAAAAACACCATAATCAATCAAGGTGCTAAATTACTGGCCTAAAGGAAGTGGCAGAGGTGTTACCATGGTTAAAGAGAGACTAGTATGTCTTCTTCATTCTTGCATTTCAGAGAATATGGTTTAAAGAGAGACTTGAAAACGTGTACAAATCGTAGCAATCAAAATATGCTGCTGGAAGCTAGAATATATCTCAGGAACATTTTCACAAACACTTGACATGCAAGAGAGTTCTATTATACCACTTCAAAGAAGGAAGAGAGGGTAGGTGGGGATTGGGGTAAGAGAGGAATTTGTAGCTCAGAATGGTATTCCTAGTGTGCATAAGATGACTAAATTGGTTGGTGGCTCATATAGTTGACTACATTGCAATGCACCCCAAGGATTAATCAGGTGTTTGTACAAGTATACAATGGCCAATTTTCACAATAACCCAACTTTTTAATAAAATAAATAGTGGATGGTGATGCTTAACTTAATTTATTACCAGATTTATAGGGGTCATAACTGTAATCAATTGGTTATATGCCGTGTGGGTGCTAGGGTACTTCCCATCCCATGAAAAGACTTGACATATTGAATTCAAGAGTGCAACGTCTGAGGACATTTTGCCAAGCAACTTGCATGCATAGTCACCACGGTCTACAAAGGTGCTAAATTTCAGGTCTAAATGTAAAGCACCTAAAGAATCACTTACCACAGTTAGGGAGAGCCTAGTCTGTCTTGATTCATTTGGAAGAGCAACAAGTATAACACGTGGTGCTTGGAGCGACAATACTTCTAAGGAGCATTTTGACAAACATTTGGAGTGCAAGAGAGTTTTGAGAGAGGGGGTAAGATGACAGCAGAGGAAAACAAGAGTTGCGGTGGGGTGCTGGGAGCCTGGGAGTAATTTTAGTTCAGTGGGGGAAGAAGTTAGAAGTAGAGTGGTAGTTTCGTCCGATTTGAAAACAGCTCTTCCTTTGATCGGAATGAAGCACACATGTATCCCTAAAGTAACTCAATTTTTGGATTTGGATCCGGACTGTTCGATCTTCTCTGGCACGAATATTAATGGAACCCCGTGCATTCCAATTCGGTCCGACCTGCACTCCAATTTTGGGTTACTTCAGGATCCGGTCCCGACAATTTGGCGTTTTGCTTTGACTTAATTCGAAAATTTGGTTGCGTCCAGTTCTTTCAATTTTTTGTTCAATCATTTTCTATCTATTTCTAAAATTATTTTTTATTCAACTTGACCCTATGAAATTATTCACTAAGACTTAATTTTTTTTAAATCTTACATTATTAGTTAAAGTTCTAAACCAGACTTTATTTTTATTTTATATTTGTAATTACGATGGATGATGAAACGAAGTTGATTTACGACATGTACTAACAAGTCTGAATGCTGATTTTTTTTTTGTGTCACCACCCTTTTGTTCCCCTTTATCAATAACTATTTCAATCATTAATCAAATAATTATTAGTAGCCCTGGCACTTCTGGTGTTCTCATCAATAAATTTTGAAAATTTGACCTCCATCTTTTTTTGAAAAAAAAAAAAAAAAAAACTATTAACAGAAGCATGAAGAAATTTACACAAAGTTTAAATCTAACACCTTAGTGAATTCCTCTTTCTATTTGAAAGAAAAATTGGGTTTTGATGAAAATTTGAGTTTTGATAAAATTTTCATTAAGTCGGTCTCCCCGTTTTGCTGCGACACTTCAAACTTGCTTCTTTATTTTGTATAATTGCATGTTAGTTAGTGAAAATCCATATTGTGTTCAAACATTGTAAGTGACATTTCGAAGAGAAACATCAAGTTTAATTATTGTTAGCAAACGCATTCATGTGTCGCAGATTCGAAATCCGAATAAGAAAATCTCTCGTGGTAATAAATATATGGTTGTGTGGCTTGATCTTTACTAAAAAAGAAACATATTCATGCATCTATTTGTAACAAACGAAATAAGGCTGTGTTAACATGATGCACATGTTTGCAATGCATATCGGCTTCAACCATGCTATTTTGTCTTATGATATATCAAAGGTCGATGGATTCTTTGAACCGTACACTTTAGTTGTAATGTGATTTAAATTCGTATAGATACTGTACTTCAGTTAATTGAAATGAAAAACTATTCTCCGTCCAACAAAATTAAATTCAATGGTTTTTAAAATAAACATTTAATTCTAGGCTTAATTTATACTTAAAAGGCCCAAAAAAACCTTTGAAAAGAAAATTGCTCCCAGCCCAAGTAACCAACCCAATTCAATTAGATGGAAACAAGGGAACCGCATAGCTTCTCTACTGGAAGTCTGGAACCCCACTCTCTCAACTCTCTCTTGCACTTCAACTGATTGTCGCTTGGAAGTTGGAACAAGTACCCCTCTCTCTTTTCATTTTAACGCTGCCAAATCCCCCCAATACTTCATTGGAGCTCCTACTACACCATCGCTGCCTCCTCACAACTCTCTTCCCCCCAATCCTCAGCTCCCCTCTCATCCTTTTTCAATGTGGTGTAATACAATTCTCTTGCACATCAACTGTTTGTGAAAATGCCCCTGAGAGATATTCTTGCTTCAAGCAACAGATTTTGACGGCTAAGCTTTATACATGTTTCTAAACCAGCTCTCAACCTTTTCTCTGAAATGCAAGAATGAAAAAGTTCTCTTCAACCATGGTAACACCTTTTGCCCTCCTATGCTGGTTCCTTTATAGGTGACTTTTCAGATATTATGGTGACTTTGGTTTTTTTTTTTTTTTTTTTTTTCTCAAATTCTGTTAATTCGGTGTCCCGTATTTGGTACTGCACTTGTGTGATTTAGGAGTCCTCTAACCGTGCGCGTAAGTTGCTTGATAAAATGTCCCAAAGTCCAAAGAGATATTACTGTACGGATTCAATTTTGTGAACCTTTCTGTTTTGAAGTATCATTTAGATTTCATTTCCCAAATGGGTAAATAACAAATAAAACCAATTAATTGCAGTTGTGAAGTTTGATTTTTTAGGAAGGAAATAGGGGTTTAGGTTATGAACCACAACAACCAGTTTAGTAAGGTTGAATACAAAAAAAATAAGAGAATGAGAGAACACTAAGAGTACCATTCTGAGGGATACATCTATAGTTGTATTTATTTCAATATGTACTAGCTTATGAGTTATTAGGGTTCAGATAGTTCTTAGGATCTGTGCAGGTTATCTCACAACATCTAAACTTAGTTTTAATGTTACAAGCATAATGGTGGTATTATATTTTAACGAATCATGTAAAGGCAATTTATTATTAGATCAAATATTTTCTTAAACAAAATTTCTTTATGAGCAGGTTACAAGACCAGTTCCAATCAAGCACAGTTATCTCAGGTCGTTTTGAGCTGATCAAGTTTGTACCGGCATGTACTGGTCATCACTTTGCATGCGCAGTATCTGCTGCCACAGATCCAATTTGTAAGGTTAATTTTGATCATTAGATTTCTATCATTTAATTATCTCCAGTAGGAGTAATTGGTTTGTTGGGTCATAAATTAGGCTGGTTATTATAATCCTTATTCGTAATTTGTGAGAGGCATCGACTCTGGTATTTGTTCACTCATACCAAACCTGTATGCCTCACCTTTATAGTATGGTATAGGAATTATTTCTAAGATCCTCAATATAGCACCAACTTGTAAATTTGGCAAAAAACAGTTGTAAGGTCAATTTTGAACCTCTGGTTGGTAATTTTTGTCGTCTTCTTAAAGAATAAAGAGTAATTAGTTTGTTGGGGCCATAAATTCGGCTGGTGTTCCAATGTTTATTTGTAATTATGAGATGCATCAACTCTCTTATTGGTCAAGCTGTATCATTTCTATTTCTAGAGGCCTGAGCTTCTTACTATGGTATCAGGAATTATAGTTTAGATCCTAAATTGTATCCAGTAGTTAATTGTAGCCTAATAGCATGGTAGCTGATCTGATTGAAATCGTGCTTGTCAATACCAGGTTGTAAAATTAAAAAGTGACTTCACTACCGATCTTGCACCTGAATGAACCATCTCCAACTGGAGTTGTGACCATTTCAAATACACCTCCATGGGGATTCGCCAATTGGAGCTGGCTGTAAAAGAACGCTGTCGGTCGGGCACTCTTACTATTAAAGATGCTCTTCAATTTTTCGACCGCTTGCTGGCTGCTAAGAGCCCGACACCATCCATCTATTCATTTAATCATCTGTTTCAGGCCTTAATTCGCATGAAGAACTCAAACAACCATTATGCAGTTGTCTTTTCACTCTTTAACCGCTTGACCCAATCTAGAAGGGTCTCACCGTCACCCAATGTCGTTACCTATACTATGTTGATTGACTACTGTACTCGAATGAATCGGCCTGGACTTGGGTTGATTTTCTTTGGACGGTTCATTAGGCAGGGCCAGAGAGGTGATGCTTACTTCTTCAATTCGCTACTCAAGGGCCTCTGTTCTGAGAATAGGATTAGTGAGTCCGTAGCCATGGTGTTGAACAAAATGCCTAAGCTGGGATGCAGACCTTACGTGATCTCCTACAGCATTGTTATTGATGGCCTTTGTAAAGAAGGCGCAATTAGTAAAGCATTTAGTTTGTTTGACCAAATGATTTCAAAGGGTACTACACCAAATGTATTTACGTACAGCTCATTAATTGACGGTCTTTGTAAAGAAGGGGCAATTAGTAAAGCATTTAGTTTGTTTGAGCGAATGCTTTCAGAGGGTATTGCGCCAAATGTAGACACATACAGCTCACTGATTAATGGCCTGTGCAAGAAAGGTGATACTGAGAAGGCAGAGGAACTGTTGTCCGACATGGTTTCTAAAAGACTTCAACCTGATGTGGTGACCTATAATACTCTCGTGGATGGGTTGTGCAAGAAAGGGCAATTGGGCAAGGCAGTGAAAATGCTCCAGTCCATGGTTTCTGAAGGACATGATCCCACTGTTGTGACTTATAATACCATCATAAATGAACTTTGCAGGCAGGGGGAAACTGAAAACGCAGAAGAGTTGCTATGTAATATGATTTCTAGAGGTACAAATCCTAATGTTCGAACCTATAATACTCTTATAGATGGGCTTTGCAAGATGAACAAATCAGAAAAGGCAAAGAAGTTACTAAATGAGATGGTTTCAAAGGGAATATCGCCTGACACTGTGACATGCAATATAATTGTGGATGCAGTTTGCAAGAGGGGGGAACCTGACAGGGCAGAGAAACTATTGTATGATATGCTTGATCAAGGTGCCACACCTAATCTTATCACATATACTAGTGTTATAAATGGATATTCTAAGCTAGGCTGTTGGAAAGAATCGATTAGGGTTTTCAAGGATATGATTGATCGAGGCTTTTTGCCGAATGAGGTTACTTATGGATCAATGATGGATTCGTTGTGCAAACAAGGCCAAAGCAAGGAAGCTGAAAAGTTGCTTGATTTAATGGTAAGGGGAGGTATAAAACCAGGTGTTGTATCGTATCGATTTTTACTTCTCGGCTATGTAAATGATGGCAATATTGATGATGTGATGAATATCCTAGATAGAATGCTGCTCAATCATGTAGCACCAGATCTCTCTACTTACACTTCCTTGCTCAAAGCATATGCTAAGAGCAGAAAAGTAGACGCAACTTTGAGTGTGCTGAATAGAATGAAGCAAGAAGGGTTGAAACCCGATGTAGCTGCCTCTGCACCGGTTTTAGAACTGCTTTTGAAAATGGGACGAGATGATGATGCGAGAAATCTCATGGAGCAGACAATTAGTAAGACAAATGATTGAAGTGCTGAGTTTGGTTGAAGATTGCTTTTTTGAATTTGGGTAATCATTTTATGTACTTTGGGCATTTTATAACTCTGTTTAACTGAAGGGCTTGTACTGCTCTGCTGCATATTACTCTCTTAACAGATTTAGTTGATGTTTAATTCTCTTTAAAATGATCTTTGAGCCATTATTTTATTTGACCAGCCAATGTATCTCATCCTCCCAACTTATATTTTATATTCTATAAATTGGGTTCATTGTGTGCGATCCCCTACAAGTTAACATAATAAAGAGGGCTCCAATTAAACGTTGGTATTTGCCAACTAAGCAAACGCGGGTCAATATGATCTGTTGTATGGTCAATGCCACTGGGTCTCTTAGTAAGTACTGCAGAGACATTTTATTACAAGTTGTGGTAGAAATGAGACTTTGTGAAACATTTGTCCAATTTGATTGTTGTACTTTAGTTTTTACCTTTGGTTGTTGAACATTTTGTTAGCCTTTTGACTTAAAATATGCTTTTTTGTAACTTCTGCATCCTTGGAAGGAATATGTTTGCTAATTAAGTTATTTATTGTTTTAATGTGTGCTTTCTATTTACTTGATTATGCTTGGAATGAGCCAGCTAGTATTTGCTGTTTAATATTGCTTTGTTATGTTGTGCTTACAATGGGAAGCGTCTTTAAAAATTATGGACTTGTCATATTTAGGTAAAATCCGATTCGATTTGCTTTGGACGGCTTGGGTTTTTTCTTTGGAGGACTTGGCCTTTATGAATTTTACACTGGTTTACATTTCGAAAGTATGTACAAGTGCAATTTTTTTAATTTACTTTGGAGGGCAAGGTTTTTTGAATTTGCTTTTTGAATTTGTTGTTTTATGTTTCAGAATTTTGCACTGTTTCACACTTGAGTAGCTGGTTGCCTTAAGATTTGGAATCCATTCCTCTTTGGTGCTGAACTCAGCATAACTTGCCTTTTGATCCAATTTACGTGCTGATACCGCTGGTACCACTATTATTAGCTAGATGAGAAGGGTTTAATGTGTTTGAGTTATAAACCACTTAAGATTCATGTTATTGTTGTCAGTCTTAGTTGATATGGTACGAGGTGCCTTATAGTACTGACTAAAGTCTTCACCTGTGAAAGATGCCCTTGGTCTTCCTCCCAATAGTCTCTTATAAAAAATCACTACTGGTTTTTTCGTCTTATTTAATTGTACTCGTGTGAATTACTAGAGAATGCTTCTTAATATGATGATATATATATGCCAGAAAAGTATTTAGGGGGCCTAGTACTGCAGGACAGAAGTTAAAAGCTGTTTTTTTCATGTGGGTCCTTCCCTTTTTCTTGAGTGTAATTTGGCTGTTATTTTGGTTTATAGTTTCTGACAGTTTGATAATGGAAAATGGTGTAATTTTAAAATGTGTGCATCAAATTGTTTTTGATGGTTGAAACTATAAATTTCTTCATCTTTATTTTTGCATTAAGTTCCTTCATCTTTATTTATAAATTCTTTCATCCTCCGAATTATGCATTGTTCTGGGCATCTCAATTTTCCTCAGAAGGGGACAACTTTGTGTGGCATACAGTGAAGTGATGAGTAGAATAAAGCATTCGCACGGGTTCGAATAAGTTGTTTGAAATTTAAGACTTTGTTCCACTAGAAATTGAGGAACTAATTAACTTATGTATAGTATTATTTGTAATTTCCTTACATTTACATAATGTTGATTCTTTCGTGGGTTAGTTTGAATGGATGATAGAAATTTCATAAACATATATATGTCATCTCCAAATAAATCTATGTAATGTAATTAACTGTAAATTAACAAATAATTCAAGAGTGTTAAAAATTGCACATAATTATATATAAACGGAGCTATGCTAAAGTGTTAAAAATTATTCGAGTAAAAAATAAGAAAAAAAAATGATAGTTTTGAGTTTAAATTTAAAACGTATAATTTATTTCTTCGAATTACTGTACTTGACTATTTTGTTAGAATCTTTATGTGGCATTAGCTTTGTTGTTAAACATATAGCAGGTGGTGAGGACTAAAAGTATTGCTTTGAACTTTCGATTGGCATTGACTTGCTATACATGTGATTTGTGCGCATATGTATTTGAGCACGTGCCCGGTGCCTCGCGTGGCTTGTCTTGCAAGAGTAGTAGGACACGTGTCGCTTGGCAGCGAAAGTAGCGTTTTGAATTTCTGTGGCACAAACTTTACAAATTATACGCAACATGAATTATTTCTGAGATTACCACTTGACTTTTGCTAAAAACATATATTGAACTTGAAAATTAATTAACAATCGGCAGAAATTAGTTCAATTCACAGTAAATTTCTCAAATATTAGTTCATTATTTTTGAAGTGTCCTTGAATTTAGAAGACATGATTCCCAGTTTCAACATTAAATTAACATTTCGCAATAATTTTTTTACCTGTCTAGTATAACAGATGCCTATATTTTATAATAGAAGCGGTGTATTAGTTTTAATCAAATGTTTTTGAGGTTATATTATAAAAAGTACAAAATAAATTAGGATTCAAACTATTAGTTATTTTCTTTTGTATGTGTTTTGAGGTGATCATGTCTTTTAAGTTGAGGTAATGCAATATTTATGTGAAAGCATCGTAAAAGTATTTTCTGGTCATCAAAACATAATGTTTGTACATACATGATATAAACAATATAAATGTAATGATAATTGAATATGTTGTGATGATCTATTTATATGAAACATCAAAATCCAATCATTCTTGCATAAATATGGAATCATATTATTTCAAATTCAATTCTTGCCAACTTTTAAGATATTAGAGACAATCAATTTAGAAAGTAACCATTACAGATATGACAGTGCTAAATCATGTCAAGCCGAAAGTTAATCCATCTATATATTAAATTTTTTTATTTTATTAATTATAACATTCTGCATATTATGGTTAGTTGTCAACAAAATGAGAATTATATACTTAAGGAAAAAGCGTTTTTGAATCTACTATTCAATCTGATGGTTCTAGGAACAGACGTGAGAATTTTGGCAGTCCATGTTCTGTTATAATTTGGCAGTCCATATTCAATCTAATACTAAACAGTATTAAATTTGAGTTGTAAGGCAGATAATTAAGTTGATATATCTACTTAAGAAAAATAATTCCGTAAGCCTTGTAGTACGTCTATACAGGCCTATACAATTTGTACAAATCTCTCTTATAAAAAAGGAAAAAAATATTAATTAGTTTGTAATTAAATCGATCGACCGTACGTCAGACCATTCGTAAGTCATAAATAGTTCAGTAAAGATCCGACAAAAACAGTTAACTTTGATTGTTTGTTTATAATTGAGTTGTTTGTTGACCATGGTCAAAGTCAAGGTATTTCTTTTTCTTTTTCTTTTTTCCTTTTAATGCCATCCATATTATATTTTTGCGAGATTGACGGATAAAAAAAGAACTTCTAACTCGTGACTTGTTCGATCGAGATCAGTTCAAAATGAACTAATTATTATTAATCAGTTCGTTTTGATTCAAATTTGTTATATCACGAGTTCAGTTTAAATCAAACTCAACTCGGTTCGTTCCTCAGTCGTTGTAAGAAAATTATGAAGCCTTTTTCTTTTTGACTCTTCCATTGTAATTTTTTATGTTAATTATGAAACTCGTTGTAAAAAGAAAATAATTCTCATTGGCTTATAATGTAAGTCAGTAAAATTCTTTGATCTATGCATGACTCATTACAGTACCTCGTGATTAGTTTGGCTACAACCTAACTCAACTTGGCTTTTTCGGACATGAGCCAGGTCCAAATTTTGTCTAATTTATTCTATTTGACTATATATGTTAGTTGAATAAAATTAGGGTGTGATGTGTTTATCAGGAGGGATTGATGAACATATTTTCAAAACATTAATATCGGATTAATTTCGATTTACGAATCTAAATTATTGAAATTCAAATACTTGTGAGTGATGTATGTGCATGCAAGAATTTTAAACTTTCGAATTTATTTAGTACATAGTTAAACGGTAAAAAAAAATGATGAAAAATCAATACATAAAATAATAATAAAAAATTCATAAAATTTTCATTGTTTTGACTACTTGACCATATGCTAAATAAATTCAAAACTTAAAAAAATTTGCATGTACATGTATCACTCACGAAGTATAGGGATTTCAACGGTTTAGATTTATAGTTCGAAGTCAATTCGATATTCTTTTGAAGGTGTGCTCACTAACTCCTCTTGGTGACCACATCACACTCTAGTTTTGTTCTATGTTCGTTTACAACTCTACAAATTACTGTACTTTTACAAAGACAGACATTTAGCCATTTAAAAAAAAAAAAAAGGTGACGATTAAATTTTCAAACTTTAAATATTTATAAAAAAATAAATGCATACATTTAATTATACCAAATTATATGTGCTACGTACGCTTCATGCTCAATCTGCGCGCACATATATTTTTTGTTTCTTTATCTTGGAATTTTGTTTTTTTTGCCGGTTATTATCGATTTGTGGTAATTAGAAATGAAATAAGTTTGTTATATTCTAATTCAGACATATAAAAACACTTGCACAGAGTAATATTTCTACATTACCCATTTCACATTGTGTTTGAGAACAATTAATATATCGAATAACAAAATCAAACAATTAAGGTAAATAAATCAAGTATTTGGAAATACAAACGTACGTCTGCCTCCATTTCAATTTTAGCATGAAGCGAGAACAACTTTGTTAATACCTTTACCCACCGTTTAAATTCATGCATCGAATGCAAAACAATGAACTAGATTATGAAATTCTAGCATAAATACAGAATCTGAATTGATGATACGTGCAGTGAGTTCTCTAAATTAAAAAGATTAAATGGATTCTTCAAATTGATAGACTAATAATCAAATTTTACTTAATTTAATTATTATTCAATGGTATGTAAGTAACTATTAAGCTCAAACTGTTCAAATTTTAAATCATTTAATTACGATAAAATGTACATCAAATCTCATCATTTATTATAAACATAATACATATTTATTTTCTTAGATCAAATCTAAACATAATACATATTATTTAGAGGTAATCTCGTATCCGTATCTGTTATAATTTTTCGGATACAAATAGTCTCGGATACGGATACGGATACGGATACGGATCGGATATTAAATGTTACGGATACGGATTGGATATCGGACGGATACGGATATTTTTCATAATTAGCTTGTTAGTTACAAAACATTTATTATATTATTAAAATATTAGTCACTAATTATGTCATAGTGTTATACTGTTCATCAAAATATATATCTATATGCAATTTAATAAATTATTTCGTACAATATGTAATTTAATAAATCAATTTAAGAACATATATCACATTTGTTGTGGTTTAAAGTGTTAACGGTCGGATACGGATAGTTAAATGTCTTACCATATTCGTATCCATTATAATTTTTCGGATACGGATACAGATATGGATAATCTCAGATACAGATATGGATCAGATAATTTAAGTACTTTTTCGGATTCGGATTCGGACGAAATCAGATATTATCCGATCCGTTTACACCCCTAATCCGATCCCTTAACGAGTTGATAGTTTGATACCACCTGAAGTCAATCGAATTTTGAGTTTAGATCCGGACCGTTAAATCTCTTTTGGCACAACCGGATTAGCTCAACATTTAATCGAACAGTTGGGATCTGATCGTAAAACTTGAAATACTCTTGAAATTTTGTGGTATCACCATATGGACCTATTCTATTAGACCGTAACCAGAACCAAGAAAGCGGACCCACAATTCAGTAGAGGTTCATCCAAATTGGATGAGATTACCTCTCTACTTCTTCCCCAAATTGGCTTTTCCTTGGTGTTTTGAAATTGGACGAAAGTAGCACTGTACTGTACTTCTCCCACACTGAACTAAATTACTCCCAGTGCCACCGCCGCCTGAGCCTCATTCTCTTCTTCCGAAGCAACTCCTATCTTCCCCTGCTTTCAGCTCATCTCCTCTCTCAACTCTCTCTTGCACTCCAACTGTTTGTCAAAATGCTCCTGAGAAGTATTGTCGCTCCAAACACCATTTTTGTGTAGCCACGCTTCATACTTGTTGTCTAAAGAAGCGCTCTACCTCTTCTTTCAAATCATAGAAGATGGATTATGACTAGGTTCTCTCTAACTGTGGTAAGTGATTCTTTAGGTGCTTTGCATTTAGGCCTCAAATTTAGCACTTTGGTCGATCCTGGTGACTGTGCATGCAAGTTTCTTGGAAAAATGACCGGTCTGGAAGTATCCTTTGCTAATTTTTTCAAATAGATGCTTGGGTACACGACATAAAAGCCAATTGACTACAGTTATGACCCCTATATGTAAATCTGGTAATTAAGTTAAGCATCATCATCCACTACTTATTAAAAAGTTGGGTTAGAGCGAAAATTGGCCGATGTATACTTGTACACACAGCTGATTATTCTTGGGGTGCATTGCAATGTAGTCAACTATATGAGCCACCAACAAATTTAGTCATCAAACGTGCAAAAAATAGGAGAATGAGAGCACACTAGGAATACCATTCTGAGCTAATATTCTTTTTAGTAGTTATTACTTACTATTTGTATTATTTACATGAGGAGGGTTCAAATGCCTCCATTTTTTGTGCCTCCATCATGCCTCCATTTTTTAAAACTTTAATAACTCAAGATTTAAAACTTAAAAGTCAAAATAAAACCGTTAGATGTGATCTATGTTATTTTCTCTATGTGCTCATAAAAAATTATTACATTTCAATTTTATTTTTATGTGAATCAATAAATTCAAAAATCAACATCTAGAAATCATCCAAATTAGTGCATTTTTTACAAGCTCTTGATGATAATCAAAATAAAATTGAAATGTCATAATTTTTTACATGTGCATAGATAAAATGATGTAGATCATATCTAACGGTTTTATTTTGATTTTTAAGTTTTAAATTTTGAATTATTAAAGTTTTAAAAAGTGGAGGCACAAAAAATGGAGGCATTTGAACCCTCCTCTATTTACATATGTACTAGTTGTATGAGCTATTTACATTTCTGAAAGTAATTAGGATTTGTGGTGGTTATCACCCAGGCGCTAAACTTATTTCGAGATTACATGTGTAGTGGTGAAACTATTTTACTTTAATAAATGAATCCATTGTTGGATCAAGCATCTCTTAATTGTGCATAATAATTACTATTATTCTATGAGCAGGTTACACTTCAAGTTTCAACCTAAGACTACCAATTTGGGTTTTTTAGATATTGAGACCGATCAAGTTTTGGCAAGATTGTATTGGCACTCATTTTTTTTTTTTTGCTCTGTTTCAATTTGTAAGGTCAATTTTGAACTTTGATTGCCAATTTTGAACTCCTGAGAGGCATCACTTTTTTAGTATGGTACTAGGAGTTAAACAAAGCTCCAATTTGTCAAGTGAAGAAAAAGCAAACAAAAACAGTCCTTCACTTCTAAAATCTGATTCTTAAAGACAAAGTTTGTTTGATACAGACTACTGGCTTGTTAATTTGTATAAGAGGACTGATCAGAAAACATTAATTTAGGAAATAGGAGTTCCTATTTAGCCTTTTGCTACATTCAGTATGATATATTGTTTTATAGCTTTTAGTCATTGCTTGCTTCTTGATTCTTTAGATCACTTTGCTCGTTCACCAAATCCCTAGAAAGGAAAAATGACCAAAAAGCCCTTCTGGAAGAGTCCAACATGATGCAGTATCTAAAGCGCTCCTAACGCAAAAGGGCATAACCTAACAGTACTCTGTGTGGTAACTATTGTACTGACCTGGAAGACTTGAGCACTTTATGCAAAATCAATTAACCATTCTTTAATTTTTTTTTTTCAGGTAATCCATTGATAAATTATATCACACCTTCAGTAAGGTCCTTGCAGGTGACCTCTCTGGATTTCTGTCCACCCAAGTTAAACAAACAGGTGTATCTGCTCCATATTCTAGAAGCAGTGTTGAAGCTGCCCCCAATCTTACAGTTGTATCTGTCCATTGTAACCATTTCATCCCATGGCCATGGGGACCCGCCAGCTGGAATTACTTGTAAAAGAACGTTATCGATCGGGCACTCTTACTATTAAAGATGCTCTTCAAATTTTTGATCGCTTGCTGGTTGCTAAGAACCCGGCACCATCCATCTATTCCTTTAATCAACTATTTACAGCCTTAACTCGTATGAAGAACTCTAACAACTATTATGCAACTGTCTTTTCACTATTTAACCGCTGGACCCAACCTAGACAGCTCTCACCCTCACCCGATGTTTGTACCTATAGTATCTTGATCAGCTACTGTACCCGAATGAATCACCCGAGACTAGGCTTGGTTTTCTTGGGGCGGTTTATTAAGGGCGGGCAGAGAGCTGAACCTAGCATCTTCAATCCACTACTTAAGGGCCTTTGTTCTGAGAATAGGATTAGTGAGGCCGTAGCCATGGCGTTCGATAAAATGCCAAAGCTGGGTTGCACACCTGACTTGATCATCTACAACACTGTTATTGATGGTCTTTGTAAAGCAGGTGAAGTGAGGAAAGCATTTAGTTTGTTTGACCGAATGCTCTCAAAGGGTATTGCCCCAGATGTAATCACATACAGCTCACTGATTAATGGCCTTTGCAAGGAAGGAGATACTGAGAAGGTAGAGGAACTGCTGTCCTACATGGTTTCTAAAGGAGTTCAACCTGATGTTGTGACCTATACTACTCTCGTGGATGGGTTGTGCAAGAAAAAGCAATTGGGTAAGGCAGTGGAAATCCTCCAGTCCATGGTATCTAAAGGACATAATCCCAATGTTGTGACTTATACTACCATCATAGATGCACTTTGCAAGGAGGGAGAAACTGAAAACGCAGAAGAGTTGCTATGTAATATGATTTCTAGAGGTACAAATCCTGATGTTCATACCTATAGTACCCTGATAGATGGGCTCTGCAAGATGAACAAAATAGAAAAGGCAAAGATGGTGCTAAATGAGATGGTTGCAAAGGGATTATTGCCTGACACGGTCACTTGCACTATAATTGTTGATGCAATTTGCAAGAAGGGAGAACCTGACAGGGCAGAGAAACTATTGTATGATATGCTTGATCATGGTGCCACACCTGATCTTATCACATATAATAGTGTTATAAATGGATATTCTAAGCTAGGCTGTTGGAAAGAGTCAATTAGAGTTTTCAAGGATATGGTTGATCGAGGTTTTTTGCCGGATGAGGTTACTTATGGATCAATGATGGATTCTTTGTGCAAACAAGGACAAAGCAAGGAAGCTGAAAAGTTGCTCGACTTAATGGTAAGGGGAGGTATAAAACCAGGTGTTGTACCATATCGATTTTTACTTCTCGGCTATGTAAATGATGGCAATATTGATGATGTGATGAATATCCTTGATAGAATGCATCTCAATCATGTGGCGCCAGATCTCTTGACTTACACTTCCTTGCTTAAAGCATATGCTAAGATCAGAAAAATCGACTCGGCTATGAGTGTGCTGAACAGAATGAAGCAAGAAGGGGTGAAACCCGATTTAGCTGCCTCTGCTCCAGTATTAGAACTACTTTTGAAAATGGGACGGGATGATGATGCGAGAGATCTCATGGAGCAGACAAGTGGCAAGACAAATGATTGATGTGCCAAATTGGGTCAATGATGGCTTCTTAGAATGTAGATAATTAATTAATGTACTTTGACAGCTCCCTGTGCTATTAACTTTAAAGTTTTTATACTGCTTTGTTGATTATTTTTGTTATAATTTGTAATGTTATTTGGTTATTCTGCATTTAGTTTAATTTTTCTTTGTGATTTCATTGTGTTTTCACTTGCAGTTGTGTTGCATATGGGGGTGTAAACTTATACAATTCGGCTGCTGTAATATTATTTGGTTATTCTGCTTTTTTCCCCTTTCATATTGAGGCCCACAAGTCTCTTGATAGGTATGCAAGCTACAGCTTCTCATGGTCAGACCAGATGTTTGTTATTTACAGATTCCGAGCAACTGGTACATGCTCTTCGTGCTGTAATTTTTGGGTGTCTTTGTAAATATTTGGTGGTGCTGTCCGTGTTTTTCTAGGGGTTTTTAGGTGTCTTTGTATATATTGTGTAGTGCTGTCCTTGGGTTGTAGTTTTCTGCTGAAAATTTTGGTTTTTTGAAGGGTTTTGTTGTAAATTGGGGTCTCAGCTGACATATATGGGGGCTCAGCTATACATTTGGTTTTTCAAGAGGCTTCGCTGTAGATTGGGTTTTCTAGGGGGGTTTCTTGTAAATTGTAGATTGAGGCCTGACCTGATATATGTGTGGTCTTTGCTGTTATTTTTGGTGTTTTAAGGGTTTATATGCAATTTAGAGTCTGGTACGGGAGATGGATGGGATCTATGCAAGGGTTTGTAGTTTGTACTTATAATTGGTACTTGTAGCCTATATTTCTTTGCTGGTTTTTTTATGTGAGTTTTGTTAGTAATTTGGGGTCTGGTACATGATATGATAAGGAATCTGTATAGGGTTCTTTTTGTAAAAGGAGAAGAACTGGTACAAGATTATGGGATCTCTGGAAGTGAACTAAGTTTTGATGATATATTAAATCATCTTAATTACGTATATAACAAATTATAAGATTTTGACTTTATTTCAGTAGCCATTAAAGGAATAATTTAATTTTTGATCTGTTAATTTTATTAGCTCTTGGTGGTACAGTATGTGGGGAATGGATGTTCACTGCGGAGGGACTGAGTTTACTGTGAGGAATGCATGCAGTTCAATCCAGAGGCATTAAACAGTGTAAGTTTTACTCCGATTTAGAGGTACTGGTACAATCTCTAACAAAATCCACAGGCCCTAGTATGTGCAGAGTGACAGGTATATTTTGAAACTATGCAAATTTGGAACTTTCTGACGCGTTATTCAGGCTTCTTATGTCACTACGTACGTGTAAAGGGCTGTTTCTCAAAAAAAAAAAAAAACACAACTAGAGGCCTCTAGAGCAAATACATCTATAATATTAAATAACTAAGGTCAGTATCTTCCGATAAGCCAAACAATTTTTTTTATATTTATTCAAGGGAACTTTTTTTAGTTTTCTTGCTTCAGAACATTGCATTAATGAGATTTGCATAAAGCTCAATAACAGCTCCACGAACTCTCTCTATTTTTTCAAAGAAAATCACTGAAGTGGAAATTGTGTAGCATAGTATGCAGTGGGTCGAATTATATAGACAATGGTCCATTGAATAAATTGGGTGCACAATTGGCCGTTCTTTTTATAGATTTGACAAAAGATGGTTATATCAATTAAGCTTTTCGAATATATAATTAAATTTGTTGTTAAATCGTTTTATGGAGCCCCTAGCATGGATTAAACAAAATATATGTTGTTCTCAAATGAAGTTTAAAATTAAAGCATTTAAATCAATTTCACCGTTAAGTGACACCTCATGTTAAATTCCTGTAAAAATATTTATAAAAATCTTGATTTCAATGCAGATTGTGAAAAATATGATGTACTAAATTAATATCATGAGTGACCGAAATCCAAATATTCCATGAAAATTGACCCATTTACTTAGTTGCATAATTAAACTCCAACTAATAAATAGAAAATTGAGATTATTAATTGAGATTTTGCTGAGTAGGTGCTAATTTCAAATCCAATGAAGCTTTGCATTGAGATTTTATAGAGACAATAAAATGCGAGTGCGCGTATCCTCTGAGATATCTCAACTTTTGCGTGACCGACGTGTCCGGTGCCTATTCGGAGGTGATGTAGGGGTCAAAATTATGTATGCTTTGAGATTCGTGCAGAACATATTTAAATGGTTGGGATTTTCCATAAAGTCACGCAAAGTTTGAGATATCTCAGAGGATACGAATTCATAAAATGCTGGTATCAATACACTGATACCAAGAAGATACCACCAATCACAGTTAGGGACGAATTCTTCAAGTAATATTTCTCTGTGTAGCACATAAAAGGAACAATATTATAAGAAATAAATTTTAATTATTTAGTTGCAATGAGAAAAAATAGCATTATTTTTGTTAATTTTTGCTCAAATAGTAATTTAAAGCGCATAATATTTCATGACTAGTTAAAATGATAGATCATTTCTTAACAATCATCTACTGATTATTTATGTAGTGTGTCATAAAGTAATATTTTGATTATTATCTATTTTTTATGTTCAAAGTTTACTAATATTAAATTGTGTAATAAAGCAAACGCACTCTGAACTCAAAAGAAAAATATTATAAAAGAAACACAAAAGGACCCATAGAGTGGAATCATGCGGGTACAAATTTCATCTTTAATTTTTAAGATGATGCATTACATCCATTTCCAATTTACAAAATGATCCAAAAAAACACAAATTTCCATCGAACTTGAAGATTTTTTCATGAAAACTCAAATTTTCATAAAAAAATCCAATTTTTTTTTTTTTTGAAAAAAAAAATCACTAAGTTTTCAGAGTTAAGTTTTGTGTAATTGTGTGAATCTTGTCATGGTAAAAAAGTTATAAAACAAGAAAACTAACACTATCTAAATTTCCATTAGACTTCAAGAGAAATCTCTCTATATTATGCATCTTAAATTAAATTGGCTGTCTTGAAATTTCAACGGCTGAGATTGATTGATCTTAATTCGGATTGAATCTGAACCCTCAAATCAAATAATATACCTTCTTTTGATTAAATACATTCTTTATAAATGTAGAAGTCTACATTTAGTTCAAATTGGACCCGTCACATATATAGCCACACATATTACCACACGCATTTTCGCTCTGCACCGTTGAATTTGAGTCAAAAATCGTGCAGATTAAATCGAACGAGTCTAATTTTTTTCGCTGGAACTCGAGCGCTGCGCTTCTTCTCTTCTCTATCCTAGATCCAATCTGCGCCGCCTCTTCTTCACATCCCTTCTCTTCGTTGCGCCTCTTTCTCCTATGTTGCTTTTTTTCCTCCCTCAGCACCTCCTTATTTCTCTCGTGCGCCTCCTGCTCCGTCGACAAGTCAGAAGAAGGTTAAGGAATAGGTCCTCCCTCTCTCGCGCTCCTCTTTCCTTGGTTCTCTTCTTGGTCCGCCAAGCTCGCACCAGGTCCGCCCAGACAGTTCATCCCCCCCCCCCCCTCTCTCTCTCTCTCGAACCTTCTTCTTTTCTAAATTTCTTTCTCAAATTAATTATGATGCTCAGATGGTGGCATGGATTTCCAGTGACTCTAATTAGGCTCTGCAGTTTGCTTCTTTTGGCCACAATTGCTCTTCTGGTGGCATAGACTATGTTATTTTGTGGTGATGACTGTTTTCAGCTACTACTTGCATGTTCTTATTATGCTTTTGTTGTTTTGTTTTTTTTGTTGCTTGGTTGGTGAACCTTATGTTGCTTTTATGTTTGTTTTGTAAAACTCTATGTTTCATGGCAATGAAACGGGCTTAGGCCTTTTTTTTTAAAAAAAAAACTGGCCAATATGATGTGTTCTATTATCAATGCCACTGGATGCCTCAGTAAGCACTAGAGAAGCGTTTTGTTACAAGTTGTAGTAGAAATGAGACTAACAGTTTTGAAGTTTAAATTTAAAATGTAGAATTTATTTCTTTGAATTACTGTACTTGACTATTTTGTTAGAATCTTTCCGTAATGTAAACTTTGTTGTCAAACATATAGCAGGTCAGGATTAAAAGTATTGTTTTGAACTTTTGATTGGCATTGAGTCATTGACTGATAGGGTGAAGACATGCCGCTTGGTAGCGAAAGTGGGCTTTGAATTTCTGTGGCATAAAATTAACAAATTGTACGCTACATGAATTATTTTTGAGATTACTCTCCCTCTCTGTATGCACTTGACTTCTGCTGAAAAATATTGAACTTGCAAATTAATTAACAATTACCATAAATTAGATCAATTCACACTAAATTGCTCAAAATTAGTTCATTATTTTTGCAGTGTCCTTGAATATAGAAGAAATAATTTCCAATTTCAACATTAAATTAGCCTTTTGCAATAATTTTTCTACATGTCTAGTATATCAGATGCCTACATTTTATAATAGAAACGGTGTATTAGTTATAATCAAACGTTTTTGAGGTTGTATTATAAAAAGTACAAAATAAATTAGAATTCAAACTATTAGTTATTTTCTTTTGTACTTGTTGGAAAGGTAGAGGCTACCATAGTCCGGTAGATAGAAAAAATATTATGTTGCCCTAGTTTCGGACTTCAATTGGAGGTCATGTGAATATGATGGTGTACTCCATGTATATATAAAATAATCCCTTTAAAAAGATACTTAAGCACACTTTTAAAATAAATAAAATAATTCATTTAATTGTTTCTATTCTATTCATTTAATTGACTCTTTCATTGTAATTTTTTGTGTTTATTATAAAACTCATTATAAAAAAAAAAATGTCTCTTTGGCTTATATAACATAAGTCAGTAAAATTCTTTGATCTATGCATGACTCATTACAGTAGCTCGTGATTAGTTTGGCTACAACCTAACTCAACTTGGTTTTTTGGTGGACATGAACCAGGTTCAAATTTTGTCTAATTCTATTTGCCTATATATGTTTGTTGAACAAAATTAGAGTGTAATGTGCTCATCTGGAGAGATTGATGAGCACATTTCCAAAGAAACTAATATCAAATTAATTTTGATTTACGAATCTAAATTGTTGAAATTCAAGTACTTGCGAGTGATTTATGTACCAACTCCTCTTGATGACCACATCACACTTTAATTTTGTTCTATGTTCGTTTACAGCTCTACAAATTACTGTACTTTTACAAAGGCAGACATTTAGCCATTTATTACAAAAGGTGAAGATTAAATTTTCAAACTTTAAATATTTATAAAAAAAATAAATGCATACATTTAATTATACCAAATTAAATGTGTTACGTACGCTTCATGCTCAATCTGCGCGCACACATATATTTTTTGTTTCTTTATCTTGGATTTTTTTTTTTTGCCGGTTATTATGGTAATTAGAAATGAAATAAGTTTGTTATATTCTAATTCAGACATATAAAAACACTTGGACAGAGTAATATTTCTACATTACCCATTTCACATTGTGTTTGAGAACACCATGCAGATTATGACGTTAAATTAATATATCAAATAACAAAATCAAACAATTAAGGTAAAAAAAATCAAGTATTTAACTTATAAGGAAAAAATGGTGTAATTTGAGATGTATAGTGGTCAGAGCAGCATTGAATTAATACACTTTTGATTTGATATTCTGATTATCTTATTGGTAAATGGCAATCTCACAATTTTAATTAACTACAATTGATTTTACAATTAATTATTAGGCAATAAAAAGTGATGGAATTTCGCATTAACTTGCATGTTATAAGGATTACGGTGAGATGCGTACAAGTATTATATTTGTAATACTCAAGTTTCAGAATTTTTATTTTCTTAAACGGGCTGAATTTTGAGGATTTGAGACGGCCCGTTTTATCTTCTTCTCTATTGAGAAATCCGTTTGTTTAGCCCTGACTCCTGACCCAGACGGATTGATCTCTGTCATAGTGTCATCCCTCTCTTGCTCTCACACACACCTCCCGCTCCAACTCTACAGTCTCTACTCCCTCTTCGCCGCCTCTCTCTATTCTACTCACCCTAACTCCCTCCCTCCCTCTTCGCCACCTCTCTCGACTCAACTCTCAACTCTCAACTCTCCCGTGTGCCGTCTCTCCTCTATCGCGAAAAGCAAAAGCAAAAGCAAAACTAAATTAAATGTTAAATGTTGCAGTCGCCGGGCTGAGGGAGAGGCGTTAGATCAAGAACTTCCTTTGATCGATTATCTTCATACTGGTACAAGTCATTTTTTTTCTCTTATTTTGGGTTTTGACTGGAACCCTATAACTGAGCATAAATCATTATCAAATCAGCTCTTAAAAGTGTCAAGGAATTCAATTTATTTCTTAGTATGGTCTGATAATTTCTGACCAATTTAGTAATGGTATTACCAGAAGCCTGCAACTTGCCACTGAAAAGGAAACAACTGCAGTCTAACAATTCATTGCGAAGCTGCTACAAATGTCAATTTGCATAGTAGAGGCTACAGGCTTATTAATTTGTATAAGAGAATTAACTGATTAGAAAAAAATAATTTATTGTTTTCAAGCTTTTAGTCATTTGTTGTTTCTTTAATCTTTAGAACACTTTGCTTATTCACCAAATCCCAGCAAGAATAATGGCCAAAAAGCCCTTCTGGTAGAGTACGACTTGAACTTTCCTGCCCTTTATAACACCTCCTAACGCAAAAGGGCATAACCTAACAGTACTTAGTGGGGTACCTATTGTACTGACCTGCAATACTTTAGCATTTTATGCCAAATATATTCACCATTCTTTCATTTTTTGTTTTGTAGGTAAGGCCCTTGCAGCTGACCTCTCTACATTTCTGTCCACCCAAGTTAAACAAACAGGTGTATCTATACATATTCTAGAAGCAGTGTTGAAGTTGCCCCTAATCTTAGAGGTTTACTTGTCCATTGTAAACATTTCATCCCATGGCCATGGGGACTCGCCAGCTGGAATTACTTGTAAAAGAACGTTATCGGTCGGGCACTCTTACTATTAAAGATGCTCTTCACTTTTTTGATCTCTTGCTGGCTGCTAAGAACCCGGCACCGTCCATCTATTCCTTTACCCAACTCTTTACAGCCTTAACTCGTATGAAGGACTCAAACAACCATTATGCAACTGTCTTTTCACTTTTTAACCGCTGGACCCAATCAAGAGGGGTCTCACCGTCTCCCAATGTTTGCACATATAGTGTCTTGATCAGCTACTGTATTCTAATTAATCAGCCGAGACTAGGCTTGGTTTTCTTAGGACGGCTCATTAGAGAGGGCCAGAGAGCTGATGCTTTTATCTTCGCTTCGCTACTCAAGGGTCTCTGTTATGAGAATAAGAGCAGTGAGGCCGTAGCCATGTTGCTCTACAAAATGCCAAAGCTGGGTTGCGCACCTAACGTGATCTCCTACAACACTGTTATTGATGGTCTTTGTAAAGAAGGTGAAGTGAGTAAAGCATTTAGTTTGTTTGACCGAATGCTCTCAAAGGGTATTGCCCCAGATGTATTCACGTACAACTCACTGATTGACGGCCTTTGTAAAGAAGGCGCAATTAGTAAAACACTTAGTTTGTTTGAGCGAATGCTCTCAGAGGGTATTGCGCCAGATGTAGTCACATACAACACACTGATTAATGGCCTGTGCAAGGAAGGAGATACTGAGAAGGCTGAGGAACTGCTGTCCTACATGGTTTCTCAAAGAATTAAACCTAATGTTGTGACCTATAATACTCTCGTGGATGGTTTGTGCAAGAAAGGGCAATTGGGCAAGGCAATGGAAATGCTCCAGTCCATGGTTTCTAAAGGACATAATCCCGATGTTGTGACTTATACTACCATCATAGATGCACTTTGCAAAGAGGGGGAAACTGAAAACGCAGAAGAGTTGCTATGTAATATGATTTCTAGAGGTACAAATCCTGATGTTCATACCTATAGTACTCTTATAGATGGGTTCTGCAAGTTGGACAAATTGGAAAAGGCAAAGAAGTTGCTGAATGAGATGGTTTCAAAGGGATTATTGCCTGACACTGTGACTTGCACTATAATTGTGGATGCACTTTGTAAGAAGGGGGAACCTGCCAGGGCAGAGAAACTATTGTCTGATATGCTTGATGAAGGTGTCACACCTAATCTTATCACATATACTAGTGTTATTAATGGATATTCTAAGGTGGGCTGTTGGAAAGAGTCGATTAGAGTTTTCAAGGATATGATCGATCGAGGCTTTTTGCCGAATGAGGTTACTTACGGATCAATAATGGATTCTTTGTGCAAACAAGGACAAAGCAAGGAAGCTGAAAAGTTGCTTGACTTAATGGTTAAAGGAGGTATAAGACCAGGTGTTGTATTATATCGATTTTTACTTCTCGGCTATGTAAATGATGGCAATGTTGGTGATGTGATGAATATCCTAGATAGAATGCATCTCAATCATATAGCGCCAGATCTCTCTACTTACACATCCTTGCTCAAAGCATATGCTAAGAAGAGAAAAGTAGACGCAGCTACGAGTGTGCTGAGCAGAATGAAGAAAGAAGGGGTGAAACCTGATTTGGCTGCCTCTGCACCAGTATTAGAACAGCTTTTGAAAATGGGACGCGATGATGATGCAAGAAATCTAATGGAGCAGACAATTAGTAAGACTAATGATTGAAGTGCTGAGTTTGGTTGAAGATAGCTCATTTGAATTTGGATAATCATTTTATGTAATTTGGATAGTTTGTTACTCAAATGAAGTACCTCTAATTCTTTGCTCAATATTTCTGTTTTTCTAGATATCTTCATTATTATTTTTTCACTGTACTTTCTTTATTGGTAATGTTTTATTTAGTTTGCATTTTGTATTGTATTTTTCTGTATGATTTTATTGACTTTGTGCCTGCATTTGTTCTGCATCCGACTTGCTGATTCAGTACATGCCATGGCAGGCATACAATTAGGTAATTGTGTCTGGTAGCTACTCTACTACTATAACATAGGTTTTCATATAAAGCTGGTTTTTTGAAGCAACTTGCACTGACATTTGAATTATGAGTTCCATATGCTGGACCGTACAAAACTTGCACCATTCACAATAATTACATTATTCTTTTGGGAGAACTGAGAACCTTTTGAAATGGTGAAATGGTTGTCCATACCGTTAAAACCAAATTAAGCTGTTGTCCTTTATACTGTGTGCATGTGCTGACTAGTTCAGCCTCACTAATCTTATTTGTGATTAATATTTTTCACAGGGTCATCGAGTACAGCAGATTAATTACTGAGTACCAGCAGCCTTAGCAGCATGGTTCCTCAGTATTGTTTTAAAAATTTATCATCTCTTGATATATATCAGTGGAGCCAAAACTATAATTCTTTTTCACCTTTTCTTGGAGCAGGATTTTGGGAAGGAATGCTTGTCAGAGGTAGCCCTCAAGAATCTCTCACCAGCAATCTTGGCCTCGGGGTATTTAATAATTCAACAATTTGATCTGGAAACCATTTATAAGATTGAAATTAATCATGAGAGAAAAATTCATTGATGTACTTTTATCTACTCTAGTATATTTGGTAGTCCTTTGCAGATTTTTTTTTTATTTAAATTAATCAGAGCAAGCAACCATTTCTGTTTAATTAGTACAACGTAATGATTCTCGTTACTAGATTTAAAATAAATTAAGAGATATTGTTTCTTGCATCCAAGGGAAGAAAGGAGAGGACGGGCTTAAACCGGAGGCAAGAGAAGGGCATAACTGTCTTTTTTATTTTTTATTTTTTATTTTATTAATCAGTGTTATTAATTGATTTAATTGAGTAATGGGTATATTTATAATATAGATCTATTTAGATGGGGAAATAACTAATTTTGAATTTTTGATGAGAAAATATCTAATTGAAGAAGTTATGATGGGCATATATATATCTAAATTTCTCTTTTATTTGAAGCAAAATTTGAGAAACAGACCTATGTTACGGCAAAAGAGATTACAATATAGACCTATGTTACGGCAAAAGGCATTAAAGGATAGAATTTTGTCAAATTTGACATGAATTTGGTATAGTTTGGTTTGCAATGTCTACATTAAAAAATTTAAAGAAAAGGAAGATAAGAACAAAGAACGAAAGATAAATTTAGAAATAAATAAATAAAATTAATTTTTATCCATTCTCTGTCGGCTAACTAAGTCGAAAAAGTTTTGATGCCGCACTCCACAAAGATGTTCTACATATTAATTTCCAACCCCCTCTCAATTACATGCTCTCACCAACATTTTGATTCTACCTTCAATTTTTGTGGGGCTCTTTATGTGAGAATTAAATGCATCTGGGCCACTCAATTATGCAAGAATCCTTACCAAAACTGTTTCCTCGTGAATCTACTTCCTCAGTCAATGTTGAGTAGAGAAATCCGATTAAAGAGCAATAATTCTATTGTTATATTATTAAATGTAACAAAACTTATATGACGACAGCACGTCCCAAACTCTACTCCATGTGTACAGGTTTTGTTTGGTTTAGTGAGATATTCAACAATAAGAAGAGGATATATAGGTTGCTCTGATACAAATTGACGCAATCTTGATTCCGGATATCGACTAGCAGACTTTGCTAGTGACGGATCTCGAACACAATTTAGTGGAATTAGAAACATAAAATGCTAAGTAGCAAAAGCGAAAATGAATTGCTCGTTCGACCGAGAGAATGGGATAACATGGAAATGGACCGAGTCAGGTCTTTTCACATGCTCGTCGGCTTACAGGCTGCTTCATCACAAAGGTATTATCTCCCCTAACAGGTTCCTCTAGAAAATTAAAGTCCCAATGAAAATTACAATCTTCCTATGGCTCATGTTGGATAACAAGATCCTCTCACAAGAAGGTCTTCTCAATCGAGGGTGCTTATGTTTAATCAAGCCCAAAATATTAAGGAAATTTTCATTAAGAAAAAGTCAAGTCTTTGATTGAATGATGTGAAACAATTGAGGGGCTAAATTGAACAAAACTTCAAAAGCTTAATTCAAATTTTGACTTTACTTTATTTTATATTTTTCTTTCTGTTAGATGAAGGAATAAAGTTCAATAACCACAACTACATATTAGCTGCAATGCTGAGTTTTTGTCACCATCATTTTGTGCACATTAATAAAAGACCTATTTAAATCCTTAATTTTATTTAGCGTTTTGTTTTCATTTTGAGAAAAGCTATTATGAGTTTAAACTCACGAAACTAATTTTAGTACTAGTAAATAATTGTGCATAAAAAAAGTTTAGATAATAGCTGAAATACAATTTTTGCAATATTTACTTCATAACATGCTACATGCAGATGACCACTAAATAATGATCTATCCTTTTAACTATTCAGATTCATAAAAAAGTATGGGATTTAAATTGCTGTTTCAGCAGAAAATTAACGAAATGATGCTATTTCCATCATTTTAACGAATTAACGTATATTTCTTACAATATTGTTTCTTTGATGTGCTAGCTACACGGAGAAATTTTACTTAAAGAGTTGGTTCTTAACTGTGATTGGTGGTATCTTCTTTGTATTTTTCACTATTTGCATTGAAATTAAGATTTTTTTTTTAAACATTTTTGCAAGAATTTAAGATGAGGTGTCACTTAACGCAGTATAATCGGTTTAAACGTTTTAATTTTAAAAATCATTTGATAACAATATGTCTTTAAAAAAAAATTAATTCTGGGACCTCCATAAAACGATTTAACAAGAAGTTGCATTATTTTTTCTAAAAGTTTTTTTTTTTTTGGCATATAAGCCCGTAGGCAGAAACTTTCACTAAGCCAAACTACATTGTATAGGATGTAGTCGATTACATCGAATTCACTATTAATCCTGAAAACATTTTGTAGAAATATTCCTTGTATCCTATAGCATAACCAGAATCTCATTCTTTGAACATTGGATATGAGTATCCTATGTAGGACCACACTTGGATTCTTCCCTTGCCAAATTATGGCATCTCCGTACCTATCTGGAAATGAAGGATTTGTTTTCCTTGAACCTCTTCCAGACCTCAAACATCTCAGAAAAAGCCCTCCAGAAATTAATTGTATCTTGTACGGTCTAGTGCTTAATTTGCTCTGTATGAACAAACCCCGAACATATTAACAACATATACATATATATAACTAATGAATCTGAAAACATGCATGATAGATCAAAATAGGTAATTAATTGGCAAATCTTTGAAAAATATCTAAAATAATTTATGATAATGAACTTCATATTCTTTATCACAAAATAGCTGTATTTCTAGCTTCCCATTTGTTTAGGGTATTGAAATGTGTATTATCTTAAACAAAATATAATTAATAGTGCAATTGAAAATTGCAATAAATTAGAGATGACTTGTGGCCAACTATGATTTATGACATAAATATATTTGTATCTTGCAATGATGCTATACACTTTCACTTGTACTATTGATGTTTTGCTTTATGTAGTAACTAGTTTTTTTTTTCTTTTTTTTGTGAAAAAAATTTGTAGGTGTAATTTATTAATGGAAATTGTCAAAATATTACGGCAATCTAATTTAAACCTACGATGTAATAAGTAGCATAAGAATAAAAAAAGTAAATTGTGACAGAAACAAAAACCAATTGAAATAAAGCTAAACATCTATTCTGTTGGAGCCTTCACATCTGAAAGGTCTTGAAATTCCGTGTGCCTGTCCTTTTTGTTTATGAATTAAAGACAGTTGGAGGGTTCAAATCGTAATTTTCCCTTTTTTTTTCTTCGTACCAGGACTGGTCCACCGACTGATTCCTTACTAGCAAACACCGTACAACCTGAACCAATCATTCTCAAAGAGAAAGAAATATGCACTAATCTCCGTACCTATCTGGAAATGAAGGATTTGTTTTCCTTGAACCTCTCAGAAAAAGCCCTCCAGAAATTAGTGCATCTGACCTTAGTATGCCATAGCTTCACCATACCAGCAGGTTCTTGCAAATTGGCATCCAAAGATGTGGTGTTGATAATCTTCTTGTTCCTCTATGCACGCAGTTCATACCGGGAAGGCCCCATGATCCATTGTCTTCAGTGGACCAGGTCTCTTGACTGTTAATCTTTGCTGCTCTTCTCCACTAGGATGATCGTTTGGTGGGACCCTCAATTCCTGAGAGACAGCTTCCACATCAAGCTGACTAGTAGCCCTACCAAACCATATGGTGCTTTTCTCCAGCCCCACCCCTTTGTCCTGATGCTTCAGAAAACAGTGCCAGGATCACAGTTATTGCTTGTGCTTCCTGTACTGTCGCTGCGCAAAAAAGCTTAATTGATATTAGTTCGAAGAATAGGACTGCCTGCCTGCCTCCTTTTACATCCACCGTCTAATAAAATCAATCACGCCAAATTTAACTGGAATTTTAAATCAGTGTACCATGAATTGCAAAGATATGTCTAGTTTTTTCACAAGAGCAGTTTATACCCATATTACCAAACCCCTCTCTTTTCATAAAACCATGATTGCTATTTGGAAATATGGTGTCAATTGAACAATAAGTACAGTACTTCATTGTAAGTCCCAAGGCAGAGGCAAAGTATAAAGGACAAAAATTGTTTCGAATGATATTTCAATATTGTGAACAATCATTTCCCCATTTCATGAGTCTCCCAGTTTACTTTATAGGCCCTAAGCCAAGGGCTATTAGCAGAGTCAAGTTGGATGCAGCACAACTACAAGTGAAAAAAACAATAAAATCACAAAGAAAAATAAAACTAAATGCAGAATAACCAAATAACATTACAAATTATAACAAAAATAATCAGCAAAGCAGTACAATAACTTTTAAAGTTAATAGCACAAGGAGCTGTCAGAGTAAATTAATTGATTATCTACATTCCAAGAAGCCATCTTCGACCCAATTTGGCACATCAATCATTTGTCTTGCCACTTGTCAGCTCCATCAGATCCCTTGCATCTTCATCTCGCCCCATTTTCAAAAGCAGTTCTAATATTGGTGCAGAGGCAGCTAAATCAGGTTTCACCCCATCTTGCTTCATTCTGTGCAACACACACATAGCTTGGTCCACTTTTCTCTTCTTAGAAAGTGCTTTCAACAAGGAAGTGTAAGTCGAGAGATCTGGTGCTACGTGATTAAGTTGCATTCGGTCTAAGATTTTCATCACATCATCGATAGTGCCATAATTTGCATAGCCAATAAGTAAAATTCTATATGATACAACACCTGGTTTTATACCTCCCCTTACCATTAAGTCGAGCAACTTTTCAGCTTCCTTGCTTTGTCCTTGTTTGCACAAAGAATCCATCATTGATCCATAAGTAACCTCATTTGGCAAAAAGCCTCGATCAATCATAAGTAAATTAATTGATTATCTACATTCCAAGAAGCCATCTTCGACCCAATTTGACACATCAATCATTTGTCTTGCCACTTGTCTGCTCCATGAGATCTCTTGCAACATCATTGCGTCCCATTTTCAAAAGTAGTTCTAATACTGGTGCAGAGGCAGCCAAATCGGGTTTCACCCTTTCTTTCTTCATTCTGTTCAACACACTCATAGCTGCGTCTACTTTTCTCTTCTTAGCATATGCTTTGAGCAAGGAAGTGTAAGTAGAGAGATCTGGCGCTATATGATTGAGATGCATTCTATCTAGGATATTCATCACATCATCAATATTGCCATCATTTACATAGCCGAGAAGTAAAAATCGATATGATACAACACCTGGTTTTATACCTCCCCTTACCATTAAATCAAGCAACTTTTCAGCTTCCTTACTTTGGCCTTGTTTACACAAAGAATCCATCATTGATCTGAATGTAACCTCATTGGGCAAAATGCCGTGATCAATCATATCCTTCAAAACTCTAATAGTCTCTTTCCAGCAGCCTAGATTAGAATATCCATTTATAACACTACTATATGTGATAAGATTAGGTCTGACACCTTGATCAAGCATATCACACAATAGTTTCTCTGCCCTATCAGGTTCCCCCTTCTTACAAAGTGCATCCACAATTATATTGCATGTCACGGTGTTAGGCGATATTCCCTTTGAAACCATCACATTCAGCAACTCCTTTGCCTTTTCTAATTTGTTAACCTTGCAGAACCCATCTATAAGAGTATTATAGGTACGAACATTAGGATTTGTACCTCTAGAAATCATATTACATAGCAACTCTTCTGCGTTTTCAGTTTCCCCCTCCTTGCAAATTGCATCTATGATGGTATTATAAGTCACAACAGTGGGATCATATCCTTTAGAAACCATGGACTGGAGCATTTCCACTGCCTTGCCCAATTGCCCTTTCTTGCACAACCCATCCACGACAGTATTATAGGTCACAACATTAGGTTTAAGTCCTTTAAAAACCATGTAGGACAACAATTCCTCTGCCTTCTCAGTATCTCCTTCCTTGCACAGGCCATTAATCAGTGAGCTGTATGTGATTACATCAGGCGCAATACCCTGCGAAAGCATTCGCTCAAACAAACTAAATGCTTTACTAATTGCCCCTTCTTTACAAAGACCATCAATCAGTGAGCTGTACGTAAATACATCTGGTGTAATACCCTTTGAGAGCATTCGGTCAAACAAACTAAAAGCTTTACTAATTGCACCTTGTTTACAAAGACCATCAATCAGTGAGCTGTACGTAAATACATCTTGTGTAATACCCTTTGAGAGCATTCGGTCAAACAAACTAAATGCTTTACTCAGTTCACCTTCTTTACAAAGGCCATCAAGAACAGTGTTGTAGGAGATCACGTCAGGTGTGCAGCCCAGCTTAGGCATTTTGTTCAACACTATGGCTATGGCTTCACTAATCCTATTCTTAGAACAAAGGCCCTTAAGTAGTGGATTGAAGATGTTAGGTTCAGCTCTCTGCCCGCCCTTAATAAACTGCCCCAAGAAAACCAAGCCTAGTCTGGGCTGATTAATTCGGATACAGTAGCTGATCAAGACACTATAGGTGCAAACATTGGGTGACGGTGAGACCCCTCTTGATTGGGTCCAGCGGTTAAAAAGTGAAAAGACAGTTGCATAATGGTTGTTTGAGTTCTTCATACAAGTTAAGGCGGTAAAGAGTTGAGTAAAGGAATAGATGGATGGTGCCGGGTTCTTAGCGGCCAGCAAGTGATCAAAAAATTGAAGAGCATCTTTAATAGTAAGAGTGCCCGACCGATAACGTTCTTTTACAAGTAATTCCAGCTGGCGGGTCCCCATGGCCATGGTATGAAATGGTTACAATGGACAGATACAACTGTAAGATTGGGGGCAGCTTCAACACTGCTTCTAGAATATGGAGCAGATACACCTGTTTGTTTAACTTGGGTGGACAGAAATCCAGAGAGGTCACCTGCAAGGACCTTACTGAAGGTGTGATATAATTTATCAATGGATTACCTGAAAAAAAAATGAAAGAATGGTTAATTGATTTTGCATAAAGTACTTATGTTATGCCCTTTTGCGTTGTAATTTAGGTCGACATATATCAATTTATCAATTTATGTCCTTTTGCATAAATGGATTACCCTAAACAACATAGTTGTAATTTAGGTCGACATATCTCAATTTATCAATTTATGTCCTTTTGCATAAAGTACTGTTATGTTATCAATTTGCGTTCTAATCCATTTATCAATTTATGCAATTATTAAAAAAATAACTATTGGATAAAGCAGTTCTGATTAGAGTTGTAATTTAGGTCAGTACAATAGTTACCACACAAAGTACTGTTATGTTATGCCCTTTTGCGTTAGGAGTGGTTTAGATACTGCATCAAGTTAGACACTTCCTGAAGGGCTTTTTGGTCATTTTTCCTTTCTAGGGATTTGGTCAACAAGCAAAGTGATCTAAAGAATCAAGAAGCAAGCAATGACTAAAAGCTATAAAACAATAAATCATACTGAAAATAGCAAAAGGCTAAATAGGAACTCAAAGTCTGTATCAAACAAATTTGTCTTTAAGAATCAGATTTTAGTAGTGAAGGACTGTTTTTGTTTGCTTTTTCTTCACGAGACAAATTGGTGCTTTGTTGAGGCTCAAAGAAATAACTCCTAGTACCATACTAAAAAAGTGATGCCTCTAGGAATTATATCAGATCCGATGCCTCTCAACAATTACGGTTAAACATCATAACACCAGCCTAATTTATGCCCCCAACAAATAAATTACTTCCAAGAAAGTTAATTAAACCATCTCAATTGAAAAGGCAAGACTTGATCAGCAACGTGTGAACCAGATTGGAGCTCGAATAACCAGCAGTGAGAAACTAATAATAATTCAGCTAAATAGATATACCTAATTCCAAATTAATAGGTCTGACATGTTTATTTAAGATGTAATTTCACCCCTATGCTTGCAACCTTTGAACTGCGCAGTACAATCCTAAAAAAATTGAGAACCCCAATAATATCATAAAACTAGTAACTATTTTAATAAACAGAATGGCACTCTTTGTGTGCTCTCATTCTCTTATCTTTTGCATTCAACATAAGTAAATTGGTTGTTGGTTCATAAATCATAACCTAAAGCCCCATTTCCTTTCCCATGGTCTTCTTCTTCTTATTTTTCCTAACTTTGGCTTTAACCAACTTGTTCAAAAGTAATAGACAGTGATGCATAATTACAACATTTTTATGGTCCTAAATGATACTCAATTTATGCCTTGTTTCTCACTTTGATAGAAACAGCAAGGGACATTTTCCCCTTGAATGAATCAAAATTACATTCCATACGGAATGTCTCTTTGGGACATTTCATCAAGTAACTTGTGTGCACGGTCAGGGATTACCAAATGGTAAACTCATGTTCACAAATGTAGTACCAAGTACAGAAGATCTTAAATTGAGGGAACAAAAGAGTTCTCCACCCCGATCTATCAAAAGGCCTAATTAATTTATGGAGTAAATGCAAATTACCTACACAAGAGAGCATGAAGGGCAGTTACCATGGTTAGAGAGAGACTAGGTAGTTGGTCTGCTTGCATTTGAGAGAAGAGGTGGAGAAGTGGTTTAGGCAGCACGTGCGAAGCATATCTCCGTGGGGCATTTCAACAAACACTTGCGTCTGACTAAATAATTAACGACTTGAGAAGAAGAGGCGTGGGAAACTGACTAAAAATGAAAGTGAGGAGGTGAGGTGGGAGTAGAGGAGAGGAACACAGAGTTGCCCGAGTTTTTTAAAAATACCCAAATTTATTAATATTTTATTATAAATAACCAGAAGTTTGGCAAAATTATATTTTTGCCCAAACTGTAAGGAAATTTTACTGTTTGACTTAAAAATTCAAACCGTAAGATTTCCTTACGGTTTGAATTTTTTCTTTTTTTAGCCCTACTTTGCACCTCTGGTTAATATATCAAAATATCTTCAAAAATCATGAAAATTTACCGACATGCATTGTTGACTTCATAGAATAAGACTGCCAAATTTCATACAAAATCTCAAAACAGATCGTGAGATATCGGCTCTCAAAAATTGCCCGAACTGCTGAAAGAGTGTTTCTGAGCCCAAATTTGCACCTCTGGTTAACATATCAAAACACCTTCAAAAAATCATAAAAATTTACCGACATGCATTGTTGACTTCATAGAATAAGACTGTGAAGTTTCATACAAAATCTCAAAACAGATCGTGAGATATCGGCTCTCAAAAATTACCCGAACTGCTGAAAGAGTGTTTCTGAGCCCAACTTTGCACCTCTGGTTAACATATCAAAACACCTTCAAAAATCATGAAAATTTACCAACATGCATTGTTGACTTCATAGAATAAGACTGTGAAGTTTTATACAAAATTTCAAAATAAATTGTGAGAGCCGATATTTCACGATTTGTTTTGAAATTTTGTATGAAACATCACAGTCTTATTCTATGAACTCAACAATGCATATCGGTAAATTTTCATAATTTTTGAAAGTGTTTTGATATGTTAACCAGAGGTGCAAAGTTGGGCTCAGAAACATTCTTTCAGCAGTTCAGGCAATTTTTGAGAGCCGATATCTCACGATCTGTTTTGAGATTTTGTATGAAACTTCACAGTCTTATTTTATGAAGTCAACAATGCATGTCGGTAAATTTTTATGATTTTTGAAGGTGTTTTGATATGTTAACCAGAGGTGCAAAGTTGGGCTCAGAAACACTCTTTCAGCAGTTCGGGCAATTTTTGAGAGCCGATATCTCACGATCTGTTTTGAGATTTTGTATGAAACTTCACAGTCTTATTTTATGAAGTCAACAATGCATGTCGGTAAATTTTTATGATTTTTGAAGGTGTTTTGATATGTTAACCAGAGGTGCAAAGTTGGGCTCAGAAACACTCTTTCAGCAGTTCGGGCAATTTTTGAGAGCCGATATCTCACGATTTGTTTTGAAATTTTGTATGAAACTACACAGTCTTATTCTATGAAGTCAACAATACATGTCGGTAAATTTTCATGATTTTTAAAGGTATTTTGATATGTTAACCAGAGGTGCAAAGTTGGGCTAAAAAAAAAAAAATTCAAACCGTAAGGAAATCGTACGGTTTGGGCAAAAATATAATTTTGCCAAACTTCTGGTTATTTATAATAAAATATTAATAAATTTGGGTATTTTTAAAAAACTCGGCAGAGTTGCCAAATAAATGATTTTGGGCCATTTTGGGCCTTTGGGCTTTACCAATCTCTCAAGTCTCCTGTGCTTTTGGGCCTTTGGGCTTTACCAATTTCTTAAACCATTTGTTTCAATCACAATATCAAATCACAAAAAAATGATTTCAATTCCAAATAAAATATTACAGCTTCAAACACATTTGCAACTCATTAAACAACATTGTTATTTTTTTTTAATAATTGCATAAATCGAACCATAAGATCGACATATATATGCCATTAATTACCACCCTAATCACAAGCATAAAGAAAAATAGACATGCATATTTGCATACACTTCTGCATCTTTTATATTCTTCAGATTTCGTCATTAAATTTTCGATCGGTGAATTCAAACTAATCAGGTTCAGGAGAGCTCATGTTCCAATTTACAATAACGGCTAGTTCAGAGAACTATTTTTTTTTTTTTGGCAATATTCCAGTAAGGCTATTTCATTAAACAATAAACTACGTTTTACATCGTCTGTTACAACATTGCAAATAAGAGAAGAGTAAATCCATATATAATTTATTTGTAACATTCTACCAAGTTGGCCAATATAATTTAGCCAATCCTACAACACCTCATTGGGGGATTGCCATTCCACACTAATTGAAGCTGTTTTCCCATTTAGAAGATTACACAACAATATTAATTCTGATATATATGCCCCTTGTTTGAGCAGCCTCTATAGCACATAACATGGCTAAAGCTTAATTCCATTTGGAAGGGTGAAAATGCCTCTGCATAGCGGGTCTGGTACTGTACCAGCATGCTATCTTATGTGCTATATGGCAAATAGGAGATTGGAGCAGTTTGCATTTTTCAGCAATCGCAATCTGTGTCAAAGCCATTGCAAGTATACCAGTAGGGTTGAACTTCTTGCCAGCATAAAAATAGGAGCATCTCGCCTTCCATAATGACCATTCAATATAAGATAAGAGACACAAATTATATTCATCTAGGTCCTCCCATAGTTTTATAAAAATTGCACTAAAATGTCCCTGTAACGAATTCAATCTTATCCCCACAGATCGGGCAAGCCGAGTTAAAATCCCTAATTATTTATGCAACCAAGAGTATGAGATACTGGCAATGCATCACATAATGCCTTCCAAAATTTTTTTTTTAACTTAGGTATTAATTACTCCCTTTAATCACCACAACCGTGCAAACAAATTTTGCAGTTGTGTATTTGACCCCACAACATCGACACCCTTGCTGAGCAAATGATATGCCCATTTCATTTATATGGATCACATGGTGGATATTTTGCACCCCATCAATATATGGACCACATGTTGTTTTTTAGAACTGCTTGCCATTCGACCTTGGTTTTCCGCTTCGTGCAAAGCACACCACCTATGATTTTGATAGCAAGAGGCAAACCATCACACTTTTCAACTAGTTGCAACCCAATATCCTTAAGTTCTTGAATTTCACTCTTTTCCTCATCTTGAACTACCTGTCAAATAAATGAAAAAGTTAGGAACGTCAATGCTTTCATTTTTATTTTAGATACATGTCAAGTGTTTTAGAAAATTTATATGTTAATATATATGATTGTAAAAGAATTATAAATCCTAGGGTTGTGATAAAATATTGAGATTGAGCAAAAACCATAACACATTAATTAAGAGATAACAAAACCTCATTTTCAAAGAAAAGAGAGAATAAATTAGGATAGATAGCAGTAGTGCAACCAAAATATTAGCCGATTTCGTTTTTGTGCTCAATTAATTGGAAATTAAGCAGTGCAACCAACTGTGGAGCATCTTGATAAGCAAAATGGAATTTACAATCAAGCAATAATAGATATAGTGTCTGTGATTATTTTGCTTATCAAGTGCTACCAAGTGCACCCCATCAATGGACCACATATTAATTGTTAGAAATTGCCTATTGGCGAACAGAGATATTAATTTAAAGTGGTTCCATTAATTATGAAAATAATCATAGGCATTATATCTATTATTGCTTTATACAAAATTCCATTTTGCTTATCAAGTGCTACCAGGTGTCATTGTGGTGGATTGTAAAATCTTATACAAAATTCGGTTTTGTTTAGATAGGATTAAATAAGTTTGGAATTATTATACGACTGCAAAATTGTTTGTGTAAGAAACCCAATACTTAAATCACCGACATTTTCATCTATCTTCAAAGAAATATATAAAATATTTATAATATTTCAATAAATAAAATAAATAAATCATAATATGTTCTAAAAAAGAAATCCCGACCGGCCAAAAAATGGTCGGTTGGAATAAAAATTAGAATCGGCCAATTTGGCTGGTCTGGGCATTTTTAAAATTGTTCAGTATTCATGAACATTTGTATAAATTTATATTTAATGTTGGATCTTAAAAAAAAAATCGGCTTAAATCACAACCAATTAGACAATGCTAAGCTTCTAAGGCAAAAGTAGCAAGGCTAAGGCTAAACAAAGTTATAAACTTCAATTACCTGTTTTGTTAACAGGGACCAGCCATCTTCAAGAGATAACTTATCTACCCGATGTGATTTTATTGCTCTCATTTGATTTGCAACTCTTTCATCTTGAGTGGTAATAAGTAACCTACTCCCGTGACCTCCCCCACTCATGGGAGCACGTAACAGACCGTCCCACACCACTTGGCTCTCTTCCCAAACATCATCCATAACAAGTAGGAACTGTTTTCCCCGGACAAGCCTCTCGAGTAAAGGCACCAGCTCTGATCTTTCCTGGGCAGCACCGTGGTCACCTCCTACCTCCCGGATCACACATCTCAACAATTCTATTCCATTCACCTCCTTTGAGATACACACCCAAATTTTTAACTGGAATTCCTCCCCAATTTTCGGATCATTGAAGATCTTTTTCGCTAGAGTGGTCTTCCCAATTCCACCCATCCCCACAATTGCTACAACATGAATGGTTTTTCTCGCACTCTTCTCTTCCTCCGTCAGCCAGTTCACTATTAGGTTTGTATCTTCTTCAATCTTTTCTCCCACAATATCATCTAGCACAATCAAGGGATCAGTCTTGTGGGTGATGACAGAGTCCACTCGGGGAACTGGTTTGGAAGGCCCATAAGAGATTTGTGATTCATTCAAACCCAGATTAGACTTTCTCTTGGCAATCCCCTCTAGCCTGGAATTGATATCCTTAATTCTGGAGCCAATCCCATGAGCAAAGACCGGGTTACGGAAGCAAGACAGCAAAGGGTAGCCACAATGAGCATTTGATGAGGAATGGGAACTAGAGCCAGCAAGGCGGTCCTTTGCCTTGATCTGACATAGGTCGATAATGTCATCAGCATCATACATGACATCCTTGAGCTGCATGAGCCACCGTTGAATGGCACTGCTCTTGCTTTGCTTCCTCTCAGCATCGGGAAGGACACGTTGGATATCACGAACGGTCTCGCCAAGTTTCTCAATCTGGCCAGGGATGCCTAGTAGCATGCCGACCTCATCCTGCACCATTTGCATGAGAAGTTCGCTGAACTTTGACAGGAAGGCATCAAGTATCATAGCCATCTTTGTTTAGAATGGGAGCTAGCTGCAGGTATAGTGCTCAAGAGGAAGAGGGATTGAAATGGAGATAGTTGGAGAATGTGGTTCTAGAGCTGGAGGGTATATTTTTGCTAGGATCAAAGATTACTTATTCCTTTAATTTCTTTCTGTCGTTGTACCTTTATCTTTTGATTTCCTTTTCTATGTTGTAAATTTGAAGCTTGCTTAATTAATTGGTTATAACTGGTTGTGAGAAGTGGAGCATAATTACACTTAATGTGGACACCCATATGTTTTATTCTTTGTTTCATTTTTGATGATATGAAAATTCATTGCTTGATCGAGGGACTAGTCGTTTGTTACGTACTATCTACAAACATAGTTTTCTTGCCTGGGTTTTTTAGTCAGTAATGTTATGATATTATTTTCTAGAGATATTATTTTGATTATTATATATGAAATTATATATTAAATTAGATGATCAGGTTGTTATAATTTATACAAATAATGTTCTTTATTAGTTCAAAGAGTACATTAATTTTGCTAGGATCAAAGAGTACGTAATTATTCCTTTCTTTTTATTAACGTTTCTCTTTTGTAAATTTGAAGCTTTGTTATTCAAAAGAGGTGGAGCATAATAGCAAGACAAGGAAATGATATGCACTACTTTGCTTTTCCATTTGCTTTGTGCGATGTGGAATCCCATACGTTTCATTGATTCCATTGCTTTTGCTTTTGATGACTTGAAAATCCATTGCTTTTGCTTGAGCCACCAACCATTTGTTACTTGTTACAAACATAGTTTTTTGGCTTGGTCTTTAATTCCAGCTGCAACGTTTAGATATAATTTATCATTAATTACTTAATTCCCTAAGAATTTAAGGGCTATTAATTTTATTATTATGAAAATATATATCACATGAGCTCATGAGGTTTACATAATTTAACAAAAAAATGTTCGCTAGTTCAAAGAGTATATTTTGCTAGGAAAAGAGTAATTATTCCTTCCGTTCTGTTCTATACCTTTTCCTTTTTATTTTCTCTCTTTTGTGAATTTGGAGCTTAATTATTCGAAAGCGATTGGGATTGTTGAAGAATGTGGTTTTGAATTATTGGGATGTTAGTAGGCTTTACTGTAATAATCTAAAAGAATATTGGATATAAAACATCATGAAGAGCTGGAAGATAGAGGTTGGAGATGAGCGATAGGAAAACCTTCATCACTAGCTCTAATTTAATAGCATGTATGACCTAATAATTATTGAGCCTTAAGAAAACAGAGAAGTTATGATTTAACTATTCAAACTAAATTTTGCTTCAATAGTTTTTGCAGAATATTGTAGTTCTGGAATACAATTTCTTTAATTATATATTTTGATCCCTTTCTACTTCTTCTAGTATTGCTAGGAGTAATTTGACTTCTTTTTAGTTTGCATGCTTTAATTAATTGGTCAGGTTAAACTAAATAGTAGGAAGGATATACATACATAATACATTTAATTGTACTTCTTCATCTTGATCGAAATCTAAATTTAAATTTTAATAGATACAGAGCCGATTACCAGGGAATGTTATTCAAAGATATCGTAAAGTGTATGGATTATGCAACAATAATTGTAGATCTAGTTCATGATACCTGTACATCACAATTTGAATATTAGTATGGTATGAGAGCAGAATAGCATATACCAGTAAATCTGTTTTATAAGTACAAAAAAAAAAAAACTAAAACAATTATTAAGGAAGTCATGAAATTTGTTTAACCACTGATTTATAACCATCTAAGAAAATACCATTTGACAATTATATTGGCCCAAAACAACAAACATAATCAAAGTAGATAAAAAGGTAAATGCAAAACATGCTCTATTAAGTAATTAGTATTGATTGAATTGTATCTTCATTTATGAATTCACCTTCAAAATCAAATAGAGACGTACTTTTATTATTATTATTTTTTTGAAAATTTGGTAGTGACTACCAAAGATATATTAATAAATTTGATTACAACCACATGTCCTAACTCATGGATAAGTTTTTATTACATCACTCCGAACCTGCTTTGATCTACTCCTAGATTCCCAACATGTCTTGAACCAATCTGTTTCCCTTTTTTGCAAAACCTCAGCCACAGTCGCGCATCCTCTTCTGCCCTATTCGCCACAATTCGAGATGGTAACTTCGTGTCTCGGAAAATCACTTCATTGCGCTGCCTCCAAATGGACCAAAGAATTAACAGCCATGAAGAGTACAACCCAGACCCGCTTTGGATACCCTTGATTGTTGCAGTAATGAAACTTTGATGCCTCCCAAGTGTCCTGTACCGACCCCCTGCTTTACATCCAATTTCCCACACGTGCCCAGACCTCTCTAGCATTGTTACATTCGAAGAAAAGGTGATACGATGTTTCTAAAGTACCCATATCACACATAACACAATGCTCATCACAACTTTTGTTTATAATTTTCAACCTTTCACGTGTTAAAATTCTGTCTTCCAATAGCAGTGCCGCAAATATGCTGACTTTCGAAGGTACAGCTGCTGCCCAAACTTCTTTGAATCCCCACCGAGTCTTTCCTACCGAAATCAACAGCTTATACACTGAGCCGGAAAATTGGAATGGAAAATTGGAATGGAAAATTGGAATTCGAAACAAAATCGACAGCTTATACTTTTATTGATCTTGTATGAAATCATAGAATGGAAAATTGGAATTGGAAACGAAATCGGAATCGGCCAAATCAGATCGAAAACTCAGATCTTTGTGGTAAAAACTTGTTCTGTACTAAAAGATAGGAAAAATGGGTAAAAAAATTGTCAAAACAAAATAAAAAAAAATCAACATGAGACAATAATGCCAAAATTTATTATTTATATTAATATATTAATGTTCAATAAGTTAAAATTAATGTCAAATAAATAAACGGCCCATCTCTAGATATTTAAACGATAAAACTTTAATTAATTTTTTGCTGCCCCAAGACTTTAATTCCTTGAACTGTCAGTTTCTGAGTCTTGGGGCCCATATAATTAAAAGAAAAGCTCATCTGAAGAAATCGCAGAAACTGAAGCGGGCCCTTCTTCTCCATAAAATCGCAGAATTCATCCCCGAATCCGACTCGGGTTGTAGCACTTTGCTTTGCTCTTTTTTTTTTCTTTTTTTTTTTCTAAAGAATCGCTTCAAGTCGTGAGAATCAACTCAAGAACCTATTCACGGTAGAAGAATTGGCAAAGAATCGCTCGACTCTGCCAGTTTGAACTGGTTTTTCAAATCACATACTAAGGAACTTATTCCAAAATTGTATCGTGGTCGGCCGATTTATGAAATGCTGATACAATATTTTATAACGTAACATTGTGCCAAACATGCACTTACTATTCGCGAGAGGCCAACACTTTTTTATGTTGAGTTCATTGGAGCCCAATAGCATATACATGCATTTAACGGGGATTTGCGAGATATTTGTAAGTGAGAGAACATGTATTTTGTTCCGTGATTAGTAGTGATTCATCTATTAGTAGTGATTCTGTGATGGTACGCATTTTCATGTATCTGTTCTGTTAATCACTAAGTTAGTATGAAAAGTTGTTCAAAACAGGTCTCAATTAGTTGTCAACGGTTCAGCCCTGTTCATTGAACCGGGCCTGTTCCGAACAGAGTTCAAGTCCGAACCGAATTCATTTTTGAGCATGTATAAATGGGCTGAACATAGACAAGAACAACACTAAACCAGGCTGAACATGAACAGAACCCGTTCCTTTCAATTTTGATCTGGACCGGTCATGAACAAGGCTTTTGTCCATTAGCAGCATGACATGTTTGGATACAAGATATTAATTTTGTAAGTAAGACTCTCTTTTCATCAATAGATCTAAAGCTCTTGGGTAAAATGTTCGTCTTTCAAATCCTAAAACCTTCTTTAGCGGTAATCAAAACAGAGCATCTCCAAAAAATGTCTTTTGCCAAAATAAATAAAAATGTATATAAATAAATAAAACCAAAAATGGCATAACTTGTCAGGTCGATCGTACATTTTTTTTTTTTTTGAAAAATAGTGGTATTACCACCGATTTCATAGAAATCAAGCATACCTGATATGGTACCTAAAATAGGTACCAAAATCAAATATGAAAAGTCTTACATCAAGTCATCATCAACAAACATAAAAGCATACAAGGAGAGATAGTACCACATCAAAAGCTAAAATGGAAACAAAATGAATACTAAGCAAAATAAAAGTCTCAAAAAGCAATCATATCCTAGGAGACTAGTAATCCAATAGATCTTCATCCGACATCTCGTCTCCAGACATATGATCTGGGAGGTTGCTAGTTCCAAGAGCTTGGGTGGACTCCTCTTCCTCCTCGAGTATCTGATCTGGAAGGTCCTTAATATCACATGGAAGTATTAGACTTAATTTTAAGTATGAATTGTCAGAGCTAGACTTACACCAAAAAGTAGCTAAAAAGATTATCTTAAACCCCTAATGATTTAGCAGAAATGGGAGTAGTATTATCATTAAAAATAACTCTATTTCTTTCTAACCATACATTCCATAAGAAATGGTCGATCATACTTTTTAATTACAATTAATCTACAAACTTTTGTAAATTGAATTCTGAACTGTCTTAATTAAGTCGAACCAAAACATTTTTTCTCTCCAACAGCATAACTTGTTAAGTGCAGCTTTTGAAGGAATATTTTAAACCAAAATCCTGATTTCAGGTTAGGTAAATGCAAAGCAAAAAAGCATTGTTTTGATTAATTTTGAGAGAAATATAAAAAAAAACTTTCAAAAGCAAAGTCGTGAAATTGGGCACCTCATCCATGAGTCATGCCTTGATGCACATTTTGGCAAAATTAAACATAATTAATTTCCTCTTGCTTGTACATTAAATGGATTAACGGGTACAGATCACTCTTGCTCTCTAATACCATATTAATTTTAGCAATCTTAATTGAATAATTAACTTTTATTGATATATTTCATACATTACAATTTACAATCAGTGTTAATTTTAGCAATCTTAATTGAACTAGTTTTGAGCAATTTATTGTGAATATGCATTTGCCGAACATCTATATTCTAAAAAAAATCATAGGTTAAATACATTTGGTTTTGACAAATTAAAATTCCGATTCTCATATTAAAAGTTCTAATTCTCACTAAATTCTCATATTGCCGAACAAGCCCTTGATAGGACAAGTTGAATTAAGAAAAACAATTAGAACTTAGATAAAATTATTATGTCCAATAATTGAAAAGCTTATTGAAACTTTTTTTTTTTTAAGAAATAGACGCAGGACCAAAGGAAGCGTCTAATTGTCCACAGCCTTTTGTCCACCATTTGTCCACAGTTTTAACTTGCGTGAATACTGTAAAATTACTCTTACATGCTGTATAATTATACAATATATCACATAAAATATATCAGTTAATCACAAAACATCCAGCAACTATTTGAAATGGTTCCATGATAGTTAGAAAAAGATTGCAACTTGCACAACAGGACAAAATAAATGTACTTTCAAATTGTACTTTCGGAAATTACAGTTATAGGAAGTTATTGGCAGTTAGAGTTAGTTATTAGCAGTTATTAGCGGTTATTGGCAGTTAGAGTTAATTATTAGCTTCCGCACTGGGTTGAATCTTGTATATTGTAAAATTACATCTTGTATACTGTAAAATTGAATCCTGCATACTGTAAAATTGAATCTGCTACACAGTAAAATTTACAATTGAATCTTGTATACTGTAAAACAGAATCAACAGAACTATAAAATTGAATATTGTATACGGTAGAATTTTCAACTGAATTTTGTATACTGTAAAATTGAATCTTGTATACAGTAGAATTTTCCATTGAATCTTGTATATTGTAAAATATATACTGTAAAATTGAATCTTGTATACTGTAAATTTTTCAAATAATACTGTAAATTTTCAATTGAATCTTGTATACTGTAAAATTTTCACATAATACTGTAAATTTTCAATTGATTATTGTATACTGTAAAATTTTTAAAACTAAATCATAAAATAATACCATCTATACTGTAAGATAAAATGTAACAAATGCTACATTTCAGTTTAAACTACAACCTACAAAGAATCATGTATACTATAAAATTTCAAAATATAAACCATAAAATAATACCATGTATACTCTAAAATTAGTAAATCTATACATACATCCATCATCACACAAAAAATCTGTTCACCACAAAACAACATATGTTCACCACAAACAAGATTTGTTCAACACAAGATAAAAATATTCACCGCAACATTCAGAATAGCATAATAGCAACAAAAAACTATGGACAAATAACTTTTACATTAAAAACCTCATGTGTTCATTGTTTGAATGAGTAAGAAGTCTTATCACAAGAACAACACGTTCTTTTGAGATGTCATCCTGCATAATAATAAAATAAACAATGAAACAAATTCGATTTATAACAAATAAGAATTACAAAATAATATTACAAGTTATTTACCTGACTGAAAATCATAGGAGTGCATGTAATATGAAAACATTTCAATATGCACTAATACTGTAAAATTCATCATTCAATGTTGTAACTTAAATAACAAATCCTACAAAAAACGTACTTCACATTTTCAAACATCCAGAAACTTTCATAACAGTTCGATATCTTGTAAAATGAGACATATATATTGTAATTCATATATATATATATATATGAGTTAGGCTGGGGTGCTATGGATAGCATAGTGGCCTCTATGCTACGGCTCAATATTCGAGTTTTCAAAATCCAAACGGTCGATCCGAACCGTTCATCTTATTCTCCATATTAATATCTGCTTGGAGACCAAATTTTATAATTTTCTGAATTTTTTTACTATTTATTAAGCCACTTTGAAAATCGCTAATCCAACGGTTTTACTGTTTTGTGCAGCCACCGTTGGATCAACAATTTTGTAAAATACTTAATAAATAGTAAAAAAATTCAGAAAAATGTAAAATTTGGTCTCCAAGCAGATATTAATATGGAGAATAAGATGAACGGTTCGGATCGACCGTTTGGATTTTGAAAACTCGAATATTGAGCCGTAGCATAGAGGCCACTATGCTATCCATAGCAACCCAGCCTAACTCTATATATATATATATATATATGAGTAAAGCTATCCTACTTCATGAATTAAACTGCATGTTTTAATTCACGTTTCTGGCCCTTCGATCTGCTTCAAAAATAGTGCTGATCAGATCTAAAAACAGCGGAACTGGACATCTCCAGTTCGGTGCGCTTTGTATATCCAACCTAATTAATTTGAACCGGAGATCTCCAATTAAACCCCCAGACTTCCTCCCGTTGTTTCTCCTTCTCTCTCACGCGAATAGCACAAAAGCAGCGCCTAGGGTTTAGTCGCGATCAGCGCCTCTCAGGCGATCAGGCGCTTCTCTCTCTCAGTCGCCTTCCTCTCTTCCTCTCTTCCTCTCTTCCTCACACCGACGGACCCAGCCCCAACTCCAGCGGTAGCGGCGCTCTCTCCTCTCTCGGCCCCACTCAGTCCGGTGGCTCTTCGGCAACATCGGCAACCTCTTCCTCTCTCTCGACGAAGCTCTTTCAAGGCAGCCCTTTTTTGTAAATTTGATTTATATTTAAATCCAGCAACAATGGCTTCCATTTGTTTCTGCTTCCTTTTCTCTTGTATAAACTCTGATGCTTACCAGCACAGACTGTTTGTGTGTTCCCGTCTTGACTGTTTGTGTGTTCTTGGTGTGGTCTCTGTGCTGGTTTCTTGATTCAGAATCATCAAAAATTCTATATTTTCCATGTGCCTTGTTTCATACTTTCACTATGTTGACTTGACAATGTTGCTCTCAATGTGGTAACGTAATGTTGAAATTAATTGGCACTGAAATTTTTTGTTGTTATGTTCTAGTGTGAGTGCAAGGAGGCTTAGGGGTATATGACACTATAAGAGAGAACTGAACAAAGAATCCAGGATAGGGTGTGATGTATTTTTTTTTGTGTATTTCTTTGAAGGGTGATATAATGGCTTGTAATAAACATCACTTTTTTGTGTATTGCAATACAATTTATTTAATTTGCAATTGTACTCTTTTTATTTGCAGTAATGTTTTGCATTGGTCAGTTATGTCTTATTATTTATATGCTTCATTAAACCTACAAACTCATTTCTGATTTCTGTTTTTGCACTGGTACCAATTGGTACCAGTAATGAAATCTTGCATTTTGTTCCTATTAATTTTCAGATTTTGTACAAATTTGATGTCTAATTTCCTCGAAAAAACATAATTAAAAAATGTATTGCAAAGTACTATAATTAGCATTTTGATTACATATTAATATAAAGGAAAAAAAAGAACTTTGGCATGCACATGACAGTGAGAGAATTAAAATTCTCATCCTTAGTAGTCAAATGTCTCTTCTTCCTTTGTAAACCAAAAATAATAATAAAAAAAAATTCATCAACAATTAATAAACTACATCTTATCTAAAACTACATTCTGAAACAAAATTAGACATAATCACAGTACATCTTGGGCACGCATAGATCCTCACAGCATAGATACGCAAATCCAAATTAGGATGAGAAAGAAATAACTTCTTGAAAAAAGATATACAAAAGGAACTATATAAGAAGCATGCAAGCATAGGTTGTGAAACAACATAGATTTGTGCAAGTACAACTCATAATTAAAATATCAGCAAAGCTAAAATCGACTTGCTCAGTACATCAACACACTAATAGAACTAACCTAAACTAAATTTAAACTGATTAATACATCAGTATTCAGTACATTTACATTGCTAATTCTAAAAAAAAAAAAAAAAATGTCTTGTACCAGTACACTTCTTTGGGAGCACCACCTGAATTGTGTACAAATTCCAATCGTTTGCTCTACAATTCATGACGGAATTAAAATCAAAATTGAATTAAAATGAACCAAATTTTAACATAATAAAAACATCTAACTTCATATGGATTTAGAGTTCACAGAACTAAGCAAAAGAAAATCTAACCTAGCTGCATTTTAAGATAACACCTCAAAATTCCAACTAAAAGTTTGGGCACCTGGCAAGAGAGGCAAGAGAGGGGTCGGAGTTCGGGCTGGGTCTGTCGGAGTTGGGGTTGGGTCCGTCGGAGTTGGGGCTGGGTCCGTCGGAGTTGGAGCTGCGCTGAGCGACCGGTCGGAGAGGCAGCGACTGCAATTACGACTGAGAGAAAGAGAGAGAGGTGAGAGCGAAGATGGTTTTTGGCGTATGGAAGAGAGGAGGGGAGATCGACTGCAACTGAACTTTCTCTCTCGCCTTAGGTTTTCGCCAGGAGTTCGCCTCTTTTTCGCGTGAGAGAGAAGGAGAGGGATCGGGACAATAGTCTGTGGTTTAATTGGAGGCCTCCATTTCTGATAATTGAATTTTCAAAGTAAAGTACGCTCAACTGGAGATGTCCAGTTCCGCTGTTTTTAGATCTGTTCAGCACTATTTTTGAAGCAGATCGAAGGGTCAGAAACGTGAATTAAAACATGCAGTTTAATTCATGAAGTAGGATAGCTTTACTCTATATGTATATATATATATATATATATAGAGTAAGGCTACGCTACTTCGCGAATTAAACATGATGTTTTAATTCGCGCTCATATCTCTAGTTTCGAAGTCCAAATAGACGATCCAAACCGTTAGATGTTTAATCTATATTAAAATGTGCTTAGAGACCAAATTTTACATTTTTTGAAATTTTTTACTATTTATTAAAATGGTTTGAAAATCGCTGTTTTTTAATGGTGCAGAATTTTAATAAAAACAGCAATTTTCAAACCATCTTAATAAATAGTAAAAAAATTCCAAAAAATGTAAAATTTGGTCTCCAAGCACATTTTAATATAGATTAAATATCTAACGGTTTGGATCGGCTATTTGGCCTTCAAAACTAGAGATATGAGCGCGAATTAAAACAACACTTTTAATTCGCGAAGTAGCGTAGCATTACTCTATCTATATATATATATATATGTACTGTAAAAAACAGAGAATACAAAATCATAAGAAATTACAACATACGACTAATATTCAGATAAAAATTCAGTCAAAATGATAAATCTGTTATTGCATACAATGAAAAAAAAAATTCAACAGAAAAACTGTAAAAATGACAAGATGAATATTGTAAAATTAACGAGGCAATACTGTAAAATTAACAGATCAATACTCCATATCGCCTCTCTATCATCTATTTCCTTCAGATTTTCACAAGATGAATACTGTAAAATTAGCGGGGCAATACAATAAAATTAACAGATCAATACTCCATATCGCCTCTCTATCATCTCTTTCCTCCAGATTTCATTTGAAATGCTAGATCTGTTACTGCATACAACGAAAACAACAAATTCAACATAAATAACTTACTATATTTGAATTTTGCCGTGCTCTTCAACAAAAACAACTTCTATTCGATCGCGCTCCACGATTGAAGGTTCCATTGCGATCATATATAAAAAATGAGATCGAGTCAGTAATCTCAATTAAAATCGACATTGCAAAGGAAAAATGAATCAGAAATGTACAATATTTCTTACCAAAGCTTGAAACAATACATTCACTGTTCAGAGTAGCGAGCCGAAATCGAACCAGTACTTGATTGAAGCAAATATTTTCATCTATTCACTACTTTTGTTAACCTGGTTTGATCAATTGAGCGAAGGGCTTCGATTATGCTTTCAAATGGAATTATGTGACCCTGATCGGAGAGATCGGAGAGAGTAGATAGAAGGAACAGCAAGAGAAGAGAGAACGATGACATAGAGACAAACAAATCTGTTTTGTCGAACCATCGAGGAGTAAACGCGCGGCCTGACTGGGGCGGAGGTGGTCTCGCCTTCCAACGGGAGGCAGTCGATCTCAACATAGATGTGAGATCTGATGATGACAATCTGACTGGACAGATATGGCTTGACCAAAGCGTTGGCAGAGAAAAGTTTTTAGAGAGAAGGAGATATGAAATTAGATACGAAAGGAGATCCTTAAATAAACAAAAGTTGGAGACCGACAGTTAAAAGCAGTTGAAACCTTATCTAAAACATGCGAGTAAAATTAGTTAAAAGACGGTGGATAAGATGTTGTGGACAGATGGTGGACAAAAACCAGTGGACAAGAACATTTTCTCAAAGTTATATCAATAGCTTGTTATTAACATGAATTTTGCTCGCAGGATAGAATTTTTTTTTTATAGTCAACCAATTAAACTATATCCATCTAATACAGTTAGAGAATCGTTTATAACCGATTTATTTATATCAAAGAAAAAATTATCGCTATCTATAAATTTAAATCCCAGATAACTATTTTAAACTTTTAAATAACAAAACTAATTAATTATGTATATGTACACAAAAAAAAAAATATATCACTTTAATTTTATTTTGATACCTACGAAGAGCTAATAAAATTAACAGATTAACAATTTAATTCTTCTTCTAATGGCCATCGAAATAAAATGAAAATCTTATAATTTTTTATATACATGTAATTACGATGATTTAAAAATCTATCAAAGAGTATATATTTATTAATTTCAATACAAATTAAAAAAATAATACCATTTGATATTTAATAATCCTAGATCATCCCTCCCTTTTTTTTTTGGGCCAACAACCCATAGGTCCGAATTTTTTATTAATAGAAATAAAATAAATAAAATATTTAAAAAGAACACTACTGCTGAGTTTTTTCGAAAACTAAGTAGACCGGGCCCTGTAAACCCGTCCCACCGGACGGGTCCAATTGACCCGTCCCGGTTAATCGGATTAGCCGTTAACTAACATCACGGAAAAAAAAAAAAAAAAAAATTCCCGGACGGGTTTAAGCATCCCGTCCCGAGTCTGTAAAAAAAAAAAAAAAAAAAAAAAATTCCGGACGGGTTTAAGCATCCCGTCCCAAGAAAAAAAAAAAATCTGGACGGGTTAAGTAAACCCGTCCAGAATTTGAAATATTATATTTATATTATATTATTATATTATATTATATTATATTATATTATTATATTATATTATATTATATTATATTATATTATATTATATTATATTATATTATATTATATTATTATATTATACTATATTATTATATTATATTATATTATATTATATTATATTCTATTATATTATATTATTATATTATATTATATTATGATTTTAAACATTTGAATTAATTTAGTATAAAGTCAATCGGTCAAGATTAAAAGATTAATAAATTAATTTTAGTACATTTATTTTTTGAACGTTTTCTTATCGCTTGACTTTATACTAAATTAATTTGAACGTTTAAAATTTTCACATGTAGATGCATCACTCGCAAGATAGGCAGGTTCTAACGGTTTGGATTCGTCATTTGAAAACGATTTAATAAGTTTTGGAGTTAAGCTCACCAAACACTTTGGTGAACTTAAGCACAACTAAACTAGTTCTATTCATAATATAATATATATATATAAGTATATTAATATAATAATATAATATAAAAAACAAAAAAATATAATATATATAAAATCATAATATAATATAATATAATATAATAATATAATATAATATAATAATATAATATAATAGAATATAATATAATAATATAATATAATATAATATAATAATATAATATAATATAATAATATAATATAATATAATATAATAATATAATATAAATATAATATTTCAAATTCTGGACGGGTTTACTTAACCCGTCGAGATTTTTTTTTTTTTTTTTTTTTTTTAACAGACTCGGGACGGGATGCTTAAACCCGTCCGGAATTTTTTTTTTTTTTTTTTTTTTTTTTTACAGACTCGGGACGGGATGCTTAAACCCGTCCGGGAATTTTTTTTTTTTTTCCGTGATGTTAGTTAACGGCTAATCCGATTAACCGGGACGGGTCAATTGGGCCCGTCCGGTGGGACGGGTTTACAGGACCCGGTCTACTTAGTTTTCGAAAAAACTCAACAGTAGTGTTCTTTTTAAATATTTTATTTATTTTATTTCTATTAATAAAAAATTCGGACCCATAGGTATATATTGAAAAGCTGTGATTACAAACCTTACAATTGTCCCAAACAGAAAAAATTCCTAAAATGTGCTGACACGTGCAGCACTATGGTGACAAATAATTGAGAAACCCCTTGTGATGTTCATGAACAATGTCCAATCTAATAAAACCCTGAAATGCTACAATATGTCATTTGAGTGAAATATGAAACGGGATATACACACAACAGTAATTAAAAAGGACAGAATATAAAGCAGTTATATTAACAGCATGCTTGGAACAAACCGTCCCTTGTCGTACTTGTGTCCTTTTAAGGAAGGATATGTTCATCAGAACTTAGTTCAATGCCACAGATCTCATAACCTTGTACCAGTCCTTGTCCTTTTATTTAAAGAACCCTATACAGATCCCATATCATGTACCACACCCCAAATTACAACCAAAACTCACATACAAAAACCAGCAAAGAAATATAGGTTACAACCTACAAGTACCAATTATAGTAGAAAGCCTTTTACATAGACCCCATCCATATCCAGTACCAGACTCCAAAAACCAACTGGTACATAAAAAATAAACTACCTTGCTGCTAACCTAAACAAAAGACCAACTGATACATACAAAGTAATTAAAGCTGACCTAAACTAAAACCAACTGGTACATAAAAGTAAATATTACCTTGCTGCTGACCTAAACAAAAACATAAAAGTACCATGCTAACTTAAACAAATACCAACTGGTACATAGAAAATTAAAATAGCTTACTAAAGACCTAGCTAATTTCATTGAGCATTTTCATCCCATATAAAAGTACTAGCATTTATTTGGATACATTTATTTGGACACCATCAAATAGTTCTGGAGTCTGATGTGGCCTAAATTTCCATCTGACTTGAAGAAATTCATAAATTTCTCCTATATACAGAGAAGGAGAATCTAATTCTGACTTAACTTATTTAATACAAAAAAAAAAAAAATTATTCCGAACATGCAGTGTATTTCCTTTGGTGGTGACCTTGCAATGTAATTACGAGAATAGGAACAGAGAGGCTGTAAAATACCAAAGCTAGGCTTCACACCTAACAGCACTACCTAATAGTATACCTGGTAAGTACTGAATTCTACAAGTTGGATGAAGCACAACTCCAAGTAAAAAGTCAATTAAATTTCAACACAAAATAGAATACAAAATGTAAACTAAATAAAACATCACTAATAAAGAAAGAGCAGTTAAAAGATAATGAAAATATCCAGAAAAAAAAAGAGAAATATTGAGAAAAGTAGTACAAGTACTTCATCTACTAGAACAACAAACTCCCCAAATTACTATATATTGATTATCTGCATTCTAATCAATCATTTTCAATCTGAATCAACACTTCAATCATTAGTTTAACCACTTGTCTGGTCCATGACAACTTTTGCATCTTCGTCTCGCCCCATTTTCAAAAGCAGTTCTAGAATTGGTGCAGAGGCAGCTATATCGGGTTTCACCCCTTCTTGCTTCATTCTGTTCAACACACACATAGCCTGATCTACTTTTCTGTTCTTTGCATATGCTTTCAACACGGAAGTGTAAGACAATAGATCTGGCGCTACATGATTGAGTTGCATTCGATCTAAGATTTTGATCACATCATCAATAGTGCCATAATTTGCATAGCCGGTAAGTAAAATTCTATATGATACAACACCTGGTTTTATACCTCCCCTTACCATTAAGTCAAGCAACTTTTCAGCTTCCTTGTTTTGGCCTTGTCTACACAAAGAATCCATCATTGATCTGTAAGTAACCTCATCCGGCAAAAAGCCTCGATCAATCATATCCTTGAAAACTCTAATCGACTCTTTCCAACAGCCTAGCTTAGAATATCCGTGTATAACACTAGTATATGTGAAAAGATCAAGTGTGACACCTTTATCAATCATATCATACAGTAGTTTCTCTGCCCCATCAGTTTCCCCCCTCTTACAAAGTGCATTGACAATTATAGTGCAAGTCACGGTGTTAGGCAATAATCCCTTTGAAACCATCTCATTTAGTAACTTCTTTGCCTTTTCTGATTTGTTCATCTTGCAAAGCCCATCTATAAGAGTATTATAGGTTTGAACATCAGGATTTGTACCTCTAGAAATCATATTACATAGCAACTCTTCTGCGTTTTCAGTTTCCCCCTCCTTGCATAGAGCATCTATGATGGTAGTATAGGTCACAACAGTGGGATCATGTCCTTTAGAAACCATGGACTGGAGCATTTCCACTGCCTTGCCCAATTGCCCTTTCTTGCACAACCCATCCACGAGAGTATTATAGGTCACAACATCAGGTTGAAGTCCTTTAGAAACCATGTAGGACAACAATTCCTCTGCCTTCTCAGTATCTCCTTCCTTGCAAAGGCCATTAATTAGTGAGCTGTATGTGATTACATTTGGCGCAATACCCTTTGAAAGCATTCGCTCAAACAAACTAAATGCTTTACTAATTGCACCTTCTTTACAAAGGCCGTCAATCAGTGAGCTGTATGTCACTACACTTGGCATAATACCCTTTGAAAGCATTCGGTAAAACAAACTAAATGCTTTACTAACTGCACCTTCTTTACAAAGGCCGTCAATCAGTGAGTTGTAGGTGACTACATTTGGCACAATACCCTTTGAAATCATTTGCTCAAACAAACTAATTGCTTTACTAACTGCGCCTTCTTTACAAAGGCCATCAATAACAGTGCTGTAGGAGATAACATTAGGTGAGCAGCCCAGCTTTGGCATTTTATTGAAAGCCATGGCTATGGCATCACTAATCCTATTCTCAGAACAAAGGCCCTTAAGTAGTGGATTGAAGATGCTAGGTTCAGCTCTCTGCCTGTCCTTAATAAACAGCCCCAAGAAAACCAAGCCTAGTCTCGGCTGATACATTCGGATACAATAGCTGATCAAGACACTATAGGTGCAAGCATTGGGTGACGGTGAGACACCTCTTGATTGGGTCCAGCGGTTAAAAAGTGAAAAGACAGTTGCATAATGGTTGTTTGAGTTCTTCGTACGAGTTAATGCTGTGAATAGTTGATTAAAGGAATAGATGGATGGTGCTGGGTTCTTAGCAACCAGCAAGCGATCAAAAATTTGTAGAGCATCTTTAATAGTAAGAGTGCCCGTCCGATAACGTTCTTTTACAAGTAATTCCAGCTGACGGGTCCCCATGGCCATGGAATGAAATGGTTACAATGGACAGATTCACCTGTAAGATTGGGGGCAGCTTCAACACTGCTTGTAGAAAATGAATAGATGCACCTGTTTGTTTAACTTGGGTGGACAGAAATCCAAAGAGGTCACCTGCAAGGACCTTACTGAAGGTGTGATATAATTTATCAATGGATTACCTGAAAAAAAAAATGAAAGAATGGTAAATTGATTTTGCATAAAGTGCTCAAGTCTTCTCGGTCAGTACAATAGTTACCACACAAAGTACTGTTAGGTTATTCCCCTTTGCGTTAGGAGGGTTTTAGATTCTGCATCGAGTTGGACTCTTTCAGAAGGGCTTTTTGGTCATTTTTCCATTCTAGGGATTTGGTCAACGAGCAAAGTGATCTAAAGAATCAACAAGCAACCAATGACTAAAAGCTAGAAAACAATAAATCATACTGAATGTAGCAAAAGGCTAAATACGAACTCCTATTTCCTAAATTAATGTTTTCTGACCAGTCCTCTTATACAACTTAACAAACCTGTAGTCTGTATGAAACAAAGTTTGACCTTAAGAATCAGATTTTAGAAGTTAATTGGGACTGTTTCTGATTTTCTTTTTGTTCCCTTGAGAAATCGGAGCATAGTTGAGGCTCTAAGAAATAACTCCTGGTAACATACTAAAAAAGTGGTGCCTCTAGAATTGGTACAGAAAGACTTATATCAGATTCGATGCCTCTCAACAATTACGATTAAACATCGTAACGCCAGCCTAATTTATGTCCCTAACAAACAAATTCCTCCTAATAAAGTTATTTAAACCATCTCAAATGAAAAGGCAAGACTTGATCAGCCTTAAAGCAAAAGGAACCTGAGATTGCACCATTGATTGGAATTTGAATAACCAGCCGTGAAAAAATTAATAATGATTCTGCTAAAGAGAAATACTTGATCGAAAAATGAATCAGTCTGACATGATTATTAAGATATAAGTTCATCACTATGCTTGCAACCTTTGAACTGTGCAGCACAAGCACAAATCCTAAGAATTTTGAGAACCCTAACAATATCATAAAAGTAGTAACTATTTTGATAACCAAAATGGCACTCTTCGTGTGCTCTCATTCTCTTATTTTTTGTATTGAACATAACTACATTGGTCGTTGGTTCATAACCTAAAGCCCCATTTCCTTTCCCATGGTCTTTTGCTTCTTATTTTCCTAACTTTGGCTTTAAGCCAACTTGTTAGAAAGTAATAGACAGTGATGCATAATTACCACATATTTGCGGTCCTAAATGATACTCAATTTATGCCTTGTTTCTCAATTTGATAGAAACAGCAAAGGATATTCTCCCTTAGATGAATCAAAATTAGATACCATAGTGTAAGTTTCTTTGGGACATTTCATCAAGTAACTTGTGTGCACGGTCAGGGATTCCCAAATGATAAATTCATGTTCACAAATGTAGTACCAAATAGAGATCTTAAATTGAGGGAACAAAAGAGTTGACCACCCCGATCTATCAAAAGGATTAATTATTTTATGGAGTAAATGCAAATTAGCTAAAGTTGCTGATCTATCAAGAGAGCAGGCAGAGCAGTTACCATGGTTGAAAGTTAGAGAGAGCCTGGCTAGTTTGTCTCGTCTGCTTGCATTTGAGAGAAGAGGTGGAGAAGTGGTTTAGGCAGCACGTATGAAGCATCTCTCTGTGGGGCATTTCAACAAACAGTTGTGTTGCGACTTGAGAGAGAGGAGGAACTAAGCTGACTGACAACTTAAGAAGAAGAGAGGAGTGGGAAGCCGACTAAAAATCAAAGTGAGAAGGTGAGGTGAGTTTAGAGAAGAGTGGGGCGCCGCGCTGGGACTAATCAAAGTAGACTGTGGTGGTTCTCAAGTCCCAATTTAAAGCACTTCCTTTAATACGTAAAAAGCCAATTTTGATTGATATAAAAAGACGGGAGATGCGAGAAAGCACAATTTTGGAGTCAATGCGAGTCGAATTCACATCCTCTGAGATATCTAATGTTTTGTGTGACTTATCTGAAAATCTCTACTGTTCAAATACGCTTTGCACGAATCTCAAAGCCTCTATAATACTGGCTCCGCGCTAGCTCTGAATAGGCACACGACACGTAGGTCACGTAAGATATGAGATATCTCAGACGATACGCACTTGTGGGATTCTGGGAAAAAAGTCTTTGCCGATACTAATTTAAAAGAAAGAATTTGTTCAATGAAGTTCTTCAATTATTTGACATAATCAAGTCACAAACAAATTATTAATTAATAACCTTACATAATCAAGTCCGGAATGTTAAGGATCTTCAAGACAAAATTAAGATCGACATCAAGAGTTCAGAAACTTGACTAAATACAATAAATGGAATCCATTGTTGGATCAAGCATATCTCTTAAGTAAGCATCATGATTACTACAGGCTCAACATAGAACCAATGTGTAAAGTGAGCAAAAATAGTCTCATTTGACTACTAAACTCTAGTCCTTAAAAGTTTAAGCTGGTTTGAAACAGATTAAAGGTTCAGTAGGGACTGGTATAGGAGTACTGAACTCATGAAATTAGTTCCTGGCCAAAATAGGGTATGTTTCTGGATGAAACAGAGTTGTTCCTGGTAGAAACAAAAATGCAGAAATGTGTTTGGTTCTGGAATGGCCGAAACAGCATGTTCCTTAACGAAACATAGGCTGAAGCAGTCTGGTCCTGGAGAAAACAGAGATGTTCCGGCAGAAACAACAATGCAGAAATGTGCTTGGTTCTGGAATGGCCGAAACAGCATGTTCCTGACCGAAATATAGGCCTAAACATTTGTTCCTGGCCAAAAAAATGTTGTTCCTGGAAGAAACAACAATGCAGAAATGTGCTTGGTTCTAAAATGGCAGAAAAAGAGGCAGAAACCATTTTTTTTTTTTAAGTATAATGTTGTATAACTTCGTTTTTTTTATTTGGAATTCATGTTGTATAATGTTTGTTATTTTAGTATAATGTTGTATAACTTAGTTTAATGTAATATGTTTTAGTATAATGTTGTATAATTTAGCATATTTTGCATAATTTATATAATTTTAGTAGAGGAGGGTTCAAATGCCTCCATTTTTTGTGCCTCCATCATACTTCAATTTTTAAAAACTTAAATAACTCAAAGTTTAAAACTTAAACGTCAAAATAAAATTGTTAGATGTGGTCTATATTATTTTCTCTATGTACCCATTAAAAATTATAACATTTTGATTTTGCTTTTATAGTTTTATGTGAATCAATAAGTTAAAAAATCAATGCCTAGAAGTTATCCACATTAGTATACATTTTTCAAGCTTAAGATAGCAACCAAAACAAAGTTGAAATGTCATAATTTTTTACACGTGCATAGATAAAATGATGTAGATCACATCTAACTGTTTTATTTTGAATTTTAAAATTTAAATTTTGAGTTATTAAAGTTTTAAAAAATAGAGATGTGATGGAGGCACAAAAAATGGGGGCATTTGAACCAGGGGCGGAACTCGACTTTAAGTATAGGGGGGCTGACCGACTAAACATCATATATTAAAAATATTTTTTAATAAAAATCAATATCTATATAACACAAAATAATATAATTCTTCACTATTTGATTGTATAGAATTTATAATAAGTAAGTAAAACCAATAAATGATATGTTTATCGAAATAGAAAAAACATAATAAATTCATATTCATATATTTTTTTTAATTTAAATTTGAATATGATTTTCTAAAAGAGAAAATTCTACAATAATCTCATTTAAACTAACCTTATTAGCTATTTCTTTCTCGATATAAACAGGCATGTAATCTTTTTCTTAAACATAATTTTACATGTGTACAAATAACTTATAAAAAAATAAATAACCTCTTCTACAATTCCATGCACTAATAATGTTTGACATAATTTAATTTTTTATGCAGAAAATTAAAAATTTAACAACATCTGCGAATACAATAAATATCATATTAGTGATTTAATATGAAAGTAAAATGCTAAAATTAGCATTCATCACAGATCCATTAGTGAGAAGTAATACGCTGGTTAATTAACTCAAACTTTGAAATATTGAATAAATTAATCTAATAATTATTAAAAAGTTCCTTTTCCACACAAAAGAATTCATACCAACTTAAGGTAACAAAATATTTCTCTTTGGATCTGGATCGTCCAATCAAAATCTACACGACTATTAAAGCGGCCCCGTGCATTCCACTTGCCGGCTTGGCTTGAATTCCGATCGGACGGCCATGGTCCAAACAAAAATATTATGTTACCTCAGAGGATATGGATTCATTCTTTTCCTGTTATACGTTTTACCTTTCTATATTTCAACAAATTTCCAATCAAAGATTATGTGCATGTTTTCTTGAGTTGAGGGGTTATGTATTCTTGTTGTTTTTTATTTCGTTTGGATTATGTGCATGTTTTATGAGGTGTTTTTGGTTCTAGTGCAAATCCCTCTGTTGTTAATTTGGGTACACCCCTCCTCAAGTTTCTTAATGCAATATAGTGATGTCTGTTTGTAAAAACTTTGTTTAGTTGAATTAAATGCCTACATGCTTTAATAATAATAAAAAAAATCAAGTCAAAGATGGTTTTTTTTTTTTTTTACATGGTTTTGGTAAGTTGGAAATCCAAAAGACATGTTATTCTTCTATATAAGCCCTTCAAATTTTTTTTATTATCATAGAGGGAGCTAGTACATATAAAATAAAAAAATTCTGTGTATATAATAATAAATTTTGAAAACCATGGGGTTTACTTAGCCACCCCTGCAATGTACTACCTTCCGCCCCTGATTTGAACCCTCCTCATTTTAGTATAATGTTGTATAATGTAGTGTAATGTATCATATTTTGTGACATGTATGTTGTATCAGAAGTTTAATACATTAAAACTTTTGTAAGGAGTTTCAGTAATCAAATCGGTGAAAATTTCTCACTTTTTTCAAAAGAAAAATTGATGCAGTTTGAAAAAAATAACAATCATTCGCCAATTGTTAAAAAAGAAACACTTTAATTATATTGGCACTTGAAGAGTGGCCAAATAATAAAAGAAAATTAATTTTTGAAAGCGGCATATTTACTTCTAGATTTAAATAGAAGTCTCTGTGTGTTCCTCCGAGTTTGCACATCAATTTTAATTTGTTATTTTCAATAAAAGAAAGAAATCAAAAGCATATTGTTATCTTGAAGCTAAGTAGCATTCATCAACCTTGTCAATAGTTTACTTTTTAAACAAATATGTTGAAGTTCCACGATTAAAGCAAATACAAGGTGATTTTATGAATTCAATCGACAATAAATTGGTGCTCAATTTCCTCATAACATCAATTTCAATTTTCAACAACACAAAACAAAATAAAATATCACTTGTCAACCAGCATGAACCCTACATCAGAATCAACTGTACAATATACAAATACCTTTCAATTTAACCAAAGAAATAGCATAACCAATATTTAACAAACTTATATTCACTTACATTACAATATCTAGATTACAAGGCATTGACCATCTCAAACTCTCGCATCAAAAAAGAAAATACTATCATAAACTCTTTATCCTTACAACAAACAATCGCAAGTACAAAACTCTCAAGCAAAAATGATAAAATAAAAAACAATAAACAAATCTATCCACAATAATAAAAAGAACGACCTAATCAAAATATCAAGCCCAAAAAAGGGAAAATGAATAACACACTAAAACACAAGCACCCACACAGCTTATGCGGTAGAAAAAATAGTAACCGCACAAAAGAAATTCACCTTTGCATTTTTTTTTAACTTTGTTTTAACTAGTTCTCCTTTCAGTAAAATAATCCACTACTCTTTTTCCATATTTGAGCCATTTACTACAGGCAACTCAGTGGCAACTTTCGAATCACCAACTTCCGTAAGTGAATTTACTTGCTTCGTTGCCAAATTATTATCCTCCAATGATTTGGCATTTACAACTACCATCCCAAATTCAGTTTCTTCAACCGATTCGGGAATCCCATTTCCCAAGCTGTCGTTAACAACCTCCCCATCTTGCTTCAAACCTGAATCAACAACATCTCCGCAAGTGCCACTTACATGCAGCATTGCAGAACCGATATCTTCAACAGATTTTGCATCTAGTACTAGCATGCCCGAATCAGAATTTTCAACAATCCCGGGATTTTCACTACCCGCATTTTGTTTTCCAAGAACTTCACCTACTTGTTGGAAAACATAGTTAATATCTGCCACAGAGCTAGCTTTTACAACTAGCATACCTGAATCAGTCTCATCAACCAATCCTGTCTCTGTATTACCAGGGGTTTCCCTTACTTGCAACATTGCTGACTCGATATCAACAGATTTTGCATCAATGACCAGAATGCCCGAATGAGAATCTTCAACAATTCCCAGATTTTCACTTTCCGCATTTGTGTTTCCAAGAGTTTCACCGACCTGTTGCAAACCCGAGTCAATGTCAGCCAGTGAACTGGCTTTGATCTTTGACTCGGTCTCATCTACCATTCCTGAATTTCCAGTTCCTGTCACTTCAGTTACTTGCATGACTGCTGAATCAATGTCTTCAATTGACTTTGCATTGAATACCATGATTCCCGAGTTGGCATCTTCAACTAACTTGGGGCTTTCACTTCCAGTATCGGACTTTCCGGGAACTTCACCTACTTGTTTAAAAACCAAGTTCATATCTGCCAGAGAATTGGCTTTTACAACTAGCATACCGGACTCTGTCTCGTCAACTAAACCTGCATCTTCACTTTCATTAGCTTCACTTGCATTCAGAATTGCTGAATCAATATCATCTAGAGAACTCGCATCGAGAACAACCATACCATTCTCCAAACCTCCCGCATTTTGGGAAGTTCCTGCATTTCCACTATCTGATTCAGGTATTCTGAGAATTTCACCTACTTGCTTGAATACTGACTCAATATCTGCCGTGGATTTTGCTTTAACAACTAACATCCCTGAATCGGTCTCATCAACCAACCCTGAATCCCCATGAGAGCTTCCCTCAAACACTTCACTTACATTCAACATTACTGAATCAATGTCATCGATAGATTTTGCATCAAGAACTACCATGTCCGAATTGGCATCTGCTGCAAATCCTGCATTTACGCCTACCTTATCAGGTTTTCCGATAACTTCTCCTACCTGCTTGAAAACCAAGTCGATATCTTCCTTAGAGCTTGCTTTCACAACTAACATCCCCGACTCAGTCTCATCCACTAATCCCACATCTTCACTGGCGGTAACATCACTGATTTGCATCATCGCCGACTCAATATCATCTATACTTTTTGCTTCAAGAACTACCATATCCATTTCTGCATCTCCACTCTGTGTGACTGTGCTTCCGACTAAAGCATCTCGCACTTGCTCGAAAGTTGTATTGATATCTACTATGGACTTAGCTTTTACTACCAACATACCTGATTCGGTCTCATCAATAACCCCAGTATCTTCACCTTCTGCAAGTGAAGTTGCAACTTGCACAAAAGCAGACTCGAGATCTGCATGAGATTTCTCTTTGACGGCCAACATTCCTGACTCTGTCTCTTCCACAATTCCAGGAATCTCACTTTCTACAACTTCACTACCAAGAAGCACCATGTCAGATTGCTCGGCTTTCATGACAGTAACTGGACTTTCATATGATTCGTCGGGTACTTCATCCAACAAGGCATTGATCTCTTCTGTGGAGGTTGAATGTAGAATATGCCGTCTCGGGTTGTACACTGTCTGTTCCGGGTTTTCATTAGGTTCCAAAAACAAAACCACACCTGGCTCAATACCCGCATTTTGAGCCCCCCCAAACTGCTGATTAGACTCAATAATTGTGTTCTGGAACTCGAGCCACGATATATGCTGATGTGGCACAAAATCTCCTACTGCATCTAGCTCGGTCAGCAAATCCTCATCTATCTCATTGTATTCAACTGGCTCGGGGTAGATCTGATCAGCATCCTCATCAGAATCCTGGTCAGATTCTAGTGGATCCAGTAACTCTAGGTTTGTCTTATCGGGCTTATTATCCTTTGTGGTTTCTTCCTCTGGGATCGGATGTAGGTCCATGAGGCTGAATTGTGAGGTTTTAATGGTGTTCTCCTGAGAGAGATTGGTGATCTGTTGTGAGGCTAAAGGGGTTGTATTGGGCTCCACTGGTTTGTAAATATCTTCAAAATATCTTGGCATAGAATCTAATTCACTCAAGAGGGGTTGACTGGATGAGCTGGCACCAGCCTTATCTTCAGCTGCACAATAAGTGTTATTTTAGAGTTTACCCAAGCTATGATTTTACTGAGGATTGCATTGCCAAGAAACCATGTATTGGATAAGGAACTTTCCTTCTGCCTTTGTGGATATTCAGACAAAATTATTTCTTTTTTGGTTCTTATGGCTTACAACACAAAGTAGAAACACAATTCGGGATTTCTAATCATATAATACCATGGGCATACAGTCATTAGTCGTAGTACTGAGTGGAAAATTAACAGTACTAGTTGAATCCTGCTTTCCAAATGACAATCTAACAGAGCATCAGTACCATCACGCAACATTATAAACCAGATTTGATAACAGACCTTGGTCTTAACAAAAATTAAAAAGGAAAAAATAAATACACAGCCAACATACCTTCTACATCATCCCAGACAAGTAAATCCGGTATGGCATCCGCAGGCCCGATCTTCTCTGACGAGCTGAAGTACCCAGAATGGATAGAGGGGCTCTCTCGCCCTCCATTTGATTCAAACTCGCTGTTGTCTAGTTGAACAGCAACCGAGCTTATATCGTCAGAGGATATGCTCCCTTCATCTTCATCTATTTCCTCATCGTGCCTCACTGGGTTGGATCCCACATTGAGATCCTCAACATGGGATGAGGTATCGATCTCCAATGGGGAACTTGACTTGCTCTCGCTATTTCCACTAATTTGCCTCTCAAAAGTACCTACATTAGATGAGCTCTCTTCTTTGATTGTATCGGTACCGGAATCGGATACAATAAATGGCTTGAAACGAGAAAACTGTCTGTCCTGTCTGAAATCCCCACTGGAATGATTGAAACTATCATGCCTAGTAAAAAGCATGTCCCGATGCGATGCTGACATGTACTGTCTTGGGGTCCACGATTCGTGGGAGAGAACCATATTCTCGGTTGGCTCCTCGTATGGTTCGTCAAATGGGTTTCGTCTTGGTACCAGTACCGATGGTGCTGAACCTGGTACCGGGTTATCATCCAAAAATGATGAATCGAATGGGTTTTCTCTCTGCACCGACACACGTGGCACGTGAACACGAAACTGTGATAAGTCATCGAGAGCAGTACCTGTAGTAGTGGAGCCTGTGGGATTTCCATCCAAGTTAATCAAGTTTCGATCAAGATCAAAACGTATGTTTTTTCTTGACCGTCTCCGAGCCATCAAGTTCTCAAGGCGGCGGTTCCTCTCTACTTCAGAATATCCCAGATCCATCAAGTTTTTTTGGTCATCAACTGTCCAGGTAAATGCAGTTTCATGTGACTCATCTCCCTTCTTCGCACTTTTATCTTCTTCTTCTTCTTCATCAGCACTTTCAACCTGGAGTAGGTCGTGAGATGATGCCTGGGAGCTGGAGTCAGAATCATCTTCCTGGTTTTGGATCGGGGATGAATCTAGATCCAACAAGGGGTCAATTTCTTCTAGCAGTGGGATTATGTCCGTCATGGAGGCATCAGGGGACGAGCTCTCAGCACCGTCGGATTCAAAACCAGACGAAGCATCATGATTGTCAATTCTTTGCCAATGTGGGGAATCAACAAACTCCTCCAAAGCTGAATTTTTTGAATATACAAAACTAGATTCGCCAAGTTCTCTCTCAATAGAGAGAGATCTTTCATCGGAAATTACACTTTCTTTCTCTTGAATGGTGTCTATTGGTAAGGTATCACTTTTTGGTGAAAAGGCGACTGCTTGTTCAAAGAAACTTATCTCTTCTAGTTCTCTTTTGGTAATGTCGGGTTTTTGGTCCTCATAAGTATTTTGGACTGCAGAGATTTCACTATTTTTAGAAACAATATTGTTTGGAGCTTCACTGGCACTAAACAATGAAATCTGATCGGTATTTATAGTCCTTTCTTCTTCTCCTTCTTCTTCTTCAATTTGAGGAACATTCGGCTGGCCAAAACTGAGGATGGTACCAAGGAGAAGTGTTGTACAAACAAGAACAGGGGAGGTTGAGAGGAGAAAAGAAAATAGGGATGGGAATAACCGGTAGAGAAGTAGAAGCAATAGGCCGAAACTTATAAAAACCGGATGTTTATACACAGATCGGCACAAAAGCCTGATTGAAAGTACCAGAAATCTTTTTATGGTTTTTGCAATTTCACTAGTAGACATGGCTATAATGCTCCAATTGAATTCTGGTGATCACAGAGAAGAAAAAAAAAGAGAGAGAAAGGATTAGCTTCTTGATGTAGGCTTTTTTTTTTTTTTCTTTTGGACTTGACTGAATACACATTACCAGTTGAAAGAAAACTGTATTAACAAAAATAATAGTAATTACATAGTAATTTGAGCTAACCATTTCTGATCACTGTTTTTAACTTAAATATGATCCTCTAATTAAGGCAAGTTTATTAAACCAATACATTGGGTGAAAAATAGCTGGTACACAAAAATAAACATCAAGCATTTAGAAAGGGTACTAAAAGAGATCGTTTTAAGTTAAGATACTCAACTGAACAAGCAAAGTAGTTTTTTATGTACTAAAAGAAAATAAAAAACAGTAGTTACGATCCAATTGATTACAAATAAAGTAACATAGTAAGATTGATTTATTTAACATTATACTTGCTATCTAAGCCAGATCACTCAACTTCTAGAAAAAAATAAAAATAAATAGTTTACTAGAGTTCTAGACAGTGTTAATTCGTCCAATCAAATCACACAAACTTATCTCTCATCATTGCATGGCAAAATTACTAATGAAAACATAAGATTCAGCTACACTAACCTCGATTTTGTGATGGAAAATCCGTTTTTGGAGACCAAACGATCGGGCCCAGATGGGAAGGGGGGGACTTTTTCTGAAGAAATGTCAAGTGAAGATCAGATCTTTTACATGGGATGGATTGAAGAGTAAAAACTCTAGCAGTTGAAATCTAGAATTAGACTTTAATGTAACCAATTGGAATTCTTTCGGTGAGGTGCGATGTGGATTTGGTGGATTTGGTGGCATGGGGCGGCTGTTAAAAAATGGAGAAGGGAAAGAGACCTGACCCAACTACAAATGAGCAAGGAAAAAAGGAAAGGAAAGGTATAAAGTGGAATAAAGGTGTTCTGTGAAGTATTCTCTTTTCATTTTTGAGGAGAAGTATTCAATGTATAGTTATATACATAATACAGGAGGCTGACAAGCCGACCAGATCCAACGTGTGATGTACATTATTCTCCTTTTGATCTGTATTTTATGATTAATTTATTATGTCAATGTCTTTTGATCTGTATTTTAGATTAATTTATTATTCTCCCTTTGATTCTAGTGCGGACCAACCATTATTTAAATAAAATTAAATCTGTAGGTGTATTGCATAAATGTAACATCTTGAAAATTGGGTCTTAATTAATTAATTATATTTACAAGACTTTTTCATAACATAAGTTTTAACTTTTATTACATAATTTATGTTTATTTTTAAATTTTTTTAACGGAAATAGATATGGAGGATTAAGTAATTAAAAAGAAAAATTAATATGGAAATAAATTTGTCATTAAATTGGTCATTTAATTGTATTGAACCATCTGTGGCTTGCATACCCATCGTAATGACAAATAACAAACATCTGGTCTGAGCATGAGAAGCTGTGGCTTGCATACCCATCAAGAGACCGAGGGCTTCCATCTGAAAGAGGAAAAAACAGTACAACATTTATAGCCTAATTGTATAAGTTTACACCCCCAAAAACCAACTTTATAAAGCCTAAGCCAAAGGGCTATTGGTGGAGAAAACAATAAAATCACAAAAAAAAAAAAATACTAATTGCAGAATAACCAAATAACATTACAAAGTATAGCAAAAATAATCAGCAAAGTAGAACAAATACTTTAAAGTTAATAACGCAAGGAGCTGCCCAAAGTAAACTAATTGATTATCTACATTCCAAGAAGCTATCTTCGACCCGATTTAGCACATTAATCATTTGTCTTGCCACTTGTCTGCTCCATGAGATCTCTTGCATCTTCGTCTCGCCCCATTTTCAAAAGCAGTTCTAAAATTGGTGCAGAGGCAGAAAAATCGGGTTTCACCCCTTCTTGCTTCATTCTGTTCAACACGCACATAGCCTGATCTACTTTTCTGTTCTTTGCATATGCTTTCAGTATGAAAGTGTAAGTCGAGAGATCTGGTGCTACATTATTGAGTTGCATTCTATCTAAGATATTCATCACATCATTGATAGTGCCATAATTTGCGAAGCCGGTAAGTAAAATTCCATATGATCCTGTATCTGGTTTTATACCTCCCTTGTACATCAAATCAAGTAACTTTTGGGCTTCCTTGATTTGGCCGTGTTTGCACAAAGAATCCATCATTGATCTAAATGTAACCTCATCCGGCAAAAAGCCTCAATCAATCATATCCTTGAAAACTCTAATTGTCTCTATCCAGCAGCCAAGCTTAGAGTATCCATTTATAAGACTATTATATGTGATGAGATCTGGTGTGGCACCTTCATCAACCATATCATACAGTAGTTTTTCTGCCCTGTCAGTTTCTCCCCTCTTGCAAAGTGCATCCACAATTATATTGCAAATCACGGTGTTAGGCAATATTCCCTTTGAAACCATCTCATTTAGTAACTTCTTTGCCTTTTCTATTTTGTTCATTTTGCAGAGCCCATATATAAGAGTAGAGTAGGTTAAAACATCAGGATTTTTACCTCTAGAAATCATAATACACAGCAGTTCCTCTGCCCTTTCAATTCCCCCCTCCTTGCATAGTGCATCTATGATGGTATTATATGTCACAACATTGGGATCATGTCCTTCATAAACCATGGACTGGAGCATTTCAACTGCCTTGTCCAATTGCCCTTTCTTGCACAACCCATCCACGAGAGTATTATAGGTCACAACATTAGGTTTAAGTCCTTGAGAAACCATGTAGGACAACAATTCCTCTGCCTTCTCAGTATCTCCTTCCTTGCACAGGCCATTAATCAATGAGTTGTATGCGACTACATTTGGTGCAATACCCTTTGAAAGCATTCGCTCAAACAAACTAAATGCTCTAATAATTGCCCCTTCTTTACAAAGGCCGTCAATCAGTGAGCTGTATGTGACTACACTTGGCACAATACCAGCTGAAAGCATTTGCTCAAACAACCTAAATGCATTACTAACTGGGCCTTCTTTACAAAGGCCATCAATAACAGTGTTGTAGGAGATCACATTAGGTGTGCAACCCAGCTTTGGCATTTTGTATAGCAACATGGCTACGGCCTCACTAACCCTATTCTCATAACAGAGGCCCTTGAGTAGAGGAGTGAAGATGAAAGCATTAGCTCTCTGGCCCTCCCTAATGAACCGCCCAAAGAAAATCAACCCAAGTCCCAGATGATTCATACGGATACAGCAGCCAATCATGACACTATAGGTGCAAACATTGGGTGAGGGTGAAACCCTTTAGGTTGGGTCAAGCGGTTAAAGAGTGAAAAGACTGTTGCATAATGGTTGTTCGAGTTCTTCATACGAGTTAAGGCTATCAAGAGTTAATTAAAGGAAATGATGGACGGTGCTGGGCTCTTAGCGGCCAGCAAGCGACCGAGAACGTTCTTTTATAACCAGTTCCAGTTGGTGGATCCCCATGGCAGTGTGTTGGAAATGGTCTGATTCAGGTATAACTTATAAGATCGGTGGTAGCCTCAAAACTGCTTCTAGAATATATATATATATGGGCTGGCTGATACACCTGTTTGATTGATTTTGTATGGACAGATATCCAGAGAACTCTGCCATCACAGTTCGAGGAGAGAGGTTGGCTGCAAGGGCCTTACTGAATGAATGCTATAATTTATCAATGGATTACCTACAAAATAAAAAACGAAAGAATGGTGAATAGATTTTGCATAAAGACTTGCAGGTCAGTACAATAGGTGCCATGTTTAATGGCAATGCACAATTAGGTACAGTCTCATGTAGTCTCACAATGTAATAGTCCAACAAAATTAGGTAGTCTCACACAATTTCGATCAGATCACCTGCCATGCTATTAGGCTACAGTTATGTACTGCCAGATGTATTTTTTTTGCTATATATATTTGCATTTTTTTTAATTTTTGGATAGGCAGGTCTAGCAATTAGCAAAGGACAGTTGTATAATAAAATTAAGCACTTCTAGAAGGGCTTTTTGGTGATTTGCCAGCCAGGGATATGGTCAATGAGAACTCCTATTAACTTTATTATTGTTTTCAGTTCAGTACTCCTATACCAGTCCCAACTGAGTCTGTAGTAATCTGTATCAAACCAACTTAAACTTTTTAAGGACCAGAGTTTAGTAGTTAATTGGGACTGTTTTTGTTTGTTTTTTGTTCACTTTACACATTGGTTCTATATTTATGATCTAAAATTATAATTCCTAGTACCATAGTAAGAAGCTCAGGCCTTTATAATTGATACAGCTTGACCAATAACAGAAGTTATGCATCTCATAATTACAAATAAACATTGCAACACCAGCCTAATTTATGGTCCCAAGTTCCCAACAAACCAATTACTCTTTATTCTTTACAAAGAATATAAAAAATGACCTTACAAATTGATACAAAGCCAAGAAAATGAGTACCAGTACAGTATTGCCAAAACTTGATCGGTTCAGTAGCTATAAAACCCAAATTGACAGTCCTAGGTTGGAACTCGAACTGTAACCTGCTCATAGAATAATATTAATCATTATGCTTAAGAGATATACTTGATCTAACAATGAATTTCTTTTATTGTATGTGCTATATTATTACACCAATATGCATGTAACCTTCAAATAAGTTTATCTCCTGGATGATAGCCACCACAATCCTTAATACTAGTAAATATGCAAATAATACCAGTAGCTACCCAAAAGTAGTACTTCTAGTGTGCTTCCATTCTACTATTTTTTTTGTATGTACGCAACATGACTAAATTGTTGCTGGCTCATATAGTTGACTAGACAAAATGACTACATTCAGGTGCTTTTTCCATGGCCTTTTGCTTCATATTTTACAATGTTCGCTGTAACCCAAATTTTTAAATAAATACTAGAGAGTGATGCATAATTACCACCCAAACTTTAGTCAATTGGTTTTATGCTGTGTTACGAAGCACCTATTTGACAAAAGAGCAAAGGATACTTCCCATGAAAGATTTGACAAATTGAATTCCAGACTGTACCAGGATCTACCAAAGTTATAAGTTTGTCCTAAATTCAAAGCATGTAAAGAAACTAGCAAAGGAACACAGAGGTCTTACCACAGTTAGAGAGAGCCTAGTCCTAGTCTGTCTTCTATAATTTGAAAGAAGAGGTAGAGCACTTCTTTAGGCAACAAGTATGAAGCGTGGCTACACAAAACTGGTGCTTGGAGCGACGAAACTTCTCAGGAGCATTTTGACAAACAGTTGGAGTGCAAGAGAGAGTTGAGAGAGTAGTAGAAGCACCAAGGTAAAACCCAATTTGGGGGAGAAGTAGAGTCGTTGGTACTCTCGTCCAATTTGGATGAACCTCTACTGAATTGTGGGTCCGCTTTTCTGGTTCTGGTTACGGTCTAGTAGAATAGGTTCAGATGGTGAGACCGCAGTACTTCAAGATTCTCTCAAGTAAATCATGTTTTGCAGTCAGATCTGAACTGTTCGATTAAAATTTGAGCTAATCCGGTCCAGTCAAAAGATATTTAACGGTTCTGATCTAAACACAAAATCTGATTGACTTTAGGTGAATGAGATTGAACACACTAGTATCTGAACAGGTACATGATATATGATAAAATCAGGTTGTTTAGATTCAGATTGGATAAAAAAAAAATCGGATTTAATTAGAATTACGAACAGATAATTTTAAAATTTTATTAATTAAATTATAATGAATGGTTACGAATTTAATTTGATCTTCGGTTTGTTTGTTTTTTCTTCATTTTTTTCTCTTGTTCAATTTAATCTTGTCTAGTTGTCTTAACTTAAGGGATATCTCTATTTAAAAAAAAAAATATATATATATATATATATATAATGGGTCTATCTAAATTGCTGCTGGCAGCATTTCAGCAGAGGTGCTGCCGGGGCTATATTTAGCCGTGTGATGTCCAAACAACAAATCCAAACCGTTAGATGTTTAATCTATATTATAATCTACTTGGAGACCAAATTTTACATTTTTTGGAATTTTTTTACTATATATTAAGCTGGTTTGAAAACCGCTGATTTCAGTAAATTTCTGCAGCATTGAAATCAGCGATCTTCAAACCAGCTTAATATATAGTAAAAAAATTCCAAAAAATGTAAAATTTGGTCTCCAAGTAGATTATAATATAGATTAAACATCTAACGGTTTGGATTTGTTGTTTGGACATCACAAAACAGAAAAATGGGCGGCAGCACCGCCGGCAGCAAATTAGCCACAGCCTATATATAATTATCAATTTAACTTTTAAATAACTAAATAATATATTTAATAAGAGATTTGTTCCGAGACTGTGGTGCAACCAATTAGTTTAAAGAGCCCTGATAATTTCCTCCCCCCCTCTCATCCCTCTATTATCCTCCCAATTTTATTTGTTCAATATGTCCACATTTCTAACAATCTACAAGGAATTTTACAAATCTAAAACCACGAATGTCTTCTACGCAATTTTATCTTTCAAATGAGATCCATGATGACATACTTTCGACCTCGTCGTCACACAAGTATTTATACCTCGTCATCTAAGTATTTATACCTAGTATTTTTCACATATGACACTGCTAACATTTAAATGTATTAATATCAAGTATTATGAGTATTTATACCTATGCACTGAAGTATTTATACCTATGTGGTCAACTATTTTTGTTATAGAAAGGTTGACGTAGGGACGATTGGAGAAGGTTGATGCGGAAATGTGGAGTCCACGATTGGAGATAAATACTTACAAGTATAGGTATAAATACTTGAACAATGAGGCTAAATACTTGTGTGACGATAAGCCCGAAAGTATGTCATCATGGATCTCATTTGAAAGATAAAATTGCGTAGAATACGTTCGTGATTTTAGATTCGCAAAATTCCTCATAGATTGTGAAAAATGTGGACGACATTGAAAAAATAAAAAAAACACCTCTAAAAACGTGTATGATTATTCTCCTCATATAGTTTGAGTGGTCCCCCCATATAGTCATATCAAGTTAGACATGCAAGTATTAATATCTTGGTTTGCAAGTATTAATTTATTATTTTCCAAGTATTTATACCTATGAATTTAATTAAACTTGGAAGACCACAGTGTTTTGAATAAATTTAATTAAACTAGTTAATTAAGTTAGTTTATGGAAGTTAAAATTTATTTAAGAGATGGGGAGATGTGAAGATGCAGGGTCCACGATTGGGGATAAATACTTACAAGTATAGGTATAAATACTTGCACGATGAGGTATAAATACTTGTGTGACGATGAGTCCGAAAGTATGTCATCCTGGATCTCATTTGAAAGATAAAATTGCGTAGAATACGTTCGTGGTTTTAGATTCACAAAATTTCTCATAGGTCGTGAAAATGTTGACGACATTGAAAAAAAAAACTCACCTCTAAAATCTGTTTAAGATATGGAGGGATGATGTGGGGATGGAAGTGGGAGAATTCATATAATTATTCTAGTTTAAAATGCTTTAATCTATGAAAAATGATATTAAGGTGTTTCAAACGAAGTAAAATTAAATTACTTTTTCTTTGTGCAATACCAGAAGTATTATCTAAATATACTAAAAATGATTTCATTTTTTATTACCAATATTATAATTTATAAATTTGGGGCACAGCTTGTTTTCCTCATGGTGCAATTATATAAAAAATTAAGCAACACAAACAATGAAAAACAAAGCGCCAAGATTTTTTTTTTTTAAATAATTATTGGATGGCAATAATTATCAGTGTCTACAAAATTCATTCGATACTGGCAATTGCCAGTCCTAAACATGTTCTCTAAATACAATATTATTTTTCAATTCCTTAGTCAAATTATAGATGCTGACAATTGTTTAGTGTTCAAATTTTGTTATGAAATGTGATAAAAATTGCTTAGACGTCTAATTGTGATTTTTATTTTCTTGTGTTTCTGGGGTCCTAAGCTGATAAATTAATTCAAAGTGGTTTTGGGTTATAATTCAGGGAAAAAGGGTGGGGCTGACAAGCTTTAATTTGGTTTGGATCTGTGTTAAATGTTAATGCATTACAAATTTTCTTATATTATTTTTTTAAATTCAAAGTGGTTTTGGGTTATAATTGAGGGTAAAAGGGTGGGGCTCACAAGCTTTAATTTGGTTTGGATTTGTGTTAAATGTTAATGAATTACTATTTTCTTTTATTATTTGTTTTTCATTCAAAATGGTTTTGGGTTATAATTCAGGGAAAAAGGTGGGGTTCACAAACTATAATTTGGTTTGGATTTGTGTTAAATGTTAAATTGTTAATGAATGACAACAAATTAAATGGGAAAAATGCCCCTAGCTAGTACAACTGTTCATAAGCTACCATGGTTTATTTCCCTCCACACATTCTATCTTCATAACTGCCCATATTCCACACACATAATACATTGTGTCAATTGATGTTGATTCCTCTTTCAGTTGGTTGTTAAAATCATGCAGTTTAAGTTTGTTCCTCTTTTGAAAGCCTCATATGATTGAAACTACATAGATTATATTTGGAGACTTTTAAGGGGCAGTATTATGATTTTTTTCTGAAATTTTTGGATATTGATTACCACCTTGCTATTTTAAGCCTCTGTTATTTCTGATCTTTTGAGGCAGCAATTGCAATATCTTCTTGAAATGATAAATTAGATGACCAAATTACTTGAGTAGACGAGAATATTCAGAAGGTTTAGATGATGTTTCAAGGTTAAGATGAACAAAAAAAAATATTAAAAAATTATTTGATCTGAAATTTATGGACCATCCAAAAACAGTAATTTTATACCTATATAAAAAATAGTACAAAACTCTAAAAAAATGTAAAATTTGTTCTGCAAGTACACATTTATATGGAAATCATGTTAAACGATTCAAATCGATCATTAAAATTTCGGAAACAAAGATATTGATCCATAGTACAAATCCATCCATACTATGCATAGTACCATAGACTCACTCTATGACCAATATCCCAAATTATTTTTTTGCAAAGTTTCTGCAAGTACATATTTTTTTTCCAATTGGGTCTCGGTACCAAAGAACAATACTGGTACCATACTTCCAATGCCCTATCCCTAACAACAACAGCTCGTATCATTTTGATGGAACTTGAAACAATACTAAACAAATTAGAAAAACAAAATCCTAAAAATGTATTTTTGCTTGCTGAAAGCTCTTCTAGTGGTCTTTGTTGAATCTAATTAATGGGCTGTCTACGCAAAAGCCTATATATATTGTATGTAGCCCATATTGATAAAAAGAAATACATAAGAAGGCTCACAACTAGTGCTCACAGCTAGTGGGCTTCTATTAGGTTTATTTACAGGATTATCTTTTTAGTTGCAATTTTAAATGAAACTCAGATATTTAAGTTTCATGCTACTTGCCTCATTTAATTGGAGGCTTTTTGAACTTGTGGGTTGGGCCTTAATAAACGGAAACAAATTCAGAATAATATTTTTTGATATCTTATACAATTATACAATCTACAAATTTTTGCATGAATAATCAGGATAAAATCTTGCATAATTTTATTGAAACTTATCTATTGCCGAAATTTTTATTAATAATATTAGTATTAATCAAATTAAAGAAAATTACATCACCATTTGGTAAAATCCAAATATGACAGCAGAATTAGTTTTTTTCTGATCTATTTTTGCTGGATTATTCAACAGAATTAATTTTTTTGTGTGCTAATTTCGGGAAATTCCTATTCTTAAAAAAACCTAATTCTGTTGAATAATCAAGTGGAATTGAAAAAAAAACAATAATAAAAAAACTAGTTCCGCTGAATAATCTAACGGAATTGAATTATCGAGCGAAGTGTTATTTTTGGAAATTTCACAAAAGTGATGTTCATTTTCTTTAATTTGACTGATTTTAATATTGTTAATAAAAATTTCGGTATATCGACTAAATTAGAACAGAAATTGCCATTGGCAACAACAAATAGTTCTATGTTTCCTTTAAAATAAAAAATATATATATATATAAAATAACAAAAGTAGACAAAAGATATGAAACATAGGAAGGGTACAAAGAACCTTTCTGTAAATGGGGAGGCAGTTATAAAGGGGAGGTCAATGGAAATGACAGGTCATAATCATCTTTTAATAGTACGTTTAATTAGGCATAGATGATTCGGCAAAGATACTATAACTTTAATTCAACTAATTAAGATTAATTTTTTTTATTAATGTATGTATTTTATTTCATCACATAATTAGTGCCATCCATGCTTTAATTTCCACATTTTTTTACTAGCTCCTTTTTCACAGACCAACCAACAAAATAATATTAAGTTTACAAATTCTCCATTAAAAAATCATCTTAAAATATATAAATGTCATAAGCCTAAAATCACAAAGTCGTTGAATTTTACATGCCTTGGACACGTTGTCAACTTGAACTATTTCATACAAGAAAAAATATAATTAAAAAAATAACATGAAAAAGTTATCTCATACAATTTAATATAGGGATGTTCATCGGTTCGGTTCGGTTGAGACCGAATCCAACTAGGCAAACTAAAGTTATAATTCGGTTTAAAAAATAGAACCGAACCGAACCGAAGTTTTAATTCAGTTTTAAAAAACAAACCGAACTGAACCATTAAACCGAAAAAAACCGAACCGTTTAGTTCAAAATAATTCGGTTTGGTTCAAAACCGATTAAACTAGACCCAATGAACACCTCTAATTGTATATATAATTGCTTAATAATTAGAAGAACCTGTTCCTGTCTCAAATAATTCATGCTTCTAAAAATGGATAAAGATGGATAATGCAACTTTTAGTGGGAAGGTCAAAACCACAATTGCCAATCTTTCTCAAAAAAAATATAAAAAATATAGAACAAGCTTGATTAACAATAACCCATGAGAATATATATATATTTTATTCTTAAAAGAGATGCTAGAAGAGATCATTATATCATGCATGACAATGACAGAGTCCATTTTAAATTTGTTTGGAATTTCCCTTTCATCATTTCAAACTCAAATCTCCCCACCTGGTACCTTTTATATATGCTCAAAAACTTGTTTGTCGGAATTGGCATTTTTTAGCATGATTTGAGAGGAATTGGGGGTTTGATATAGTTTTGAAAAGACAGTAAGAAAAAGGTCGATTTCTCATAAATTGAATATCAAATTCAAATATCCATAAAAAAGGGAACATATGCCAAAAGTCGATCAAGAATCTTCCTTGTTTCGTTAAAAGAAAAATATTATTTTATTAATTGTTTTGATGGTGATCCCTTTTGACAAGGAGATAAGCACAAGAGGCCTTTTTTTATTTTTTATTAAGGAAGTAGATTATATTATGTCTCACAGATAACAAATGGTGAAGTGTAAGTTTATGAAAATGACATACTAAGCATCATTTCATTTCTCATGTAGCATCTTTTATTACATTATTAGTTGCAAATAGTACGAGCATCACTGTCGCTACATGTGGTTATGTTTGGATGTGTTAAGAATATATAGAGGTTATTTCATAATAAGAGCTATTCAGAATAGAAATTTGCATTTAAACAACATTTTTGTTATTCAAAATAGTCAGAATTGGATGAATCAAGGAATTGCTTGGAATAGCAGCTATTCTTGGGTTCAGAATAGCTGCTAATCCAACATTTCATAGGAATAGCGAAATAGCAACTAACCCGAGCTATTCCTTTGTTACATGTGGTTATGTTTGATATTTGACTTTTGGCATATGTTAGTATGAGCAAATAGCAGCAAATAGTACGAGCATCACTATCGTTACATGTGGTTATGTTTGGATGTGTTAAGAATATATAGATGCTATTTCATAATAAGAGCTATTCAGAATAGAAATTTGCATTTAATTAAACAATATTTTTTTTTATCGGAATAGTCATAGTAGCTGTTAGTCTGTTACTCTCTATTATTTGTAAATGTTGGAATATATAGCTACTATTCAAGAAGTGTGAAGAAAGAAAAAAAAAATATCTTCTTTCAGATTTACGCCAACACAACTCCGAAATGACAAAAGTGACACCACTTAATTTGCTTTTTTCACGGCTTGAAAATTAGTTCTTTTACTACTTTATAGTAAAATTGAAATTGCAAGGATGAAAGCATTCAGAAAGTAATATGAAATAATTTATTAAAATATACTAAAATTTTTAATAAAACAAAAATTTACCAAATTAATTTGAGAGCTTTGGAGTGACCCAATTACAAGTCATTATATTAGAAGAGGTTATAACTAGTGTGTGTTTGACAACTGCAATTGCAAATCTTTAAATTGCTCTCTAAATATATTTTTTTCTTCTTCAGTCATTATTTTCATAAATCTCATTTGATTTTTTTTTTTTTGTTGTTGTTGTAGGCTGATAAATTAATTAGGTTATATTAAAAGTTGGTTTGGGTTATAATAATTGAGGGAAAAAGGGTGGGGCTCACAAGCTTTAATTTGGTTTGGATTTGTGTTAAATGTTAAACTACTGTTAATGGATTACAACAAATGAGAGAAATGGTTATGCCCCTAGTACAACTACTGTTCATAGTTACCTTGCATTATTTCCCTCCACACATTCTTTCTTCATCACTGTCTAGAAAGCAACAGGCCTTCTTTACACCTATGATATTATATTATAAATCATCAATTAATCACTGCAATAATACTTGGAAAATAAAGGTTTAGTTACCGCTGTCATGTATATATATATATATATGAGGCTGGCAAGTAGTGTATAAATATTATTGAAATATATTCAATTTTTCTTTTATAATGCAAATATTTTTTTTTGGAAAATAAAATCATATGTTTTTTAATTAATAATACAATTCTATAAAACTTTTTAAAGTACTAATGCAGTCTCAATTAATGGTATAAATTATATCCAAAAATCTTAACTAAGTATTTGGTAGCACCAATGAACATGGGCAACTAATTAGTAAAATATAATTTGCATATTTTGATATAACATGTATAATTCAAATTTGTCAGAGACCAATTAGACACAAAACTTCAAATATTGACTGAATTGAAATAAACCTAACTAAACAATTTGACATGTTTGTGTGCTGTTCAAGAGAGAGAGAGAGAGAGAGGCCTGTAAAGAAGATTTTTGAATTGGTAACAGTTGGGTTTCATCAGATAATATATGTACCTGCATGCATTCATGTTCTATAATACTGCACATATAAAATGTCAAATTCCATTTATTCCCCTGCAGTAAAATTTCGCTGTACAACTATATATGCTTAAAAGGTGAATAATAACAATTTTCAATGCCAAATGTGCCCTATTTTTTCATGTGCCAGAGGGCCCTTATGCTAGAATGAGAAAAATGATAAGGCGGAGTCGGTTCTGTTACGGAACGGTACGGTTACGAAACAGAATGGCACGTGTGTCAGTTACGTGCCGTGACCATCTTTTGAAATTTTGGCACTGCACAATACGTTACATGAAAAATCTAACTACGGCACGGCACGTGGTCGTGCGAGTCACGTGTAATTAGAATCATTAGATATTGATTAAATGGTGAATATTGAATAAACTAACTTAAATTATGATTAAATGATCACGCGAGGCACGTTTAATCACGGCACACTTGGGCACGACATGACTCACGTGGCATGACCATTCGCATGCCATGATGACCCTTTGATTTTTTAGTCATAACATGGTATGACATGTGAAAAATTAACTTGGTTACAGTACAGCACGAGTCCAAAGTCACGACATGTTAGTCACAACATGGCATGGTACACTTTTTCCAGTCTAGACCCCTCTGGTAGTGCAAAATGAACATTTATTTTCATTGTTGAATTTTGTGAATTGCTAAATATTATTTTACCTTTACAACATTACTCCAGCATATAGAATAGGATTCTCAAAAAGAAAAGGGGGGAGAATGAAAAAGAAAAGATAAAAAGAGGTGGTTGTTAAGGGGCCCATAGTATTCCAAAAAAATTAAAAATTAGGAAGTGTGAAAGAGAAAAGAAGTTGAAGGCATGTGCAAATAGTTGCAAGTGGGGAACATAGCATAGAGGTAGAATGGGGATAACATGGGAAGCAATATAGGTAGAAATATATGATATATCCCTTCCGCATGTTGTCTTGTGTAAATTTATTGTGTTATTAATAAATATTACATTTCTTTTTGAGTGAGTCTATGGTACTATGCATATCACGGGTTGTTACGGTGCTACGGCTCTATATTTGAGTTTTCAAATTCTAACGGTCGATCCGAACCGTTCATCTTGTTCTCCATATTAATATGTGTTTGGAGACCAAATTTTACATTTTTTGAAAAATTTTTACTATTTTTTTAGATATTTAGAATATCACTTGATCTGAAAATTCTGAACCATCCAAAAACAGTGATTTTCAATAAATCTAAAAAAATAGTAAAAAAAATTCAAAAAATGTAAAATTTGGTCTCCAAACACATATTAATATGGAGAACAAGATGAACGGTTCGGATCAACCGTTAGGATTTGAAAACTCGAATATAGAGCCGTAGCACGGTAACAAATCATAATATGCATAGTACCATAGACTCACTCTTTCTTTTTTATATACCTTTCAATCTTGCTGGATACCTCTGGCATTACAATACCACTCAGATCAATTAGCAAATGCAAATCTCTCCTCACTTTTTACTTAATTCTAATCTACACTTAGTCAAGGAGTGCTAAGTCAGTCTATGATTTTGAAATTTTTAATCGTGTGGGTTAAATTTTAATTGAATTTTAACTTTTCATTTTCTTAAAGTGTTTATACAGTTTAGTCCTCCTCATAAATTACTAGATGTATACTTATAGTCCGGTAGTTAAGGGTTCAAATACCACTAATCACAAATTAATATTTATGCATTTTAAGCTTTAGCTTCTCCTAATTAAATTTTCTAGTTCCATCTTTGAATCTTCACAACTTGCCACTATGATAATGTGAAATTATAATTTGTACTACATCTTCTTTATGTTGCTTGCATATTTTTTTGTAAGTCAAATTTATGAATATTGAATTTTAAACCTTTTTTTCTTAAAAAAAAATTGCTTGGTGGTGGCTTTTTTATTTGAAATATTTACAAAAGATCTTAGCTGAATTTTGAACAAAAAATTCAGAAACACAAATAATGCTGTAGAAAAATGGGGGCTTCTAATAACACAGAGCAAGTCTCTCCTCACTTTTTACTTAATTACCCACACAAAATGAAAAAAACATAATCTTTACAAGTTGGCACATAAAAAAATTGAAAATAAGAAGTAACTCAAAGTCATTGAAAAGAAAAAAAAAAGAAAAAAGTACATACCCCAACCTAGGTCAACATTCATGTATACATTCATAAATGGTTAAATAAAATTGGGGGCTTCTAATTGCACCTAAATTAATAAAGAGAAATTAAGATTTTGATCTGGTTAGGAATTCAATGCATTTGAATACAGATATATACATTATGGCATGATTGAGACAAATGATGCATATCAAATTTAATTGAAGGGAACAATTATCTAACATTGCCTAAATTATTTGAATTTAATACTGAAAATGGAACAATTTGAACTGTTAAATTTAAAATGAATGGTCCAAATCTGTGTAAACAGTCCAAAAGTTTCCATTTTACTGTTTAGAAAATTGCTCATAAGCAGATAAAGATGATAATTTGAATAAATCTCGCATTGTAATTTGTTAAACCATCTGAGGAAAAAATGAAAAAAGAATTTTGATTTTTTTTTTTTGCAGCATGCAGACTGTTATTTATAATTGTGTATCTTCAATAATATTAATTTGCATTTTGTACAAATTACCCAGGATATAAAAAGACCTCCCCTGTTTTTTTTTTTTTTATATATATATATTTTATTTTACAGGGTGGAAGAGAAAGGCAAATAATTCTTCATTTAATCTAGACTTTGCATCAATTCACTTCAAAGTGGAAATGTGATTTGGTTTGACATAAAAGAAACGAACCAATTCCCCAAATATAAACATCTGGTTGGTTGGTTTCATAATTATTGAGCACAGCCTAAAAACCTATTTAAAAAATAATAATTCAAAAATATAAAACAGCTGGCACATTGCCACTTCTTTCAAAAAAATAAAATTACATAATTATTGCAGTGAAACAATTAATTAATTAAGCTAGCCTTATATGACACCTTGGTCTCCAAACGAATCGAACTTAATCCAGTTTGAGTTCGAGTTCGAACCAATTGCGAACCAAGTGGGTTTGAAATTGAAACATGGTCTCGAACTGAAAAGAAAAGTTTGAGTTTAATTCGGTGCGATTCGAATTAGTTCAATTTGGTTCGTTAATAGTTCGAATTGAGGCGAATCGGAGGAGAATTAGAAGAGTTGGAGGTTTCAGACCGAGCCAGACCCAGTTCGAGTTCGAATTCAAATCAATTTCGAATCAAACTGGTTTGATTCGTTTCAAAACAAACTTCAATTGAACGAGTTAATTGTGATTTTTTTTTTCAAACCAAACTAAATTGAATAATGAACTACGAGCTTTTTTTTTCTAAGCCATTAACACAATAACACCTACCAACAGAGAGAGGCAACAATATATAATATAATATAAGAAATGGATCTAATTTAGGGATTCTAATTTTGTCTATTTTGATGCACAGAAAATAACTAACATAAAAAGGTACTTGGTGGCAACAATAAGGTCATAAATTCTCAACTGAGATGTGAAGATGTGAAGATGTGAAGGTGTGATACATCAAAATCTACAACCCCACAAATCATAAACCCTTTTCTTTAGTCACAGAGGCTGACATTTAATCATTAGACAAAGAAAGCACATGTTTCTCTAACGCTACTTAATTATCACGCCGCCAACTACTTTAGCAAACATCTTTGGTTGAGAAAGCTAAAGCACCAAAGGTTTTACATTTATATATCAAAATTATTTTATTTCAGAAAATTAGTTCTTTATGCTTTAAAAATTAGAATCCGGACCGTCCGATAAGAATTTGTACGAATATTAAAGGAGCTTTGTGTGTTTCACTTCGGACTGAATTGGTTCGGATTCTGATTAGACAATCTGAATCTAAACAGAAAAATTCTAAAGATTATGCAATAATTTTGCAAACAAAAGGAGCACGTCATAATAAGTCAAAGAGGTATGTAAAATGGTGAATTTTGATTGCTTGTGTCAAAAATCATCATTTTACTTCGGATTAGAATCTGCACGAATATTAATGAAGCTTTGTGCATTTTACTTCGGACTGAATTGGGTCCGATTCTGATCAGACGGTCCGAATCTAAACAGAGGTAATGTGACATAAAAATGGTGAATTTTGATTGCTCGTGTCAAAAATCATCATTTCACTTCAGATTAGAATCTGCACGAATATTAATGGAACCTTGTGCATTTTACTTTGGACTGAATTGGGTCCGATTCTGATCAGACGGTCCGGATCTAAACAGAAAAAAATCTAAAAATTATGCAATATTTTTTAAAACAAAAGGAGCAGATCGTAATAATGTAACATGAAAATGGTGATATTATTTGATTGCTTGTGTGTGTTGTGGGGGTGGTAGCGCATGATTCCTTTTTAAGGTAATGAAAATGAAATAGTGAAAGTATGCGCTGTAAGCCATGTATAACTACCTTCATTTGTGAAACCAGAAACTAAGGAGGAATCTTCAATATAACCATGATATCAAGCAAACTATTCCCCTTTAACCCTATCTTAAGGAATTAATTCATTATTGTTATTATGTATCAAACAAGCATGGCATCTCCACAAAATTAAATGTCTACATACAACTTTTTAAACTTACATTTTGTTCTTCTGTGCCACCATTTTACAATGAAATGTGCCATTAGAGCTAGTGGTGCCCGACTTATTCGACCAATCCGATCAATCCGACTTGTATGAATTTACAAATTGATTGGTTAAATTTTGTAATTTTTTTTTCTTAAACAATTTTTTTTATATATAACTTGATGGTAATACCATCATTGAAAGATTTTTGCAACAATTTTTTATTTATACTTTTTCATTGTTAGTTAGAATACATTGTATTTTTTATTTATACTTTTTTAATTATAACTTATTATTAATAATATTTTTGCAACAACTTTATTTCAAAATGAAACCTGTCGAAATTGACAAGCCAAATGTTATTATAAAATAAATATGATTTTATTCTCTTTATATAAGATCAAAAGGTACAAATTGTTGAAAATGACCCCACCAAAATAATATAGATCAGCATCTTGGCTTTGAATTTGACCTATAATATTGTTTAACCTATAAATGATCCCACCAAAATAATATATAAATGATCCCACCAAATTCAGCATCTGATGACACGAGTTTGACCTATAATATTTTTTATCCAATCCAAAATTGCAAGAAATCATTGTGTTGTCAATCATATAGGCACTAATTTTCATACAAATTCAGCTACTGTACAAGCATTATTTTGCAAATTAACACCTCAAAGGGCTTTCTGTTGCAATTTAATTAACCTCGTATTAAGACATAAAACATTTAAAGCAACAATGTATATATAAAATTTCAGTATGCATCTCTCAATATTAACCATAGTCAAAAGATTTGTGAATTATTCGCGAACAATTTGTTTTTTTTTTCGGTGATGGTGAACCGAACGTCAAATTATTCGGTTGATCAAACTTTGACTGAATAATTTCCAAATTTTATAATTTTTTTTCTAATTTTAAGAATTATTCGCCAATATTTTCTAAACTTTTTTTTTGCTCCCTTGTGGGACTGAAATTTTCGGTCCAGATAATTCCGAATCACTCCCGAATTATAACTAAATTATTTTCGAATCACGATCTTTTGATCATGTCAAACCGAACCCGAATAATTCATTTGTCACCAGTGTAACAAAATGCGGCCTATGCGGCCGCATATGCCTATGCGGTTCCGAACCGCATAGAAAATTAATATGCGGTTCCACATATGAGGCCACATAATTTTGACCGCATACCGCATATCCGCATATGATCCGCATAAAATTTTTGTTGTGAGATTTTTGAATCAGTGGATTTTAAAATATATATGCTTTTATTATCTTGTTGTTGTGTACTCTTATATATGTATGTTGCTTTTATATTAGAAAATAATGGATATAAAATAGTTCTACAAACATGCGTATTCTTATATATCCTGTTGCGAAATTATGCTTTCAAATATATATGAATTCTTATTTTAAAATCCGCATATATAAATCTGCATATGCGGCCGTATACTGTATATGCAGTATGCGGTGGCCTTCCGCATACCGCATAGAAACCGCATTTTAGAACACTGTTTGTCACTATGCTCTCAACTTTATTTCAGTTTGTAGCTGTGCATTGATACGGAAGATTGCCCCGCATAGTTACACAGAAGATCTGTAAGTATAAGTACATTAGATCCGGGACATGAGACATGAGACATGTGACATTGTTTTGCAAGTTAATTAACGCCGTTAAGACAGGTTATAATGGAAATGCCAAGTGAAGTGAGAGCAGAAACACATGAACTACTTATTCGGCGGCGCATAATCACTCAATAAATCAGATAATATTGTTAGGCCCTTAATTTATTATTGTGCTGTTAGGCCGTTCAATCTGAAAGATATCTTTCTGGTTGTTTCCATTCATCAATAATGAACTCACTATCTCACTTTATTTTTTTTTTCAACAAAATTAAATTCAAGGAATTTGTAATTTTTTTTGTTAATTTTGAAGAAAATTCATACATGCATCTCTTAATCCGAAATTTTTAAATATACCATTATCCTAAAAAAGATAAATCAAATCACCACTTTCTCTCAAAATTTTGAATTTTGACATGGCCGCATTCCCAAAATGCGGCCACTTTTCTACGGGCCGCATCTAGGGGATGCGGCCACCTTTTTTTTTTTTTTTTTCATCGTGTAGTTCAATCTGAATGAAAAAAAAGGGTGGCCGCATCCCCTAGATACGGCCCGCAGAAAAGTGGCCGCATCCCCTAGATGCAGCCCGAAATAAGGTGGCCGCACCTAGGGGATGCGGCCATGTCAAAAATCGAATTTTTCAGCAATTGTGGTTGTTTGGTTTATTTTTTTTGGAAGTATGGTATATTTAAAAATTTCGGTCTCTTAATTGAGGATGGGTGAAATGCCTTTATTTTTTGTGCCTCTATCATGTCTCTATTTTTAAAACATTAATAACTCAAAAATTAAATCATAAACGTCAAAATAAAACCGTTAGATGTGATCTCTGGTATTTTCTTTATGTGCTTATAAAAAATTATCACATTTTGGTTTTGTTTATATGTGAATCAATAAGTTAAAAAATCAACGTTTAGAAATTATCCACATTAGTATGTTTTTACAAGCTCTTGATGACAACCAAAACAAAGTTAAAATGTCATAATTTTTTACACATGCATAGATAAAATAATGTATATTACATCAAACTGTTTTATTTTGACTTTTAAGTTATTAAAGTTTTTTTAAAATGGAGGATGATAGCTAGAGATATAAAAAATGGAGGCATTTGAACTCTAGAGAGATGCTGAATTTTGAAGTATATATTATCAAATTTATTAGAACTAATTTCGTTATGCAATTTCTTTAAAAAAATTCAACAAAAATCATTTTATGGGATTCAAATTAAACCTTTATGATCTACTCCATCGTCTCAATTAATTACTAATTCTAATTAAATTCAATTGCAGCAAATTGAAATTAATTGGACAATTAGTAATTTTTTAAAAGCAGACTGCAACTGATTCATTGAAATGAAACAATAATTACAAAGTTTTAAAATAAAAACAAAAATCTCAAACAAAAGATGCATCTTTTCACGTGGATAAAAAAATGACTTTTTGTGACGGAGTACCGTCATTGTTCAGCTTTTTTTTTTCGCGACGGTACTTTTCACGAGGGAGTACCGTCATAAATGCACTTTTTTTCTCGCAAAAAGTGTCCACTCTGTTGTTGTGATGCTAAAAGTCGCACAGCATAACCACGCAATCGTAAGGACTATAATAGAAATTACAGGCTTCAAAGGAAAAATTATGTCAAAGAGAAAAGTTGAGAGAAGCAACAATGCATGGAATTCCGATGCAAATTTTGATGCAAATTTGAAGTTCTAAGGAATATCTTAATTACATTTTCTATTGGCAGCATTGTAATCGCACTTAACACTTGTTTCAACTTAAAATACTTTTTATTTAGCGACAAAAGGCAATATATTTATTGTGAGATGTTACATATTCAAAATCTGAAAGTCATTTATAAATATTGAAATTTGAAAGGCCAGACTTTTATTTATTCTTTAAATAAATTAAAGACTTAACTGAAATGAATCCGAAGTTCTCAAAACATCTGAAATCATGCACATGGCTATTGATTTATCACTATACTGAATAGTATAATTATAATAATTTTACATTTTAGTGATTTTTTTGTATCTATTGAAGAGTATGATCATAGTAATTAAATAGTAAAAAAAATGTACTTTCTCACAGTTTTTAATTAGTCTCTTCATTTTTTTTTTTTCTAATTGTCGGCTGATGGATACATGGGAGAATGTTTAAAAGTGGTTAGACATGGCATATGGATGCATGGCAACCCCACCAGATACCTCTAATTAAACCTAATAATTGGAAACTGCCTTGGAATGTGAAAACAAGATAAATCATATGAGTGAGAATTTGTTAAATAATTCTGAATTATTTAATATTTTAGATTCAAGTGAGACACGTCACACAGATAAAAACATCATGCGACACGTGAATCATGTCACATTATCACCGATACACGCGACATGACGTGCCATGACTGAATTGATAAGAATGTGACTACTTTTTCTCGCTATCAATTTAATTATGAAGTTATTTATATTAACTTTTCTATTATTTTATTCTTTAAAAGTAATTTATTTTCCTCTGAATTGATTGATAGATATATATTACAGATCTGGTTGTATGCATGTTTGAACTGATTGTATTTTAGTTGAATAATAAAAAAAATTAAAAAGCTTTTTAGTGTGTGCTTCAGAACCAGCATCCGTAGAGGAAGGGGAAGGGACGGGAGGAAGAGAAACAAGAGTTCGTTACCTCCGAACAGTAAATCCTACACTCCGAATCGGAGGTGATAAGATCAGCCAAAAATCAACACCACACCTCTCTTTTGTCCCCTCCGAATAGTAACTCATACCCTTTGCTCCTTCATTTTTTCTCTTCTGGAGCAAGTGAACAACGTCGGCAGCCCGTCATTTTCGAGCTTTTCCTTCCTTCCTTTTAATTAATGAAGGAGTTCTATTCCTCTTTGGACCACACTCTTAGAGAAAATTAATCAAAATTGGAGGTTATTAAATAAATTGTTGATGCCTCATTAGTGGCGGCAGCAGAAATTAATTATGATTATTACCAATTTACCATGGCTTGGTAAAGTGGGCAAGTTGTAGTAGTGCACTAATTATAAGTAGTTCAATTATGGTTAATCAAAAGGGACCAAAGAAGAGAAGCCCCTTGTTCTTGTTTTGTCCTTATCAGGCGTACTAATTAATCACCCATTTTAATTAATCTGACCTTTATATCTAATCGCTTTTGCTTTTGGCTTTGGGAGATCCAAATCAAAACCTTAGCAAATTCCAAACATAACATGGCGTCATCTCCACACGCGATAGCGACGCTGCTCTCACCCAATTCCATCTTTCATCTACTTCTCCTCAAGTCTTCTACTACTGGACATGTCCATTTCCACCGATTATTACATAAATATTTATTTTCTAATCTATGAAAGCGAGGGATTTACTATGTTTTCCATATTATATTATGCAAATGAAATTAGTTATGAATTTGTGTTCAAATTAAATTAGTGATAATATTGTATTTTACATTGTGTAGACTCAATTCATGCACAAGTACTAAATAAAATAAAAAAAATAATTATAATAGTGAGTATGATGCATATTTTTTTCGTTTATAATTAATATTGTGTAGCAGATGCTTAAATATTAAATTTACATTTTATTTGATTTTTTTTATAATATTTTTTTATGAGCTCTATCATTATAGATAGAACAATTTTGATATATATGATTGTAGTTCTATAAATTTTAACCGTGCACAACTCTCTAATAAAATATCAATATTTTAGGTCATTTTTTACCATCAAATCTATTTTTTTGAAAAAAAAGACAATGTTTTCATAATTCATAAAAAATAATAAAAAATTGATATTCTACAAATTCATTATATAATTAATTTACTGATTATGAGCTACTTACCTCGAAGTTTCAGATATGAAATTTTGAAATTTGATCCTATAGTATTTTGGCCGAAGTGCTACTGAAAACATATTATATTAGTCAATCTCTCTCTCTATAAAAATATCCTTATACTTGGAAATCAATATAATTATGTTAAATTATATTGAGATCATGTCGGAACAGGATATCAAGAAACAAATGGGGCTTCTATTTTTTTGGCAACCTGCTGGTATTTGTGGAGATAAAGAGCATAACAAAAAGATTTTTAAAGATGCTGACATGGATCTTGGAGTACTGGCAAATCACGCAGTGAAGGCAGCGAATTAAGTACTTATGGATCGATGCAATATGTTTGAGTAGTTTTTCTTGTGCAGTACATGTTCTTGGTTGTGTGTTTTAGTACTGATGTTTATTTACTTTGGTTTTTAGTTTCTCAGTAGTGTATAGATGTAACAGTAACTGATGTAACTATACTGTGATAGCCACTATCCACTATCAGCTTGTCAAAAAAAAAAAAATTATGTTAAATTATAAATTAGCAAATGTTGATCTGATTCTGTGGTTTGTGCATGAATGGAGAGGATGATGATGAGGTAATATTCTTTTTTGTATGAGCTAAAAATCTCGTGAAGTGTGCAAAGTCCCCGCACATGCTGCTGCCATGTTTCTTACAGTTTGTCACCTTCCCTTTTTACCTTTTTTTTTTTCACAATTAGTTACCTCTTATTATCCTGCTATTTAGATACCACATATATATAACATACAGCATGCATGCATGCATGCAATTTCCTCACATTATTACAAGTTAACGACACGTTACATGTACATAAACGTGTCGTTGCTCTTCAACTTTAACACACCTGTTGTGTTGTGTTGTATGGTGGCGTAAAATAAGCAGAGAATGAAAAGGGCAAATTAGGAAAACAAAAGTAGTCCGTGGGCACCACACTGTCAGTCTGTCACAGAGAGAGAGAAAGAGAGAGAGCAGAAAGGCAGAAACGGTTTCTGCTGGATGTTGGTACGTGTCATTGCTTCATGCTTTTAATTGCTTCTTTCTATGCACACGGAAAGCAGCGCCAGGCGGCAGTCTCACCTCATCATCCACACTTGCCAATTTACCTTTTTCACCCTTTTCTCCCTTTCCCCCTCCCCTCCAAATTTGTATAACCACCTAAAAAGCTAAAGGTTAAAAAAGATATAAAGCCTGTAGCCCGCATTCCAGAGAAGATTCTATTACGGAATTTCAGAGTAACCTGAGTTGGTATCTCAACGGCAATCGGCAGTCTCTGCAACCTCCACGTTCCTCTTCATAACACCAATCCCACAGCTAACTTCCCTGCTCCAGGTTTTCTGATTCTCCTTCTTATTACGAATAAATGCAACCGAGTTACTTTTACATTGACAAAACATTCGAATGACTCGTTACATAATATCCTTGAAAGATAGAATGCAGTAAACTCTAACAGGCCCCTCTGGTTATTTAAACTAGTATACTGACTTCATCCTCTCTCATTTTATATTGTCGCCACCTACACATAAAACAACAGTCTAGTTCTTCTGTGACATTCACTGTATATAACAGCATGCAATCACTTGCAAGAAAATAAATAAATATATATTTTACTGTCAGATAAATATACTTTATAATCTGACTTGATAGTGCACTTCAGAAATCATCTTTTTCTGACAATACCATACTTAAGGTACGTACGGAGTTACAAAAAGATGAGCAACAAAAGAACTGAAGAAATGGACATACCGCTCGAGATCCAAGAGCGTTAATATTCCATCTTGGATCTATCTTTACTACAAATTCACATCTGCTTCTTTCTAGTAATTGGAGTAAGGCAAAAAAAATTACCAATAATAAAAGCTGTTTACTTTTTGTTCTGTATATATATATTCTTTCAAGAGAATCAAGGTTTTAATTATGGTAACTAGTATTGGAAAACTTAGAACAATTAACGTAGTCACTAAATAAGACTAAATTTGAGAGAGAGAAAAGGAAGAAGAAGAAGAAACTGAAACTGAAACTAAAAAGGGAGATTTTTTTTTTTCCGCACAATGCACCTTTATAATTAAGTCCTTAATTCCCTCACAACTCCATCTACATACAGATATTGAAGAACAACTTATATATTTGTAATTAAGTACAGAAGACAAAAAGTATATATAACATTTACACTTCTTAAGAGAAGGAATAATACATATAGAATAACTTGTTTTTATATATCCTAGCTGCCTCCTCTTAAATATGCACATCTTTCTCGAAGCACTATCTCTCGATCTGATCTTCCTCTCTCTCTCCATATATCTTGATGCTATGTGCGTTGAGCTTATTATATATCTGACTCATGTCAGCCCTCTAGGTTGCACGAAGAGGACCCCCTTATTCCCACAACAAATCAATAAATAACAAACTTTTGGATTGACTCGGAAATTAAAACATGTTTTTACTTTTTACTTAATACATCTACCCTTATGATCCCATCAAAGAACCAAATTATCAAAAGGAAGGAAGGAAAGAGAAACAAAAGGTGGTGACAAATTTGAATAACGAACGAACATGCATGAGCTAGAGGAGGAAAGGAAAACCAAAAAAACAAAGGATGTAACAAAATGGAGTTTTAAGTTATGTAGCGACAGCTAGATACATGAGAGGTAGAGAGAGAAGTTGATCGATCACCGGTTTTAAAGTTCTAGAAGAGAAAGGAAAAAAAAACCATATGGTTATTCATATGGAATTTACTATTTAACCATGGCCAAGAAGGAATTACTGCCTGGTGTCGTACCGGGTGGGTTGCTAGTTGGCGGGTTACCGCCGGCGCCGGTACCACTCACATTCACATTCATATTTTGTCTCTGAAACTGAATTTTGTATTGCATCTTTCTATCCTCATCATCTCCATCATCATCGTCGTCATCATCATACTCATCATCATCATCCATGCTATCGCCTTCGCCTTCGTCAAACTTGTCATAGCCATTGTGCCTCTGCTGATGCTCCATCAACTCCTTCATGATGTCTTCTGGCTTTAATTCATAAAAACAAATTAACAGATGTAATATATAATACTGATTAATTAGGTGCAAAATTGAGAATTTGTGGTGGTTTTTACATACCTTCTTCAAACCCATGCTGCTAGGGTCACTGTAATATGTTGTTGTTGTGCCTCCATTACTTGTTGGAATTTGAGTGCCTCCGCTACCGCCATTACCTCCATCTGTACCATGTCCATTACGGTTATTATCGTTGTTGCTATTGTTATTATCTTTGCCGGCATTGCTGTTTCTACTATCGCTTTCCCCGGCTGGAGGATGTTGTGAGATCGGTTGCGGTTGCGATGGTCCGTGTGGAGGTGCTGGTCCACTGAATGTGAGAGAATCTTGAGAATTGGTGTTGGTATTGGCATCAAATTGCCCCCCACCTGCCCCAATGGCAGTGCCTGATCCGTATTTGTTTCGATAAAGAGCATCCAATTGATGGAAGTAAGGGCAAGTTTTCGAATCCTCCGGCCGTTTTTTGTTGCTTTCCTTTACCTTTTTGAAGTACTTATTGATGTTTTCCCATTTCTCCTTGCACCGTTTTGCATTTCGGTTATATCCCAGCCGCCGCATCCCGGCTGAGATCTCCTCCCAAAGGGGACCCTTTGGTCCCGATTCCTGATACCGTGAATCCATCCCGCTTCTTATCTTGATCAGTGCATGGACTTCAGCCTTAGGCCATCTTGATGAAGTGGCAGATGAGGATCCAGGTTCAAATCCACCACCCATGCCTGATTCTTGAGTCTCGGGCACTGAAAGTACCATCTCAGTTGAAGTCACAGGTGGTTGATGCTGACGTGCTACAATGTCGGTACATTGCTGTTGTTGGTGTTGCGGTAATTTCTGTTGCGGCTGTGGTGTCGATTGTAATTGGAGCTGCTGCTGCTGCGGTTGTTGTTGTGGAACAGCCGGTGGAGTAGCTGATTGCAGCGGCAGTGGTTGCGGATTTTGTTGGCGCGGAGTCTTGGGAGAAGGCTGCGATTGTGAGTGCTGCAGTGGCGGATGAGGTTGGTGCTGCGGCTGAGGAATAGATGACACTGGAGCCGGTTGAGAAGGAGGTGGCGGTGGCGGCACGACTGTTATAACTGGTGCAGGAATTGTCGGAAGAGGAATCGTCTGTCCGGTAATTCTCTGAATAAAAGACACAACTGCTGCATCCCTAGAAGCAGCCATAGCACGCTCTTGAGCAAGAATTTCCTGCTCCCGGCTAAGTCGTGTCATCTCCTGCCTCCGCCACGCCTCTTCCCTGATCATGCGGTCCTGCTCGCGCTTCTCAATTGTCTCCAAGAATCTCTGCTGCATTGCCTCCTGCCTCTCCATCACCTGCCTCATTAACCCCTCAAAAAATGACATCATTTTCTTGCTACTACTTCCTCCTCCAGATCCACCTTGTCTCTTTCTCTTTCCCTGCTCCTGCTCTTGGGTCCCACCAATCTCCTCAGTATCCTCATCATCTGATTCATCTGACTCAGATGACTCTGTGTTCGACGAGAAGCTGATCCCTGCTGTTGTGGGGGCTGCTGTTGTTGGTGTAGTGGAGCCCGATATTCCCTGTGGTGGAGCACCAGATGTACCAATATCCTGTATGCTTCGTAGCATCGGTTGTGACGACGACATTTCAATTGGTGTAACCGTAACCGGTGCAACAACCCTAGATGGTCCTGCCATGGGTGCCGAGAACCCAATTGTGGCTGGAGAACTCACTGGGATCTGCGTTGTCGGCATTTGTACAGATGCCAGAGGTAGAATTGGTACCATAGCTTGTGTCGGGGTAGTTGGAGAGCCGTGAAGAGCTTCAAGCTGGCTAAAAAACCGGTACGTCTTGCCGTCTTGTCGGCCGGCACGGTTCTCTTTCGTGCGCTTATAGTACTTGTGCACGTTCTCAAATTTCTCTTTGCATTTCTTGGCACTTCTCCGGTATCCTAGTTCAGCTAGTTTCCTGTGTAAGGCACGCAAAAATTGGCTTTTAGTCTCATATATCTAACCTACTAATAAAAAACCTAACTAGTGTAAAGTAAGTTGATAATAACAGCTAATTAAAATAAGAAAAAGAAAAAAAAATATATATGAGGGGGTGATGATTGCATACATGTACAAATAGACAGCATCTACCAGACCTACTTATATTCGAATTATGAGTCTAGAGGGAGGAGAATAAAATATGGAAAATTAATTGCTTAAGAAAAAAAGGTTGAATTTTAGAAAAGGAAATTAGAGCAAGAAGAAATAGAAAGAGAAGAGAAGAAAGAAGGCATGTTGTGCACTGGAAGTCTGGAATCAGTAAATAAGAATTGGTTGGGATTGATGCAAGCGGATCTGCAGCGGTTTTCTTATCGAAATCTGAGATCAACAAGTGAGATGTGACGCCGTAATTACTTTCCATCAATTTTTTTTCTTTTTGGTTAAAAAAAAAAAAGATGCTTCTCTCGTGAAGAGAGAGAAAGAAGAGAAGTCCCTCTCCTCTTTCCTAAAACAAGCGCTCATGAAAGAAAAGCAGATAGCACAGATAGCAGAGACACTCTTACACTCACTAAAGAGGTGGGCTCCGTAGTACGATGCACCAGCCCCTGAGATCGTTACCTCTTTTACTCTCTCTCTCTCTCTCATCCAATTCTCCCATAAAATCCAAAAAAAAAAAATTAAAAAAAAAACTACAGAATGGAAAATTCTGTAATCTCTGGTGCAGAATTGAGGACATGCATGAGAGGAAATGCGACTTGAGAGCTCTGAGATTGTCACATTCTGAAAATTTGACGAAATTCAGCTCAATTCATCTGAATTCTACTAGCTCTTAATTACCTGGATACTTCTTCCCACAGAGGTCCCTTAAGAGTTGCATCTCGAAAGACTGCATCCATGTCTGAGCGGATCTTGAGTAAAGCCAGTGTCTCTTGCCTTGGCCATCGGTTTCCTGACGCACCTCCTCTGTCGGTCTCGTCTCCACCGATGTCATCAGGGAAGTTACCAGCAACAACTCCTCCAGGAAGCAACTCCTCAAACGACGACTGTGGTGGCGGTCGGCTATTCAGTGGCGATGCTGCTTCAGCATGAATTTGCTGCATCTGTCTAGGTGCTGATGTAGGAGATGCAAATGGGGACATGTCAGCAGGAGAAACGCCATACTGTGACCCACCAGGTGGCGGCTGCGGCGGTGACGGTTGCTGCATGGATCTGAAGTTTCTATTTTTGTGTGTATAACTGATTGAGGTAGTTAGTGTGGAGAAGAGTATAGTGGAGGTATAGTAGAAAGCAGTACAAGTGTGACTGATTTGAGCTTGTTTTTCCCTCTTCTCCTCTTCTCTCACTCTCTCCTTACTAAGTGTGGAGAGAGAGAAGGGGAGAGGGTGTGGTAGAAAAAGAGGAGAGGGGAAATTGAAAGGAAAGAAGAGGAGATCAGTTGAGAAAGGGAAATCAGTACATGAAGAGGTAGGGTGAAAAAGATAGAGGGGGTGGACAACTGGAAAGAGGGAAAAGGGAAGGAGGGGTAGAAGGAGAATTAGGATGAGAGAGAAAGAAAGAAAAAGAGTAACATATCAACGCTGGCAAATATTAAAAAAAAAAATTAAGGGTATGGGAAGAATATAACAGCTGGGGGTAGCTCTATAGAGAGAAGAAGGAAAGGAAGGATGGAGATGGAGGAAGGGGTTAAGTTAAAGAGAGAAGGAGAGGAGGTATACAGTACAGAATACAGATGATGATGATGATGATAGAGATGCTGCGCTGTCAAATAGTTAAAACCGAAAAGACAGACGGTGCGTGAGAAATCGTTAAGATTGGTTGTGTAAATAAAAAAATAATCATTTATAATTACACTTCTTATTCTGCTATTACGGTTGGAAACGGGGTAGATCTAAATTTCCATTGGGTAATTAGTAAAAGAAAAGAAAAAAACAGCCAACAGGGTAGGAACGGAGACGAGGGCAGACAAGAACACACTATTACAGCTGTAATGTGGGACCCATCAGAGAGGGAAAGAGGTGCGGAACGTGCCGGGCGATTATCGCGGACCCCCACTGCAACACCTTCCTTTCCTCCTCTACACTTCCTGTTGCCTTTCGTGTCTCCCGTTACTATTATGCAATAATAAAGTCTCTCTTCTTTTTTTTTAAGGTTAATAATAAAGCCTTTTTTATTTGTAGCATTTTTAATTTCTTCACTAAATCTGTTATTTATATGCTAGTAAATGTGACTTGAATTTTACATTGTTTGTTCACATAATTGGCATTAATTGTTTCATTTATTTTGTAATTTACGCAGAGGCGGAGGCACACACACTATAAATTTGTGTTTATTGGTAAATTTCTATATAGTGTAGCAGAAAATGCTATAGAACTGTCAAATTGATCCCTCTTTGCAGTATACAAAATTTTCATACTTGACTCCCATGAACGCTTGAACCTTCATAGTTTGAAAATCTAGATCTGTCCCTGAATATGCATTGACGACTCAATCTAATTGGCTAACAATCCCAAATTTTGTTGAAATGTAAAAAAAATACAATCTATAATGTCTTAGTACCATTTAAATTGTATATATCAATATTTAGATTTTTACCTAATTATTTTGCATGACATATACAACTAAATTATAATAACGAATATACAATTTCAATATTTTAATCATGATCAACAATTTGTTTGTTTGCTATGGTTGCCAAATAAATTTGATGCAACACATAACCTGTACTTTTATTATTCACTTAGAGTAGAACTAGGGTGTTCTTAAGCTCACCAAAGTGTTTGGTGAGCTTGACTCCAAAATCCGTCAAATCGGTTTTAAATGACGAATCCGAACCGTTGGAACCCGCCTATTTTACGTGTGATGCGTCTACATGTGAAATTTTTAAACTTTCGAATTAGTTTAGTATAAAGTCAAGCGGTCAAAACATGTTCAAAAAATGAATGCACTAAAATTAATTTATTAACCTTCTAATTTTGACCAATTGACTTTATACTAAACTAATTCGAAAGTTAAAAAAATTCACATGTAGACGCATCACACGTAAAATAGACGGGTTCCAACGGTTCGGATTCGTCATTTGAAACCGATTTGACGGATTTTGGAGTCAAGCTCACCAAACACTTTGGTGAGCTTAAGAACACCCTAGTTCTACTCATTCACTTAATATATATTTGAGTAGTTGTATTATATAATTATGAAATTATATTTTTTTTTTGTCATTCAATCATTGTATTGGTTTTAAGATTTTACAAACACAAAATGTAGAGGCGGAGTCAAACTTTCAGACTATGGATGTCAAATATATATGAGGGTCAATCATATAATTTTGCAGTTTCATATTATTTTACTCACGATTATATGAAAAATCATACATAAATATAAAAAAATTGAAAAAATAGGGTCAATTGACCCATTGCTCCTTCCAGACTCCGCCTCTGACTAAATGTAAAAATAACTCGTATATGACTTTTCTAATTGATTTTTCAGCATGTGTATAGTACGCAATATATACTTTGTGAATTGTTGAGATAGTGATTTTGTTACATCAAATAAGCAACGTCATATATGTGTTATATTAATGCAAATTAATGAATATTGTCTTGCTGTCTCTTACTGATGTGGAATATCACAATCAATCTGTTGCTATGCATTTAAATATTTTCTCAAGTGAGCTACCAAAATTAATAAAATTTTCTATTATATGTTTCATGAGAATATAAAAATCACCGTAATTCAACAATATTTTGATAATATTTTGAGAACATGAGAAATTAACAAAGTACCATATGTTTTGTAAATATGTCAAAATGTAAAAGGAAAAGATGTTTTGCATGTTGTATAAATAAAAATATGTATACTTTTTATAAAGTAGCATCAACTATCACATAAAAAAAACATATATGAATTCAAAATGGAAAAAAAAAAATACTGTATCAATGACACAATAGATAAAGTTATGGTTATAAATTAGTAAATTATTTAGAACCAGTTTTTCGGGCTATGGAATCAAACATGAATGAAGATCAATTATATAAAATTTTCATATTGCGAATGGAAATCAATTTTATAGTACTAGAAACATTTGACACTAAACTACATAGAAAATCATGTAATTATACAAATTTAAAAAAAAAAAAAATAGAGGCCAAGATCCCCATTCCTGGTTACTTGTTTCACCTGACCTAAACTAGAGTAAATTATGGGATAATCATTAAAAAATAGAAGTAGATATATTTTATAAATATCTTTTAGGAAGAGATGACATTGCCAGCCCTTGGCCATGTGTGGTTAATTACCATAGTAACAAATTAATTATTCAGATTTCGTTCGGTGAGATCAAAAGTTCATGATTCGGACATAATTTGAAAATAATTCATAAATATACTGATCAAAGATCTCAGTCCCATAAGGGACCAAAAGAAAACCCAAAAAAAAAATTGAGAAAAATTCGCGAATAATTTGGTCAAAGTTTGGTCAACCGAATAATTCGGTATTCGATTTTTCCATCACAAAAAAATGAATTATTCGCAAATAATTAATTCACGAATCTTGTGACTATGCAAGTAGAAACTAGAAAATGATACTAGCTACTTAGCTAGCGCACACACAGAGATGTGTGGTAATAGGAAAGCCACAGAAGATCAAAAGTGTGGGGGCAGCAGCCCACAACGCCCATCTAATCTAATCTCCAAAAATTAAACCCCCACGCCTTGACATGTTAGCCCTCCCTTTCCAGGTAATAAATGACATTGTGGGTACTATTTATCTATTATCGCCTACGCTAAACTAAACACCAATCTTTAAAAATAATTAACTTAACTTAACTGGGTTTTTTTAATTAAATTCCTTTGGGGGAAAGGGAATCTCATCTCCAGGTGGCATTGCACACGATCCCACCTGCGTTCAAATTCTCCGTTAATTCATCTCCCCAGATAATTAATCATTGATCAAACTTTATTAAATCAATTTATTAATCTAGTACCAAAAGTTTCATATATTTTTTTAATTGTTGTTTTTTACCTTTCTAGTATTTTTATCTGGCAAGTGAACTTTATGAGTTAGCATCTAGATCTTGAGATTTTAACAAGCGGTATTAATTAAATTAAATACCCCATCATGATCTGGTTTTGGAATTAATTTATTAATTTATAATCATCATTTAATTTAGATACCAATAGCACGACCTCAATTTTATATATATAAAAAAAAATTGGAGCTACACATGTAATTTTATATTTAACGCTTGATCTGAGAATTCAATATTAAAGTATGAAGCATAGACCAATGAGAATGAAGCATTAAATAGTGGTGCTACAGTAAAATATTCCAATGTGTCCTTGTTAATTTTAATATTAAAGTTAGGTTTCCAGCAGAACCCATTAATTAGGGAAATATTTACACAGAAAATATCACAGATAGACACAAAAACTTGTAAATAAAAAAATTTACTAATTAAATATTTATTACAGCTGTACATTTTAAAAAAAAAATTAAGGGTTATTATTGAATGACAGGAGGATGAAATTAAATAATTAATACTGTTACCATGTCAAACAAATGGTCCTTAGTAAGAATAAAAGTTAAAAATATATTTAATTAAGCTCATAAACTATGGTTTAATCTAAATTAAATTAAACAGACAGACAGGATGAATAAAGTAAGAGGAAGAGATCGTGGAAAGGGTAATTAATATTATATTTTTATATTTTTTTTTTCTAATTGAAAAAGATGCCAGTACAGTGCTTTCAGTTTATGCTTAAATAATAATTGGGTATGGATACCGAACAAAGAACTTAAAACGGGTTTTGTGGGGTTTTTTGGTTTTGTTTGGTTTGAAAATGGATGGAGACTTGAGTTATGACAGTGGGACCCACGGCCCAATGGGAAATCTTAAAACCTGATTAGGTCAAGTAATAAACGAGGCCCATTTCCAACCCATCCAAATTTTATTAGATCCCATCTTGGGTTACATTTGCAATTCAATTGGATCCAGATCTGATCCTTATCAGATCCAACCTATTAAACTTACAATAAATAAACATTGTAATTTCTTATTACAAATCATTGTAGTAAAAAACAGTTTTAATGGCCGGTTAAATATCCGTTTAATCATTAAGAATACACTAATCGGAGGTCTATTTATATAATTTTCTGATAAATCGGCCGATTATTCCGTTTATATTTGTTTATTCCAGCAATTTTTATTTTCACATTTTTTTCTATGACTGTATGTGATAAGTTTTATAAATCTTATATTGTAATTTTATTTGTGCTTGGATATACATTTAGTACTTTTTATATATGTTTTTTTTATTTACTTTGAAATTAATTAATTCTTATATCATTTATATACTATATACTTTTCTTACTTACTGGTGTAATTTTTTCAATTAGTATGTCATGTTCGTATATGAAATTAAGTTGTTATTATAAACTAAATTTAGTGATTTTGTATTAAAATATTTCATTTCTTTTAAATAATATGTTATTAGTATTTCAAAAAGCTTAATTTTTGAATTTATTTTTTTATTAAATAAATGTGTTACTTACACATGTAAAGTGCGCATATGCTGTTAAGAAGAAATAAGCGTAGTGTTATATAATAATAATAGAACTAAGTTAATTTAATTTATTTGATAAGATTGATGGGTTAAATAAATCAGTTTTAATAAAAATGATTAATCGTCCGCATAAATCTGATTAATTGACTACTGTATACTGATTAATCATTTGACGGTACTCCGTCCATTCAACGAGCGTATACCATTATTTACAATGCTGGTACAAATAATTCGCTTTAATGATGTCAACGCACCTATTAATATTGAGTGTCAATACTTATATTATCACATTACCTCAAAAGATGAGTGTGTAAATATCAATCAAATTAGAAATTTAAGAAATTATGGGAAACTTCAAAAATATAATATTCCTATTTCCTATGAACACAATCAAATTACAATTCAATAATGAAAGTTCTAATTGAAATTAAACCGCACTTTTATTATATAATATGTACTTTATAAAAGAGAATTAAGTTTTCTTTTCTTTTTTACATATGTCATGTTATTTAACAATATTCTAATTTAAATTAATATATGTTTATTGTTGTGTTGGAACTTTTACGAGTTAATCATATTGATTTTCATTATATAAAATTTAAAAGTTAAAACATTATGTATTAATATCAAAATTTTATTTTACTACAAAATTGTTTGTTTATAAAAATTATCATTGTGACAATTCAAATAATTTTGAAATAAACATTATTAGAATAATTTAAATTGATAAAAAGCTTTCAATAATTTAAGAGAATTTTATTCCTTTTGTAAAAGAAGTGCTAATTAATTTTTTTTTTTTTGTAAAAAAATTGCTAATTAGCAAAGATTTCAATTGATTATCACTCTCCAGTTCCCTACTTTAGTCGGGTCCGGATCTCCTAAAGTAATCAAATTTTTGAGTTTAGATCTGAACTGTCTGATTCAAATCCGGACCAATCAGTTCCGAAATGGAGATGGTCCGATTTGAATATAACGGTCCAGATCTAAACTAAAAAGTTATATTACTTTAGGAGATCTGAACTCTCTCTAGTCTGCAAAGGAATTCCATGTAAGGTACCTTATTTTTTGAGTTCAAATTGGATCTGTCCGTCACATACAACCACGGATTTAAAAGAAACTATGTAGATTTATGCGGAGAATCTGGATGGACTGGGTCCAATTAAAATCTGAGTGAATTAGAACTTTGAGGATTGAGGGAATTCGCATCCTCTGAGATATCTCATATTTTGCGTGACCGACGTCTATTCGGGATAGCGCAGGGAGCCAGTATTATTTGACCCTTGAGATTCGTGCAAAACTTATTTGAACGGTATTGATTTTTCAACAAGTCACGCAAAATATGAGATATCTCAGAGGATTCGCACTCGGATTGAGGTCGTTGCTCCAACGTACGAACGGAAGGAATCTCTTTACTTGAAAATTGAAATGGAAGTTGAAGGACCCACACCTGAGAATTTCTTTTATAAACCATAATTAAAAAAAACAAAGATTTTTATGAAACCAACATGATTATTTTTTTATAAAAAAAATTATAATAATTGAAACGTCATTTCGATACGAATTTTTTTCTTTTCAAGACCGAAATGGCAATTCGGTCCGAGATATTTTCATAATTTTTCAATGTATTTTTTTCTCGAAATATGTAAAAACAGTTGGGACCGAAATAACAATTCGATCCAAAAAAAAAAAAATTCAAAATGGTTTCTTGGTTCTTATGATTTTTCTAAAAAAAACAAAGAAATCAAGTTGGTTTGATAAAATATATTTTTTTTATTTATAGATTCTATAAAGAATTCCACACCTGACTAGCTGAGCTTCTCAAATCTCAACCGTCAGATCATGGTGCATCCCTTCCGCATGTGCCAGGTCTAATTATGTTTTAGTATTGCAAGTTTAGTATTTAGTAATATTGTTAGTTACAGGTCTAATCATGGACTTGATATATAATTCTTTATTTGATTTGTGTTTCTAGATATCAAACAATATGAAGTTTTGACAAGCGTAACAAAATGAAATTGAAAGCTAGCTAGATGTTACTGTAAAGGATTGATTGCTTGATATATCTTAGCGGTCATTTTCATATATAATTGTCAAATCGATCGAAGCTACGTACGCTCTTTGACAACAAATCTCTTCAAATTTTTGTTGGATGGGGAGATATATAGAGCATGAGATTGACAAGCCTATCTCACTAGTCCACAACTAAATTCCTCAAACTTGGAAGTCTTTTGTGTGCATGGAATATATATCCCTTCTTACAACAAATTAAGGGTCTTTTCGGTTGCTATTGTGTCCGTAGAAAAAAAAATTCAATCAAAGTGAATTTTTTTAGTATTTCAACCATTTAAATTAGATCCAAATCCAAACCCATTCCCGTTCCCGCCTGGCAGCCGAACAGGCTCTAACGCAACTACAACAAGCGAAACCATTGTTTTTGAATGGTTCGAAAATAATGATTTTGTATTTATTTTTAAATAATAATAATAATTTCAAAAAAATATTATAAAATTTAGTGTCCAAGTATATTTTAATATGAATATCATGTTTAGCGGTTTGAAATGACAGCTCGCACTTTAAAAATTAAAATATAGGATATGAAGCGCAATGAGACATGAAAGATTTGAATCCTCCTCTATTTGATAATTGGTCAAATTATAATCAAAATCAAAGAAAAAAAAATATTTCATGTTCAGTGAGGTTATGGTGCTTTATGAAGTAATAGTCTTTTATTTTTAATTCACATACATATTTTTTATTTTATAGTTCAAAATAACTGATCTGAATTGCTTAACATGATCTCCATATGAAAATATTCGAGGAGACTAAATTTTATATTTTTTTGAAACTAATTTACTACTTTTTAGGTAAGTAGAAAATCTTTGTTTTAGATGGTCTAGAATTTTTTAAAAACAAGGATTTTCAACATGTAAAAAAATAGTAAAAAATATTCTGAAAATGTAAAATTTGTTAAACTGTTTGAATTTGATTTTTGAACTTTTTAATAGAAAATATAAATATGAGATAAGAAAAGACTCTTACTTAATAAAGCACCACAGTTCAGCTCATACTACATACATCTTTTCTATAGTTTACATATATGAGGAGGATTCCAATGCCTTATTTTTTTCATACCTCATATTTTATATTTTTGTTTTCAAAGTCCAAATTGTCGATCCGAACTGTTCAACAAAATATTTATACTAAAATATGCATGGAGATGAAATTTTATATTTTTTGGAATTTTTTTGCTATTTTTTAAGATAGGTACAAAATCACTGTTTTTGAACCGTTCAAAAAACAGTGATTTTCTACCCATCTTAAAAAATAGTAAAAAAATTTCAAAAATTATAAAATTTCATCCCTAACCATATTTTAGTATGGATATTATGTTGAACGGTTCGGATCGACAATTTAGACTTTGAATATGAAGAAAATGAAGATATAAAATGTGAGGTATGATGAGATCACTACACCAAAATAGACTTTTTGCAACAAATTATTGCAACCGAACAAATATTTGATGCATTAGATTAAAGATATTGCTACAAAATTTATCGGTTGTAATAGAAATTATTTTTTGCAACCAATTAATTATATTGCAACTAATTAATTTGTTGCCCGCAAAAAACGTATTTGCTACCAAATTAATTGCAATTGCAACAAAAAATATGTTGCTGAAAATAATTTGCACGTGCTTGACGTTGCCCATGATTTGATTGCATTATATTAATCCACCCCTCAAGTTTTTGTTGCATTTTCATATAAAAAAAATATTTTTAACCATGTCATGAAGTGCTTCATGTAAATGGTTGTTTAATTCATTTTTTGAAAGTACCTTCCAAGCTTTTTTCTTATAACAACTTTTTTAATTCACCGCACATTTATATTCATTTTATTAATTCATGTACCTCTTAAACATTGTTAGCTTGATTTTTTGCATCACTAGTACTACTTAATATTTTAATCACTTGAAGTGTGTATGTAGTGCTTTTTTAGCACGCAAATAAATGATGAAATCGATTTGTCATGCTTTGACAAATAAATTAATTTTTTCCAACATATATCTTTCTGTTTTTAGGATTTTATATTGAATGGATTCATATAAAAAAATCACTACAACATTCAGAGCAGAAGAAAGAATTTGAAAATAATAAAATATTCAGGCACATAAAAAAATAATTTGAAAATAATGTAATTTCCGTATTTAAGTATATCAATGGTTCATTGGTTCTTAATAGTCCATATTCTTTTTATTTTCTTCGAAGAAAACAGTTTCAAGTGATAGATTAAAAATTTGAAATGTATATAATAAGAGAGACAAAACCATTTCTTTCATCTTCTCCTACTCGAGGACGGCGAGCATGCGAAGGCCAATTTGATCTCTCATCAATGAATATGTTAGCGTCGTCATAATTTTGTTGAGCAACTGCGGAAGGCCTCCCAACCATTTTTTTAAATCTGCAATTAAACTATGTCAATCTCCATTGAATCTTTATAATAATCATGAATACAATAAAATTAAACCAAATAAGATAAAACTCTTCTACATAAAGCAGCTTGTGTTGTTTGCCTTTGTGATTTTTATCTCGGCAATTTTAACCCGTTCGAATTACAAAAATATTTTTTTAAATAAAAAGCTAAACAATAACTTACGTTTTGAAATTGCAATAGAAATTAGAGATCGATTTGCCTCTGTGATAAATCAATCCAATGATTCTTCTGTTTCTTAAATAGAGGAGGATAAGTAATTTTTGGTAATGAATTTCCGTTACTATTTCACTTTTCATTTATTTGATTCCGCGCCAAAAAAATTGATCCCGCGCCAAATTATGTACGCTATTGTCTTTTGTTAATATGTCATACGGAGCCCACACCACAAATTCCTTGGTATTTGATATGGTATTATTTTTTAGAAAGGACAAGCATAATTATTAGCAAAAGTTTAAAGATCAATTAAAACAGCGAAATAATTATTTGACACGGCTCATATATGTCTATTAAAAATCACCTCATTTTTTTACAAGATCATAGATTCAAAATGTTATCATGAATCTTGCTTTTTTAAAAAGATATGTAAGTACACTTTGAGTATACTTGATAATTTGACACTTTGAATATATTATGGTTTGTTTCATTCATTTCATACTAGATTTCTTTATTTTTTTTAATGCATACATTCAACAAAATATATACGTTCATAAATAAGATATATGTGTGAAAATTAATCTTTTTTATTTAACCTAATTATTAATTTCTGAAAATTACTCTTTTTAAATTAACCTAATTATTAGTATCTGGAAACAACATTAAACCCTCTCATTTGATTGGTTGCGGAGATAACAAACTTAATTTATTTCTTCTCCCACAACATTTTTAGAATATAGAATATACTTAAGGTATGATCGATAATAATATAAAATATTTGCGCCAATATATATTTCCTTTGCTGCTTCGCGCCAAGGTGAATTTTTCTCTGTTTGGAAATAAAATTTTGGGGATACTATGTTTCTATTAGTATGATTATTAAATGATACATACAAGCTAATAGTTTGGTCTCAGAAAATTATGATTCAATGTTAGTAAGGTTAAATTTATTTTTACCGAGTGCATAAATTTAATTTATATAATTGATAATACAATAGTCATACTTTTTTAGGATTTTAAAAAACTATTTAAATTACTTAGTAAACAATAAAATATGAATTATGTCTTATTCAAACTTGATAATACTGACTTATATATTGTGCTGCCTATACTTATTAATTTAATTACGATGAATTCTACATCTGTCTGATTAGTTTTTAGGATTTGTACGAATATTAAAGTAGAGACATGAATATTAAAGTAACACTGGATCACATATTCTAAAACGAATCTAATGTACGAGCAACTCATCAGACTCAAATTTGAGTTTGTTGATGTCAGATCCAAATTGTTCTCTTACTTACACTTTTTGAGTAAAAATAAGGATCTAGTCCTTATTTGTTTTATTGATCATAAAATGATTTCAAAATGAAATCAATTACAAAAACTTAATGTTATTCAACCTAGTTGAATATAAAGAGAACAATTCCCTTACTTATACTTGATGTAGTACATTTATTATATACACTTACAATGTTAAATTGTAAGTTTAAACTAATGTGGCTAAACTTTAAACACATTAAGGGTTGTAGATTCATAAAATGCAGGAAATGAATCTGCTGAAATTCTCGTGTGTGAACAGTGTTCCTGAAATCTCTGCTTTTCTGAATCCAGCCGTTGAATTGTTTCGAGATGCGTGCACAGAAAGTCCAGCTAGCTATTTTGAGATGGGTGCATAGAAAAAATTGAATGGATGCATTCAGAATTTTAGGGATTTCAAAAATACTGTTCACGAACCAGGGATTGCAGCGGATTTCAATTCTAAAATGCATAGTTTGGAATACAACAATACAATAAGGGTTTCTACATTCATTAAGTGTTTTTAGATTTATAAACTAGTGAACAACAAAATATGAATCAAACCTTATTCCACATTTCAAGTACAATTGACAACACAAAAATAACTTGTTCATTAATTACAATAATACAACAACACAACAATAATTCTACACTTTGAATTTGATATTTTTGAAAATATTATTTAAATTTCTTAATGAACAATAAAATATGAAATAATTCTTATTTGATGTGTGTCAAGAAACGAAATTTAAAGGGATATTTATATGTCAAAAATATTGTGTCAGTACGTACAAATTTAAAGGGATATTTAGAATCAACTTTACTAACATTTATAATTAAAAACTATATTCAACAATAATATTGTATTTTTAAGAATATTTATAAAAATCAGTATCAAATTTAGTAATATTTATATATCATAGTTGATAATACAACAACAACTAAATATGAACCAAGTCTTATTCAATGTTGGTCAACAAACGAAATACAACGCAACCCACTTATTTATAGGTGTAATACATTTTTTATATAAATTATACTTACATTGTTAAATTTAATGTTCAAACTAGTGTGGCTTAATTTTAAATTCATCAAAATATTTGTATAGACGGTAATTTTGTAAGCTTGGATATCAATAATCACATGATCAGTGAGGCTATGGTACTTTGCAATTTGCGGATCGTTTTGTACATTGGACTCATATATATATCTGTTTTCAAAGTTCAAATAGTCGATCTGAACTACTCAATATTATTATCATATAAAAATATACTTGGAGACCAAATTATATATTTTTTGGAAATTATTTTACTATTTTTTGAGACAATTAGAAAATCACTATATTTGATCTAAAAAGTTTGGACCATCCGAAAGTAGTGATTTTATACCAACCTGAAAAAATTGTAAAAAAATTTCAAAAAATATAAAATTTTATCTCCATGTATATTTTCATAGGATAATAATGTTAAGCGGTTCGGATCAACTATTTGAACTTTGAAAACATAAATATTAATTCAATGCACAGAATGATCCGCGCATTGCAAAGTAACATAACCTCATAATTAATATTGTCTAGCAATGGTGTAGCACCGTTTTAATAGAACTGCAGCCTATTCATATGGTTTCTGAGATATAATATATTCATGGTTTTAATAATGGACTAAGTCTTATTAATTTCATATATCTAATATATTTATTAAATTATTGTATAAATTATATTTATAATATTAAAGACGGGCTAAATATTTTCATGAATTGACATACTTTTTATTTTACTTGGAGAAGAATTAAAGAATTACATACTTTTATTTTGGTGGCATCCAGCCAGAAACATCTTTCCATTTTATTGTTTCTGGAAATGTGCCAGGTTGGTACAATATTTAGAAAGTGCATTTAAAATTGTTGCAAATTTAACAAGTAGCCTAGATAAATGGTAAGAAATATATCAACGGATGCCCCTCTCTGTCGCTCCATCAATCTCCCTAAAATCCTCTTTCCCCACTTACAAAGGTTTCTTTTTAAGGTCAAGTTCAGAGAGATTTCTTTCTCATTAATTCCGGCAATTTCTTTCTTAATTCTATTATTTATCACTGGTTTAGATAAAGCACAACCACCTCCCCGCCCTTAGGTAACATCTGTCATAATAAGGGCTGTAGAATTTTCTCCAATTGTTTTTCATATATCTATTTGTTATTCTAATGTGATAATATGTTTTTACAGAGTATGGAGATTCCAACCTCGTCTAAATCTTTTGCAAAAGTGGGCTTCATGCATGTATGTGATAGCTAGGTTTGAATTTTTTAAACAAGTTAATTTTGGTTTTATATTGTGTGAAAAAAAATATTATATGTCATTACATGTAAAACAAGGTATTTAAAACAATAAAATATTTCTTTAAGTTAATTTGAAATGAGTTTATGCATGTCATCACTTCTGAGTCGAAAGACAAGTATTAAGTATTAACACATCTTGTCCACTTATGAATGTCTCTTCATTAAATTTTTTTTGTCAATATGTAATGATATCGATCGATTTATAATTTGATGATTGAGTCAAAGGAATACCAAATGTGGTTATATAGTTAACATACTTTAATTTGTGCAGATGTGTTTGATGTATCCACTAATTATGAATATCTCCAGCAGGGATGACTACTGGTAAGGATTTGAGTACGAGCCAATGTCTGGTATGACTTCCAGTATCACTGTTACGGTTCTGATAAGGCAACTGGTCAGAGGTACAGACGCTGGTACGGAGCCTGGAGATGAGATAAACCACACTTAAATTGGATAAGAGGCAAAGCAAGCAAATTTTCTGTTATATTTTCTTATTTTTTAGATTCATTTCATATTTTTCTTTTGTTGGGTTCCATAATGCATGTCTCAATCCATTTTTTTCTTTTATCTATAAATGACATTGTAGTTTTCTTTATTATTATCAATGTAAATTATCTGATATATAAATGTTTAATGAAATTCATTTTGGAATTATCTGTTTTTATTTTATATTATATTTACAGTTTGTGTTATAAATCGAGAATATTCATTTATTTTAAATTAATCGAATGACGTACTAATTGTAACAAAATATTGAACAAAATAAATTGCATAGTAGCAACCATGTATTTGGTTGTAATAGATTTTTCTACACATTTCATGTAACTAAAATTTGGTTGCAAAAAATTATACAAATTGCAACCATGAATTTTGTTGTAATACACTATCTTATTGCTACTATTTTTCGGTTGTGTTAAATGCACATTAGCAACCGTTTATTTAGTTGCAATATATTATTGCCACGCATTTCATGCAACTAGAATTTGGTTGCAAGAATTTACACAAGTTGCAACCATTGATTTAGTTGTGATACACTATCTTATTGCTACTATTTTTCGGTTGTGTTAGATGCATAGTAGCAACTATTTATTTGGTTGCAATAGGTTATTGCTACGCAACTCATGCAACTAAAATTTAGTTGCAAGAATTGTACATGTTACAACCATGAATTTTGTTGCAATACACTATCTTATTGCTACCATTTTTCGGTTGTGTTACATGCACAATAACAACCATTTATTTTGTTGCAATACCTTATTGCTACGCCGTTCTTGCAACCAAATTATAGTTGCAATAAAAAAAATTTATTGCAACCAAACAATTGGTTGTGAATATATTGCAACAAGAGATATTGCAACCACCGGCAACCAATTTTCTTTGTTGTAAAATTATTTTATTGCAACCAATTTATATCTATTGCAACCATTTTTTTGGTTGCCCGACATAGAAAATGGCGTAGTGGATATAAAAAAATGAGGCATTGGAATCCTCCTCTGCATATATATATGTACATGCTGTGTCAAATTTGGTATAATTTAAAATTTTATTGACCATCCATCAAGTTGTTTGACATTAGTGATTCTCTATTTATCACCAAATGTTTTTTAAATTGCACCAAATTGATATTTAGTATTTTAACTTTAGTTATTTAATTTGCTAGTACTCACTTCCTAAATACTTCATAAAGTTGCATGCCTCATCGAATGCACATCCAACAATAAACAATTACAAAGTGTGCATTAATTACTCAATAGTAGAATAAAAAATTGTCAAATTTAGTACAAATGTTGAGTTGTTGACAACAATAAAGAATACAGTTGTTTGAAACTTGGAATGGTCCATAAATATCTGTGTTGTAAAAAGCATCCGTTTGCTGATTAGTCGTTGGTGGTGATCAAATTATCACATATTTTTTAATTAATTAATTAATTATTTTTGATTATAACTAATTATTCTTAATTATTTTTAATTAATTGTTTGACGGTATCCTATCTGTTCGACGAGTGCATACCTTTATTTACAACACCGATAAATATATTATGCATGAATGACTGATTAGTCGTTGGCGGTGATCAAACTGTTACATATTTTTTAATTAATTGGTTGATTATTTTTTATTATAATTAATTATTCTTAATTATTTTTAATTAATCGTTTGACAATACTCTGTTTGTCCGATGATACATACTATTATTTACAATGCTGATATATATATTATGCAGGAATAAATCATAGACCAGGTGTAACTGAAACAAAATGAAAGCCTACAATGAATGCGTCGTTAATTAGTTAGACAAGGACTGACGTGATACCTTGAAGAATAATATCACTGTGAATTTATCTTTAATTAAATTTATTATAGAAATAAGTTCGTCAAAGGCTTTGCTCACTTCAGAATTCAGAATCGAGTTTGATTGGTGTCACATTTCAGACACATATATGCAAAACAACTTGTAGCGTATATTAATTATTTACTCAGCAAAAACTATATATATATGCAAAATGTTTGGACCGACGCACGCATGAATTATCAAGTTGATTTATGTGCCTAGCACAACGGTAATAGGTCTCATGTCATACAGAGACACATATATATTTAATTCTCAAAAGAAATATTTAAAAAAATACTAGAGTTTACGGGTACCCGTTTTTAGGGGTGTAAATGGATACAGATTATCCGCTCTGTATTCGCTTCGTATTCGGAGATTATCCAAATCCGGATTAAACGGATACATATACGGATATTTTTTACATATGGTTAAATAATGACGGATATGGATACGGATAATTTTATGAGGGTGAATATCCTTATCCGTATCCTCAGTTATCTGGATCCGAAATTGCTCCCAACTGGCTCCGACTTTACTCCTCCGGATATAAGTTGTTATATAATTATCCCATATGCATTTCAGTCTTGATTATGGGATAAATTATAATGCGATATGGTTTACAATTTAATCTCTTTTTCGCTGGTGATGGTGGTACTATAACGATATTTTCTTTCCTTTTTACCTCCATTTCTTCACTCTCCATTCTTATTCATTCAAAACTTTAGTCCGTAAATGTAGTATGTTTTTAGTCTCTGTTAAATTGGTTTTAGTCATTGTTTTAAGACAACAACAAGGCACTCTTTTGTATCTTAAAGTGTATAACTTAATTATCCGACAATTATTTGTTTCGTATCTGTATTGGTAGATTATTCGCTCCGTATCCATACCCGTTTTAGGCGGATTTGATTTTAAATTTTGATACCTGTTTACCATCCGTATCCGTTCATTAAAAGACAGATACAGATATGGTATAAGCATTATCCGCTCCAAATCCGTTCCGTTTACACCCCTACCTGTTTTTCAAGAAAAATATAAATAAATGAGTGAGGTTATGGCGATATGTATATTACGGATTGACTTAATTACGTTATGGATTCATATCTTTATTGTTAAAGTTCAATATATCGATATGATCTTCATTAAATATAATTTTCATATCAAAATGTATTTGTTGATCAAATTTTATATATTTTTTTATATTTTTTATACTATTTTTTGGTGCGTTTGGATGAATCAAGGAATAGCTCGGAATAACAGCTATTTTTGGGTTCGGAATAGCTGCTAACCCAACATTTCATAGAAATAGCGGAATAGCAACTAACCCGAGCTATTCCTTTGTTGAGAATAGCGTTTTTTTCATCCAAACGTGCTGTGTTGAGAATAGCTCGCCAAGAATAGCAGCTATTTCTGGGTTAACGCTATTCCTGTGCCATTTCAAATCAAGTGATTTATTTTCTATCTATTTGAAAAAATAGTAGAAAAATTAAAAAAAATATATATATATAAACTTTGGTATGCAAGTACATTTCTATATTAACATCGTGTCGAATATTCGAATATCGGATATTCATATCCACTCTGATATGTTATATTTTTATTTCAGTATGCAAATTAGTTTTTTTTTTTTTTTTTGTTATACATATGCATTCAATCCTCCGGACCTTCTGATCAATATTCAATAAATGTTTTCCTAGATACACAGAAATATAATATATATTCGTTCAAAAAATCAGTAAAAATAGATAGAAGAATTCAATTACCTGGATAACCTTATATATGGTACCCTGTTTTATTTAGATCAATGAAATTAAAAACCTACGGAAAACAGAGCGGATAGTGGTGAGACTATACATATATTTCTTTTTAATTTTTTAAATATGGATACGAATATGGATCAGATATTAGATATAAATTAGATCGGATATTTATTAGAAAAATATTAAAATTCATAATATTTATCTAATTATAATGATGAATAATATATATTTACATTTTGAATACGGACAATTAAAATGTAAAATTATATATGTATCTATATCCACACGAATATTCGAATATCGGATATTCATATCTAACTTTTTGAATACAAAATAGATATTATTCATACCATTTTGACCCCTACACATGGAGCATCAAATTTCTATTTTAAAAATCTACATGAAATATGTTGTATAGGCTCCGAACTTAGAAGAACTTTAAAAGCAGAAAAATGTGTTTGATTTTTCTACTCTAAAGAATATTGTTTTCATTCTAGAATGCATCAAATCAACCCTAGCAGACTAAAATTACGAACTTTCTTGTTTAGAAGTGCGAAAAAATGGTAGACATGTGATGTAACAATACCAAACAGTTTCAGGGAGTGTGTATGTGTGTGTCTCTCTCTCTCTCTCTCTCTCTCTCTCTCTATATATATATATATATTCTCCAAAGTAACGTAATCAGTGAGTTTAAAACTAGACCGTTCAATATGAATCAGAGCCAATCTGAATTATTCGCAGGATGCTTTAAGATTCGTGTAAGATATAATGTACAGGCCAGATTCAAACTCACCTTTTGAGATACTTTGGGGGGGAAAAAAAACAGTACCAAATGTTTGCTCCATTCAAATGTCTTCTTTTTCTCTCTCCCTCTTGTTTTAATAAACTTTTTGAGCTATAATTCTAGCAGATCTTTATCTGAGACGTGATTGTTCTGGTCTGATTGATTCAGTTCCTAATTCAGTTTGATTCAATATTTTTTCGGCTGCACTCCTCTGAGCGGAGACTATCCTGATTCGGTTGATTGAGTTCTTAATCTAGTATAATTCAACACCTTCTCGGCCGTACACAAGGAAGAGTTCCATACAATGTAGTCTGCTAGAACAAACAAGACAATTATGCACACAATGGAAACAATCACTAAACTCCTATCATTACAATAAAGCAAAAATAATCAAATTGTGTCCGCAGAATACATACACCCATGTGTGTTTATTTGTTTATAACTGAATGCTTTCAAATATACTCATTGTTTAATATCATGTAACAACTAACTTGTAACTTTTTAATTCAATACAATCGCTTACGAACTTTCAACCCAAAAAAAAAAAGAGTTGTTTATGATGAATTCGGTGGAGACACAAATAATTGGTGTGTGAAGTGAACCCCTATTTTTGTTTATTTAAATTATATGATAGACTTAATTAATAGTGTGAATTATCAATAGTTGAGTCTTGTGGGACAAGTAATCTAGCTATAGTTAATTCCACGCAGAAAGCATGTCCAGACTATAGCCTACAAGATTTTCATGAAATGAAATTCTAACCGTAAACATCTTTTAAATATGAAATCATTATACTTTCAATCATTGGTGCCTATGATTTATTCAATTATATCATCCAATTATATCGATTATATGTATTTGTTTATAAGGTAAATAAATAAATAATCAGAAGAACATATACAACATAAATATTGATTTGATTTGTTGACGAATATTTTTTATTATTTTTTGTGAAAATTAGTACGGTGAGTCTTCACATTACGTGTAGCTTAATTTAATTTTTTTTAAGAGCATGACGGTTAATGGTAAAAAAATCTGAAAAAAAACTATTAGAGGTTAATTAATGTACATGTACTAATTTAATAATTTTGTCAGAGCATGGGGCCGCATAATCTGAAACTCTTCTGTGATTGGGTGGCTAACATTATCCTTTTGAAATCAAAAGTTTTTCTGTTATTATGTCAATTTTACTTTTGTAGGTTACATGAATTGTCTACAAATATATATAAGAGACCAACATATGTAGTGGGCCCAGTACAATTTGCTTTGATAACATTATACTTTAACTATTTTCTGTGCTTAATTTACCTTCTTATAAATTAAGGATTTTAAAAAAAAACTATAATTATTAAAAGTAAATTTAGAACCAACTTGATTGAATTTTTACAAAAACAATAAGTACCGAATAGACAATTTGGTACACCTCATTTACGTTTAAGCGGTAACGAATAGTTTTACAATTTTTCATAGTTTTTGCTCAGCAAAAAGGTAAAATTAAGCAGGCCATGCCTATTATGTACTGCTTAAATATAAATGAGAGGTATCGAATAACCTATTCAATATTTATGGTTTTCCTGCGAATTAAGTGCATAGATTTATTTTTATTGTTATTTTTCTAAGTAATAAGTGGCAGATTCATACATTCTCTTCTATTTTTTTCCGTAATTTTTAACAAAATGATATATGCCATTTAAATAGGGATGTAAACGGAAATATATACCGGAATCTCCACTATTGACCTATCCAGAACTCAACAAGTGTCATTCGGATCCGTTAGTATATAAAAAAAAATTCTTTAATTTGCCTTCAATGAGATTCAAACTTATGTACTAAGGAGCATAGTAACAAGATTATTCGAGTTTAATTTGCGTTTAATTTTTTTTTGACGTTTCCGAATCTAACTCCGAATAAAACGCAAAAAAACATATAATATATTTTATTCGCAAATAAAAAGCAAATTATTCGCGAGAAAAATGACAAATTTTTTTTTTGGGGGAAATTTTTTTGATTTTTTTTTTCTGGAGATTTTTTTTGTTTGCTTTCTTATTGTACTGAATCATTTTTGAATTATATCCGAATCACAAATTTTTGAACCCGCTGAACCGAACCCGAGCTTTTCTTTTGTCACTATGCTAATTGGAGTGAGAGTCTAAGCAACCAAACTACAAACAACTACACCGCACTATCTTTTGTTACCACTTTTTTTTTTAATTTTGTTTATATATTATATCAGTAGAATATCTTATATCTCCCATCTTTCTAACATCAATATCTCTATCAACTTACAATTATTCATTTATTTTCATATTTTAATGTTATTAATTATTATTTATATCTTAAAGTTCATATAACTTAATTATCCGACAATTATTCATTTTGTATCTGTATTTCGAATCCATATTCGTAAATTATCCATTTTGTATTCGTATCGATTTAAGATGAATTTGATTTTGTATTTTGACATCTGTTCACTATCCGTATTCGTATTTATATCCGCTCTTTAAAATATAGATATAAATATGATTTTACTGCTATCCACTCCGTTTTCACCCCTATACTAAAAGGAATTTAGATCCAGTGAAGTAGCTCAATCTTTTCGATTCGAATCCGTAATAATCTATCCGAAGTGGAGTGCACGCATTCCGAGAGATAAATTCGAATCATGAATCAATCTTGAATGATGAATTCGAATCAGACGGTCTCAATCCAAAACTCAAATATTGAGTTACTTTAGGGGATCCGAACCCTACTAAAAGTAGCATATAGACCTTGGGAATTGTTGCAAATTCAATCCGAAATAGTGGAAAGTATACAACTATACACTGTTTCTTGTTTTCTGCACGCTTGCAAGGACTTCCAGATCTGTATTAATGGGTTTGTTTCTCTCCATTTTTGAAAGTAATGGAGACCATGCCTTTTCTAGGAATGATCGATGAATGATAACGGTGTTGGGGGAGTACTTTTTGTGTAATTATAATTATTAAATATATTAGTAATTTATAAAATAAAACAAACAGATAAATAAACATATATATTTTTTTCAATAGTAATAGTATTTCTTCATATTAAAATCTGTTTGGATACCAAATTTTATATTTTTTTTGAAATTTTTTAGGGTTTTTCAAAACCACTATTTTTCAGAATTTTTATAGTATATTAAAACAATTTTGAGAAATTATTAAAAAAAATTGTAAAAAAAATATAAAATTTGGTCTCCAAGCACATTTTAATATAAATAACATGTTAAACGCTTCAGATCGACTATTTGGACTTTAAAAATTGAAAAATAACTTATAAGCATATGTCCTCATATGCTTATGTAAGTAGAGTGGCCAACTTCGTATTTCTAACTCAGGTATCGAAATATTACTTCATATTATGTTTATAATATTGTAAATATAAAAAAATTGTTCCATCATTTTTATATTATAAAACCTAATTAAATAAAAAAATATCCTATAAATCATTTTTTTCATAAATTGCTATTGAAAATTATAAAAATGATATCTATAAATCATTATGAAATGGGGGGTTGAAGGGTTCATTTTGGAAGATATAAAAATTCTCATTCTTTATGGAGACGTTGACGACTGTCAGACTTGTTAATTTGTTATTAATTATTAATAATTGAACTTACATTCAACAAAAATAATTGATCCAACTCTATCTTTTACATCATTTATTGTGCTAACCGTTAACATTAATTATTTGAATTTAAATTTATGGATGCAGCTGTTTCTATATTAATGTTGATTATAAATATGCGGGAGAAAATTTAGGTGTAAATAGTCTGTAACTTTGAAATAATGTTGAACGATTTGGATCGACTGTTTGAACTTTGAAAATGAAAAAATGAATGCATATTAAAAAAATAATTAATATGCATATTACAATAGCCCAGCTCAAGATTAACAGTGTTTACTTTTTTTTTTAAGGTAGAATTGTTTCCTGAATTGAACATATCAATAAATGAATATAGCAAGACACTAGAGGGTAGAGTCTAATGAAGACTTCAATGTATATAGTAGTGGATCTATGAACTTTCAGATTATCTCGAAATAAAATATATTAGTGATGTAACAATTACTCCTAAAATATAACATATTGAAAATTTAAAATAAAATTTAGTGCTAATTCATGACATATAAATTTTTTTTTTTTTTTAAGTTTCTTCCATCGATACATAACATATGAGCGATAGAAGGAGATTCCTACATCTATATTACTTTCTCAAAAGGAATATTACATTTAAACTGTTTGATCAACATGCAACAAAATTTAACTAGTAATTCTCTTAAAATGATGGTAATATATATTTAATTATCATTTTTTAAAAATTTCAAACATATTATACTTGCATGTAATCCTTCATTTTTTTAAGGATCGAAACAGTTGGTGTACCGACTTAATCTAATTGGTATATAAAATACAGAATATCTAATTATTCTTTAGTGCAAATTAATATCAATATTTTTATAACCAAATTTCTCACTAATGATTTTGTTGTGTCGGAAAATCAGAAGAAAACCTGTGACAAAATTATATTTGTAAACGTTAAAATAAATTTTATATTGAAAAGGAAATATGGCTATTTCTAATTCTGGAATAAGTGTTTATTCAATACTTTTAAGTTGGTTTTCTCCGATATCCTTTTGTCATATATATTTATTCAATTGTAAAATGGCTACAATAGAAATTATGTTTTGTTTCACCATACGAAATTAAATGAAAGTCTTAAATATAAAATTATTTCAAAAATATCTCAGTTCATACACATATTGTGATATGTCATAAATATTTTATTTACAATACATTAAAAAGTGTGTTCTTAGTTTTTCTATCTTCAAAAATTGAAAACCAATGTTTGTTTATAAAAATTATCATCGTGGTATTATTAGTTTTAGAACGATTTAAATAAAGTTAAAGTTTGTCTTGGTACATTCGTTTTAGGATGAATTTTGATAAATCGGTAGTTCAAAAGAGTATTTGTTTCAATTTAATTATATTAATGTTCATTTCTGTTCATACCAAATTTTATTTCAGTTCCGATGAATGTTTGTTTGCTACAAATAAAATATTATCTTTGGATTTCACGTTAGATTATAATTAAGTATTTGATGGATAATGAATTTAGTGATTAAATATTATTTAGGCTGTATATATATTCTCTTCCAATGAAGCCAATGAGCCAATCAACACTATAAATATATATATATATATATATATATATATATATAGAGAGAGAGAGAGTTAGGCTGGGGTGCTATGGATAGCATAGTGGCCTCTATGCTACGGCTCAATATTCGAGTTTTCAAAATTCAAATGGTCGATCCGAACCGTTCATCTTATTCTCCATATTAATATCTGCTTGGAGACCAAATTTTATAATTTTCTGAATTTTTTTACTATTTATTAAGCCACTTTGAAAATCGCTAATCCAACGGTTTTACTGTTTTGTGCAGCCACCGTTGGATCAACAATTTTGTAAAATACTTAATAAATAGTAAAAAAATTCAGAAAAATGTAAAATTTGGTCTCCAAGCAGATATTAATATGGAGAATAAGATGAACGGTTCGAATCGACCGTTTGGATTTTGAAAACTCGAATATTGAGCCGTAGCATAGAGGCCACTATGCTATCCATAGCACCCCAGCCTAACTCTATATATATATATATATATATATATATATATAATTTTCTCTCTGTTATGAAATGGGGGGTTGAAGGGTTCATTTTGGAAGATACAAAAATTCTCATTCTTTATGGAGACGTTGATGACTGTCGACTTGCTAATTAATTTGTTATTAATTATTAATAATTGAACTCATATTCAACAAAAATAATTGATCCAACTCTAACTATTACATCATTTATTGTGCTAACCGCTAACATTAATTATTTTATTTAATTTTATGGATGCAGATGTTTCTATATTAATGTTGATTATAAATATGCGGGAGAAAATTTAGTTGTAAACAGTCTATGACTTAAAAAAAAGAAGTTAAAGAATCTTGTCTAATTTAGTGATTAAATATTATCTTTCATATGGGAAATTGGAAATTGTAGATTCAAAATATAGTACACATATTAAATTAAGTAAATTATATATTTTGATCCTTATTTGATGCTATAAAGTTGATGAAATTTTATATGTGGCTTGTTTTTTTTATTAAAGTTGTGGGTCAACCCATCTGATTGTTTTTAATATCCACTATTTATTAAGATGGATACACAATTTTTGTTTTCATAAAATTTTACATCATAGAAAAATAATGATTTTTCAAAAATTCTAACAAAATACTATAAGTATAAATTAATTTGGTCACCAAGCACGTTTTAATATGGAGATTACGTTGAATGGTTTGAATTGGTTGTTTTAACTTTAAAAATGAAGATATAAATGCATATTAAAAAGAAATTTGAATATGCACATTCTTCATCCGGCTTTTTACATAACGAATGGTGCTATTTTGAGAGTAGAATTTTGATTATTGAAAGCTGAGATAATTTTTATCTTTTTTTTATACTGAATTCGTCATTTGACTCTCTTTTTTTAATTTTTTTTAACAATGGATACACAACATATATATCTAATTAAGAAAAGAAAGATGAAAAAAAAAATATTGGAACGTCAATATATTGTGTTCATATTTTCTCTTTCTTATAATGAATACTTGGTCACCTAATATATATGCTTACACTCTTTTCAATGGAGTTGGAGAAAAATGAAAAAAAAAATGAACAAGAATAAGAAAGTCAAAGACAACTTAGATTTTTTTTTAATTTAATTTTGGAGAATTTAAAGACCGATATATAGTACTGGATCTATGAACTTTCAGATTATCTCGAAATAAAATATATTAGTGATGTAACAATTGTTCTCCCTAAAATATAATATATTGAAAAGTTAAAATAAAATTTTGTACTAATTCATGACATATAAATTAAATTTTGTATTAAAAAAAGTTTCTTCTATCGATACATAGCATATGAGCCGTAGAAGGAGATTCTGACATCTATCAATATATAGTAACCAAACCCCCCCTGCCCCCCTCTCTCTATATATATATAAAAGTCAAATCCTTATGAAAAATTATCCTATAAATCATTTTTTTTCATAAATTGCTATTGAAAAATTATAAAAATGATATCTATAAATCATTATGAAATGGGGGGGTTTGAAGGGTTCATTTTGGAAGATACAAAAATTCTCATTCTTTATGGAGACGTTGACGACTGTCAGACTTGTTAATTTGTTATTAATTATTAATAATTGAACTTACATTCAACAAAAATAATTGATCCAACTCTATCTTTTACATCATTTATTGTGCTAACCGTTAACATTAATTATTTTAATTTAAATTTATGGATGCAGCTGTTTCTATATTAATGTTGATTATAAATATGCGGGAGAAAATTTAGTTGTAAACAGTCTATAACTTTGAAATAATGTTGAACGATTTTAATATGGAAATAATGTTGAACGATTTGGATCGACTGTTTGAATTTTGAAAATGAAAAAATGAATGCATATTAAATTTTTTTTTTTTAATATCCATATTACAATAGCCCAGCTCAAGATTAACAGTGTTTACTTTTTTTTTTTAAGGTAGAATTGTTTCCTGAATTGAACATATCAATAAATGAATATAGCAAGACACTAGAGGGTAGAGTCTAATGAAGACTTCAATGTATATAGTAGTGGATCTATGAACTTTCAGATTATCTCGAAATAAAATATATTAGTGATGTAACAATTACTCCTAAAATATAACATATTGAAAATTTAAAATAAAATTTAGTGCTAATTCATGACATATAATTTTTTTTTTTTTAAGTTTCTTCCATCGATACATAACATATGAGCGATAGAAGGAGATTCCTACATCTATATTACTTTCTCAAAAGGAATATTACATTTAAACTGTTTGATCAGCATGCAACAAAATTTAACTAGTAATTCTCTTAAAATGATGGTAATATATATTTAATTATCATTTTTTAAAAATTTTAAACATATTATACTTGCATGTAATCCTTCATTTTTTTTAAGGATCGAAACAGTTGGTGTACCGACTTAATCTAATTGGTATATAAAATACATAATATCTAATTATTCTTTAGTGCAAATTGATATCAATATTTTTATAACCAAATTTCTCACTAATGATTTTGTTGTGTCGGAAAATAAGAAGAAAACCTGTGACAAAATTATATTTGTAAACGATAAAATAAATTTTATATTGAAAAGGAAATATGGCTATTTGTAATTCTCGAATAAGTGTTTATTCAATACTTTTAAGTTGGTTTTCTCCGATATCCTTTTGTCATATATATTTATTCAATTGTAAAATGGCTACAATAGAAATTATGTTTTGTTTCACCATACGAAATTGAATGAAAGTCTTAAATATAAAATTATTTCAAAAATATCTCAGTTCATACACATATTGTGATACGTCATAAATATTTTATTTACAATACATTAAAAAAGTGTGTTCTTAGTTTTTCTATCTTCAAAAATTAAAAACCAATGTTTGTTTATAAAAATTATCATCGTGGTATTATTAGTTTTAGAACGATTTAAATAAAGTTAAAGTTTGTCTTGGTACATTCGTTTTAGGATGAATTTTGATAAATCGGTAGTTCAAAAGAGTATTTGTTTCAATTTAATTATATTAATGTTCATTTCTGTTCATACCAAAATTTATTTCAGTTCCGATGAATGTTTGTTTGCTTCAAATAAAATATTCTTTCAGATGTTTTGGATTTCAAGTTAGATTATAAGTATTTGATGGATAATGAATTTTGAAGCTCAAGTCACTTGTAAATTATTGAAAAAATGTTCAAAATGTATGATGATTGTTAATAAACGTTATTGATACGTGCTAGCCTCCGAGGTGGCCAGACGTGACTTTCGGATTGGACTCGAGTATGTGTGAGATATTCGGACTCTAATCTTTGATATCTCGTATGTGTGTAAAAATGTGAACCCCTTTCAGGCCCAGCTTTGAGCCTTATATAGGTCGGGTCCTTGCGTAGCGCACCGACTTAGAAGCTTGATAGTTTTGTTTGGCGAGACAAACCGTACAGTCTGTCACATAGATCACTCCACATGAGTGATCTCGAATTTGGGCCGGACCTTCTCGAGATCTCGAAGGCTTCTTGTTTGTCTTCTGCAGGCTTTATGGCACTTGGACTTTATCGGCCCAAACCTTTTTGTTTGCCTATTCAAGTTTTGGACTTTGTTTGATAGACTGATTCAGAGGCCTTTGTCTTGAGTCCATGGCTCAGGACCCTATCAGTTATAAACTGAAAGAGATGAAGCACGATGAAACATGAAAGACATGAGGCATATCATGTACAATGATTAATCCAAAATTATATATATATCCAAATATAGAGCTAATTTATCATACAACCACTATAATCCAAATAAAATAAAAAAAATCAATAAAATAGTTAGAAATTAAGCACTAAGGTAAAACTATAATAAATTATCTAAGCTTTATATATATTCTCTTCCATATCATGTACAATGATTAATCCAAAATTATAAATATATTCAAATATAAAGCTAATTTAACATACAACCACTATAATTCAGAAACAATAAAAAAAATCAATAAAATAGTAAGAAATTAAGCACAAAGGTAAAACTACAATAAAATAATAAATTATTTAGGCGGTATATATATATTCTCTTCCAATCAGTATCAATCAATTATATTTAACTGGCATGCACAAAACTGAAGCCAATGAGCCAATCAACACTATAAAATATATATATATATATCTTATTATTATTTTCTCTCTGTTATGAAATGGGGGGGGGGGGGGGGGGGGGGGGGGGGTTGAGGGGTTCATTTTGGAAGATACAAAATTCTCATTCTTTATGGAGACGTTGACGACTGTCGACTTGCTAATTAATTTGTTATTAATTATTAATAATTGAACTCATATTCAACAAAAATAATTGATCCAACTCTAACTATTACATCATTTATTGTGCTAACCGCTAAAATTAATTATTTTATGGATGCAGATGTTTCTATATTAATGTTGATTATAAATATGCGGGAGAAAATTTAGTTGTAAACAGTCTATGACTTAAAAAAAAGAAGTTAAAGAATCTTGTCTAATTTAGTGATTAAATATTATCTTTCATATGGGAAATTGGAAATTGTAGATTCAAAATATAGTACACATATTAAATTAAGTAAATTATATATTTTGATCCTTATTTGTTGCTATAAAGTTGATGAAATTTTATACCGATTTTTTTATTTATATCCAAAAATTAAATCAAATTACAAAAACTAACCGAAGTATCGTTGAATTTCGATTTCTACCCAATCCGGTTATCCAATAACCGGATTTGGGATAAATGTCCGGTTATCCAACAACCGAACTCAAGAAATATAACCGGTTATTGGATAACCGGAAAGTTATGTTTTTTTTTTTTTTTTTTTTTTTGAAAACCAGAAATTTCGAATTTTTTTTATTTTTTATATTAAAATATTAGAAATGTTGATTATATTTCTTTAAAAATAGATGAAATACAATATAATTTGATTTATTAGAAAGACTGCAACAAATAACCCGGATTAATATTTTTCAGGCCGGATTTTTCGCGGCTGTAAGAAAAATTAATATATTTCTTTATGTGCTATTGGAAAAAAATAAAAATGCTTAGATTCTGAGTTATTGATTCCGGTTCAAAAGTCACTTCTAGGTAATCTAGAAAATATTGTGATCCATCTAGTAAATTTAATTAATAAAAAGTTGTTTCTATTTTTGAAAAAAATAAAAACTTTAATTTATTTAATAATTGTTTTTCAAAAAGAATTATCAAAATAGAAACAACTTTTTATTAATTAAATTTATTAGACGGATCACAATATTTTCTAGATTACCTAGAAGTGACTTTTGAACCGGAATCAATAACTCAGAATCTAAGCATTTTTATTTTTTTCCAATAGCACATAAAGAAATATATTAATTTTTCTTACAGCCGCGAAAAATCCGGCCTGAAAAATATTAATCCGGGTTATTTGTTGCAGTCTTTCTAATAAATCAAATTATATTGTATTTCATCTATTTTTAAAGAAATATAATCAACATTTCTAATATTTTAATATAAAAAATAAAAAAAATTCGAAATTTCTGGTTTTCAAAAAAAAAAAAAAAAAAAACATAACTTTCCGGTTATCCAATAACCGGTTATATTTCTTGAGTTCGGTTGTTGGATAACCGGACATTTATCCCAAATCCGGTTATTGGATAATCGGATTGGGTAGAAATCGAAATTCAACGATACTTCGGTTAGTTTTTGTAATTTGATTTAATTTTTGGATATAAATAAAAAAATCGGAATTTTATATGTGGCTTGTTTTTTTTTATTAAAGTTGTGGGTCAACCCATCCGATTATTTTTAATATCCACTATTTATTAAGATGGATACAAAATTTTTGTTTTCATAAAATTCTACATCATAGAAAAATAATGATTTAAACAAATTCTAACAAAATACTATAAGTATAAATTAATTTGGTCACCAAGCACGTTTTAATATGGATATTATGTTGAACGGTTTGAATTGGTTGTTTTAACTTTAAAAATGAAGATATGAATGCATATTAAAAAGAAATTTTAATATGCACATTCTTCATCCGGCTTTTTACGTAACGAATGGTTCTATTTTGAGAGTAGAATTTTGATTATTGAAAGCTGAGATAATTTTTATCTTTTTTTATACTGAATTCGTCATTTGACTCTCTTTTTTTTTATTTTTTATTTAACAATGGATACACAACATATATATCTAATTAAGAAAAGAAAGATGAAAAAAAATATATTGAAACGTCAATATATTGTGTTCATATTTTCTCTTTCTTATAATGAATACTTGGTCACCTAATATATATGCTTACACTCTTTTCAATGGAGTTGGAGAAAAATGAAAAATAAAATGAACAAGAATAAGAAAGTCAAAGACAACTTAGATTTTTTTTTTTAATTTAATTTTGGAGAATTTAAAGACCTCATTATATAGTACTGGATCTATGAACTTTCATATTATCTCGAAATAAAATATATTAGTGATGTAACAATTGTTCTCCCTAAAATATAACATATTGAAAAGTTAAAATAAAATTTTGTACTAATTCATGACATATAAATTAAATTTTGTATTAAAAAAAGTTTCTTCTATCGATACATAACATATGAGCGGTAGAAGGAGATTCTGACATCTATCAATATAGTAACCAAACCCCTCCTATATATATATATATATATATATATCAAATCCTTGCTAACTAGCAGAATTCAACATAACTAATAATCGCCGACTTTGCAATTGTCGTTGTTCATAAGAATATTAGTTTGCTAATAAAAAAACTTTTGATAACAAAAAACCAAAGAAAAAAAATATATATTTTGTTTCAAATGTATTAATGTTTTTAATTTTCATCCGTTGGGTTAACAATATTTTACTATTCTTTTAATACGGGTCATATCGGATCTGATCCCTTACATGTTAATAGTGCCGACTCACAAGTGACATGATATTAAAAATCATATCTAAATTGTTTATTCTTATATAACGAGAATTGTGTAAATGTTTTTTTTTTTAATTTTTTTATACTGAGTATGTCTTTATTATCATTCAACATTAAGTTGATTTTCTCCAATACATTATTATCATATATTCATTCAATTGTAAATTAATTACTATAGCAATTATGTTTTGTTCCACCATATGAATTTGAATGCAAGTCTTAAATATATAATTATTTCAAAAATATCTGAGTTCATATACATATTGTGATATGTCATAAATATTTTATTTACAATACATTAAATAAGTGTGTTCTTAGTTTTTCTATCTTCAAAATTAAAAACCAATGTTTGTTTATAAAAATTATCATTGTGATATTATTACTTTTAGAACGATTTAAATAAAGTTAAAGTTTGTTTTGGAACATTCGTTTCAGGATGAAATTTGATAAATCGGTAGTTCAAAAGGGTATGTTCATTTCTGTTCATACCAAAATTATTTCAGTTCCGATGAATGTTTGTTCGCTTCAAATAAAATATTCTCTTAGATGTTTGAATTTCAAGTTAGATTATAAGTATTTGATGGATAATGAATTTTGAAGCTCAAGTTAGTTGTAAATTATTGAAAAAATGTTCAAAATGTACGATGATTGTTAATAAACTTTATAAGCTGAAAGAGATGAGCAATCATTTTACTTTAAATGACTTTTGTTGTGATTATATTACTTGAAAAAAAAAAGTGTTCCTTTTGTTTTCGTAAGGAAAAAAAAAGTAACATTAACTAGTACAGAAAACATGACCATACACAGTTCGAACACGGTTACATGACCGTATTAGCGAACTTCTGTGAAAAGGGAGTACGTTGTACACTGTTACCGAACCGTGTTTATATATTACTAATACACCCAGTTAACATAAATGAACCTTGTCAGGTCTAAAAATAATAAAAAAAAACGCTGATAATAGTGATTTTTACACTGTTGAAGTAACCGTATACACATATTATATACACAATTTTTACAAAACATCTGTGTATTATTTTGGTATGAAAATTCATTCCTTAGTTGGTAACGGATATTATTCTTGAATTGTAAATTAAGTCCGATAAGAAAATAGTGCAACCCCAATCTTCTCAAACCAAAAAAAAAACAGACACTGATGTATGTGTTCCTTTTATCAATATGGGCTACATACAATATATATATAGGCTTTTGCCTAGAAAGCCCATTAATTATATTCAAATAAAGCCCACTAGAAGAGATTTCAATAAGCAAGATCTGTTTTATTCTGCTTTGCAAAAGAAAGCAGACAAGTACCCAGTCTTTTAGGCCCATAATTTCTAAACAATGTAAATTGTTGCTTTTTTAAAATCTGTTGACAGTAAAAATGATACGAGCTGTTGTTGTTAGGTACAGCCGTATAGGGCTTTAGAAGTGTGGTACCCAGTGGTGGACTCAAAATTTTCATCAAGGAGATTAAAAAAAAAATATCGAATTGGATTTAAATAGTTTATCGAATTTAAACTCATTAATTATTAGATACTCGATAAAAAATAATATTTTGACTTATATTTTTCAATACCCTGACTTATAATTTCTGATTCTATAATTTATAATTAATATTATCAATTATAATTCAAAAAAATTATTTTGATTTTAACAATAAATTTAACCCGAATTACAAATCAAATATTCAGAGGAAAATTTTTTTTTCAGGAAGGGGCAAAGTCGATCAGTACTAATAGATCACCACCAAAACTCAAAATCCAGGGGAGACGGCTGTCTCCCCCCCTGTACTACAGTAGATCCGCCCTTGGTGGTACTAGTATTGTTCTTTGGATTCCAGATCAATGCTTCTATATATAGGTTAGTAGTGTTTTATGTTAGTTAGGTTGTCATAAGGATTGGTGTTTGGGATATGTTTGTATTTGTATGGGATACTTTTCAAGAAAAATACAAGACAATAATAATTCATTTCAAAAAATTAAACTTTGAAAAACAATAATCAATTGTTATCAACTAATGACAAAAATGGACTATTCTTTGTTTGTCTTTTCCGAATTAACATATTATTCAACTAATTCAATCAAAAATTGAATTAACTTACTATTCTTACTAATTCAAACCTTCATCAAAACGCACCGTATAGGTCACATGTAACACACCCGGTAATTTTAATAATGTTTCTCATATTATTTTTGGACGTATATAATCAAATGATTATTAATATCAATATATTTACAAAATATTTCTCCTTAGTTTCTTTGTCCTCTCATTTTCTTTACCTCATTTTTTTGTACTTTCACATTATGAAAAAATGAGAAGAAAGGGACAGATTGAATTTGGGGAAAAGTGGGAAATGAGGTGACCAAACATGCATGGGGCCACGTGGCAATAATGACACCTCATTTCATTTTCTTCTTTTTTTAGAAAATGTTCACAATTTTATTTCAAACCTTTATATGTTCTCAATTTATAAAAAAGTCCAAAAATAATATTAGAAAAATTATTAAAATTACAAGGTGTTACATCACAACATTAGACCCATGCCCTTTAGAAAATCATGTCATCGTAAGAGCGCTGGAGATATCATATTAGGCTTAAACTCTTTGCAAATTATAACATCTATAAAATCTAATGTTTTTTTGAGTTACATCTTTGTTGCACAACAGAATAATAAGTCTATATATCACGACATTAGACTTATTTTCTTTACAAATATAATTAGGTCGAGTAGAACTAGGGTGTTCTTAAGCTCACCAAGGTGTTTGGTGAGCTTAACTTCAAAATTTATTAGATTGACTTCAAACAATAAACTCAAAGTGGTGAAAACGATTTAATTCATGAGTGATTAATTTATATGTAAAGTTTTTAGAATTTAGAATTGATTTTGTATAAAATCAAGTGGTCAAAAAATGAATGCACTAAAATTAATTTATAAATCTTTTAATTTTGACCGCTTGACTTTATACTAAACTAATTAGAAAGCTTAAATTTTTTGTACGTAAATTCATCACTTGTGAAGTAGATGGATTTCAACGGCTTGAATTTGTCGTTTAAAACTGATATAATATATTTTGGAGTTAAGCTCACCAATCACTTTGGTGAGCTTAAGAACACTCCTCTAATTAGGTCTAGAAAACCAATATTGAGGGAGGAGAGAGGAAAAAGAAGGGAAGAGAGAGGAAAAAGAAGGGAAGAGAGGAGGGTTAAAATTGATAAGAAAATTAGAGGAAAGATATTTTGTTTGATAATTTTCAAGAGGAGATTATTTTATAAAATTTCCCACTATAAGCTCCTTGAAACATCATTTAAAACTTTTGAATATTCTCGTCTACTCTAGTAATTTAATCATCTAGTTTATCATTTAAAAAAGATATTGCAATTGCTGCCTCAAAAGATCAGAAATAATAATGCTCCTTAAAAGTCTCCAAATATAATCTATGTAGTTTCAATCATATGAGACTTTTGAAAGAAAAACAAACTTAAACTGCATGATTTTAACAACCAACTTAAAGAGGAATCAACATCAATTGACACAATGTATTATGTGTGTGGAATATGGGCAGTTATGAAGATAGCATGTGTGGAGGGAAATAAACCAAGATAGCTTATGAACAGTTGTACTAGGCTACTAGCTAGGGGCACTTTTCCCATTTAGGGCCTGTTCGGATGTAATCCCGAAAATACTGTTCACGTGGGAAAAAAAAAATTCACTCAGACTGAATTTTTTTTTTCCCACTCGAACAGTAAATTTTAGTTCAAACTTTTTCTATTCCCGTTCCTATTCCCATTCCCACTGTGCAGCCGAACAGGGCCTAATTTGTTCTCATCCATGAACAATTTAACATTTAACACAAATCCAAATCAAATCATAGCTTCTGATCCCCACCCTTTTTGCCCTCAATTATAACCCAAAACCACTTTGAATTAAGAATAAAGCTAATATACACTTAAGTGTACCAAGTGTACTGTACACTTAATCTTAGGGCCATTAGATTTTTTTTAAAAGTCGTACTACCACGACTTTTAAAGAAATATGACGGTCATAAAGTTAAGTGTACAATACACTTAAGTGTATATTAGCTTTACTCTTGAATTAAAACCTAATTAATATATCAGCTTAGGACCCCAGAAGCACAAGAAAATAAAAATCACAATTAGACGTCTAAGCAACTTTTTATCTCACAATTAGAATGTGTGGAGGGAAATAAACCAAGATAGCTTATGAACAGTTGTACTAGCTAGGGATATGTTTGTATTTGTATGGGATACTTTTCAAGAAAAATATAAGACAATAATAATTCATTTCAAAAAATTAAACTTTAAAAAACAATAATCAATTGTTATCAACTAATTATAATGACAAAAATGGACTATTCTTTGTTTGTCTTTTCCGAATTAACATATTATTCAACTAATTCAATCAAAAATTGAATTAACTTACAATTCTTACTAATTCAAACATTCATCAAAACGCACCGTATAGGTCACATGTAACACACCCGGTAATTTTAATAATGTTTCTCATATTATTTTTGGACGTATATAATCAAATGATTATTAATATCAATATATTTACAAAATATTTCTCCTTAGTTTCTTTCTCCTCTCATTTTTTTGTACTTTCACATTATGAAAAAATGAGAAGAAAGGGACAGATTGAATTTGGGGAAAAGTGGGAAATGAGGTGACCAAACATGCATGGGGCCACGTGGCAATAATGACACCTCATTTCATTTTCTTCTTTTATTAGAAAATGTTCACAATTTTATTTCAAACCTTTATATGTTCTCAATTTATAAATAAGTTCAAAAAAAATATTAGAAAAATTATTAAAATTACAAGGTGTTACATCACAACATTAGACCCATGCCCTTTAGAAAATCATGTCATCGTAAGAGCGCTGGAGATATCATATTAAGCTTAAACTCTTTGCAAATTATAACATCTATACAATCTAATGTTTTTTTGAGTTATAACATCGTAAGAGCGCTGGATATATCATTTTTTTTAGTTATAACATCGTAAGAGCGCTGGAGATGTCAACGGCTTAGATTTATCGTTTGAAACTGATATAATATATTTTGAAGTTAAGCTCACCAATCACTTTGGTGAGCTTAAGAACACTCTAGTTTTACTCTAATTAGGTCTAGAAAACCAATACTGAGGGAGGAGAGAGGAGAAAGAAGGGAAGAGAGGAGGGGGAGGAGAGTGAGGGTTAAAATTGAGGCCTACAAGAATATTTTGATAAGAAAATTAGAGGAGAGATATTTGAGTTAGGATGGGGTGCTATGGATAGCATAGTGGTCTCTATGCTACGGCTCAATATTCGAGTTTTCAAGATCCAAACGGTCGATCCGAACCGTTCATCTTATTCTCCATGTTAATATCTGTTTGGAGACCAAATTTTATATTTTTCTGAATTTTTTTACTATTTATTAAGTATTTTACAAAATTGTTGATCCAACGGTGGCTGCACAAAACAGTAAAACCGTTGGATTAGTGATTTTCAAAGTGGCTTAATAAATAGTAAAAAAATTCAGAAAATTATAAAATTTGGTCTCCAAGCAGATATTAATATGGAGAATAAGATGAACGGTTCAGATCGACCGTTTATATTTTGAAAACTCGAATATTGAGCCGTAGCATAGAGGCCACTATGCTATTCATAGCACCCCAGCCTAACTCGAGATATTTTGTTTGATAATTTTCAAGAGGAGATTATTTTATAAAATTTCCCACTATAAGCTCCTTGAAACATCATTTAAAACTTCTGAATATTCTCGTCTACTCTAGTAATTTGATCATCTAGTTTATCATTTTAAAAAGATATTGCAATTGCTGCCTCAAAAGATCAGAAATAACAGAGGCTCAAAATAGCAAGGTGGTAATCGATATCCAAAAATTTCAGAAAAAAATTCATAATAATGCCCCTTAAAAGTCTCCAAATATAATCTATGTAGTTTCAATCATATGAGGCTTTTGAAAGAGAAACAAACTTAAACTGCATGATTTTAACAACCAACTTAAAGAGGAATCAACATCAATTGACACAATGTATTATGTGTGTGGAATATGGGCAGTTATGAAGATAGAATGTGTGGAGGGAAATAAACCAAGATAACTTATGAACAGTTGTACTAGCTAGGCCTAGGGGCACTTTTCCCATTTAATTTGTTCTCATCCATGAACAGTTTAACATTTAACACAAATCCAAATCAAATCATAGCTTCTGATCCTCACCCTTTTTGCCCTCAATTATAACCCAAAACCACTTTGAATTAAGAATAAAGCTAATATACACTTAAGTGTACCAAGTGTACCGTACACTTAACCTTAGGGTCATCAGATTTCTTTAAAAGTCGTGCTACCACGACTTTTAAAGAAATCTGACGGTCATAAAGTTAAGTATACGGTACACTTAAGTGTATATTAGCTTTACTCTTGAATTAAAACCTAATTAATATATCAGCTTAGGACTCCAGAAGCACAAGAAAATAAAAATCACAATTAGACGTCTAAGCAACTTTTTATCTCACAATTAGGGCCTGTTCGGCCGACAAATGGGAATGGGCACGGGCACGGGAATTGAACTGAAAAACACTGTTCCCGTGGGAAAAAAAAATTCAGTTGAACTGAATTTTTTTTTTCCCACGTGAACAGTGATTCGGCCGAACAGGCCCTTAGAATGTGTGGAGGGAAATAAATCAAGATAGCTTATGAACAGTTGTACTAGCTAGGGGCATTTTTCCCATTTAATTTGTTATCATCCATTAACAATTTTTGTTGTTGTTGTTGTTGTTGTTCTTACATGGCCCGTAGGCCTCCATTAACAATTTAACATTTAACACAAATCCAAATCAAATTATAGCTTGTGAGCCCACCCTTTTTCCCTCAATCATAACCCAAAACCACTTTGAATTAAAACCTAATTAATTTATCACATTAGACGTCTACGGAACTTTTTATCACATTTCATAACGAAGGTTGAATACTAAACAATTGTCAGCATCTATAATTTGAGATTTATGAAAAAATGACTGAGGAATTGAAAAATAATATTATATTTAGAGAGCATTTTAAGGACTGGCAATTGCCAGTATCGAATGAATTTTTTAGACACTGATAATTATTGGCATCCAATAATTATTTCAAAAAATATATATATATTTTTTGGTGCTTTTGTGTTGCTTAATTTCTTTGCATAATTGCTCCATGAGGAAACAAGCTGTGCCCCAAATTTTAAAAAAATTATAATATTGGTAAAAAAAATTAAATCATTTTTAGTATATTTAGATAATACTTCTTGTATTGCACAAAGAAAAAGTAATTTAAAATACTTAATTTCAAGAGAAATATTCTGATACCCCGAGCCATCATACCCGAGCGTGTCTCCCAAGTAGTTTAATAGAAAAACCTTCAAATATTGTCTAACTTCTATTTCCAGCACTAATATCCAAACATTTAAAGTTATGTTTATAACATTTTAAAATGTCATTCGCAAGCATATAAACCTCTGTCTGAAAGAATTTTTATATACTTTTAACTCTCAACTACTTTTGTCTTCAAGCCAAAAAAGGAAAGATTCTTTTTACCCACTCTTTTTTATTTTTTCTCTGATCGTTATAATTTATTTTTTCGATGATCCGTGATGAATTTTACGAATCTAAAAATACGAACGTTTGTTATTCGATTTCATCCTTCAAATAAGATCCATGAAAAAATACTTTTGAGTAATTTTCAAAGTCATTTGTTTTTTTAAAGTAAAACTCATGAGTACTTTAAATTTTCAAGTTTTTAAAACTTAGTCTACAACCATTAAAATTTTCAAGGCTTTGTATATGAGGTTTATATGCTTTGTAAATGCAGTGTTATTGTTAAGGTTTATATGCTTTGAAGTATTATTGTTGAGGTTTAAATTCTTTGTACATGAGGTTTATATGTTTTATTATAGAGATTTAAAGTGTTATTAATGAGGTTTATATGCTTGTAAACAGAGGTTTAAATTATTTTGAAGCAAAATAAAAAAAAACTAAAAGTCACATAAATTTAAAGTGGTAAAAAAAATTACGACATAAATATGACTCGAAAGTTATTATTCATAGATCTCATTTGAAAGAGAAAATCGGGTAAAAAATGTTAATATTTTTAGATTCACAAAATTCACCACGGATCGTCGAGAAAATAGATGAGAATGATCAAAGAAAAAAAAATGGATGAAAGAAATCTTTCCGTTTTTGACTTAAAAACAAAAGTAGTTAGGAGTTAAAACTATACAGGTTTAGAATTTTAATGCTTGCAAATAGAGGTTTAAATGATTGCGACTAACATTGTAAAATGTTATAAACAAAACTTTAAATGTTTGGATATTAGTGCTGAAAATGAAAGTTAAACATTGAAATTTTTTTTTATTAAACTACTTAAGAGATGCGCTCGGAGATTTTGTTTGAGATACAATTATCAGGCTCATAATTTTAAACACCTTAATATAAATATCTTTTTTCATAAAGCATCTTAAAGCACTCAAGTAATTAACTATTTTTGTAGTTGTCAAACACTTGTAATTCGGTCACTCTAAAGCTCTCAAATTAATTTGGTAAATTTTTTGTTTTATCAAAAAATTTCCAAACAGTAACAAAAAGGCCTCGTGTTGCTTATCTCCTTATCCTATTCCAACTTTCCAGCCACAAACCAAACTCTCCCGCCACCACACAAACCTCTTTCCTCCTTTACCAGAAAACAAAATTAACCCCAAAAAAAAAAGAAGAAGAGAGAAGGTGAAACAAAAATGCTACACTCTCTAGTGGCGCCGCACACAATTTCACTGGTGCAACCGACATTTACAAAAGGAGGAAGATACAACAGGCGCTTACAGTTTCGGACAGTACCCTCTGCCGGCTTATCGGATTTTATTGGAGGAGATCTGTTATGGCCCGATTTGGGCCGGTGGCTAGATGACGTGGAAAACCATAAGGCATTGGCTGTGTACTCACCACACGAAGGTGGGTACGAAGGCCGGTACCTAACCCGGCTCCGGTACCAGGGGTATGTGTTTTTAGATTTGTCGGCTCGTGGTTTGGGAGATCCTGAGACTACCTTGACAAAGATCCATCCTGTTTGCCCTGTAAGCCTATCACAAATTTATCCTCACAATTTTTTATAAATAATTATAGTACTAGGATTAAATTATTTTATGTGTAATACAGAGAGATTCAGAATTGTTACTTAATTTTAGTCAAATGTCAAATGTAATATCAGTAACAATTTCTGAATCTCTCTATGTATAATACACACAAAAATAAATTCTATAGTTTAATTTTGTTGATTGCATGAATGCAGCCTCACCTGGGAAGGCAGCCAATAGCAAGATGGTATTTTCCACCAGAAGTCGATTATCGGCTCAATTTGCTGCCTCCCGAGGCCAAAGGCCTTGTTGTATGGATCATTGAAGCCAAGGTATTCGAGCAATATATCTGTGATTAAACCAAGAGTATACATGTATAATCCCAAATAAACTTACATTTTCTTGTTTTATACTGAAAGGTTCTTTCGAAGGCCGAGTTGCAATTTCTGGCATTGCTTCCCAGCCTTCGGCCCAAAGTTCGAGTAATTGCTGAATGTGGCAACTGGTAATGTAAAATAACTACTTACTGCAATGCCCCTTGCTTTTACAAATTACTGACTTAAAAAAAAAAAAGAAAAAAAGAAGAAGAATAAGTAGAAAGAAGTAGAGAGAAGAAATTGAAAACTTCAAAGTGTGATTGATGTTTATTTTTTATGTACAAATTTAAAACCTAGCCTATATGCTCCAATACGTACCAGTGCATGACATTATGAGAAACTGAGAACTTAACATGGTATTATTTTGTCCATTTCATGTTTCAAACCTAGGGAAGTTATTTGGCCACAGAGATTAAGTTTCACTTAAAAAATTTCATTTTTCTAACCATATATAACCTTTTACCAGTACGCCTTCTTTTACTATATTAAACCTTTTCAGATACATTACGCATGCTTCCTTGTTCCTGTTAAATGTGTTAGAAATGGAAATAGCTTTCTGATTTGCGCGATCTCGTGCAAATACACAACAACAGTAATGATTTCCGAAATAAAAATATGAAAGCAATTAAGTTAACGACGACCTTGTTAAGATTCCTACTGTAAAATATACTGGCAGTTATTAGATAATTTTATTTGTACAGGAGGAAGTTCGTCTGGAAACCACTTAAAGAAATTGCGGGTCTTACAAAGGAGCAAGAATTGCGAGCGAGTACAACACAACAGACATGAGGGGATCAAAACATATGTAATTTGAGGTTGGTACTAGGTGATACATTGATTGTAATCTATGTAATTTCAATCATATGAAGCTTTTGAAGGAGAAACAAACTTAAAATGCATGATTTTAACAACCAACTTAAGCTTGCTTGAGCAATTGCTTTTGAGGCATGGAGAGTTGTACATAGAAAGTTTATATGTAAAAGTTTTGTACATCCAGTGAGTTTTTATCTTTGAATCTTGAACTAGGTGATCTTTTGCAAATTTGTTTTGTTTGTTTTACTTTACATTTTTACCCCCCTGTGCAGAACCTTCAAAAAAGTTCTGTACATCCAAAATTAGAGAGTTCCATAGGCAAATTACAAAAACTTTACTGTTACAAGGCATCCCTCACATCAACCACTATTACAATCTATAAAAAACAAATCACACAATACAAATATAGAGTGAGTTGACACCTTTATTAAATGTTTTTTAAAATAAAGATGAACACTTCACATAATGACATCATTTAGTAGAGGCACACAAACTGTTACAGCAAATAAGCCTTAATTTTTTTTTTTCAATTACACCTCAAATTATTTTGTTTTCAATTAAATGTCCTCAATGTTGAAGTAGTAAGTTGATTCAAAGCTAAATCAGGCTCTCTTTAATCCTCAACAGTTCACCTAAACACCTGTCTTAACAATAGAATAAAAAAGCATGGTCATACTGTACAGCTCAGTACCGACCACACAAAATAATAATAAAATATGATATCGACATCAATAGGAAAATTTACTTGAGGGCACTGGTAAACTGAAGGTTTATATTTATCAACTGGCACAGTTTTGTTCCTCGGGTCGCTGTCAAGTACTCTCCAGAGCTGCCTCCATATATCAAGGTTCTTTTCAAAGGAAGTACAACAAACTTATCATTCTCCCCCAATCTACATAACAATGAATGTTTAAAGATACTTATTAGTTTTGGTCTAGTACCAGTTTATCACTGATATATTTTCCGGTAATGACCCAGAATAGTACCACATTAGAAAGGATTAAATAAATTTCTGGAGAAGCTGCAAAAAAACAACCAACTATTATGATCAATAGAAATTTAGAATCTGACCTTGCATTCAATGGTGGTCTACACAACATCAAAATTGCTTCTTTAGTAAGAGTCAACAAAAATCTAAAGCAAGAATTTAAAATTTTACCAATACATACTTAACATATCGTTACAGTACCAGCAACCCTGGTTTCCCCAAAATGACAATAATGTTCAACTAAACCCTAAATTGAGCCCATTTTTCTCATATTTATCCTGAAATAGATAGAAAATCAGCATACCTTTGAGGAACTTTTAGATTGCTTGAATGCAAAGCAGCATACCATCATCACTTCAACAAAATAAATGAGAAGCATAGAAAGCAGTTAACTAACCATAGAACCTAAATGGATTGCTGAAAAAGGATAGGATAGGGGTGCATAGACATAATCTTTTCGATCAGGTGATTTTCTTCTTATCTAAAAAAAATAGTAATTTTTTTTTTTTATACAAAAATGTACAATATGGTCTCTAAGTACGTTTTCATATGAAATTAAGATATGAATCCATAGCACGAACCTATGTGCGCATTGCAAAGTACTATTGCCTCACTCAATGAGATGCATCTGGCATTCATCCACTACTACTGTAGAAGAGAAAAAAAAGGAAAAGGATACCATTAGAAAACTAATTCAAGTTTGATTTAGTAAAATGATGCTAAGATGATATGGTTTTTGTTGCTTAAACAAACTTTGATATATTTAGAAGGAATTGCTTGCTCTTAATTTTTGCATAACAGTATAATGCTCCCATTTTTTTTATATATATATACTAATTTTGGCATTTCAACTTTTATGATCAGTATAGCAGTATAATGTTCCCAATTTTTTTTTAATTTTGGCATTTCAACAGTTGTGATAATACAATACCATGACTTGACATGTGTATTTCTTAGCTATTACAGACTTTTGTGAAGCAACATTCTATAGGTTTTAGAGTTGAGTTCACAAAGGGGCTTGGTGAACTTAAGAACACCCTAGTTCTACTCAGAATATAAAGATAGATGTGTGTGGAATATAGGCCCAACAGGTTTCACACACATTCAACCAGTATGCCTGAAAACACCAAGCAAACAAGCCCAAAATTCAGTACAGGAAATGAAAAATAGAACTAAAATTCAAACCTCTTTAATAATACTAAAATGCCTTCTTCATGGTAGTATCTTGATGTTTTCTTTAATTTTTTTGCCTTTTGTTCTTTCCTGCACTTGGAATCTTGGATTCATGATATAATATAGTTTACTGTTCAATAAAAGGTATGGTGTATGTTAAAAAATTACAAGAATCCTTATTGTTCAGTTCAGGGGCATATTTGCCCTTTAAGCTTACTAAAATCATAATTAATTCATTTCTTTGAATCTCTTCCTAAAATTGATACAGCATGTAAAGTATACTCGAGTATTTTTCTAGATTTTGACCAGAATTGTAAAATGCAATTTTAATTCAAATAAAGGTTCACATGATCATAGATATTTACCTTCAAACCAATTTTTAATCATTTACCTGACAAATTATTTACTGCTCTCTCTCTCTCTCTCTCTCTCTCTCTATTATGGAGACAACCAATTATCACACCTACAACAAACAAACAAGTCCCACTTCATTAATCAACATAAATACTACATACTGACAAATAAGCAAGATCTGCCATTATTCTGCTTTGGAAAAGAAAGCAGACAAGTATGGAGTACCCACTCTTTTACGAACATAATTTCCAAACAATGTTAATTTGTTGTTTTTAGTATCTGTTGACAGTAAAAATGATTCTTTAGGAGTATGGTACCAGTATTGTTCTTTGGTTCTGCGACGCATTAGAGGTGTCTTTTTATGACCATTGTTAATTGGGATATTACTGTTACAGGCAGAAGGTTATGGTTTTGTTGGTTATAGTTGATCGAGAGTGTTTCCAGTACTGACTGGTTGATTCTGGACCCCTTCTTCTCATTTTCAATATATAGGTTAGTAGTGTTTTATGTTAGTTAGGTTGTCATGAGGATTGGTGTTTGGAATATGTTTGTATTTGTTAATAGAAACAGATACGCCATATGGGATACTCTGTCAAAAATAAAATAATAATGATGAATAAATTCCAAAAAAAATATATAATTAAGAAATGAAAATCAACTGCTATCAAATAATTATAAAGAATCAAATCACCAGCCTTTTCTGAAGAAACTAGTTACCATGTTTTATGAACTCAATAGTATGCCAAGCTGGTCAGGTAAATTACTGGTACATAAAAACTGGTAAAGGAATGAACGAGCAAATAAAGAGTTACTCATATAACATGGTAATACATTAATAAGCACTTACATTAGAATATTTTCAATAATAAATTTCAGTCCATCCCCAATTTTCTTCTGGTTTGACCTCCAATGGATGAGGAATAAAAAAACAATAAAGACCAACAATTGACCAACATGTGCCCGATATAATATATAGCAGCATAACCAGTATAACCAGATATAATATATAGCAACAACAATTGACCAATACAGAGATCAACAAAACATCCTTTCTTACTTGGCTAACTATACAACATCAAGTACACACAATACAAATGTTTGACAGTGTCAGAATCAAATGCCACTAATCTTATATTGAATATTATAACCGCTCTCTCCATATATAAAGCGGATAGAATCAACATAAGATGCAGCAACTAAGGAATTATTCACGTACTAATAACTCGACAATAACAAATTGATTCAACAAACACATTAAAATGAATTACTAATACCAATCAAAACCATAACATTTCGTGATTAAACAGCTGATGCGGCAAACCCATTCTCTTCTTTCACCACCTTCTCCTTTGCATCCCCTTTCTTCTGATTCTCCTTCTCATACTCCTCGAATTCCTTCAACCAAACATCCGCAAAGTCGCAATCTTTGTACCTCTCAAACCACGGTCCACCTGATGTGTAGTGAATTGCACACGGCTGGGTACTCGGATCCTTCGGGTCAACCGCATTATGCCCCACCAAGAAATTCCACACAAATGGCACCTCCCCAATCTCATCATCCTCCAACCATGAGAACCTATGCAAAAAAGCACCAGTCTGGCTACTAACCGTCTCCGGATTGAGCACCTTATTCTTCGGATGAGCACAATTGTACAACACCATTGACGACCAGTTCTTGCGCGGGTATACTGTCTGCACTGCACCATCCATTTTTGTTGTCTCCTTGGGCGTGTAATCATGCTTCACACACATGACAGCGTACCGGTCGTCGGTAAGAGAAACAAGGTTTTGGATGTCAGAGAGGTAAAGGAAATCGCAATCGACGAACATTGCCCAGCCAGTGAAGCCAGCAAGGTGAGCGGTGAGGAAGCGAGTGAAGGAGAACTCCGTCGACTCAGTGGGACCGCGGTCGCGCCAGTAAAGCCCGGCAGAGCGGAGGTCGGACTGGCGGAGCGGATGGATCTCAAGCGGGATTGAAGAATGCTTTAGGAGGGAATGGCAACACACCTCATAGGCCGCGTCCTCACGCGGGTCGTACCCGATATAGATCCGAAATGGCTGGGGCTCCGGCGCCATAGAGGGTTTGGATCTGAGAAATGAAATCGGAGGGGAAAGAGGGAGAGAGAAGGGGGGGGGGGGATTAACGAATTGTTTTAATGAATGCAGACGAGAGATTTGAGAGAGTGACTCAAGAATCTGTGTGTGTATGTTTTGGCGCCTCGGTGTATTTATTTGCTAAATGTAGTAAGCAAAGAAGGGAGAGGTGATAAGGAATTCCTTACCTACGGGTTTTTCTCAAAAAAAAAAAGAAAAAAAGATAAGGAATTCCTATCACCTAAAGTAACTCAAATTTTATGTTTAAATATAGACCGTCAGATCTGTTTCAGCACGAATATTGAAGGATCCGGATTCTGATCACACGATCTGAATCTAAACTCAAAATTTGAGTTACTTCAGAGTATATCCAGACTGTGTGATAGGTGATGCACCGACGGGAACGAACGCGGGGTGGATTGTTTGGATAGATCTTGGTGTATGAACAGAGAGCGAGATTTGAAACTGTCTAGAAATGGGACCGGGGTGTCAGAGACAGTGATGAGAATAAGCATGGAGCATGAACAGGTTTGCTCTCGATTTGATTCGGCGGACTCTGTTGTCTATGGGTACACGCGGGAATATAGTACTGGTTTGGGACTACAGGAGACAGCTTTCTGGAAAGAGATGGTGATCTAAGTCCGGATTCTATGGGATAACAGGTAACACAAATTTTGAGTTGAATCTCAACCGTCAGAATTTTAATCGGTACTAATTCAGTCTGGATCGACGAATTGATTTAATGCTTTTATCAAATTCGGTTCCAAATTTCGGAAAAAAGCTTTACCCATTTTTGTTATGGAAAAATGCCATTAGAATTGCTGCTTGGTACTGCAAAAAATTTAACAGTGATTTTTTTTAAAATATTAATATTTATATTTATGAAGTAAATAATTGTCTCCTTGATTAAATTTCTGAAACATCACCGTACTATAAATATCTATGAGAAATCACTCAAACTAAATAGAGGACTATATATGTTTCTAAAATTATTATTATTATCATAACTATCTTGGGGAGCGCAAAATTTGATATTTTTTTACCTATGATGTTGGATGACGTCTGAAAGTATTAATATCAAATATTGCAAATATTTATACATATGCACTGAAGTATTTATATATATATATATATTGTACAAAGCTGAATATTCAGGCATTCTATCATGAGGAGGGATCAAGTTACAACACTTGAAAGTTACAACAAAGTTACAACATCATTTTTTTTCATTTTCAAAGTCCAAATCGTCGATCCAAACCGTTAGATATTCAATCTATATTAAAATGTGCTTACAGACCAAATTTTACATTTTTTGAAATTTTTTTGCTATTTATTAAGATGGGTACAAAATTGCTGTTTTTAATGGTGCAGAATTTTAATAAAAACAGCGATTTTGTACCCATCTTAATAAATAGCAAAAAAATTTCAAAAAATGTAAAATTTGGTCTGCAAGCACATTTTAATATAGATTGAATATCTAACGGTTTGGATCGACGATTTGGACTTTGAAAATGAAAAAAAATGATGTTGTAACTTTGTTGTAACTTTCAAGTGTTGTAACTTGATCCCTCCTCTTCTATCATATCAAGTTACATATCAAGTATTAATATCTTATTTTACAAGTATTTATATTTTATACCTATGCACTGAAGCATTTATTCCTACGAGGGTAAGTATTTTTGTTAGATAAATGTTGATGCGGGGATGATTGGATAAGGTTGATACAGAGATACCGGATCTCCACTACTTTGTTAGAGAAAGGTTGATGCGAGAACTATTAGGAGACTAGAAAAGAAATTATCATAACAAGTTACACATCAAAGTATTAAGAGAAAATTTCCGGTGTACCATGTAAAATTTTGAAATAGCCAATTTACCCATCAAAAAGTCATAATATCCAATATTCCCATACAAATTTAACATTATTTCTTTTATCCCCATTTAATTATTTTGAAAACTAAATTGACCATTATACCCTCTAATTTTAAATGGAGGTGTCCATTATTATCCTCTTCCTCCCTCCCTACCTTCCTCTCTATACTTCATGCTCCTGTTAGATCAGCAATTACCTTTCAAACCTTTTGTTGAGCCTCTTCATGTTGATAAACATTTTGCGTTACCCAAACACAGTAGCCACCTACTCTCAATATTCGATTCACCTCCAAAAGCAAAATTATGTCTTGAAAACAGTTCAAAAAATTAACTCTTCACAACAATATATTATGAAAAGTTGATGACAAAAATTTGATTATTGGAGCGGTCAATTGACCCTCAATTTTTTGCTAGTATGATATCAAGTTGACTTCTTCATCGTTATTCATTGAAGTGATTAATTGACTCTCATTTTTTAGTATCTATACATTTGTGTATACTAAGTTTTTTGTTTAGTAAAATATGATTATTGGAGTAAACCTGATTCCTGAAGATATTATTCTTTATTAAACTATGATGCACTATTCTAAACATCAGTGAACTAGAACGTTACCGTTATCATTTACTCTGTTCCTGACATTTTTGGCTTCTACACAAGAGCTGTACTTGATGTTGTATGTGATGTTGCGAGTTTTGGGACTTATGATAAGCATAGTTCTAGTAACAGCTAGGATTAGTTAGTCATAACTAACTTCGGTTAGTAGAGTTAGTTAATGTAATCTCTGTAACAAACATTCTGTTTATTAGATAGCTACTGTGATTAGACTCTTTAAATAGAGCTCTGTATTCTGAAAGATTTGAGATTGATTGAATAAAAGAATTCATTTCTCCTTTCTTGATTAATTCGTTTCATGGTATCAGAGCTCTATGGAGCTCGATCCAAACTCTTCTTCTTCCCAAAATCCCCTCCCATCTCTCCCCTCCTCTATTAGTTCTTCTTTTCCTCCAGTGGTGATGCTCAATCATCCCATTTCTATGAAACTTGATCGAACGAATTACCTCTCGTGGCAGTCTCAGATCATACCGATTCTTCATGGATATGGTCTCTACCAGTTCCTCACCGAGCAGCCTCCTGCCTTGACGATTATCACTACCGAAGGTGTTTCTCAAATCAATCCTGACTACTCACCATGGTATCGCCAAGACCAGATCTTGCTCGGTTGGCTCCGTTCGTCTCTGACAGGACCCATCCTAGGTCAGGTTGTCTCAGGCAAGACCTCTTTGCAGCTGTGGTCGACTCTTCAGCGATCTTTCTCCGCTACCTCTAAGGCCCGTCTCTCTGAGCTCCGCCGTCGTGCTATGATTCGTGTGTTCTGTGCCGTGATCATTTGTGTGCCGTGACAATTATTTGAAATTTTGGCACGGCACAACATGTCATGTAAAAAATCTAGTCACGGCACGGCACGGCACGTAGTCACGCAAGTCACATGTAATTAGGACCATTAGATATTGATTAAATGGTAAATCTTGAATAAAATTAAATGGTCAAGCGAGGCATGTTTGGGCACGGCGTGACTCGCGTGCCGTGATCACCCCTTGATATTTTAGTCACGGTACAGCATGGTACGTGAAAAATTAACTTGGTTACGACACGACACAGCACGAGACCAAAGTCACGGCATAGCACGATATGACATATTTTTTCCACTCTACTCTCCAGACTTCTGTGAGTTCTGTCCTTCAATTATGAGATCAAGATAAAATAAAAAATAAAATCCAATTACTGTTTAGATTTATTGTTGATGATTGTCGATTTGGTTGTTGCACTATATTGCACGTGATTATTTTTTCTGAAAAGAGTAGGCCAACACCTGTGGACCAACCTATGATCTGTACTGGTATATATGACACCATTTCAGAAATTACCTTTCAACTCATAAGAGAATGATATCTGAATTTGTTTCCAGAAATTATAATAAATGGTAGTATCAACAATAGCTATTTGATCGTCACATCGACACAAGGAATCTCATTAAGGGGACCAACGAGTCAACGACCAAGGACAAAAGCAAGAATCACAAAAGATAATTAAACATCCAATTATTGTTTAGATTTATTGGTGATAAGTGATAAGTGATAACTGTCGATTTGTTTGTTGTACTGCCACTAATTTTTTTTTAAAAAGAGCAGTAGACCAAAACCTGTGGACCAACCTATGATTTGTACATGTATGGAACCATTCGTTTTGACAAAGATGTATGGAACCAATCTTCAAATTAACCTTTCAATTGCCTTCTTCCAATTCCGGACCTCACCAGAGAGCAGCTCTTAAAATTTGCTGTTTTTTTTTTCCCCTTTAAGATGTATGGTATTATTTTTTGGAACTTTTTTAGTATTTATTAAGATGTGTACAAAATTATTGTTTTTAGATAATTATGGACCATTGAAAAACAACGATTTTTAAATTTTCTAGAAAATATAAAATTTGGTCTCCAAGTACATTTTAATATGGAAATCATATTAAATGATTCAGATCGACTATTTAAATTTTAAAATCACAAAATAACTTATAAAATATGATGTCAACATGTGTCACCATAAAATGAAATCTCTTCCTCTTATATTATATTGCATGCAACATGAGTTGAAAGACATTTTTATAATTTTTTGAATAGAGCAGTAGACCAATTCAAAACCTGTGGACCAACCTATGATTTGTACATGGATGGCAGCATTCGAGAAATCCAACTTCGGATCTCACCAGATCCAACTCTTAAATTTTTTTTTTTTTCCTTTGTTTGTTAAAGAGAATGATATCTGAACGACATTGGATTACTTGAGTGAAGCTATAGTATGCATATCATGGATTGATCTGTACTATGTTGGCTTTTGGGAGTCTTCGGCTTATCTGTTTGACTAGATTTGTAAAACATATATAATTGCATTTTACAGTTTTCTCTTGAGTATCTGTGCAAGTTCATGACAAGTGAAGGACTAGTAATTACACATCAATGATGAATTAATGCACTGTAATACAACATCATAGATATGGTCATGAAGGCACAAGACACTGGATAGCTAAAGCATTAACTCAAGATTAAGGATAACGTATATATAAGATTGGTAAAATAAGCTTGAGATTGACCTAAGTGAGACCTACAATTGTCACGGTCCAGTGACCGTGATAACGGAACAAATAAATCATGTACAAATCCCGTGACGCTTAAAATAGTTTTAGCGTCACCGAACGCTAACTCTTCCAGAGAATTTCCGTGGTGGGAACCATTGTCACGGTCATCTACCGTGATCAACAGTGACCACCGTTACACTCCAAACCACTCCGATTGACCTATCGTTGTGACGGTCCCCTGTACCGTTACAACGGTCAGCACCACTTACTTTATTTTTATCAGCTCTCTATAAATAGAAGCTATACCAAGGTTTGGAGTGTCACTCTAGCCTCCTCCAACTTCAATATTTCGTATTTACAGATCTAGAGAAAGCCGTTGTTGCTTGTGCACTACAACTTCAATATACACAATCAATCTCAAGCTTATTCAATCAATCAACCAACTCCTAGAGTGATCCTGTGTGAACAAATCATTTACTACTTCGAGCTTTGTGCTCACCTTGCAGTCCTTAAAGTCCTTGCGACTCGGATTGTGTTGTTAGGGCCGTGTGACTTCCCAGAAGAATTGTAAGGGCTCACCGGTTCCACTTTGTACTCCTTTCTCATTGGATAAAGAAAGGCGTGTCATATAAAAGGTCGCGAGCTCCGGAGACGTAGGTGTTAGTGCCGAACTCCGTAAACAATTCTCGTGTCAAGTGTCTCTAAACTCTAATATTTACTTTACTTACTTTACATTTAATTTAGAACAAAGTTATTCTAGTTTCTGCCAAGAATAACTTATAGCACGTTAGAATATTATTACTTGGACCAAAAATATAAAAATGCCTATTCACCCTCCCTCTAAGTGCCTTTGGGACCAACATACTATAGATCAATATCTTCATTTTTAAAGTTTAAATAGCCGATTTTAACTGTTAAAAATGATCTCTAAAACGTACCTGCAATTTTTTTTAATCTTTTAGAATATTTTTACTATTTTTTATATACATAGGTAGAAAATCATTCTCATGTGGAGATCATGTTGATCCATATATAGTATGAACCAATATACGTTATGCATAGTACCATAGCCTCACTCTTATTACTTAACATATGTGTGTTTTTCAAAGAGGAGAGAGTTTTGATGCCACATCCCAAAGAGATCTTAGCGCCTAATTGTGCTGTCCCAATATTGATATAAAATATTTGTGGGGGTTCTGAGATATCTCAACTTTTGCGTGACCGACGTGTCCGGTGTCTATTCGGGGTTGGGATTTTCCATAAAGTCACGCAAAGTTTGAGATATCTCAGAGGATACGAAACCTCAAAATCCGCTCTCGGGTCTTATTGAGTCTGCCTCTGCGCACATACTGCCCTCTGATGTTAATGACCCCCAGATCAGATTCTGGAGAAGGAGAAGACCAGTTCAGGCAGTGCAGTTGCTCCTATCACAGAGATGGAGGATTTCCGAGAGAATATGCTGGGTATCATAAGGAATCTCATTAAGGGGACCAAGGACAAAAGCAAGGATCTCAAAATATAAATTAGAAATCCAATTATTGTTTAGATTTATTGGTGATAACTGTCGATTTGTTTATTGTACTGGCACTATTTTTTTTTCTAAGATTTAAAAGAGCAGTAGACCAAAACATGTGGACCAAATTAACCTTTCAATTTCCATTCTTCCAACTTCAGACCTCACCAGAGGGCAACTCTTAAAATTTGCTGGTTTTTTTTTTCCTTTCAGATGTATGGTATTATTTTTTGGAACTTTTTTAGTATTTATTAAGATGTGTATAAAATTATTGTTTTCAGATAATTCTGAATCATTGAAAAACATCAATTCTTAAAAATTCTAAATAAATAGTAAAATTTTTTCAGAAAATGTAAAATTTGGTCTCCAAGCATATTTTAATATAAAAATCATGTTGAACGGTTCGAATCGACTATTTGAATTTTGAAATCACAAAAATAATTCGATCATAAATATATGATGTCAAGATGTGTCACCATAAAATGATATCCCTCTTATATTATATTGCTTGCAAGATGAGTTTAAAGACATTTTTATAAATTTTTGGGTAAAAATCAGCATTACTAAATGCAGTCACATATATCAGAGCAGGCAACTTGTTTTCATAGTCAACCATTTCATATCTGAACGGCATTGGATTGCGTATAAGATGAGGTCAAACATAATATTACTAAATTGTAGTTTCGGGCATTAGACTTCCACTCTATGAAAGGAATCTCATTAGAAAAAGAAAAGGAGGTGCTAATAAATATCCGTTGCTTCAAACCCGAAGCAATCTCTGTAACTTGGATGCATCCAAATTTTACAAATTATAATTATTACTCAATTATTGCTCGAGTGAGGCTATAGTATGCATATCATGAATTGGTCCTTGCTAGATCAATATCTTTGTTTCTAAATTTTAAACTGTTCAAAATGATCATATGAAACATACTTCTAAATTTTATATCTTTTATAAATTTTTTTACTACATTTTAAGATGGGTAAAAAATCATTACTTTTGAATGTTCTAAGATCTTTAGATAAAAGTGTTTTTCTACCTATCTAAATAACAGTAAAAGTTTTCAAAAAACAGATGTAAAATTTGATCTACAAATACATAAAAAAATTTATGTGGAGATTACATTGAATGGTTCGAATTGACTATTTAGACTTTAAAAATGAAGATATTAATTCATAGTACAAACCAATATACGCTATGCATAGTACCATAGCTTCTCTTATTATTTAACATATGTGTGTTTTACAAAGAGGAAGAAGTTTTGATGCCACATCCCAAAGAGATCTTGGCGCCTAATTGTACTGTTCCAAATGTAATAGTGTTCTTTTGATATTGAGCACAGTTCTATATCAATTCATCAAATACAAAGCAGCTAAGATGTAGGCCTCTTTAACATGATTTTTTATTTTGATATCACTGTAACAATACCAGTAACATCTACATCACCGAGTAGCCCGGTCCCCCGCCACCTTCTGGCACAATCCACTCAATGTTTTGCTTTGGATCTTTTATATCACATGCCTGTGTGCAAATTATATTAAAACCTTAGAAATTATGATTTTAACATACTCCAACCATATATCTCATATTTCCAATTAACACACATGACCTTTTGGAATGTTTGCAAATAAAATTACACAGCAATTACAATAGTGGTTTAAGTCAGAAAAAAATTAACAAATTAGGGCAAATAAAATTACACAGCAATTACAATAGTGGTTTAAGTCAGACAAAAATTAACAAATTATCCTGCATTTTTTTTTTAAATCTGCTTAATTTACTTCCAGAGTGCATATATACTTGGAATATTAATCCACACTTAGCATCTGCTTTGCCTTTGTTTGATTAGATTTCAGTTTGCATTTCAACAGAAGGAACATCATTTAGGGGCAAAATGGTCAAATGCTTAATAAAACAGGCATATCACATCATTTAGGGTGCTAATTGCAAATCAGAAAATAATATCAGTGATTTACAAAAACTGACGGGATTAATTTCTAGAAAGGAAGGTTGTACCTTGCAATGGAGGCAATTTTGTGCGTTTATTTGGAGCTTCTGTCTATTTTTCTCATCAGGGACATACCTTCACAAAAATTTCACTTTAAAAAACGAACTGTAATAATCGTCAATTGAGGTTATGGTACTTTGCAAAGCGTACATCAATCCGTACTATGTATCCATATTTTCGTTTTCAAAGTTGAAACAGTCGATCCAAACCGTCCAACATGATCTTCATCTGAAAATATACTTGGAGATCAAATTTTACATATTTTATAATTTTTTTACTATTTTTTAAAATAAGTAGAAAATCACCTTATCTAAAAATTCTTGACCATCCAAAAGTAGTGATTTTCAACCTATCTGAAAAAATAGTAAAAAAATTCTAAAAAACGTAAAATCAGGTCTTCACCTATATTTTCATATGGAGATCATGTTGAGTGGTTCAGATCGACTCTTTGAACTTCGAAACAGATATGAATTCATAGTATGGACCGCTCTGTGGTTTGCAAAGTACCGTAGCCTCACTCATTATCGTCAACTATTTAAGAAGAAAAGTACAAATGGTAGTAGTATCTTACTCGTAGACCCGAGCTGGACAGTAGCGCGTCTCTGGGGCAGCATATAATGGTAGATTTACACTTTGGGGCAAACTTGGGTCTCTCAAACGTAGATGAGATGGTTGATCATGATCATGATTTGTGTTGCTCCTGATTGTAAAAAAGGTTATTAGCAATTAAAAAAGAGTGAGGCTATGGTACTATGCATAGCGCAGATGGGTTTGTACTACGGATCAATATTTTCATTTCCAACATTTCAAATAGTCAATCTGAACCATTCAACATGATTTCCATATGAAATATGTACTTGCAGACTAAATTTTATATATTTTTGAATCTTTTTACTATTTCTTTATATAGGTAGAAAATCACTACTTTTCAATGGTCTAGAATCTTTAAATCAAGTGATTTTCTATATATCTAAAAAAAATGTAAAAGTTAACCTACAAGTACATTTTCATCTGGAAATCAAGTTGAATATTTTAGATCGATTGTTTAGACTTTCAAAATCGAGATATTCATCCATAGTACAGACCAATATGTGCTATGCATAGTACCATAGCCTCACTCACTGAAAAAAAAATCTAGCAAGTAGAAACAACTATCTACCAGGTGCTGTATCTCAGAACAACCTACAGTTTTGACCAAGTTTTGTCTGATTAAAGGATTAAGAATTTTGCAAGAATCGAAGCATTAGAGACTTAATTGAATTAGGTCGAGGCTTTATCTCATTTATACTGTGCACATTTAGATACCAAATGAAAAACAAAAACCACAAGCTGTCGTGGCCTATGCAGTACATCACGAAGCAAGTTCTAAACATGATATAATTTATAAAGAAGGTGCAAACCTGTACAATGAAGTAGGTACATCAAAAGATATCTGACCATCGGGTTTCGGATAATTAATATGTTTATGCTTGCTTGCCACCTGTACATTATGGTAGTTATGTAAATTTCTACATTGTAAATAATCCAGAAAATCATTTATGTAATGTTCAAGTGGAACTTCTATTGGAAATACCTACAAAATGACTTCCTAATATCAACATATACTCAAACTAGCCCTCTTATCACACTCACTGATGGATAAAAAAAGAGCGAGGAACATTTTCGGGTGCAAGTTTGTTGCTTTGAGTGAGGCTATGGTACTATGCATAGCACGGATTGGTCCATATTGTGGATCAATATCTTCGCTTTCAAAGTTCAAACAGTTGATCTCAACCGCTCAACATGATCTCCATATGAAAATGTACTTGCAGACCAGATTTTATATTTTTATTATTTTCCTATTTCTTTAGATAGGTTGAAAATCACTACTTTTGAATGGTCTAAAATCTTTAGATAGAGTGATTTTTTACATATCTAAGAAAATAGTAAAAAAATTCTAACAAAATGTATTTGATGTACAGGTACATTTTCTTGTGGATATCATGTTGAACGGTTCAGTACGACTATTTAGACTTTAAAATTGGAGATATTGATCCATAGTACGGACCAATATGCGCTATACATGGTATCATAGCCTCACTCAAGTGCTTTCTATAATACTGTTAGGTTATAGGCTTGTAGGCATTCAGAAATCTTACATCTGTGGCTTCATGATCAGGCTTTCCGTGCTTTAATGTCAACGGTAACCTTCCTTTGAAAATATAGCTAACCAAAAAAACTGAAAAATATCAACAATTATAATAAAATAGACAAAACTTGCTTTCTTTTATAAAATGAGACCTTACTGCTCCAATCCAGACATAGCTAAGCCGGGAAGAAGTCCATATTCAAAAGCCTGCATATATGCATACTGTAAATTAGGTATTCTGTAGATAAATTAGAAATAATATTACTTGCATGTCGCTTACCGGTCGATAGTTTCGGACTTTATAGAGCTCTTCCCAGATCCATGATTTCTTAAGATTTTCCCAGTACAATTCCATTTTTGCCCCTTCAGCTAGAGCATTATATGTTGCTTCTGCTGCTATCATACCTACAGTGCACAAATGATAAATTCAAGGTAACATAGCAGAGCATTTATCAATGATTGAACAAAGTGGTAATTAAAAACTAACCAGATTTCATGGCAGTATGTGTTCCTTTAATTTTGGGCACATTAATAAATCCAGCAGAGCAGCCGATAACTGCTCCTCCCGGAAAAACTGGATTTGGTATTGACTGCAAATTTTGTCAATCAAAGAAATAGACTAATCAATTTTGTAATACAATTCAATGAGTGAGACAATAGCACTATGCACAGTGCAGATTAGTATGTACCACGGATCAATATTTTTGTTTTCAAAGTCCAAATCATCGATCTGAACTGTTCAACAAATTTCCATATGGAAATGTACTTGCAGACTAAATTTTACATTTTCCAGAATTTTTTACTTTATTTTTAGATAGGTAAAAAATCACTACTTTTGAATGATTTACAATCTTTAGATCAAGTGATTTTCTACCCATCTAAAAAATATAGATAAAAAATCTAAAAAAAATCTAAAAAATGTAAAATTTGATCTATAAGTACATTTTCATATGGAGATCATATTAAACGATTCAGATTGATTGTTAGGATTTTGAAAATGGAGATATTGATCCATAGTACAGATCATTATGCGCTATGCATAGTACCATACTCAAATTCAATTATATTACACCAACAATCTACTAATAAATTACCTGAAAGCCACCTTCATTTAGTGTGCGAGCACCGTACTGGATAACATTTCCACCTTCCAATAGTTTTCTAATAGCCGGATGATGTTTGAATTTCTGGAAATTCATACATCAAAATAAATAAATAAATGAAGGGTATTATGAAAAGAAATATTTTGAAAACAAAACACCCACTTTTATTCTAATTCGGAGAACAAACTGATGTCCATGCCCTTTGCAAACAAACCTATCTTTCAATGGACAAGGAGTAATCTGAACATTTTGGATGTAGAATTATTTTGAGAAAAGTCTGAAAATAGCAATGAACTATTGTAGTTAGTTCAATTAGACCCTTCAACTTTTATTTGGTTCATTCGCCCTTCTAAACTTCTGATTTTCATTCGGTTGAGTCACTCCTATTAGCAGTTAACAAATAAATTATTTTTTCTCCCTACTCCTTTCCTCCCATGATATTCCCCTTCCAAAACAATAGAGTAACTAATGAAGTTAGTTTTGCTAGTGATAAAATGAGGTACGGTCAATTTTTTTTTTTTTCCAAGCAAAATTGGACCTTCCCCCTTTCCCACAACTCACCCATTGTCTTTTTTTTTGTTTGTTTATACATCTTCAATTTCAAACCAATTTTATTTTTTTCTTGATTTTAACACTTAAATGATATTTTTACAACTAGCACATGAGCTAGCAAACAAGAATAGTGATGCTGATTGTTAAACAAGGTGGGATGTGGGATGAGTTGTAGCTAAATTGCAAGTTCTTTTGAAACAGAAAATCAAAACTTTGTTTCAATAAAAGAAGTATTGTGACAAAACAAGAAGAGAAGAGAAGAGAAGAGAAGGCTTGGGAGGCAAATGAACTATATCAAACTTAAAGGGCCTAATTGAACCAACTCCAATAATTCAAGGGCATTTTCAGACTTTTCTAAATTATTTTTCACGGACATACATGCACTTTCCACTAATATCAGAAAACAATTGCTTTGGTTTTTTATTATTTATCTATTGATTATAATCTAATTAAACATGACATTTAGCAAAAAATGAGATATAAATGGGTCACATGTATAATTTGATTACAGAAAGATAATATGCTCCCACTCCTACTTTTTAACAATGCTACAAATTCTAGGTTCTTTTTTGCAAAGATTGATTGAACCTCGGTGTAGTTTCCAAAATTTTCACAAAGTTCATAAATCAACAATAAAATTGATAGTAACAAGGAAAAGAAACCTGAAATTCATCATAAGGACTCAAGTAAGGGTTGTGATAGTTCAATGCCACAACTAATCCAATTGATACCTGAAAACATCATGCATACTTAGCAAAACAGGACAATGAAAAAACTGCAAAAATTTACACAGGATTGATGTTATATTTAAGGAGTCAATAGTTGTACTTGTCTATCAGCCATATGATATAGAAAAGACCCCCCATAAGTGTTAAAATCCAAAGGCCAACCAATTGTATGAATCACCGAACCCGGTTCATGCTTGCTTTCTTCAATTTCCCAGACCTAGAAAACATATCATGTCATACTTCCACTCTTACACAAAGCTAACAAGAAAAGAAAACGAGTTTCTACGCCTTATCAAGCTTAACATGAGTAGTCCAAATTGGTGTATTTTGAGTTCATATGAGATGCATTTTTTATTATTAAATAACTGACACAAGCAATGCATCCAATTTGCGCATGTGTTCTAAAAAAAAAGGAAGTGTGTGCCATAGCCATAAAATGTACTTATTTTGCATGACAAACCCAATCCAATTATAAGACTATGACATTCATATCCATAAAATCTAACATGTGAACATGCACAAAATGTAAATATGCAGCCTGCATGTGTCATACCATACAGGTACAAGGTCAACCACATCAATTTTTTCCACACTACTTGTTGACCAGAAAAGTCAAAGTCAAAATAAAAAACAAAATAAAATATATAGGATTACCTCCTTTATCCCAAGAGCATATGTCTGATGCTGCCCTTGACCTTTTTCTCGGAGATTAAACTTCTTAATAATTTTCTGTTAAGATAAAAAGAGTGGGGACATAATTAATTAGACTATAGTACATAGTAGTAATGTTTTTCATCCAAACAAACCTCAGATAATGAGCCCCGGCATCCCTCTGCTAGAAGTGTAATTCTTCCTGCATCATCATTTTTTTTATTTCACTGACCATGAAGATAAATTTCATGAGTCGAACAAAATAAAGAATCTGTACAAAACAGCATACGGCCACAAAAAAATCTAGCAAAATCAAACGGAACTTAAGGAAATATACTAGTTAAGGGGTAATTTTTGGCATTTGCATTCTTGTATGCACATACAAGCAATTTGACTCAAAAGTAATTATTCAATACTTCAAGGGGGCATCTATAAAAGCACTACAAGTTCGTTAGATGTACCTCTTAGTTCAACGCCTCGTTGAAATGTCTCCTTTTTTGAGCCATCTTTAGCAATTCCCATATCATTGGTTGCCACACCAACAACCGCTTCATTTTCGTCATACAAAACCTGCTCAATTATTTATATATAAGATAAATCTTATATCTCACCGATTCACTTCATTTTGAAAAATAATCTTGTCTGATAATTTGATTGTACCTCACCGGCAGCAAAACCTGGATATATTTCCACCCCTAATTCTTCAGCCTTTGTTGCCATCCATCGAACCAATTGGCTTAAACTGCAAAAGCAAGTACAAAAACTATGAATTATCTGACCAAATTACCCTCATTGAACAAAATCAACCTACTTTACAAATTCTTGATTTTTGAAACACTTTCTAGATAAAAGTTCTCATACCTTATTACATAGTTTCCTTTGTTGTTAAAGGGAGAAGGAAGCGACAGCGCTCTGCTCCTTGTCAAAAACCAAAACTTATCGGTAGAGACTGGTACATTTATTGGGGCCTACAAAAATTAAGGCTTAAATTGAAATAAAATAAAATAAAATACCAAATGTTCCAGAAATGAGAAATACAAATCCAGACATACCCCCTCTTGCCTCCAGTTTGGAATCAACTCATTTAATGCTCGCGGCTCAAAAACATTTCCTGACAATATATGAGCACCTATATCGAAAAAAAAACAGAGAGAAAGGTGTAATGCCACATCCATTAAGGAAACAAAATATAACTTTATTGCTGTTACCATATTCACAAGATTCGTGAATTATTTGATTGACCAAATTATTTGCGAATTTTACGAATTTTTCCCAAAGTTTTCCCGAAACTTTTTTTTTTTTGCTCTCTTCTGGGACTGAGATCTCCGGTCCGGATAATTTCGAATCATTCCCGAAATATACCCGAATTATTCTCGAATCACGAACTTTTAACTCCGATGAACCGAACAATTTGAACAGAACTATTCATAAATTAAACATAGATCAATTTCTCATTCCCTAAATAATGTGCAAACACCAATTGAAAAAAAAAAAAGAGTTACCAACTTCAGAGCCCTTCTCGAGGACACAAACGGAGAGATCAGTGTTTCTCTCTTGGCAAATCTGCTTCAATCGGATCGCAGCAGATAACCCAGCAGGACCCGCTCCGACAATAACTACGTCATAATTTAGCGCCTCTCTGCCTCCCGGTTCATCGCAAAACCCCCTCCTCCACCCGCCGATCAAACGGGTCGCGGCCACAACTGTGTTATCGGGTCGAGAGAAGAAGCGCGCGAGACGATTCATTGCTGATTGTTACTGGTTTTGTGTCGATGCTCTTTCTCAGTACGTAAGTGAGGTTTTATGGTAATTAAGGAGGGCAAGGAGATAGACACGCTGACACCGTGCGGCAGAATTCATATACGTAAGTGAGGTTTTATGGTAATTAAGGAGGGCAAGGAGATAGACACGCTGACACCGTGCGGCAGAATTCATATACGTAAGTGAGGTTTTATTGTAATTAAGGAGGGCAAGGAGATAGACACGCTGACACCGTGCGGCAGAATTCATATTCCCAGAGGTAACAGAATATTTATATTTACATCAGACCGTCTGATCTTATTCAGCACGAATATAAAAGGGACCCGTGCATTTTGTCTTGGGCCGGATTGTCTCGAATTCTGATCGGACGGTCCATATGTGAACAGAAATATTATGTTACCTCAGATGATATGGACTCGTTCTTTCCTTTGTTCTCTTTTAATTAATAAATAAACGCCATGCTGAGGTGTCGCTGGCACTGCAGAGTTGTTTCGAAGTTTAGTTCCCATTTCTCAAAATTCAAATACGGGCTGGGCTTTCCAGGTGGGATTAGAAATAATATGGGCCGAAATAGCAAATGGATGGAAAAGGAGAGAGTTTTGGACTCTTTTTAGATGCATTTGGATTTAAACTTGGTTTTTGAGTTACAAATCAGATGACGGATGCACTCATTCATTATCTGTAGAAACTTGTAACCGTTCACCCAAATATAATTTGAGTACAGGCCGAGTTTGGGCCCAGTTACTGTTGAGCCCGTTTATTTATGGACAAACGTGGGCAATAAGTAGGCCCAGTGATAACATTTATGGGCCAGACTGGATTTGTAAATGGAGGAGCGTGATTCAAGGCATCAGTTGAGAACTGTTAAACTGGTTTCTCATATAAAATTATCTAAAACCACAGAAAAAACACGAAGTCCTCGTTTAAGTGAACAACCTTTAAAACCATCACTATTAAAGCGATTGTAATCAATTCTGGTAAAGAGACAATTGTGTTATCGGGTCCAGAGAAGAAGCACGCGAGACGAATCAGACGATTCATTGCTTATTGTTACTGGTTTCGTGTCGATGTTCTTTCTCTTCTCAGTATGTAAGTGAGGTTTTATGGTAATTAAGGGGCAAGGAGATAGACATGCAGATGCTGTGCTTTCGTAATTCATATCACTTGAGGTAACAGAATGTTTCTGTTTAGATCCAGACCGTCCGATCTTAATCCGCACTAATATTAAAGGGACTCCGACATTTCATCTTGGGCAAGATTGGCTTGAATTCTGATCGGACGGTCCGGATATAAACATAAATATTATGTTACCTTAGAGAATATGGACTCGGGGTTGGAGATAGACATGCTGATGCCGTGCTTTCGTAATTCATATCACCTGAGATAACAAAATGTTTCTGTTTAGATTCAGACCGTCTGATCTTGATCCACATGAATATTAAAGGGACTCTAGCATTTCATCTTGGACCAGATTGGCTTGAGTTCTGATCGGACGGTTCGTATATAAACATAAATATTATGTTACCTTAGAGGATATGGACTTGGGGCTAGAGATAGGGAATTTTTTTTATAGAAATTAAGGAAAAGGTAGAGAAAGAAACAGAAATAGTACATGACTTGCAATTAATATTGATAGAAAAATCGATATAGATTCTATCGATCCTAACAATCAAAACACTTATGATAGGTACAGATTCTACTGATCCTAACAATCAAAACAGTTAGGATAGGTGGAAATATTACCTATCCTAAAAATAAAAATAATAAATTAGGAACGGTGGAATTTCTATCTATCCTAACTGTTTTGATTGTTATGATAGGTAGAATATGTATCTATCCTAAATGTTTTGATTGTTATGATCAGTAAAATATGTATCGATCTTTCTATCAATATTACAAATTTTGTACCCTGTTTCTCTCTCTATTTTTTTCTTAATTTCTATAAAAAAAAATTTCTGGAGATAGACACGCTGATGCCATGCTTTTGTAATTCATATCACCTGAGGTAATATAATGTTAAAGGGCCTGTGCATTTCATCTTGATCCGTTTGGTTTGAGTTTCAATCGGACGGTCCAGATATAAACATAAATATTATGTTACCTCAGAGGATCTGGACTCGGGGCTGGAGATAGACACGCTGACGGTGTGATTTCCTTTGTTTCTCTTTTAAATATATGAGCTACTTTTCCACACCAGAGAGACACGCGTCGTTTTTTTGCTCTGCTTACTCGGTAAACACTGATCTACAGAATTATCGTTACAGAAAATCGAAAAGAGAGAAAAGAGATGCAGTCGGGCTAGGGGTGGAATTCGTATCCTCTGAGATATCTCAAACTTTGCGTGACTTTATGGAAAATTCTAACCGTTTAAAGACGTTCTGCACGAATCTCAGAGCCTACATGACATTGACCCCTACATCACCCCCGAATAGGCACCAGACACGTCGGTCACGCAAAAGTTGAGATATCTCAGAGGATACGCACTCCTAGGGGTGTGGGTAGGATAGAACTATTTTTACAACCATAATACTAAGAATTGATATTATCCATACCCGTTAAAAATTCGTCTTATTCTATTCTACTCATACCCATTAAAATTAGCGGGTCACGAAATGGTAGTAGACGAAGAACGAATAATACAAATATAATAATTTTGTTAATTTTTCAAATAAACCATCAAAACTTATCATATCATATATATGCAATCACAATTACTAATATAAAGTTAAAATATAAATATACAATTAATTCTAAGTAATAATTTTTTTATTAAGCAAAAAAAAAAAAAAATCAAAATCACAAATATATATCTCTTCTAACAAATTCAATCCCTTAACTAAATAATAAAATATTCAAATAAAAAAGTAAAATGTTTAGCATAATATTTTTCTTATGATATAATTTATTTTTATAATTACCCGTTACCCAACGGGTACGAAATAACCTTTACCCGTACCCATACCTGTTTATCTAATGAAAGAAAAAAAATCCTTACCCATACCCATACCCAATAAGTTAACGCAAAAAAAAAATCTTACCCATACCCGTCTTATTGAATACGATACGAGTAGGGTAAACAGATAAACTGGTGTCATTGACACCCCTAGTCGGGCAATAGATTACATACAAGATTTAATTTGTTTGAATTTCGGTTCTATGTCAAGTTCGTTTTTTTATTCCCACCTTTGTGAGCTTAAGAACACCCTAGTTTTGCTCTGAATTTTTCAACGTATATATGTATGAATACTTCAATTAAATATGTTGTTTTTTTTTTTTTGAAATATTTCCATTACATGATCAAAAATATACTTTTAAGAGCTCAAACTTAGAAGAATAATTTTGTGTTTTGAATATCAATGTGAATGTGTCAACATTTTTATTAATATCAAACTTTAAATATAAATATCTAATTATATTTAAAATTCAAAGTTTTTTTTCAAATTTATCCAAACATTATTTTTAAAAATTTCAAACCACAAAATAATTTTATTACAAAGAAGTCTAATCACATATATTTTATTTTATTTTATAGTTATTTTTTATCAAAGACCTTCAAAATGTAATCACCGATAATCCTAAATTAATTTTTATTACAAAGAAATTCAAATATATATATTTTATTTTATTTTGTATTTATTTTTCACAGAAGACTCTGAAAACTTAATGGTCCATAACCTTAGATCAGCATACCAGTGCCAATCAAATTCTGTTGTGAGGTCTTACATTTCCTGTTGTGGCATGCAAATTTGCAAGTTCTAGTTCAAGTTCAAGTTGCATAGTCGCCTCAGAACATGCGAATCCGTTAATGTGAAATTCGGACCTTTTTAAGCTCGATGCTTAAATATTGCCGCTTGACTTCTCCCATTCTCCCTCTCACAAGTACCCAGCTCTCTCTTACACTCTTCTACTCCTCTCTCTCTCTCTCTCTCTCTCTCTCTCTCTCACACACTTATTATGGACCCGAGGAACCGTAAACAGCTCGACATCGATTTGAATGAGGATCCGAAATCTGAAGTGGATGACACTTGGAGAGAGGAATCAAATCTTCTTCGCATCAGAAATAAGGCCGTTTTGTGAGATTTCGCAGACTTCATTGTTTTGCCAGTATCTTATTATTTCATGAATTTTATGCGGCAAGTTTTGCACTACAACTGAAATAATAGTTAAAGATTGTTTCTTCTCTTAATTGGATGAGCTTGCACAAAAAAGATTGTTTCTTTCTTATTTAACTAGTTCTGGAAATGACAGAATTAGCATTTCTATTTTTGATGCATTCATACATTTTAATAATTTATTTGGCATTTAATTTGGATACTTTCTTGATTGTGGATGTTCTTTTGGTAATTTAAGATACTAATTGATTTATATGACAAAATTGTTGGGTCGTTGTAGAGCGCGGGTTTTATACAAAAGTTCTGATGCAAACACAGATGAGTTAAACGAAAGCACCAAGGAAAAAGTTACAACGGCTTTACTGGATGCAAAATGCCTTGAGGAATGGTTTTATACTCAGGCCACCGATGAAGTATGGTTTTTTCTTCATCTTCTTCTTTTCTTGTTTCTTTTCAAAATCAATTTATTATTTGCTATGTAGCTATGTTCTGTTTTTCTTCTTTTGATTGGCAATTTGGGTGCTTTACATGCATTATAGAATTGTTTAAACCTCTCAAATTCTGGTTCTTTTCTATTTACGTTGACTAGACTATGAAATCCGAATGATAAAGCTCAATAAAAGTTTTATTAAACAAGTTTTCATATTATACCTTCTTTCTTGCTAAGTAAAAGCTGTTCTAATTTTTGTCTTTTCTCTATTCCTCTTCTTAGCTTGATTACCGAACGAGTGTTCATAAGCAAATCAAATTCGTACCAAACACTTCAGATACTATTCAAGGTATGTGTGCCAGTGTATTTTGTGTGTTAAAACTAGGATTTTGTACTTCATATTCGTAACCGGGAGAGAGAGAGAGAGAGAGAGATCTTGCAAGCTCAAAACAAATAATCTTGAAATAAGTGTTCTTGAACAAGAGTGTTGACCAGTTGTAGTTTTCTAAAATTTTCAGCTGCAATCAAGGTGACCTCTGATGTATCTAAGGTAGAGTACTCTTGAAAGGTTCTTATTTTGTTTTTTTATAGATTTCGATCAATTTTATGTGCTGAAACAAATGAAATAATTGGTACATTTTGTTATATGTTTATCGTAATGGGACCATAACCTTCCAGTAAGATGCCAGATCTTGTTTGTTTTTGCAATTTTGATCCTGTAAAATGATGAGATTTGAATTTCCTTTTATTTTCAAATTCAGGATCAGCTATTTCCTGATCTCTCTAAAGAAAGTTCATCGGAAGTCGATAAACTCCATCTTTGGATACTCCTTGAGAGTTTATCACGGGTCAATCTTTCTATCAGGGCCCAAAATTGGCTTTACGTAGTAAGAGTCCTGATAATTCATGTCTTAGTTAATATAATTGAAATGCTATTTAGACTGAATCTAACTGTTTAGTACCTCAAACAGGAATTGTTTATGGCATTGATTGGCTGTCACACCAAGACAATCCACGCTGTGCTTCTGGCATTTATTGGCTCTCACGCTAACACCACCTACGCTGCTCAACAACAGTTGCAGCCGCAGCAGCAACAGCCATCTTCCTTCCTTTACCTCGATGATTTGGTTCAATCTATCGAAATCATCAAGAGCCATCTGCAGGAGCAACAGCCTATGAGAGGATCTGATGGCAGAATCATCTCTCCGCTACAGCAGCAAGAGGGTACATGAATGTTATAAAATCAGACGATATTGTTTTGCTAGTAGGACATGAAATAATATACAAAAAAATTACCTAAACCTCTGATAGGTTAAATGAAGTTTTAAAATTTGGGACAGAAGTTACAACTTACAACTGATGGTTCTGTTCTTTTTTCAGGTTCCACTGAGTTTGAGAAGGAATTACACGATGAAGTCATGGCGTTCGTGGACCAATTCGAATAAGAAACATGTCTAGTATGGACAAGGTTAAATATGATATGCTTTTTTGGGGATATCTATAAATTACCCTCCCTTAAAAAAGTATAGGAGTTCAAAATGCATCTATACCATTACCAGCACACAAAAACAGTGTTGTTCCTGCTTTTATTTAGTTCCTTTTTCTTGACTTGTTTGCTGGATTTTACATTGTAGGTTTTAAAGTTGTAAATCATAGTTGTTTGAAGATGCTTCAATTCAAGTAGTCAGTTCCATTAATTTAGGGATGCTAATAATAGGTTTTATTGTTGTTTCGGGAAAAAGGATAGAGTGTTAAGCAGTAAATATGACTGCTGATGTATAGAGCTACACACATTCCTGCACTCTGAGTTAACTGGATGTATCTCATTGTCACATACAATGTTACTTTTACTGCTATATTCCAATTCAATGCATACATTTCTCTATTGATTCCAACTCTCAATAGAAATATAGATCCATAGCACGGGTTGATCGACATAGTCTCAGTTGTATGATTGTATCTGTTGAATTTATTTTTAACAGTATCTTGGTTAACCATGTTAAATATCTCAATTATTTTACTAGACAAGACTATTTTTGTTTTACCAGTAATTGAAGAGTTTGCAACACAAAGTCTATATAATCCAATAGTTGCACCTACTATAAAAATGAAACATGAACTGATATCAAATGAATGAGCATATTTCCAAAAGGGAGCAAATTAATTCCAACTTCCAATAGTGAATTTTGAAAGATTTGGGAGCAACACAAACTTAACCTTCAACTTCAAGTAGTGTTTGGTCTCTAGAACCAGTAAATAATACAATGGAACAATAATTGCTCATCACCATATTAATTTACAAAAACTGTTACATTGTATATTCAGTGATTTTGAAAATTTCTTTTTAGGTTATCCAATTCTGTACTCTGATACATACCAATATTAGTTTGATTGAAAAAACTGGTTACTTGAGTAGGGTTTAGGATGAGTTGAGATCCAATTTTTTATTGTTTTTAGATGATATTAACAGTTGCATCAAATTTTATAATTGCTGGTATGCCATGTAAAGTCAAGTCGGATTACTGTTTTTTTGTTGTCCATTAGTTTATTGTTAGCAATATGAATTAGCTTATCTTAATTACTGTGCGTACTTAAATTTTTTTTCTGTTTAATCTGCTTACTTTATTTCTTTTTCATTTGCTTTATGCTCAAATGTTTTGAACAGAATTACTTTTCATATTTAGTTACATATCTTTTGTATCTTCAAAATGATTAATGAAACAAGGATTAGACCCTTTTTCCTTTGTCAAAAAAAATAAAGAAATCATGTCCTGCTTATTCCTCTACCAAACACAATATTTGTTTCCTTGACAAAAAATTTAAATATGAAAGTTGGATATGCACTATGTTTTATTTTTGCTGTTCACCTACATTACATGTTCTATGCTTTATGATATATACTATGTTTATTTCCTATACTTAAAATAAAAAATCCCAATTACAACTTTATTTGAATCAAATATAAATGTAACCATAGTTACAATTGAATAATTTGGGCTCGGTTAGGCAGAGTCAAAAATTCGTGATTCGAGAATAATTCGGGTATAATTTGGAAATGATTCGAAATTATCGAGATGAGAGATCCCAGTCCCACAAGAAAACAAAAATAAAAAAAATGTTTTGGAAAAAGTTTAGGAAAAGTTTGGGAATAATTCGTATAATTCGGAAAAAATTCGTAAAAAAAAATTATTCAAGAATAATTCAGTAAAAGTTCAGTTAACAGAATAATTCGACATTCGGTTCACCATCAACTAAAAAAAAAATTATTCGCTAATAATTCGTAAATCTTGTGACTATGAATATAATTGTTTAACTGGTTTTACACACTTAATTACACGTAGAGCATGTAGACAATATGAGTAGGGGTGTTCATCAGTTATCAGTTTGGTTCAAACCGAAATAAAATAGACAAATTAAAATTTTATTCGGTTTTTAAAAATAGAACTGAACCAACTGAATTAAACATATTAACCGATTAAAACCGAATCAAAGTAAATTTCGTTTTGTTCGGTTAAACCGAACAATCCGAACTATGTGAGCTGTAACACACAAAAATTCTGATTTTCATTCAAACCTCCCTGACAAGGGTTATCACACATTTGAGTATAAAACTCTTAGAAGTCTAAACTAATAACATTTAAATTTAGGCTCTCATAGAAAATTCGAGCCTTTTACCAGTAATACAATTTTTACACTCAGGTCCCTCTGACAAGGGGTAGTATCACATTTATGGTTCAAATCTTCTAGATTTAGCGGGTTTACATTTAATCCCACAAAATAGTATGTCAGTATACTAAAAATCAGATATAGTATTTAGATGAAAAAGGTGTGCGTGAAAAATAAGAACAAAGAAGTAAAAAAAAAAAAAAAAAAAATTAGTAAACCAGTAAACTGATACAATTAATAAGCCTAAAAAATCCTTCATACAACATAACATGAAAAACTTCAGAAACTAGATACAAGTAATAACGAGGGAGGAAATTTGCTGTCTTATCCGAAGCTTTATCCAAAGCTGGTACATTATAAACCAAACAAAATGAAGAACCGAATAATACTAAAAGTTAAACCGAACCATTTGAATCGAACATTTTCGGTTCGGTTAAAAAACCAAACAAACCGGACCCGATAAACACTAAAACACCCCTACTTTTAATAAACGCCTTGCTGAGGTGTCGTTGCCTCGTTGGCACTGGCAGAGCCGTTTCGAGTTTTACAAGAATCCGAATCCTACCAGGTACCTGACTCAAGCAAATTACAATGGACGAACAGTGCCTATTCGCGATCAGAATCCTCCTAGGTACCTGACACAACACAATTAAAATGGACGGCCCAGATTTAATTTCAGCCGGTGCCCGTTCGGATGACATAGGGAGGCAGTATTATTTGTACTTTGAGATTCGTGCCAAGTTAAAAGTTCTAGTTTCAAACCGTCCGATTCAATTGTACTTAGTCAGGTAACCTGAGGGGATATGAATTTGTAGGAGGGGCATTATTATTTGTGCTTTGAGATTCGTGCTAAGTTAAAAAAACGATTCTAGCCGCCCGTTTTTAATTTGCTTAGAGTCAGGTACCTGGGTTGATCCGAATTCGTTTTACCTGCCATCTCTCAACATTCAAATGCGGGCTTTCCATGTGGGATTAGAAACAATATGGGCCTTTCTCAAAAAAAAAAAACAATATGGGCCGAAATAGGAAATGGATGGGCGAAGGAGAGAGTTTTGGGCTCTTTTTAGATGCATTTGGATTTAAACTTGGTTTGTGAATTACAAATCAGATGAGTGATGCACTGATTCATTTTATCCGTAGAAACTTGTGATATGAATGTATAAGTTTTTTTTTTTTTTTTTGGTGTTATTTGTAGTATTGAATTTAAACATAGTATTTTCTAAGTTAATTTATAACTTTTGTAATATAATATCTCGCAGTAGCAGATTTTAGTGTACTCCAAATGGCGCTAAGTCACTTTCATGATTCAATTTTCTTTTTCTTTAATTTTTTATATACTTCAGCTCCTTACAAAACATCAAATATTTTAAATTAATAGTTAAAGTTGCTTATTGTGATTGTGGTAGAATTTGAGTTCAACTTCCCTCGCCACATTATATTTTTTTTTTGCATTTTATATTTCTGCCCCAATATTTAAATTTGTTATTTCTGCCCATGCTATCCAAAGAATTCAGCCCGTTAGCCCAAATATAATTTGAGTACGGGTCGAGTTTCGGCTCCTACTCGAAAATGAGTTTCTTTAATATCTGGGATCAAAATGTGATCCTATTATGAAAAATAGAAGGATTCTTTTTTTCTCTTTTTGCGTCTGAGACACAAAATAAGAAGAGAACAGTTTATTCTTTGAAAAATAAGAACAGATTTTGATCCCAATGTCTGTTCAGTTATTGTTGAGCCCGTTTATCTATGGACAGACCTGGGCAATTAGTAAGCCCAGTGAAAACATTTTTGGGCCGGAATGGATTTGCAATTGTAGTATGATTCAAGGCATCAGTTGGTTTCTCAGTATAAAAATATCTAAAAACACTAAGTTCTCGTTTCAGTGAACAACCTTTACTGTTTAAATATATTCCCATTAATATTATCTGTTCAAAACTCAATCATTTTCTACGAATCACAGCCAACTAGGGGTGAAACAGTGTGGATAATATCCAATCCGTATTCAATTCGTATTTGAAAAATTAGATGTGGATATGGATACTGATATGGTTAACCAAATCCATATTTGTATCCGATCTGTATTTGTATCCATATCTGACTAATATCTGATCCGTATCTATACTCAAAAAATTAAAAATGAATATGGATTTGGCTTTACCACTATCCTCTCCGTTTTCACCTCTAGAGCTAACGCATAAAAAAAAAAATTAAAAAAATCCGGTTTCAAGATTGGCTAATATGTTGTTGAATTGCACTGACCTTGTAATCAATTCTGGTAAAACAACCTCTGTGACCTCTGTGAGTCATTCCCAATTTCACCGGAGATGTAAACATCTCTCGTAATACATTGCAAAGTGACTTGACAAGTTATTATCTTGCATTAAATCCAAATTTTGCTCAACTATTTTAGGGTCAAGTGCATTTTCTATTTAGACATACTATCTAGGCTCAATAAATTGCAATCCATATCAGGGTCACTGAAATGAGTAGTGCCAACAATGTTGTCAACTTTTTATAGATAATTTTGCTCAACTGTATTGAGACATACTCTAATGTTTAAGAGTTTCAATTATTTGTTGAGCTTCTGACGTGTGTATACGACGATATTTATGTATATTCTTGTGTATGCGTAAGAAGTAGATAAATGAATCATTTATCTTCAAAAACTAATCAATTAGAAGACTAATATTTTTTTAAAATAGGCTATATATATATATATATTTTAATAAAGTAAAATAAGTAGCTTTTAAATTTAAAATGAGTTTTCATAGAAGAAATAATAAAATGAGTAAATTTGTGTGTTTTTTAAATTTAAAAAGAAAAATATGATATTATGAATTTTACAGGAAAACTACATGATTTTAAAATTTTTTGAGAATTATACATAAAACTACCTTTGAAATTGGCAAAGTTAGGGAGAGCTAGAAATATAATTATTTATAGTTTATTCAAACTTTTGTAGTATATTAAACCAAATTAAAAGAAGCAAAATAATACATATATAAATTTACTACATTTAGGATGTGTTTTAGAACTTTGGGCGTAGAGAAAAGGGAAGAAAGGGATGGAAAGTGATGTTTGGATTCGCTCTTCAAACAGTAAAATCTACATTCTAATTTAGAGTGAACGACTTTGTCAAATTTGCAAAGAACTCTCTTCTTTTATTCCCTCCACACCCTCTCTAATTCTCCCCTTTGGAGCAGATAAATTCGTCCGATCAAGTGCAATCTGACGAGAGCTGACCTCCACCCAATGTTTTGTCTCTATCTCTCTCTTTGCGTACCATCGTCTGGAGCACAGTCTTAAACATTGGGCATATTTTATTTCTGAGTGAGTCTATGGTACTATGCATATTACGATTTGTTACTGTGCTATGGGTTTATATTCGAGTTTTCAAATCCTAACGGTCAATCCGAACCGTTCATCTTGTTCTCCATATTAATATGTGTTTGGAGACCAAATTTTACATTTTTTGAAAAATTTTTACTATTTTTTTAGATTTATTGAAAATCATTGTTTTTGGATGGTCCAGAATTTTCAGATCAAGTGATTTTCTAAATATCTAAAAAAATAGTAAAAAAATTTCAAAAAATGTAAAATTTGGTCTCCAAACACATATTAATATTGAGAACAAGATGAACGGTTCGGATCGACCGTTAGGATTTGAAAACTCGAATATAGAGCCGTAGCACGGTAACAACCCGTGATATGCATAGTACCATAGACTCACTCTTTATTTCTCTTAAAAGCTTTGTGCTTTTATTAAATTTAAGAGGTCTAGTAGATAAAGATTTGCTATTTGGAGACATATTCACAGGCTAATTCTTGAGTGTGTCTTTTGATTATTTTTTGAGTAAAGATATGGCGAGCTTGATATCATGGATGCATTAGCTAATTAAGCTAAAGCAAATATCAAATTTTTTAAATGATAAATTTTGAATCGTTGATATTAATTTACTTAACGAGCTATGAATTCATTATTCCTATTCAAAGTTAGTAATAAATTAAGTTCATCTCTTCTTTTCTTCAAATTTCTTTAAATGTGTACCAATTATGTAAATATGGTAACTAAAATTAGAATTCTAATTTACTTGATTTTTTTTCAAACTAACTAAATCTAAATTTAAACCCAATTCGCTACTTATTTAGTATGATTAAAATTCTGCATACGCCCAAAATATTTAATCCCAAATATAATAACTACTTTGAAATTTCATTTAACTTCAAATCCATATTTTTAGGAATATATACATTCCTCCTATGAAGCTTGACCAGCAATGGACACGTGTCAGGAATTGAAACACCGCCAGACTGACACTGGTACAGTCAACACCAAATCACAATCCGTATATAGTACTAGCCACCACTGCAAGGACAAATGATTACATCTAATCACTAATCACTCCACTCAAAATGATTGCTGATTGTATTGATGAGTTTTGTTGTATATACATGGGCAATAAATTCATGATAATTTCAGGAGACCTAAATTTTGGACCACCAGTCAACGAAATTACCAGTATGCTAGGAAATCAATCAAGGTGAAAAATGGAGAATATACAGTCAAGGTGAATTCAGTCAAGTTAAAGTTGCTTATTGTGATTATGGGAGAATTTGAGTTCAATTCCCTCACCGCAACATTTAGAATGTGCTTCAGAACTCAGGGTGTAGAGGAAGGGAAACGAAGGGTAAGAAGGTCATGTCTGGGTTACTTACATTTCGATTTGGAGGTGAATGACTTCGTCAAATTTGCAAAGGACTTTTTTCCTCCGCACAGTGTTTTCTCCTCCCCACTCTCTCTGATTTCCCCCTTATGAAGCAGATGAATTCGTTCAGTCAGGTGCAATCTGACGACAGCTCACCTCCACATAATGTTTTGTCCCTTCCTCTCTCTCTCTCTCTGTACCACCGTCTGGTGCACAGCCTAAAACTTGAGAGTCCGTGTCCCCCAAGTACCTGAGGTACAATTGAAAAAAACGTACGGCCCAGATTAATCTCAATTAGCCCAAACTCAATCTAGAGCCTACTAAAACTATAGGATGTTTGCTCTGAGATTTGTGCCACGTTAAATGAATGGCCCGGATTTATAATTTGCACCTCAGGCACCTGAGGTGATACGGATTCTAGACATAGGGAAAATTTTATTTCTCTTAAAAGCTTTGTGCGTTTATAAAATTCAAGAGAGCATTGCGTCTAGTAGATCAAGATTTAATATCTGGAGACGTGTATTTACAGGCTAATTCTTGAGTGTGTTTTTTATTATTTTTTGAGTAAAGATATGGCGAGCTTGACATCATGGATGCATTAGCTAATTAGGCTAAAACAAATATCAAATTTATTTTTAAATGATAAATTTTGAATCGTTGATATTAATTTACTTAACGAGCTATGAATTCATTATTTGTCTTCAAAATTAATAATAAATTTAGATTGTTTGTAATAATCAAATATAATAAAACAAATTCTTAGTTTTAACCTTTAACAATTTCATTAAATGGGAAACAAGCCTCCCCCACCCCCTTCTTCTTTAAATTTTATTTGCTTCCTTCTAAAATGTCCACAAGGCGTTAATTCAAAAAACACTGTTAATAAATTAAGTTAATCTCTTATTTTCTTCAAATTTCTTTAAATGTGTACAAATTAAGCCAATATGATAATTAGAATTAAAATTCTAATTTACTTGAATTACTTCAACTTAACTAAATCATAATTTAACTAATAAATTTGAATCCAGTTCGCAATTTTTTTATCCCCGACGAACTTCTATATCCACCCAGGATGTTTGATCCGAAACATAATAACTACTTTGAAACAATGTTATAAATAATGGTATGCGCTCGTCAGATGGGTAGAGCACCGTCAAGTAATTAATCAGAAATAATCAATTATAAGAGTTAGGCTGGGGTGCTATGGATAGCATAGTGGTCTCTATGCTGCGGCTCAATATTCGAGTTTTCAAAATTCAAACGGTCGATCCGAACCGTTTATCTTATTCTCCATATTAATATCTGCTTGGAGACCAAATTTTACATTTTTCTGAATTTTTTTACTATTTATTAAGTATTTTACAAAATTGTTGATCCAACGGTGGCTGCACAAAACAGTAAAACCGTTGGATTAGCGATTTTCAAAGTGGCTTAATAAATAGTAAAAAAATTCAGAAAATTATAAAATTTGGTCTCCAAGTAGATATTAATATGGAGAATAAGATGAACGGTTCGGATCGACCGTTTGAATTTTGAAAACTCGAATATTGAGCCGTAGCATAGAGGCCACTATGCTATCCATAGCACCCCAGCCTAACTCCAATTATAATTATAAATAATTAACTAATTAGTCAGAAAAATCTGTAACAGTTTGATTGTCACTAACAACTAATCGAGCGATTAATTAATTTTAAAAAAAAAAACGTTTTTTTACAACAGTGCTTTGAAATTTCACTTCTCCAAATCCATGCATATTTTTAGGAATATATTCCTCCTATATATATATGAAGCTTGACCAGCATCGACACGTGTCAGGAATTGAAGCACCGCCATACCGACACTGGTACAGTCAACACCAAATCTGAGTACAGTGCCAGAATCACAATCCATATATAGTACTTAGCCAGCACTACAAGGACAATGATTACATCTAATCACTAATCACTAATCACTAATCATGCACTACACTAAAAAATGATTGCTCATTAAATTGATGAATTTGGTCGTATATACATGGCAATAAATTCATGATAATTTCAGGATACCTAAATTTTGGACCACCAGTCAACGCAATTTCAATCTCATTTCTTGCTTTCTCTAGAGGATTTGGTACATGCATGTCATTAATTTACACTGTGTTTTCTATTCTCAGTACCAAATTCTGATAAATTTGTTAAATTCTCAAGGATAGTTCATAGAATTCTAGTTTAATTTTCTCATTGGTTCATGGGTGCTACTGACAATTGTTTTTAGAAATAAAAAAAAAAAATTTGTCAAAGTTTGATGGTTTTTTTCTTCAAAAATATCAATAAATCGTTGAGTTGGATCACCCATTAGTCACAGCCGCACACTATTAGTAATACATATTGAAAAAAAAAAAAAAAAAGAGAGAGGGTGACTGGACTATTAATTTGTAATTTCGCTCACCTCCAAATCCAATTTTAAGAGACCGAATCTCGTGCACCTCTGGAGGCAGTAAATTCCTGCTCCAGAGCCACTGCTTGTGGGTCCGAGATGGGCTCGAAATTAAATATTTAAATGTTAAAAGTAATCCCAGCCCCATCCGGCAGTAACTCTAAGAGTAGAAATTTCTTGCACCCCAGGAGGCAGGTGATCTGATCGCCAATTTTAAAATAGGAGGCGAGAATAGAATCAGATTTTTAAAAATTTGGTTCAAGCAGGGAGGTGATTCGGTCACCTCCCTGCAGCAGAAGCGGATTCAGTAAAGTTTCGATAACTGTTTACCTATCTTTTTTTTAAATAAAAACCGCATGTATTTAGGCTATGAGTAGAACTAGGGTGTTCTTAATGTATTTGGTGAGCTTAACTCCAAAATCCATCAAATTGATTTCAAATGACTAATCTGAACCGTTGGAACCCGCCTATCTTACGTGTGATGCGTCTACATGTGAAATTTTTAAACATTCGAATTAATTTAGTATAAAGTCAAGCGGTCAAAAAACGTTCAAAAAATTAATGCACTAAAACTAATTTATTAATCTTCTAATTTTGACCGATTGACTTTAAACTAAACTAATTCAAATGTTTAAAAATTTTACATGTAGACACATCACACGTAAGATACGCGGGTTCCAACAATTCAGATTCATCATTTGAAATCAATTTAAAGGATTTTAGAGTTAAGCTCACCAAACACTTTGGTGAGCTTAAGAACACCCTAGTTCTACTCTTTAGGCTATTGCCTACTCCTGCGTCAAATTTGTTTTCTTCCCTGCTCAATTTGTTTTTTTTTTCTCAATTGATATTTGATCTAATACCGGGTCCATCTTGCCCCAGGATTTTATGTATTGTCATTCGTTTAAAAGGTGTGACAAAGGATAGACCGGTTCATTAATTCGACACCCGCATCTGGACCGAATCAATGGTTAAATCCTTGTTATTTTTTTTAGAAAAAAACATGAATAATGATTTTTTAATTTCTTAAAAAAAATTGTTACTAGGGTGGTATCCGTGTTAGTACTTGGAGTATCTCCATTCTAGCAATTAAAATGAGTTTCTAAATAATTGTTATCCACTTTTTAGAAACTAAAACCTCTAAAGTTTCTAAACTTTAGTATTCCTGAAATTAATTTTAGAGTTTCTATTAAGCTACGTCAGCAGTAAATTTTAAAAAAAAAATAATAATTTGATGCGAGTATTTGATAAATGTGGAGTTTATAAACTATTTTTTTTAATAAGAAACTTTCCTGCATTATTTAAAAAAAAAAAAAACTCTCTCACATTCTTGAAATCGGAATAAAAATTGCCACCCCAGATTAAAAATTCTAATAAAATCGGGAATGGAGATAATTGTCAAAAAAAAAAAATGGCATTACTAAAAAATAGACAGGAAGAAATTCATGCACTTTTTTTTAAAAAATTTAGCACTGTCGCTGTCTTTTTTATTGGTTCTGTGTGGGCAGCCTTATAGTTAAGTCTTATCATTTTTATTTTTCCTCCTGAATAATTTGTGTCAAAAAGAATTTGGCAACTCAAATTCCTGTCTTTATTCAAGTTATCAGACAACCAAATTTTGATCAAATTAAAAAAATTGTTTGCGCATCATCTGAATCCACGAAGCTTCCAAGACCCATTTTTATATTTTAAACAAAACATTTTAATGCCTAGACAAGGAACAACACGGTTTGAAATTAGTACCTTTGTTCTTCTTTTGAAAAATTTAAAATAACATTAAATACCATGCATGCACACAAACCTAATCCGGATCCCACAATTTACAAATTTCTCAGCTCCTTCCTTTTGGAAATATGGTACAAAAAATAGAAAGTATAGTCGGTTGGTTTTGAACAGTGAAAGATTTAATACGAAGGGGATAGGTGGCCCCCTAGATTTGAGTCACAATTTCAAATTAGGATCTTCTATGCAACTCTTTCAATAGCTATTTGTGTACTAGGGTGCTAAGCCATCTTTTAATCATAGTGACAAATGAATTATTGGGGTTCAGTTTGGCGGTGTTAAAATTTTGTGATTCGGGTATAATTGGGGTATAATTTGGGTATAATTTGGGAATGGTTCGGAATTATCCAGACTGGATATATTAGTTCCACAAGAGGGAAAAAAAAAAGTTCGAGAAAAAATCGTGAATAATTCGTAAAATTTGAGAAAAAGTTCGTAAAATTTGTGAATAATTTAGTAAAAGTTCAGTCAACTAAATAATTCGGTGTTTGATTCGCCATCAGAAAAAACGAATTATTCGCAAATTTATCAACTTCTTTTTTATGCACTAACAATATAATAATTATTTCTTGGCACTAATTTGGTAGTCGAAGTTCATAAATATTATTTATTAACAAATTAAAGGATCATCAAAATTAATATAAAATTATTCTATGTAATTAAATTTAGTTAGGAACAAATCTAAGGCTTAGTCAAAGATGGCTAAGCCACCCCTATAATTTTAAAATTTTAATTATATGTACAGAAATTAAATTAAATTTTATTTTTCTAAAACTTTTTATATAGTCTAGCCACCCTCAAAAATGATATATGTCTTGAGTTCAAATCCCACTCATTACAATTATACATTTTAATTTTCAATCACATCTATTAAAAAATTTTAGTTCCGCCACAAATTTAATAAACAACTAACAACTAAAGTGTTAATGTCAATTTACTACCATAATATTTCTCCTACTACAATTAATGTATGACAATAATGTGCACTCTTCAATTAATAAAACTACATTATTTGTTCATTGAGGTTGTTGTCGAAAAAGAAAGATGAATCAAATCGTACATAATTTTGACGTTGCTATATAATATCGAGCTTTGCATTAATAATACTGACAATCTAAAAGTTTGAAAATAATTCGGTGAGATCTGAAATTCACGATTCATATTAAATGAGTATAATATGGTAACATTTTGAAAATAATTGATTTTTATAATGCAACAAATGTTTAAAGTTTTAATAAAAGAAAATAAATTATGAGAATACTTTGAGAAGAACTTGAATATAATTCAAGAATAGCTCGTAAAATATTGAATAATTTTGATAATTTCAAAATATATTGAGCATCTACATTTTTTGTATTATTAGAGTTTCTAATGTGAAGTGACAGTTTCTAATCCAGTTTCAGAGATGTGAGAATTTTTATTATTTAGAAACTGTTATAAACTCCATGCTGGCCAAATAATTGACTTAAATTATTTCTTCTTTTTAGTTTTTTTACTGACGTGGTTTAATAGAAACTCTAATATTAATTTCAGAAATATGAGAGCTTAGAAACTTTAGAGACCTTAATTTCTAAAAAATAATTAATAGTTATTTAGAAATGTATTTGAGTTGCTAGGGTGCAGATGCTCTTAAAACAAAAAAGAACATCAATATGTTGGATATGTATGCCACAGAAAATCCGAAGAAATATAGTAGAATGGATTAGACAAAAACTTAGACTTCTATTATGTTAAAATGTCACAATCTATTGGAAGACCCCATGAATTTGATCTCCTGATATGATTATGCATTTATGTGTGATTGGAACATAGAAGGAGACATCCTTCCAACCAATCATTTCTCCAATGACCAAATTGAGCACAAGACAAGTTCATTTCATCACACATTTGGCACTTTCTGCTCTACTCAAATATTTTCCCTTTTTAATGCCCACCACAATTTTAGAGATTCTGTGCATTATATTTTGTCACGTTTTTAATTCATTTCCTTTTATCTTTTAACTCTAGCTACCAAAATTGCTTTGTCATGCTCTCTTAATTTTCTTATATCATCTATATAGTCAAGTTAACAATTTACTTTAGAAGATTAAAGTTTCTTTTAAAAAAGAAACATGCGCATCACTTTCATGTTTTTTTTTGGGTAAATTTCGCTAGAGGTCACTAAACTTTGTTATTTGTCACGAATTGGTCACTCAACTTTGATTTGTCCCTTTTGAGTCACTCAACTTTGTTATTTGTTCCAATCAAGTCACTCAACGTTTTCCATCCAAATTTTTAACGGAATATGCTAATTCCGTTAGTTTTTTGGATGGAATATGCTAATTCCGTTAAAATTTTGGAAGGAATGGGTATATTCCGTTAATTTTTTAGACGGAATAGGAATATTCCGTTAAAAATTTGGATGGAAAACGTTGAGTGACTTGATTGAGACAAATAACAAAGTTGAGTGACTCAAAAGGGACAAATCAAAGTTGAGTGACCAATTCGTGACAAATAACAAAGTTTAGTGACCTCCAGCGAAATTTACCCTTTTTTTTTTAATTAAAGTTTACAACTCAATCTAGGGTTGTTCATCAGTTTGGTTCAGTTCAAACCGAATTAAAATAGACAAACAAAAGTTTTATTCGGTTTTCAAAATTCAAACCAAACCGAACAAAATTTAGATTTGTTTCATTGAACCGAAATAAGATATTAATCATAAAAATAATATTTTTTGTTAATTTTTGAATTTTTTTTTGAAAGATGAATTAAATTTTTTTGTTTGGTTCGGTTTAATCGGTTTTAAACCAAACCAAACAATATACATCATGTCGTAATTTTTTATTTATTTTTTAAATGTTTGGTTAGGACAGGAGATGAGTTTAAAATTTTAGTTAGTTCGGTCTAACCCGTTTTAAAATTTCTACACCGAACCGAACTATTAAACCGGTTTTAAAAATGAACTGAATCAATCCATTTAACCAGAAAAACCGAACCGTTTAAATCAAACTCTCTCCGTATGATTTAAAACTAATTAAATCCGACCCAATGAACACCCCTACCAGTGGACTAATGAGATATATATAATTTTCAAATTCTTCACGACCATTATGCAGTAGTTTTAGAAATACTATTGAAATTATTTAACATCTCTCCGAACTTTTTTATTTAATAGATATAAGATTTTGAATTAAACCTCTAAGAAATACTGAAAGAATTTCATAAATTATGGGGACCAGAATAAAAATATTCAGCTTGGGCAGAAGGTAATGGTGGGGGAAGAGTCCTAGCCTTCTAGGCCCCTCTCTATAAACTGAAAATTTTGTAATTTAATCCATTAAATTTTGTATTTTTTATATATATTAATATGTTTGGGAGAATTTCATATATACCACTCAAAAATTGTAAAATTACATATTTACCATCTAAAAATCCAATTACTCACATATTTACCCAATATAACTCTAGTATATATCAAATATATCTAAAACTTAGATTAATTATGTTTAATTTTTTAAAACTATTATTAATCAAGGATTAACTTAGCATCCTCTCTTTCATTCCTTAGAACTGTTATCTTTTATATCCAATATAAAAGATTAAAAACATATGTTCCAAACTGAGTCAATAACAAAACACAGATTCTCAAACTCAGTTACTACTTTGCTAATGGATTGCGATATCAGCGTCGAATTCAGTATGAGTTATTTTGTTGGAAAAGTTGGAGCGGTTACCTTGTTTTTAGAAGATCAAGCTGGAGTTGGAATCCTTAAATCCGAGTATGTTGCCCCTTCTCTCTGAGTTTAAGCGGGAGAGACGAGATGAGGAGAGAGTTTAAGCGAAAATGGGAAGTTACGTCAAAAAAGATGGAAGGAAAATCTGTGTGCAAAAGAGGAAGGGCAGAGAAGGAGAAGTGACTAAATAACTTGTTAATTATATTTTATATAATCATAAACTTAATTAATCTCATTTTTTGATTAATTGGGTAAATATGTGAGTTATTAGATTTTTAGATGGTAAATATGTAATTATAGAACTTTGGACGATAAATACGTAATTTCACAGTTTTCGAGTGGTATATATAAAATTCTCCCAATATGTTTTGACCTCTTATAAAATGAAATAATACTATATTTAATTTTTCAACTACTATAATCTCAATTTTATAGTTATGCTTCTGGCTTTAATAATTTTTCTCCTAATGCCAAAGAGAAATATATATATATATATATATATATATATATATATATATATATATGTGGGTTGGCTAATATCAAAACGTTTGCACCATGGTTCCCGTGCAATTAAGTCGTTTTCGAATTTTTAAAGTCCAAACGATCGATCCAAACCGTTAGATGTGATCTCTATATTAAAATGTATTTGGAGACCAAATTTTACATTTTTTTGGAATTTTTTTTACTATTTATTAGGTATTTTACAAAAATCGTTGTTTTCAGACTATTGAATTTTTGTCCCCACCTTAATAAATAGTAAAAAAAATTAAAAAATATGTAAAATTTGATCTACAAGCACATTTGAATATATCTATCATGTTGAACAGTTTGGATCAACTGTTTAAACTTTGAAAATGTGGGGTGTAATATGGTGTCAACAAAAAAGGATGCAAATAGAACTAGGGTGTTCCCAAGTTTACCAAGTCTATTTGTGAACTCAACTCTAAAACCTATCGGATTGGCTTCAAACGATGAATCCAAACAATTAAAATCTTTTTAACTTACGAATGATGTGTCTATATGTAAAAAATTTAAAATTATTTTTGTATAAAGTCAAGTGATCAAAATTAGAAAGTTTATAAATTAATTTTAATGCATTTATTTTTTGGACGCCTTTTACCACTTGACTTTATACACAATTAATTTGAAAATTTAAAATTTCCGCATGTAGACGCATCACTCATAAGTTAAAAAAATTTCAATAATTTGAATTCGTCCTTGAAGCCAATTTAATAAATTTTAGAATTGAGTTTACAAAATAACTTGATAAACTCAAGAACACCCTAGTTCTACTCTATCTCTCTCTATTTATATATTTATACACACACTATAGACAGGCTACAATACATTATAGCTTAGATAGTGTGTCACGTCGAACTCTGCATAGCAGTAAACTCTGCTAATTTTAAAACGTTGAAAAGTTGGCATCATGACAAGCGCTAGAATAATTAAAGCAAGGTTTTCTTAATTTAAGTGTGAAACACAACCAAAAATTAATGTTTTCCTTCTACTCCATGTTTTGCTTGAGCCATAAAAAAACAAACATGAATTTATTTTGAAGAATTGACTAGAAATATGTGGAAACTGCATCAACTGAGGTAAAGTGCACTTGTCACCTGTCATGCCTTCAGTGTCCCCTAAGTTTAACTATAGACCTATAAAATTTCTGACCCTTTACCTTTTTTTAAACATGCATTCTTGCAGGGAGCACATTTTTTTTTCTTTTATGTATTTTAAATAGGGGTGAAAATAGAGTGGATAATATCCGATCCATATTTAATTTGTATTTAAAAAATAGATATTGATATTCGATATCCGAAAATCTGTGTAAATACAAATACTAGGATGATTTTATGTTTCAATTATCTGTATATACATAGTATATAGATGTCATATATTTTAATATATATTATGAAACAATTTATGTAATTCATCATTATAATTAACTAAACATTATGAATTTTAATATTTTTTAATAATATTTATATTTTTTAATAATATTTATATTTTTTTCTTAATAAATATCCGATTAGTTTTCACTCTTAGTTTTAAATCATCAAAATGTCCTTTGTGAACTCTTCTAAAATACCAGAGATGTGTCATATGTATAACATATATGTCCTATTGATCATCTAAGAAAAATATTCAAACAAATTATTCTTTGTTTTTGTAAAATTAGAGGCATATTTAAAGAAATAAACAAGAGTGAGTCTATGGTACTATGCATATCACGGGTTGTTACCGTGCTACGGCTCTATATTCGAGTTTTCAAATCCTAACAGTCGATCCGAACCGTTCATCTTGTTCTCCATATTAATATGTGTTTGGAGACCAAATTTTAAATTTTTTGAAAAATTTTTACTATTTTTTTAGATATTTAGAAAATCACTTGATCTGAAAATTCTGGACCATCCAAAAACAGTGATTTTCAATAAATCTAAAAAAATAGTAAACAAATTTCAAAAAATGTAAAATTTGGTCTCCAAACACATATTAATATGGAAAACAAGATGAACGGTTCGGATCGACCGTTAGGATTTGAAAACTCGAATATAGAGCCGTAGCACAGTAACAAATCGTAATATGCATAGTACCATAGACTCACTCAATAAACAATAAGGAAAAACATATATTTTTTTTAATATGTCCTAAAGAACAATGTTAGAAAATATAGTACTTTTTGAATAATAAAAACAAATAATGGATGGATAAATCATAATAATAATAATAATAATAATAATAAAGATGAAGATGATCATGGTCATGATACGAATGATAATAACAATAACTAATATAATTATAATGATATGGTGATACTATTATTATGAGGAGGAGGAATCAAGTTACAACATTTTTTGAGTTACAACAAGTTACAACAACTATTTTTTACATTTTCAAAGTCCAAATCATCGATCCAAACCGTTAGATGTGATCTCTACAATAAAATGTGCTTGGAGACCAAATTTTACATTTTTTTGAATTTTTTTTTACTATTTATTAAGATGGGTACAATAACTAGTCAAATTCAGACCATTGAATTTTGTACCCATCTTAATAAATAGTAAAAAATTTCAAAAAAATGTAAAATTTGGTCTCCAAGCACATTTTATTGTAGAGACCACATCTAACGGTTTGGATCGACGATTTGGACTTTGAAAATGTAGAAAATAGTTGTTGTAACTTGATCCTCCTCTGTTATGAGAACAAATATAATATAATAAAAATAATACAAAAGATAATCAATATTTGGTACACCACTAATTCACTATTCAATCTATTGACTGGAATAGTGAATTAACTTATACCCCCACTATTTGGCAGCTGTTTTTAGTCAGCATATTCACTATTCCAAGTTTCCAACTATTCTTAGTTTCTTTTAGAAATTGGTCGTTTGGATATTTGAGTTCTTTTAGGTGGGAGTTAATATATTATACAATAATTTTTATTAAATAATTATATAGTTAATATTTTTTTACTAATAAATACATTGAACAATTTATTAATTTTTTTATACAATCTCTGGCTACAATGCTCTGGTAATACTAAATATGACAAACATTTTTGGAACCTGAATCATAAGCCAATATAACTTAAACTTAAAAACAATTAAACCTGAACATAATAAATTGGAACCTAAAAAATGTAACCTGAACTATATATAATGCAATATAAACTCTTAACTCTAATTTTCTTTTTTAACAAGAAACCCAATGTAAACTAAATGAATTCTAAAAAAATATAATTAGAATCATAAGCAAAAATAAACTGAACCGATTTAACGCTAAGTAACTTGAATATGAAGGAAATTTGATATGAGCATACAATCTAAAACCTTAAGTAGGAGCGGATTCAGATTTTTCGTCAGAGCTGGTAAGTAAATAGCGAATTGGGTTCAAATCCATTAGCTAAATTAGAATTTAGCTAATTTGAAGAAATTCAAGTAAATTATAGTTCTAACTCTAATTACCATATTTACTTAATTTGTACAAATTTTCAGAAATTTGGAGAAAAAATATATTAACATAATTTTTTAACAATGCTCTTTCGGCTAGTGCTTGGTGGGCTTTTCATAGAGGAACAAATAGCATTTCAGAAGGAAGAGGGACAAAGTTAATCCGAATCTGTAAATTTTCTTAAAATTCAGTGGAGACGACTGCCCCCGTAGTTCTTACTGAATCCATCCTGGCCTTAGACAAATTAAACTATACTCTAATGCAATGTCAAAAAAACCCTAATTAAGGCAATATAACATAAGACTTATGTGAGAGTTGTTATTTCATCTTATACTAATTTAGAATTCACTTTTAGACTCAAAAGAAAAAATTAACTCCATAACCATTTAAAAAAAAAAAAGAAAAAAAAAAGGGTACACTGCCGACTTCATAAAAGCAACATCTTAATTCATTTCAAATCTCAACGTTATTAGATATCTTACATATATATTACTATGTTGATCAGACGGTTGATATTTATCTTGGAGTATGAGGCCTCAATAATGTGTCGGCCATGCGTGCCTCAAATCTCAAAGCATCAGATTCTTATTCTTTCTTTGAAAACCAAGATCAGCTTTTGTACTCTTTATACAAAACCAATTTTAGAATGGGAATAGATTAAAAGGAGCTTTAATGCTTTTTATGATGTTTTATTAAATTAACTTAACTTTTACTGTAACCGAGGTTAATTAATTAGGTCAACTCGCTTCCAGATGCAAATGCAATGCATCAGATGACGATGTGCTCGGTAAAAGTAAAAATTTGATAAGTAAATAATTTAAGTACTGATCAGGTCATCAGGTATTGGATGCAAAAATCATGAGAAATAGTGACATTTTATTGGTTAGTTGAAACCTTTTTGAAAATAAATGTATCTTATTACATTTTGTGGTGGACTGTTCTTCTAAGAAGTTTATTCAACTTTTTTTAAAACAATGATATTAGAATATTTTAACATTTATTTTTCAGATACGGATATTAAACGGATACAACTATAATTTGGATATTATTCGAATACATTATATAAACGTAAAAATTGCTTAAATAATATAAAATCATTCAAAATTATCATAAAACATGTTTTTAATATTATTATTATGCATTTGAAAGAGTGTCTCCATTTTATCTCAAAATGGAGACCAAAAAGTTTGAATCTCCATTTCAATTTTAAACCCCTGCTAGTAGTACTAGTCCCCAAATTAATTAATTAATTAAAGTATGAAATAATTTATTTGGTGGTGGACCAACAAAATTCCATTTGAAAGAGTGTCTCCATTTTTCCACAAATGGAGACTAAAAAGATTTATTCTCCCTTTCAATTTCAAACCCCTACTAGTAATAGTACCCAAATTAATTAATTAATTAATTATCAAACCAATCAATCCAGTAACCTGTAAGGCTATAACCATTTATATATATATTTCCCCAAGTCTCCACAATCCTCTGTTCTCGTCTCTCTCTCTAATTTCCTTCTCAAAACATAATTCCTGGTACAGTACCATGTTAGGCCGGTACCGGACTTACTGCTGTGCATGTACCACCTTCACCTCTGACGAGGAAGACTTGGGCCCACCAAAGGCCCGTGTCTCAGATGAACCAGTCAATAAGGACACGGTGCGACAATTTGCTTGGAAGGAGATAGAGTCTCTGACAGTTGGGTTCACCTCAGCTGTGGTTGGAGAAGGCGGCTTTAGCACCGTGTATCTTGCGCGGGTTCCGGGTTGTCTCGGATCCGCATCCAATTTGGCTGCAGTGAAGGTTCACAGAGGAAGCGAACGCCTAAATCGGATTTTCAAACAGGAACTCGATGTGCTTAAACAGCTCCGGCATCCGCATATCGTTCGATTGCTTGGATTCTGCGAAGAGAGAGGTTCGTATTATTGAATTTGAACTTTCATTTAATAGAAGTGCTCTGTTTTTTTCTTCAATTCGTTTATTAAAACAACCAAAGTTCAAAACTTTATTCTAAAATTTTGTTTTTCTTCTTTTAAAACAGAGGAAGGAGTTCTAGTTTTAGAATTTGCTCCGAACGGGAACCTACACGACAAGCTACGAAACAATACTGGATTGGTTCTCCCTTGGCAAAATCGGGCTTCAGTTGCAATCCAAGTTGCTAGAGCTCTTGAATATCTCCATGAAAAACTCGACCTCCAAATAATTCATGGCGACTTAAAAGCGTCAAACATATTACTCGATTCAAAAATGGGTGCCAAATTGTGCGATTTCGGGTCGGCGAAATTGGGGTTCTCAGCCATGGTGCAACCCCGCTCAGCGCACCAGATAACAGGTTCACCTGGGTACATTGACCCGCATTATATTCGATCCGGTACCGTTACCAAGAAAAATGATGTTTACAGTTTCGGGGTTTTGTTGCTCGAGATATTGACCGGAATCGAGGCGTTCTGTGCAAAGAAAGAACAGCTTTTGACAGCTGTTTTGCGACCGAGATTGAAGAATGTAGTTGATGAGATCGATCGCTTGGTAGATAAGAAATTATTAGACTTTGATCGGGATGAAGCGATTTCACTCGCATCCGTTGCTGTGTCGTGTATCAGTGAGAATGCCAGTATGAGACCATCAATGGCTGAGGTTGTCAGGATTTTGGAAGAGAAACTGTCATGTTCAATTTCAGCCGTTGGATTCAAATCAGATGGCAAGAAATTGTAGAAACTTATTTTTGATTGATTTGTGAGATATGATTGAGAAAACATAAATTTGATTTTCTTTTTAGTAGATTTTAGTGATGTAAATTTGTGTCATTGTGTGGTTGATCATTGTGGGTTAGTAGGTAATTGTATTGCCAAAAGAGAAAAAAATTAAAAAAAAGAAGAAGAAGAAGAGAAATTAATCTAGTAAATAAATAAAGAGAGGGTTCAAATGCCTTTATATTTTGTATCTCCCTTATGCCTTCATTTTTAAAAATTTTAATAACTCATAATTTAAAATTTAAAAGTCAAAATAAAACGGTTACATACATTCTATATCATTTTATCTATGCATGTGTACCAAAATTGTAATATTTGAACTTTGTTTTGGTTGTCATCAAGAGCTTGTAGAAACGTACTAATGTGTATAATTTCTAGACGTTGATTTTTTTAAATGATTGATTCACATAAAAACAAAATCGAAATGTAATATTTTTTTATGGGCATATAGAGAAAATAACAGAGATCACATCTAACGGTATTATTTTGATGTTTATGTTTTGAATTTTGATTTATTAACGTTTTTAAAAATAAAGACATGATGAACACATAAAAAATGGAGGCATTTCAACCCTCCCATAAATAAATATATATGTTAATATGTAGGTCCTTGTTAAATACCACTTGTAAGCGTTTCCTAATTCCTATGTTAATTTATTAACCATATGCTTAGTTAATGCTTTCAGAGAATTGACCGCTTAACAGCAAGTTTCATACCTACTCATTATAATACTGACAAAATTCCAGCTTGATTTCTAATTCAAAATTCCAAAATCCAAATTATCATTAACGCCGCTATAACAGAATTGTCCTTGAAATTGGGTATAAATTAATTGCATTTTAAATTTGCATGCTTTATGATAGGCTATGAGAAAAAAGGGGAAAAAAATAATTGGATTGGTGGGGTTTTATCCCTTTTTTTGTGATGCGTATTTTTATTAATATAAAAAAAAAGTTCAAAATTTACAAATCTGCACAGCGCAGGTTTTACAAACATTTCAAAAACTGTCCAAACTGGAGGATTATTTTTCATAATTTCAAATTTGAAAAATAATTTTTTGAAAAGAGACCCTTTGAATCCGAAGAATTATTTTCTGGAAAGAGACACTGAATCAGAAAAATAATATTTCGGAAAATAATTCTCTGATTTGGGCTGATATGAAAATCAATTGAAAAATGAGTGTAGATTTTGAATTTTTTTTTTTTTTTTTTTGGATATTATAAAATTTCGGCGTGAATCATATGGAAAATTGTATGACATTCTCGGTCAATGGATTTGTGATTCGTGAATCATATGGCAAATTAAATAAGATGTTAAGAAATTAATTTTTTGGAACTTGTTAATAAGAAGAAAATTTGAAGGGGCTCAAAAACTCTTAAAATTAAGCACAAAATATTTATTCCTTTTCTTTTATTATTTATTATTATAGTTCTTATTAGTCTTGGAACTGTAATTTTACTATGATTATGATCATTTAAATTTGCATTTATACGAAAATAAGGAGATATTATAGTTGCTATTAGGAGTAGGGTTAAAATGCACTATTAGTTTTGTGCCCCAATCATACCCCATCTCCGTTAACAAAGTTCAAACAGTCGATCCGAATCGCTTAACATGATCTCTATATTAAAATGTACTTAGAGACCAAATTTTATATTATTTTAGATAGGTACAAAATCACTGCATTTGGACTATAAAAAAATAGTGATTTTGTACCTATCTAAAAAAAAATAGTAAAAAAAAAAATTCAAAAAATATAAAATTTGGTCTCTAAGCACATTTTAATATGGAGATTATATTGAGCGGTTCGAATCAACTGTTTGAACTTTATAAACATAAATATAGATGTAAAGTATAATTGAGACACAAAATCAATGGTGCATTTTAACCTATACTCTGTTATTAGGCTAGAAGGCGGTTCTATGTGCGCAGCGAGAGGGTTAATAATGTCAATGTCAGATCATGAGGGATTGCTTGCGAAAGGGTCTAATGCGTTGATGCGCTCCTCTAAAAGTGTATCAGACTCGTCGAACTGTACGAAAAGTGTATAAAAAATAGTTTTGTCTTCATTTTATCTTTATTTTATTTCATTGTGATATAAAATAGGTGTGTTGAATTAAATTGTAAATAAATCATAAAAATATAAGTTGCCACCTTATTAGGGGTGTCAAAAAAATTCTTAGCTCATGACTCAATCGTGACTCGCTCGTTACTGGACTGAGCTGTTAACAAGCCAGCTCATCACTATTTTGGTTCAGAATTAACGAGTTTAAACTGGAACCTAGTTTACTCGCGAGCTAGCTCGGCAAGTAATCAATTTATAAATTTGTATGCATGTGTGTGCATTTTATGCTATCTAGCTCAGTCCAAAAAGTTTGCATAATTTATTTTCTTCTTAAAATAAAATCTAGTAAGACTCAACAAGTCAGCTCGTCAGCTTGTGAGCTATATCGATCTAGCTATTGATAATTTCAAACTGAGATTTCAGCTCAGATATCTAAAGTCAGCTCTTTCGTAACTCGGACGAACCAATTCATAACGAGTTCAAACTGAACCCAATTCGTGACAAACCAATAACTCGTTAACGTTGCCGCCACACCCCTACACCGGAACGCTATCCTCTGCGGAGCTTTTAATCTGGTCCGTTCATTTTGATCGGACGGACCAGATCAAATCTCAAAATTTAGACTAATCTGATCTGGTCCATCCGATTAAAACGAACAGACCAGATTAAAAGCTCCGCAGAGAATACTCTCCCCCCTACACCTTACCTTTAAAAAAAGAAAGTAGCAAGATATAGTCTATTAGACCTTAGATATGATAGTTGGTATGTCTCGGTCGTGATTGCACGCTAAAGTCTCCTTTAATCCTAACATCTCTTTCAAAACAGTGACCTACTATTTTTTTATATTCTTTAATCTCCTCCACACAAAAAAATTGTTACAAACTTTATTTTTTTCAATCCTGTCATTTTCTGTTTTTTAGGCCATTATGAGGTAAACATGTAGCATCCTTTGTCTTCACCTAAATTCTACCTTGGTACCTTATGTGATAATGATATAAATTATATAGTATAGTATGCACTAATGCACATATTGTATAAAATATTTTGTGTCTTTGAATGAAGTTTCCTTTTATTATTGTTTCTTAAAATGAACGCTAATTATACAAACAATGGTAATTTTAAAGAATTAACTTGCACTACATGTTTTGCTTACTTCACTTACAATAATAATTTCTCAGTAAATTAATTCTACGGCAGTAAATATATATTGAATTTCTTCATTTCTCTCTTTATTGATTGTTTACTTCATTCAATCATTGAATTCCAATGCTTGTAAGTTGTAATATATATATGTAATTGCTCCAGATTTAAATCAAATCCGATAATTTACAAACAAGTTATGAGTTATATGCATCAGGAACTGAAATACTAGACCTAAAATATCTACTATTAAATGCGGTATCCTGGCCCAGTCCAACCCGGTTTGAAACTAATATGTATATGGACTGAAATTCGGATCTGAACACTTTTAGAATACGGATCCAAATATAATAGTATATATCCAGACCAGATGTGATAATTTACAAACAAGTTATGGGTTATCTATCCGGAACCAAAATACTAGACTCGAAATATGTAGTATTAAATGTGGTATTCAGATCCAGACCCAATCAAGTTTGAAACTAATATGTATATGGATTAAAATTCAAACCCAAACAGTTAGAATACAAATTCAAATATAATAGTATCTGAACCCTACCCGATCCGATAATACCTCTACAAGAACATAACCAGTTGGTCTCTTTTTTTTTTTTTTCCTGTGATGTTGCAATATTAAATCTTGCTTACAAAATTGAAAGCAATAGCTAATAGGAATTAAGAAGTAAGAGAAACAAACAAAACGTGCCAATGAATGGTTGGATGGCAGAGTCAATGAGAGGTTCATTGACAGTTGACAGCTCAACAGAACATTATAATATTTGAATATAAAATGTTCAATCTCATATATTTTCCTAAACAAAATTCTATGCAATGTGATGCATTCCTTCTTTAAGTATTCCATTGATCCATTCTTCTTGACTAGATGGTACATTTTTAATTCAGTAATGTTAGTTGCAGCATTTCATTTCAAATAACAATTTTGCATCATCTTTCTTATTTTACATGACAGAGCAGCACGCATGTCCAAAAATATAAAGTTGTAGTTTCTTATACAATAGGCAAAAAAAAAAAAAAAATAGTGCAGAGTTTGAATGTCTTCATTTTTTTCCCTACTATATTTTATTTTTACAATTTTAATAACATTAAATTTAAAAATTAAATGTCAAAATAAAATTGTTAAATATGATTTATATTATTTTTCCAATACATATGTAAATGATTATGACACTTGAACTATATTTTCATTGTTATCAAGAGATTATAAAAAATACATTGATGTAGATAATTCTTATATGTTGATTTTTCAGCATATTAATTCATATAAAAGAAACAAAAAATGATAATTTTTAAGTGCGTGTAGAGAAAATAATATAGTTCAACAACCAATGATTTGTTTTTTCCATATAAATTTTAAATTTCTGTTATTAAAAAATAAATTTAAAAACATCACAAAGACACAAAACAAAACAAAAAAGAACGATCCTAAATTTAATTGATTTATATTATTTTTCCAATACATATGTAAACGATTATGACACTTGAACTATATTTTCATTGTTATCAAGAGATTATAAAAATACATTGATGTGTATAATTTATACATGTCGATTTTTCAACGTATTAAAGAAACTAAAAAATGATAAATTTTTATGTGTGTAGAGAAAATAATATAAATCAACAACTAATGATTTATTTTTTCCATATAAATTTTAAAATTTCTATTATTAAAAAATTAAAAGTAAAAAACATGACAAAGACAAAAAAAAAAAAAAATGAACCATCCTGAATTTAATTGATTGCAAAATACTATAATTAGTATTGCTTTCTGGTCTTACAATGACAAAGACAGTACATATATATTCTCTGTGTATGCAACTACTATGAATACATTGAATTTGTTATTCAGAATTTATATTTAAATGTTGGTAAGCCCAAGCGCATAACTTAAAAGGCAGAGAGCATGTGATTCAAATTTATACTAGTTTAATTTTTTATTTTTTTTGTTAAAGACAGCGACCATTGACATTCTTTTTTTTGTTAAATATGCTAGATATCTCATCAAATAATTTTACCATTTGTTAAAATTAGTCACTAAACTATAATTTAGTTGCTTTTTTTAGTAAAGGTATAATTTAGTTGTAATAATCACTAATCTTCCATCTAATTTAGTTATGTGAACACTGTTAACACTATATGATGATAAAATTTCGAGTCTCCATCATTCAAAAAAAAATATTAAAAAATATATATAAGAAGAAATCTTACATACATGAATAATAATTTTATAAAAATGAGAATTTAGCACTTTATATTTTGCTTTTGCTTATATTTACATAATCAACCTAATTGTAAGAATAAAGCCATGAAACCATACAGTAATTTAGGCATATTATTGCGTCGTATTTTGAGCTGGCTACTTATAATTAATTTGCATATGATATGAGGCAGTTATGTTCAACTTATTATGAATTATCACCTAATCAATCATGCCTCTTCAAGTCAGACAACTAAGTGCCTTCTCTTCCAGCATATATATGTCAGAAACCAATTGTACTATTTAGCCTTATTCTTAACCATAACCATAACAAACACAATATAACAATATATATAATTAAGTTTTGCATGTACAGATAATTACCAAAATTCATTTATTTTAATAAAATGATACAAAATATAAATATTTTTTTTTTTTTGCATGTCCAGATAATCAATCATGCCTCTTCATGTCAGACAACTAAGTGCATGTGACAAACCAATTGTATAATTAAGCATTATTAATTTATTATTAACCATAACAAACACAATATAACAATATATATAATTAAGTTTTGCATGTACAGATAACTACCAAAGTTCATTTATTTTAATAAAACAATATAAAATACAGATAATAATTGGAAATTTTGAAAGATTTCAAATTTAATTATCAGGTTTGCTGCTTGAAATTCTAAAATAAGAGTTTCTAGTACAAACTTTATTAGAGATGATTTTTTACAACAAAACTGTTTTAATATTTTTGAAGTTGTGTTAAAGGTTGATATGTAATTTTGAACTCAAATTTGTAACAGATCTCAAATCAATATATCTCGTTTGAGGGAACAAAGGTCGCTTCCGACCACATATCATTATCTTCTAAATTCTAATAAACAACTTTAGGTATTGTATAGTTACTCATGGAGTGAGTGTACTATGCATATTACGATTTGGCACTGTGCTACGGCTCTATATTTGAGTTTTCAAATCCTAACGGTCGATCCGAACCGTTCATCTTGTTCTCCATATTAATATGTGTTTGGAGACCAAATTTTACATTTTTTAAAATTTTTTTACTATTTTTTTTAGATATTTAGAAAATCACTTGATCTGAAAATTCTGGACCGTCCAAAAACAGTGATTTTCAATCAATTTAAAAAAATAGTAAAAAAATTTCAAAAAATGTAAAATTTGGTCTCCAAACACATATTAATATGGAGAACAAGATGAACGGTTCGGATCGACTGTTAGGATTTGAAAACTCGAGTATAGAGCCGTAGCACGGTGCCAAATCGTAATATGCATAGTACCATAGACTCACTCGTTACTCATGTGCATATATATATATTTCTTTGATTTCATAATTCTCTCATTTTTTTTTTCAAACATTTAATTTGTTTGATTTCATTGTCCACAAAATCCTTAATTACAACTGTCAGGGTTGACCAGGCATTCAATCATGTCAGGTTCAGGTCTCATTCATCCTCTGTCTCTAGATCCGAGCCCATTAGCCACTAGCCAGTCAATGCTACCTCTTCAAATTCAAAATTTTGGCGGCTAGATAGGGAATTCATATAACCTGAGTTAACTCAAATTTGAGTTTAGATCCGGACCGTTCGATCTGCTTTTAGCACGAATTTTAGTTAAATGAACCCCATGTATTATATCTTGAACTGGATTGATTCAGATTTTGATCAGATGCTCCGAATCTAAAGCATCTAAACTCAAAATTTGAGTTAACTTTGAGGATCCATAATCCTAGATAGAGATTATGTTTGATTGCTACTTAAACTTAAAATTTAATAAGGATATCATTTTACTTTATTTATATTTTGTTTGACAGTTTAAATGTAGAGTAAATTAATTTGTTTAAAGAACCAGTTTAGAAAATAAATATTTGTCTATGATAGTGAACTCTACAAACAAAGTATAGATTAAGTTAATTCATTTAAAGATGTGGTTTAACTTATCATGCGTTTACTCTATTTTACTGTTCTAATTTTACTATTTATTTGGCAGTTTAAATAGAAAGTTTGATTTTTTTTATTTTTCATAAAAGTGGAATATCCGCTGACTTAATATTGAAATCAACAAAGTTAGCATGTGTTGTACTTATCAAGAGAGTTTGGTGAGTATAATTCAACAAATTTATTGAATTGATTTCATACAAGGAATCTAAACAGTTGAAATCGAACTATTTCACGAGTGACGCATGTGCATACAAAAGTTTTACAACTTATTTTATTTCAATGTAATATTCAAATTCATTTGTGTTTTTCTTTTAAAATATAAATTAATTAGTCCCTCTCTTAAGAGTTAGGTGTAAGAAATTTACTTGGAGACATTAAAATATGGCCTAAACAAATTGTTTGTTTATGGGATTATGAGATATATCGTCATGCAAGCACGTCACATTGGAGACAGACTCCGAATGCGGTGGTAGCGTTAGCTGCTGTCTAGCTAACGGCTAACGCCAGATAGACAGAGAGACAGAGGGGAGAGCATGTGATCACGTGACTTCATTCTACTGCTATTATTAATTTACAATTACAATTATTAGATCGAATGAATGAATGAATGAATGATCCATCCATCAGTTGACAAAATGTAGAATTGTGCTCTTCTTGCTCTCCCCTCTATTTCGTTGGTTATGACTTTTATAACATAACATGTGCTCATATTCAATCCAATCCAACCACCATGCTCTTTTGCTCTGCGCTCTGTTTTTACCATGTGACTTTGCACCTCAAAAGCCTGCATGCTCTGCTTCTTTTACTTCTTTAATCTTTACTTGTGTTCTAAATTCTTAATTGGTGATGGGATGGAAAGCAATGAATTCGTATCCTCTGCATTAACTCAAAAAATAATCTTTTGAGTTAATGCATCTAGACCGTCTGATCCACTTTAAGATCTGTATCGAACTAGATCCACACTAATATTAAAGGGCCCATGAATTATAGGTTGTGTACGGATTGACTCTGTTTAAAATCAAACGGCCTTGATATTAAAGATGCTCTTTTGAGTTAATGCAGATGATGCGGACTTGAAAGCAATACATCTGAAATGTTTTTTACATTTTATGATTATTATTATTTTTTTAAATAGTACATTGTTTTCAAAAATATAAAATGCGGTCTCCAAGCATATTTTAATAATAAGATCATGTTAAACTGATCGAATTGTTTGTTTGAATTTTGAAAAAAAAAAAAAAAAAAATGTAGGATATGATTGGACACGAAAATAATGAAATAATTTGATCTTAGCGATTTCTTTTACATCTAGTTCTTTTAAGCTCTCTCGCAGTTTGTCCTATCTGCTTTCTTCGTGTTCAACCTCCTAGAAAACTAGTTGGAAACACACCACAACAATATACCGAGCGTGTCCCTCTAATCTACAACGGAAGTATGAATTCTCTTTTTTTTTGTTTTTTTTGTTATCTAGACTTAACTGTCAGAATTCATTGTTATTGAATATGAGGTCTTCTCTGTATGATAATTATTTTATTATTAAATTTGAGTGTTATTAAATTTTGAATCAACAAAAATGACATTTTAAAGCGAAAGACAAGGATTTAAGAACTGCCCTCTACTGTGTGGCTCTTTCAGAAATACATTTATGAACTTGGACCTACCACAAAATACATGACAACAACTTAATACAATTGCAGGAATATTAAATTTCTGAATTAATTCCCAATTTGAATCTTACTTTTCAAATACTTAAAATTAATATTGTACTCTCAAATTGAACAACTCTTTCACTAAAATACAAAATGTAGATCTATTGGTCACATGAAGTTTGCCTTTCAGGTGCATCTTTGACTCAATTTAATATCATTTTGAATCTCCTTTTGCAGTTTGCACTACCTTTAGTTTAAATGAGGTGTTTTTTTTCTGATCCTTTCGTTTTGAAAAAAAAAAAAAAAATGCAATTTGCCAAAGTGGTTGTTTCCTGTTCAAGATCCAAGTTTACAAATAGACCCACGCATTTTAACTTTTCTAATTTTATCAGCTTTACCTCTTTATTATCTTACATTTTGTTCTTAAAAAAATTAGATCAGAATAGGAAGAGGTTTTTGTGGGCATGATAAATTCAGGAATTCATATCCTCTGAGTACTACAGCGATACTGTTCCGTAGAGTTACTGGATCTGGACCGTTCTTTTAACATGACACAACTCTTAAAGGGGAACCCTGCCGTCTAAATAGGCACCAGATTGAGTTTGGTCTGGCTGAGAGTAAATCTGGGTCGTAAAGTTGTGGGCCCCACTTTACGGTACTATAGAGGATATGGGTCCTAGATTCAGATGTTAAATAAAATACTTGCTTAACTAAATGAGAAGTACTTTGCTTAAAGAAAGAACATAGAAGGTTGAGCACGTAATCTATCTTTGATTGCTATTTGTTAGAAGAAAAAAAACGAAAAACTAAATCTGTATAAAATCATTGATTTGGCATTACGTTTTACCAGTGTTTAATTCAATGAAACTAAGCATCTTGAATTAAGATGAATTAATTTACTAAACCGTATTTTGTTGATGTAATTAGATCAGAAATTAATGGGCCATTAATTTACTAAACCGTACAGATATCTTCTGGTTCTTCTTGTACCATTAAGGTGAAATTAATGGGCCTTTCATATACAGGCCCAATAATTATGAAGCCCGCTATTCCAAAGGAGAAGAAAATCTTGGAGATCCATATAACACTAGACAATATTTTAACATCATTGTCAGACCTCTTACCTTTTTTTCAAGAAAAAATAGACTAAAGGAGGGAGTAAGATTTTCCAAAATTAGATCTAAAGAAATCATGAAAATCACCCCAGAAGGAAATAAAAGGACATACATTTTTTGTGTGTGTGGATCAGCATATTTCTCAATCAATTAACCTTGGTGGCTAAAAAAAAGAAATAAATAAAATGATTTTGTTATTACCTAAATTAAGAAATATGATATTTTTCTGATTGTAAAAAGGTGGTTGTTTAGTAGAAGGTTCAACAGTAATATAGAAAATAATTTAAGCTATAGCTAGTAATCTAATTTAGACAACCTAAAGACAGAAAGAAATATTCAGACATAATTATGATATATTCACTTCACTAAAGAAAGCTAAAAAGGGAAACACAAAAAAAATGATCCTGGCTAATTAGGGAAACCTAAATATTTTAACAGATCTATTTTGACTTCATGCAGCGCACGGACTATATAATCAAAACAGCACTACACATGGTTTGTGCGCTGCATGAAGTGCAAATTACTCTGTTAAAAGGAAAATACAAACAAAAGACGGTCTTGGCTAATTAGGTCTTGGGGTGGCCCACTGAACAGTAAGAATGAGATGATCATAACCATAACCATTAAGCTTATTGATTACCCTTTCACCATCTTCCCTATTAACAAAGTTGACAATCCAAATACCCTGCTCTTCCCATTCTTTTGATCCATCGCTACATAGACACGGCTCACTGGACCAAAAGTCCTGAACAATTCTTCAACATTAGACTTACTGGTATGGTATCCTCTGACAGATTGGTCACAACTCACACGTACTGAGTTCATCTCATCTTTCCCTTCTGGATTTTGAGTTTTAGTGGTGATCTATCGGTACTGATCAACTTTGCTCCTCCTGGAATTTTTTTTGTCCCCCTCGGATGTTTGATTTATAATTCGGATTAAATTTTGTGTTAAAATCAAAATAAATTTCATGAATTATGATTGGTAATTGGAATTATAAGTTAAAACATCGGAAATTACAAATCATAACATTGAAAATATAAGTCAAAGAATTTTTTTTTTTATCGAGTACCCAATTAGTTATTAAACCCAATTCAATATTTTTTTTGCCCCCCCCCCCCGCTCCCGCCCCTCCCACGTTCTCCTCTGACGAAAATCCTGAATCCGCCCCTATGTTTACCAATAACAATTTTACTAATCAAATCAATTATGGAAAATACTCAATAATGAGATCGAGAGGACTAATATTTAATTGCTAAATTTACCTTGTAATTATATAGGCAGTAAACAGTTAACATTTTTTTTATTTGGTCATTACATATATTCAAACCATATATCTAGCTAGCACAAGATATAATAAAACATACACCTATAACCAACAAAAATCAAAGGATAAAGCTTAAACAGTTACCGTCATCGTCAACGAAATTAATTAGGAAGAGAAACTGAGAAGCTGAGAAGCTGAGAGGTGATTGCTAGTCTAGGCGATCTCCAAAAGTTCAAAAAAACTAGGAAAAAAAAAAAAAAAAAATCAGATGAATGCAAATTAATAGATTTAGTCCGTTAGCTGATCTTGTGAAATCGTTCAGGTCCTTGTGTGAAATTAAAGTTTCTGGCCCAGTCTTACAAATAAAAACCATACTAACAAAATATTAATTTCAAAAGTAGGCCCAATTCAAATAAAACCCAAAATTTATTTCAAATCATCCACGTATATATGTTGGTTGACCTTAGTTTTGACCACTGGGTCTTATTTGAAAATGACCCAAAACATGTTAAAATTAAATCTCTTGTAGAAATAAGCATCAGATATGCCATTTTGCAACTACACAAGTTAATTACAAGGTCATTGACGTCAATATGGTTTATTTGTTAGAAAGTTACATTCAGTAGCTAGCTTTCTTGTTGGATACAAATTGTAATAAAAACAAAACAAAAAAAATTCAGAGAAGTGGAAACATCCACCGATTTTCATTAAAATGAAAACTCCATACATTGTTTATCGGTACTAACAAACTAGTACCAAACACAAAAATAATCACCTACTGGTATTAAGCAATACCACTAAAACATCCAACATCCAACAACAAACAACAAAACCTGATACATCTAAACAATAACCAAAACATAACATCACATATGTAAAACAAACACTAGCATAACTAGATATATGACAACACTAGGAAAATAAACCTAAAAGACCCTGAAATTTTAAGAAACTGCAACAGTTAGTAAGGATGAACTGCAGCAACTATCAGAATCATCACCAGAAGAGTCCTCATCACCAATTGAACTGATCTCTGTTTCAAACATAGGGAGTGATATCTTCTCAGGTTTAACAGAATGTGCAAAGGGAAAGCTCTAATATATAATTTAGTGAGTGATATCTTCTCTGGTGAACTCCTGGCACAACTGTAGCCCTTTAATATATATATATTCTCTTGAATCAAAATTAAGAAGAAAGTATCATGATTTTTATTTTATGAGGGTATTTAATTACAAGTCAAGCACAAAGTGTAGAGTACCTTAATTAATTTGTTGCACATGCTTCAAGTAAGCAAATGGATCATTCTTTACAAGATTGGTATATGTTTCTACACCAAATTAGTAGATATAAAGAAACTAAACTAAATTTTAAATATTGTCAAAATTTTAACTGCCCTTTAAATAATTAATTCATATATATTACTCACCTTATAATCCCTCTGATGCTCGCCATTGATCTGTCTTTCTCAGATCAGCTGCAAACTCTATCTTCCAACAATATCCTCCATATAAACTAACATTTTATCATCCGTCATAATCCAAAAAAATAGGGACATGCATGCACAAAGTTCATTCAAAAAATATATGTACTTGTAAACTTTAACAAATAATTAAAACATTTGAAAATATGGTATATATAATCATTAATAACTTACACTGTAGTTAAAATAGTAACTTCATTTTTTAACCACACTCTAGGAATTTACAAAATTTAATCAACAAATGATTTTCATGATTTTCAACTAACACATAAATCAATTCATCAAGTTAATTTGTTGAAATCATTATATATATTGAGCGGCCTTGCTTTATATTTTTAAATTTTGTTGTCAAACTCCGGAACCATTAATATTAACCAACTCATTTTTTATGTTTCTTCCGGTAACTTACAAATACTTGAATATTTTCAAACAATATTTTTTTATTAACAAGACTATAACTAATTAGTTAAACAATATTTCATGACAGGCATAAATCGTATCACATAATTATGATTTAAGTGTAAGGATATATGATCGATAGATATAAGTACAAAATACATCATCAGAACATTGTTCAAAGAAATTAATTAATGAGTTAAATATTTGTAAAAAATTAGAGACAGTTAGAAGTTATAAAATTAGTTAGTTAATGATTCGGGAGAATTGACAACGAAATTCAAGAAATTAATGAAAATGTCACATAATAAAACAATTTCGATAAATTAACTTGATAATTTGATTCGAGCGGTAGTTGGAAATAATGAAAACATTTTTATAACTAAATTTTGTGAATACCTGAAATGCTATAAAAACATGAGGCTACTTATGTATTTACTGTATAAATTTATTAATAATTCTATAAAACATAATCTCACACACTTTAAATAAATATTAATTTATACAAGAATAATTTTTTTTTGGAATAATGTGCAATTCGTCACCTACTTTTTAGATCATGACAGATGAAGAAAAATCAGTTTGTTTTAACCAAATTTTTGCTCCGGGTAGGGAATGATCTTGGTGAAGCATATATCCTAAGTTAGAAACAATACAGATAAAATAAAATAAAATAAAATAGTTTCAACTCGATCGGTAGATTTTTCAGAAGCTATTTGTAGCATTAGGCATTTGATACAAATTAAAACTTCTAAAGCACGTAAATAAAATGTGTCAATTACAGAAACAATTAACTTGAGAAAATTCAGAATCAGATTTCGTAAGTAGGAAAATAAGAAAGTGAAAAGGGATATATATATATATTTACCAGAACAATGGTGTAGAGAGAGAGGCCGGTGCAGCATGCATGAATCCTTTGTGATTGTTGGCCTAGAGACTAGAGTGAGAGGGGTAGAGGGATATATGTTGAAAATGTGATGCCAAAGAAGATTAGAGTGAGAGAAAGAAATGTAGTTGTTGGCTTGTTGCCTTGTTGGGTCATCCTTGCTTTTATAGAGCTGCATGTAGGGGTGTTCAAATGGTTCGGTTTATTTGGTTTTGAACCGAATCGGTAAGGTTCGGTTGTTCGGTTGAATTGGTTCGGTTCGGTTTTGATTTCTCAAAACCGATTAAACCGAACCGACCGATTTTATTGATAGGTCAAGACTTCTAGTATTATTTTGGTTCATTAATCAAAACTGAAGTTTAAATTGGTTCATTAATCAAAATCAAAGTTTAAATTGAGTATTATAGATGTATTGAGTTTTGATTTTTGAGAAAGTTCGGTTCAACTGAACAAACCGAAGTTTAAATCGGTTTAAATGGTTCAGTTTTAATTCGGTTTGCTATTTTAGTTCGGTCGGTTCGGTTGGTTTTTCAAACTTCGGTTTTAAGTTCGGTTTAAACCGAACCGACCATTTGAACACCCCTAGCTGCATGTAATAAGATAGGGTGCTTTAATATGACGCTAGATCTTTTGCTTCAAGAGCATCCGGTCTTAATATAATTAAGTGTCATGGATATTGAAGGAAAGACACTTATAAAATTAATTTATGTTAATTATCAATTTTCTCTAAGTAAATAATAATGCACTGGAGTGCCTGTGGTATTCTATTTCAAGATATATTGCAAATTTATAGGTAATATATATAAACCTCTATTTTAGCCTTTGTTTCATTGCACCCACTTGAGCTTTTTACTTACATACTGTACATATATAGATATATAAATGTTGTTTCAATGAAATTACATCCATTTGCATTGCCACAGTAGAAGGCCACAGAAGATTTAAAACTGAGAGACTTCAACCATTGATTTACTATTTGCATTGCCATAGTACTAGTGCTTTCCAACTCATGTAATAAATGGGTCTACACTCTACAGTCAAGGCTATTTATTATTGAGGAGGGTTCAAATGTCTTTATTTTTTGTGTCTTCGTCATGCCTTTATTTTTTAAAGCTTTAATAATTCAAAATTTAAAACTTAAAAGTCAAAATAAAACCGTTAGATATGATCTACATCATTTTATCTATGCACGTGTAAAAAATTATGACATTTTAATTTTATTTGGATTGTCATCAAGAGCTTGTTAAAAACTTACTAATGTGGATCATTTCTAGACGTTGATTTTTGAACTTATTGATTCATATAAAAATAAAATTGAAATGTCATAATTTTTTATGAGCACATAGAGAAAATAACATAGATCACATCTAATGGTTTTATTTTAACTTTTAAGTTTTAAATTTTGAGTTATTAATGTTTTAAAAAATAGAGGCATGGTGGAGGCACAAAAAATGGAGGCATTTGAACCCTCCTCTTTATTATTTGAATGGAAGGAAAAGATTTGAGTTTTATGATTATGTGTTCACATATCTCAACATTGATGGCACAAACTTCATAATCATTAATATAAAGGTTTCAAATCTGATATACATATATAATGCACGTCAGATTTAATATTGTAGAACAAGTTATTCCATATATACTGAGTTTAATTAATAATGAAACCAATTTAGAAGGCCTCCGAGTTATAATAATGTCACTAAAATTAATTTGCTTTTTTTTTTTTTAATTAGAAGGTTCACATTCTCTAGCATTTTTGTTACATATAAAATATTGGGTCTTATTACCAATTGTCTGGGCAAATTTCCTCTAAACAAGCAATCTATGTATAAATTTTATAGAGTTTATATATATACTTACAAAATTATAAATTAGTTGACGTGTAACAATATTATTATGTAGTTGGTTGTTGTCATAAAGAAAATTACTTTATTTCTATTTTTTTGAAATATGAGAAATAATATCATGTCAGCTAGCTGTCAAACAAACCTAACTGAGGTATGTTGCATTAAATTCCAAATCCCGTACGTGATGGCGTGATGTACTATTTCTATTATATGTTCTTTCAAAATAATAATAAAAATGATAGATTGTTAATTATTAGCAAAAAGACAATGTTCATAATAAAAAGAAAAACACAAAGATATTATGTTTTTCAACTTCTTGTTTTTTTTTTTAAGGAAATATGTTTTTGAGCAAATATGTTTTTCAGAAAAAATAACCCAACTTTTTTTAAATAATTGATTGTAAGATCAGAATTTTGAAATGAGGAGGGATCAAGCGCCCATTTTTATTAATAACCCAAAAAAAAAGTTTTTTACAAAAGTAACCTCAAAATCTGAGTTTTTCCAAATATAACCAAACCGCCAGGGATGCTGGCGGTCCAGTTCCTTACCAGACCGCCAGGAACCTGGGCGGTCCGTTTTTTTTTTTTTTTTTTTTTTTTTTTTTTTTTTTTTTTTTTTTTTTTTTTTTAGAGAGAGAGAGATCTGATTTTTTTTCTTAATATTTTCATTTGTGAAGTTTTAGTTTTTTTTGCTTAGAGTATTTGCCAAAAAATAACGTCATTTAGGGAGAACCCCTGAGCATCCGAAGCATCAGAATTAAAAAAAAAACATCGTTTAGTGCCTCAAAAATGCAGTTTAAGTTTTAGTACAACGATCGGTATTTTGTTTAGTTAAAAGCCTAAGAGATTATTCAAGAATTATCTATAAACAGCCGACACTAAAGCTAAAAAAAATTCTCAGTTATTAGTGTCGCCTATTTATAAACAGCCGACAGTAAAGCTAAAAAAATTTCATTTTAAGTCCCGCGCACCTCTTTCAAACGCACGCCTAGGGTTTAAAACATAGCATTCACTTCGCTTCACGCTTCTCTCCGATCTGATCTTCTCAAACCAAAACCAGAAGATGTGATGCAATATGGTCCTGCGCATGCTTCACGAAAAGGGGCGTAACTTTTGATCCGTCCGTCGGATCGGGCTGAAATTTTGACAGGAACTCCACAGCCCAAAACTGGATCAGAAACAATCTATAAATTTGTTTCGCCCATTTTCGGGCTCAGATTCGCGATCCGAGTCTTCCTTCATGGACTTTTGGACCTTTCTTTATAATTTTAGAGTTTTTAGGGTCTTTTATGTTTTTTTTTATGTATTTTATGTTTTTTTTATGTCTTTTATGTTTTTAGGGTTGCGTCACTTTTTGCCCATTTTATGTATTTTCTGTTTTTAAGTCTGATGCTTCGGATGCTCAGGGGTTCTCCCTAAATGACGTTATTTTTTGACAAATGCTCTAAGCAAAAAAAACTAAAACTTCACAAATGAAAATATTAAGAAAAAAATCAGATCTCTCTTAAAAAAAAAAAAAAAAAAAAAAAAAAAAAAAAAAAAAAAACCGGACCGCCCAGAACGCTGGCGGTCTGGTCCTTACTGGACCGCCCAGGTTCCTGGCAGTCTGGTAAGGAACTGGACTGCCAGCATGCCTGGCGGTTTGGTTATATTTGGAAAAACTCAGATTTTGGGGTTACTTTTGTAAAAAACTTTTTTTTTGGGTTATTAATAAAAATGGCCGGGGATCAAGTTACAACAAGTTATTACAACCATTTTTTACATTTTCAAAGTCCAAATCGTCGATCCAAACCGTTCAACATGATCTCCACAATAAAATGTGCTCCCATATCAAATTTTACATTTTTTGAAATTTTTTTACTATTTATTAAGATGGATACAAAATTCTATGGTCTGAATTTGACTAGTTTTTGTACCTATCTTAATAAATAGTAAAAAAAATTTCAAAAAATGTAAAATTTGGTCTCCAAGCACATTTTATTGTAGAGATCACATCTAACGGTTTGAATCGACAATTTGGACTTTTGAAATGTAGAAAATGATTGTGATAACTTGTTGTAACTTGATCTCTCCTCTTTTGAAATATTAAGGTAGTAACTAAAAAAATAAGGAAAATTTGTATTTGCTTTAAATCAAGAAATAATATTTTATTCTACAATTCATGTTTTTCTAGTAGTACGTGAAAATTAGAGCAATTATACCAAGATTATACATACGGGTTTTTTTTGGCTGGAAGTAATATATGCAAATTAATATTTTCGGATTCAAACCTTGCTACTATACATCTCTTGCAATAAATTTCAAATTCCATGATCTACTGATTCAATTATTTGTTCTTTTAAAGAAATTGAAAAATGTTGAATTTTTATTAGGGTAAAAGATAAGGATCTTAATGAGAAAGAAAAGCAGAAAAAGTGTTGTGATTTTCAAAGCATAGCATGGCTTTAAGATAGAGATCAGCAGACTGCAGAGGAAAAGGTTATTTATTATATATTTTGTTGTTATTTGGCAATTTCCCACTGTTTTTTCTGTGCTTATCAAAATTAGAATGCAGAATTGAAAGAAAGAAAAAGTTCTTCATTTTTAAGTTATTTCATTACAGCAAAAAAAAAAATGTTCATTTGAAAACATACTGTGTATAATTTTTATGTGTTTCAAACAAGAGATTTACAAACTTTCAACAATAGTGTTTATAACACTACAAGAATAGAACAGTATGTGTCATGAATACACCTGTCGGTAATATCAACACAGTTGATAAAAATATTTTTCTGTTGGTGTACTATCGCAGATATTGTCTCATTCTTTGTAGTATTACTTTAGCGTCCTTTCACGTCTTATTATAAAAATATAACTTTGTTTTTACATGGCTATGAATATACAAATCTTGTAAATTGAAAAAAAAAAAATAACTATTAGATATAATACTGCAAATTTTATATTTTAAAAGGTAATGACATTGTGTATACTAAATTTGATGTATATAATTGCTCGATCATCTAATCATAATCTGAATAAATTTAGTATGAGGAAAAATACATATGACCTCATTAACATCTGTTTTAAAAATCTAATTAAGTAGGCATTTCCATGCCACTAATTAATATTCTTTGTTTATTATGTGTATTAATTGTCGTTGACTTCGTTTTCAAATAAACTAATTTATAGATGCAAATAAAAAATATTTCCCTCCGTTTAAATCTACATACATAATATTAATATATGTTTTGAACAATCACATAAAAACAACTAGCAATAAAACAACAAAACTATTCCAAAAAATTTGCAGTAAATTTGCAGTGTCTTCAAAGTACAACATTAAAATGTCTAGTTTCAATCTCTAGACATCCTCACTAAAATCTTATAGAGAGAGAGACACCCAACATTAAATGGGTAGTTCCATTTTAAACAGTAAAGAAAGTGTATGTATAATGTATGTCAGACCAATATTCATTTAATTTTTATTTTCCAAACATCAAATCAGTGGAAAGGAAAGGCGAATCAAAGCCATTAAATTTTGATAGATCATCATAAAGAGAGACTGCAAATTAATGTACTTATTAATATTAGTGTCTGGTGGTTGGTTTGATTGTTGGTTCAGAAAAATTGATAGATGTACACCAAATTTTTCAAATTTAAATTTGCATAATATACGAAAGGTAAAAAAAAATATTAAAATTGTTAAATTCAAACTAAAAAATGATATAGAAACTTTAGTGGAATTGCTTTTAAAATATTGGTTAATTGTTAAAATTGCTTAAATTTAAATTCGAAAAACTATAATTTCAACATAAGAGGAGGGCTCAAATGCCTCGTCTTTTGTGACTCATTGTGCCTCGTATTATTTATCTCTATATTCTAAGTTGAAATAGTACATCCGAAACAATCAGCATAAAATTCATATTAAAATGTGCTTAGAGATCGAATTTTATATATTTTTAGAAATTCTTTACTTTTTTTAGATAGGTGAAAAATCACTATTTTAATTTGGATTGTCCCCAAATTGTGTTGTTGTACCAATCTACAAAAATAGTAAAAAAAATTCAAAAAATATATAATTTGATCTTCAAGTACATTTAATATAGAGATCATGTTAATCGGTTCAGATCGATTTTTTGGACTATGAAAATGGAGAAAAAAAATGTGAGGTACAATGAGACATGAAGAACTTAAAACATTTGAACACTCCTCTCAATATAATTGTTTAAAATTTGTATTTGTATTATTTACAAACTCAGGATTAAACTTTTCATACCAAATTAATTAATTTTAGTTTCATGAGATCTCATGGTACCCGTTCAAAAGAATTAAAGAAGTGTCGTTTAATTATAATTCTAAACGCTACTTTTCTTATAAGAGGAGGGATCTAATTACACCATTTTATGGTGACACATCTTGACACCATATTTTTATAAGTCATTTTTGCGATTTTAAAATTTAAACAGATGATTCGAACCATTCAACATGATGTCCATATTAAAATTTGCTTGGAGACCAAATTTCACATTATTTAGAATTCTTTAGTATTTATTAAGATGTGTACAAAATTGTTGTTTTCAGACAATTTTGGACTATTGAAAAATAACAATTTAAAAAAAATCAAAATAAATAGTAATAAATTTCCAAAAAATGAAAAATTTGGTCTCCAAGTATATTTTAATAGGGACATCACGTTGAACGATTCAGATTGACCAAATTTTACATTTTTGGGAAATTTATTAACTATCCGAATTTTAATTTTACTATTTAGTAAATTTTAATTTGGTGTAGAGAGAATTTCTTTAATTTTACTTCAACAATCTTAAGAGTACTGATCATTTATAATGTATATTTTGTTGCGTCTAATATTTAGTGAAATATAATCATTTAATTGTTGCTCTCAAATTTGATAAACTCAAATAACAAGCATTCAGTCTCTCCTAATTATAATATAAATTTATAAATACATGGGACATTTAATCGTCCAAAAATGGTAAATTAAAATTAAAAGACAAGATAAAAAAGAAAATACTTTGCCCTGGCAATTGTTTCTATTTTTATATTAATACTATTGAATGTATTAATATAACAGTTGTTTAAACAATTAATTTCAATTGCTGAATTGGAAATTTTTTTAAATAATATGTAATGATAAAACAACAATAACTACAATGTTAATTTTATTTAGAATAACTACAATATTATAATGTCATGTTCCTTCTTGAAGTAAAAGCATTCATCTGTCAGGCTGTCACAACAATTTATGATGGCTTCAGAACAATGAATTAAACCCACCACCTTTCATTCTTAATATATTGTGTTGCTACATGTGAATTGTGAATTCATGTACAATTTTGTAAGTATAATGTATGAACTTAATATGCTCTTACTAGCGGTAGTAAGTCCCTATATTTAAATCTAACAAAAATGCTAGGTAATTTAAACCTTATAATTAATAAAGCAAATTAAGCTTGGTGACCTTATCATAAAATTCTAAACAATGACAGATTTGAGAAGCCAACAAAATAATAAATAGCTTTTGCAGATCTCCTGTTTTTGCAGATGTCTTTAATTAATTAATACATGAGTTGGAAACCACAATAATATTCTGATCTTCTTGACCATATATTTTCTGAAGAGCTTTGATCTCCTGTTGTAAGGGACATTAGAGACTGGAGTAGACAGGAGAAATGGAGAGAATGCATTTAGGGGTGTTAACGGGTGCGATACGGTCGGAATCGTAATCGTACCAAGTAAATTGGTTCATTGGGGGTGCATTAGAGAATGCTAATTGTTGAGTAGAAACCTCTTCTCTTTCAATAAAACTCTTCCTGAGCCCAACCCTTTCGGCCCAACTCCTTTTGGCCCATTTTCATTGTTACTTGGTTCTTTCCTCAGCCCAACCAGAATTCCTGACTTGTTTCTGCTCTTTATCCCGGTCCGAGTTGTTTCCTTTCTTTTGTCAGCCCACCTTACCTTTTTTAGTTTCTTAGACTGTGCAGAGGGGCCCGCTTGTCAAATCGCAAAGCTAAGGGTCCGCACTTCTGGATCCGTATCCTCCCAGGTACCTGACTCAACACAATTGAAACGGACGGTCCAGATTTAGACTCAGCCGGTGTTTGTTCGGAATGGCGCAGGGGCAGTATTATTTTTGCTTTGATATTCGTGCCAAAGTCGAAAGATAATATTAGGCCGTCCGATTTAATTGTACCCAATCCGTTAACCTGAGGGGATGTGAATTCCGCGCTTCCCTTCTCCATTTCGACTGATTCTTGGCCTATTCAAGTATTCATTAGTCATGCATCATCATTACTACAATAACAAACCTACAATTCTTCCTTAAAATACATTATGAAGCTGTGCTAAAAGAATAACACATTATATTTTTTGTGATTACTAATTCATCGATTAATGCTTTGATAATATTAAAGAAAGAAAAGCTAAAGCACATGATGACTTCATTACAAATCTCTTACTATATATACTTCAAATTAAGAAATATAATTATCAACAACACAAACATTAGAGATTACCAAGAAAAGTTTTTTGAAGCTATTCAATTTTCCAAGCTCCGGAATTGGATTATGATTTAGGTGGGACCATTTAAGTGTGAGTTTAACGAAGTGATGAGGTGGAAGCAAGCTAGCCTTTACATTGGATTATGAAAAAAATATTGTGTTTGGTAGAGGAATAAGCAGGATATGATTTCATGCTATCCTTAACATATTGCTACCAATAAACTAATGGACACCAAAAAAACAGTAATCTGACTTGACTTTACATGGAATACCAGCAATTACAAAATTTGATGCAACTTTTAATATCATCTAATAACAATAAAAAAATTGGATCTCAACTCATCCTAAACCCTATTCAAGCAATCAGTTTTTTCAATCAAAACAGTACCCAAGCACTTAACTTTACAAAAACTAATATTGGTTATGTATCAGAGTACAGAATTGGATAACCTAAACAGAAAATTTCAAAATCACTGAATAAGTATGTATATTAATTATTAATTATTGATATTTATGTTTTACTGTAACTGGTGATGAGCAATTATTGTTCCATTGTATTATTCACTGGTTCTAGAAACCAAACACTACTTGAATGTTAAGTTTGTGTTACTCCCAAATCTTTCAAAATTCACTATTGGAAGTTGGAATTAATTTGCTCCCTTTTGGAAAGCTGCTCATTCATTTGATATCAGTTCATGTTTCATTTTTATAGTACGTGCAACTATTGGATTATATAGACTTTGTGTTGCAAACTCTGCAATTACTGGTAAAACAAACATAGTATTGTCTAGTAAAATAATTGAGATATTTAACATGGATAACCAAGATACTGTTAAAAATAAATTCAACAGATACAATCATACAACTGAGACTACAACAGTAAAGTAAGATTGTATGTGACAATGAGATACATCCAGTGAACTCAGAGTGCAGGAATGTGTGTAGCTCTATACATCAGCTATCATATTTACTGCTAAACGCTCTATCCTTTCTCCCGAAACAACAATAAAACCTACAATGGACTGACTACTTGAAGCATCTTCAAACAACTATGATTAACAACTTTAAAACCTACAATGAAAGATCCAGCAAACAAGTCAAGAAAAAAGGAACTAAATAAAAGCAGGAACAACACTGTTTTTGTGTGCGGGTAATGGTATACATGCATTTTGAACTCCTATATTTTTTTAAGGGAGGGTAATTTATAGATATCCCCAAAAAAGTATATCATATTTTACCTTGTCCATACTAGACATGTTTCTTATTGGATTTGGTCCGCGAAAGCCATGACTACATCGTGTAATTCCTTCTGAAACGCATTGGGACCTGAACAAAGAACAGAACCACCAGTTGTAAGTTGTAATGTCTGTCCCAAATTTTGAAAACTTCATTTAACCTATCAGAGGTTTAGGTATTTTTTTTGTATATTATTTCATGTCCTACTAGCAAAACAATATGGTCTGATTTTATAACATTCATGTACCCTCTTGCTGCTGTAGCGGAGGGAAGATGATTCTGCCCTCAAATTGAAATCCACTCAGAGGCGGTCGCTCCTGCAGATGGCTCTTGATGCTTCTGATAGATTGAACCAAAGCATCGAGGTAAAGGAAGGAAGATGGCTGATACTGCTGTTGCTGTTGCAGCTGCAACTGCTGTTGAGCAGCGTAGATGGTGTTAGCGTGAGAGCCAATAAATGCCAGAAGCACAGCGTGGAATGTTTTGGTGTGACAGCCAATCGATGCCAGAAACAATTCCTGTTTGAGGTACTAAACAGTTAGATTCAGTCCAAATAGCATTTCAAATAAATTAATTAAGACATGAATTATCAGGACTCTTACAAAGTTGGGCCAATTTTGGGCCCTGGTAGAAATATCGCTCACTGATAAAGTCTCAAGGAGTATCCAAACATTGAACCATTTGACTTCCCATGAACTTTCTCTAGAAATTAGCTGATCCTGAGTTTGAAAATAAAAAGTAAATTCAAATCTCATCATTTTACAGGATCAAAATTGCAAAAACATAACAAGATTATGGTCCCAGTACGATAAACATATAACAAAATGAACCAATTATTTCATTTGTTTCAGAACATAAAATTGATCGAAATCTATAAAATAAGAACCTTTCAAGAGAACTCTACCTTAGGTACATCAGAGATCACCTTCACTGCAGCTGAAAATTTTAGAAAACTACAACTGGTCAACACTCTTGTTCAAGATAATACCTTAAGAAAAAAAAATTTGTAAGATGAAAAACAGTTATTTCAAGATTATTTGTCTTGAGTTTGCAAGATCTCACTCTCTCTCCCGGTTACGAATCCGAAGCACAAAATCCTAGTTTTAAGTTTTAGCACACAAAATACACTGGCACACATACCTTGCATAGTGTCTAAAGTGTTTGGTATGCAATTGATATATATACTAACCGCCGTTCGGTAATCATGCTAAGAAGAGGAATAGAGAAAGGACAAAAATTAGAACAGCTTTTACTTAGCAAGAAAGAAGGTAGAATATGAAAACTAGTTCAATAAAACATTTATTGAGCTTTATCATTCCGATTTCATAGTCTAGTCAAGTAGATATAAAAGAACCCAAATTGAGTAATTTAAACAATTCTATAATGCATGGAAAGCACCCAAATTGCCAATCAAAAGAAGAAAAACAGAACCTAGCTATATAACAAATAATAAATTGATTTTGAAAAGAAACAAGAAAAGAAAAAGATGAAGAAAAAACCATACTTCATCGATGGCCTTTGTATAAAACATTTCCTCATAGCATTTTGCATTCAGTAAAGCCCTTGTAACTCTTTCCTTGGTGCTTTTGTTTATTTTTTCTGCGGTTGCATCAGTTCTTTTGTATAAAACCCGCGCTCTACAACCACACAACAATTTTGTCATATAATTTTATCATGTAAACCAATTCACAAGAACAACCACAATCAAGAAAAGTATCCAAATTAAATGCTGTTAATATACATCATTTTCATTAAAAGTTAGGCAATTCAGGCATCACCCCAAGAGCCAAAGAAATTATTAAAATGTATGAATGCATCAAAAATAGAAAGTATGTGGGCTATGGAAATGCTAATTCTCGCATTTCCAGAACTACTTAAATAAGAAAGAAACAATCTTTTTTGCGCAAGCTCATCCAATTAAAAGAAAGTTGAAGGAATGTAGCCAAATTGTGAAATTTTAACCATTATTTAAGTTGTAGTGCAAAACAATTAAGTCTGAGAAATCTCACATAACGGCCTTATTTCTGATGCGAAGAAGAGCCGATCTCTCTCTCCAATTGTCATCCGCTTGAGATATCGGATCCTCATTCAAATCGTTGTCGGGTTGTTTACGCTTCCTCGGGGCCATAATAAGTGTAAGAGAGCGGGGCCGGGGTGTGTCTGTGTGTGTGTGAGAGAGAGAGAGAGAGAGAGAGAGAGAGGAGTAGAAGAGTGTGAGAGAGACCGAAATTTTTATTAATAGGAAATATAATAAATAAATATCCAAATTGAAGAACGCTTTTGGATTTTTTCGAGATATAGGGAAAACGCGATGATTAATCACGGCCTCTGGCCGTTATGGTTTATCACGGCCAGGATTAGCGATGCTAATCACCGTACTTATTAATTAACTAAAATAAAAAAAAAAAAATAAATAATCCTGGCCGTGATTGATAATCACGGACAGAAATTGCCTATGAAGTAACAACATTTGCCTATATTGCTTGGCCGTGATTGATAGTCACGTACATAATTTTTTTTTTTTTTTTTTTTTTTTTTTTTTTTTTAAAGTTAATATGTGTGATTAGTATCGCTAATTCTGGCCGTGATAAACCATAACAGCCAGATGCCGTGATTAATCATCGCGTTTTCCCTATATCTCGAAAAAATCCAAAAGCGTTCTTCAATTTGAATATTTATTTATTATATTTCCTATTAATAAAAATTTCGGGTGTGAGAGAGGGTTCTTGTGACTTGTGAATGGGAGAATGGGAGAAGCCGGAATTATAATATTGAGGATATTTAAGCATCGAGCTTAAAGGGTCCGAATTTCACATTAACGGATTCGCATGTGGTGAATAATATTATTGATTTCTGTAACGAGAACTCTGTAGATCAGTGTGTACCGAGTGCAAAGCAGAGCAAAAGTGGCTTAACGACGCATGTTTCTCTGGTGTGGAAAAGTAGTTCATATTGTCTACATGCTCTACTAGAGTGGGAAAAATGGCACGGTGGAGACCGCTCTGTTACGGAATGACACAATTACGGTACATAACGGCATGGCACGTGTATCAGTTACATGCCGTGACTCGCATGTCCTGTACTATGATTATTCGCGTGCCGTGACTATTTTTAAAAAATTTGGCACAGTATGACACAGCACGCGAAAGGTTTAGTTACAGTACGGCACGTAGTCACGCGAGTCACGTGTAATTAGGACCATTATATCTTGATCAAATGGTGAATCTTGAATAAACTAACATAAATTATGATTAAATGATCACGCGAGTCAAGTTTGGTCACAGCACGTTAAGGCACGGCATGACTCACGTGGCGTGACCACCCCTTGACATTTTAGTCACGGCACCACACAACACGTAAAACATTAACTTGATCACGGCACGACATGATACGAGACCAAAGTCGCAGCGTGTCAATCACAGCACATCACAGCAGCAACATGTTTTTTCCACTCTATGCTCTACTGTATAATTAAGTGTGTAAAACAGTTACATTTATATTTGATTCAAGTAAAGTTTGTAATTGGGATTTTGGAAGAGTGATTCAAGATAGTAGGGTGTTCAGATTTAAGTATAAGGAAAGAAACATAGTATATATGATAAAACATAGAACATGTAATGTACGTGAACAGCAAAAATAAAACATAGTGCATATCCTAGTTTCATATTTAGATTTTTTGTCAAGGAAACAAATATTGTGTTTGGTAGAGGAATAAGCAGGATATGATTTCCTTTTTTTTTTTGACAAAGGAAAAAGAAGGGTCTAGCCCTTGTTTTATTAATCATTTTGAAGTTGCGTGTATCTAAATCAGAAAAGCAATTATGCTCAAAACAAACATTTGAGCATAACGCAAATTAAAAAGAAATAAAGTAAGCAGATTAAAGCGGAAAAAAGAAAAAAATTAAGTACGCACATTAATTAAGATAAGCTAAGTCATATTACTACCTTAATATATATTTCTACCAATAAACTAATGGACAACAAAAAGAAAACACTAATCTGACTTGACTTTACATGGCATACCAGAAATTACAAAATTTGATGCAACTTTTAATATCATCTAAAAACAATAAAAAAAATTGTATCTCAACTCATCCTAAACCCTACTCAAGCAATCAGTTTTTTCAATCAAACTAATATTGGTATGTATCAGAGTACAGAATTGGATAACCCAAAAAGAAATTTTCAAAATCACTGAATATACAATGTATCAGTTTTTCTAAATTAATATTGATGTTTTACTGTAACTGGTGATGAGCAATTATTGTTCCATTGTATTATTCACTGGTTCTAGAGACCAAACACTACTAGAAGGTTAAGTTTGTGTTGCACCCAAATCTTTCAAAATTCACTATTGGAAGTTGGAATTAATTTGCTTCCTTTTGGAAAGTAGGTGCAAGTATTGGATTATATAGACTTAATTTGTGTTGCAAAATCTGCAATTACTGGTAAAACAAGCATAGTCTTGTCTAGTAAAATAATTGAGATATTTAACATGGTTAACCCAGATACTGTTAAAAATAAATTCAACAGATACAATCATACAACTGAGACTATATTGATCGATCCGTGCTATGGATCTATATTTCTATTGAAACTTGGAATCAACAGAGAAATGTATGCATTGAATTGGAATATAGCAGTAACATTTTATGTGACAATGAGATACATACAGTAAACTCAGAGTGCAGGAATGTGCGTAGCTCTATACATCAGCAGTCATATTTACTGCTTAACGCTCTATACTTTTTTTCCGAAGCAACAATAAAACCTATTATTAGCATCTCTAAATCAATGGAACTGATGACTACTTGAAGCATCTTCAAACAACTATGATTTACAATTTCAAAACCTACAAATGAAAAATCCAGCAAACAAGTCAAGAAAAAGAAACTAAATAAAAGCAGGAACAACACTGTTTTTGTGTGCGGGTAATGGTATACATGCATTCTGAACTCCTATACTTTTTTTAAGGGAGGTAATTTATAGATATCCCCAAAAAAGTATATCATATTTTACCTTGTCCATACTAGACATGTTTCTTATTGGATTTGGTCCACGAAAGCCACGACTTCATCGTGTAATTCCTTCTGAAACTCACTGGGACCTGAACAAAGAACAGAACCATCAGTTATAAGTTGTAACGTCTGTCCCAAATTTTAAAAATATGGTCCGATTTCATAACATTCATGTACCCTCTTGCTGCTGTAGCGGAGGGGAGATGATTCTGCCCTCAAAGTACCCTCTTCTCAGAGGCGGTCGCTCCTGCAGATGGCTCTTGATGCTTCTGATAGATTGGACCAAAGCATCAAGGTAAAGGATGGAAGATGGCTGATACTGCTGTTGAGCAGTGTAGATAGTGTTAGCGTGAGAGCCAATAAATGCCAGAAGCACAGCGTGGATTGTTTTGGTGTGACAGCCAATCAATGCAAAAAGCAATTCCTGTTTGAGGTACTAAACAGTTAGATTCAGTCCAAATAGCATTTCAAATAAATTAACTAAGACATGAATTATCAGGACTCTTACAATTTTAGGCCAACATTGGGCCCTGCTAGAAACATCGGTCACTGATAAACTCTCAAGGAGTATCCAAATATTGAACCATTGAACTTCCGATGAACTTCCTCCAGAGTGATCAGGAATTAGCTGCTGCTGAATTTGAAAATAAAAGTAAATCCAAATCTCATCATTTTACAGGATCAAAATTGCAAAAACAAAACAAAATCTGGCAACTTGCTGGAAGGTTATGGTCCCAGTATGATAAACATATAACAAAATGAACCAATTATTTCATTTGTTTCAGACCATAAAATTGATCGAAATCTATAAAATAAGAACCTTCCAAGAGAACTCTACCTGAGGTACATCAGAAATCACCTTCATTGCAGCTGAAAATTTTAGAAAACTACAACTGGTCAACACTTGTTCAAGATAATACCTTGAGAAAAAAAAATTTAAGATGAAAAACAGTTATTTCAAGATTATTTGTCTTGAGTTTGCAAGATCTCTCTCTCTCCCGGTTACAAATCTGAAGTACAAAATCCTAGTTTTAACACACAAAATACACTGGCACACATACCTTGAATAGTGTCTGAAGTGTTTGGTACGAGATTGATAAGCATACTAACCCTCATTTGGTAAGCATGCTAAGAAGAGGAATAGAGAAAGGACAAAAATTAGAACAGCTTTTACTTGGCAAGAAAGAAGGTAGAATACGGAAACTTGTTCAATAAAACTTTTATTGAGCAAGAAAGAAGGTAGAATTACGAATCCGATTTCATAGTCTAGTCATTCTGATTTGAGAAGTTTAAACAATTCTATAATGCATGGAAAGCACCCAATTTAATTGCCAATCAAAAGAAGAAAAACAGAACCTACATAACAAATATTAAATTGATTTTGAAAAGAAAAAAGAAAAGAAGAAGATGAAGAAAAAACCATACTTTATCAGTGGCTTCTGTATTGAACCTTTCCTCATACCATTTTGCATCCAGTAAAGCCCTTGTAACTCTTTCCTTGGTGCTTTTGTTTATTTCTTCTGCATCAGTCCTTTTGTATAAAACCCGCGCTCTACGACCACACAACAATTTTGTCATATAATTTACCATGTAAACCAATTTAGTATCTTCAATTACCAAAAGAACAACCACAGTCAAGAAAGTATCCAAATTATTAAAATGTATGAATACATCAAAAATAGAAATGCTAATTCTGGCATTTCCAGAACTAGTTAAATAAGAAAGAAACAATCTTTTTTGTGCAAGCTCATCCAATTTAAGAGAAGAAACAATCTTTAATTATTATCTCAGTTGTAGTGCAAAACTTGCCGCAAAAAAATTCATGAAATAATAAGATATTGGCAAAACAATTAAGTGTGAGAAATCTCACATAACAGCCTTATTTCGGATGCGAAGAATAGCCGATCTCTTTTTCCAATTGTCATCCACTTGAGGTATCGGATCCTCATTCAAATCGATGTCGGATCTCTTTTTCCAATTGTCATCCACTTGAGGTATCGGATCCTCATTCAAATCGATGTCGGGTTGTTTACGCTTCCTCGGGTCCATAATAAGTGTACGAGAGCGGTGTAAGAGAGAGAGGGGTAGAAGAGTGTGAGAGAGAGGGTTGTTGTGAGACACAGGGAGAATGGGAGAAGTGAAGCGGCAATAATATATTGAGGATATTTAAGCATCGAGCTTAAAGGGTTCGAATTTCACATTAACGGATTCGCATGTGGTGATGTGACTATGCAACTTTAACTTTTAACTCGCAAATTTGCATGCCACAACAGGAAGGAAATGTAAGACCTCACAACAGGAATTTGATTGGCACTGGTACGCTAGTTCTGGAACTTATCACTACTAAGTGCATTGATGTGACACTGATATTCAAAAGACAAAATTATTCTTCTAAGTTTGAGCTCTTAAAAGTAAAATTTTAATCTTTTCTTTAAGGATGTTGGAGTTGAAATTAAGTAACAATGTGTGTAAAGAGAAGAGTATATGTTCGGAAAATTTACTTAGCAGGTTGAAATTGGCCCCTTTAGGATTGTCAGTGCGAGATTCAGATCCTTTCATGTTGGTTTCTTCACATTCTAGTTTATATACGTTTGCAATACTTTGTAAGTTTTTGTACAAATATCGCAAATTTATATTTGAGAAGAAATTACTTACGAAATTACTTTCGCATATTCATCAATTATTCAATCATCATGGATTTAAAAGAATAAATTTATAAATATGTAATAGAAAAACCTAATTTAAATATTTTTTTCAAATTATTAAACTTGTACAAACTAAGACTTATCAATGGCCCCCTTTGCATTTTCTTATACTTATCCATCGCAAATATAGCAACTTGTTCACATACATTCCTTTGTATTTGGGATTAGAAAACATTCACAACCATCACGTAATACTCAATTTATCTCTGTATACATTTGAAAGGTAAGATTGGATAATAACATAATATAGCAAATACAGCTCCAAACCAAACAGGTGAACTTTTCAATTACCACATCTGGCAAATAATTCATGCAAATATTATTACAATCGAGATAATACACCATAGCTAATATACCAATATACCAATAGTCCAATACGCATACATCATTATATATTAGCATCTAAAGTAGCATTGTCCCTCTCTTTGTTGTACAGAGTTCAACTAATAGATCCTTCCTTCATCAGATCTCGACACGAGATAACAATCCAACATTCAAAATCAGGATTACCTGGACTGCCTGTTATTTATAGTTACAGAACAGCACATCTTAGAATGTTATATTTTTTATCAATCGGCAAATATCTCTGGATGGAACTCACCCAAATTCTATACAACTAAAGAGGGCAAATTCTACATTCTATTTCTAACCTCATAACTACCAATAATATGGGTACAACTTCTCTCCAGTTAAATGCGTGCAAATTGGAGAGGTCCCGGTGCAGGTGCAAATTCAAGTTAAGAATGATTTCAAAAAACCATACCTTGCACCTACCAGCCCGACTGCCCTTTGGAACAGGTGCAATCTGGACCGTCGAATCTTGATCCGACAGTGGACATGTAGGACATGTACCTCTCCAACTTGAACAACACCCCATGGAGAGAAGTTGAACCCTAAAATCATTTTCTGTACAGTCATGACTTGACATTCGCATCACAAATCCTGAGATTACAAAGGAGAGCATCACGGCCTGACAACACAACTTGAAAGAAATCCTCAACCCGCTTCGACAGCAATTCCAAACCAACCCGAAGCCTCTCAGCATTCTCTTTCAAATCCGATACACACTCCCCAAACCCGACTTCCATGCATTCCTGTTTTTGTTTTATCAACTCGCTCAAGTTTCTTACTGAGACCTCCACGTCCTTCACCTCTTTCACAGCACTTGTTTTCCCCTCCAAACCAGATGATCTGATTTTCTCGTAAATGACACTTTTCAAATCACTAAATGCATTGTACCAAGCGAAATTATCAGAAATCTGCAACTCCACCAATGAAGCTGAATTACCCGACAACACAGATATCAAAGCACCACCAATCAAAATCATAATAACCTTGACTCCATACAAAGCACGTAAAAGCACCCGACCCTTAGCTGAGTCTTTCACTTTACCTGTGAAGAGACTTCCGGCAAGTCCATTTAAAATGCCTGAACAGCTGTCAAGTTTGGAGCTCCTCAGCCCTGATTTCTCAACCCACTCTTGAACTGACTTGTGGGCCCGCTTGAGTTTCTCGTCAGACAAGTTGTTGTTCTCAGAGGAATCAACCAAATGAACAGCATATTGAAGTAACAGCTGACCTTGGTCAAATCGTGCCAGCTCAGCTTTTAGGGCTAGAGAAATGTCGAGTAGTTTTACACTGCTATCCAGGTAAATATCCATCCATTTCTCTTCCCAATCTGAAACTGGGAACTCAAGCTCTGTTATTAGATTCGCAATTTGCAAGTGCGCCTCTGACAAGCTGTCCACGGCTTGTTTCATCCAAGCAAGGGTAAAAATATCTGATGCATCTTTTGGTTTGAGTTTCTGGAGAATTAGGGCTAGGGTTTCCTCAAATGACGCTTGTAAGGACGCTAGTTTCGGAGAGAGATGGGAGGGTTTTCTGTGGCGGATGACACGAAATGGGTTTCCGAAAAAGGGGAGTGCGGCACGGTGACTTTCATGTGAATGGCTCATGTTGAACTGTAACACGACAAAATGAAAGTAATTTGGTTATCAACATAGTAAATCAAATTGTGGGATCTATCACATGGTATATAAGTTCTACTTGTTTCTAATATTGTGTACCCTCTTATTTGTTCCTATATTTGCCCCGTAACATGATTTCAAGAAAGGCACTTTTACAGCCTTACAAGACATATCTAAAAAAAATTACTCTTTTTATTTTCATCTTCTTATAGACCAATATTTCACACTGTACCTTCAATTAAACAATTATTTACATACAACTTTGACCTTTCTTCATGCCTTACAGAATCATTTAAATCTTTTTTTTTTTTTTGGTATTGGGATAGAAGAACTTTTTGTGTATAGATCCAGCCCCCAAATAAACAGGATGTGATAATTTTTCATCATCTGGCTTTTTTTTAAGCAGAAATCAAACTAATCAAACCAATATCAAATCTCTAATTAATATATTAACGTAAATATGTATAAGACTCCATAATAAGATTTTATTCGATTGTATTTTACAAAGTTGCAATTCCTAGTATAGATAGATGACTAAAAACAAATCAATCAAAAGGAAAGCATTTAGAAAAACAAATTAGTTATACATGCGTATACCAGACCTGATTGAAAAGTTACTCTGATTATTACTAATTTCAGTACCTTCTCTTGTTTGATTCAACAAAAGAACAAAAGAACAAAAGATCCTTGTTTAACATGACCTCAGAAAGATCAATACCACAACAAATAACAGTGTTTCACCTAACAAATGACCTTATCAAGCTTTAAATTTCTCAGATCTGATATAAACAGTAATAATTACCTCTATGAATTTCCCCAAATTTAAGATGAATATCAGATGTTGCAAGTGAAATACAACAAGGAAAGTAAAATGAAAAGCAGAAGCTTACAGTATGGAAGACTAATAATAATCGAAGAGAAGCACGATTTGAGCGACCAAATCAAAATTCAATTCAATATATGGCTGCTGCGAAATTTCCTAACGCGCTCTTTCTTATTTGTCTAGTATATATCGTCTGAATCCGTTGAATTTAGATCTCTGTGGACTGGGGTTTGATTACGAACAGGCAACACAATAATAGCGCCTGCAAGAGTAACACGTGTCCCTGAATAGAAATCGAGCGTACGTAATGGTGGTTTACTGGAAACTTTGTTCTATACCAACATTGGGATGAGTGGACCTGGTCCGGACGCGAATCGAGAATCAACTAGAATGTAGAGGATTTTCGGTTCCGTAGAGTTAGTCGTTTACTCGTCTGCAAGTGGCAAGAATCAATATCCTCTGAGGTAATAACATGTTTCTGTTAAGTTTTCGACCGTTCGATCGAAACTCAGACCAATCCGACCGATCAGATACTGATCGAACGGTCTGAATACAAACAAAAATACTCTGTTACCTTAGGTGATATGAATTCGAGTGGAAGCGGGTGTGATGGGGACAACAACTTTCGGCCACTCAATAATATAAAATTAACAAAAATATTCGCACATTTTTTTTATCCGCAAAACCGCAAGTCCGCAACCTGTTTTAAAGATTTAAATCATTTTTTATTTTCTCGGAAGTCGGAACGTATTTCCTCTTTGAACAGCACATCTTTCTTTGAGCGAGTCTATGGTACCGTGCATATCACGGGTTGTTACCGTGTTATGGCTCTATATTCGAGTTTTCAAATTTTAACGGTCGATCCGAACCGTTCATCTTGTTCTTCATATTAATATATGTTTGGAGATCAAATTTTACATTTTTTGAAATTTTTTTACTATTTTTTTTAGATATTTAGAAAATCACTTGATCTGAAAATTCTGGACCATCAAAAAACAGTGATTTTCAATAAATTTAAAAAAATAGTAAAAAATTTCAAAAAATGTAAAATTTGGTCTCCAAACACGTATTAATATGGAGAACAAAATAAACGGTTCGGATCGACCGTTAGAATTTGAAAACTCAAATATAGAGCCGTAACACGGTGCCAAATCGTAATATGCATAGTAGCATAGACTCACTCTCTTTCTTTTATTTCAAACTCATTCTTCTCTCCGGTTTTCCATACCTTAGTATCTATACCCGCTTAGTCTATAGTATTTGATTGACAACTGGGTCCCGTTTTCAGCCACTCCAAGTTCATTGCTTAGGATAATAATTGACTTGAAGTAGAGAAGATAACAGTAAATTTTGTTGATATGTACCGTGAATTTTTTAGATGCAATTTCACAGTTATTAGAAATTTAGAATAAGATGAATAATGAAAAAAGGCATCAATGGGTGAAGTTGGGAATTCCACATATCATAAATGGCTATAATGAGAATTTCTACAAGTGTCTCATAGTCTCTCTATCTTGCAATTGTTTAGATCAATAGACCACTGAATGCCTTCACTGGTGTTGTAGTATGGGGTTTTTTCTCCCGAAGCATGGATTATTATTGTTGGAGGGTTTAAATGCGTCTTCACCGTGCTTTCATTTTTAAAAACTTTTTTTTTTTTTTTTTGAAGGTTGTCGACAATTTGTCGGCAACGATATATATTAAAAGAAAAGTATTTACAATACACTCTAGCTACTTGAATTTAAGCTACTTAGTAAATAACGCTGCAAGAAGTACACAATACTCTCCTGCCTGATCTAACAACCCTCTCGCACTCCTATAACTATATAAAGAGTTCCCAGTTGTGCAAATCGGTTGTGGATTCATCTATTAATATTCTCACTATCTTGCTTGTCCCAGAGAAGGTCCTCCTGTTCCTTTCTTTCCAAAGTGTCCAACATCCACCTGCCCAGGCCATGTCCCATCGCTGCCTAGTCCTTCCCTGCAATGAATTACGGCCGCGGAGCCATGCATCCTCTATGTTATGCTCCGTGCGCGTTGGAACATTAATTTGGGCACATAACCCTTGCCAGAACCTTTTAGCAAGCCGGCAGGACCACATGATGTGGCCTGATGTCTCCACGCTGGTACTACTGCATAGTTTGCACCCCGTGTTTACCTGACAACCGCGTATAATTAAGTTCTCCTGCGTGAGTATCCTATCGAGCAACATTAACCATATGAAAACCCTGACCTTCATTGGTACCTTCAGCTTCCATAACTCCCGGTGATGCGCTGACTGAATACCTGTGTTGTGGAGGGTCAAGTATGCCGATGCCACCGTGAACATGCCCGTGTTGCTCCAGCGCCATACTCTTACCGGCTGACCTGCTTGCACCCTGAGTGAACTAGTGTAGAATGGTACCAGTTGTGCCAGGTCCTTTAGGAAGAAAGATTCTGATGCCCGCTGGGCGAGGGTGTTCTCGTCCATTATTCCATAAAGGAGTCTGAGCGTCTGAGACCATTGGCCTTCCGGGTGAAGTTGTAACCACCAAATCCACTTCAGTAACAGGGCTTCATTCTGGCGATCTAGATCCATCATGCCCATGCCCCCATTGGACTTTAGTGCACACGTCGTCTCCCAATTAGCCAGGCAGTTGATACCCTTACATTCCTGGGTTCCCCTCCATAAGAAGCTTCTCCTCATCTTGTTCAAAATTTAAAACTCAAAAGTTAAAATAAAATCATTGAATATGATCTACATCATTTTATCTATACACGTGTAAAAAATTACAGCATTTCAATTTTGTTTTGGTTGTCATCAAAAGCTTGTAAAAAACGTACTAATGTGGATAATTTCTAGACGTTAATTTTTCAACTTATTGATTTACACAAAAATAAAATTGAAATGTGATAATTTTTTATGAGCATGTAGAGAAAATAATATAGATCACATCTAACATTTTTATATTGACTTTTAAGTTTTAAATTTTAAGTTATTAAAGTTTTTAAAAATAGAGACATGGTGGAGGCACAAAAAATGGCATTTGAACCCTTCTTTGAAGTTAATAGCAAATATTTTATCAATTTGGAGTAGATATATAAATTGACAATTTCGTTTAGTTGGTACTACTCTAAATTCGAAGGATTATAATTTATTAATGATTAGTTTATTGAAGCTTATCTATAAGAACATTTTTACTCTGTACAAAATCGGACAAAGCTAAAAGAGTAGCAGATAAGTAATATTGAATGCCCTCTTTATTCTTTTGCAACACTGTTTGTATGTCTCTCTCTGGTTTCAAAAATGTATATTACTGTCTTTACTTTTCTTTTATTTTTCTGTCAATTCATTTACTGCTTGATTTGTTTTAGAAAACAGAGGAGCATGCAATTTGTTTTTTTTTTTTTTTTTTTTTTGTATCTGACTACTTAATTGGTTTTTTTATGGCTTTGATGGATTTTGGATTAACCCTACGATTTAGGATTGGGAAGATTGTTACTTTTGGTTTTGTTATCAATAATTGATTGTATGTTTTACGCTGCTCTTTTTAAAAAAAATAAATAAATAAACTAATCTATATTATACTGAAATTTTAAAAATACTACAAAAACATGACACCAAAAAAAAGCATTTGAGCATGTCAAATTAATACCTCCGCGTGTACTATTTGCTCGGTCTCGGTAAAAAGCAAGAAAATTTCTGTAACCCATACTGGTATCCTTCTCTCCTTTTGTGTTTGCTTGCCTCTTGGCTTGTTTACTAGGTCCACTGATCCTACAATTACACTCAATTTCAAGCACATATTATTCGGTAGGTCCATACCAATTAGTAGTCCCAATAGCATTAGAAGCTTCACATTTGACAAAACTAATCTGCACATTTTCTTAAATTTGAGAATTTTTTTTGAATAAACCTAAATTTAGCACTAATTTGTCATCTATAATAGCATTGGGACACCAATTACACTTTAATCTGAAATGTCAAGCCAATACCCGTTCCATCCTGTTTTCCAATTACACTTTAATCTGAAATTTATAGTTTTCAATTAACATCATGACAAAAAATACATACAACAGCAATTAAGACACCCAATTCATACATCATGAAACCCGCTTTCGTTGTCTTCCTAATATCTTGAATGCAATCTTCGCAGTGGCTCAGTTGTTGTTCTTTAACATGAAATGATTTCTGATGAACTTCCTAGCACCAAGCATGGAAAATAGTTCAACTTTGGCTGCTTGTCTTCATCTCTCATCTAATAATCAGTTAAGCCAATTAGTAAAATGATAATTAAAAGGTTAATGATAAGTGTGACGATGAATTAGGGCATTTATGAAATTAAGACAATTAGTATTAATTAGGTCAATAGTAAGATTAGCATAATAAATAGCAATTGCATCCAATTTGTATTTCAGACACAATTAGGTAAGTTAACAATTGTGCCTTCGAAAAGCGCAGGTAAAGAGGAGGCGGCGACAGAGAGGAGAGGGAGACGTAGGGCGAGAGAAAGAGGTCGGGATGGAAATTCTAAGGCTGTGTTTTACAAAACAGAAGTGAAAGCTCGTTAATGGGAAGGGAAGGGAAGGGACGTACATGAAACGATTATCATTTCCTCTCCACCCTGATTTTTGGAGTGAAAGATTTCATCAAAATTCACATAGCGTTCCTCTCTACACAATGTTGCTCCCCTCCGCTCCTTCATTTCATCCCGCGGTCTAACAAAATCCCCCCTCGACACAGTAATTTCTTTTCCCCTCATTTCGTACCTCCAATTGGAGGTGAGTCTAAGGGATGGAGGAGACAAGACAACAAGCACTAGTATTAATTTTTCCGTTTCTGTATAGTCCTAACAACAATTCTAATCGGCTATCGGCATGGATCTTAAAGAGATCAGATCATATTAGAATTATGTTCACAGCCATTATTCGGTGAGCCCAACACACGCTAGCCTCACTCAACTAATACAACATACGTTAATATTCTTGCCGAAACAAAGCGAGACACACCTCTGATTTCAATAAAGATCTCATTTTTCTATGGGAAATAGTAGTGTTCATTTTATTAGTAAGATGGTAAAATATTTATTTTATGATTTATATTTCCATAAAGGTCTTATTTAAAGATGAGAAAAATGATACAATCATAAGTTATTATATTAGTCAGTCGTAATCTTCCACGCTTACTAATAGAATAACATTTGATTGTATCATTTTTTTTCATCTTTAAATGGAAGCTAAATTTAACTTAAATGAAGTGCATAATTGTTGATTAAATATGATTAATTAATTAACTTTTGATTTATTTTCTTTTAAACGCGGTCAATTAAACTGATGACTGATCTAATTACATAAGCGGTTCTTATGAACCAAATCAGATTGGTTTAGTGTCTTATTTTTCTGGTTGAACCACTCAATTTGGTCTGGTTTTAATACATAGCTAAAAGGAGTTCGCACTCAGTGGCGTGAATTTTCGCTTCGTGAAATTTTTAATTTGATCTTTTATTGTCCTTACTTCGAACAATAATGGAATTTCCAAATTTGTAAGGATTAGCGAAAAAATAAGGATACGCTGAGGTAAAATAAAATTACCAATGTTTATATACTTTATGAGTAAGGCTATGGTACTATATAAGTATATATAACTTGGATTGATCTGTATTATGCACTGTTATTATAATTGAACCAGACCGATTGGTTAAACCGATGAAAATCAGAACCGGATCCTATTCCGATTTGGGTCGGAATATAAAAGACTAAAGTACGTACGTAAGCCGGACAAATGTTAAAAAGTCGACCGGTTTATTCAGAAACCGATGAACCACCCAAATCCGGTTCGTTTTTATTTAATGAATCTGGATTCTGGACTTGTGCTCGAGTGCGCATCCCTAAGAAATATCTCATATTTTGCATGACCTACGTGTCCGGTGCCTACTCGGGGATAGCGCAGGGGCTCAGTATTCTTTGAGCTTTGAGATTCGTGCATAACGTCTTTGAACGATATGGGATATTTCAAAAAGTCACGCAAAATATGAGATATATCAGAGGATGTGAATTCCTTATGATCTCGGAGTGCGAATCCCCTGAGATATCTCATATTTTGCGTGACCCACGTGTCCGGTTCCTATTCGGGGGCAGCGAGGGGCCCAGTATTTTATGAGCTTTGAGATTCGTGCAAAACGTCTTTGAACGGTTGAGATTTTCCAAAAAGTCACGCAAAATATGAGATATCTCAGAGGATATGAATTCATGATCTCGGGCACTGCCCATTTAATTCTTTCGAGAAGAAGAAAGTGGTAAGAAAAGGTCGTAGCTGAGGTGATTTTTTGTGAACAATTCTGTGCAGTATTTTGTATTTTTGCAATGTATTTTCTAAGCAATTATAATTTTTAGCATGATTAGACAGTCATTACAACATTATTTCTTTTGGAATAATATTTCCAAATGATGGAATTTTAATATAGATCGTTGGAGGTTTATTTCATCACAAAAAATGAAAAAAATTATATGGTGTTAATTATTCAATTTTAAAATAAATTGTAAAATTATAAATCTTATTTAATGAAAAAGAAATTTTTTTTTATGATTTATAAATTTATTTGAGCAAAATTAGGGTGTGATGTGCTCGCTAAGAAGGGTTGGTAACCACACCTCGAAAAGGTTATCAGATTGACTTTGAGCTACGAATCCAAACCGTTAAAATCCATATACTTCGTGAGTGATGCATGTACATGCAAAAATTTTAAAGTTCGAATTCATTTAACACATGGTCAAGCGGTCAAAACAATGAACATTTTATAAGTTATTTATTAAATTGTTTATGTATTCATTTTTCATTATTGTTTTTACCACTTGACTATATACTAAATGAATTCAAAACTTTAAAAAATTTACATTTACATGTATCACTCACAAAGTACATGGATTTCAACAGTTTGAATTCGTAACTCATAGTCAATCCAATAATTTTAGTAGAATCTAGACCATACAAAAGTGGTGATTTTTCTATATTTCTAAAAAAATAAAAATAAAAAATGTAAAATTTAATTTGTGAGTACATTTTCTTACTGAAGATTAAACAAACGGTACAAATCAACTATCTAAACTTTAATAATATAAATAACAATTCATAGTACAAAGTACAAACTAATCCGCACTATTCATAATTGATAATACCATATTCTCACTCTATACTTTTTATTTGTTGGTCACTTTGTTAGTTTGTAATAATCTAGAAGTCAATAATACGATAAATTAATCATAAAGCTTTGTTCATGAATTGAATGTTTATTTATATATCATTTTGTTGCCTTGAGTATTATTGCATTTATGGATCATTTCGAGTTCATGACTGAAATTGTGAAACTCCATAATATAGATGATATATACTCTTAAAAGGTCACTAACCAAGGTAATTAGCAGGAACACTAATTACCGCTATAAGGTTAGTATGTGGATTAAAAGATGGTTAAGTTTTACAAACCACCTGACACGAGATGTCATTTTAATCACATAGATACATGTTCTAGGAACATGGTATTTGACAGACCCCGAATGAAACATTAAATAGAATTGTGTTCGTGTCATTAATGTTTTCATTCAGTGTCAAAGTTCTACAGTATGAGGTATTTATCGTTCCCACTAAGAAATATATATGAGTAAGTGTTATCTAACGCTGTCCGTAAAAAGCAACCATAACGGTAGCATTTCCATATGTATAGCTTAGGTGAGGAAGTGATAGTCTGCCAAGAATACTATTTGTCCCTCGTATCTCTATACGAGCTATAGCATCACTGGGCCCCTTGATAGAGTTAGATTATCTGCATGCGGTATAATTACAAGAGTAATTATATTTGATAATCTACTCAAGATCAAGAAAAGATACAGTTAACAAGGATGACACATATCTACCTTGAAACTGATATGATAGCTATGAGACAGAAGAACTGACACAAATAAATTGTTTACTGGATCGTGATATTGTACAGTACAGCATCATCTGTGTAATTGGATGGTCATGATGTGTTGCCAGATGCCGCTCATGATTACAGAAGTTAAAACAGTTTTAACTCTGTTTACCAACATAACACAGATCCTATTGGGTCACACCATATAGGAGCTACTCGGAGAATCTTACTGATTAATTATAAATTGATTATAATTAATATTAAGATGGTTATAATTAATTATACGTGATATAATTAAATTATAAATGTCATATAAAATTGACAAGCGAAAACAACGGTTAATTTATAAACGTACACGTTACGTTGTATAAAAGCTACCGAACAATAACCGAAAATGAATATAATTGTACATGACAATTATATATATATGATTTGGAATTTTAATTGTTAATTATGGATTTAAAAGCCCAAAATAATCAAAGCCTTAATTAGAATTAAAAACCCAAAGTCAAAGCCCAAAATCAAAGCCCATACTATTCATGCCTTATTGGGCCAAGGGTATTTTGGTAATTTCCACCCTTGGCCGACATCTAAACCGCCACAAATAGGTGGCATGTGAGGTGGCATGTGAGGTGGCAAGGGTAATTTGGTCATTTCACATAATAAAGCATGAGGTGTCATGGGTTTTTGGTAAATAGATTTGTTTTGAGAGGTATTTCGGTCTTTTGCGAACCTCCTCAAAACTCTATAAATAGAGGGGTAGGGGTAGAGAGAAAGACTTACTAATTCACGTGTTAATCTGATTACTTCGTTAATCGGTTTTTCTCTCTTCCCCGGTTTCGGTTATTACGAGATTCGGAAAAATATATTTTTGCAAACTCTGCGGTATTTCTTGTTTTGCTTTTTAAGTGAAACGGAATAACTTGGAGTCTTAAATATATTTAAATTGTCCCTTTTTCGATGAATAGTGTTTCTGCAGAATTCTGCGGTTTACGGTATTTCTGGCAAAAGAAATAAATCGCTCTCCGGTTAGTCCTGGTGGATAACCAATAGAGGTATCACACGTGTGATACTGCGAGTCGATTCCATCCCTGGTGAGGCTCTACTCGCTCAGTCTGCATTCCAACTGAGATTTGGAATCAAGGTATAAATTGTTATATTAATCTATTTAATTTGTAAATAGATTTAATGCTTTAGAAAATCAATTATGGAGTAGATCTGTAAATGAATTAAATGAGGTTTTGATGCCGAAGGATTACTGAAGGTGGACCGCCTTGGAAGGTTTCCTGACATACCTCGTTTAATTTTTAGCTTAACTTAACCGTAAAATTTTTGTTTTACACACTTCCGCTGTTAAGCTAAACTAATGGGTTTGAACCGTTCCACAAAACCCAACACACTTCACATAAAGTTTTCACAAGAGGTGGGCAGAACCGCAGAAGCAGCTATCACGACAGTCAGTGCCGAAACTATGTACAAGCAAAGGGGGCTAGGTACTCCCCAACTTATCGGAAGTTGCTTATTGGGTGGTTATTTTCATATAGTTTTTTTACAGATGCATACCAATTGGCATCCCCTATGCGGTTGTTCTTTCGTCTTTTGACGGCTCGGTCCCCCAAATTCAAATCATGCTTCTGCCCCTGACGACAATGATGACTAATTATGTCGTGATAGCTAACTAAGCCGATGTGCATTTGCACTAAATTCCAAATTCATAGATATAATAAAATATAGCAACAGATCTGTAAAATACAACAACAGATAGTGACAGAAAGTTTGTGAAATTTTTGTTCATACGTACTGTAATATTAGCGCTTTTATTTATCCATGATTGGTTAATCTGTATCACATAAATTATTTATTAAAGACAAAGCTATTTCAGAATTCTACCTACTTCAATAAAAAATAAATTTTACAAGATTTAGTCGCATTCATGTAATTATATTGAAGAACATAATAGAAAAAAAAATGTCATATATATAGAACATAATAAAATTACCGATCAAAACTTTGAGGCAAGTTTTAATTTGAATCAATCATGATTCATATTAATATAATATATAATTTGATTAAAATATTTGTATTGTTTATATCAGTTTGAATAGTATCGATCAAAACATTTTTTTTTCTGATCTAAGTTAAGATCGGTGAATTTCATACCGTTCTAAATTTTTTGATCTTTAAGATCGATAAAATTCTTACCGATCTTTCTACCAATCAAAATCATAATATACTATTTATGTTTCTCTCTCTACCTTTTTATTATCTACGGAAATTAATTTCTGAAAATGGCTTCCAATCCAAAAAAAAAAAAAAAATGGAAGAAAAGGTCGTAGCTGAGGTCATTTTCTGTGAACAATTATGTGCAGTATTTTGTGTTTTTGCAATGTATTAAGCAATTATATTTTTTTAGCATGATTAGACAGTTTTAATATAGATTGTTGGAGGTTTATTTCATCACAAAAATGAAAAAAATTCTACGGTGTTAATTATTCAATTTTAAAATAAATTGTAAAATTATAAAACTTATTTAATGAAAAAGAAAATTTTCTTATGATCTATAAATTTATTTTTATAGTACTTATTTAATATGTTTGGAGAAATTTTTAATAATAAAAGAACATGATTAATTTTATAATTTTACTCATATCTCATAAATATAAGTATTTACAAAATCAGTAGTTGGACCGGTTGGTCTAACGAATGAACCATTGATCCGGATCTATACCGGGTTGACAACTGATATGGTTTTGATAACATTAGTATTATGAATCAATATTGTTGTTTTTAAAGTTCAAACAGTCGATGTAATTCAACATAATCTAGAAAATGTACTTATCGATTAAATTTAACAATTTTTTAGATTTTTTTATCATTTCTTTAGATAGGTACACTATCACTTGATCTAATAATTCTAGACCATATATATAAAAGTAGTGATTTTCTACATATTATAAAAGTAAAAATAAAAAAAAATGTTAATTTAGTTTGCAACTACATTTTTTTTACTGAGATCATATTAAATAGTAAAATCAACTATTTAAATTTTAAAAACAAAAATATTAATTCATAAATCATAATACAAACTAATCTACTATGCATAATACCATATCCTCATTCTATACTTTTTATTTGTTAATAACTTTCATTAAATTTTTCACAAAAGGTGGACAGAAGTAGCTATAATGACAGTGATGGCTAATTAAGTACATGTGCATTTGCTCTAAATTCCAAATTCATAGATAAAATAAAATATGGCAACAGACAACAGATCTGTAAAATATAACAATAGCTAGTGACATAAAGTTTGAGAGGGACAAGTTAATTTGTGAAATTTCAGTTCATACGAACTAGATACATGTCCTTTAATTTATCATGTAATAGTAACGCTTTCTTTTATCCATTATTGGTTAACCTGTGATAGGGTCATGTAGACAAGACCTTCAAAAGAATAAGGTTTGGATCATGAATAATCCGGTCTTGAAATCCTTTCACCGGACTGGACTGGGAACAAGTATAGGACCCATACCTTCACAACACCAGGCAGGTCTGTCACGGCCCAAATCTCATCTGAGGCATCGTTCCGACCCGATGAGATAAAGTAGGCCGGGGTCCGGTTAAGAAGCCCATCTCAGCCTACCGCAGCACCTGTCATTCATACGAATAAATCCGCATAGAGCAACTCTGAGACGTCTGCTAAACCGTATGCGGACTCCTCTGACAACTCTGACAACGTGGAATAATTGTCAGAGGATATCTTATATAACCCCCGAATCCCGAGGTATGGGGAGCTGGACTTTTGGACAATGAAAGGGAGTAAGAGGTTAGAGTAAGAGTATCCGAAGAATTACTAAGTCCCTAACCTTGCTTTAGCGAGACCTGAACCGAATTTCTTGAATCGGGACGGATCGAGCTCCTAAAACAACCAAAACCATACGGTCTCATCCCCAGAACTTGTCCCGTATCAATCTGTATCACATAAATTTATCATGATTGAACCAAAATGGTTCCTATGAACCAAATCGTTGGCAAGATAAAATAACCAACTTTTAAATACCTTATGAGTGAGGCTATGGTACTATGTATGAATAATGCGGGAATTCGCATTCTCTGGGACCATTCGACAACAACGAATTAAGTCTTCTTAAAGCTTAATAAGTTTTTTTTAGCTTTCTTAGCTGCTTAATGCTATCGAACACCGATTTCTTAGCGCAGATGAAGAACACATCTTCTAGCTTCCTTTTGTCCGGATCTTAATCCTCTGCCCCAGACCTTAAGGCACTTCTACCCCTTCCTTTAACTTTCTTAGTTTTCATCCACGGATTAAGACAACTGAACATCGATTCCTTAGCGCTCCTTAAGCTCTTAATTCTTTACTCTCAATACTTTGTTACTAAATGATCCCTCTGAGACTCATATTTTGCGTGACTTTTTCGGAAAATCATGACCGTTAAAGTATGTTCTAGACGAATCATGAAGTTCAAATAGTACTGGCCCCTGTGCTACCCCGAATAGGCATCGGACACGTTGGTCACGCAAAATATGAGATATCTCAAAGGATACGCACTCTAATGCGGAGTGATTTGTATTATGGATCAATAAAGTTCAAACAGTCAATGTGAATTATTCAACATGATTTTCATATGAAAATATACATATAAATCAAAATTTTATATATATATATTTTTTAATTTTCTAAATAGGTAGAATATCACTTGATCTAATAATTCTAGACCACACAAAAGTAGTGATTTTCTACATTTAAATAAAAATAAAAATAAAAAAAATGTAAAATTTAGTTTGCTAAGTTCATTTTCTTACATAGATCATATTAAATAGTTCAGATCAGCTATTTAAATGTTAAAAATAAAAATATTAATTCGCATTACACGTGACTCGCATGATCACATGTCGTGACTAGATCTTTCGCGTAATGTGTCGTGCCAAGTTTTTAAAAGATAGTCACAGCACACAAATGATTACGGCACGTGACACATGAGTTATGGTACGTAACCGTGTCGTTCTATTTTTATGTCGTAACTGTAACGTTCTGTGAGAGAGCCCATTTATCCCACTCTAGTCCCTATCCTCATTCTATATTTTTTATGTGTTGGTTACTTTAGATAAATTTTTCACAAAAGGTGGGCAGAACCGCAGAAGTAGCTATCATGACAGTGATGGCTAATTAAGTACATATGCATTTGCTCTAAATTCCAAATTCATAGATAAAATAAAATATAACAACAGACAGTGACAGAAAGTTAGAAACCAAAAAAAAAAAAAAGTGACAGAAAGTTTGAAAGGGACAAGTTTGTGAAATTTCAGTTCATACGGACTGGATATATATGTCCTTCAATTTATCATGTAATATTAACGCTTTATTTTATCTATGATTGGTTAATCTGTATCACATATATAAATTATTAATTTATTAAAGAGAAAGCTATTTCAGAATTCTACACACACTTTAATAATAAAATAAATTTTCATCTTGATTAGTTGCATTTATGTAATTATATTGAAGAATATAATAAAGAAAACATTTCATGTCATATGTAGAACTTTGAAAAACCACGAACTTAGTACTCGTCTCTCTTCGAAAATACATAAAGTTCAATTTTTTAGAATATTCTTTAAAGGATACTGAGGGTGTATCAAGACTGAGGGTGTTCAAACTGTTCGGTTTGTTATGTTTTTAACCAAACCGAAATTTTTTGATTTAATGGATTGATTTTCGGTTTAAATAGCACGGACCATGGGGTGCATCCTGATGTGGCTCTTCATCTGAGCTTTCTAAATTGTTATGGTTCAAGTATAATTTATATTTTATTTGGTTCAATCATCGCTTTCTTTCTTTTATTTTGGTTTAAAAATTTAAAAACATTTATATATTTTGTATGAAATTGAACAATTTATGTATAAAAAAAGTATATTTTTGTTAGTAATAATACTAATAGATTTAATTTGATTCGCACTTAACAACAAAAAAAAAAAAATTAGTTTATTTGATTCAGTTCTATTTATTAAAAAAAAAATTGAATTGCTATTTTACTTCGGTTTCGGTTTGACTATTTGAATACCTCTAACCAGGACCTTTAAAAAAAAATATACTTTTTAAAATTTAAAGATCAAAACAATAACAAGTGATTATTAATAAATTATTTGTTTAATTTTACTTTAAAAAACGTTAAACTCGTGGTGAACCGTACCGTGCAGACACGCAAGTACAGAACTTCCAAGGTGCCTTCCTGGATCCGTCCGAATTCATATCCTCTGAGCTAATAGAATATTTAAGTTTTAATTACGACCGTCCGATTGGAATCCACTGGGATGGAATGCAATGGGATGCTTTAATAATCGTGCGGATGATGATTGAACGGTCTAGATCCAAAGATAATATTATGTTACCTTAGGTGGAATTTGTACCCTTCCGACATCATCAAATTCAACAAATCCTCTCCTTCTTCTTATTACCTTCCATTCCCTAATAACTCATCTCCAATTCCCTCCTTTCGTGCTGCATTCCCCAAATCCTGTCGAATTTGAATTTGAATAATGGGGATTGAAAACGAAGCAAGCTCCTCTGCTCCTCTTCTCCCTCTTCATCCATGCGCTAAATCCGACCATCTCTCATCCCAGCCAAAAACCTTCGCTAATGTCTTCATAGCTATTGTTGGTGCTGGTGTGCTCGGCCTCCCTTACACCTTCATGCGCACCGGCTGGGCTGCCGGAGTAATTACTCTACTTGCTGTCTCAGCCTTGACTTTTCACTGTATGATGCTTCTGGTGAAAACCCGACGCCGATTAGATGCAAAGATTTCATCTTTTGGTGACCTTGGAGCTGCTGTGTGTGGTCCAGGTGGCCGTCTCTCGGTTGATCTGATGATTGTTCTCAGCCAAGCTGGTTTTTGTGTTGGGTATTTGATATTCATCTCCAATTCTCTTACACATCTTTATCCGCTAAAAACTCCAATATCCACTGTTCTCTTTGCACCTAAAGCTATATACATATGGGCTATGTTGCCTTTTCAATTGGGTCTCAATTCAATCAAAACCCTCACTCTTCTCGCTCCATTGAGCATATTTGCTGATGTGGTTGACCTCGGTGCCATGGGAGTCGTCCTCGGACAGGACGTCTCCATTTTCCTATCCAACCAGTTGCCTGTTCGTGCCTTTGGTAGCCCCTCAATGATTCTCTATGGAATCGGTGTGGCCGTATATGCATTCGAGGGAATTGGTATGGTTCTTCCATTAGAAGCTGAGGCAAAAGACAAGTCCAAGTTCGGCAAGACCCTTGGCCTCTCAATGTTTCTCATTGCAATTATGTATGGTTCGTTTGGTGTACTGGGTTATCTCGCATTTGGAGATGAAACTCGTGATATCATTACCACAAATTTTGGTGGTGGTTGGTTGACATTAGTTGTTCAGCTCGGATTGTGCGTTAATTTGTTCTTCACCATGCCAATCATGATGAACCCGGTGTATGAGGTAGCAGAGAGGTGGTTCTGCGGTAAGAATTACTGCTTCTGGTTGAGATGGGGTCTTGTCTTGCTGGTTTGTATGGGTGCTATGCTCGTACCAAATTTTGCCGACTTTCTGTCACTTATTGGGAGCAGTGTTTGTGTTGTGCTAGGGTTTGTTTTGCCGGCAGCTTTTCACTTAAAGGTGTTTGGTGGTGAGATGGGGTGGGGAGGGATTGCAGCCGATATTGTAGTGGTGCTGACTGGTACGGTTCTTGCAGCTTCAGGTACATGGTCATCTCTAATGGCGATATTTTATTCAGCGCAGGTCTGAATGAAATGGTTATTTAGCAGTATGTTGTGTTTGCACATATTGTTTGATTGATTTTTGGTTGGGAGGGGGGGGGGAGGTAGGATTTCAATGCCCATTTCCACTGTTTTTTAGGGATGGAAAGGGCATATGATCAATATTGAATTAATGTATGACTGGTGTGTTTGGTGATAATATAAACCGAGCATGAAATTCCAGTCTAAATCTTGGCATGGCTATTTCCTTGATTTTTGAGATAAATGTTGTTGAATCAATTATATGTTGATGATGTAGTGTACTTCAAAGACTATAATGTAATTGGCTTCCAAAATAATTAAATGAATTGGTAGTATATTTTTGGCCTCTTGTAGTAGTACTTTTGATGTATATTGAAAATTTAGAATATTATTATTGAAAACTTGTTGCCAAACAAGACCTTCAAAGAAATTTGTAGTCTAAATTGCTTGTCTGTGGAGCTGGTGTTTTGGTTTCCCTTTGGATATCATCAGTTGTTGTTTCGGCTGTCGACTCTATTCCTTTGGTACTACTACTAAGTTCTAACCTTGTTAAATATCATGCTACCTTGTATACCTATTACAACTTAGCAAATAAATTGGATTAATGCACATGATCCATTGATACAGTTCACAGAATTGATGGAAGTGGTCGGCCTCGGCTACACAGTTTGCTTCAGCTCTCTTTATCTCCTTTTTAAGGTATAGTGCATAATTGCAAACGTGAAATCTTTGCTGACACAGGACAATAGATAGGAGTTGTTCGCAAAAATTGTTGAGTTAAGGACTAAATACTCAGATCTGATGATGAGTAATTAGAAATCTGATTAGGATGTTCATAGGATTTTTAGAGGGGTGCTGTCTCAAAATAGATTACGTGGTTCAGTTTACAATAAAATTTTGTTACAATTTAAAATGCTTGTTGTCTCTTTGATTTTAGGCATTTGATGGATATATATAGTATTTTCGGATGGTTGTTATATGTTTGGTCATAGAATATAATCAACTCCTGGCAATTAATCTTTTTGGTACTTTGATGTGACTGGTTTCTGTACTGGTATTCCCACGCTTGCCGCTCGAGTTATTTATTTCTTCTCTTAGATTAAGATTATCTATATCCATGGTAAAATTATGTGAACTAATGGATTGACATGTGTTTGTTTTAGGGATTTTATCTATTTTTTTTTTAAACTAAAAAAATTATGGAAATAAACCTGAATGAATTGGATGTTTAGAAAGGTTCTCTCGGCACTTGTCAAGTGCAAAGGCACACAAAGAAGTCGTTCTGGTCGAATTCATATCACCTAAAGTAAATCAAATTTTGAATTTCGATTCGGATTGTCAGATATGTTTTGACACGAATATTAAAGGAGCCCGTGCATTCCGGCCAGATTGTGTAGTTCAGTTTACTGTGACCCTCGTGGGTTATTTCCATTATCAGATCCATTAATTCTAAGAAAAGGGTTTTTATTATATCAATCAGAGCAAGAGAATTTTATGGGAGAATGCTTGTTTTGGAGCAACTTTTAGATACTTCTGTGCAACTTCAAAATATAATTTTCCTCAGAAAATTCAAGATGCATTTGTTCAAATTCTGTAGTTTTGGATTTCTGATAAATTAAAGATGCATTTCTTCAACTGCAAGGGTATCAATGACAGAAGGGTAATTTGGGCATTTTTAAAATACATGTTAGGAATAATATAGAAGATATATGCATAGCTAAATTTTTTTTAAAAATAATAATAAATAAATTAATTAATTAAAGAATCGAAAAGAATCAGGAAATCAGTGCTAACAATGCAGAGTTCTGTTTTTTTTTTTTTTTTTTTAAGGACTGGTTCTTGTTTACATTACATAAATTGTTATATCAGATGAAGGTTGAACAACCTGGGGAATCAGAACCCAATTTAGGTTTTGATGAAGGACATACTGATGAAATCACACAACTTAGAGAAACTGATACAAGTACTACACTGTGCAAGTTCTTTGTCAATGGGATGCACAACAAAGGCATGTGGTGCTGGTATTCTCACTCGCTTCGGAAAGATCCCTGTGCAAATTTTTCCTTACACTTCAGGTATATTATTTTACTGGTTAAAATTTTACAGGTATATAGTAGTGTTATTATACCAGTTGACTTTTAAGGACTTTTACCAGCTTAGTACCAGCTTGATTATTTCCTTTTTGTTTGTTCTCGACTTTACCAGTTTAAATGAGGTCTTATTCAGGGATGAACTCTTATTGTGGCCTACACATTGATTTGGAAAACAGAGAAAAGAAGACAAAGGAACCTAATTACCTTGGCAAATGATGTTTTATCAGCTTGATATTTGCCCTAGTTACCAGTCCCTGTGGATAATCTTCCAATAACACCCTAAAGGAACAGAATATGCTTTCTTTTTTCCCTTCTGTTCATAACACCATAAAATCACACAAGTACTAAAAAGGATAAAATTATTAAATACTAATTTGATTAAAATTTATGATTAAGGAGAACTAACAATCCATCTCAGAAATAAATAACCAAACAGAAGTTTATTCCTGAGATGTCAACTGTCTAAAGTTGAATTTGGAGAGCTCCTTGTACCAAGCAATTAGTCTGCATTAAAAAAACAAAGATAAATTTAAGTATGATGCTAAAATTAGTATTGAAATTGCAATCTGAATCTTAAAATTTTTTCCCAGTTTACTACAATTAATATTTCTCATTTCATTAGGAGTTCATGGATAATGTTAGGCATCCAATAGATTGGGCCTAAAACTATTTTGGGCTCAATTACAAAAATATTTTTTTTTTCTTTCCAGTTTCTCCTTGGGTAGCATTAATAGGCCCAGTCCAGGAGAAGTATAACGGTGACTGAGTCGGGTCACACGTATGCCCGGGCCCACTTCACTGCGACCCCACTCGCCTTCCATATCCTCTGCATTACATCAGATCTTGGGTTTGATCAGAACCGGACCAAACCGGTCCAAACTTTTTTTTTGAGAAACAATTAAGAGTCACGCCCTCATTTATATTAACCATAAGCAGTTACATGGGTGGCAGGTTTCTGGGAAGGAAACCTGTGAGTGTAGAAAAATAGAAAAAAGGTAAGAAAATAGAAAAAAAAAGGCAAGGAAAATATAATCCCAGCAAGGCTAGGTGTGAAAAAGAAAAAGAAAAAGAAAAGAAAAGGGCAAAAGAGATTTATGAAAATGTAAAAAGTGTCCTAAATGCCATGCTGATTATCCATTGTCTCTGAATCTTTTACCAGAATCGTCTGCCAGTTGTGACCTTCTCCATTGCTGGCTTATATCAATTGTTATACTGTTTTGATTTTGTCGTTGAAAATTCGGTTGCATCTCTCGCACCAGATCATGAAGTTTGATACTTGTAATTAATGCACGTGGTTTTTCAATATTTGTGTTGTGTCAATACGGATCCGACAGTCTGAATTCCCTTCCGGACCCCAACACATGCCATGAACAACTCCTGCAATCATTCATGTCCTTTTGTTTAGTGAACACAGTTGAATGTACAGTACATATCAGCTTTAGAGTCTACATTTCATGTTGTGGAATCCATATTATGATAATATATTAAAGTTGATTTTAATAAATTTGTGGGGGCTGAGTGTATGGTGTATGGTCCTGCTCCTGGCTTGTAGAAGAAAAAACATAACATGTAAAGAGGTATATCATATGGTTGACCTAGCAAAAGTATATGTTAGCACTCAGTAAATATGATTTGTACACCTTGTTTGGATGGAGAGTAGGGGGAGGGAGGGAATAGAAAGGAACAAAAACTTTCCATTGAATCGTGTTTGGTTGATAAAATTATGTCGGAGGTGAAAGGTCTAACCTTGTATCATTATAATTAATAGAATCGGTTTCTCTCATAAACTGGGGTGTAACGGATGAAAATAAATTTTGTTACAAATATTTTTAGAAAAAATAATATAAATGCCCAACCCTATATCTTACATATATAATTCTCATACAAGGTTTTTTTTCTCAAACCTATAACAGTCACCAAATTTTTCATTAACCTCCTAAATTTTAATCAACCAAACAAGAAAAAAGACGAAAATGAAAGTTAAATTCATTTTCTCTCACTAATCATCCAAATACAAAAAGGTTAAATATGTTAATCTTCCTTTCTATTCCATTTCATTCCCTTCTATTCTTTACTTCTCATTCCTTCCTCTACTCTCCATCCAAACAGGGTGTTAAGGAGCAGCAAAATGGGACCTAGAAAATTATATTTGGAGCAGCAAAATGGGACCCAGAAAATTATATTTGTGTGTTCTGCCAGATCCAAAAGAAACCATGAGATAAAGCTTTCTCCCAAATCTTTAAAATTCACTATTGAAAGTTGAAATTAATGTGCTCCCTTTTCGAAAGATGCTCAGTCCTTTGATATCCGTTGATGTTTCATTTTTATTACAGTAGGTGCAACCTCTGGTGAATTTATGTAAAAATTAAGATCTCCTGAATTTGAATTTTTTATTTCCATTTAATACTAATTGTTCAATGTGCCTACTTATGGTTTAATGTAGTGTCTACCCCTGATTCGAGTTAGCTCGATTCTTGAATCAATTCCTTGTGAGTTTTGGTCGATTTTGTGTATTTCATTTTTTTTGGATATGCGATAATCTATTACGTAAATAGAATCCAAGAAAATAAGAGAACAAGAAAGATTTGACGGTGAGACATATTATTACAATTTTAAGGAAATGAGTTTGTCGAACTTTTTGTGCATTTTATTATTCAACATTTATATTTTTGTTAAATTTTTATCTAAACTCTGGCTTCAATTTGCAAATTGTCTAAGAACAGTCCCATTTTAAATTGTGCCAAAGGAATTTTTAATTATCTTACTAAAAATGTTTCAATGAGGTATCAATCGATTTTATAATAAATATAGTTATAGGGATTGAGTTGTAATTATGTACTCGATAAGTTAATGGATTTGAACCCGATTAACTATTTGAATCTAATTAGTGCTCTACTTTGATAGGAATTCTGAATCCGCGTAAGTGCAACTATCAGATTATATAGACTTGTGTGTTGCAAACTCTGCAATTATTTGGTAAAAAAAACATCAACTTGTCCAGTAAATTAATTGAGATATCATACAAGTGAGATCCATGGTATGGATTTATATTTTTGTTTCAAAGTTCAAAATTAATCCGAACCGTTAAACATGATCAATGTGAAGCCAAATTTTACATTTTTTAAATATTTTTTTAGATAGTTAGAAAATCATTACTTTTGAAAGCCCGTAATATTTAGATCAAAGTAATTTTCTAACTATCTAAAAAAATATTAACAAAATTTTAAAAAATATTAAATTTGGTCTTTAAGTACATTTTCATATAAAAATTATATTTAACGTTCATATTAATTATTTAAACTTTGAAGTAGATATACAAATTAATTCAAAGCACGGATCTGTCCGTAATATGCATATTACCATAGCCTCATTCACAAAAAATATTCATTTTTCTTCCTTATTCTCTATGGAAAATATTTTTAGTCTTGAATTATTCTTTTTTTTTTTTTTTGCATAAGAATACAAGGTTACTGTCGCATTATCATAAAAAAGAAGGGTATGAGCGAAATTTAATCAAAATAATGGAGATCTCTCTGTCATGCACTCACTTTTGTAAAACAAATATAAACTAGTCAACGATCTCAGATTCCCAATAAAGACAATATTGATAACACATTGTAAGGTCACTTTGAATTTCATCCATTTACACAGTCATTCACATTTCTCACCTTGTTTTGGATCGTGAAGCTTCTGGATTTTGGATTGTGAATTTTTGTTCTAAAGTGGGAACAAATTGCATTTTTCAGCTCAATTAATTATTAAATAAGATTTTCTATCATCAAAGTTATCAGACTGCATGCCAGTAATTATCAGATCCGTATCCTCCCAAGTGCTTGACTCAACACAATTGAAAAGGAAGGCTCAGATTTAATTTCATCCGGTTCTTGGTCGGAATGACTGAGGGGACAATATTATTTGTGCTTTGAGATTCGTGCCAAGTTAAAAAGAACAATTTTAGACCATCCGATTCAATTGTACGTACTCAGTCTGGTAGCCTGCTGAGAGGATGTGAATTCAGTAATTATCCATCTCAGGTCATGAACAGGCAGTGATGCATGTGCATATATACCAATGTGTTGTATATTTATGTTCTAATTATTTAAATATTTGCAAATTATAGTCTGACCAGGCCATGAATTGTGGAGAAGAATATAAGTTTTGTTGACATTTAATCCCATCTTGTTCTATGTTTTAATAATATAAATACAATAGTAGGTGCAACATGTACCCCAACCCCCCCCCCCCCCCCCAATCCAAAATCATCTCTATATCTACATGCATTATTATTTTTTCATGACTTATTGGTGTCAATAACTCAAAAAATTAATGTATTCAAATCAAATGATCTCCACACACAACCTTTCTTATAAATCCAATGGAAATTCATATCATCAATGCAGTAGTAAAACAATTGTATTATAATTAAGAATAAGGCTAGCTAGCGTGCTCTGTGTAGCATAATGACATGTCGTGTTATCTCTTTAAAAACTTATTAAATATATTTCAACGGCGAATCCAAACCGTTGAAACTGAACTATTTCATAAGTGATACAGTTACATACAAAGATTATAAATTTTTGGATTCATTTGGTATAAAGTCAAGCGGTCAAAAAATAAAGAATTATAAGTTAATTTTAAACATTCATTTTTCATTATTTTTTTTACCGCTTGACTTTTTAATAACTGAATGCAAAAAATTATAAATTTTATATATTAATACATCACTCGTGAAATAGATCGATTTCAATGGTTTTGATTCGCTATTTGAAGTCGATTTAACAGATATTTGAAGAGATAGCACATGTTACTATGCTATAATTAAAACATCCAATTGCTGCTTTAGCAATAGCCAAACAACATTTATTACTGAAAACAATAAACATGCTTTTGTAACACGCACCAAATCATATACACTCAAAAACAAAATGAAATTATGTGATGGTCAATAACTATAGCCTTTCATTTCCTTTCAACAACTAAAAAGCAATTTTCATGATTAAAGAGATGCACTTAACCAGTTTTTCTCTGTATAATTAAAACATCAAATTAATTGCTACTTTAGCAATATATATCCAAACAACATTTATTACTGAAAAAAATAAACATACTTTTCTAACACGCACCAAATAAAATACACTGAAAAACAAAATGAAATTATGTGATGGTCAATTTATAGCCTCTCATTTCCTTTCAACAACTAAAAATCAATTTTCAATACACTGAAAAACAAAATGAAATTATGTGATGGTCAATAATTATAGCCTCTCATTTCCTTTCAACAACTAAAAAGCTATCTTCATGATTAAAGAGATGCACTTATTATAGCTTAAACAGGACAAAGCAATTTATTTGCACAGTATAGCAACTACTCATCAACTAGACTTGATGTAGCTCTATCATTCTATGAGCACTTGAAAAAAGCAAAGATCAACCGACTACCACAAAATCAAGTCTGAGGTTAAAATCCAAGAAAAGAATATAACTTTGATGTAAAAGAAATGAAGGAATAAGAGAGAGACCACACATTCTTTCTTTCTTTCTTTGGTTCTCTCCATGTGACTTTCATGAGTGTTCTTCAAGCATGCCTCTGCTTCCACTTTTCTCCAAACATAGGATATATTCAGAGTTTCAGACAAAATTCTTCCCAAAAAAAGAAGCTAATACTTTGTTTATGTTACAAGTAGAGGTGCCAACTAGCTGGCTCGTCCGAATCACGAGCGAGCTGACTTTAGGTGTTCGAACTGAAATCTCAGCTTGAAATTGTCACAAGCTGGATCAAGTTAGCTCGCAAGTTGACGAGCTAGCTCGCTCGATTTGTCTGGATCTATTTTAAGAAGAAAATAAATTCTACAAACTTTCTGAACCGAACTGAACCGAACTGGACAGTATAAAATGCACACAAATTCATACAAATTCACAAATTGATGCCTAACCAAGTTAGCTAGCGAGTAAGCTACGTACGCTCCAGCTTGAACTCGTTAAGTTTAAACCGAACTAGCTCGTTAACAATTTAGTCCAGTAACAAACGAGCTGTTAAAAAACGAGTCAGATGCGATCGAGTCACCATGGAACCATGAACTGCAAGCTTTTTTGCCACCCATAGTTACAAGCATCTCTTTAATTCATTCACGTTGCATAGATAGATGCAATCCAGCTTATAAGTTACAAAACATAAAAAAGTGAGTTATAGTGAGCTTTCTCTAGCACAAAAGGTAAATAACACATCGCACCTGCTTCTGCAATTAAGAAAAAAAGCTACTGTTAACATGTTTCTTTTAATGGCAAAGAAAACTGGTGGTGCGTAATGCACCACTTTTTGTTCCAAAAAAGAAAAAAGTTCAATCATTAGGAAATTAATATAGTGAACATTTGTTGGTGCTCAAGTTTAATATATCACTAGTGAATATTTTCAAATGAATAATTGTCATTTATTAATGTGAACTTTTTTGAATTAACTTATTATATATTGTATATTTAAGGAGCATCATATCTGTAATTTGTAATTGATAACTAAATCGCCAACAAATTAAGACGCTGTAAAGTTCATACAATCACTTGTTCATCCCATTAGTGCAATTGGCCTGGTATACTAGAAGCTTTCTTAAAAAATATATATATATATATAGTTGGGTGCATTGCAATGTATAGGTATTCTTGTGAAACTGTTGGATTCGAAGTCAAAACAGTTCATCAAAACCGTTCAACTTGATCTGCAAATTAAAATGTGTTTAGAGACCAAATTTTACATTTTTTTGGAAATTGTTTGTTAGAATTTTTGAAAATTACTATTTTTTAATGGTTCAGAAATTTTTGAAAAATAAGGATTTTAAAAAATTCTAAAAAAAATAGTGAACAAGATTTAAAAAAATTTGAAAATACTTTATATATATATAGAGAGAGAGAGAGAGAGAGAGAGAGGAGGAGGGTTCAAATGCACTCAAATTTTTGTGCACCCAAATGCACCCTATCTTTCAAAAAAAAAATTTCCGTTTTCAAAGTCCGAATAGTTAATCCTAACCGTTAAATGCGATCTATATATTAAGATGTGCTTCGAGACCAAACTTTATATTTTTTGGAATTTTTTACTATCTATTAAGCCACTTTGAAAATCGCTGATGAGGAGTGAGGTGGGAGTCCGTTTGTGAATTAATTTAAGTAGGATGTCTGGTACTCGGGTACATAAGAAATAGGATTTGATGTATTGGTGGCAGTATTCAATAATGCATGAGAAACAGCTCTTGGCAAAAAGTTATTATATATATAGCCATATAGGGAGAGGTAAGATGCCTCCAATGAGTTGACAGGGGGTGTCTGTGTCTAGCTAGAATTGATATCGAATGACGAGATTGGTTTTGTCGCGCAGTACCACCAACTGGTACAACTCTGTTACCAGTCTTCAAACTCTTCATCTTACCAGTACTTGCATGATAGACAGACTGTATTTTTCAATTTTTCCTGTTTTTTCTTTCTTTTTATAGGAATTAATTATATAAAGATATATAGGTTGTGTTCACCTCACAGAAATTGTAACTAAGAGATTGAATAGCTAATAAACAAAGTTTCTTTATCCTAAGGGATTTCTTTTTTCAAAATAATAAATGTAATTATATATATATATATATCTGAGGAGGGATCCACATAAAATCTTTTTTTGGTGATACCGAATTACACTCTGTATTTTTAAAGTTTTCAAAGTTCAAACAGTTAATCTAAACCGTTCAACATGACAAATATATTAAAATATACTTACAGATCAAATTTTACATTTTTTTTGAACGTTTTTACTATTTATTAAGTATTTTACAAAATTGTTGTTTTCTGACTATTGAATTTTTATACCCATCTTAATAAATAGTAAAAAAAAATTAAAAAAATGTAAAATTTGATATGTAAGCACATTTTAATATATCCATCATATTAAACTGTTTGGATTGACTGTTTGGACTTTAAAAATATAAAGTATAATCCAGTGTCATCAAAAAAAGGTGCAAGTGGATCTCGCCTGTGTGTATGTGTGTATGGAAATAAATCTGCTGTGATTCTTTGGGATCACAGGGACCCTGCAATTCCAAATCTCACCATCTATTTTGTGGAATCTACGAATCTTAAAACCAATTATTCTCTTTGCACGAATCTCAAAATAAATAAAAGGGCGGATGTGGAATTGCAGGGTCCCTGCGATCCCAAAGAATCACAGCAGATTTATTTCCATGTGTGTATATATATATTTAATAAAAAAAGGAGAGGTATGAGAAGAGAAGCAAGAGGCCACGTAATGAGAGATTCTCTCTTGTCATGCCAGCCGAGAAGATTAGGTCCATCAAATAATGTCACTTGTTTCTTACGAGAATTTCTCTTTGGAATTTATTCTCTCTTTTGTACCTTAAAGGGATGGTCGGTTGATTTGGAAATAAATCAGAGCCTCTGTTTAAAAATAGAGATCAAGTAGAAACGAATATTCAGGATTAAACCACCTTAATATTTAATTAGCATAGATTAATCTTATATTTAGATCATAATTCCAAGGATGATGCAGATTAAAATCCCTAGATGCAATTTTCTGGATTTAATTTGTATGTTTTAGATTGGACAGATCAAATTTGAACAATAAAGCTCTGTATTTTTTTTTTATGAAATACAATTGAGCTCTATTATATATTTTTAATCTAAAATCTCTTTAAAATCACTTTTAACTTAATTATTTGATGTTCTGATTCAAATTTGAATTAGATTATAATAATTTCTTTCAAAGAAAGACGTATATTATCGATCTTACATTCTTACTCCACAAAACAATAATAAAATATAGCAAAAAAAAATATTTCAAATTTATCGAAAGACTTAACAGTCAATTTTTTTTATTTAAAAATAATAATAACAGAAAAAGCAAGATCCCCGGTAGGATTGGGAAAAAGGGCACGGTGGAGCCGGCTCCATCATGGAACGGCATAGAACAACATTATACATATGTCAGTTACGTGCTGTGGCTATCTTTAGAAAACTTGACACGGTACGGCACGTGGTTACGCTAGCCACGTGTAATTAGCACCATGCATTAGATCTTCATCAAATAATGAATTTGAATAAATTAACCTAAATTATGATCAAATGGTCACGTGAGTCACGTTTAGTCACGGCATGCACGTTTGAGAATGACATGACTCACGTGGGGTGACCCTTCGCATGCTGTGATCATCCCTTAATATTTTAGTCACGACACAGCACGACACGTGAAAAATTAACTTGATCACAACACAATACAATACGAGATCAAAATCACAAACAACACGGCATGGCACGTTTCCACTCTAATCCCCGGTTGTTTTTGGATATTGCGTGGATGCTAAAATGAGGATGAAAAAAAGGAAATAGTTGAAAGTAGGCGTGTGGTGTGGTCTCCCAATTTTATGCTGATTCCAGTTTCTTCCTAACTCATAATTAATGACTCCAAGCAATAACTTGAAAAGGCAGGCACCTGAACTTTGAAGCGTGCATCTACAGTGCATTTACAATTTTATGCTGATTCCCAACTCACTCAGTATACTGAGAATATTTTTTTCACTGAGGGTAGTAACAGAATTCTCTCACTTTTGTCTGAGAAAGAAAGTAACATAATTATCATAATATTACTTTTCTAGTATTAACTTCTTTCATTTAGGAAAGAGGGAAAATGGAAGGACAAAACTGGTATTTAGATAAAAAAAAATTATTTCAGATCTCAAAATTACAAAATAATTCTTACCATAATTTTTATATTCAGTAAACTTTTGGCATAAATAAGTTCCACGCTGAGACTCTAAAGTAAACAATTAATTAATCCCGTGATAATTCATGTAAATGAATCGTTTTTGATCTAGTAGTAAATGTACATAGTCTCTATACGAGAAGTTATGAGTTTGAAATTTATATATATTTTTTTTTATTGTAATAATAAGATTATATATTAAATAATTTGATGTCTTGATCTCCGATCTTTACTCAAAATTCATGCAGATGAATAATAAAAAAAGAGATTTGTGAGTTACATTTGTACCTTGAGTCATTTGATTTTAAAAAAAAAAATGAGAGAGAAATATGACACATATGCCATCCAATAAAAAAGATGAACCAAATGGAATCATAAATGATATTTTGAAGTTGAACTCTCTTTATGTATCATAAATTAGAAATCATTTTTCATATATAGAAACTATCCATGCAACTAGTTATTTATCCATCAAGCCTAAATTTGTTAATTATGACTTATACAAACTGGCCTATGGACCGTGTAAGCTCCAAAAAATAATATATATAAACCCCATTTCAAGACAAAAACATGTTGTAAATCAATAGATTATATTAACACCTACCATAACTTTTGATAACTTTTATATAAAGAGTGGAAAAAACGTGTTATGTTGTGCTGTGATTAACACGCCGTGATTTTGGTCTTGTACCGTACCATGCCGTGCCGTGACTAAAATATCAAGGGGTGATCATGGTACGCGAATGGTCACGCAATGTGAGTCATGTCGTACCCAAACATGCTGTGACCAAACGTGGTTCACGTGACAGCGTGACCATTTAATCATAATTTAAGTTAGTTTGTTCAAGATTCACCATTTAATCAACATCTAATGGTCATAATTATACTTGACTCGTGTAACTACGTACCGTGCCGTGATTAGATTTTTCATGTGACATGCGGTGCCATGTCGAAGTTTCAAAAGATGATCACGGCACGGAACAGACACACGTGCCGTGCTGTAACCGTGCCGTTCTGTGACAAAGCCGGCTCCGCCGTGCCATTTTTCCCATTCTAGGTTTATACATTTTGGCTAATTTGTCCGTGTCATTCAACCCAAGTGTGTGTGTGTGTTTTTTTTTTTTTTCATTTTCATTTTCATTCTTACTATCCAAGACAAAGAAGCATTAAATTTGATGCCAACTTCTCATAAATTTATGAATGACCAAAGCAGTTGGATTGATACGAGCATTTATTGCATTTTTATTTGAGATAAAACAGAATCAAGCATCTCAATTCTCAACTTTAATTATTCACAAAAAAAAAATCATTCAATAATTGGATTTCTGATATGGACCTGAGCATTTATTGTTGTAAAGGTGTTTTTTTGGTGAAATTTTGGATGTATGATTATGGGCAGGCAAATGCATACTGATGTATGCATACAAAATCATCGCAAATTATTTATAAATATAAAAAATGTATTAACTCATGGGCAATCAAATGTAATAAAACTATGCACGGAATTGCATGCTGCAAATTTGGTGATCAAAGAAGAACATTTTGAATTTCCTAACTAGACCGCATTAATAAAAAAAAAAGAGTGAGTCTATGGTACTATGCATATCACGGGTTGGTTCGTAATACGGCTCAATATTCAGCTTTTCAAAAACCTAACGGTCGATCCGAACCGTTCATCTTGTTCTCCATATTAATATGTGTTTGGAGACCAAATTTTACATTTTTTGAAATTTTTTTACTATTTTTTTAGATATTTAGAAAATTACTTGATCTGAAAATTCTGAACCATTCAAAAACAGTGATTTTCAATCAATCTTAAAAAATAGTAAAAAAATTTCAAAAAAACACATATTAATATGAAGAACAAGATGAACAGTTCGGATCAACCGTTAGGATTTTGAAAAGTCAAATATTGAACCGTATTACGGGCTAAATCTGCATATTACCATAGACTCACTCAAAAAAGAAAAATGTTAAAATGGAAGAATAATGTTAACAGTCATTGTCTCAATTGTTATCCACCGCCAACTCAAATTTTGATGTCTGCACATGACGAACCTCAACTCTCAAGGTATTAAAAATCCGAAATATATGTTCATAGTTGTTGGTAACATCTTAAAAAAATAAATATGTGTTCATAGGTTCACAGATCATTATTATATATAAAGGTCAACTCTACATAAATTCCAATTTGAGGAGAGTTCAAATGTCTTCATTTTTTGTGTCTCCATCATGTCTCCATTTTTTAAAACTTAAATAACTCAAAATTCAAAACTTAAACGTCAAAATAAAACCGTTAGATGTGATCTATGTTATTTTCTCTATGTGTCCATAAAAAAATTATCACATTTTGATTTTGCTTTTATATAAATCAACAAGTTGAAAAATCAACGTCTAGAAATTATCCACATTAGTATACATTTTTACAAGCTCAAGATGACAACCAAAACAAGTTTAAATGCCACAATTTTTTTACACGTGCATAGATAAAATGATATAGTTTATATCCAACAGTTTTATTTTGAGTTTTAAGATTTAAATTTTGAGTTATTAAAGTTTTTAAAAATGGAGGCATTTGAACCTCCTCAACATATACTTTATTTATACTTAATAAATAACACACACATAGAGAGAGATGTTGACTAATATCAAAATGTTTGTTCTGAGTCGTGGTGCAACCAATTGATTTTCCGATTTTCAAAGTCCAAACAGTCAATCCAAATCATTAGATGTGATTTTTATATTAAAATGTGCTTGGAGACCAAATTTACATTTTTTGGAATTTATTTACTATTTATTAAACCAGTTTTAAAATCGCTGATTTTAATAAACATTCAAAATTTATGAATCATTGAAAATAGTGATTTTAAAACTGACTTGATAAATAGTAAAATAATTTCAAAAAATGTAAATATTGGTCTCCAAGTACATTTTAATATTATAGATTGAATGTTGAACGGTTTGGATCGACTATTTGCACTTTAAAAATATAAAAACCAAAGCATTTACTCCACAGATTAGGAATAAACGTTTTGATATAAATATAAAAGGCATCTTAATTTGATTTGTCAATTTGTATAAATATCTTTTTAGGCCAGTTACATAGTCACAAGCAATTTCATTAATTTAAAAAAAAAAAAGTATTTACAAGACCAGAAAAATCTGGTTTTTAAATGAAAATTTTATTCATAAATCTATGACACACTTCTGTTGCTTTGTAAGTTGTAACACTGACTCTAGTGAGCTACTAAGTACCTTCCATTTAAGCTAATATTATAATTAACCAGATCATTAATTAATTAATTAATTGAGGTTCTTTTCTTATACCAAATGACCTGTTCACGCTACACCAACAACTCTGGCCAATTAAGCTAGGTTCTATCTATCTCACAATGTTTCACATGAACCGAGATGCTACCACACAGTATTCTCTAATAAATAATACAATACAAAAGAGTACTTTATTAAGCTTGTATAATTAATTTAATGAAAATTATTACAAGGGTTAGTAGGAGCTTGGGTTCTCTTAGTTGTATTTATGTGAGCTCTTTGACCTTTTTAAAATTCCTCGATCCATAAATATACACTCTCTCCTTCTCTACTTGCTCCAACCCCCTGCATCTCTCTCTCTCTCTCTCTATCTATCCCTCTTTCATAGTTTCATGTGCATTTCTCTCCTTCATTTCTAGTTTCCCATTTCTTGATTTATGATACCTATCTCTCCTCTTTCTTTTATATTTTGAGACTTTAGTTTTGTTGAATCTGGATTTTCCCTCTTCTCTTCTCATTCCTTAACCAAACCTTCAAAAAAAACAACCAAGTATGTAAGTTAGTCTCATTCTCCTTCCAAATCTAAATCAAAAAATTCCCAAAAAAAATTTGATTAAAAAAAAAAGGTTCTTATATAGTGTGCTCTTCTTGTTTGGTTAGTCTGGATTTCTCTCCAATCATTATTCCTTAAAAGTACATTTATAAAAATATTCAAATTATGTAATCTCAGCCCATTAGCCCATTCAATCCCCAACTTTAAAAAAAACAAAAAAAAGGTTAAATTGAATCAAAATCTGAACTTTTAAAAGCTTCAAGCTAGATACCCTATAATTAGTCCTGGATAAATTCTTATAGCCCTACTTTATAAAAAAACCAAAAAATCATGTAATTGTCTCCCTTCTTTAATCCCTAGTTGCCTCCCTCCAAAAAAAAAAAAACCCCAAAAAAAGACCCATAACAAAAAAAAACCACTCATGGAAACAGGTGGCGCTACACCGAATGTGTCGGCTCCGGCGACACCTGGCACGCCCGGAGCACCGCTGTTCAATTCAGCGGCACGTGTCGACTCGTTGTCGTATGATAGAAAATCAATGCCAAGGTGCAACAAATGTATACCGTTGGATTCATGGGCGTCTCCTCAGTGCTTTGGAGATCATATGCCCAAATTACCTGATGTCTCTCTCACCCGCAAGGTAACATCTTATATATATATATATATATATATATATAATCTACCCATTTTTGTATTCATTTGCTGCTTCTCATTTTTTGTTTGTGCTCTTTATTTTCCCCTTTTGTTAATTGCAAGTTGTAACACACCACTCGAGGTGTGTACAACTGTACATGTTTTGGGATTGCAAAATCATCATCAGCTCATTTACTATTTTTTTATCACTCACTAGGAAATTTACAAGTAAACAAATACTATACCATATATTGCTCTTGTTTAATTATATTACCTACAGACTATTGCTTTATGAATTCAAGATAGCAAGGTACTCTTTTCTATTTTTTCAATTAATAAGTCTTGATGTGCTGTGTGTGGTGCAGTTTTTCATGTGGTTACGTAGCTGTGTATAATATATGTCAGCATGATTGCAGGCTGTCCCTATCTAACCCTTTAAGCAAAATTCAGTTGTTAAATTTAACCTTTTCTCGCAAAGAAATATGAAATATTAACTTTTGGAACAGGTACACTATTTTATAATTTAGCTTCAAACTTTGATGGTTTGCCTAGTTTTCAGCAGATATTTAAAATTGCAGCTCTGGGGACCGTTTTAGAGTAAAATTTTTGAAACCTTTATATATAAAGCTAATTTATTTTATACAAATTATTATTCTTCTTTATAGAAGACTAGTCCTAATTTAGCGGAACCTTTTTTTTTGTTTAATGAGATGAATTAAAAGAAACTTTGTTAATTAGAATGCTCTTTATAACATTATTATATATCCTTAATTGTGAAAAAATTGTGATGTATTTAAAATGCTGATTTTACTTTTAAAATTCTTTCATATAATTACTATAAGGTTGTGAATTTAATTTTCATTTTTCATTTTCGTATAACAAATTTGTCATACTTGATAGTGATTTTGTATTTTGAATATTTTAAATAATACCGACCTACAAGATATTTTCTTGGAAAAAGATACGAGGTATCTGTTAAAAAATCATATCTGCTATTAATTACAGATTAAGGGTCCGGATCCTCTGAAGTAACCTAATTTTTTAATTTAAATCCGGATCGTACGATTTGAATCCTGGCCAATTCAGTCCGAGTTGGAGCGTCCGGATCTAAACTCAAAATTTGAGTTACTTTAGGAGATCCAAACTTATTAATTACCGATGTGACATAACTCATTATCAGGGTTGTAAAAAACGGTTGTTTAAGTTAATTAATTAATTGATTAATTATTGGCAGCGATTAACTGAGAGCTTAAGCATCAGTTGCTCTGCAATCTTCTCATCATTTAACTAATTAATAGAAGTTTACTTGTACTAGAGAAATAAATTGAAACAAAGAATTTTGGGCACATGATCTTATCATAAAAATGATTGCTCCAAGAAATAAAGTCAAAACTTAATACTATTCTTTTATTGATTGCACTGTTCCCTAATTTTGGGAGATCCCTTCCCTCCCTTCCCTTGAAATATAATAAAGATAGTCAAACTCAAAGGGTTATTAAATGGTCTTTCGTTTTTTGTTCCTATACTTACTATTTAATAGTTTCTTCCAGGTTTTTTTATTATTAAAATTTTGATAAAAAAAAATATTGATAAAAAATAGTGCACTTTTTAAAAACATGAATTCAATTGTTTTAAGTCATGGTTGATGGTTCTAAATAGCACGCTATAGCGTTTTCGGACCATAAAAACTATGGTGCTATCGACACTATAACGGTGCAATATGACAATAGCGTCGTTTTTTCAGTTGTTCTGCTATGATGCGATAAACGTTATTTAAACCTTTTATCTGAATACATGAGTTTAGACAAGCTGCATATATATAATTCTTATTTAGTATATAGAATAATTTTTTTTTCATATTCTAAATACATATATTGTGTTATTAAAAACTGGATAAAAGCTTGTTAATTTTTTTTAAATAATAGTATTATTCTTTAAAAAAGTTTCCAAATAGACTTGTATGTTTAATGTTTAATAATCAATTGATATCAGAGATGGATGCTTCTTGCTTAATTAATTACCCAATACAATAATTTAGATCAATTTCATATTTATAAAGTGGTTAGGCTTTCACAAATTCTTAAAACAAAGTTGAGTCATCAAATTTTTTAATCATTAGATCAATTTTTAACATATGTCAAATTTAATTGTATGATTACAAATTATCCATAAAAATTTATTTATTTCACATTCTATTTGAATATTTTATTTATTTTTAACTGGATCAATTTTTACATTCTATTTGAATATTTTCCTCAATTAAATTTTTATTTATTTTACATAGGTATTTGTATATATGAGGTGAAATCCAAATTGGAGTCTTAGTAATTAAATATTTGTTAGAACCTTAGTAATTATACAAATTAATTATATAATTAAAATGCAGAAGAGTATACAATTAAACTATATTAGTTATGATACATTATTTTTAAGTTTTAACCCACCTAATTAATTAATTAATTAATCCCCTTCTAGGTTTCTGAAATTTCCTGATAAATGGGACCCACACACGTTGGCCAGTTGATACTTGATAGTCAGTACGTAGTAGAATAAAACCAAAAAAAATGAGCGAACAGGGAGGTTAGGTCGGCAAATGTGGACCCCATTGAAGTCAAACTTAGACATCACAAATATCTTTTTCATCCTTTTTCAACTCTCTCTCTATATATATGTCATGCTCATTTTTAAATATTTTGTATATGAAAGGCAGCGGCTAAGCAGATTTTTTTTTTTTTAATAAAAATATGTTAAATATTTTGTTGGAAATGCCAAAGATGGAAAAAAAAAATCATGTTATAGATGATTCGTTTTTTTTTCTTAAAATTTGTATGTAAATTTCATTTTTTTTTTTTGTCACATAAAATATTCAACCTATATACAAACTATATATAATGAACTGAATTAAAAATCAGTCTTTGATTTAGTAGCAAAAGGTGACAACGTGAAAGATCACAGGTTTGCAGTTCAATATTTTTTTTATGAGTATTAAAATTTGAAAGCTGGAATTTGATCTTTCTTTAAAAAAACTCTCAAGGAACCTTATGTATGTTTAAAGAAATCAAATAAAAAATTATGGTGGCTAAACCGATCGGAACATGCTTTGTTTTGTTAGGCAATTAAAAGATATAATATCCTATCTTATCATATATATTATCTCAAAGCTTATAGGTTTTGGCTCATTCTGCACCTACAAGTAAGTTTCTAATATTTTTGTATCTAGCTATCTGTTTCTTCTTCCAATAATGACATATATATATATTTGTATTCACAAGCTTCTAAGAATAAATATTAATGCATGCATCATTAATTTGCAATGTATGTTTTTTTATTATATAAAGTCAAACAATGTGGTATGGCTTTTTTATTTTTTTTAATCATAGCTTCTTGATTGATCAAGATGCTTGCTCCTGGTACCAAAAAATAAGTATTATTTAAGTACCATTTTTGGATTTGTAATACCTTATAAAATCATGAATTACAAGGACATCTCACCTATTGTACTCCAAAAGGACTACAATTCTTTGAGTATAACAAACAATCTATCTTCAATCTACCATATATTATAAACTTTTATTTAATCAAACTTGTTTCATATCACTCTTTTATTTCACTTTGCTATGTGATCGATAATACCATAATTTTAATTGAACTTCTGTTGCCGAAATAAAAGAGTATCTTTTTAGATCCTTCTGTATAATATTTATAGGTTTATTTGTGTTTTCTGCATAAATATCCACAATTATGTTAACATAAAAAAAAAGTTGCTCTAAACCCTAATTGTACAATTTTTCTCTTGCATAGATCTTATACGAATTATCTCTACAATTAATTGTCAGGTATAATAAAAAAGTGTTTTTCATATCTTTTATTAAGGTCACTTTTGATGGTTGCCTTTAGCTAGACCTAAATGAATGCATGACTTGTATAATTTCCAAAAAAAAAAATCAACAATTTTATATTGAAGATTTTTAGAATTGTGATAGACAATGAAAAAAGAATTTATATATGTAATAGCTCTAGTCTGATTAGCCTTTCAAATAGAGTGAGAAAATTAGCACGGCGAAGTTAGTTCCGTTGCGGAACAGTACGGTTACGCTGCGGAACAGTACGGTTACGATATGGAACAACACGGCATGCGTATCTTGTATCATGACTATTTGCGTGTTGTGACTATCTTTTAAAGATTTGACACTGTACGTCACGTAAAATATCTGATCACAGCACGGCATGTGATCACGCAAGTCACGTATAATTAAGACTGTTAGATCTTAATTAAATGTGAATCTTGAATAAACTTGTCTAAATTATGTTCAAATGGTCACATAAGTCACGCGAGTCACGTTTGGACACAGCGTGACACATGACAATTTATGTGTCGTGGTTACAACACGGCACCGCGTATAAAAAATTAATTTGATCATGATACAAACTAAAATCACGATAAGACACTCTTTTTTTTCCACTAGCCTCTTAACTAAAGTTGAAAAAAGTCGGGTATTATCTTTAGAAAAAAAAAAAAAAAGAGAGAGGTGGGGGGGACAAAGGGCTGCATGGCTATGTGCTAACCTAGATATAGTACTGTGTTAATTATATATGGTCCATAAACAGATGGCAACAAATAATAGACATGACAGTGAAATGAGAGAAATGATAGAATGCTTGAACAGAGAAAGAAAGGTGTTAGAATCCATCCAAAACCAGTATTGACTTGAAAATCACCTCAGCAGTCTCTTCCACTACTGAGCTGCTCATATTAAAAGCCTGGTAAAAGAAATGTTTGCATGTGTTTGTTGAGAGAACCCAAATCATCTTTTAAATGATGTAACCTTTTTACTTAGTTGCACTGAATTCATTTGGAAAAAAATTTAGCAAATACAAAATAGATTTTTAATGAAAGAAGATGATTTTTTTTTTCTTTCAAATTTAGTAATTACCGGAGATCCGATAAAGGACTGTACCGAACTAATATCCGATACACTTTTTTTTTTGGTCTATTTTCCTGTACCGGAAATTTGATTCGGTACAGGGTGAGAGCGCACAAGCTATGCAGCCATTGGCGTAGTGTTGTGACAGGGGTGTACAAAATTTAATTTTCGGTACCTCAAGGGTGTACCGGAAATTAAATTCGGTACTTGCTAAATTTGTAAATAAAATAAAACATCAACTTCTTTCCTGAAAAACCAATTTTTTTATTTACTAAAAAAAATTAATTCATTTACTAACAGTAACATACTCTTTTTCAAATGGATGGTTTGGTTGTGGCTTTTTTGCAATTTCTTCCTGGTCTGGTTATAAGTAGCCCTCTTTCTTTTAAATTGAATCATTTTTTTTTCCTGTATGGGGGAAGGAAGTTCAGTGCAAATAGTAATTGAATCATTTTTTTTTTTTAAATTGAGTTGTGTTAGCTTCTGCAATCTTTATTCTCATTTAAGAAAATAATCTTATTTAGTTTAGTTTTTAAATTTGCAATTTTTTACAACTCCCAGCACCGTACTATTTTAGTTTAAATGAGAGAAATGATTTAATGCTTTGAACAGAGAAAGAAAGGTGTTTGAATGCATCAAAAACCAGTGTTGACTTGAAAATCACCTCAGCACAGTCTCTTCCACTATACTGAGCTGCTATGTGTGGCTCATGTTAAAAGCCTGGTAAAACAAAAGCATGTATTTGTTGAGAGAATCCAAGTCAATCTTTAAATGATGTAGCCTTTTTACTTAGTAGCAATGCCAATCATTCATTTACTATATATATATATATATTTTTTAATTTAGAAATTAAAAAATTATATATTTGAAAAAGGAATTTATTATTATTTTAAAAAAATAGATGAAACCGCACCAATGATGTGGTTCCACCAATAACAATGTCTCAGTAAATTTCAAAAAAATACATGGTCAGGATGGAGTTTAAGGTCTGAAAAATATTAGAACCAGATCATTAGTGTGGTCCTATAAATCTACACCTGGTGGAACCGTACAAATAGTGCGGTTCTATCTATTCTTAGAGAAAAAATATATCAATCCCTTTCTTGAAAATTTGATTTTTTTTTTTTTTTTAACTTTCTAAATTAAAAAGATCATCCTGTCCATTAACTAACATACTCTTTTTCAAAATGGATGGTTTGGTTGTGCCTTTTTTGCAATTTCTTCTTGGTCTGGTTATAAGTAGCTCTCTTTCTATATAAAATGAAACCTACAAAAAGGGGGAAGGAAAGAAGTTCAGTGCATATAGTAATTGAATTATTATTATTTTTTTTGTAAATTGAGATGTATTAGTTTCTGCAATCTATATTCTCATTTGAGAAAATAATCTTATTTAGTTTAGATCTTGAATTTGCCACTCTATGCAACTTGCATCACAAAACTTTAGAAAAATTTGGAATTGAATGTGAACCAAAAAAATGTAAATAGAAAAACCAGAAAACTGTAATCCACAGCAACAAAACTTAATTGATAACAACAAATGGTAGAAAATTATTTTGATTGATTGCTTCATTGCACAAAACTTTGATTGTACTTGACAAATTCTCCTAACAAATTAATGCTAATAATCTCCAAATTTAAATAACACCAGCTCGGAGCAGAGTTCGTCGGCACATTCATCCTGATCTTCTTTGCAACAGCTGCACCAATTGTGAATCAAAAGTACAACGGTGCCGAAACCCTGATTGGCAATGCCGGCTGTGCCGGTTTGGCAGTGATGATTGTAATCCTCTCCACTGGCCACATTTCTGGTGCACATCTCAACCCGTCTCTCACCCTAGCCTTTGCTGCATTCCGACATTTCCCGTGGGCCCACGTGCCAGCCTATATCATTGCCCAGGTGTCAGCATCTATCTGTGCATCATTTGCTCTGAAGGGTGTATTTCACCCGTTTCTCTCCGGCGGAGTGACCGTGCCATCAGTCACCACAGTGCAAGCATTTTTCATCGAGTTCATTATTACCTTCAACCTCCTATTTGTTGTTACAGCTGTTGCCACTGATACCAGAGCTGTATGTATTAATACTCCTATGATAAGTTAATTTCTGGAGTGAGGCTATATATGGTACTATGCATAGCGCAAGTTGGTTCGTACTACGGATTAATATTTTATGTTTTTAAAGTTCAAATAGTCAATCTGACTTGGTCAACATAATTTTCATATCAAAATGTACTTGTAGGTTGAATTTTACATTTTTTTAGGAAACTTTTATTATTTTTTTAGAAAGATAGAAAATCACTACTTTTGAATGGTTTAGAATCTTTAGATCAAGTGATTTTTTACCTATCTAAAAAAATAGTAAAAAATAATCTATAAAATGTAAAATGTAAAATTTTATGTACAAGTGTATTTTCATATAAAGATCATGCTAAACGGTTCAGATTGATTGTGGACTATAAAAATAGAAATATTGATCCGTAATACGGACCAATATGCGCTACGCATAGTACCGTAATCTCACTCTAATTTATGTGTAACTTCCTTTTCATTTTTTTTCTCAATACTTTTTTTTTTAAAAATTATGGCTTTCATTGAAACAGGTGGGAGAGTTGGCTGGAATAGCAGTTGGGGCTGCTGTCATGCTTAACATTCTGATAGCAGGGTATGTACTAAAGAAAACAAATGAAATATTTTTCCTATTTACATGTTGGTTTTAGGTTTACATAATAACAAGGTTTTTCTGGTATACTTTTTTTACATTAATACAGGCCATCGACAGGAGGATCGATGAATCCAGTGCGTACACTTGGTCCTGCTGTTGCAGCAGGAAATTACCGGCAAATATGGATATATCTCGTGGCGCCTACTCTAGGTGCACTGTTTGGAGCAGCTATTTACACAACTGTGAAGCTTAGGGATGAAAATGGAGAGACGCCACGTCAGGTCCGAAGCTTTCGCCGGTAGACGGAATACCTTCTTATTTATGATATGCCCTGTTCAGGGTTTCAAGTAATAATTATGTGTGTAATAATACCTGCTTTGCTTTGCTTTGCAATCTGTGTGTGCAAAAACGGAGATCAGTTGTTATTTGTTTACGTTGTATGGTATGTTTAAACAATAAGCAGCGACTTGCTAAGTAAATTTATTATGCTTTTATCTCTTTCTTTTTTTTATTATGGTATGGTACATTGGTACCAATGGGTTAGGAACGACATGAAGATATTGCCATTGCATGAGGACTCCCTGAAGTAGGTACCAGTACCTGATATTTAACAACTTTAAATATTTATGGATAGCGAAATACAAACATTGGCATGCAACTGAAACTTCATCTTACCCTAAATTTAGGATGCATTTTTTATTATGGAAAATAAATGTTTATACAAGAAAATATAACAAAAGATGAATGAGTTCTTATATTTTTAATTTTGTATCGACCTGGTGGACCTGATCACAGGAAGCACTAACACCACAAGCCACATACCAGTATATAACATTTCATAACAACACATTACTGTTGTGTTGACTGACATGATCAGTTAGATCAGATAGTTTGCCTTAGCTACCATAACAATACAATACTGTTGTGTTGACTGACGTGATCAGTTCTAAGAGCAAACTTTACTGCACAAAATACTGTCATACTATTTGTAAACTTTCAAAACAAAAGATCCCATCACTGCTCCCAGAAAACATTTCCTAGTTCTTATAAAAACTAATATTCTGTATACTCATAGTCTCATACCCAACAATTTATGCAACATCTTCCTTTTCTTCTTTTGTGCAGCCCGCCTTTCCTTAAACAGTCCTTCTCTCTCCTTTAACCAAAAAGGAAGATCCATATCAGGCGAGCAATCCAAAAAATCGACAAGATCATCAGGCGGGTGCTCAAAAAAATCCACTAGGTCCTCTGAAAAATTTGCACTTAACTTTGAGTTCCTTTTCTCACACTTGTTATCCTTTGATTGGCTAGAGCCCTCACCATTCCTAGAAACAAAAACAAAGTTTAGGATCAGTCGAGTATTGTGCAACTCGAAATCAAACTAGATGTGCATGATGCACACATGTGACAAATAAAGAAAAAGCGAGCTCTAGAGAAATTGTACATACACTGTGTCATCAACTACCCGTTGCCGTTTTGTATTTGGCAACACTGATGCATCTAGCTGTTCAGCTGTTGATTTTCTCTTGTGGTTCAAACCCTACAAAAAGAGGACTTGTTAGTGCAAACTATTAAGTCAATATATAAATTATGGAGTGAGGCTATGGTACTATGCCAACTGCACATCAATCCGTACTATGGATCCATATTTTCTCGTTTCAAAGTCCAAACAGCCAATCGAAAACATTCAGCGTGATCTTCATATGAAAAATGTATTTGGAGATTAAATTTTACATTATTTAGAATTATTTTACTATTTTTTAAATTAAGTGGAAAATCACCTGATTTAAACATTCTGGACCACCCAACAGTAGTAGTTTTAAACTATCTTAAAAAAATAGCAAAAAAATTAATTAAAAAAAGAAGAAGCAAAATCCAGTCTTTAAATATATTTTCAATATGAACCCATAGTATGGTCCGCGCTTTGCAAAGTACCATAGCCACTCTAAATTCTGAGAAGTTTTTAAGTGATACCTTTGTGGTTTCCACAGGTTCGTGTGCATCCCCTGCCAGTATCTTGAGTGCATCAAACTCCTCCCCTTCAAACGCCATCAAATTCATGATCGCTGACATCACCAAAACACACACCTTCCAAAGAAAATCGGCCCGTGCACGCAAACCCACCAGCATCAGTTTCATGAAATGCTGCAGCATTAACACTGATCTCTTACAGCTCACAGTGGACCCCGCACTAATTGCATCATGCAAGATCTTTCGCACGATCTGATCTGCCTTCCTTCCCACCAAACAGCACCCTGCATTATTCTCCAATCCCAAAGAGCCCATCAGTTGCCGCTCCAGTTCGAGATGTTTACCTCTTTTACCGGCTTTCTGTGCATGTGCTTTCATTGTTCTCGCTTCAGACACCGCTCTAAACAGAGATGAGGCCATCAGCCTTGCCAAGGCAGCAACACTCACCAGCTCTTCAGAAATGTTGCATCCAGCTTCTTGCTTATTTACTAACACATTATCAGCCAACAACATCGAGACAATACCTTTTAAAGTATTCCCGGTTTGGAACCTAGTACTTTCATGCATGATTTGCTGGGTTTCGTCAATATAAGAGGAAATACACAAGAATAAATTCTTTTGAGCGATCATTCCATCCCCGTGACAATCTAGATCATAGTTAAGAGGTTGCTTTTTCGCATCACGGCTTAAGTAGGGCCTTAATCTCTGACCCAAATCCAAATCACATAAAGATCTCCAGTAAATTTTGGCTGATAACTCAAAAGCACCGATGGCCCGGTCAAACCCTAGTCCCAAAACGTGTCCCGGGTTTTGGGTTTCAATGCACCTGGATGCTAATACAGCCAGGTGAGCTTGGAGAAGGTATGGCACGGGAGATCTGAAGCTGGTATTGAGCAATGCTAAGGTCGAGTCAAGACCTAACCCTACCTCAGAACTTCCTCCATCATGTAATGCAGTAGACATTGTCAGAGACCGGCAGAATGAATCAGTGAAGTTCAGGAATATTTGTTTAGGGAATGACAGACAGAGGTGACATAACATGAGTTCTCGGATCGAGGGGGCTCCAGAAGCTTCAGGAATCCGCTGTGTGGAACGATCCAAGAGACGCCTTAGAGTAGGGTGCACCACAACTTCTTTAATAAAGACCTGAAAAATTAAAAAACAGTTACCCTTTCTTAGCTACAGTTTTTTTAGGGCCTTGTGGTCTATTTGGCATTTATTTCCATAAGTGATAGTAAACTAAGGCTAATTTGGTTAAAAATTGATTCAGTGCTCTATTAGGTGAGACGACCCCCAATTGCACAACCAGAAAACAAGTACCAGATCAGTCTGATGCATACCCAGTTCCTACATGACTTTATCTCATTGCAGGTACTCCATAGCACTACTAAAGAGTAAATTGAGGCAAATTTAGGTCAACTTAAGGGCAGCACAAGATAGATTGAGGCTTAATTGCAGAACTTAATTATATACCAATTTAGGTAAAATTGGTTTCAATTGGTGATATTCCAAAGTTCAGTTCTTTACTAGGTTACATTTTGGGATCAGTTGCACAATGGACCCTGGTTTTCTTCATCTGGTACTGCCAGTGAATATAAAAGAAGCTTATCTAAGGTACTGTTTGAATTTTACATTTTTTTTAGAATTTTTGTACTATTTTTTTTAAAAGGTAGAAAATTACTACTTTTGAATGGTCTAGAATTTTTAGATCAATTGATTTTCTACCTATATAAAAAAATTCTAAAAAAATGAAAAATTAGATCTACAAGTACATTTTCATATGGAGATCATGTTGAACAGTTCAGATGACTGTTTGTACTTTAAAAATGGAGATATTAATCCATAGTACAGACCAATATGTGCTATGTATAGCACCATAGCCTCCAATCTCATTGAAGCTTGATTGAGTAATTTACAACTACTAAGGAAAGAAATGATACCTCGAGCAATTCAATAAGTCCAGGAGGAGTTTTGGCAGTGGAGCTTTGACCATAGGCACAAATGCCACCAACAACAGCAAACAGATCCTTCGACTTGTCTAACAGAATGGGATGCTTCAAAAGAGTCAATTCAGAAATACATTTTCTGAAACGTTGAATCTCTGAAGCATACAAAACCCGCGATTTGCGAGATACTCCAGGTGTCATAACATGTGCAATCCTTTGTTTGACAACTTTGAAAAGAGCATCCCATTGCTTGCTGAGAAAATACTCCTCAGAGTTGGTCCCATCGAGCTCTTTCTTCACTTGGCTTCTCGTTCTAACCTACAAAGCAACCACAAACAAACGATGACTAAAAAAGTAAAGATCAAAAGAGCCTAGGTTTCAGCAACTGGGACGAATTTGAGTGTCCGTAGAAATAACTAACCATTGATTATCGGATCCAAGAGATTCAAGATCTCTCCGTTGGCAAACGGAGCGAGGCGGAGAGAAATAGAATTGGAGGGGAAGAGACGACGAGTGAGTGAGAGAGTGTCAGACTGAGACCTAGGCGAGTTGTCTCGAGATCAATTCGATGCTTATTTAGATTATAGGATTTTGTTTTGAGATTCGTGCTAGATTAAAACGGACGATTCAGATCTCATTCTACACGGTCACGTATTGTACGGGATTGAATTCCAGCCGAAACTAGGGTTTTTTGCGCGGGAAAGAAAGAATCCATGTACTCTGAAGTAACGGAATTTTTCTGTTTGGATCGGAATCCAGGCCTCTTTAATAGTTGTGCGGATTATAATTGGACGGTCCAGATCCAAACATAAAGTTTCTGTTACGAATTCGGAAAGAAGATCTTGTGACCTTTGAATATTAAATGAGTGAGTCTATGGTACTATGCATATTACGATTTGGTATCGTGCTATGGCTCTATATTCGAGTTTTCAAATTCTAACGGTCGATCCGAACTGTTCATCTTGTTCTCCATATTAATATGTGTTTGGAGACCAAATTTTACATTTTTTTAAAAAAATTTACTATTTTTTTTTATATTTAGAAAATCACTTAATCTGAAAATTCTGGACCATCCAAAAACAGTGATTTTCAATAAATTTTAAAAAATAGTAAAAAAATTTCAAAAAATGTAAAATTTGGTCTCCAAACACATATTAATATGGAGAACAAGATGAACGGTTCGGATCGACCGTTAGAATTTGACAACTCGAATATAGAGCCGTAGCACAGTGCCAAATCGTAATATGCATAGTACCATAGACTCACTCATATTAAATTATGTCTATGTTAGTGTTAGTTCTCATTTCTCACCCATCTTAACGCAAGGGTTCTTTTATTTCATATTTCTCCTACTTTTAATTTAGTTTTTATTTTAGCACAAAAGTACCACATTTTAAAATCTAAACAGATACATATATAAAAGGATTTTTTTCAGCTTAATTTTCAAAAATACATATATAAAAGGATTTTTAATATATACTTAAAGTTAAAAAAATATATTGTTGAGTTAATTCCCCGTAAATAAATTCCATTTGACCTCAATGGTATCAAATGAATAGAATACATAAGAATTCAATAATTAGAAATAATGAACCACTGCATTTTTGTTTTGATTAGACAAATAAAAAAGGGCAATTACTCAATAAAAATAGTCAGATTTCATGAAACAAAAATCACAAGAAGTTTGGTGACATCTGAAAAAGTTCTTAAATTTTATAAGATATGATAATAAATTTGGATTTAGTTTTTTATGCATCAATATTGAACCAGATAGACAGCATAACCATTCAGACTTCGAATTTTAATTCAAATATTCAATTTGAAAATCAAACACCTAATAAAGCGCCTATTCAAGTCCATTGTTTTGTTCAACCAATTATTCTTAGATTGAATGGGCTTAGGAAGCGAAATCATTTGGGCTCTTAAATATTATTAGGCCCAATAATCATTGTACATTTTTAACGGCCTTCATCATCAATTTCACATGAACCATGATGTGTACCAATCTCATATAAAGCCTTTAATTTTCCATCACATATATTTTGTGTACTTTTAATTCTAGAATAGCACATAAAAGATTTCCTTCACTTTACGGTTTGAGATTAACTCTTAATCGCTTTGGAATTCAAGCTAGCGCAGGGTCAATATTATTGGGCTTTGAGATTCGTGCCAAGTTAAAAAGAACAGTCCAGATCCAATAATTGTAAAAAATTCTCTATTACAGTACCGGAGAGGATCTGAATTCCATCCAATTCATGCATTTAGAGTAATTGATAGCTATCGGCAGGAGGAGCATGAAATAATCGAGAGCGAGTCTATGGTACTATGCATATTACGATTTGGTACCGTGCTATGGCTCTATATTCGAGTTTTCAAATCCTAACGATCGATCCAAACCGTTCATCTTGTTCTCCATATTAATATGTGTTTGGAGACCAAATTTTACATTTTTTGAAATTTTTTTACTATTTTTTTAAATTTATTGAAAATCACTGTTTTTGAATGGTCCAAAATTTTCAGATCAAGTGATTTTCTAAATATCTAAAGAAATAGTAATTTTTTTTTTTAAAATGTAAAATTTGGTCTCCAAACACATATTAATATGGAGAACAAGATGAACGGTTCAGATCGACCGTTAGGATTTGAAAACTCGAATATAGAGCCGTAGCACGGTGCCAAATCGTAATATGCATAGTACCATAGACTCACTCAATAATCGATCAGGTACCTAATCTATTATGCGTAGTTTATATAATAACATGATATCTCTCTCCATCTGGAACTGTATTCTTCGTATGAAACTCAAATTAATTATTGCACTGCCAAACCAAATGTATTCAACGGTCCAGTTCTTTTATGTACTTCATTTTTTATTTTTTTTTCAATCAGTCAAGCAAATATTTTTTTTGCTTATTATTTTTGTTTTGATTTGGCAGATTTTAAATTGCAACTTAGGTGTTAGTTTAAGTTTGTAACAATTTGTTCTTTTTAGGGAATGAGGACTGGTACCGGTATTGTACCAGTTTCTAGCAATGTTTTTTTATTTTCTTGTTGCTTTTACCATCAATTTGAGTAATTTTTTATCATCTTCTGACAAAACAGTGAACATTTAGTTTAATAATTCATTACTTTATATATTTTTTATTAGGAATATAAATTGGTTCTTACTTTCAGTAAACATATTTATTTTTCTTTATACAAAAATACATTTTTATATTATATTCTTACTACCTTAAATTTGGTTTTTTTTTTCTTTAAGTAACTATTTTAATACATTTGGCATTATATTCTCCGTTTAATAAAAAAAATGAATGAATGGTAGTAACATGAAGGAAAATGGTAATTGTCTTCATTTCATGGCCAAATTGTCTATTTTAGATGGATTTAATTGTCTTCATTTATTTTTTGTTTTATGCTTTATAAAAACGTTGACCATAGAAAAAATAATATATGGATGGTAAAATAAAATTATTCATTATAATCTATATTTTTCTATATGTATGTTAAAAAATGGTCAATTTGATTACTTTGATGAAATATATTTAATTACTTTTAATTGAAATTATAACACAATTTAATTAATCAATCATGTCATATGACAACAAGAATACGAAGGGTAAAATAGTCTTTCACTTCTCATATATATTTTTTATTCAAATATATACTACAATCTTAATCTTTGTTATTTGCCGAATACAAACTCCTTAGCGCTTCTTAAGTTCTTAATCCTTCATTCGTTAATCCTTATTGCCGAAGGGGGTCATAGGTTTGGTAAAATTTAAATTACCCAAGCTCGACAAATTTTTTGTCATCCTGCAAAGAAAGATTATTGTCAACATTTAAAATGAGAACCATTAAATATGCATATTATTGATCGATTCGTGCTATTTATTTATATTATTAAAGTTCAAATTAGTTGATCCGAACCATTAAACATGACGTAAATTGAGTATTAATTCTTGTCTTCGACAATTATGCATTTGCATTTATATGAAATCGAAACTGAAACAGCTTCAGTCAAAATTCACCTAATTAACTAAATTAGAAGTAACCATGAGAATCATAAAGGTCGAACATAATCGTGAAAGATCCCCATGACCTGTTACAGCCTACCACAGTGATGATTGAAAGTATGCTGCAGAGATGTCTTACCAGTGTCCAATTCTCTTACCAATATTCATCATGCACTTGAATGGTCACGGCATGCGAATAATCACGCCACGTGAATCACGCCGTGTCTAAATGTGTTGTGATCAAATGTACCTCGCGTAACTCGTGTGACCATTTAATCATAATTTAATCATTTAATCAATATCTAATTGTCATAATTACACGTTACTACATGCCGTACCGTGCCGTAACTAGATCTTTCACGTACATGATGTGCCGTGCCATGCCAAAGTTTCAAAAGATAGTCACGGCATGCGAATGGTCATGACACGGGATACACGACACGTATATGACGTGCATGCCGTGCAGTTCTGTGCCGTACCCGCGTCGTTTTGTGACGGAACCGGCTCCCCCATGTCATTTTTTCCACTCTACAGGTATCTAAGTCAAATTGGGCAAATAATTTGGATTTTTTTTTAAAATAGAACAAAATTTAATATTTTTAACGAAACAAGTACTGTTAATTTAAATTCTACAAAAAGACGGAAACAAATCTGCGGGAATTCTCAGGGATTTCAGGGAGCCTGAAATTCTGAATTCAACTATTTATATGTTTTGAGATTTGTGCATAAAAAACTGTCTGCTTTGAGATTCGTGTATAAAAAAATTTTGATGGTTGAATTTGGAATTTCAGGGTCCCTAAAATCCTTAAGAATTTCAGTAGATTTCATTCCCAAAAAGACGACTCCACCAAGGCACAAAGATGTTTGCTCCATCAATTCGTCGTAAAGTCATTTTGAAAACCATCTATATAATCTGACTATAAAATTCAATTGTAAATAGTCCTACAGATCTGCAGGATGAAATTGTTTCTTTTTTTTTGTAAAAATAAATAAATTAATAGTACTTATTATGTTATAATATTTTAAAATTAGTTATATTTAAAAAAAAATCCCAGAATTTGTGTGAGGGATTGAAAACAAGAAAGACAAAATGTGAGGGATAGAGTCCGAAAAGAAAAGGGAATTGTAGTGACTTGTATAATATCATTATGAACCTTCTTCATGTGGCAAGTACATAAATATCCTTTTGTGCAGCATTCTGATTTTTATAGGCTTGTAAAGTTATTTGGCCTCCCAACAAAGTTTTCATTTTATATTCATATTTTTAAAATCAGTATTTTTTTTTATCTTCACCTTTTATTTTATCTCATATTATCTGTGAGAAATACAATCATCTGAAACTTTTTATTGAAATTACGGTCTCATATTTTTTGCATCTCTTTTATTTTGGAATTTTTCTTTTACTATTATTTAAGATAAGTACAAAATCACTATTTTTGAATGGTCTAGAGTTTTCTGAAAAACAGTGATTTTGTACAATTGTGCTTATCTAAAAATAGTAAAAAAATTCAAAAAAATTTAAATTTGATCACAAAGCATATTTTAATATAGAGATCATGTTGAGTTATTCGGATCGACATTTTTTACTTTAAAAATAAAAATGAAAATGTGATCCATGATAGGTCACGAAAACAACGGGACATATAATCCTACTCTATTTATATTAAAAAATATATATCAAATTTTTCTTGAACTATTAATATATTACACGGAAATCACAAACTTTAAAAACATGTTCTTATGATACTTTGTAATTTGTACGCGTTGATACGTTGATAACTATCTCGCCACACTAGAGGATGGTTCATGAAATCCACAAAGGATCTGTGACATGGAACGTCTAATTTTGGGTTGTTATGACTTATGAACTTATGATCCAAATATTGCCATCCACATTCAATCTTTAGACTGTGCTCCAGAAAGGAATTAAAAACTTCTTAAATTTGGATGCACTAGATAATAGCGAGAATAGCTACTGTTGAGAATAGTAAATTAAGAATAGCGAGAACAGCTATTATTTAAGAATAGCGCTAACTCAAAGCTATTCGGAAGTTGTTTGAATTGAACATTTAGAATAGCTACTGTAGGGATTGAGGCTTTGAGAGAATTCATTTGCTATTTCATGTTTTTGTAGGAATAGCGAGAACAGCACTATTCTCGCTGTTCCTGAGTATGTTTGGATGGATCGGAACAGCGCTATTCTCGCTGTTCTCGCTATTCTCGCTGTATCCAAACATAAAGGACAGAAACGAGAACGAAAAGGAATGCGGACTGCTCAAGCCGTGTACTTGTTTGAGAAGATGGAAATCGGACAGAGAAAGGACGGTGTGATGGATTGAAAACAGGAAAGACAAAATGTTGTCCTTGTCTGGTAGATAGAGTCCGAAAAGAAAAGGGAATTGTAGTGACTTGTATAATATCATTATGAACCTTCTTTATGTGGCAAGTACATAAATATCCTTTTGTGCGGCATCTGATTTTTATAGACTTGTAAAGTCATTTGCCTCCCAACAAAGTTTCCATTTTATATTCATATTTTTAAAATCAGTATTTTATTTTCTTCACCTTTTATTTTATCTCATATTATCTGTGAGAAATACAATTATCTGAAACTTTTTGTTGAAATTACGGTCTCATATTTTCTGCATCTCTTTTATTCTTGTACTTTTTTTTACTATTTTTTAAGATGAGTATAAAATCACTGTTTTTGAATGGTCTATAATTTTATGAAAAACAGTGATTTTGTACAATTGCACCTTTCTAAAAATAATAAAAGGTTTCAAAAAATATAAAATTTGATCGCCAAACATATTTTAATATAGAGATCATGTTGAGTTGTTAGGATCGATATTTTCTACTTTAAAAATGAAGATAAGAATGTGATGCATGATTGGTCACGAAAACAATGAGACATTATAATGCTAATCTATTTATACTAAAAATAATATGAAATTTTTGTTGAATTATTAATATATTATACGGAAATCACAAACTTTAAGAACATGTTCTCATGATACTTTGTAATTTGTATGTATTGATGACTACCTCGCTACACTAAAGGATGGTTAATGAAATCAACAAAGGATGTGCGACATCGAGCGTCTAAATTTGAGTTGTTATGATCCAAAAATGAGAAGGATTCCAATGCCTCATTTTTTTTTCATACCTCATTATACATCATATTTTATATCTTTATTTTGAAAGTCCAAATTATTGATCCAAACTGTTCAATATAATATTTATACTAAAATATGCATGGAGATAAAATTTTATATTTTTTGAAATTTTTTACTATATTTTAAGATAGATACATAATCACTGTTTTTGAACCGTTCAAAAAACAGTGACTTTCTATCCATCTTAAAAATAGTAAAAAATTTCTAAAAATTATAAAATTTCATTCTTAACTATATTATAGTGTATATATTATGTTGAATGGGTCAAATCGATAATTTAAATTTTAAAAATAAAAATATAAAATATGAGGTATAAAACACACGAGAATAAATGGTTCAAATCGTTTTTTACAGTACATGGGTAAACCCGCCACGGCTTCCTGTCAACGCACAGAGAGAATTAAACCCCGACTTTTCTTCGAGTCAGCTATTATTTCATTAACAATTCCACAAATAGTAGGCCCCATGGGTCCCACCCCGAGATAACGGCATCAGCAAAACTTGGTAATAAGACCAATTCTCACGATTTATTTTTCATTTTTATCCCGTCGACTGCTCGACTGCACCACCACCATAGAGAGAAAAAAAAAAAAAAAAAATCACAGTATATATGTCCAAGTCAAGTCGAGTTGACTCGACTTGTATAAGTGAGATATTTTCAGACGTAAAATTGCCTCTCTGGTGTTGCATTTACCAGAAAAGCTCAAGCTCTGGTGTCAGATTTCAATTAATAGCCGTAAATTTATAAGAAATCCCTTCTCTTCTCTGGTTGTTTAATTAGGTAAGTTTCTTGTTTCTACTTTCTTTTTTAGTGTTCAAGTCCCACCTTGACATAAATTTTTGATACTATTAATGTTTGAGCAGTACTTGATTGACATCAGTTTTCTTTCTATTTGAGAATGAATTTGGCTTTCTTTAAGTGGGAACTGGGAAGTATTTATATATTGATTTGGTAAATTGGTCGAACCATTGTGAGCATTCTCCAATAAGAAATTTCTGTGATGTTGTTCACCTTTTTTTTATTTAAAAAAAAAAATTCTCACCTACTTATAGTCATAATTGTTTATTTTACGTGAAAATCCACACATATTGCAAATTCATACATCAAAGAGATTAATCAAGCTTAAACACTCTTTCTGTAGGAGGTTTTATGGAAGGAATATTGGAAGGTGACATCAAACTTTTTTTTTTCTTTTTTTCTGTTTAGAACTTTAGATAGTTGAGTTAGTTAATCCAACATTTAGAGTTCCTATTATGATTATATATAATATACTTTTTTCCACACCCAAATATGTAATGTTTTACAAGAAAATTGTTGAGGGGAAATTTGTTTTAACTGTCAATGCCTAAAATTGCATGCTACTTTAATTCTACTATAGCACAACCTTTTCATTTTTTATACTGGTGCTCTTTTCTAATGTTTGGATTACTATTATATTTCAGTTCTTTGGTTACAACAGGCATTGATCTCTCACAAAACCTTGGACATGATCATGAAATAAAATTAGGACAGGCTATGAAGTTTGTAGTTGCGCTGCTTTTATCATCCTGCTTGAGTTGTAATGCTCTAATATCTGATCTGGAAAGTAATAACTTTTTTTCCCTTATTGGCTTTTTTATTTTATATTAGGGCTTTTGGCAAAAATTCAGGGTGTTTTGTGCAAATCTCTTTCCATTAATTGGCATGACTGTTATTGTGTTTTCTTTTTGTATAAATTCAAGGTGGTGCTACTTAAGTAATAAAAATTTAATAACTCTTCATGTACATCAGTGGGAGCATTGATTGAAATAAAGCTGCAGCTAAATGACACTCAGAATAAACTCTTTGACTGGTACCAAGATGAAGTGTATTGCGGTTCCGTCGGTGTCATTTGTGACATTAATGATCATGATCATGTTACTGCATTGTAAGTTACTTTGGCAAGTTCTTTTGTATGGTACCAGAGTAATAGTACCAGTTGACATTATAATGGTTTTCTTTTAATGGAAAATCTGTGGGAATTCCCACTCCTTTTAATAAAAGTTATTTTGGCAATTTAATCCAAAAACCAACTCTTCCTAACTTTTCTAAACAAACGATAAATGAAAAATTGGAAAACAAATTTTATTATTTTACTTATAACTACTTCTCTTTTCCTCTTTCAGAAAATTAAATTCTATGGGATTTACTGGTACTTTATCTCCAGCTTTGGCAAATCTGGCATACTTGAATAGATTGTACGTTGTTCTCATATATATATATACATATTTTTGTTTGTTACTGGTAATTAGATCACATTATACTATCAGTAGTTGCCCTTAACCTGTAATTAGTTCAAAAGCGGTCAAAATTAGATTTGTGCACACAGCCAGTAATACTGTTACATTATTAATGTAATATCTTCGTGACTGTGTTTATTTGAATTTGTGCAGATATTTGGGGGATAATAAAATAATAGGTGGGATTCCTGAGCAGCTCGGAAATTTATCTAGCTTGAGTGTTTTGAATTTACGAAATAACCTCTTGACTGGAGCAATTCCTGTATCTCTTGGAAGATTATCGGAACTTTGGACTCTGTAAGCTTTATATTTTTCATATTAATTCATGCTATTCTTGTGGACATTTTTGTGTTTAATTCTTTCCAATTACTGTATGTTTAAGGGACAATAGTGGGATAGAACCCCAAATATTTTAACCTTTTAGTTTCATTTTGAATTCTCTTGATTTGGGTTAGGATCTTCAGTGGAAACAATCTCAGTGAATCGATTCCTGAATCTGTAGCATGCTGATTTTACAAGTTCATACCAACATCTTTTATTTAATAAAATAAAGGTAAAGACTAAAAAGTTGACCTTTTTTTTTTTATTTTCTTAATTTTACAGTGAGCTTGCTTTCAACAACCTCTCGGGTCAGATACCAGAACCACTGTTTCATGTTTTCAATTACAAGTAATCCCCCTCCACGCACACACAATGCAAAGCACCTAATAATAAAGAAAAGGAGATGCCCATGACACATCTCATTATATATTATGCATTCTTTATGAGTTGTAAATACTAATAATTTATTTTTAATTTTGTTTCAGCTTCACATATAATTTCTTAGACTGTGGAGACAACTTCCGGCATCTTTGTGCGTCTGATTATCCTGTTCCAACTAACGGTACTCTTTTCTAATATGTTCAATCAATTATTTTTACTCAAGATGGTCAATTAATCTGGCTAATTATTGTCAATAAAATCTCAAACTTACGACAGGTGGATCCCATGCACCTAACAACGGGGTTATCTTGGGATGCATCTTTGGTGTGCTAGCTCTGTTCATCGGTTTTGTTCTTTGCAAGTTTAGGAGAAATAAATACTACAATAATGAGGTTTTTCAGGATGTAGAAGGTATGAAATATGAATTCTACTTTAAATTATTTTCTTTCAATCAACTCATCCTCGTTTTTCTTTCAATTCACATTTTTAGTCATATTCCAGGTGAAAATGAGTGTAGGATATCACTTGGACAATTAATTAAGTTCCCATTGTATCAACTAAAGGCAGCAACCAATGACTTCAGCGAAAAAGGTGTTTTGGGGGAGGGGGCTTTTGGTAAAGTATACAAGGGGACCCTCTATGATCAAGAGAGAAAACCTATAAAGGTTGCGGTAAAGAGATTAACTAATGTAGAAAGGCCAGGGGGTGAAGAGGCATTTCAAAGAGAGGTTGAACTCATCAGTGTAGCAGTTCACCGGAATATCTTGAGGTTGCTTGGGTTTTGTGTGACACCAACAGAGCGACTTCTCGTGTACCCATTTATGGAGAACTTGAGTGTTGCCCGGCGTCTAAGAGGTACCTCCAATTTAATCATAAAGTTTGATAAAGCATAATATATTAAATATTCCTTGAAAACAGAAAAACGATTGAGGTTCTCCATATGCTCGATCAGTATGGCCCATGAATTAAAAATTTAAAATCAATGTTAACTCGAGTGAAGTATTGTTAACACTTGTAGTTCGGAAATATGAAGTTGTTATGTTTATGCAATTTAGAATTAAAAATCTAAAACATTATTGTTTGATCTTAGTTCAATTCATTCTTAGGGAAGAAAACCTTAGCAAAGATCGGAGCAAAATGTCACACAGCTGAGCTAGCTGTTATTTGTTTATTTATTTATTGTTATTGAATGAAGAAGTTTCAACCATTCTTTTGTTTGAACTCATTCTAGCACCATATAAAAGTTAGCCACCTACCATACCGAGACAAATTTTTGGGTGCAATTACAAATATGAGAAATGTTAATTCCTTTTTGCAGATATCAGAAAATTATTTGTTGCAAAAGAACCTAGATTTTAATGCTGCATATATATCTATACTTGTTGTTTTAGACTCCAAACCTGGCGAGCAGGTGTTAGACTGGCCCACAAGAAAGAGAATTGCTTTAGGAACCGCGCAAGGTTTGGAGTACCTGCATGAGCATTGCGACTCCAAAATCATACATCGTGATGTCAAGGCGGCTAATGTGTTGCTTGATGCAGATTTTGAGGCAGTTATAGGAGACTTTGGCCTCGCTCAGTTGGTCGATATTAGAAAGACCTCAGTTACCACTGCGGTGTGTAGAGAGATTTTATTTGAAGTTCTTATGTGTCAATATAATATCAAATTAATGCACATACATCAGTGAAGTGGAATTTTAGGACCCAGGAAGGTGGTACAGATCAGATATATATATATATATATATCCTTTTATCTTGTAACAATAAGTTTACTTTGGCACTGGGGGTAACTGGTAAGGTTGTTTCAGAGGGCTCAATGTGAAATTTCCTACACTTGTGGTGGCATGCATTGTTTTTCAGGGTATAACTGATGCTCTGACATTATGCAGGGTAAAAATGGAAAATTTCCATTTTTTAAACTTCAGTTAAATATTGAAAGGCCAAGTAAAGGAAGAAATATGATGAAACCAAACTAAAATCTAGCTGGTACCAAGCAAATAGCTGGCAATGTATAATACAGGTAGAGGAACAACTAATTCACAGAATTGATGAATTTGATGAACAGGTGCGTGGGACCCAGGGCCACATTGCGCCTGAATATTGGAAAACGGGGAGGTCATCAGAGAAAACTGACGTGTTTGGTTACGGGATCATGCTTCTTGAGCTTGTCACAGGGCGGCATGCCATGTTCTTTGAAGAAGATGATGATATTCTCTTGCTTGACCATGTAAGACATACCATTGCATTCACTTGTTTAACTATTTATTAGCTAACAAAAATATCAAACATATCACTTCTTCTTGTACATTACTTATTTGATGTTTATCAAAATAAGACAATTTTATGAGAGGCTTTGATAATTAGTATGAATGGCCTGATAAAAAAATTTGCAACTTAAAAGGTGATTAATCTTCTTCCGAGAGAGAATAGGCTGGAAGCAATCGTCGATCTGAAATTAAACGGCATATATGACAGCCAGGGTGCTGAGATGCTTATCCAGGTGGCATTGCGTTGCACACAAACCTCACCCGAGTTGCGGCCAGCCATGTCAGAGGTTGTACGCAAGTTACGAGGGGAGGGATTGGCTGAAAATTGGGAGTTGCAGGAAGTGCATGTTACACAAAGACTGGCTTTCGAAATAGATCAGCGAAGAAGAAATTGTTTAATAAAAGGTGACAAGTCTTTGTATGTACTAGATGCAATTGAGCTCTCATCCGCTAAATGAGATTTTGTGGGTAGAGAGAAGAGCAGGGGATAACATAGATTTGAAGAGCACCGGATCTCATTTCTGGCTTGAGATGTTGGGCTGGCCAAACTCACTTTTATCCAAATCTGAACAGCATAAAAAAATTATAGATCTTATGGTCATCAAATATTTGTTTGACTAATTGTTAAAAAAAAATATGAAGTACATAGAAGAACCATAACATTGATCAACTAATTTCAAGTATTTGGTAGAGATCTGATCATAGAGATTGCAATTACAACAATTTTACAGTGCATGATAAATATGGAAAATGGCTACAACTAGTTACCAGTACATTGTTATCTTCTTCTACTTTAGAAAGGAGGGCATGGAAAATTGCTATAATAATTCTAGAAACAAACAAGTTTCTGCTTTTAAAGTATTATAATTTTCTTATATAAACATCTTTTTTTCCATAATAAAAGATGCATCATAAATTTAGGATAAGATGAAGTTTCAGTTGCATGCTATTTTTGTATTTCATTATTTATTAATATTTAAAATTGATCAAGATCTAACGGTCCTATCCTAATTACACGTGACTCGTGTGACAACGTGTCATGCCTTGCCGTGAGTAGATTTTTTCCGTGATGTGCCGTGTTGTTCTAATTTTTCTAAATATGAACACACCACATGAATGATCACAGCACGGAACATGCAAGATCTTTCGCACGATCTGATCCACCTTCCTTCCCACCAAATAGCGCCCGGCATTACTCTCCAATTCGAAAGAGCCCATCAGTTGCCCCTCCAATTCGAGATGTCTATCTCTTTTACCGGCTTTCTGTGCACGTACATCCATTGTTCTCGCTTCAGACACCGTCTAAACAGAGATGAGGCCATCAGCCTTACCAAGGCAGCAACACTCACCAGCTCTTCAGAAATGTTGCATCCAGCTTCTTGCTTATTCACTAACACCTTATCAGCCAACAGCATGGAGACAATACCTTTTAAAATATCCCCGGTTTGGAACCTATACTTTCATGCATGATTTGTTGGGTTTCGTCAATATAATAGGAAATACACAATAATAGATTCTCATTCTTTTGAGTGACTTCATTAGATCTGTTGGATCCAAAAAGACCAATTATTTCATCCCCGTGACAAACTGGATCATAATTAAGAGGCCGCTTTTTCGCATCACAGCTTAAGTAGAGCCTTAATCCCTAACCCAAAATCCAAATCTCATAAGGATCTCCAGTAAAGTTTGGCTGATAACTCAAAAGCACCGATGGCCCGGTCAAACCCTAGCCCCAAAACATGTCCTGGGTTTTGGGTTCCAATGCACCTGGATGCTAATACAGCCAGGTAGGCTCGGAGAAGCTATTGAGCAATGCTAAGGTCAAGTCAAGTCCTAACCCTAGATCTACCTCAGAAATCCCTCCATTGTGTAATGCAGTAGACATCGTCAGAGACCGGCAAAATGAATCAGTGAAGTTCAGGCATATTTGTTTAGGGAATGACAGATAGAGGTGACATAGAAATGAGTTCTCGGATAGAGGGGGCTCCAGAAGCTTCAGGAATCCGCTGTGTAGAACGATCCAAGAGACACCTTAGAGTAGGGTGTGCCACAACTTGTTTAATAAAGGCCTGAAAAATGGAAAACAGTTATCCTTTCTTAGTTACAGTTTTTATGAGGGCCTTGTGGTCTATTTGGCATCTATTTTCATAACGGATAGTAAAGTAAGTTTAATTGGGGTAAAATTGACACAATGCAAGCTAAACAGAGCTTGATTGAAGAAATTAGGATGAATTAAGATAGCAATCAAGTTAGATTGAGAAGTCATAACTCAATCAAGTTCCTACATGAGACATGACTTTATCTCATTTCAGGTACTACATAACACTACTAAAGATAAATTGAGGTAAATTTGTCTGAGAGATTTGAAAAGAGCATCCCATTCCCATTGCTTGGCGAGATACTCCTCAGAGCTATTTCTTCACTTGGTTTCTCGTTCTAACCTAGAAAGAAACCAGAAACGATAAGTAAAAAGTAAATCCGTAGAAAAATCAAACCATGGATTATCAGATTGAAGATCTCTCCGTGGCAATCGGGGCGAGGCGGAGAGAGAGAGAGACGAGGAGCAAGCGGTTTGAGTGATTGAGAGACTGAGAGCCATCTAGAACTCGCTGCTTATTTCGCCCTTCATTTCCAATTCTCTCCCTTTTCTTTTATCGCCTCTCTTTCTTCGGATGCATTTTATTTATTTTCTCATGAGTGAGTATCCTATGCATATTACGGGTTGTTACCGTGCTACAGCTCTATATTTGAGTTTTCAAATTCTAACGGTCGATCCGAACCGTTCATCTTGTTCTCCATATTAATATGTGTTTGGAGACCAAATTTTACATTTTTTTGAAAAATTTTACTATTTTTTTAGATATTTAGAAAATCACTTGATCTGAAAATTCTTAATCATCCAAAAACAGTGATTTTCAATAAATCTAAAAAAATAGTAAAAAAATTTCAAAAAATGTAAAATTTGGTCTCCAAACACATATTAATATGGAGAACAAGATAAACGGTTCGGATCAACCGTTAGAATTTGAAAACTCGAATATAGAGACGTAGCACAGTAACAAATCGTAATATGCATAGTACCATAGACTCACTCTTTTCTCATTATATCTCAAGGAGCAGAACCCGGAAATATTAGTCCCACAAAATTAATTTCAAAATCCGAGCGGATCTAATATAACCTCTCCGTAATAATCTAATCGCTGAGCTCGGTTGCGTCAGCTTGTAACCCTAGCGACAGAGGTGGCAGCAGAGATAAGATTGACATGGTTAAATGTTCTGTTTGGTAATTATGGCTTGAGCTCCTTAGTTCTCTAAGGAGTCTTAAGTTCACTGAACAGATGCTCCCTTATCAAGATTTAATGTCACCTCCTTAGTGTTATTTTTGCCCACCTTTCTTAAACTTGTTCAAATTTTTAAACTATAGTTTCACATGGCTTAAACATTTTCCTAAGCTTAGAGCTTTCTTAAGAAAATTACTTTTTTAATTTTATTGCCGAATGGGTACTCCTTAGTGCAGCTTAAAATTTAAGCTCCATGTGGTTGCCGAACACACCCTATGAGCTTAGATGTATATTGCTTTGAGTCGGTACATTTAAAAATAACCGATTATTAAGCTAGATTATAGTACATCTTAATTGTCCCATCTCACCTTTTGAATCAAACCAAACTAATTCGGAACAAATGGTTATCTTAAGGAGCGGAGTGAGAAAATATTAGTCCCACAAAATCAATTTAAAAATCCGAGCGGATGTTATATAATGTCTTCGCAATTACCTAATCGCTGAGGTCAGTTGTGTGAACTTGCAACCCTAGCGACAGAGGTGGGAGCAGAGGTGAGATTGGCATGATTAAATGTTCTATCAGCTTAAACGTATAGTGCTCTGAGTCGGTGCACTTAAAAATAACCGATTATTAAGCTAGATTATAGCACATATTAATCGTCTCGTCTCACCTTTTGAATCGAACCAAACTAATTCGGAACAAATGGTTATCTTAAGGAGCGGAGCGAGGAAATATGTCCCAAAAGCACCGATGGCCCAGTCAAACCCTTGTCCGAAAACATGTCCCAGGTTTTGGGTTTCACTGCACCTGGATGCTAATACAGCCAGGTGGGCTCGGAGAAGGTGCGGCATGGGAGAACTGAAACTGGTATTGAACAATGCTAAGGTCGAGTCAAAGTCCTAACCCTAGATCTACCTCAGAAACCCCTCCATTGTGTAATGCAGTAGACATCGTCAGAGACCGGCAAAATGAATCAGTGAAGTTCAGGCATATTTGTTTAGGGAATGACAGATAGAGGTGACATATAAATGAGTTCTCGGATAGAGGGGGCTCCAGAAGCTTCAGGAATCCGCTGTGTAGAACGATCCAAGAGACACCTTAGAGTAGGGTGTGCCACAACTTGTTTAATAAAGGCCTGAAAAATGGAAAACAGTTATCCTTTCTTAGTTACAGTTTTTATGAGGGCCTTGTTGTCTATTTGGCATCTATTTTCATAACGGATAGTAAGGGTGTGCTCCAATTGAGGTTACGCGGAGGGAGAGGAAGGAAAATACACTGTGCGGAGGTGAACGGTGCCTCAGATCGCAGCTGCCTGAAGGTTTCACCTGCTCCAGAACTGAAGAAGCGGAGAGGAAGTGGAGGTGAACGCGTAGTAATTTTTAGCGACAATCTTCACCCCCAAATCGGGGTGTAAGGATTACTGTTCGGGGTGAACGTCTTCCTTCCCCTTCCATTAATGAAGGATTTCACCCTCAATTGCGGAGCACACCCTAAAGTAAGTTTAATTGGGGTAAAAATTGACACAATGCAAGCTAAACAGAGCTTGATTGAAGAAATTAGGATGAATTAAGATAGCAATCAAGTTAGATTGAGAAGTCATAACTCAATTCAGTGTGTTGTTTGGTGAGGCGACCCCCAGCTCCTACATGACTTTATCTCATTTCAGGTACTCCATAGCACTACTAAAGAGTAAATTGAGGCTTAATTACAGAACTTAATTGTTTATATACCAATTTAGGCAAAATGGGGTTCAATTGGTGATGTTACAAAGTTGAGTAATGTTACTAAGTTACATCAGTGAGGTTCAGTTGCACAATGGAAACCAGATTAATATAAATCAAGCTAATCTCAGTTACTTTATTAAACTGTATTTACCAGTCACATGGTACCAGTCTCACCTTTTGAATCGAATCGAATCAAACTAATTCGGACCAAATCTTTGTTTTAATTAGAGAAATTAAAAAAAAAAAGGCGATGACTCAATAAAAAATAGTTAGATTTCACGAAACAAAGATCACAAAAGTTCAGAGACTTCTGAAAAAGTAGTTCTTAAATTTTATGAGATATGATAATAAATTTGGATTTAATTTTTGATGCATCAATATTGAACCAAATAGACGCATAACCATTCAGATTTCGAATTTTAATTCAAGTAAATATTCAATTTGAAAATCAAACAACTAAAGCGCCTATACAAGTCCATTGTTTTGTTCAACCAATTCTTCTTAGATTGAATGGGCTTATAAAGCAAAATATTTCGGCTCTTAAATATTATTAGGCCCAATAATCATTGTACATATTTAATGGCCTTCATCATCAAATTTCATGTTTTGTGACAATATTTTTCAAAAAGATCCACATTTATTAATCAATTGAATGAGGCCTACTAAAGGCTAAATCCAGTACTGTACTAAAAAGAAGCACAGAATTAAATGCATCCATGACTATCAAATATGAATCAATAAAATCGAACCACACTGTCCTGGTCAACAACTTTTTGAATTATTTACTCTTCCTTCCCTTCGCAGAAATTAAAATTAAAAAATTAAAAATCTTCCCTAGAACTTTTCAATTGAATTATAAGAGTAGTTTTGTTAAATTTCTGATTTATTTATAATATATCTACTGCTACATTTACTCGTGGTACCTGCTCTGTTTGAAACAACCAAAAGAGAAAGTTAGGTGGTATAATTTCACATGAATTATGATGTCTATCAATCACATATGACGCCTTTCATTTTCCATCAGATTTATTATGTGTACTTTTCATTCTAGAATAGATAGCACATTAGAAGTCCATCCCTTTTATAACAGTCGAATAAGCATATTTTATGGGTATCGCATTAGATAGAATTTGATTTATAGGATGTCTGCTTTGAGATTCGTACTTGATTAAAAAGGATGATGCAGATCTCGTTCTACAGTCTACACAATAAGATACCGCACTGGATATTAACTCGGGAGGGAGGGAGGGGGTCCGGATCCCCTAAAGTAATACAATCTTTGGGTTTTGGATTGAGACCGTCTGATTCGAATCCATCGTTCGAGATTGCTTCGCGATTCGAATTTATCTCTCGAGATATGTGTGCTTCACTTCGGATAAATTATCTCAAATTCGAATTAGATGGTTTCGATTTAAAATCCAATCTTTGAGTTACTTCACTGAATTTGAACTCGCTCTGGGGTTGCTTCGCCTCAAATATCTCAAACTTTGAATTGATATGTGAAAAATCTGGACCGTTCAAATCCTTTATGCACGAATGTCAGATCACAATATACTGCCCCCAGCATTCTGAATAGGCATCGAAAATAAATTAGTACAACTTTAGATAAATGAAAATAAATTAGTACGACTTTAGGGGTGTTCAAACGGTCGGTAAAGTTCGGTTGAAATCAAAAAAAAATTTCAGTTTTCAAAAATAGGATTGAATCGAACTGATTAGAATTATAAACCGATTAAGAACTGAACCGAACAAACTGAAGTAAATTTCAGATTGTTCGGTTCAAACCGAAGTAAATCTATTGGTACTATTATTAACGAAAATTACACATGTAGTTCATACACAAATTGTTTAATTCCATACAAAATATGTAAATTTTTAAAATTATTTAAACTAAAATGAAATAAATGAAGCAATTATTGAACCAAACAAAATATAAATCATACTTGAACTAATATAATTTGGTCGGTTCGATTTAGTTGGTTTTGAAAAGTCTAAACCGAACCGATCCATTTAAACCAAAAATAATTCAAAAATTCAACTGAACTAATTCATTTAAACCAAAAAACCGAACCGCTTGAACACCCCTACCAATAGGAATTGTTTGATTAGAATTTGTAAGAATATTAAAGAGCCATTTGTATTCCACCTCGGACCAAATTGTGATCGGACAGTCTATACCTAAATAGAAATATTTTGTAATCTCAGCAGATCCCCTAAAGTAACCCAATTTTTTAGTTTAGTCGTGATCGTCCAATTCGAATCCGAGACAATCCAGCCAGAGGTGTGCACGTGTCTCTTTTTAATCTAACGGTCTGATTCGAATCTAACTGTCCAGATCTAAACTCAAAAATTGAGTTACTTTAGGAGATCCTAACTAGGGGGAGGGGGTTTGCCAATAGAGTCCGAATCTGCTGTAATCCCGGAAGGGATTACAGGGCCTGAAATTCCAATATCAACCGTTCAAATATTTTCTGCACTGATCTTGAAAAAAAAGTAAATTTTTATGCACAAATCTCAAGAAAGACCAACGGTTCGGATTGAGATTACAGGATGCTGTAATTCCCAAATAATTACAGCAGATTTATTTTCCTGCAAATATGCATTGCAAAAATGCAGCTAGATGGTCAAGCCAGAGGTCCCCAAAAGCACAGTACCTAATCTGATTTCTCAAATAGGAGCGCAGAATTTGATTTGGACAGCTTAATAATGCATAATGCATGCACCACAAAATTGAGCCTTTTGCAACTCATGGTATCGAAGGCCACGTGCTTGATGCTTCCATCTCATGTTCTCATGTGCATCGCTTTCCTTTTTTCTTTGGTTTCTTTTATGACGAGAAAGGTGTGAGAGAACTTTCACCATACTCTCGTGCTTCATTAATTCATGATTTAAAGAACGAAATAATTATTGGAGATTTTTTATTTGACCAAATTCGATGTCAACAAGTCGATAGATATCATATGGCCATGCATTATTTGGAAGAGGCCTTGGTTGTTGTTAGTAATTACTCTTTTCATTCATCAACACAATTTATAAAAGTTGAATCCATTTGTGCTCTGTAAAATAAAGTGTTGTTTATTCGTCCCAATAATTTATCCTAGTGTATTAAAATTCGGTAATTACGCCATCTATTTCTTTTCATTTCAGTTGCAATTCGAATAGAAAATATGTGTTCAGTCAAATAAAATATGTGTTCAGTCAAATATGTGATGATGTATTTTCAGCCGCATTTTTGGTCGCATATTACCGCATATTTATATTCAGTTACAATTCGAATAGAAAAATCTGTATTTAGTCAAATATACGGTTCTACATTTTTGACAGCATATTTGATCGCATATTACTGCATACTTATTTGTATGGTACTGAATATTATCTTATATTACCGGATACTTATTTATATATATATAATTTTTTAGTTTAAAATCTGTATATATATGTCTGTATAAAAATTGACGTAAATAGTCACATACCACAATGCAGTGAATTTTTACATACAGCATAAAAATCGCATTTAAAAACATTGATTTATCCAGAGACAGAGCTCCAATCCAAGTACGTACACAGCTGGTTGGTTATTGTTCTCGCCTTCTCGGCCAGACAAGAAATTAAACGAGCGAGTAGTGCGCTGTGATAGGCTGCAAATAGCAAATAGGTAGGTGCTAATAATAACTGATGCTAAAAATGGGAAGGAGACAAGGAATTGTTGTTACAACGGTAAGCTATATTTTTGTTATTTAACTTATTTTGCGGTGCTGGTTAATGGGAAACTCAAAAGTGGGGCTATCAATTTAAAACAAACTTATTGCTTAGTTAAGGCCCTGTTCAGCGTGTTACTGTTTAGGTAGGACAAAAAAAATTCACTCAAGCCCTGTTCGACAGATTACTGTTCACCGTGAGAAAAAAAATTCACTCAGAACCAAGTTTTTTTATCCACGATGAACAATACAAATTAGTTCAAAAATTTTTATTCCTATTCCTTAGCAAGCCGCCGAACAGGACCTCAGACTGAATTTTTTTTTCCCATATGAACAGTAATTTTCAGTTCAAAATTTTCAATTTATATTCCTATTCCCAACGGAACGCGGAACAGGTCCTAAGTGACTGTGATTTTTATATATAAGAAAATTGAAAAACAAAATATTAAAAACGAGAATGGGTCTGTGAAAATTTTAAAAACAGGAAGGGGTACACGACTCATGGCGTCCCTCACGGACGCCATACCAAATTCAAGTCCGACGGAAAAAAAAAAATTTTGAAAAACCAGGGACGCCATGGCATACCCAGCCCAAGAAACAAAAATCCAAGGACGTCATGGCATATCTAGTCCCATATACAAATCTCACGAAAGCTCTTTTTTCAGCTTTTGTATATGGGACTGGATATGCCATGGCGTCCCTGGTTTTTCAAAAAAAAAAAAAAATTTCGTTGGACTTGAATTTGGTATGGCGTCCCTCAGGGACGCCATGGGTCGTGTACCCTTCCTGTTTTTAAAATTTTCACAGATTCATTCTCGTTTTTAATATTTTGTTTTTCAATTTTTTTATATATAAAAATTGCGGCCTAAGTGATATTCACTTAATTACTTGCCTGTCTTGTCAATTTCGTGTTAGGTCATTAATTGTTTTGTAATGTTTCAACTCATAATTATTGGTTAATGTCTTTTCATATATAGTTTTTATTAGTACGATTACGATAGCATATGTAATTTCTGTCATTTAGTACAAGGCACCATCATGATGTTTTTTGAAGTGCAATAATTAGTGAGCAATCCCCCATATATATACTCTTTTGAAGACTTGTATTTTGTTTGTAGCGTGCGTTCTAAAGAGAAGGAATTAAACATCGAGGTCAAAGGCAAGTCTGATTTAATTCCACATATCATGTCAAAAAATGATAATTCAACCATTAATTTGCCGAAATTTTCATTAATACCATATAAAAAAAAAACAGTTCTAAAATTTGAGGATTTCAAAAATATCAAGGCCACCAATTCAATATGCTGCTTTATTTTTGAAGGAGAAGGCGCATATTGAATTGGAGCCCCCTAAAAAATCTAAATATTATCATATTGCAGTGCATTTTTGTGTTTTTAGGAGGCCGTCAAATCAATCTGCAGTCCTGATATTTTTGGAATTCCCCAGAAAACACGATTTTTTTTTTTAATTTAGTATAAATAAAAATTTCGGATTAATTTGCGAACTTAGATTCGACCTCCCTCAAAAATATCATTAATTGCAACAGTAATCTTCCAAAAATAGGACAAATGTATAGATGTGTATGTGTATTATTTATTCTCAATAATTGCGTCCCCTATACCAGTTACTGTTGGGTTCTCTTCTTTTATTGTTTTCCATTAACAGTTACTGTTAGGTTATTAAATCTAAGTACCATTATTAATTCCATTAATAATTTAAATCCGACAAGTTCAAAATTCATTGTTCTAAACAAATGTGGATGGCCCACTAGCTACCTAAATTCGATAGTTTTAGAACTCAATTTTTATTAATTTACCTTCTCAAAATGAGGATTCAAATACCTCATTGTTTTCGTGTCCAATTATATCCTGTATCTTTATCTCCGTTTTCAATTTTTAATTAATCAATCTAAACTGCTCAACATAATTTCCATATTTAAATCTGTTTGGAAACCAAATTTATTATTTTAATTTTGTAAACTTTTTACTATTTTTTTAAGATATTTAGAAAATAACTATTTTTTAGAATATCCTGAACCATTCAAAAACAATTATTTTGTAGTTTAAAAAAATTGTAAATTAAAAAAAAAATTGATCTCTAAGCATATTAAGTTGAGTAGTTTTGGACTTTAAAAGAGGACATACATATGATATGATAGGGACAAGGAAAAAATTAAGCATTTGAGCCCTCATCTTTAAAAATATTGTATTTTAATTATTTTACTACATATTATATCATAATTAGCATTTTTTTTAAAGGACTCATTAAATGACTATATTAAAGTCATTTGACCAAATATGAGTAGTTGAGTACTGTAAAGTGCCATATTTTGTAACTCACTCAATTAAATATTATTATATCAAAGTTGTTTGACCAAATCACCGAATCAACATTAAAATCCCTCATGATTTTTTTTAGTAGAAAGATCAAAATTTAGTCTATCAACATTCATTTAATATTTAATATTTATAAAAATCTTCATTTAGAATTTGAATTCTAAATTCTTCTCACTCAAAAAATGTTACATTTTGCCAAGATTAATTCTTCTCATTATAAATGTTATTGGTATCACTACAAGTTATAGAGTATGAAAAATGACACGGAACAACACGATACACGTGTCGGTTACGTGTGTGACTTGCATGTCCCGTATCGTAACTGTTCGTGTGTTGTGATTATCTTTTGAAAACTTAACATGGCACGTCAAGCAAAAGATTTAGTCACGACACGTGGTCACACGAGTCACATGTAATTAGGACGGTTAGATCTTGACTAAATTGTGAATCTTAAATAAATTAACATAAATTATGATTAAATGGCCACGCGTGTCACGTTTGGTCACAACACGTTTAGACACAGCGTGACTTACATAGCGTGACCATTTGTGTGTCGTGACCATTCCTTAACATTTTGGTCACACGTAAAAATTTAACTTGATCACAGCACAGCATGACACGAGACCAAAATTATGACGTGTTAATCATGACATGGCACGACACGTTTTTTCTACTCCTCTACAACTATATACTACATCAATGAACTAATAGTTATAGATGGATTAGTCACAACCGATGAACTTAATTATTTTCGTGAAAATTTTATATATTTAAAGATATATATATTTGGCTGCCTTGAACATCAATTTATCGCCAATATTTGATTAATTAGTCACCAAACGCAGTTAGTCAGCTGTCAAATCGGATTATATTTACTAATTAGTGAGTCTTGTGATGCGCGCTATTGTTCTTAATAAAATATACAGATTAATTGTCATATGCATGATATTTTGTTAATTATTCTAATAGTACTTGCGTTTTAAGGTTTAGTGATTGTTTTAAAACTGCAACTTGCTCGAATAAATAATATGCATTTGAATTGTCAATAACAGCTCACGGTGGAATTTTCTTAAATAATTTTTTTTATACCTCCACGTGTAGGGGCGAAAATGAAGCAGATACAGAGCGGATATTGGTAAAATCATATCATGATATTCTTTTTTAATTTTTTGAATATGAATAGAGATCAAATCAGATATTTATTAAAAAACACTAAAGTTCATAATATTTATGTAATTATAATGGTGAATAAAATATTTTTTCATAATATATATTAATCTATATGGTATATATCGGAAACAAATAATTAAAATATAATATTATATCTGTATTCATATCCACATAGATATTCGGATATCGGATATCAGATATTCACATCTAATTTTTTAAATACGGATCGAATTTTATCCCCACCGTTTTCACCCCTATCCACGTATCATTATTATTCACTGTACAGTAAATAATAATAGATAGATTTTATTGAATTAGACATATTTTACCCTTATCAAACATTCCAATTAATTATCTATATATAGAGAGAAATTAACATAATAATTAATCCCCTTAGAGGATTATATCCATCTGTGAAGTGATTTTTTTTCTAAATAATAAACTAGTCCGAATACAAAGAGTTATGAAAATAAGCTCTCTCTAGTTGTTACTATCCTTAATTGTATTAGTGACAGGGGTGGACCCAGCACTATACATGGGGCAGCCCCCTGAATTTTGAGTTTTTGTGGTGATCTGTCGGTACTAATTAATTTTGTCCTCTCTAAATTTTTTTTTGCCCCCCTCTGGATATTTGATTTGTAATTCGAGTTAAATTTAGTGTTAAAATCAAAATAAATTTCTTCAATTGTGATTGGTAATTAAAATTGTAAGTTAAAACATCAGAAATTATAAGTCATGGCATTGAAAAATATAAGACAAAGTATTGTTTTTTTTTTTTATCGAGTATCTAATTAGTCAATGAATTTAAATTCAATTAGTTATTTAAACTCTGATTCGATATTTTTTTGCCCCTGACAAAAATCCTGAATCCGCCCTGATCAGTGATACAAACAAATTAAATAAGAAAATACACATAAGTCATTGTATTTATTTTAGATTATTCCACATACGTACAAGCGTGAAAGCTGTTCGAACTGTCGACGTTATCATTAAAAAAAGACAAATTAATTAAGGAACAAATAATTCATAGATTGGCCACATCCAGCGCTTATGATTGATTGGTTCTCCCAATTATCGATAAATCACCAAGTTTATCTGAAAAAAAATTCACAAGGGTTCGCCGGTTCGTGCAGCGAAATGATATTATTTTATTTCCTTTTTGAATTCTTGTAAGAGAATATTTTTTGAATTGAATTTGGCAGTCTGGAGACTGCAGTTCAATTATTAAAGAAAGAAGAGAGAATGTATTGGAAAATTTGAAGTGTCAGTGCCGTAAATTTGGAAGCTACTATTACTATATAATATATAGGTTCTATTCCATAGCTAAGGTACTACCTTCCAAATTGGAAGTTTGTGTAGAACAAGACAAAATTGTCTTTGTCGTCTCACCCGACGTAACACGTCACCCAGGATCCTATGACAACCCATTTTCTGCTAATCAGGTTTAATCTAACCTAATTCACTGCTTACTTGCTTTCTCACATTTGAAGGAATTCAATTATTAAATCATGTTCATTATTTTATCATCAAAATTCCCATTTTACCATTTCCCCTCGTGTCATGCAAACGGCCGGTCCGGTCCGGTCCGGTCTGTTCCAAAACCCTTCGATTCACGACTCTTTTTGGGTTACGGATCATCTCGGTTCAGGGGTCCTCTTAGTCCACGGGTCCGTATGGTCCGGATTAGGCAAGTCAAATTTGGAGGGAATGGTCCAGACCCACACGAGTTGGTCCGGTCTGATTTGACAAGTCCAGATTGGTCCGATCCAACTTTTTTTTTAATCAATTATTTAAAAAACCCGAATTACTTTAAAATAATAAATAACTGAATTATTTTGATCTTTAAAAACCGAATTATTTTAAAACAATTGATTTAAAAAAATCGAATTATATCTTTCTAATTCGTTTTGTTTAAAAGCTATTGTTTGAAAATAATTCGGTTTTAAAGATCAAGATAATTCGTTTTTTAAGGTAATTTGATTATTTTTTTAAAGTAATTTGGTTTAAAGGTTTCAAATAATATGAAATAATAAGAGTTGGTCTGGGTTGCCACGGCTCGGTTTGGACCAGTCTAGGTTTAGGGCAGGCCGATTGCCACGGCCTACGAGTAAAGAACTAGCCATGTTAGTTCGAATCTAGTGGGAAAAATTGATCAAAACTGTGCTAGATCCATTCCTAACTTCGGTATGATTCGGATCTAGAACCCGATCTAGATTAGTCAGGGTCAAATCTGCGGGTGGTCTGATCCGGTTTTGGACTGTTCGGTCTATTTCAATACACTAATTTCCGCTATATTCATTGTACATATTTGATTTAATTGTTCAGAATCAAAATACAAATAGTTTACTTTTTCTTTTTTTTTTTTTTTTTTTTTTTTTTGGTTGAAAGCCCGTAGGCAATTGCATTGATCCGATGATTTACAAAGTAGCTATTACATATGATTCTTTTGTTTAAATTGAAAAACATTAAAACCTATACAGTGAGCTACTTGTACAATCATCTAATTGCTATGTCTAGAAATAAAAGATACGTGAAGTCAGAGAATGTGAATTGGTATATTCGCGCCCGAATAACAAGTAGGTGGGCCTTCCGATTTTCTTCTCTGATAATGTAGACACAGGAGTAATTTCTTCGAGTTGCATAATCGAACCCTTCCTTGAGGCCGAAACGTCTTCTTCTTTCCGAATTCGACGCTGCCTAGAGGAATTCACAGCCGAGAGGCACTGAATCAAAACTGGAACGGGACAGTCACCACTCAGAGAGGAGGAAGAAGAGGGCACTGAATCAAACCGAACCAGGACAGTCACCACTCAGCCGAGATGGCACTGAATCAAACCGGAACCGGGAAGTAAATCAACCGGACCAGGACAGTCACCACTCAGAGAGGAGGAAAAAGAAGGAGAGAAGAAAAGAGACAACTCATCATCAGCAACAACCAAAAAGCACATACCTTATTCACATATAGATATAGTAGTAACTATGGGATGGAATGAATTCACAAACCCTCAGTCGAACCCGGAGAGTCGAGACGAACAAAAAAGACAGTAAGTGGCGGAACTCTTAATGGAGCCATCCGCTCAATTGAGACGAGGCAAAACGAACAAGGCAGACTAGGGGGGGCGGGTGGAGAGGCGGGGTGAAGCAACCGGTTACAAATCGACTCTCAAAACTGCCTTCTTCGTTTTCACCTTCAAATCACCTTTTTTTCTCCTGTGCGGAGTTTACTAGGAGAAGCGGAGTTTACTAGGAGATCTACAAATAGTTTACTTGGACCATTGATTTTAATGTACATTTATACATCACTAGTAAAAACATTCCATTATATAATTTGTAAAAGTTTGTTTTGTACAAAATCAACAATTCTAATTTTAAACTATCAATGTCAAAATACAAAATATATAAAAATAAAATTAGCATTGGTTTTGCAAAAATTTGATAAATATTATCATTACCCTCTTTCAAATTTGTGAAATTTGATAAATAAATTCTCTAATTTGTAGTCAATGACAAATTAGCCCCAAATTTATAATGAGTGACCTCTCGTCAGATATTGTGTAACTCGCTCTGTGTTTTTAATGTTAGTTTAGATGAGAATATATAGTAAGCATTTTTTTTATATTTATTCTATTTTTCTAGAAATGCATTAAGTAAATTTTAATTATTCTTAAATAAAATTTATCATAAATACCATCAAATTTTTTTGAGACCGTAACACGAAAACCATATGCGATCCATAACATTCAAGTCCAGAGGCGGAGGTAGTAACACCAAACTGAAGTCAATTGGCCTCCATTTGTTTTTAAAATTTATGTACGTATATGTGATTTTATGTATAATTGAGATCAAAATGTTATGAATATTGTAAAATTGGACTGCATTTACAGTATACAAATTTTACATGATTAATCCTAATTCAGGTGTGACTCTTATAGTTCAAAGGTCTGACTCCATCCTTATCCAAGTCTCACCCTTCAAATTTAGGGCCTGTTCGGCTGTAGCAACGAAATTACTGTTCACGTGAGAAAAAAAAAATTCACTCTGAGGCCTTGTTCGGCGTGCCGATAGAAATGGGTGTGGGCATAGAAAAAGTGAAAATTCGAACTGTTTTTTAGTGCGGCCGAACAAGGCAACCTAAGTAGTAATTTTCAGTTCAAAAGTTTTGAAATCCTATACCCACTTTCTTTGGAATGAAATCTGCTCATTTTCTTGAGAAAAGGAGGACCCTCCTATTCTCCAATCCGAATCGTTTAAAATCGATCAAACGGCTTTAATTATATCTGATTTATTTGTTCTTTGAGATTCGTGCCGTGTTAAAAAGAAATTAAAGCCGTTTGATCGATGTTGAACGGTTCGAATTGGAGAATTTGGCTTCCATTTTCTTTCCCTCGTACCGTGGAACAGGTTAAATGGTTAATATAGGTCAAAGTTCCTGTTTCTTCTGAAAAAATATTTCCTATTGTGCAAATTGCCACAGAGAATCTTCTCGAGGTATTTCACAGACAGCGTGTGTGCATGCTTACTCATAAATTAATAGTACTGCATTCCTCGAATACAGCGACTTCTTGTTTATACTTTATATTTTGGACTGCGTTTCCACCCGTTCCGGACCATTCTTCATGTCTCTGTGACAATCACTATATATCTAACTATATGCAGAACTAAAAATCCACCTCATTGTATTACACAGATGTGTAGGTCCCACAGAAAAGGGATTAGCAACACTTATGCAAACATTTAAGGATTCAATAGAGGAGACTCTTGCAGTTATTCCCGCCTTTTTACCACTTATCTTTTCCAGAGTAGCATGGTTTAAAGTTTAAACTTCAAACTCAGACCCAGGCTCCCTCTGGGCCCCACAATACGCCACGTCACTGGCACCGAACAAGTCACAAGAGCCAACCCTCGTGATCGCGGTCCATCGGGCCGTTTGTGAACCCGATCAAACTTGAAGATCAACTTTTATAATTTAAAATATTTTATACTTTCGACCCTAGGATTCCTGAATTTAATAAAAGATATCTTAGGTTCAAATTTTTATTTTTTACCTTATATAAAATATAAAATTACCTTATCTACATTACTTTTTTCACAAATTGTATTTAATATTTTTATAATAAAAATACTCATTATAAAAATTAACAGTGAATAGTTTTTTTGTGATAAATAAATTATTCATACATGTAAAATATGTTGTACCAAAATTATTTGAAAATTTTATAGAATACTATATGCTGGAAACAATTCTGAAAAAACGTAGTTGTCCGATAAGAGTCGAGACTATACTAAAGACAAATTCGATCATTTATGTAAGGTTTCTATTGTTCAACACTCGAATGTATTTATATTTATTTCATTAGTATAATCACATAATAGAAGACGCTTAGAAACACATATTTTCATACGTTAAACTCTTCAACAAAGTTCAACAAAATTTTAATTAATCGCAAATTTTTTATATTTTTCTTTTATTTTTTTGGAATCTAAGGAGAAAATGAAAAACATATTTATTAGAATTACTGAAGTAACTTAAATATGAAAAGTATACACATATCATTTGATTTGCTTTAACCTCCTTGTATAAAAATATGAAAAACTCAAATGTCTTTTTCTAGATCGTAGCGTTCAAATTAATACCGATTATATAGTGAAAAGTTCAACGAAACACATTTAAATACACAATAATTTTGATAAATGATGACAATACAAATTCATTTTTCATATATTGCATTTTAGTCTAATGACAAAAATATTAGAATGGTTAGCGTTCGTGGTGTATTCACAAATTGGAGAATATTAAGGATGTATTAAGAAAATAAGCCAGGACAAATTCGAATTCAAATGAAAGTAATTCCGACAATTTATAAAAAGAACAGGTCTACTGACAAACTCTCTTTCTTTCCCAACTATTGAGTCCACAGGTCAGATGCCCATCGATCCATTTTAGGTTCGATGTGCACCGTTACCGTCAAATGAGCTATAGGATTTGTGCGGTACACTTTAATAATCGTGGAGACTACGTCATCGTCATAGACACGGATCTAAAGGCAATTGGACGGTTAATTAACCCATTGGACCTAAAAGTTGATCCAATGGGTATCGGACCTACTCCATTCTCACCTCGTCCCCAACTGCCATTGGCCTTTTCTCCTCACCTCTCTACCACACCGACCTCTTTCTCTCTTCGCTTCCCTTCCCTTCCCTTCTCCTTCAAGCCAATAGAACTCTTCCTTTAAAAACCAGCATTCTTCTATCTCACCTCTCTTTCCCTTTCCCTTTCCTTTCACTACATACCATGTGATCTCTGACCTTCTCACCCACTCTCACTCCACACTTCCCTTATTCCATTAACCCTCTCCATTGCTAGACCTTGTCTGGATCGTTTCTCCAGACAATGTACAGCTCATCTTCCTCCAGAGGTCGAAGCAGTTCACCTTTCAGCTACCGGAAGCCACCGTCTCCTTCTTCCTTTCCTCCTCCTCCTCGTCGACCTCCTCTGGTTATAACAGCCGGATTATCCCCAAGTCTTCTCCTTCTTCGGTTTCTTCCAGTACTACGGATCTAGTAACGGTTTCGGGACCCGACCATCGACTCCTAACAAGTCTCGATCCATGAGGACGCCACCACCACCGCCATTGCAGGTGATTCCTTTTCCTTCCGCCGATGAGCTTATCATTGAAGACACTTCTAGATCTGGAGATAGTATCTCAGTCACAATCCGGTTCAGGCCTCTCAAGTAAGTGTGAAATGTAATTTGGATCTGGTTGACTTCACATCATCATGTTTTGGCTGATCTATGATTTCAGTAGATTAACTTTTTTTCCTTTGAATATTGGTTTGGTTTAGTGAGAGAGAGATTCAGAGAGGAGATGAGATCGCCTGGTACGCTGATGGAGAAAAGCTTGTGAGGAGCGAGTTTAATCCTGCTACAGCTTATGGATATGGTAAGTATTTTGGTTAAATTTGATTGTTATTAGGTTCAATTATGAAATGAGGTACAATGTTGGCCTTAATTACTATTCGTCGTAGAATATCTCAACTTGAATTTGAACCTTGTGAATTCACATAAAAAATTTGGTCCAGTTTTTCTTTGTCTTTAACTTATGATCAATGACATAATTGGATTCTGCTCCAATTTATCCCTTTAGATCGAGTTTTTGGTCCCTCGACAACTACTCCGTCTGTCTATGATGTAGCAGCTCGTCCGGTTGTCAAAGCTGCAATGGAGGGCATTAATGGTATTTTTCTTTAATCAATGATTTAATAGATTTACATCTTCATTAATTAGTATGTCGGTTATCTTTTTCATGTCTCCTTGTAAGTGTTTTTTTATTGTTTCAATGCAGGGACTGTCTTTGCCTATGGTGTTACTAGTAGTGGCAAGACCCACACAATGCATGTAATTTTCTATAAACAGTTTAATTAAATTGAGTTCAAATATAGATAAATTTCTATCTATGTACCTCTTTTTTGACTGCTTACTTTTTCTAGGGTGATCAAAATTCTCCTGGAATTATCCCCTTGGCAATTAAAGATGTGTTCAGCATAATCCAAGATGTAACTATCTAATACAAATATACTTTTATTTGTCATGAACTTTGATAACCTTTTGTGTATTAATATACTGTTTGACCAAATTGACTAAATATGCCTTATTATCATGTTACAGTCACCTGGGCGAGAATTCTTGCTCCGTGTCTCTTACATTGAGATTTACAACGAGGTTTGTTGGGATCAAGCTTTACATAAAATTACTACTAATTGTACTATTTCTATAAGCCAGCACATGGATTATTGTACTGATTGCATCTTTTGGAACAGTTCTATAAAGGGATAATGGACCTATGCATAAATAAATGTAAATTAAACACTAAAAAGTAACCCAGTCTTGATATATTAATGTTTTATTTTTACTCCAGGTGATAAATGATTTGCTTGATCCTACTGGTCAGAACTTGCGAGTGAGAGAAGACCATCAGGTGCAAAAGCTTTTATAACTCCGCTGTCTATTTAAGTTTGTTAGGCACACTGAGTTAAGTGGAATTGTGTTGAAAAGGTGGAATAGATGGAAAATTTTGCAATTAAATCCCTCTCTATTCCTTCTAGATAGAATAAGAATATCTCTGGGGATGGAATATCTGATGCTATAGAAAGAATGGGTTAGAATGAAATACCCATTTACTTTGGAATTAAAGTCCCCTTTGCCGAAATCCTATGATATAACTGAACTTGTTTGGTATTAATCAGAGGCTTTTCTGAACTCACTATCAACAACTTTCTATACAAAAAAGATGTTATAATATAACCTGTTTAATTTTATGGGTTCCTAAAATTCAGATATGGTTTAGGTGCAGGTATTTTGAATAAGCAATTGTTCCATCCCAATGTTAAGTTTATGGTATAGTGTCCAGAATCTTACTTTAGGGTACCTAATGAAATAAAATAGAGGTTCTTTATTCTGAAACTCTTGGTCTATTGTTAGCAAATTTTTGCTGGGTGTTCTCTTAACTAAAGTCGAAAGTTTTAAACATAGGGGACCTATGTGGAAGGAATAAAGGAGGAGGTTGTTCTTTCTCCTGGACATGCACTTTCTTTCATTGCTGCTGGTGAAGGTGAAATTTAAATTCATTACTTATTTTCTTTTATTACATTTTAGAGAAAAAGCTGCAACTTATTGTGAGCTTTAGTAATATTTGGAGGACTGTTGCTTAACTGGTGTAAGAACGGCAATTCTGGTGCATTAATAGAAAATTTTGTTTTAAAGAATTAGTTGCAACTTTGGTTTAACAAATGCTAATGTTATCCAACCTGAACAGAGCACCGCCATGTGGGATCGAATAATTTCAACTTGTTCAGTAGTCGTAGCCATACAATCTTCACACTGGTAAATCCTTTATAAACATCCTTTTTTCTTGGACCTCAATTTATTTTGTTTTAACAGCTGCATATGAAATCATCTTTTCTAAACTCATTTTATGTAGATGATCGAGAGCAGTGCCCATGGGGATGAGTATGATGGTGTGATGTACTCTCAGCTTGTGAGCAGCTAACCCTAATTTATCTCATTCTTTTACAATTTTATATACAGTCATAAATTTATCTTAATTTCCGCCTTGTTTATCTAGAACTTGATTGATCTAGCTGGTTCAGAGAGCTCCAAGACAGAAACAACTGGTCTAAGGAGAAAGGAGGGTTCATACATTAACAAGAGTTTGTTAACTCTTGGCACGGTAATGCCTACTTTGTTTTTGGGTATTTAAAATGCTTTTCTTATTTGTGGATCAAATACATTTGAGGCTGATGTTTACTTGTTACTTATATTTGAAGGTCATTGGGAAACTTAGTGAAGGGAAAGCCTCTCATATACCATATCGTGATTCAAAGTTAACTCGTCTTCTTCAGTCTTCGTTAAGTGGACATGGACATGTATCAGTAAGTTACTGCAATTTACTTTCCCTTTCTCCTTACCTACTTGTCATATGTTATCTTTATGTTATTTCACTTGACTTGTTTGCACCTTTTTTTTTATTAACAAATATGTCTTGGTTGTTTCTGCAGCTTATATGCACTATTACTCCAGCAACTAGCAACATGGAAGAAACACATAATACCCTGAAATTTGCAAGTAGAGCAAAACGGGTTGAAATTTTTGCTTCGCATAACAGGGTAGGGCATAACATTTATATATATATATATATATATTGCCGATATATATTTGGTATGAGATCCAAAGGGTAAAAATCATTTTTAATTAATTGATTGTAGATTATTGATGAGAAGTCATTGATAAAAAAATATCAAAGAGAAATTTCCACCTTGAAAGAAGAGCTTGATCAGTTTAGGAGAGGAATGCTTACTGGTGGTGTCAGTCATGAAGAAATCTTGACATTGCGCCAACAGGTCTCTCTTCTGTCCTGCTATAGATCATAACATTTATTCTGAAAATCATCACATGATACTAAACTTTAATTGGTGCTAATTTTCATATGCGATTCTTATTGCTCGACCAGCTGGAGGAGGGCCAGGTGAAAATGCAGTCGAGACTGGAGGAGGAAGAGGAAGCAAAAGCTGCTTTAATGAGCCGAATTCAGAGGTTGACTAAATTGATACTTGTCTCCACAAAGAACACCATTCCAAGTGTCCCCAACCATCAACGGGGCCAATCTGTCAGTGAAGAGGATGTGCGTCATCATTGTTTTTCTAATCTAATATATTAAATTAAAGATTGTTTTCTTTATCTGATCCTGGATAATTATGACATTTCAGAAGTTGGATATTTTTAGTGGAAACTCTCCACTGCTTGAGAATGAAAAAGACACATTATCATCTGCCCTGTCAGATCCATTGGATCCAAGCAAACTAAATGAAGACTCTGACTCAAATAGATCTGGCATGGAACATGTATGTGTATTTCTACTAAAATTCTTTTGAACATATGTTCCCTAAAATATATTTTCATCTATTGTAGAAATTTGGGTATGTTTGCATTTATCAGACTTGCAAATATACAGTGACCAATATTACTTTAAGCTCATTTTGGTTCTGGATTGACAACAGCCTGTCTTCTGGTATTTGACTGTATCTGCTTGGATACTGGTTTTACTTTGTAATTTGAGGAGCTTTGATGTTGCACTTATTTTTTTTTTTTGGGCTTTTGCACATAGTTGAACCAATTACAGCAAGTCCCAAAGTCCCATTTAATATGATGATGCAATTTTATCACTGTTTGCATTTTGGAAAATGAGTATTCTGATTTCTTGTTCATCCTAATTTGTTTGATTTATTCTCGTTTTAGGCTGGATTTAGTGCAACAGATCAAATGGATCTCCTTGTGGAGCAAGTTAAGATGCTTGCTGGAGAGATTGCCTTTGGTACCAGTACTCTTAAGAGACTTGTGGAGCAATCTGTTGATGACCCTGAAAGCACAAAACCGCAGGTATAATCCTTTACATCTAGCTTGTTATCCCTAGTGATATTTTGATTGATGATCGGTCATGTTAAACAGTGATTTTCATTTGACATTTTTGGATTTCTGCACTTGTCATGCGATCTCATAAACAGATTCAGAATTTGGAGCGTGAAATTCAAGAAAAGCGGAGACAAATGCGTGCCTTGGAGCAGAAAATCACCGAGACCGGTGAGGCCTCTCTTGCCAGTGCCTCTATGGTTGACATGCAACAGGTCCTGCTCTCTTGTGCTCCTTTTGTCGTTGTCATAATACACATTCACAGCTGCATCTTAATTTTCAGTTTTCTTATCTTTGTTTTTTGCTGTTTATTTTTTATTTTGTGTGATCTTTTGCCACTTAAGGCATCTTAGTAAATGAAACTTGTGCATGAACTGAGAGAGACACTCTACTTGCTAGTGTATACCTCATGGTATATACTGATATGACCTGGAGTTTGTCCTCTTTGGGGGATGCTCCATTTCTGAAGTTATTTGGATGGTCTAATTGAATAACATTACTCATACACATTTTTTTTTATATTTTCCAGACTATATCAAAGTTGACAGCTCAGTGCAGCGAGACAGCATTTGAACTTGAGGTGACACTACGATGATTAATGTTTTAATATCTGTGATTTGAACTGTTTTGCAGTTATGTTTATTTCTATCTTATGTGGAAAATTTAAATCTGTTTTAACTGTGATGTGCAGTTAAGAACTGCTGATAATCGCATCCTACAGGAACAATTGCAGCACAAGGTATATATACATCTTGTTTTGCGGCTGTTTTCCATGATACATATTTTGTTGATAATGTAAATCTTTTATGTTATTTCCCTGTGTAGAACCTTAAAAGTTTTTTAATTTATGGATTTTTGGTGCAGTGTGTGGAAAACAATGAGTTTCAAGAGAGAATTATACTCCTTGAACAGCAGCTTGCCTCTATGAAGAGTGAAAAGGGACCTGAGCAGCGTGGATCAGATGAAATAGAGTACTTGAAGTCAAAACTTCACTCACAGGTCTCTAGTTCAATAACCTGTTATCTTTAGTTGTTCCATTTGGGTATTTTTTAATTCTTTTTCATTATTGGCTTTGTTTGCTTGGAAGATAATGTGTTGGGATAAGAATATAACTCTTGTTGGGCAATTCTTGATGGAGTCATCCGTAATTTGGGTACCAGCTTTACAACAAGTTCAAACTATTATTGGTTTAAGACATTGTTGATAACTTTGATGATTTCCATGAAATACTTGTTTGTTCGGTAAATCAATTTACAACACATACTTATGGTGCCCTTTGATTCTAAAATACTTCATTATCTTTTTCCGAGAAATTCTCGTTAATAGTAAGCTTTACTAATGATGAAGACAACTATCAAGGTAAGTAAAGCACCATAAGATCATTGGATGTGTAATGTTTTCTGTGTCCTGTTTACTTGAGTTGACATGTACTTTCTTTGTTTTTTCTTCTTCATTTACCCCTTGATATTAACCAGGTTGTATTGCTAGTTTTGCATGATTACTTGCACAAGTTATATAAGATGAAAATCAATGTTTTGTACTGTATATCATCCAATTTGACATTAATAACTCTATCATTTCTGAGAACCTGTATTGTGAAAATCACCTGAAAGTATTTTGATGATTTTTGTTTTCTATTCACAATAGGAGAGTGAAAGTGAAAAACTAAGATACGAGCTCTTGCAACGAAATGAGGATTACAAAGAATTGATACACCAAAACCAGAAGTTGGCCGATGAAGCCTCTTATGCAAAAGAACTCGCCTCTTCAGCTGCAGTGGAACTAAAAAATCTAGCCGAAGAAGTCACCAAGCTGTCCTTGCAAAATGCAAAACAAGCCAAGGAACTTAAAAACCTACAAAGAAGCCGACCTGGCAGCAGGGCTAGCCGCGAATTTAGTAATTTCTCCTTAGATGAAACTTCAGATTTGGATAGTTTGAAAACTGAACTCAATGTTAGAAAACAAAGAGAGGCAGTTTTAGAGGCGACTTTGTCTGAGAAAGAGGTGATAGAAGAGGAATATAAGAGAAAATTAGATGAGGCGAAAAAGAGAGAACTGACCCTAGAAAATGACTTGGCTGGTATGTGGGTCCTGGTTGCCAGATTAAAAAGAGGGGCTTTGGGTGCTCCGCAAAAGAATGGCCATGATGAGAGATCAAGTAACGGAGACATGATGAATGGTGATATGAGAGACGAAGCGGATAAGGTTGAAAACAAAGAAGGAGTTGCTGTCTTGGTTGATAAACCGGTTGTTACCAATGATTTGATAAAGGATAGGCGCAACGAGGATGTTAAGAGTGGCCAGTTTGAGCCTGTTTTGGTCCGCCTGAAGGTAACTTTAATATTTGAACTAAACCTTTTTTTTTCTCTGTTGAATTTGTGTTTCGATTGCTTTATAATGTGCTTTTGAAGTTGGAAATTGGTGGGTTATTTTTTATTTTCTTGCTTCTTTATTAATGAAAAAAATTGGTTGGCTCAAATTATCACCCTAATTCTTGATGTCAAGTTGGCAAGGTAACATGTCAATGCCCCATTTTTGCCTGATGCACATGCATAGGTTGACTCTGATATGTCAGTATTTTGTAAATCAGCTAATTCAGTTCTTATGTAGTTTGGAGTAGTTCTAGGCTGTTTTATAGTCCCAAAACCAAAACCTGAGCTACTACTGGTTGTACTATCTCTTCTGGGGGTGTTCCAACGGTCGGTTTGGTTAAAACCAAATTAAATAGCCAAACCAAAATTTTATTTGATATTGAAAAATCTAACTGAACCAACAGAAATAAACTTGTCAATCGAACAAAAAAAAAATCGAAGTAAATTTCGGTTTGTTTGGTTGAATCGAAATAAGAGAGATTAAACCGAACCAAATATAAAAAAACCGAAGTAATTAAAAAATTCAACCGAAAGCCTGAACCATTAAATCCAATATTTGTCAGTTCGGTTGAAAACTAAATAAACTGGATCCAGTGAACGCCCCTAATCTCTTCTATCATCAAGTTAAGCTGCTTCTGTTTTTTTGGTAACAGTTGAATGTGAATTTGAGAATAACAAATTGTTGAAATTCAGGCTAAAATCCAAGAGATGAAGGAGAAGGAGATAGACTTGCCAGGTGAGAAGGATGCAAACTCTCATGTATGTAAAGTGTGCTTTGAGTCTCCAACAGCTGCTGTGTTACTCCCTTGCCGCCATTTTTGCTGTAAGTTTTTTGTACTGTAATACAATTTTTGGTACAGACTTGCTTTATGATAAATGCAAATTTTAAACCTCAAAAGGAAGTCTGATGTACATTATTGCTCTCTATGCATTTTCCTTACAGTATGCAAACCATGTTCACTTGCCTGTACAGAATGTCCTATCTGCCGAAGTCAAATTTCTGATCGCATCATAACTTATACTTGATGCACTGGGATGGAGGTGAGACCAATAAAACTTTGGTAGTTCTAGTGTATATCTATTATATGGTACACCCATTTAATGAGGGGCGGATCCATGTTGAGAAAATAGGGATCAATTGCCCCACATTCCTTTTCAAATTTTTGCGCTTGTACATAATTTTCTATATAATTTAGAGCAAATTGCAAGGGGTATTGTAAAATTGAACCCCATACGCAACACAAATTTTATATGATTGGTCTCCATAACTTGAAAGCCTTGCTCCGCCTCTGCATTGAATGTTCTTGATATTTAACATCATTGTAATTGTCTATATTTAGAAATTTGAGTTGTAGATTTGCTGTTTTTATCAAATTATAGCGTATCAGTTTTTATCAAATTTTGAAATTTAATTGGTAGATTGAAAACTAGATATTCAATTTGATTCAATACTATAAACATTATAAATGGACGTACCACAAAAGACACAGCATCTTGGACTTAAAACTTTAATATTTCTTATTAATTTGTTTTTTCATTCTTAATTGCTGTAGGTGACTAGAAATGTCGAGTTGCCTCATTTTTTTGAAGTGCATTGTGAGATTCTTTATTAGTAGAGAAGGACTTATTTCTATTCCTTCTACCTCTCGTTGTATTTGTCTTCTCTTCTCTGACAGTATCAAAACCTTGGTTTCTTTTTTAGAGCTACAAGGCAAGTTCTTGTTAAATTGTATAGATATGGTGCTCAATAGTTTGTATGACTGCATTGGTATGAAGTATAGTGTAAGCAATTATATCCGGGGAATGTTTTGTTCCCGCCTCTATTTGTTGTCTTAATTCATAAACTCTATATATATACATGTTTGTTTTGTCTATATCAATCAAAAACATAACTCAGTATAATATCTATAGCTTAATTGATTTAAAACTTCCAACTATAAAAGGGGCTATAGTTTTTACATATTTGCACACCAACAACTAAACATTTTGGAAAATTAAAGGTGTTCGATCTCTTTAGCATCTACTTAAATGGATAAATTTATTTATTTGGTTCCTTTAATTTCTACAAATTTAGAGTTTGGGGGTGAATTCTGCATGATAATTGTTAGTATAATTTTAAGAAATCAAAAGAACTGGATCATTGGTTTGGTCTTTTTAATCCTTTATATATGGACTGAATTATTAGTTTCATCTCTTCTATTGCATCTAAACAAATAACACTATTATTTGTTTACGTCGTGAAGTAAAAATTGGGTTTGCATGTTTAAAAGTTGAAAGGCGACTTATGGTCTATGATTTAAAATTGAAAAGTATAGAATGATTTAAGAGGCTAAAGAAATTTTGGAATTGATAAAATGTACAGTTTTTATATAATTATTTGACTCATGCTCATTTGTTTTTAAACAATTGTAGTTTTGAAATTTGTGTAATCTAATTTTTTACCAAGAAGATATAAAGCATAAAAGAGTTCATTTTTTAGACCAGCTTGACTATTACATTTGGTTTAACTTGCATTTTATAAAAAAATTAAATTGAAAAATGCTTGGGAAACAACATACAAGATTCAATTATTTTTATCGTTTTTAAAACAATAATTTTAGTATCAATGAGTAGATCCCACGTATGGACAAAAAAAACCCAACAAATTAGTAGAAAAATAGAAACCTATAAAGAAATATAGACATATTTTTACACCACCAGAGAAATAAAAGGCAAAAAGAAACTAAACAAGAAATGTGAAAATAATTCCCATCAGGTGCAGCAGTATGAATTTTGTTGGCGGTTGCTTTGAATAAACGCGAGGTTCTCATTTACTAAGTCGTTATCCACTACATTCCCCACAATAACATTTGTGGCACGAAAACATTGGATAAACGCGATCACTTGAAAATTAGCTCGTCATTGGTCAAGCCTAAGCCTTGGTCACTTGAAGCTTGACATTGTTGTACATATCTCCATGTTGCTAATAGCTTCTCTGCATGAATTCTTTGTAAAAACGAAATCTGAAATGTATTAAACCATTTTTTTATTAAATCTAAATTTATTTGTGAATTAAAAGTTTTTGTATATATATACTTAACGATATTACACGCATATTCCTTGCATTGCTCACAGAGTGACAGTTAACCCTCATTGATAGACTCGTTGTCTGATGTGTATTGAGTTATAAGTTGATTAAAATTTAATATGAATACATTATTATATGATGATTAAATAGAGTTCCTGAATATGTCACAGTACTTTTGATCTAATCTGAATCGACTTTCAACAAAATGTGTATTTGATTCATGATAATTTTAGAGAGTTTGTTATATTGATTACAATTTTATTTGACAATAGTGACAACAAACTAAATACTTAAATTTAAAAATTCTAATGTATTATTTGTTTCTTAATCTAGTATCAAAATTTGTTCAATTTAATAATCAATTATTTTGTTATTAAGCAATTTGAAAATTAACAATCAAACATTGCTAGCTAACATTTTAACTGATGGGCTCATTTTGAATTTGCAATTCTTTTTTAATTTCCAAAAAAATTGTCATAATAAATTCTAATTTTAAATATTTCAAATTTTCATAATAAAATTGTCATAAAAATTTACCAAATAAGTATAGTTCATTGATTTTCTCTAATCTCTTAATTTAAAATTTATAAGTTAGTGCAAATATGATTAAGAATGAATTATTGTTACATTATCTCTAGATGCAACAAATATATGTTGAATCGTAAGTTTTACAACATACTTGCAAAAAAATATCGTGCAACACATTCACGAAGCATGATACATCATGCAAAATCCATCGGTGTGGCCCCAACCTTTTGTGAGAATATGTTGGTCGATGGAGATTACGCGGAGAACGATTCCATTTAAAACATATTCTAGGTTTTAGCATCTTATAATAGGAAACAAATCAGCTGTTATTCTAATGATAATTGTTCAATCTGTTGAGATTTGCACATAAAAAAGTATTTTGTCAAGATTCGTGTACGGAAAAATCTGAACGGCTACTATTGAAATAAGGGGCGATTTTTTTCCCTTGAAATATGCATATTACGATTTGGCACTGTGCTACGGCTCTATATTTGAGTTTTCAAATCCTAACGGTCGATCCGAACCGTTCATCTTGTTCTCCATATTAATATGTGTTTGGAGACCAAATTTTACATTTTTTGAAATTTTTTTATAATTTTTTTAGATATTTAGAAAATCACTTCATCTGAAAATTCTGGACCACCCAAAAACAGTGATTTTCAATAAATTTCAAAAAATAGTTAAAAAATTTCAAAAAATGTAAAATTTGGACTCCAAACACATATTAATATGGAGAACAAGATGAACGGTTCGGATCGACCGTTAGAATTTGAAAACTCGAATATAGAACCGTAGCACGATGCTAAATCGTAATATGCATAGTAACATAGACTCACTCTAAAAGCATATATTTTCGTAAAGAAAAAAGAAACATAAACCTACCAATTTGATCTTCTGCGGCGCAACTTTCTGTAACCTGTGCAATTGTATCTTTTCCTGTAAAAGCCGCAAATATCATCGATTCTCATTGTCAAAAACTTTTGTGTGTATCCCGTGTTTCTTAATAACAATATATTTGCTCTAATAAATTTGACAACTATATGTATAATTTTAAGAAGAGGGTTCAAATGTCTCATTTTTTGTGACAACTAATATAACGTTTAATAGTTTAATTAATTCATATATTCTCTAACAATATAAGAGAACTAAGCTACTTATTTCTCTACTTGCAAAATAAAAAAAGAATCATTCTTTCTGCAGAGCTGAACACAAAGTGCAATATGACTTATAAATACACACATTACGTTCAGTAGGCAAAATGTTATCAAGTTCTTTAAACTGAAAATATTATCATTTAATTAAAAAAAAAAACATTGTTAGATGTAATTTGAGGTCACTGAAAATTTAGATTTACAAGCACAATCTCATGAAAAATTATGGACAAAATAATTTAAAAGTATGTTATTGTCTCCCAGAATCAGGTGCTGGCAAGGACTATTTTCGAGACGGAGTTACTTGAGAGGAATGAGAGTCAATTGACTCCATTTAATTTTTTAAATATTTTATATTTTTACAAATTTTTTTATATAATTTTTATTGATTGATCCTCTCATACTTTGAAAGTTTGGCTTCCCCTAACTATTTCCATGACTTGATGTGAATTTTGAATCAGATGCATTAAAAGAACAAAGCATCCTTTAGAAAACATCATTTCTGCCTATACTGGTACGGTACCGGTACTGCAGGACCATGAAGATGAGTTGATATGCTGGTTCGGTTTATAAATTACTGATTACAGCAGGTAAAGTTCGTTGGGGCTTTAGAGAGGTATGGGCAGCATCTGCTCCTTCAAAAGTTAAGATATTTTCGGCTCTGTTATTGGAGAACAGAATTTTAACACAAGAAAGGCTACAGACGAGACACATAAACTGCGAAGACTACTGCGTGATGTGTGATATGGATACGCTCGAAACATCGCACCACCTTTTCTTCCAATGTGTCAATGCTAGAGAAGTTTGGGCATGTGTGGGAGATGTGATGCAGGAAGAGGCTTCGGTACAGGAAACATGGGAGGCCTCAATGGACCGGTACGGCAACAAGCAAGGAAACCAGAGATCAGTGTTTTAAAATGTGGTTTTGTTCATGCATGCGGAAGGCCACTGCATAATGCATATGCGGTATGCGGACACATATGCGGATTTTCATGCGGATTTATATATGCGGATTTTAAAATAATAATTATTCATGTATATATATATATATTCATATTCATATATTTGAATTTATTTTCACATATTGACATAACCAACAATAATTTTTTTTGACTTTTTTCACATAAATTTTAATTAAAATACAATCAAATTATCAAAACCGCATGGGAGGACTGCATAGCTGCATATTTCAGTCCGCATGGCCGCATATTCGGACCGCATGGCCACATTTTTAATCCGCATATGCATTTTTTTATTCCGCATGACCGCATATTCGGACCGCATATGCGGCCGCATGGTCAAAACCGTATGGGCATTCTGAGCACGGCTGCCGACCGCATACGCATATGCGGCCCATGCGACCGCATTTTAAAACACTGCCAGAGACTAATCTGAATTGTATTATTCATGGCTGTACTATGGTCCATTTGAAGGCAACGCAATGAAGTTATTTTTCGAGGCACGAAGCTACCATCGACTAGTTGCAAATAGAGCAAAGGAAGAGGCGCAGCTTTGCTGAGATTTTGCAAAAGGGAAAAGCAATTTGTAGTGAATTTGGGAATAGATCAAACCATGGCAAGGTTGGTTTAAAGGCTGTGTAATAATTTAGGATATACGGTTGTAATTAAATTTATATAATGCATCATTGGTAGTTACTGCCAATTTTTCAAAAAAAAACATTTTGAAAATAAAGATAACATATAACTTTTAATATAAACAATATATACGAATGGTTAGAAAAACAAAACAAAGCATACCCAACTACAGGAAATAATTAATATATATGATCAAGATATATTTCATGCATGATTATATTATTTGGACACGATTCATTATAAGCGTCAGCCTAAAATATAAGATATTGTAGAACAAGAAGAAGTTTGTATCCTTAGCTCAATTTGCATAATTAGTTAGGCTTCAGTCCTTTCAAAAGTATACTCTTTTCAAAAGCTGAGGATTAAACTTTTGTTTGATTAATTTTGTTGGATCCCATATAAAACAAAAAATAGTGGAGAAATAGAAGAGAAATAGAAGGTTAAACAGTATCTTACTACACAGTCATGAATGTTGGTGCAACTAAATGTCAAAAAACAAAAACATGATATAAATCCCTAAAAACATTAAAAAAACATGATATAAATATGCAACAAAAGTCCTAAAAACAAATACAAATTCAGTTCAAACTCCATACTAAAAACCTGACAAATTTTACAATTTTGCAAAATAATCCCTGCCAACCATTAAAATCCAAAAACTCCCCAAAGCACTAAGCCTTCAATCTTCTCCTTCAGCAAAGAAAAAAAGACATGCACATACACCTATACTTAAAAAACAAAAAAAAAATCCTGTCAAGTTTATTTCTCACAATACTGAATGTTAAAACTTAAAAAATTTAGAAAGCAATTGTGTTGGTACTACTCAAGTTCTGCTGACAATCAAACTTCATTAATTGATCCTGAGCAATCTACTGAACCAAAATTTGTGGTTGTTAATAATGCACAGTTCAAAGGTTGCAAGCATAGTGGTGATATTATATCTTAATTATCATGTCAGTCCTATTCATTTTGCAAGCATAGTGGTGATATTATACGCTAGAATCATTACTAATTTTTCATGGCTTATTATTCCAGTTCCAATCAGTGGTGCAAGGTAACCTCAGTTTCTTTTAGCTATTGAGCTCAACTTGGAAAGAAAGATATCCTTCAACTCACCAGAAGTATTCACTTCTGAGAACTTTAATCTTCTCACCGAAAATAATGAGACCGGCTTGGTATACCGTAATCTACGGTTGCCATGATAATTGTTCTATTTTGCCCTTTAATTTCGCAATAAAAGCCTTTAACTTTGTGGTTTTTTTATTAGTTATTTTTCGTTATTTATGGTTTTATTTTTGCAACTTTGTGTAAATAAGCAGTTCAAGTTCTGGTTCGTCGTAGCAATAAAATAATGATGTATACTTGACTAGAAAAATAAAACAGACATTTGTCGTTATGTTTTAAAAATCTGTTCTAGAAGGAAAATTAAGGTGCCAGTTTTATAATTAGATCGGTTAAGCTTGAAAACGAGAGACAAAAAATTATTTGGTAAAGCCATTATCAATCGCAACCAGTATCCAACCAAAAATTAAGGGAAAATTTGACATGCGGTAAGATTCGGTACCAGTGAGGAGGCGAGATCATGTTTGAGAGCAGAGGAAGGAGGCGATGTCTAGAGGAGGAAATTAGGCGGAAGGAGGAGACGAGATCCTGTTTGAGGCGGAGGGAGGAGGCGATTAGGTGGAGGGAGGAGGCGAGTTCCTGTGTGAGGCGATGCTTTCCTCCGTTCCCAAACACAACGAGGTTTGAAGAGGCGATTATAACTGGAGGTATGCAGTGACAAATAATCAATTAATTGTATAAAAGGTATAATCTGAAATACAGAAATACGTATACAAAAACATTATTGTTGAGTTAATTTTTAATAAAAATAGTATGAAAATACAATATTAATGATAAATTTAGGATTTAAGATGTTTTGTAGTGGCAATTTCACAATTTCAAGATTTTGGAGTGACAATCTCACAATTTTACCCTTAATCTAGTATCAAAATTTGTCAATTTAAAAATCAATAATTTTTTTTTAAGCAATTTAAAAGTTAACAATTAAAAATTACTAACATTTTAAGTGATGTCTCATTTTTGAACTTACAATTCTTTTTCAATTTCCAAAAAAAGTTGTCATAATAAATTCTAGTTTTGAAGAGTTCAAATTTACATAATAAAATTGTAATAAAAAATTACCAAATAAGTATAGTTCATTGATTTTCTCTAATCTCTTAATTCAAAATTTATAAATTAGTGCAAATATGATTAATAATGAATTATTGTGATAATATAATCGTATGAAGACATCAAGATGCAACAAATATATGTTCAATCGTAAGTTTTACAACATACTTGCATAAAATATCAAGCAACACATTCACGAAGCATGCATGCATGATACATCATGCAAAATCAGCTGTTATTCTAATGATAATTGTTCAATTCGTTGAAATTTGTACATAAAAAAAAGTATTTTCGTCGAGATTTGTGTACGGAGAAATCTGAACGGCTACTATTGAAATAAGAGCCGATTTTTTTCCCTTGAAATAAAAGCATATATTTTCGTAAAGAAAAAAAGAAACATAAACCTATCAATTTGATCTTCTGCGGCACAACTTTCTGTAACCTGTGCAATTGTATTTTTTCCTGTACAAGCTGCAAAATATCGATTCTCGTTGTCAAAAACTTGTGTGTATCCCGTTTTTCTTATTTAATAGGTTAATTAATTCATATATTCTGACAACTAAGTTATTTTTTTTAAATATACAGACATAAGAGAACTAAGCTACTTATTTCTCTACTTGAAAAAAAAAAGAATCATTCTTTTTGCAGAGCTGAACACAAAGTCCAATATGACTTATTAATACACATATTAATTACGTTTAGGCAAAATGTTGTCAAGTTCTTTAAACTGAAATATTATCATTTAATTAAAATTAAAAAAAAAATGTTAGATATAATTTGAGGTCACTGGTAATTTAGATTTACAAGCACAATCTCGTGAAAAGTTATGGACATAATAATTTAAAAATATGTTATTTTTTCCCAAAATCAAGTGCTGGCAAGGACTATTTTTGAGGTGGAGTTACTTGAGAGAAATGAGAGTCAATTGACCCATTTATTTTTTAAATATTTTATATTTTCACACAATTTTTTTATATAATTTTTATTGATTGACTCTCTTATACTTTGAAAGTTTAGCTTTTCCTGACTATTTCCATGACTTGATCTGAATTTTGAATCAGATGCATTAAGGGCGTGCTCCACAACGGAGAGTAAACCCCTCATTAAAGGGAAGGAAGGGGAGACGAAGGCAGACCGGAGCTGCCCACCACGGTTACTCGCTCCAGAACGAAGAAATCGGAGAGGAGAGAAAGGGGAAACGCTACTGTTGCAGGGTTAACTCTCCGTTGAAAGCTTCCGAAATTCGTACCCCCCGATTCGGGGTGTAGACGGAGTAACATGAGCCGTGTTACCCTCCCTTCGTCTCCTGTCCCCTTCCTCTGCGCGACAGGTTCTGGAGCACATTCTAAAAGAATAAAGCATCCTTTAGAAACTGTTTCTTTTTTTCACATTTTGGAAATAAAGATAACATGTAACGTTTAATATAAACAACATATGCGAATGGTTAGAAAAACAAAACAAAGCATACCCAACTACAGGAAATAATTAATATATATGATCAAGATATATTTCATGCATGATTATATTATATGGACACGATCCATTATAAGCGTCAGCCTAAAATATAAGATATTGTAAAACAAAAAGAAGTTTGTATCCTAATTAGCTCAATTTGCATAGTTAGTTAGGCTTCAGTCCTTTCAAAAGTATGAGATGAGCTACGCTACTTCATGGAGTAAAACGCGTTTGTACTCCCCGCCGTATTTTCATTTTGAAAGTCCAAACGACCGATCCGAACCATTAGATGTGATCTCCATATTAAAATGTGCTTGGAGATCAAATTTTACATTTTTTGGAATTTTTTTACTATTTATTAAGCAATTTTCAATATTGTTGTTTTGCCATTAAAGGTAAAAACAGTAAAAATTTCTAGACCATCGGATCAACGATTTTCAAAATTGCTTAATAAATAGTAAAGAAATTCCAAAAAATTTATTTTTATGAATATTAAAATTTGAAAGCTCCTTTTGTACCATTCCAACACCTCAGGGTATTATATTTTGTAATAGCATAAAGAAAATGGCAAATTAAATAAAAATTTAAACAGGCGATCATTAATTAGTGCATAACATTGTCTGCTCCACCAGAAAGCTTTTCTATAGGCATAATTAATTTGAAGTTATTGCTTCATTCTGTACTTCGTTGTTGGTGTTTTGTCACCAAGTTTTACTTATATTAATAGGCTTTTGGGAGGTCAGATTGTTCATTGTTAATAGTTCCCCTTGGACCTTGCAGAGATGTATTTTGAACGAGAATGATACTGAAGCTGGTAAAGAAGCTGTACCAAATTGACTCAACTCGACTGTGCCAGCATAGGCAGTGTTTGCAAATGAAGTGAAGAAGCTGAAGGCTGAGCAGTTGAAGCCAACAGAGCAGGTTACATTGGAGCCTTTTGAGCGTGACCATGCACGTGTTGTCAGTGGCGGAGCTACCAATTACGAGGTCACGAGAATTAAGTATTTTGCACATATAGGTAAATTCTTTACGTTATGTTACCTTACAAAGTTAATTTTTATGTTTTATTAATTTGTTAGTTTACAGGATCTGATCCTTTTGAAAGATCAAGTTACTTTGGTCTTCATTTTGATCTTGGTCAGGTAATGAATATTACTTCTTAAGATGACATGGTCTTGAGTTTGGTTTCAATCCAGAGAGTGTCTTTATATGGTTTCTCGTGGGTCAGAGCCTTGGGTTCATGGTGTCATCATTTTTCATCACAATTGCTTAGATTTGAGTTCTCTTAGAGCTTGGATATTGTCTTTGCATAGTGTTCAGGTATATATTTAAGGGTCACACAACTCCAATTAGGAACTATGTTCATGTTATTTCAATTCTATAATACATCTGTTCTGGTGCTACAGTGTGTTTAGTCTATTGTTTTGGCTCTAATTGATTTTTGTTTAGGTCATGGTGCCATGCTTCTGGGTTGAAGAATTCCATTTATGGTTCATAGATAAACTTTTTTCAAACCCATAGCATAGTGGCTTCTGTGCTACACCTTATGTATCTTACTATTTTAGATTTAATTCTCATTTTTTATTGAAGGGGCTATGTTTTAAGATTCTTCTTTTTGTATTTGTTGAAAAGAACAAATACAATTGTACAGCCAACATTTTAAGATTCTTCAATTGTACAGCCAAGATTTTATCAATTGCATCTCCGGGGTTTAATATTATCATCAATCATACTACGTACAAATGTTTGTTTTAGTACGTAGGTGTTCTAATTGTTTTCATCTATCATATTATTTAAATGCAATTAAGGAGCTTTTGAGTTGTACTAGAGGAATTACCAAGGTATCAAGATCATGTCTTTTGATTGTTCCAAGCTTTTGAGCTCAACTTGGAATAACTCCATGATTTCTATTGCATCTCCTGGGTTTAATATTGTTCCAAAGTCAATTGTTATAAATTTATTTGACTTTGGTTGTGCCGTGTTTGATAACTATAGAAATAACTCCATGATTTCTATTGAGAAATGCAAATTTTAGGCCTTAAATTAATTTAGCTCGGAGAAGTTTCCAAAGTACTATCATTTAAAAGTATATTGACCATTGATATATAGCTTGAAATGATTCATTGAGAAAATTAATAGGGCTCAGTTTATTTCCTTCACATCCTCCAGTAGTCTTTACAATTTGGTAAAGAGAAAATTAAATTACCAAACATAAGTTTGGTAAAGAAGAGACCACATATAAATGCTGATAATGCTCTACTAGCAGCAAGCTAGTTCTCATTTTTAATTTCAAAACAACTTTTTGTAAAATGTGTTGTCATTGCTGTTTTGCAAGTTGCCCCTTGATCTATTTTCATTACGAATATAGCCACTCTCTCTCTCTCCCTCTCTTTTGACAGGATCATTTATCTGCTCATGAATTGAAAAAATTCTCCTTTAGTGTTCCAATTTGCACATGCTTTCTTACTTTATTTTCGTTGAAATATATGCTTCTGAGAAATTTTCGAGTATATTGGATTGAGAATTTTGTGTTGTTTGTGTTATTTGTAACTTTGTACATGTCTCAATGTCCATTTTCATTCTCTTATCGTAATAATAAATAATGCTCTCCACTTGTGCGATTGGATGGCACATGAGAGATGCATCTCAAGGATGAAGAGCAAACTTGTAGGTTCTAATATAAATTAAAAAAAAAAAAAACAATAACAAAAGTTCGTTGATGGACCTCTCTACAACTATTTGGAACCACAATAACATCCTAAAATAGGTGGGCACCTTTTTTTATTGTAAAAAAAAAAAAAAAAACCAAAAGATAAGATAAGATTTAATTAATTCAAATTTGAATATTCATAAAAGAAAATCGATTAGGATTTTAAATTTGTGACCACGCATATAATTCTCATGACAACATGTGTTTTATTGCTTGAAATATTTAATCTTCATTTCAATTAGATGACAATCAATAAAGATATTGTGAAACACATGCAAATTTGATGACCCAAACAAATAAAAAGGCTAAAAATCTCATAGTTACCACTAAAATATTACTCATGCATCACTTTGTTATTCTTATTTCGGCATTTTTTTATTAAAATATATTATTTAAAATATTTGATAAGCTATTGGAGTTAAACTAAAGAATAGTTTTCTAACTGTTTTGGTGCTAATCAAATATTAAGGTGTGATAATTGTTGTTTTGAACAATTTTTTCACCTTTAAGCACTTTGAGACAGTAGGCAATGAGATGCATCTTCTCGAGGTTCATGGATGGGTAACTGAGGCAAAAACAATGTATCTCTTCCATGTCGGAGATACCTTTCTCACAGTAATTGTTGGTGCCAGTTAGCTGCTCCAGGTATCTGTTCATTATTGATCAGATAGAAAAAGAAATTTCAAGAATCGTTGCAGAGAGGCCCAGTCAAATTGGGGATTATCATTGGTAATTGGCAATTGTTGAAATGAAGCGAAGAAGAAGAAAGAGGTGCGGTCAACAAAGAAGGTCAGCCCGTTACTTTAAATAGTGTAGCTGACAGTGGTTCCTGTGATTAAATCAAAGCACGGTCCCTTCAGTTATACCTGTGACTGACTATGGGGCTCAGGAAGATAGAAATGGAAGAAAAAGGGATCGCAAGACTGGACACACGATCCTGGCAACAATTTCTGAAGGCACGCTTGCTGAAGGTCATTAGTATAGTGATTAGGAGTAAATAAGGGATGTTTTTTATTATTATTTTTTTGTTTTTTTTGCATCGTCTATATAAGGCTTTTTTTATCGGTGGTTTCTTTTTATGGAAAAATATACTTAGACAATTTCTCTTTGGTAACTTGTATCTTTCATGAACTGAGTTCGTGGTTATCAGTAAATTTGATTCAGCTTCTTGTAAGTATAGTCTGATTTCCTCTTCTATAATTATTATTGATGAACCTTTCTTTTATTTGAGGGTAAAATTTTAGAAATTCATGTAGTTAAAAGTTAATGAAAATAAATTGAATCGAAATAATATTATCCGAATTGTGTGAAACGTTGTCTTAAAATATATTTTGTCTCTATCGTGCAAGATTTGAAGCCGCATCTAAGATAATCTGAAGTTGTCATTTCTTAGGCACAACCATGTAAGTAACAAATAATACTCCGTAATATTCAGTAGTTGAATTTAATTAAATTGAAGCAAAATAAAAAATATCATGTGGAAGAAGCAAGCAATATATATATATATATATATATTTCGATCCCAACAGATAGTAGAATGATAGAATATTAAGAGATTTTTTTTAATATTGTGGAAAAAAATAATTCAATAAATAAAGGTAATAGAGATTATTTCAGTATAATATTTGTACAAAAATAATTATCAGGATAAAAAAAATACTTTTCATATTTGAGTATAATATTTTATCTTAACATACTTTTTCAGCAAATTATATGTTACATTTTTTTGTGTTTTTTTAATACAAACATTTTTTTTAAAAAATCTGAATTTTTTATTCGAGGATTTCTACGGATTTATTTTTATTATGATTATATGATCAACTTATCCATTCCATTACATAATCATTGGTTATATATTGAAAAAGACTCCATTTTAAATTTCACATGCCGTGAAGTACAAGTACGACTCTGGTAAAATAACAATTGTTAGAATAGATTTGAGTGATATATATATCGTCCGAATAATTTCAAGGAAAAAAAATTAATCGACATAAATTTTATGTTTATTTTGAGTTACGCAAATCATGCACAAAATGAATATGTACATTTTGAACTATCAAAGTTTATAATTGTTTATATAAAGATCGATGATGATGTTATTATTTGTAGAAGAATGAATTAATGCAAGAAAAGAAAAAAAAAACCCATAAGGTATGTATAATTTATATTTTAAAGTTTTTCAACTATCAAATTTTATGATGTTAGATATATAAATCATGCATGTGCGGAAATTAAAATTTATGTATAGTCACAATTGAAATATACGCCTAACATTTTTAAGCTATAAGTCTGATTTCTTAACAAAGAAACACATATTTGATTTCTATTAAAAAAAATCTAAAAAAAATATAGATATTCAAATACAATTGCATCATAAAATAAATCACATAAAACAAATATTTTATACGTGGACACGCAAAATTTATTACATGAGTTAAAAAGTATTATTCCAACTGAAATAAAAGAGATTAAATTAAATCAAATATAAAATACTGAAGTAATTCAAACAAATTAGTATGCTACAGAATTTGATAAAATCCCACACTAAATTTTAGCTTTCAATTGAAGTGGTGGTACCGGCTCAATATTGAGTATGGCTAATATAACATCAGTGTCATTTCAGTCTATATAATACCAATTCCAAAACCTATCAAATCGAGTTCAAATGGTGAATCCAAACCGTTCAAACTAATTTACTTTATGAGTGATGCGTTTACATGCAGACTTTTTATATTTTCGAGTTATTTTAGTATCAAATCAAGCGGCAAAAAAATTGAAAAATGAATGTATTAAAATTAATTTAAAAACTCAAACATTTGACCGCTTGACTTGATATCAAATAAACTCAAAAACTTATAAATTTTACATGTAAACGCACAACTAATGAAGTAGATCGGTTTGAACGGTTTGGATTCACCATTTGAACTCGATTTGATAGGTTTTGGAGTTGGTGTTATATAGACTGAAATGACACTGATGTTATATTAGCCATACTCCTCAATATTAGTATATGAATTCCCAAAGACTATATAAAAATCTTCCACTAAATCACTATGGCCGTAAAAGAGATTCGTCACTTTGCACTCCATGTCGTGAATAAAAATTCTACAAATTAAAATGCATTGTATGAAAGTCTTCATTACACAAAATAGTAAATTTATAAAATGTAAAAAGCAAAAAATTAATGAATAAATACATACTTCATGTTCAAATAATCTTTTAATATATCACCGAATGTTTTATACAAGTCTGGTGATATCTTTGATCCGACCTTTTCCACATGCTCCTTTGACCTTTAATCAATAGTAAAAATTTAGAAATTTAGATAGTTAAAAAAGTTTATCACAATAAATTAAATAAAAACAACATTATCCGAATTGAATGAAATGTTGTTTTTTAAGTATATTTTGTTTTTATCATGCTAGATTTGAAATCACAACTAAGAGAATATAATGTTATCACTTTTCAGTTCATAAAAATAACTAACGATTACTCGGCAATATCCAGCATATAAAAATGTTGCAACCGATAACGGTACCGACCTCATTGCAGCAAGTTCATCTTTGATGAACTTATGAAAAATTTGCAATAAATCATGATTGTTGCAAAGATTATCCACTTTGCACTTCAAGTCATGCATATTGGTTCTACAAATTAAAAATAAAAAGCATTGCATTAAAGTCTCTATTGGACAAAATTATAAATTTATAAAATATGAAAACGAAAAATATTAAGGAACAAAAACGTACCTATAGCTTGTGAAATCATTCATAATATCACAAAATTTTGTATATAAATCCGGTGTTTGACAAGAAATTGCCTTTGACTTGATCTTTCTCTCATACTCTTCAAGAGTAAGATTACTCTCTTTTCCTCTCCTCCAATCCAATTATTATTGATGAACCTTTTATTTGAGAGTAAAGGATAGTTAGTAGTTAATCAAAATAAATTCACTTGAAATAATATTTTTCGAATTGCGTAAAGCATTGTCTTAAAATGTATTTTATCTCTATCAATTGTGCAAGATTTGAAAGCGCAACTAAGATAATCTGAAATTGTCGTTTTTTAGGCACGACTATATAAGTAACAAATAATACTCCGTAATATCCAGTAGTTGAATTTAATTAAATTGAAGTAAAATAAAAAAAATCATTTGGAATAATCAAGAAATATTATTTTTCTGGTTTTTGGATCCCAACAATTAGTAAAATAAGAGACTTTTTTTTATATCTCGGATGCACAATATAAATTAAGAAAGGACAACTCCTTAACTAAGAACGAGAATAAACTTCTATATTAAAGGAGATTAACAAAATAGAAACCAAATTATAATTAGATGATGGTTATATTAAGAAAGAAACTAAAATGAATTAATAGGATATGAGAATTCATATTAGCCCTCAAATTTATAAAATATTATAAGCATAGATTTTAAGCAAATATATTAAAAGGAAAATAAATAAAAAATCGAATGGAAGTTTCAACTCCTTTTTAACTAAAATGAATAAAGCAGTAAGAATTTCGGTGCATCTTTCTCCAATATATATATATACTTTTAAATTGAATAAACAATAGAATTAATATATCTAGATCAATGTGATTAATATAATTACAAATTTCAACCCAAAGAATATTAAATAATTGAACAATAACAAAAAGTACAATTAAAAAGCTAGTACAAGCAATAAATAATTAATAAAAAAAATTTACCGAGCATGCTGATTGGAGGCCATGACAAGTTCGTATGATTCAAAGTAAAAACCAAAGCAAGTTTGAATCAGGCGAAATTGAGAGAAAGAGAGAGAGAGAAGCAATTTCAAGCGAGAGAAAAAATAAACTAACAAGTAGAGGTGAGAGACAACTTTATATAATGAGTTAGGCTGGGTTGCTATGGATAGCATAGTGGCCTCTATGCTACGGCTCAATATTTGAGTTTTCAAAATTCAAACGGTCGATCCGAACCGTTCATCTTATTCTCCATATTAATATCTGCTTGGAGACCAAATTTTATAATTTTCTGAATTTTTTTACTATTTATTAAGCCACTTTGAAAATCACTAATCCAACGGTTTTACTGTTTTGTGCAGCCACCGTTGGATCAACAATTTTGTAAAATAGTTAATAAATAGTAAAAAAATTCAGAAAAATATAAAATTTGGTCTCCAAGCAGATATTAATATGGAGAATAAGATGAACGGTTCGGATCGACCGTTTGGATTTTGAAAACTCGAATATTGAGCCGTAGCACAGAGGCCACTATGCTATCCATAGCACTCCAGCCTAACTCTTATATAATCACATCTATTCTGATTACTAAATTAGAATCACTAAATATGAAACTTGCACTAATTAGAGATTAAATAAATTTAATATGCTGATTTTTCTATTATATATTTTGACTTCTTTGTGCCTAAAATTAAATTTTCTTTAATTTTAAAAATGTTATATACTAATATAGGGTGGGACAAATTTGTTGTTCCAAATTATTTCTGATTTGTTGATTCTTAAACAGCAACATATAAATTCCTTTTTAAAGTTCTTCCTAGCCAATCAAATTAGAAATAAGCCAATCAAATAATCCCTCCTGATGAAAGGTGTACATGATGCAAAATCAAATTAGAAAGCCTTTAATTATTTCTCAATCATGCATATCTATAGTTTCCTTCCAACCAAGTATAGAAAAATAAATAAAAGTAATAAAGGTTCCCTGAATATTTGTGTGGGAATTCAATCAATCATATATGTGCTGTTTTTATTTATCATTTGAACATATTGTGTTTGATTGTTAATTGTCAAATTGTTTAATGAAAAAATAATTAATTAGTCTTTAAATTGCATATCTATAGCTCTCTTCCAGAATTCCCTTCCAACCAAGTATAGAAAAATAAATAAAAGTAATAAGAATATTTGTGGGAATTCAATGAATCATAGATGTGCTTTTTTATCATTTGAACAGATTGTGTTTGTTTGTTAATTGTCAAATTGTTTAATGAAAAAATGATTAGTTTTTAAATTGCAATACTTTTGATAATAGATTAAGGGACAGAGAACACATTAGAATTTTTAAATTTTTTTATTTGATGAGTAATTAGTTTGTTGCTACTACAAATATAATTGTAATAAATATAATCCATCTTACTAAAAATATCATGAAGCAAAAAATGCACGAATTGAATTCCGATTAAAGCCGATTCAGATTAGATCAAATATACTGCGACATGTTTAGGAACTCTATTTGATTCCCATATAATAATGTATTTTAATTAAACTTTAATCAATTTGTTAACCCAAAATATGATTTACTTAGGTGATATTAATTCCGAAAAATTGTACAAATTTGGAGTCTTGTTTTTATTAATTTACAAATTCTGAGTGCATCATGTTCAGAAAAACTATACAAATATATATATATATATATATAGTTGTAACATTTTTAACTGAAAATTATTATATAACCGATTGACAATCTGAGCATATGACAAGTCAGCGATCCATGGATCAAGATGGCTTGGAGATTCGTGAAATTTAATCAAAACTGACGACATGCGTAACTTGTCCAAGCGCAGAGTCACTGGACTTGACTAGTTTGCACTTGTGATTAATACAAGTCATATTCTACTTATATTCTCTATTTAAAATACATAATATAAAACTTAGAGTGAGTCTATGGTACTATGCATATTACGATTTGTTACCGTGCTACGGTTTTATATTTGAGTTTTCAAATTCTAACGGTCGATCTGAACCGTTCATCTTGTTCTCCATATTAATATGTGTTTGGAGACCAAATTTTACATTTTTTGAAATTTTTTTACTTTTTTTTGAAATTTATTGAAAATCACTGTTTTTGGATGGTCCAGAATTTTCAGATCAAGTGATTTTCTAAATATCTAAAAAAATAGTAAAAAATTTTCAAAAAATGTAAAATTTGGTCTCCAAACACATATTAATATGGAGAACAAGATGAACGGTTCGGATCGACCGTTAGGATTTGAAAACTCGAATATAGAGCTGTAGCACGGTAACAACCCGTGATATGCATAGTACCATAGACTCACTCTAAAACTTAATTTAAATTATTTTTTCACATATATTTTAAAACCGTATTTACAATTTTAGGAGTAAAGAATATAAGATGAGACAAATTATTTTAAACGACAGAAATAGTTGAAGATATCTAAGACAAATTATACAAATCATCTCATCTCATGATTACAAAAAAGATACCAAAAATTAAGAGTGAGTCTATGGTGCTACGCATAGCACGGATTGGTCCGTAATACAGATTAATATTTTTGTTTTTAAAATTCTAACAGTCGATTTCAACCGTTTTATGTGATCTCCATATGAATATGTGCTTGCAGATCGAATTATATATCTTTTAGAATTTATTTAATATTTTTTAAGATAGGTAGATAATCATTATTTTTGGATGGTCTAGAATTTTCAGATCAAGTGAGTTTCTACCTATCTTAAAAAATCGTAAAACAACTAAAAAAAAAAGATAAAACTCGGTTTGTAACTGAATATTCATATGGGAATTTTGTTGAACAGTTCGAATCGATCATTAAAATTTTGAAAATGAAAATATTTATTGATTCGTATTATGGAGCACGTATCTTAATAAATAGTAATAAATATATAAAATTCGGTTGCAAGTACATATTCATATGGGGGATCATATTGAACAGTTCAAATCGACCATTAAAATTTTAAAAACAAAAATATTAATATGTATTACGGACTAATCTGTGCTATGCATAGCAACATAGACTCACTCATAAACTAAATAATGAAAATCCATTGTTGGTTAAATAAAATTTAAGCAAAACACATTCAATTAAATACCCAAAAGTGTGCTTTTGTGATAAGTTGCAACTTGCAAGTGTTCACTTTAGCCGCCTTGTGAGCCTTTTCTCTTTTTCTTTTTTCAAAGAATTCCATCTTATCTTGGTCTGGCAAATATTATATGAGGAGGGACCTTATGTTATGCTATGGCATTTTGCAAAGTACAAAGCAGTTCAACAGTTCGTGCTCTGGATCAATTTAATCTCTCTCTTTACAATGTTCAAGAACGTTTTAACATGATTTGTATATAAAAATATACTTGGAGATAAATTTTACATATATATATAGATATAGATAGGCTAATGTGCTTTCGGTAACATATGGGCCGAAATACACACGATCCAAATTTAAAATTTCAAAATTCAAAAAGTCGATCTGAACTCATCTTGTTCTCTATATTAATATGTGCTTGGAGACCAAATTTTACATTTTTCTGAATTTTTTTACTATTTATTAAGCCACTTTGAAAATTACTGATCCAACGGTGGCTTAACAAAACAGTAAAACCGTTGAATTAGTGATTTTCAAAGTGGCTTAATAAATAGTAAAAAAAAATCAGAAAAATGTAAAATTTGGTCTCCAAGCACATATTAATATGGAGAACAAGATGAACGGTTCAGATCGACTTTTTGAATTTTGAAATTTCAAATTTGGACCATGTGTATTTCAGCTCATATACTACCGAAAACACATTAGCCTATCTCTCTCTCTCTCTATATATATATATATTTTTACTTGTTTTTATATAGGTTTCAAATCTCCATCCTAAAATTGTGCTTTTTTTATTTAACAAAACAGTAAAAATAAATTCTAAAAAAATTGTAAAATTTGATCTTCAAATACATTTTCATATGAAGGATCATGTTAAGCGGTTCAGATTGACCGTTTAAAATTTAAAAACAAAAACATAAATCCATAGCGCATATTAGTTTAAAAATAAACGAATCCAAACCGTTAAAACCGATCTACTTTACAAGTGATACATTTACATGTTATTCAAATTAATTTAGTATGAAGTCATGCAAATAAAAAATAATGAAAATAAACATATCAAAATTTTTTTTACTGCTTAATTTTATATTAAGATAATTCAAAAAATTATAAATTTAATAGATAAACATATTATTTTTGAAATACAAATCAAATTTAACTGTTTAAAATTTTTTATTTCAAATTAATTCAGTAAATTTTGAATTTGGGTGTGCTCGCTCTATATTTCTAAGAATTCACATCTCCTCAGGTTACCTCATTGAGGACAATTGAATCGGACGGTTCAAAAGTGTTCATTTAAAATTGGCACGAATTTCAAAGCACAAATAACATCGCCCCTTACGTCATTCTGAGCCGGCACCGGCTGAAAGTAAATCTGGGCCGTTCATTTCAATTGTGTTGAGTGAGGTACCTGGGAGGATACGGATTTTATTTAAACCTTTGAGACGCTTCTCATTCTCTAAACATTTTGAAATCAGGGATGGGGACATCGGGAAATTAGTATCCCCTAAGGTAACAGAATATCTCTGTTTCAATCTGGACTGTTCGACCCGATTATTAAATCGTCCACATGCGTTCCACCTCGGATCGGATTAATCCAGATTCTGATCGAACGGCCGTGATCCAAAAGGAAACATTCTGTTACCTCAGAGGATTTGGATTCGATGATTGTTCTTCAACGAACGACTCATTCTCTTTCCAAATTACCAAAAGAGAGAGAGAGAGAGAGTAGATGAATTATAAATAGGAACTCGGATCTCACCTCTCTCTTTTACAGTTTTACTCGAGATCTCGACAATTCAACAATGGAGTCACTGCGAAGACAAGCCTCTAAGCTAAGAGAACAAGTCGCCAGACAGCAACAGGCATCTCTCCTTTTCTCGATCTATCTTAATTTCCCTATCAATCATTAAATGCTTCTTTGATTTGACACCCCTATAATTGGGAAGTGTAGCTATCAAAATTTCTGATCCTAATTTAAACAGGCTGTTCTTAAACAATTTGGTGGATATGGAGCCTATGACAATTTGTTTACTGATGAATCAGAAATACAGCAACATCAGAGATTAGAGAAGCTATTTACATCTACCAGGACTGCTAAGGTCTCCATTAAATCTTTTCTCTTGTCACTTTTGCATTTATAGGTATTTAATTATTTATTATATAATGATAATTTTGCATTTTGTTTTGTTTTGTTTTGTTTTTTTTGTTTTTTTTTGTAAATTTTCAGCATTTTCAGCGGGACATAGTTCGGGGTGTGGAAGGATACATTGTAACAGGATTCAAGCAGGTTGAAACAGGTATGGTATGAAATGTTTTCATTGGTGGAATTTATTGTTTATATTACTATAATGCGATTAAAAATTTAAAATCATTTATGTAGGAAATAAATTGGCTGAGGAAAGCAAGAAATATGGTGCTGAGAATACGTGTACCAGTGGGAGTACTTTATCAAAAGCTGCTGTGTGTTTTTCCAAAGCACGGCTTCAGATAGAGAAGGATCGAAGAGAAATGCTCAGCTCCCTTGGCCAGGTTTTTTTTTTCTATATCAGATGAGGTCAAAAGGTAACATGATCAATAGTAGGTTTTATTGGAGTTTATTATGAGTGATATTATATATATATAATGAGTTTGAATGTATGACAGGTGGCGGAGACACTGAGAGCAATGGTGATGGGTGCACCTCTTGAGGATGCACGCCATCTGGCACAGAGATATGACCGCATTCGCCAAGAGGCCGAAGCTCAGGTTTGTCTCACCATATCAGTTTTTTGGCATGCCTGTGTTTACCGGTTGGTACTATTGTGGTACCAGTCATGGCCGGTTGTCTGATCTTTTCCAATTCTTAAATTCAAATCGAGTGAGAATTCTGTTCGTTTTACGACTTAATTTGGGAATTACATATCAAGTCCGGCCATATTGCCGTTAAACCACATTTTTTGTATGGGGTTATACTAACCTACAAATATCATACATAAGTTTATGTACACTTGTGTTAATTGTACAATGAATGGCAAGTGCCATGCTCTAATTCATCATATGTACAAATCTTTGTTATCTTGATATGGAAAATTAGCTCCTGTAACCGAATCTGTTATGGGTACGCCTATGATTTACAAACAATACATTGATACGTCAGATGGTGAATCTAATATTTATTTATAGAGAGGTATCCAGATCAAGGAAGTAAAACAGTTGTTGTGGGACTAAATAATTCCAATTGGAATGAAAAGTGGACCAAACCCTGGTAATATTCTCTCCAATTATATAATGAAATAGTAATAACTTTGCTTTTCACTTCTAACTGAGCTCATCCTCAAAGCTAAGCTTTTGCAGTGCCACTGATTTTCAAAAGTCAAAATCTAAAATTTACATTACAGTCCTTGTAAAAAATATATATATCTTTATGCTTTTTCTATCCCATTATTGAATTAACACATTTGTAATATTATCCATTAATAAAGTTGAATTTTTTTTTCTTAAATCGTGCATCCTTCTAATATTCTCTTTAGTTAATCAAGTCATTGATACATATGTACAATTGTACTTTATTAACCTTAAACCGTTAATTTTGATACTTCTATTTGTTTATTTTCATACTTTTATTTGGAAAAATTAAAATTTTATTTTATTGACAGTATATAGTTTCCTTGTAGAGGAATAAAAAAAAACCACAATATGTATATAGAAATATCATATCCTAAGTTTTTGTAAACATGTCGTATTGCTGTATCCATATTATATCAGATACCATACTCATATCCGTGGAGCATAACTACAAATATTCAAATAATAACAACATTTCTTAGACTAGGGCTGAATATTATTCGATTCATTTGCAAAAGGCTCAAAATATTGTTAGGATAGTATGATTGAAAAAGTATATTCTGCTGCATCTTCACACTTTTGTCCCCAACTATTACGAGTGTTTATCATATACTCCTATTTTAAATGAGGAGGGATCCAATTACACCCTTTTTTGGTGACACCGAATTACACTCTCCATTTTCAAAGTTTTCAAATTTCAAACAGTCGATCCAAACCGTTCAACATGATGGATATGTTAAAATGTGCTTGCAGAACAAATTTTATATTTTTTGGAAATTTTTTACTATTTATTAAGTATTTAACAAAATTGCTATATCCAAACCATTGAATTTTTGTATCCATCTTAATAAATAGTAAAAAAATTCAGAACAATGTAAAATTTGATTTGCAAGCACATTTTAACATATCCATCATGTTGAACGGTTTGGATCGACTATTTGGACTTTAAAAACATAGGGTGTAATTCGGTGTCACCAAAAAATGGTGTAATTGGATCCCTCCTCATTTTAAATTTAGGAGATGTGTACCCTGGGTCTCAAAATTTATCTCATGAGGAGATTCAAAAGAAAGTATTTTTAAAAAAAGTTTATTGCTAATTTGGTCATCTTTTGCTTAATTCAAGTTTCTACAGGTGTTAACCAAATCTTTTTTTTTTACTGCAATATAACTTGCACTATAACATGAATAATTAAATCACTTTTGAACAGGCTGTAGAAGTCTCAAAACGGCAAATGAGAGCAAGAGAATCACCTGGAAATAGCGATATATATTCAAAATTAGAAACGGCTGAGTCAAAACTTGGAGAACTGAAGTCAAACATGGGGCGTTTAGGCAAGGAAGCGGTTCTGGCCATGGCTGCTGTAGAAGCTGACCAACAGAGCACCACTTTAGAGAAACTCATCACTGTGGTATCAACTGTTATTATCAAAACTTCAGTTTTTTTAGTAAATTACAGAAAAGGTCCTAGTTTAACACCATGTCACATTTTGATTCCTAGGGATGACAACTGATTTTGGAACCATAACAGGTGTTGATTGAAAATTGAAGGGATTTTGTAATTTGATCTTGCTTTTATCAGGATAATATTTATGAGGGGGTTTATTTGTCAGTTTAGGGTTTATTTGCCTCAGACAGTTGAGAAAACAAAAATAAAAAATAAAGATGGAAAGAAAAAGCCAGAGGTAGTTTTCCAGCGATTTCAGCGAGGACCACCTATGTGGGCCCAACCTTCTTTTATATTTTTATTTTTCCATATATTTCTGCCGAGGTTGTGCAAATCAACAACATCATATAATAACTTTCAGACTTGGTTTTCTTATGTATCTACATAACTCAATGTGCCATTATGAAGTCTGACATGATTTTTGACAAACAAATTTCTTTGTGAAGGTTGAATGTGAGCGAGCATACCACCAGAAAGCGCTACAGATTCTTGAGCAACTTGAAAAAGAGGTACTTGTAACTTATAAATTGCGTATGCTGTTTTTTTGAGTTAGTTCCATTTTGCTTCCATTGCAAAAGAAGGGTTTTTGACAAACAACAAAAATTTGCAGTATATGCCACTTGCAATTTTTTCAGCGGAGAATACAACTCAACCTTAAAATGAATGTCATAAAAATGTTTTGCACTTTATTGATTGATGGCAATTTTCAGTACTTTTTAACTCAATCTTTCCTTTTATATTCTTAAATTTTAATTATGCTAAATCAAATAAAGAGAATTTCAATACTGGGCCAGGCTTCAATCTACATGTGTTGAAGTGTCATAGTTAAGTTGAGATGAAAAATTGTAGGGTAATTTAGTTACTTTTGTTACCTTGACCTGTTTGGAGTTTTAAGCAAAGGATACGAAGTTTGTGGGATGTTGGATATAAAGACGAATTGTATGGACTTAACCTTGACCTGTTTGGATGCTCAGCTTTTTTTTTTTGTTAGTGCTTGGGGTGTAATTTGGACAAAAAATGGGGAAAAAAAAGTGTGTCACGAAGAAGTGTACTTTTGTTTTCCAGATGGTTTCAGAGCGTCAGAGAATAGAGGGGGCTCCACGGACAGGGCTGCTGGATTCAGCGACACCTCCTCCCTCTTATGAAGAAGTCAACGGGGTGTCTGCAAGTGCGACTATTGGTCAAGCAATCAAAACCATGGAATACTACTTAGCTGAGGTTATACATTGGTGTTAAATTTTTAAAAGACCCCCTATCTCTTCAATATTTGGATTTTGTTGGAGAACTTCACAGAATGTCCCCTGCTGTTACTTTTGTTTAGTACTGTTCGTTTTATTCATTAATAATCTTAACTAGAACAGAACGACAGTATCAACCACAGTTGAAAAACATATATTAGCGTTTTCATTAAAAACTTCTTACTAACAATATTGCATCAATGAACCTTGAAATAGATATGTCTATAATTATACTATTGTCACATCTCATTCCTGATCATATGGTTAAAAAAAGAAACACCATTGTTTTAAGCTGATTTGAGGGACCTATTTTTAAATTTTGTTAATGTAGTGCCTTTCTTCAGTTTTCTTTTTAATTTATTGAAATTTGCACTTTTATTGAGATGTAATGCTTTATCTAGTTTTATATACTCTTTTCCTTAGGTCATTCAATCATACCAAGCCGAGAGCGATGTCGAGCTTAATTTATCTGTTGGTGACTTCTTGGTTGTGCGCAAAGTACTGTTTTCTCTGTTTCAATTAAAAAAAGAAAAGAAAATAAACATACCTGATCAATCCGATTTAGAATTTGGGGGGCCCTTTTTATGTGAATCTGATCCGTTTGTTTCAAACTCACAGTCCGAATTTGAATAGTAGGTATCTAAGCAGGTGATACCAATCCTATTTTGCAAACAACACAAGTGGTTCAGGACAAAGCCATAGTCTTTTTAATATTGTCAATTTTGTCCGTCTTTTTTTTTTGTTTCAGTTCACATTCTGTGTTTTTTGCCAATTACCCAACAAGGTTGGTACTGGTACTGGTACTTGTTGCAAGGACAAATCTTTAAATTTCAGACCTTGCAAAATTCCTTTTTATGATATGCACTTAAAGCACCAGTGGTTCAACTGATATTTTGTATGGTTATTTTTTAGTTATCTAGCAATGGCTGGGCCGAAGGGGAATGTCGAGGAAAAGCTGGCTGGTTCCCTTCTGACTACATTGAAAGACGCGAGCGTGTTCTTGCCAGTAAAATCACTCATACACTGTAGAAATAATCACTCAAAAACAAGTTTTGCTTTATTTCGGTTCCGAAACATGGCCAATTTTTATTCTTTGAGGGCTTTCTCGGCCTTGGTTAGAGAAGCTAGGTTGTTGAATAAGTTCTTTGCATATATACTGTCTGAAAAAAAATTCTATTTTGTGATGTTTGTATAGATTTATTGATTTTGCTAGCAGTTTACATTTATTGATTCCTTTAACGGATGCTTCATTACTAATTTGTAGCTGGTTCCTTTTTCTGTGAAGTTTTTCATTTGATTTGATTACATATTTTTAAGGGTTACGGGTTTATAGATTAATTCGATAATATTAACAATTATTAAAATTAATTTATAATTATAAAATACGACATTTGTTTAATGTGATTTAGAGCGTATGTAAATTATGCCATATAAAAGAAAATGATGAAACTTGAAGTGAATTTTACAGCGGATCAGAACTTGACTTTTACCAAGAAAAATAATCTATAAGACGACTAATATGTTTACAACTTTTTATTTAATACTTTTTACTTAAAAAAATATTTTTGAGATTGTCATATGTCAATTTAATTCATGAGCATTGGATTGAAATTTGAGTCAGATGAGTATTTTATGCTTTTAATGAAAGGATAAAATAAATGTTTTATAAATTTAGAATGTGTTTTAATATAAAAGACAATAAAATGAATACATTTGTGAGTCTTAAGTTTAGAACGGGAATATATAATTTTGCAGTTTTTGAGGGGTATACGTGAAATTCCCCCTTTATTTTAAATTCGGAAATAAATCTGTTGCAATTCTTAAAAGAATTACAGGGTCCTGCTTTTCCAAATCTACCCCTCTATTTTTTTAAATGCACAAATTTCAAAATCTATTGTTTTATATATACAAATCTCAAAACAAATGAATGGGTAGATTTGGAAAAGCAGGGTCCTCTCAAGAATCACAGCAGATTTGTTTCCTTTAAATTCAGCTTGTGTAATAATTTAGAAGGAATGGAGTGTAATCACTTGTAAATTCAAAGCACAGCTGCTTGGGTTGAGTCAGAACCTCACTATAACTTTGAACGAAATGAACAAGAATTCACGAATAGGCAATTAAAGCTCCCGAGAAACCTCAATTATGTCCAATCAATGCAATTAGTACAAATTTACCCAACTCTACCACTAACCCCCAATCCTGAAATCATAGATATTCTATAAAGATTAAGTGTCCAAACAACCCTTGCTGTATGCATTACAGAATGAATTAAGCTTCAGTTTTTCTCAATCTTTATCCCAACTGACCTCATTATACCAAAGAAATGCAAATTCAACAACAAAAAGGAGGAATTTTCTCAAACTGGTACGATGCTATGGAAAAATAGGACACTTAATTTAAAAGGGGACCGAATCGTCTGCCCCCCTGGGGGCAGGAAATTCCTGCCCCTAGAGTCATTGCGGGTGGGCCCAAATTTAAAAACAGTAATAATAATTAAACCCTTTAACAGTAATTGGTCCCACCCCATAGTGACTCTGGGGACAGGAGATTCGGTTCCATTTAAAAGAACAAAGGTTGTACCTAAAAAGGCTCTCAATTACGAAAAGACAACACATGAAAATTTACATGTTCCAATGGTACTTGAAACTACCAGTCCCCAAGGGCCTGCTCATTGTAGTGCTGTTTCCTCGAACTACTGGTAGTCATTCTCAGGTAATCAACATGATTTCATAAATCATAAATGAGTTATGTATTACCGAGTTCAATTTATAAATTCAATTTGATAATATCTGCTGACAAAACTGATAGCAATCAAGTTAACAAAAGGATGGTTGGACATCACCAAGCCGGTCAGGTTGATGCCATGTCCTTATTAGATCGGATAGAAAGGAGTGAAATATGTTTCTAATAATTCTTATAGAAAAACTAGCAGATATATATGAGTTCAGGTTGGATCCAACCAGCTGAAAAATCAAGACATTGATTTGTAGTTTGTACCAAACAATAGGTTGACAAATCATAGGCAAAATTCAAGGATTGTCCTAGTTCACACATGTTGAAGTGCCTCGTTGGTAGAAAAGAACAAAGAACAATACATAAAGTCTAAGTTAGGAAATACATGTATAAGTACACTAACAGGGATCAACATCAGCTGACAGTAATAAAAAAAAATAGCACATAAAACAGATGCACTTTATCAGCAGTTTAGCTGTGAATTTGAAGGCCATTTTTCTGAAACAAAAAGAAAAGGTTAGTAACTTTCTTTAAAATGCTAACATTACTAAAGATCAAATTTACTACTGACACACAGAGGCAAACTACAAGTAGGTATCAGCTCCAACAAATGGCAATTAAGGCCCCGAGAAATCTCAATTATGTCCAATCAATGCAAGTAGCACAAATTTACCCAACGCTACCGCTTAACCCAATTTGCAATCATGGATATTCAATTTTGGACTACAAACCAAAATTAAAAAATCTAAATGACACTTTCTGTAGTTATGTTAACAAGCCTTTCTATAAAGATTAAGTGTCCAAACAACCCTTGCTGTATGCATTACAGCATGAATTAAGCTTCAGCTTTTCTCAATCTATCCCATCTGACCTCATTATGCCAAAGAAAATGCAAATTCAACAACAAAAAGAGGGAGTTTTCTCCAACTGGTACAATGCTTTGGAAACAATACCATTCCTTTTCAAGGACACACTTAATTTAAAAGAAAAAAGGTTGTACCTAAAAAGGTTCCCAATTACGAAAAGACAACAGACTTTATCCACATGAAAATACTTCGGATTCCATCAAGATGTATATTTACACCAATGCTTAAATTGTTCTCTACAAAAAGTACTTCATTCTGTCATCTCTTTTCATGGCATTGTAAACTGCCTGGACCTGGTAATAAATGCATGCATCCAATCAAGTGATATTGTAATTATAAAAATGATTTTCCTGAAACACACAATTTTTGGCAACTTCTGAATACTGTGGCAATAAGATTTAGAAAATAAAAATATCATCCTTACTTTATGACAATTCTCTTTTTTCTTTGAGGCATTTGACATTCAAACATTTTCTCTTTCATTGCTTTATTAGATCAAAGAAATGGTACCTGCTCACTGGAAATGACACGGATTGGTCCAATATTGACAGAGACATATTTGCCCCTTTCTGATAGCCTTCGAGACACCCTACCCTGATATACGTAAAAAGCATCCATGCAATTAGAATGAAACTAAGGGTTATTTGAAAAACCAAACTTTCAAAAGTTGATGCACATTAGAAAGTTATGTAGAAAACAGAAATATAATAATGGTTCGACAGTATGAGGGAAAAGACACCTCAGGGATTGGTTCTTGAAGGACTGATTCAACAGCTACCACCATTGATTGCACAAAATCATCACCTCCACTACCGATGGCAGTAAATCCTCTTACTGTTGGATATGAGTTTACCTGTTGGTCGATTGTGAATATCTCTTTTAAGTAACTATTCAATGATTAAAGTATAGGATGTTAAGAAACTAAATAATAACTCGCAAACATGATTCCTCAAGTTTTGTGCAATTCCTGTTCCATTGTCTCAACGATCAATATCGTCTATATTGTAATAACATATACTAATTGGACTGAAATGATTAACCCCCATACTGTTTACTAAATGTCTCCACTATTGATCCCCATGGGGGCTGTTCGGCAACAACGGATTAAGCTTCCTTAAGGCTTAATCTACTTCCTTGAACTTCCTTAGCCGCTTAATTCTGCCAAACACCGGTTCCTTAGCGTGGATTAAGATCACCTCCTTTAGTTTCCTTTTGCCCGGATCTTAATCCTCTACCCAGACCTTAAGGCACTTTTACCTCCTCCTTTAGCTTCCTTCGCTTTCATCCACGGATTAAGACAACCAAACATCAGTTCCTTAGCGCTCCTTAAGCTCTTCATCCTTCACTCTTAATCCGCTCTTGCCGAACGGGTTCCATACTTTTAAAGATACCATGAAGAAAGCATATGATTCGAATCCTTGCTAAAGTTGACCCCCAAACAATAACTCAAGGCACCAAGGGATACTAGTGCATTAAAGCATATTGATATAATTTAGTGCAAATAAAAAATATACCTTCTTGTCAAGAGCTATCCATTCGTTCGTAGAATCATCAGCCACAGTACCACCTATGATGACATTTGTAGTTTGTGCTACCCTTCCTTCCGACTTGGACACCTCTGGATTTAACCAAAAATTATCAGAATTTTTATTTTTTTTTCATTTCAAACAAATGTTTAAAATAGATCCTGGAACCTGACCCTAGCACTACAAGTAGCTAATTCACTTAATCAACCTCTAAAATCTCAACGTAAAGCTAAAATTCTAGAAAATTTGTACACATTTCACCTGAAATTGCTTTCAGCACGGCCTCCTGGGGTGGGTCCTGCTCGTCAGAGGAAGCGGGATGTGAATCGCCATGGCTACATCGCAACGGAAAGAAGGGGTTCTGGCGCGGAACCCTGACTCTACTCGGTGGAGCGGATAGGTGTGGGAAGGAGGAGCGCCTGCATTCAGAGAGAAGTACGGAGGAGTAGCGAACGAGGGTTCGAGTAGACATGGCTGATATTTTTCTTTCGCGAGAGGTAAAGAAGAGGTGAGAGAGTGAGAAACGCTTTCTGTGCTTCCCTCGATTTCAATCCTTTTTCAGATTCTCTGTAACGTGTGTGCACACATCTCATTGTCTACTGAGTCGCCGCAACATATCCAATTTGGAAAACTATGCTCCAGTTTTATTGGCGTTTAGCTAGGGGTCAAAACGGATGGTATACGGATCCGATAGTGGTAAAACCATTCTTTTTTCGGATTAGACGGATATTAGAGGGATACAGGAGGATACGGATGTGCGCAGTTTTGAGCTGCGTGGGTTAACCACCCGAATTATACCAATTTAATTCTTTTTTGGGTGATGTCGAACTGAACACCGAATTATTCAGTTGACCGAACTTTGACTGAATTAAACCCGAATAATTCCCGAATTTTACAAACTTTTCCCAAATTTTACGAATTATTCACGAATTTTTCCTGAATTTTTCCAAGAACAATTATTTTTTTTGTTTTTTTGCTCCCTTGCAGGACTGAGATTTCTGATCCAGATAATTCCGAATCATTCCCGAATTATACCCGAATTATATCCGAATCATGAATTTTTGATCTCGCCGAACCGAACCCGAATAATACATTTGTCACTATGGTAGTAACTAGTAAGATTTTAGTTTTTACACTTTTCAGATATCGATGGTGAGGTCAGAATTTTGAAATATAAGATGGTGATAAAAAAGTTTCAGATTAAATTACAATTAATAATTAGTCCGGCTAGTATAACATCGGTGTCATATAATATTAACTTCAAAATCAATTGAATAAACTTCAAATGACTAATTTAAACCGTTCAAACCAATTTACTTTATGAGTGATGCTTTTAAATATAATTTTTTTTATATTTTCGAGTTATTTTAGTATCAAATCAAGCGGTAAAAATATTGAAAAATAAATGTATTAAAATTAACTTAAAAACTCACACATTTAACCGTTTGACTTGATACTAAATAATTTCGAAAAATTATAAATTTTAATGTAAAAACAATTAATGAAGTATGGTTTGAACAGTTTGAATTCACCATTTGAAGTCAATTCGATAGATTTTAGAGTTGGTGTTATATATGCTGAAATGACACTAATGTTATACTAACTAGACTCATTAATAATAAGTTAATTATGTTAGCTTTTAAAGAGAAAAGACAAAATGACAAAGATTAATGAATAACTCGAAGCGTTATGTTGTCTGAGTTATTGTTAATATAACAAAAAAAATGAAAACAGTACATATTATGTGGTATTAGCTTACATATGATAAAATAGTACATAAAACAAATTAAGAGTAGTATATACATTTTTCTTTAATTTCTCAATGTTTATCAACATAAATTATTAAAGAATATATGAATATAAATGTCATCACATTTACATTTTCTTGATAACCCAATAATAATATAAATATCATACAGCTTTAATGCTTTCAAGAAGCGAGTATCTAGATAAATTCATCCTTTACCAACAAAAAGCCTTCTAATTAAAATGGAAAGAGTACAACATTTACATATAGCAAAACCCCTCTAGTTCCTTTATTTAAAATAAGGCCTGAGATTAGCTCAACATCTCGAAATTATACACTGAAATAAATGAGCATGGGATAAGCTTGTAGCCTCTCTTATAATCGCTAGAAAATAATGAGGGAGCATTACTTGTAATTATTTTTGTAATCATACTTTTTTTATCAATATATCTAATGCATTTAACCATAAAATAAAATAAAATAATAATAATAATAATAATAATAATAAAAAAAAAAATAAAAAAAACTTCTAATACCATCTTTCTCATGAAGAAGTTGAGACCCTTCCTGCATTAAGAATAGAGATTCAGTAGGACAAAAAAACTAACTGTACATCAAAAGTCACTTCTGTATTAAGAAAACATGTCCTTTGTTGCTCGATTACATATATATGGATAACGGTTTAAAAAATATGAGCAACTTACTAAAAAAAAATCAGAATTTCATGTGCCTTGAAGATTAGAAGTTTAGAACATCAAAGTTGATTCAATAAAACATGGAGAAAACCCCACAAAATAAACAGAAAGATACAACTCCTAATGTCAGACTCTATTCGAATATGCCACCAACATTCCACCCCCAACCCAAAAAGTGATACTAATGACATACTCATAGGAATAATTAATGAACTGAATAAGTAGAAAGAAAAGAACCTCATGCATCTCTTTGAAAGAAAGAGCAGGAGCAGCAGAATGGTGTGCACATGTGCAATGAGTTAGTACCGACTTTCGAAAAGAGAAATCAATGCTGCTGCTCATAATTATGTTACCTCCACCAGCAATAAGCTTCTTAACACGGGCCACTATGTGTTTACCATAAGTGTACCTCTTTAGAGCATTCAAGTGCACTTTGATGCGCGATGGAATCAGCTCTCCATTTTGTTCAACGTCTCTAGCACCACATAGTTCCCAAACTTGTCTTTCATCATCATCTGAAAAATTCAATCAAAGAAGTTTTTTTTAGTGCATCTTATTTGATAAGTCTGATAACTCGACAAAATCTTTTGCAACCAATAACCAACGCTTCACAGTATTTGCAAACAATTTTATTTTTCATGTGTTAATTTATTAATAACAAAATGACAATCTCTTAAATTTAGTTGACAGGTACTGGTAAGTGAGCATTTCTATATGGGCCTGGCTTCATGTGTTATCTCAAATTAGGATGTGGACCATGCGGTGCTATCTTAGCTTGCGAATATGGAAAAATACTAAAAATCAAGAGATCATATCTCTTGATAAAGAGTATATTATACCGAAATTTGAAATATCTTAGTACCTACAAAGGCTCATTTTCATCGGTGGTGCCTAGGATCTCATCAATCAGAATCTGGCGCTCTTCAAGAGTGCCAAAAGTCAAGCATTTGTCCACCACATTTGATGCAAATTTGTGCTGGTTCATTTCCACAATCTGCCCAGCTAGACTTGTACCTTATCACCTGATCGACCCTGAGTCTCGCGGTGCGAGAGAGAAACGCAGAGTTGTTCAAAGAGAGACAGAGAGCCATTGGGACTGCGTGTGCGAGAGAGAGAGACGACAAAGTTGCGACCCTGCGAGAGAGCCGGCGACGTGGTGAGAGAGAGCAAGGAGGAGCAGGCGACGCAGTGTGGGTTTAATCTCTCTGTCGGGTTCAAATTTTTTAATAAATCAAATTCGTTTTAGAAAGCTCCGTTAATTTATTGGACCCTTTAATCAGATTTTAACGAGGATGAGATCCAACGGTAATGCCGCCCATCGAAACTAAAGTAATTTCGATGGGCATCGGACCAAGCTGCTGTCGGAGCCCAAGTATCTCACGACTCACGAGTCAATATCCTCTTCCTCTGAGGTAACAGAATATTTATTTTTATATCCGAACCGTCCGATCAGAATCCGAATCAATCCGGCCCCAGATGGAATGCTGGGGCCCATTCTTATGCGTGCGGATTCTGATCGGACGGTCTGGATTTAAACAAAAATATTATGTTACCTCAGGTGATTTGAATTCGCCCAAGTAACCTCACGAGTCAATATCCTCTGAGGTAACAGTATATTTATTTTTAGGTGTCTACCGTCCGATCGGAATTTGGGCCAATCCGGCCCAAGATGGAATGCAGGGGATCTTTAATATTCGTGTGGATTCTGATCGAACGGTCTGGATATAACCCAAATTTTATGTTACCTCAGGTGATATGAATTCGCACAACTCCCTCACTCCTTAGTTCTTATCCATCCCCCCTCACAAATATTTCATCAAACACCATGGCCGCACTCTCCCTCTACGCCCCACTCCTCCGCTTCTCTCTCCACCGCCCCATTTCTCTCCCTTCCCGTCTCTTCTCCTCTCTCACATTCTCTAATCCTCTCCATTGCCCTCCTCTCCGCCACATCTCAACGCACACTGCCGTCGCCATCGCCACCCCTCTTCATGATACCGATGCTAAATCGCCCGAGTTGGAAGTCTCTGATGAAAACAAAGAACAGGAAGAAGAAGAGATAAACGTGGTGCTGCCTAAATATGCAGTGCCTCAATTGACTGTCAAGGAGAAGAAGGAATTGGCTTCCTATGCTCACAGTCTTGGTAAGAAGCTCAAGTACCAGCAAGTCGGCAAATCTGGCGTCACACCTGCTGTTGCTGCATCTTTTATACAACTTCTCGAGGCCAATGAGCTTCTCAAGGTCTCTCTCTCTCTCTCTTAAAATTTACCTCAAATTTTGACTTAATTGACTATATGTTGTAGTTAGGCCTTGTGTTCAAGCAAATTATATTAAACAGTGAGGCTATGATACTATGCATAGCGCAAATTGGTTCATACTACATATCAACATAATTTTCATATGAAAATGCACTTTCGGACTAAATTTTACATTTTTTAGAATTTTTTTACTATTTTTCTAGATAGGTAGAAAATCAGTACTTTTAAATGACCTAAAATCTTTAACTCAAGTGATTTTCTACCTATCTAAACAAAAATATAAAATTTGATCATGGAGATATTAATCCATAGTATGGACCAATTTGCGCTATGCATAGTACATTATAGAAAAGCTAGTAGAAAAGCTAGTATGAGCTGAAACTTTGGCCAGTGCATAACATACTATAAGAAAAACCATAACACATGGGTTAATCCCTGGTTTAAACAGTGTTTTTAATTCATCATTGTTTTACTACTGAAACACAAATAACCAACTTTCACCTGATGGTAACTGCAGTTAAAGGTGCATGGCAACTGTCCTGAAGAGTTTATAAATGTTGTAAGACTACTGGAAGAGTCAACAGGTTCAGTTGCAATTGGTCAGATTGGTCGATCTGTTATTCTATACCGGCCTAGCCTCTCCAAAATGAAAAAGGAAGAGACCCCAAAACCCGCAAACAGTGCTATAAAACCCAGATCTTATAAGAAACCTTATACTGTGAATTCGAGGTCCGATAAACCCGGGAAAAACTATAAATTTGGAAGTATTAAAAAGGGCCCAAGAGCTTCTTGGAGGAAGCCTTGATATCAATGTAAGATATGTTTTTGGTATAACAATTTCGCTTGCACTTGATGCTTAGGAGTAGAGGAGTTTATTAGAGCTTGGTATTGTATGTTTTTTTACACACACTTTAATGAGTTACTCACTTGTATATTACTGAAATTTTATTAGTAGTGGAAGTAGATTCAGGTGCCTAATTTTGGTAGAATTACTCTCTGTTCTTGTGTGCTTTATTTGTTTATTTGCATGGCTATTCCAACTCTTGAAGAGGTGTTTGTTGAATTTTTGAAAGAGGAATTAATTTGGTAAACAAGGTGACAGGTTGTTTATGTTAATTTAATTTCTAAATTAGATGGAATACAAAGTAAAAAAGCAATACTTGGGGGAAAAACACAAAGCAAGAGCATTTCAAAAAAAAAAAACAAATAACTCGTTCATTATCAATCGCTAATAAATTGTTCATTATCAACTCGCTCGTTAACTTAATGAACTAAATATGAGCAAATTTCAACTCGAGTTACATAAAGTCATGCCATATCCAATTCTAACCGGATCCAAATCCAAGTCAAAATTGCAAAGGATCCTAGACCCTAACTCATCGACTATCCCTTTCCTTCTCCGTCTATAGTCTATACTCTCTCGAGTCTTGACTTATATTAAATTATGTACTGTTTGGCTGATAAATTATGTTAAATTCAAAGATTTAGTATTTTTTTTTGTTAAATTTTCTTTCTATTATGTATTATTTATGACTTTGGGCTTTAAGAAATTCAAATTGTTTAAAGTTCAAATATCAATTAGTCTTAAGTCGCAATCCACGCAATTGTGATTTTCTAAGAACAACTCATCAGTGACTTCCTACACAATTTTTTTTTTGAACTTAAAAAAGCCCGTAGGCTGTACCAGTACATCAGTCACATATTACAACTCATCAACTTCCTCTAGCTAATACCTTAGTAATGAGAAAAAGAGGAACCATCAAAATTTATAACAGCTATACATGGTAAGAACATAGGAAAACTATAACCTATATAATCCCACCCGTCTACATACAAGCATTTTAAATCCAATTCTACCTTGCCAACTTGTGACCATGAACCATCAATCATGCAAACCAACGAATTTGAGACTGGAGAAACAGTAGTGATCTGCACCTGTTGTTATTGTAGTGTGCATGTAGAGGTATTAGCAGAGGTGAATTTACAGAGGCCAAATGGGGGTCAATGACCCCATTCATTTTCAAAAATTAATTATTATATAGGCTCTTTTTTAATAATTTATAGTAAAATGTTATGGGTATCTTAAAAATGATCCCCATTAATTTTGTGAAAATTATCTATGGTTGACCCCATTCATTTTCAAAGAAAAAAACAAACTATTACACAATGTGTACAATTTGGAAACTTGTAGTATTATATATATATTTTTCTAAAAGATGAGCAACTAACTACCCTCTATATTATATTTTTGACCCCATTACTTCAAATGCTGCCTCTGCCCCTGGATATTAGCAATCATGGTTTACAGCTGTGACATGTTTTAGAGTATGTACATATACCAGCGCCAAATTGAACGTGTCATGTTTTGTAAAGCAATTAAAAGATATGTTATCATATAGATCTCTAGGTTTTAAGTTTTTGGCTTATTCTGCACCTACAGATAATTTCTGATTTTTTTTATTTATATCGGGTTCTTCTTCCAATAATGACATATATATTAATATATGTATAATATCATTATTGCAATGTGTATATTTTTTATTATATAAAGTTAAATGTGATGGTGATTAATCATAGCTTGCTGTTGGTATCCAAAAATAAGTATTTTAAGTACAATTTCCGAATTTGTATATTAGCGCAATTAGTGCAGTGGTACGGGTTCTCATTTTTCTTCAAATAAGATTCATGTTTAATTTTTAAAAATAATATCTAAAAGATGTTGGAATGAACCGGAGCTTAGGAAAATGAAATTTCCTATATTTACAGCTAAAAACCTGACTAAGAATATATGGAATTTATCCAGTACGTGTGTCATTTGCAGACAGAACAGTGAGTCAATCAGGCACATGTTCACAGAATATTGCTTTTCTCTGGCATTATATGAAACTGTAACAAATCTGTTCCAAGCTCCAGAAAGGAACTAATATCTCTATTTGTATAGAGGTATTCAGTAAATTTTAGAGAAGAATTCAAAACAGTGGAAGAATTGGCAAGAGAAGTTCAAGATCAAAGTTTCTAAATTTATAATTTAAAATCAATTCTATAATATATATAGGCAAATTCAATCATGTCATAAATTCATAATTTCAAATGACAAATTAAAATTCAAGCTACGAAAAGGTCTCAACATTAATCATAACAATAACGACAACAATAAGAGAGGACAATATTTCAAATCAAATCAATTCTTCAAATAAATAAATAAAAAGGCATCGATAATAATTCGGGCAAGTCGACGGGTCAAAGTCAGGACAATTATTTTCATAAAAAAATCGCAAAATAATTAAAAAAAATAATGATTTGAATTTGATGAGGCGTTATCAGAGAACTTTCAAATGGTAATATTTTGATAATAACACTTTAATAATAACAATGATGATGATGATGATAAAAGAATTAGTAATTAAAATTTTGTTACCTGGAAACGGAAAAATAATAGAACTAAATTTATTGTAAAATATTAAAATTGGCTTCAAGACATTTATTTTAAGATTGTTTGTTATACTCGAGAATTGTAGTCTTTTTGGAATACAATATGTGAGATGCCCTTTTACTATATAACCAAGTGATTTATTTAGGTATCACAAATTCAGAAATTGTATTTTTTTTTTGTATTATATGTGAATAAGAACTTGTATTCTTGGTTCATCTTTTATATCCATGTATATATGCACTGTTCACCCTAAAATCTTTTGTAGTGCTTAAATTCCATGAGATGTTATCCTGGTTCTGTCTGATTCAGAGGATATTGTCTATTCAAAATTGTAAGTAGTTGTCTACACTGATTCAGACATGATTGTGTATTGATGGAATTGAAAAGTTCTGATACATATCTTGATCAATTGCCTGATTGTATATATTAGAATTCATATTCAAGGAAACAATATATTGATCAATAATTCTAAATTAAAATTATAGTATTTTTAAGCTCATCAAATCTCATGAAGAGTTTAATTTCGAAACTTTTCGGATTGAAATCATTCAAAAATAACTTTACGAGTGATTTGTATATTAATTAATTTTCGAATTAATTAGTATAAAGTTAAAAGGTTAAAAAAATGCATTAAAATTAAATTACCAAAAAAAAAATTATGACCACTTGACTTTAAATTAATTCGAAAATTTATAAATTTTACATATAAACATGTGAATTAAATTGATTTCAATAAGTTAATTTTTTTGTAAGATTTGTGCTGAACACTGAACAGTTCAGATTTTGCACTGATCAACCCAAAATTTGAGATATCTTTGAGGAAGCGAATTCGGTATAACAAAGATCACATGGTGAAGAGAAATGAGAGGTAGCACAGTTGGTCAGAAAAAAGTTCTGAGACCGTTGGTTACTTAAATGTCGAGAGTTCGATTTCCTCTCATGACTTCACAGTCTCTGTGAAGCTTTTAAAAAAAAAGAAAAAAGAAAAAGATCACATGGTGAAAAACAAATAAGGAAAAAAATAAGCAATAATACCCCAATCCTCCAAGCTATAAATACCCCCACCTCTACATATTTTTTCCATCTCAAGCATAACTACCACTGAACCACTTGTTAAACTCACCAAATCAAACTCAGAATCCTGAGACAATTCAATCTAATTAAGACCATGGAGTTGCTTCAAGACCCAGTAGTGTTGTTGCCAATTATATGCATCACACTCTTCATTGTTTTCAAGCTCTGGCGGGACCGGCACAAGGCTCCATTCCCTCCGGGACCACTACGACTACCCATCATCGGCAACATGCTAATGATGGGTGACTTGACGCACCATCGCCTGACAGCTTTGGCCGAGTGCTATGGTACCGGCCTCCTTTATCTTCGCCTCGGCTTTCTCCATGCCTTTGTTGTCTCCACTCCAGAAATGGCGCACCAGGTGCTTCAGGTACCAGTTACTCAGTCAATTACTCGAAAAAACATAATGTATTTTTTTACAGCTTTAAGCTACTGCCTACTACCAATTAATGTTTTTTTTTTTTTTTTTTTCGAATTTACCATTGTTAAAAGGTTCAGGATAATGTCTTCTCGAATCGTCCGGCCACCATCGCGATTACTTATCTGACATACAACCGTGCTGATATGGTGTTTGCTCATTACGGCCCCTTCTGGCGCCAAATGCGCAAACTTTGTGTCATAAAGCTCTTCAGCCGGAAGCGGGCTGAATCCTGGGCCTCAGTTCGCGACGAGGTCTGTCTACTCCGATGATATTATCTTTTTTGTTTATGATGTACAAATTTTAAACAAATATGATCATTCTGAAAGCTAAGTTTTAAACCTTCATGTTTTAGGTTGATTCAATGATTCATTCCATTGCGAACAACACTCCCAGCACTGCTGTAAACCTTGGTGAACTCATATTCAATATGACAACAAACATAACCTTCAGAGCAGCCTTTGGAACACAAGGAAATGAAAACCAACATGAGCTCGTACCAATTTTGCAAGAGTTCTCTAAACTCTTTGGCGCATTTAACATCGGAGATTTCATCCCGTGGCTAGGTTGGATCGATATACAAGGCATCAATAAGCGACTCAAAGCAGCACGCGAGTCGCTTGACCGGTTCATTGATAAGATCATAGATGAACACATGAAGAACCGGAAGAGTAGTGACGACGTGGATGCCGATATGGTGGATGACATGTTGGCATTTGTGGTAGAATTGGAGGATGGTAAAGGGGGAGATGATGGAGATAATTTGCAAAACAGTCTCAGGCTTACCAGAAACAATATCAAAGCTATCATCATGGTACGCTCTAATATAATTGGACCATATATGTACTTTTGTGTTATTATTAAAATGAAATTAATTAATTCTTATACAAAACAGAACTTCTAATTAATCTATATTATGATCACGTACATATGAAAAGATATAACAAATATTGCAGTCGACTTGCAAGCATATAAGCATGTATAATATAAGATTGAATTGATTTGTCAATTGCTCAGTAAACATCGGCTATTAACAATAACACATCTTTAAAATTTTTGTATGTATTTCTTCATATATATGTAGAATAAAGGATGGATGAAAATTTGAAATTAATTATATCCAGTATAGAAAGGTTATCTAGCTTTTCTTTTAGGAAAGCCCAAAAAGCCAGAGAATGGGGCGGTAGAACAGTTGGTTAGAAAAAAGTCCTAAGATTGTTGGATACTCAAAGATCGAGAGTTCGAGTCTCGCTCACCACTTTGCAGCCTCTGTGAAGCTCTAAAATAAGTAAAAAGAAGGCCCAAAAAGTCCGGAGTGACGGATACATTCATACTGTTGAATTAATTTCCATCTCTGTAAAACTAAAAATATTTGTACAATCACGCTAGGGGTGTCAATGGTATCCTTTTACCCAACCTATACTGTATCCGATAAGATGGGTACGTACGAGCAAGATTTTTTCATGAGCGGATTCAGGATTTTCGTTGGGAGGTAAAAAAAATAACGAATCGGGTTTAAATAGTTAATTAGATACTAGATTCAAAACAATGCTCTACTAAAGAATCATGTAAAGCTGAATATCAGAAATGAATTGTATTTCATCAAATGTTTAATTACAACACAACCACAAGCGCTAGTTTAATTGTCTAATACTGCAATAACAGAATTTAGTTAGTTAGAGTAAACTATATATTATAAACACTCTGATACATCTGATACACCAGTCTAGATGATACTGTTGTATAATACCCCCCCTCAAGCGAAGGGTCAATAGAGGCGACACTAAGCTTGGAACAGAGAAGTTGTAGGCGTGATGAAGCCAGTCCCATGGTGAGAAGATCAGCGAGTTGATCTTTTGGGCAAATGAACCACACCATAGGGGCGATTTTTTTAGTAGAGGTCAGGGACATGAAGTTCTTTCAAGAGGTGTTGTATCCAAATGAGTTCGGCACAAGCAATGGCCATGCTTTGATACTCCACTTCCGTACTAGAACGAGACACGGTATATTGCTTTTTCGAACCCCATAAAATTAAGTTCATCCTAAGAAAAACACAAAATCCGGTGGTGGATCTTCTATCATCCGGGCATCATATAGTTTAGGTGATACTATGAAATATGTTGCTGGACAACATATATCGAATCTAATAGTGCATAATTATGTTGGACATAATATGACATCAATTCAACACATAATGGTGATGAATGTCAATCGAATCAAAGACGTATAATAATTGTACAATGACGAGTCGATTGATTGAGAAAATGTTTAATGAGATTAAACATGTGATGGAGTCATTAATTCTCAGTTCTATGATCATGTGAGATGTGGCATAATGTAGATAATTAAGAGAGTCACGTGGATATGTGTAACGTGTGATTTGAACTTGTAGATCCAAAGTTATAGTCAAATGAAAAAAGGTTGACAAAAGTCAAACTTGATCTACTGCGGGAATTTTTGACTTAGTCAAAGTTGAGGAAAATAGACTATATTGAATGCACCTATGATCCATTGGATCACTCGTATATCAAATTACAAGTATAGCCCTTTAATGACATAAAATTTTAAATTGTACCTGCTTTATTGTGAGCCATTTTTCAACATGGTGCATGGTTTCGAACCATTTATCTTGGAACGGAAAGAAGCTCACGAATGTACTTTAGTTGAGAGAGATGAATATCACGGGAGAGACTTGAATCTCCAAGAAATAGTGTAGAGGACCAAGATCCTTGAGAGAAAAGCGAGAAGCAATATCACCAATGGGAGAGGTGATATGATGATTATGAGAGCCCGTGACAATGTTGTCATCCACGTAGACAAGCACAAAAGTGAGGGAGTTGTTGAAGGCACACATGGACAAAGATATATCGGATAGAGAATCCTTGAAACCGAGATTGGTAAGAGCGGAAACAAGTTTATGGTACCACGCACGAGGAGTTTGCTTGAGGCCATATAGAGCTTTCATTAAGAGACACACATATGAAGGTCGAAGAAGATCAATAAACCCTGCTGGTTGTGCCATTTAAATTATTTCATGAAGATTTCCATGGAGAAATACAATATTGACATCCAATTGTCGCATTGTTCATTTATGAGAAATGACAAGAGAAAGAACAACACGAATTGCGGTAGGTTTGACCATAGGGGTAAATGTCTCATTGTAATTGATGTCTTCTTCTTGGTGAAAGCCTTTTTGCCACAAGGCAAGCTTTTTGTCGTTCAATCGATCCATCGGCTTTGCGTTTGATTTTGTAAATCCATTTACGATGAGGTGATCAGCTTGAGGAAGATCAAGAACCCACGTGTTTGTTGTATGCAAGAGCATTTAATTTGTTTGCCATGCTTGACGCCATTTGGGAAATTGATTAGCACTTGTGAAGGAGATTGGCTCATCATTTTTGGGGAGAGGAAGTGTGGATGCCTTGTGGTGAGATAAGTAACATGATCTGATCTGGAAACTGTTTATTCTTCCGAGTTTGAGTTCTCTGTATGGTGCTGAGAAGTGTGAGCTACTACAGGATTTGATTCGGGTTGAGGCGCAGAGGTAGCAGGTTAGGTTTCAACCTGGAACTCTTCAGCTGGGCCAGAGGAGAAATTAATTGGGCTGAGAATTTTTTTTTCTTGAGAAATAGGGCTGAGAATTAAGTAACAGTTTTTTCGGCAGAGAAGAAAAATTGCACAGTGAGGATTGTATTTGAGCTGGAGAGAAGTTTTTGCGATGTTTATGCGACAGAATCTGCGAGGATAAAAAGTGACTATCCGTGAGGATATGCTGATAAAAAAGTGTTTTTACTGAGTGTGTCAATAGAAATATTCACAACGAAATTCTCGCAAATATCCTCGCGAATACTGTCTCATTTTTATAGCAAACACACTTTATAATTTATAATACTCTGACTTTTAATTTTCAATACTTGATAAGATGTTTGGGCTAATATATGTCATTTAATTCCCCACTTGGGTAAAGCAAATCTTACTCTTTTAGCAGTAGTATTCTTAAAAGAGAAATTTGCACAATTGCACTCATCGTTTTACCTGGTAAGTTCCATTCAAATGCAGCTGTCTGTCAGTTTATCTGTCTACCTCTCTATCTCGTAAGAAAAGATGTATAGATAGTAAAATATCCATTTATCTGTCAATTTATCTCGTAAGAAAGATATATACATGCATCATACATAGATAGATATATAAAAGAACCTTTTCTATATGCTCATAATTAAGAACCCTTTTTTTATTCTGAAGTATCCATCTCGTAATTAATTAAGATACATGAATAATATATTTACTATATATGCTCATAATAAGAAACCCTATATTTTTCCTTTTAAGGATCTATGGTAATAAAGATACATAGATAGTATATTTACTATATGCCCATAAGAAATGTTTAATTTTTTATTAATTAATTACTGTTTGTGTCATCTACTGATTTTACAATATCTTAGTAAGAATATTTTTTTAAGAACTTATTAGGTAATAATGTAAACATAAACTATGGGAAAGTTAAGACTTTTTTGGGACAATAATTATTTTCATTGATTTACTGAATGTTTTTTTTTTTTTTTCTCTCGTTGGTGCAGGATATAATGTTTGGCGGCACAGAGACGGTAGCATCGGCCATAGAGTGGGCCCTATCCGAGCTGATGAGAAACCCGGACGACATGCAGCAGCTCCAAGCCGAACTCGCAACCACGATTGGTCTCGATCGGAAGGTCCATGAGACCGACCTCGACAAACTTCCTTTCCTCAGATGTGTCATAAAAGAAACCCTCCGCCTTCACCCTCCGGTCCCTTTTCTCCTGCATGAAACAGCCGAAGACAGTGTTGTCGCCGGCTATCAAATCCCGAAAAGATCCCGTATCATGATCAACGTGTTTGCTATCGGTCATGACAAGTCTGCCTGGAAGGATGCCGACACTTTTTACCCCTCGAGATTCAGTGCTACGGGCGATAGTGCCGGAAAGGATTTTAAGGGGAACAATTTCGAGTTCTTGCCGTTTGGGTCGGGCAGGCGATCCTGCCCGGGCATGCAACTAGGTATTTATGCGGCTGAGTTAGCCGTGGCACAGCTAGTGCATTGTTTCAACTGGAATCTTCCCGACGGAATGAAACCCGGCGACCTTGACATGAGCGATGTGTTCGGACTGACCGCACCGAGAGCGGTCAGGCTGTCAGCTGTGCCCATGCCCAGGCTCAGCTGCCCGTTGTGCTGATTAGTGGTGGTTTGGGTAAAACAGGAACCTTGATGTTTGAAAAAAAAAAAAAAAAAAGGAACATGTTGTGTAAAGTGCTCTAGGATATTTGGTTCCTTAATTTGTATTTAATTAGTTTATTAGGCTTCATATGGTGAAGTAAGCAAGTGGTAATAAGCATGTCATAAAAGCACTGTGAAGTGCCCCATAATTTAGTGCCTAATTTGTTTTGAATTATTTTACTATACTTCATATGGTGACGTAAGCAAGTCCTAATGAGCATGTTTAGGTAAAATATATATTATTTGTTAGTTGTTTCAAAACTAATAAGCGTGTTTTGAAAAGTTTATTTTAATTTTTTTTGTAGTAAGTAGTTGAGTGAGTCTACGGTACTATGCATTCACACTAATAAATATGTTTTCTAGAATTTTGTAACTATTTTTTAAGATACGTAGAAAATCACTGTTTTTGGATGGTCCATACACTAGTGGAAAATATGGAATCAGGATCGGTTATATACGCATATTAGTATCGGAATACAACCGATCCTGATGAAGGCGACACTGATACTACAATAATCTGGATCGGTTGTTTATTAACAACCGATCCTGATACTATTTTTTTTTTTCAAAGTTGGTTCTGCAAAAAAAAAAAAAAAAAAAAAAAAAAGTATCAGGATCGGTTGTTAATAAACAACCGATCCTGATACTATTTTTTTTTTTTGTTGGTTCTGCAAAATTGCAATATTATTCTTTTAGGATTTATGGTACCCAAAGAATTGAAACCGGATTGATTTGATAAAACAGAATACCATCTCATGTAATTTCAATCCAAAACTAAACTAGCCGAATTGATTTAAATGAAACCGAATTGATTTGATAATTTGAAATTACTTAAACTAGCAAAACTAATCTAGCAAATTTACCTAAACTGAGAGGCGAGCGGACTGAGAGGAGAGGGCCAAGCACCGAGCACCGAGCGAGTGAGTGGATTTATTGCGCCGAGCACACTTGCGTTGAGCACTGAGCACTCTTTTTATTGAGCCGATCGGACTGAGAGGAGACGGCAAGATGGAGGGAGAGGAGGAGACTTGCGGCTAGAGGAGACAAGGAGTTGAGAGAGTTGTAATTTTGAATAATGGAGAAACGCAAGGAGAGAAGGGATGAGCGCGGAAAAATAAAAACCTAAAATGGACTATCTGGAACGGTTGTTTATAAACAACCGATCCTGATATTATTATTATTATTTTTTTTTTTTGCAGAACCATCTTTGAAAAAAAAAAAGTATCAGGATCGGTTCCTAGTTAGGAACCGATCCAGATAGTATCTGGATCGGTTCTAAGCTAAGAACCGATCCTAATTATCAAGTATTAGGATCGGTTCTTAGCTTAGAACCGATCCAGATACTATCTGGATCGGTTCTTAACTAGGAACCGATCCAATTAGTTCATGTGCTGTGTTTTCATTAGCTTTTAGTATCGGTTTTATTGATAAAACCGATCCAGATAGGTATTAGTATCGGTTAGTTCATACAGCCGATCCAAATAGGCCGATCCTGATTTCAGTTTTTCCACTAGTGATAAAATCTCTCTTTTTATTTCTTTATTTCTTTCTTTTAAATTTTGAGAAAAATGAGGAAATGAAAAAGATATTGTAATGAATTTGAGCCGTTGACTTATCCGAATTAGTATTGATGTTATTTATTTATTTATTTGAAGAATTGTTTTGATTTGAAATGTTGACCTCTCTTTTTTGAGAAAAAAAATAAGGATCTCAGTCCTTATTTAAATTTATTTGTTTGTTTGAACAGTTTAAAGGCTTCCTTACAGAAACCTTTTACAGAGAGTTACAAAGCTGTTCAATATTTTATTGAACATTAGTATGAAAAAGAAAGCTGTTGAAAAATAATTTTGCTAACTAGTAAAACAAATCTATCAGTAACACTGCTCCTGCAGCCATAACCACTGATCAATAACCTCTTGCGTCAGTTGATGAACTTTCTTGTATTCATCCCTAAAAATTCTTGAGCATCTCTCTCCAACAGACAAACATGGCTATCAAAATTATTTCTTTTGATTTAGTCTGACCCCCTTTTTTAATAAATGTTGACTTCTCTTATTGTTGTCGTTATTAATATAAAAAAAGTTATGAGACCTTTTCATAGCTTATATTTTGATTTATCGGTTGAAATTATGAATTTATGACATGATCAAATTTGACTTTATTATAGATGCATATATGTTACTACTGATTCCAACTTGTAAGTTCTGGAGACATCCTCTGCATTTTCTTTAAATAAAATATTTAAAATTTCTTTACCCGCGTGATGGTAGAACCATGATTGAAGTCTTAACTATGTCTATAACTTTGTCGTACAATCCAAATATAATTACTTCTTGCCATGAGGTGAAAGGAGAGGATGAAAAAAGAGTAACAAAATATGGAATCGAATAAGAAATTATCATTTTTTTTCATGACCTTATTTTTTTTTTTTACTTTTGTTTAGTCTTAATCTACAAAGTAATAAAATATACATTTTAAGAGGTTACAAGAAATTAACAAAAATCCTTTATTAATTTCCTCTCACTATTTTTTTTTTTTTTTAGAAAAAGTGGGATAACTCTACCGATTTTATTAGAAATCAAGCGCACAAGATGTAGATACTAAATTGGCACCAAACTATTTGTAGAGCTTTTACAACTATAGTTATCAAATGAAAGCAAAATTACATTGCTTTGAAGCAACAAATTAACACCTGCAGCTTTAATCATCTCTATAAGTTACATGTCTTTCAAATAAATATATAGAAGCATCAATAAACCATAAATCACTAATGGTTATTACAATTAAAAGTTTAAAACTAAAATTATTAAATCAGTTGACTCAGGGAGCCCACAAAAGTTGCAATCAACTGAGCCTTTCCAACCTCTTTTAACTAAATTAACCTTGGCAAGTATATTATTTTTTTTACCAACCATAAAAAAAATTGATCTTAAGAGAATCTTAGTTATCCAAAATATAATATAATTACAATTAGGGGACCCTCCATAATCAAGCCAGATATACAAAGAGTGTATTGTGAAGATACCAAATGTGGGCCATCTTCACACTAATTGATCATGATAAAAAATTAAAAACAAAGTTAGAGAATTTTGCTGGTAAAGTCTTCCATTCACATAAGTAAATATCTGAAAGTTGTCTTTTAAAGTATAAGTTTTCTCTACTGTATAAAAATAAAAATGCCACTCAGATTTTAGAATCTCTGGCAATAAAAAAAAAAAAAAAAAAATGGAGAAATGTGGTATGTAGCTCATATTCACCATCCCATCTATTCAACCAAAACATACTGTATTGTCATTGCCTATTATTTTACTAGTAAAGCCTTCCAAATTATTCCTGCCAATGTTATCTATCAAGTATAAATCCAAATTCCTGCCAATGTTATCTATCAAATATAAAATCCTCTGATTTATTGAATAACCAAAAAACAATCAAACTTCAATTGGCGGAGGGGAAAATGGAAGAAGCTACAAAAAAAAACAAAAACAAAACAAACAAACAAAGAATAGGACCTTGGTTTAACAAGGGGTTTTCAGAGTAGGTCCGATGTCCATCGGACCTACTTTGGTTCGATGTGTAGTGACCATCCGATTACATCAAGATTTGTGTGTTCTGTATTAAAATCTGTGCGCGTCTGTATTAATTTTCATGCGGATATATCGTAATGCTAATTGTACGGTGATGAAGCTAATTAAATCTAAAAATAGGTTCAATGCCCATCAAATCTACTTCTATCTCTAACAAAGATGAAAAGCAAATAAACCACATCTTAATTTTATATTTTCATATAACTTTTGCTGCAAGATCCTTGTCTGCATGAAAATAATAATTAATTCTCCAATTATTCAAGCTATAAATATCTACACTCTCAGTAATGACACGTTACACTAGTGGAAAATATGGAATCAGGATCAGTTATATACGCATATCAGTATCGGAATACAACCGATCCTGATGAAGGCGATACTGATACTATCAGGATCGGTTTTTTATTTTTTAAAGAACCGATCCAAATAGCAACTATTAGGATCGGTTTTTTATTTTTTAAAGAACCGATCCAAATAGCAACTATTATGATCGGTTGTTTATTATAACCGATCTTAATAGCAGTTATCTAGATCGGTTTTTCTTAACGAACCGATCCTAATAGTTATATTCTTGATCGGTTCTTTAAAATAACCGATCCAAATGAATACCTATTAGGATCGGTTCCTTAGGTTAACCGATAGTATTTTTTTTACCAACTTTGAAAATAAATAGTATTAGGATCGGTTGTTTATAAAAAACCGATCCTGATACTATTTTTTTTTTTGCAGAACCAACTTTGAAAATAAATAGTATTAGGATCGGTTTTTTTTATAAAAAACTGATCCTGATACTATTTTTTTTTTGAAGAACCAACTTTGAAAATAAATAGTATTAGGATCGGTTGTTTATAAAAAACCGATCCTAATAGTATCAGGAAAAACCGATCCTGATACTTTTTTTTTTTTTGGAATGAGGATCTGAAAAAAAAACTTTTAGGATCGGTTATTAAAAAATAACCGATCCTAATAGTAGTAATCTGGATCGGTTGTTTAAAATAACCGATCCTGATGTTTTATTGAAGCTAAAAAAAATATTTTTATTTATTTGACCAGCTTCCATATATATTTTGCTGGCCAGCATCCTAAATATTTTTTTTTTGCACAGTAAGAAACAATAATCAAATATCATATACACATCCTAAATTAAATATCATACACATCTTAAATTATTACAAAAAAATCATGTTCATACAAAGTTTTGTGAAGCATTACATATTATAACAAGAAATTTAAATCCAAGAAAAATTAATTAACAAACATACAAGTGACTAATTGAGCTATTTCTTCAATTAACACACATTTATGCAATTAATGTAAAGCACAACAATAAAAAAATCAATAATTACCTCTTTTGCAATCACATCACTTGAGATTAAAAAAGATCCTAAAAATAAAAACAAAGGTAACAATTAGATGGAAAAACATTTTACAATAAAAAATACAAAAAAATGTATTTTTAAAGTATAATAATGAGAAAATTAGATAAAGCTAATACCGTCATAGTTGATCGGCCGGATGATTAAGTAACTTGAGCGAGATGTCCTCAAGACTGTAAAACAATATACAAACACCATTAATTAATTTTTGAAACAATAAAAAAAATTAAAAACTGACACAATTGAGCCGGAGGTGCGAGAGGCTCGGTTTTGAGAGGAAGAGACGGAGAGAAAGAGAGAGAGAGACACGGAGGAGAGGGAGAGACGGAGACAGAGAGAGAGACACAAAGAGTACTGAGGATTTGAGAGGGAGATACGGAGACACAGAGAGAGAGACGCTAAGTTGAAAATGAGAGGCGTGAAATGAAAATAAGAAGAACCCTAAGCAGGTTATATAGGGAGTAAATAGTATTAGGATCGGTTGTTTATAAAAAAAACCAATCCTAATAGTATCAGGATCGGTTTTTTATAAAAAACCGATCTTGATACTATTTTTTTTTTTGCAGAACCAACTTTGAAAAAAAAATAGTATCAAGATCGGTTTTTTATAAAAAACCGATCCTGATACTATATATAAGAAAGATCACTGAGGTAAACCCCACTCATATTGATGGTCTATCAACCATCAAACGGCTACCATTTATTTTCTTTTCTGTTTGGTAATGCATGTACACAGATAAATATTAAGAAAAATGTGAAAAATATAAAATTTATTTATTTGTGTTTGTATGGCCAAATCAACTCTACTATGATCAATTTTGTACAATTTTATTATTATTAATGGCATCAAATTGTTAAATGGAATGCAGACCGTTCATTTCTGCATGATCATCCAACGGTGGGTCTGTAATTAAATGACATGTAATAATTTTTAAAATGATCAAGATATAACATGGAACATTAATAACGTAAAAGTGCCGAAGGCCCGACAACTGTAAGTTTTGATACAACGTAAATTATTTACGGCCGTGCGATGTTGCTATATTGTTTTGCTTTGATGAACTAGTACACGAATCCCGAATTGTATCAAATTTTATAATGGTGAAATTAATATGACATTCTTTCATTTTAACGGTTCCGATTGACCAAATGCTAATATTCGTATTCGTTCCTTCACAACCCCACACAACAAGGGTTCAAGTCCTATGTATATTATTATATGGCACAAGTCATTGATGCATCATGCATGATTGTATAAAAAAATTCAATAGTCAAAATGACTTCAAAATGAAATATCAATGTCAAATAATTAATTATATTATCACATAAATTTTAATAATATAAATTACATTAATTTTCATAAAAAAAAATTTATAATTGAACCATATGCCATATACAACAGTCATATATATATATTTTATTAATCACCACACTAATTACATATAACACAAATGCCTAATTACATATACTTCTCAATATTAAAATTACAAACATAAATATTTTAAAATATTGAAAAAAAAACTAATTATAAAATGAAATTTGCTATCTCAATTTTGAAGCTGTCACTGTGCCAATTTGGTTTCAATCCGAGCAGAGCATTTTAGACTACATACAGCGCACCACACAAAGTTGGTTCTGCAAAAAAAAAAAATAGTATTAGAATTGGTTATTTGAAATAACTGATTCTAATACTATTTTTTTTTCAAAGTTGGTTCTAAAAAAAAAAAAAAAAAAAAGTATCAGGATCGGTTTTTAGCAATAAAACCGATCCTGATAGTATATGGATCGGTTTTATTGCTAAAAACCGATCCATATACTATCAGGATCGGTTTTTAACAATAAAACCGATCCAGATACTATCAGCATCGGTTATTATGTACAGAACCGATCCATATGCTATTTTCTGATATAGTTTAATTTGTTAGATGTATTTAAGTTATCTGGATCGGTTATTATGTATAGACCCGATCCAGATGCTATTTTCTGATATATTTCAATTAATAAGATTTATTTGAGATATTTCAATTATCAGGATCGGTTTTTGTTAGAACCGATCCTGATACTATCAGGATCGGATTTTATAAACAACCGACCCTGATAGTTGAATTATTAAGATCGGTTATTTAGAATAACTGATCCTGATAGTATCAGGATCAGTTCTAACAAAAAACCGATCTTGATAGTTCATAAATCAGGATCGGTTGACAATAAAACCCGATCTGAATAGTTTTTAAGATCGGTTTTTTTAAGAAAACCGATTCAAATACCTTTTAGGATCGGTTGGTTCATATAACCGATCCAAATAGGCCGATCCTGATTCTAGTTTTTACACTAGTGTTAGTCGCATTGTGACCGAGGTATATTGTGAGCACATGTGTTGTATCCAAATATGTCTGATCATAGTTTATTTAATATTTATCATTAGATCTTGTCTTAATTACGCATGATTCAGGCACATGTTCCTACATGCCATACCATGTCAATTTTTTTGAAAAATTGTCACGTTACGCGAATAATCAAAGCAAAAGATATACAAGTCCTGATACGTAACCACTAACCAGTCCACGTACTGTTTTTTTACGTCCCCTATAAAGATCGAATTCGTATCCTCTGCATTAACTTAAAAGAGAATCTTTTGAGTTAAATGAATCTTGATCATCCGATTTGTTTTAAGATTCGTGCAGACTAAATCCGTACTAATATTAAAGGATCCCTATATTATAAGTAGAGGTCGGATTGACTCCGTTTAAAATCAGATGGTTGAGATTTATTAACTCAAAAGATTCATTTTTGAGTTAATGTAGAGGACACACACTCCTATAAAGATCACGTTGTGAAAAAGTCCCTCTTAACTTTATATTTTTATTTTTACTTTCGCTGTAACACACTTACCTACAGGTTCAAAAATTAATTAATTCTATGATTCTCCGAGATCGAATCGTCTGTCTCCAGAGTTAATATTGGTGAGTCCCCATTTTAAAAAGTAACAGTGACCAGTCCCCTTTAACAGTGACAGATCCCACCCGCAGTGACTGAAGAAGCAGAATTTTCTTGCACCCGGGGGCAGGTGATCTGCTCTCCGATTCTCCAAGCTATAAATAAATACCCCCACCTCTACATATTCTTTATATCTCAAGTACAACTACCACTGAACCAAAAATTAGAATCCTGAGACAACAAACTATGACCATGGAGTTGCTTCAAGACCCAGTGTTGTTGGCAATTATATGCATCACTCTCTTCATTGTTTTCAAGCTCTGGCGGGACCGGCACAAGGCTCCGTTCCCTCCGGGACCACCACGACTACCCTTCATTGGCAACATGCTAATGATGGGTGAGTTGACGCATCGCGGTTTGGCAACTTTGGCTGAGCGTTATGGTACCGGCCTCCTTTATCTTCGTCTCGGCTTTCTCCATGCCTTTGCTGTCTCCACTCCAGAAATGGCACGCCAGGTTCTTCAGGTACCAGTTACTCAGTCAATTACTAGAAAAACATAATGTTTTACTTTTTCTTTTTCTCCTAAAATTTCCATCTTTAACAGGTTCAAGATAATGTCTTCTCGAATCGTCCGGCCACCATAGCCATTACTTATCTGACATACGACATCGCTGATATGGCGTTTGCTCATTACGGCCCCTTCTGGCGCCAAATGCGCAAACTTTGTGTCATGAAGCTCTTCAGCCGGAAACGGGCTGAATCCTGGGCCTCAGTTCGTGACGAGGTATATTTACTCCAATGATGATATGTTTTTTTGTTTATGATGTACAAATTTTAAACAAACAAAATCTTACTGAAAGCTAAGCTACCCTTCTTGTTTTAATTAGGTTGATTCGATGGTTCGTTCTGTTGCGAACAGCACTCCTGGCACTGCCGTAAACCTCGGTGAACTCATATTCAATCTCACAACAAACATAATCTTCAGAGCAGCCTTTGGAGCACAAGGAAATGAAAACCAACATGAGTTCATATCAATTTTGCAAGAGTTCTCTAAACTCTTCGGCGCCTTTAATGTCGGAGATTTCATCCCGTGGCTAGGTTGGATCGATCTACAAGGGATCAACAAGCGACTCAAAGCAGCGCGCGAGTCACTGGACCGGTTCATTGATACGATCATTGATGAACACATGAAGAACCGGAAGAGTAGCGATGATGTCGATGCTGATATGGTAGATGACATGTTGGCATTTGTGGTAGAATCAGAGGATGGTAAAGGGGGAGAAGATGGAGATGATTTGCAAAACAGCCTCAGGCTCACCAGAAACAATATCAAAGCTATCATCATGGTACGCTCCAATTAAATCATATACACTTTATATGTTATTATTAGCATGGCATTATTTAATTAATTAATTCTTATACTTACTCCTACACAAAACAGAACCTGTAAATCTACATAGTGATCACATATGAAAAGACATAGGTAGAATCAATGTTTTAAAATGCGGTTTTCATGTGATATACGGTTACATATGTGGATTTAAATGAGAATTCAGATGCGGTAATATGCGGTCAAAATATAAAATCACATATTTAATCGAATACATATTTTCTATTCGAATTGTAACGGAATAAAAATATGCGACAGCATATACCGAATTTTAATATACTGGATAGAATAAAGATAAAGTGTGGATGAAAATTTAAAAATAATTATATATTTCTAGAAATAAAAGTCCTTGAGCTTTAATGTTGTTTTAGGAAAGCCCAAAAAGTCCGGAGTGACGGTCAGTCACGCATACACTTGAAGTAATTTATTAATTTGTCAATTCCTATCTCAATGAAGAAAAGAAACATTTGTGGGATAACGCCCATTCCTTTGACCAACCAAAAACAAGACAAACACATTCATTGATTCTAAGTTTCTGCTTATCCCCAATTATTTTATATATTTTAGTGCCCGAGTGCTTCCAACCATGTGTGCATTGCGTAGGAAGATATTTTACTTATTTGGTAGCTGGGAAACATGCTCATCAATTGTCACGTGAACTTTCATTCACCGAGTATAAATTTATTATTTATCGCCTAGTGTATATACGAGGCTATTGCTATTGCTATTGCTATTGCTAGCGAACTCATAGTTACGGGTACCAACTTTTTTTTTTTTTTGATGAAAGCCCTTAGGCACTTTTGATTGAATAAAAAATATTACATAAGCTGACAGCAACATAAAGAGAAGCTGTGGAGTTACACTAAAAAAAAAAAAAAAAAAAAAAAAAAAAAAAAAAAAATTCAATGGTTTGAATTTGACTAGTTTGAATCTGAATAAAAGTCCTTGAGCTTTAATAAATAGTCAAATTCAATGGTACCAACTACCAACGAGTGAGCTGGATCGAGTTGGGATTAGAGGACCGAGCTGAAATTTTAGATTGTAATTGTTGCGAACTAGTTTGTGATCTGGACCGAACTGGTGAGCTGGTTCACGGATTTTACTGGATCTTATTTTTAAGAAGAAAATAAATTTTATAAATTTTTTGAATCGAACTAGTATAAAATGCATACAAATTCATACCTAACCGAGCTAGCGAGCGATCTAGGCCCCTGATTGAACTCGTTTAATCTAGACCGAGCTACTAATAAGCTGGTTACTTAACAGTTCGATCCAATAACAAGCAAGTTGTTAATGAGCAAGTCAGATGCAATTCACGCTCGAACCACAAGCTACAAGTTTTTTTCCCACCCGTAACTCAGACTGTAACAATAACAATAATCAGGCAGTCTTAATTGTCAAGGTCTTAATTAAATTCCCAAAAGAAAAAAAAAATCCAAGTTCTCAATTGCAACTATATATAATATATAGCTCTGGAAATATTGTATGATGTTTCTTTGACATCCTTGTCTTGTCTCCTCATTTAATATATCAATAATTATTAGTTCACAATGAATTCCGCACAACAGTGAACCCTACCTCACCATTAATTATAGAAACATTGCAAAACAGAGGACACTTATATTTTCAGAAAATATTTTTACATAGAATATTTTGCACTTCTTATTCCACTTTAAAAATATTTATTTTTAATATGCAAGTTGTTCATAATCGAATTCAAGCATATATATTTATACATATTATGCAAAGTGTTTATTATTTTTTATTTTTTAAATTATCATAAAGAAGTTAAAGTTGAACATTTTATGAAATAAGTAAAAGTAAAGTTTTGAACATTTTATCAAGTTATAAATAATTTTATCATCAACAAAACCTTATTTTTTTAAGGAAAATTTAAATACATCTACATTGTTATATCGTTAATTTGATGGTATTATTTCCAACAAAAGAGATAGGTGACATCCCTAAAAGTCTCGAACAATGTTTCTTTGTAGTGTTTTTTTATTATATAATTTAATTTGTTAATCAATCACAATATATTTATATATCAAACAGTGATTTTCTATCTATCTTAAAAAATAGAAAAAAAAATTCAAAAATTATATATTTGATCCAAGCATGTTTTTGTTTCAATATAGATATCATGTTGGACGGTTGATATCGATAGTTTGAAACTCTCCTCATGTTTCAAAAGGCCTAGATATTTTAGATAAGATGTATACTGGTAAAAAGAAACAAAAATTGCTTTGAAAACTGATTGGGATATCTCTGTCAATTAATTTGCCAATTGGGTAAAGCAAAATTTTACCCTTTCGGCAGTAGTTTTTTTCAAAGAGAAATTTGCTGTCAACTTTTTACTTGATAAGTTCAATTCAAATGCAGCTGTCAATGTCAAAACATGACAATCAACCACTACTCTAAGTCTCATGATTACTGGTTAATTGCCAACTTACCTTTAAGTTAAAAAAATTCCAGCTTCACAGCTGTCAGTTTATTTATCTATCTCATAAAAAAGGATGTGTAGATAGTAAAAAATATCCATTTATCTCTCTCATAAGAAAGATAAATCATACATAAATAGTATATATTTACTATATGCTCATCAGAACCTTTTTTTTATTCTTAAATATCTATATCTCGTAATAAAGATACATATATAATATATTTACTATATGCTCATAATAAGAAACTTCACTTTTTATTTTTAACTTTTAAGGATCTATGGTAATAAAGATACATAAATAGTATATTTACTATATGCCATAAGAAATGTTTAACTTTTAACTTTTGATTATTTACTGTTTGTGCCATCTACTTTAATTACTAGAGGTGTTATTTTCTCTTTGGTGCAGGATGTAATGTTTGGTGGCACAGAGACGGTAGCATCGGCCATAGAGTGGGCCCTATCCGAGCTGATGCGAAGCCCAGACGACATGCAGCAGCTCCAAGCCGAACTCGCAACCACGATCGGTTTAGACCGAAAGGTCCATGAGACCGACCTCGACAAACTTCCTTTCCTCAAGTGTGTCGTAAAAGAAACTCTCCGCCTTCACCCGCCAATTCCTCTTCTTCTACACGAAACAGCCGAAGACAGCGTTGTTGCCGGCTATCAGATTCCAAAAGGATCTCGTATCATGATCAATGTATTTGCTATCGGTCGTGACAAGTCTGCGTGGAAGGATGCCGACACTTTTCGCCCCTCGAGATTTGGTGTTACGGGTGATAGTGCCGGAAAGGATTTCAAGGGGAGCAATTTCGAGTTCTTGCCGTTTGGATCGGGCAGGCGATCCTGCCCAGGCATGCAGCTAGGCCTTTATTCGCTCGAGTTAGCCGTGGCACAGCTAGTGCATTGTTTCAACTGGAATCTGCCCGACGGAATGAAACCCGGCGAGCTTGACATGAGCGATGTGTTCGGACTGACCGCACCGAGAGCGGTCAGGCTGTCAGCTGTGCCCACACCCAGGCTCAACTGCCCGTTGTTCTGATTAAAAAGAGCAAAAACCTTGTCATTTCAAAAATAAACTTGTTTTGTGAAGTACCCAGGATTGTTTTTTTTTTTTTTTTTTTTTTTTTTAATTAGTTTATTAGGCTGCATATGGTGAAGTAAGCAAGTGGTAATAAGCATGTCATTGAAGCACTGTGAAGTGCCCCAGAATTTAGTGCCTATTTTTTTCTCAATTAGTTTATTAGGCTTCATATGGTGATGTAAGCAAGCCTTAATAAGCATGTCATAAGAGTAGATGATTTCTCCCAGTTGAACAATATAATATGTCAAATTCGGAATATATTTATAGGGAGAGTTTAATAAATATGCAATATATTAAATTTAGTATAATTTATTGGATTGATTTTAAATAATGAATTCAAACTACTGAGATCAATAAAGTATACTATACAAAAAAATTAATTTTTGAATTAATTTAATTTTAAGTCAAGTGGTAAAAGAAATATTTATATTAGTTTTGATGCATTTAATTTTCATTATTTTTGACCGTTTGACTTTATATTAAATTAATTTGAAAAGTTAAATATATCACTAATGAAGTAGACCGGTTTGAGTAATTTAAATAAATCATTTAAAATTCATCTAATAAGTTATTGAAGTTAAGATCAGCTTGATTAAGTTAAAACACTTGATTATCCATATTTAGCAAATGTTTATATAGCATTTATCGCATTATAACGGAACGGCTAAAAAAATAATATTATTGTCATATTGTGCTGCTATAACGTACTATAACGCTATAGCTTTTATAGTCCGAAAACACTGTAATAGTGCTATATCGCACTGCTAATTAATTAGAACCCTGAGATTTAGGTCTCTTTTAATTAATAGCAAAGGGAGCTGAAATGAAATAGTGGAAGTATTCACTGTGTCGGCTAAAAGCTAATAGAGCTATCATCAATTATTACGATAATGCCCTTCATCTTACTATTAGGTGTGGAATCATTCCAAGTTCCAACTGCCAAAGTAGGATCTCTTCCTCTGAATTCGAGAATAATGTAATTATATATAAAAAAGAAAAGAAAAGAAAATTTCTAGAACAATAATTTTAATAATGAGAGCTGAAAGAATATTTCTTATACTGAAATTCACTTTGTCCTTCTCTCTTAATACTATATATATAAATACGTAATCAATGAATAACTAATAAGAAAATTATCTCAAATGGAGGCATGATGGAGGCATTTGAACAAAGTGGATATTCATTGATTACGTATTTATATATATAGTATTAAGAGAGAAGGACAAAGTGGATATTAGTATATGAAATATTCTCTCAGCTCTTATTATTGAAATTATTGTCCTTACAATAGCACATTCCCAAAAAAAAAACCCTGGACAAGAAATAGTTAATTGTAAAAGTTTCTTGTATAGCTTAAATAATTTGATTGGTCGAACTTTTTTTTTTTTGGGAAATTTATTAGTCGAACTCTGCATAAGAGTATACAAGCGAACATATTAATTATGAACATGCCTCATTACATTAATATTTTTTATGAATTTAAATCATAAAACTGATACACTGCTTTGTTTAATATTACAAAACAATTAATACATTTATTCTGTACAAAATCTGGATACAGAGATTTGTTCCTATATTTACATTTAGATGATCACATGCACCACAAATTTGATCCTGACAATTATAATAAAATAGAACAAAATTTAAAATTAAATAAGGATCTCTCTGGAGCTGTTCGGCAATAAGAGAAGGACTAATAGTTTAAGAAGCGTCAAGGAACTATTACTTAGAATTTTTTGTTTAATAAAAAACTATTACTTAGAATTAATTGCATATTTATATTTTAATTTTATATTAGTAATTATGATTGCATATGTACGACATGATAAGTTTTGATAGTTTATTTGTAAAAATAATAAAACTATCATATTTGTATTATTTGTTATTCGTTCACTACCATTTTGTTACCCGCCAATCTTAACGGATATGTGTAAGATAGAGTAAGACAAATTCTTAACGGGTATGAGTAAGATCAACTCTTAGTGGGTATGGATATGAAAATGATTTCACCCTACCCGTATCGTACCCATTGACACCCCTATTCACCTCCCCGCTCTATCCAAAGTTCCAAACAGGGTGTAAGTCTCAGAGCGACTCTATTGATATCAGTACTGTTCAACTGTTTAACTGTACAATTGGAAAGGAACAAAATAGCTCTAATATTAATTCAGGACGCATCACTTGTCTGGTAGGCAACTGTGTGCTGAACTGCTGATATATATGTCAGAAAATTATTATTTAATGCTCCTTGATTTCCAGCGTATACTTGATGCTGGCCACAATTGATCACTTCTTGACTTATTCTGACCAAGTCTAAGAGAACTAGGTATTTGGAGATAGATAGAATTGTCACCATTATCAATAATTTTTGCCATGATTAACACAAAAAGTAGAATTAGAAGCCCGGAAATGAGACTTTTGACAGCCAATTTTGTTGATCTAGTCTGTCTTATAAAATAAAGAAAGCTAGGAAGTACTGCTTCACCCACCTACTTCCTCAAGTGGACGTCATTATGTCGCATGTCTAGCATCTGCATCTTCATTTATTTTTATTCAAGAAAAGCGTATAGTAGATGGGTCCGGATCCCCTGAAGTAATCCAATATTTGGGACCTCTGAAAATCTAAGAGGACTTGGTATTTGGAGATTGATAGAATTGTCAATGGTGACAATTCTATCTATTTTCAAATACCAAGTTCTCTCAAATTTGGTTAGAATAAGTCAACGAGTGATCAGAAAGAGATATCAGAAACAAAAGGCATACTTTATGAGATTATATTTTTTACTTTACAATTACATAGAGTACAAATGATATTTATAACAATATAAATTTCTAAAAAAAACTTATAAATGATACCTTCTAAAATACTCTATACTAAATTATTAAAATCTTCCTCTTAATATAGTCTGCCGAACAAAATCTATTATTTCTAACATTCTGCTAAATTAAATCTATAAAAATATATAATGAGGCGAGAAACATAAGGAACAAAACGACATCCGTCTTGCAACGGCATCTAATCTTAATTTATTAAAAGAACAGAACGGGTCGGTTCAGATCTAGTCAGCCCCCAATTAATTTTCTGTATTTTGTTGAATTGGCCCGCCTACCTTAATTTCAGAGGTCCCAACCTGTAAATATTTGAGAAGACCGATCAACTTTGTAAATTTATATACTGTCCATCTAGGAAAGAATCAGCTGATGAAGAGAGAGATGCAGAGTTCTATCTAACTGTGCGTGTGATTGAACTGAAAGCTTCAGTGTCAGTGTGGCAGAGTAACAGTGTCTGCATTTGCTTGTATGACTATTTGTATTTGTAGTCATGAAATTGGTGTTTAATTCGCGAATTAAATGCTTTTACTATGATAGCGACTTTAATGCTGAATTATTTGGTTGATCGAATTTTGACTAACTAATTCGTAAATTTTTTATTTTTTTTATTTTTTATCTTTTGTTTTCTTCTGGGACTAAGATCTCTGGTCTAACTAATTCCGAATCATTTTTGAATTATACCCGAGTTATTTCCGAATCACGAATTTTTAATCTCGTCAAACTGAATTCGAATAATTTATTTTTCACTATGTTTGTATTTGATTATAAAACTAGCAGAACCTGACATGATTCCTCAAAAAAGAAAAATAGACTATTTGTATATGATATTGAGCCACTTACAGTTACAGTTACTAGCTAATATTAACAAGAGGAGGGTTCAAATGCCTCCATTTTTTGTGCCTCCATCATGCTTTCATTTTTTAAAACTTTAATAACTCAAAATTTAAAACTTAAAAGTCAAAATAAAACCGTTAGATGTGATCTATGTTATTTTCTCTATGTGCTCATAAAAAATTATCACATTTCAATTTTGTTCTAATGTGAATCAATAAATTCAAAAATCAACGTCTAGAAATCATCCACATTAATGCATTTTTTACAAGCTCTTGAAGACAATCAAAATAAAATTGAAATGTTATAATTTTTTTGCATTAATAAAATGACGTAGATCATATCCAACGATTTTATTTTGACTTTTAGTTTTAAATTTTGAGTTATTAAAGTTTTAAAAAATGAAGGCATGATGGAGACACAAAAAATGGAGGCATTTGAACCCTCCTCTGTTAACAAATATTTGGGGACCATTTATTTCCTTTTCTTTGCCTACCTAACATACAGCTTCCGTACACAATAAGTGCCATATATTGGGAATTAAAGAAAAGCATCCACCCACTCGCCCACACATAAACATCTCTCAATTTAATTTCTCTTACAACAAATTACTACCGGTTTTTTTAAATTCTAGAAATGAAATAAAAATATTTACAAATAAAAATATATGGTTCCTTACGGAATTTCCTAAGGTCTAAGGAACCACATATTTGGTGCCGTTTCTTACTGTGTCACAATGCCACTTATTTGACGGTCACTAAAAATATTATTCGTAAAAATCCATTTGGTAATTAATGTGGTTTCTTTATGCTCTGTTTTTTGCATCTCGATTTCTCTACAATGCAGAAAATAACTCTAAAGAGCTGTAGCTAATCCGCAGTTCCTTAAGGAGCGTAGCAAACTGCGTAACCAACCGTGCAGCTTTCCTTAAGAAACGGCTAATTGTGGCATGCTAAGGTTGTTCCTTAATGCACTTGTGGGATTCCTTCTATATCATCAAAAAAAAATATATCATCTTTCTGAATCTTTAAAATATTTATTTTTCACTAGAAATAAAAAAATAAAAATAAAAATAAAAAACTGAATAAGTGCTACTCTCCATCAAAATGCAGATGACAATGAAACCCATAACTGGGAAAAAAAAATTTAAAAAAAAAAAAATAGCAGTAATGCCGTTCTGACTTCACACTTAGATACTCCAAGCTCTTCACTATTGTATGATAGATATGTTTAACAAAAGAAAAGAAATATATATTGTTCTCTGCTTCTAGTGCTAAATTGCCCACATATTTATCTTTTGTAGTCAACAACTTTTGAAATTATGGAGATCAGCTCAAGTCCTTTTAGACTGTTTTTCAAAACAGAGGGAGACACTAGTGGAAAAACTGAAATTAGGATCAGCCTATTTGGATATTGGCTATATTAAACCACCGATACTAATACCTACCTGGATCGGTTTTTTCAAAAAAAAACGATCCTAATGGTGCATATATTAGGATCGGTTGTTTATAATAACCGATCCTAATGCATTATATCTGGATTCACAAAATGTTGGTTCTGCAAAAAGCAAAAAAAAAAAAAAAATTAGGATCGGTTGTTTCAAACCGCCTATCAAACTGTGTCTGCCGCTACCACTAACCCTAGCCAGTCGCCTCTACGGTAAATCAAAAAAAAAAATCCACCTATGCCCGCTCCGCTTGCGCCTGCGCAAAGAGAAGAATAGCTATGCCGCTGCCTGTGCCTAGTAACCCTAGCCGCCTCTGGTAAATTCCTTCTCTGAATTCCAAAATTTCTTGTTAACCCTAGTTGCTAATTCATTTTATTAGATATTGTTTAGACTTTGAATTTGCCGTGTACCCAAAAGCAAAATTTTGTGTTCAATTTGCCGTGTATTAATTAAATTCTATTTTGGTATTGGTAATTTTGTGTTCATATATGAGTACTCTTGAAATTGAAATGAGTTCAATTAGATTTATGCAAGTATACAAATCGTGAGTCATATATACAAGTATACAAATGAGAAATTTTCGTAGAAATGGGTTCAATTAGATTTTCAGCCCCAAAAGCTTAGTGTTGATTTAAGGACCTGTTGAGAGCATTTCTATAATTTAGATAAAAGAAGTTCTATAGTTGAGGTGCTGGAATTGTTAATTTTCATTACTTATTAGTTCCATTGTGTTGTAATTAGCTTCCTTAATGTATATATTCTCATTGTTCACTTGTCTCCAATGCAATTATTTTATGAAAATCAAGTTTTGAGTATTGAAAATTTCTGAAGAGCGTAGTTGTGCGGAATGTCGAATGTTCCATGCCATCTTTTCTGTTTTAATAATGAAGTTTGATTTTGGGCTTTCTTGATATCTAAATTCGACCTGTGCGCCTGCCAGGCTCATGTGGGCCCAAATTATTGGTCTAATTTTAATATTTACTTGTTCAATTTTAAGTGTTCTTCTATGGCTCTCATTTTCTTCCATCTAAATCGATCGTTCAAATTTGACCCACAACTTGAATTGTTTGTTCTATTATAATTTTTTTTTTTGGTGTGCCCATTCCTGTTTAATCATTTGACCGGCCATTTTTATTAATAACCCAAAAAAATAAGGTATTTACCAAAATAACTACAAAATCTGAGTTTTTTCAAATATAACCAAACCGCCAGGGATGCTAGCGGTCCACTTTTAACAGCTATGAGTAAGATCAACTCTTAGTGGTTATGGATATTAAAATAGTTCCACCCTACCCGTATCGTACCCATTGACACCCCTATTCACCTCCCCTCTCTATCCAAAGTTCCAAACAGGGTGCAAGTCTCAGAGCGACTCTACTGATATCAGTACTGTTCAACTGTTTAACTGTACAATTGGAAAGGAACAAGCTAGCTCTAATATTAATTCAGGACCCATCACTTGTCTGGTAGGCAGCTGTGTGCTGAACTGCTGATATATATGTCAGAAAAATTATTATTTAATGCTCCTTGATTTCCAGCGTATACTTAATGCTGGCCACAATTGATCATTTGTTGACTTATTCTGACCAAATCTAAGAGAACTTGGTATTTGGAGATAGATAGAATTGTCACAATTATCAATAATTTTTGCCATGATTAACGCAAAAAGTAGAATTAGAAGCCCTGAGATGAGACTTTTGACAGCCAATTTTGTTGATCTAGTCTGTCTTATAAAATAAAGCTAGGAAGTAGGAAAACACAAACCACTGCTAGCATCTGCATCTTCATATTTATTTTTATTCAAGAAAAGCCCGTATAGTAGATAGGGCTCGCAAAAAAAAAATTTGTGGTTCGAGACCTGCTTAGTATCAGTCCGTGACTCGATCAATATATGACAGCTCGTTCGTTAGTGAAAACCGAGCTAAAACGAGTATGTTCACCACTCAAGTTAGAATTAACTGAGTTTGAGTTAGACTTAACTTGGCATGAGCTAACTCGGTTCATTAATGAGCTATTGAATATACGTAGTTCAATAGTTTAATTATATTTGTTCACTTCAGGCTAGGGAATACTATGATATATGGATGTTATTACCAGTATTATGGTAATTACACTTTGGATTGTGCTTAAGTTGATTGGTAATTTTTATATATACTATGGGTGAATTATAAGCAACTAAGTTAACTTGTATGAATTTGTTTGGTATGGTATGTATGAATTTATTATGTGAATTATGTTTGTATGAATTTAAAATTTTGATATTTTGGTATGTATGAATTTAGCTTCAAATTTGATTTATGGTAGTTTATTTGCTCACTTATATTTGAATTAAGATTATTTGTTCAATAATTAGTCATATAAATGTCATTTTATTTTAGTCATAATTGATAAGATGTACTACGAAAATTTAAGATATAGCATGAAAGGAATAATACAAATTTATGAATCTACCAAGCTGGTAACAAGGCAGCTCGGCTTGCTCGGGTAAGCCATGAATCAGTCCTCAGCAGCAGTTTTAACTCGGAACCTAAAATCTAAATCCGTTCACTCTGCTTGATCCACAAACAAATCAATTACGAATGAGACCTAGAGAGTGATTATATTTATAACAATATATTCTTGACTTTATAATTAAGAGTACAAATGATAATTATAACAATATAAATTTCTAAAAAAAAACTTATAAATGATATCTTCTAAAATACTCTATACTAAAATATTAAAATATTTCTCTTAATATAATATGTCAAACAAAATCTATTATTTCTAACATCTGCTACATTAAATCTAATGAAAATATACAATAAAATGAGAAACATAAAGAACAAAACGACATCCGTCCTGCAACGGCATCTAATCTTTGATTTATTCAAAGAACAGAAGGGGTCAGTTCAGATCTAGTCAGGCTCCAATTAATTTTCTGTATTTTGTTGAATTGGCCCAATCATACCAATATAAATTTCTAAAAAAAAAACTTATAAATGATACCTTCTAAAATACTCTATACTAAAATATTAAAATATTTCTCTTAATATAGTCTGTCAAACAAAATCTATTATTTCTAATATCTGCTACATTAAATCTGATGAAAATATACAATAAGATGAGAAACATAAAGAACAAAACGACATCCGTCTTGCAATGGCATCTAATCATTTTATTCAAAGAACATAAGGGGTCGGTTGAGATCTAGTCAGGCCCCAATTAATTTTCTGTAATTTGCTGAATTGGCCCAATTGTAACAATATAAGTTTCTAAAAAAAAACTTATAAATGATACTTTCTAAAATGCTCTATACTAAAATATTAAAATATTTCTCTTAATATAGTATGTCAAACAAAATATATTATTTCTAACATCTGCTACATTAAATCTAATGAAAATATACAATAAGATGAGAAACATAAAGAACAAAATGACATCCATCTTGCAACGGCATCTAATCTTTGATTTATTCAAAGAACAGAAGGGGTCGGTTCAGATCTAGTCAGGCTCCAATTAATTTTATGTATTTTGTTGAATTGGCCCAATTATAACAATATAAATTTCTGAAGAAAAAAACTTATAAATGACACCTTCTAAAATGCTCTATACTAAAATATTAAAATATTTCTCTTAATATAGTATGTCAAACAAAATCTATTATTTCTAACATCTGCTACATTAAATCTAATAAAAATATACAATAAGATGAGAAACATAAAGAACAAAACGACATCCGTCTTGCAACGGCATCTAATCTTTGATATATTCAAAGTACAGAAGGGATCGGTTCAGATCTAGTCAGGACTCAATTAATTTTCTGTAGTTTGTTGAATTGGCCCAATCATAACAATATACATTTCTGAAAAAAAAATCTTATAAATGATACCTTCTAAAATACTCTATACTAAAATATTAAAATATTTCTCTTAATATAGTATGTCAAACAAAATCTATTATTTCTAACATATGTTACATTAAATCTAATAAAAATATACAATAAAATGAGAAACATAAAGAACAAAACGACATCCGTCTTGCAACGGCATCTAATCTTTGATATATTCAAAGTACAGAAGGGATCGGTTCAGATCTAGTCAGGCCTCAATTAATTTTCTGTAGTTTGTTGAATTGGCCCAATCATAACAATATAAATTTCTGAAAAAAAAATCTTATAAATGATACCTTCTAAAATGCTCTATACTAAAATATTAAAATATTTCTCTTAATATAGTACGTCAAACAAAATCTATTATTTCTAACATCTGCTACATTAAATCTGATGAAAATATACAATAAGATGAGAAACATAAAGAACAAAACGACATCCGTCTTGCAACGGCATCTAATCTTTGATTTATTCAAAGAACAGCAGGGGTTGGTTCAGATCTAGTCAGGCCTCAATTAATTTTCTGTAGTTTGTTGAATTGGCCCAATCATAACAATATAAATTTCTGAAAAAAAAATCTTATAAATGATACCTTCTAAAATACTCTATACTAAAATATTAAAATATTTCTCTTAATATAGTATGTCAAACAAAATCTATTATTTCTAACATCTGCTACATTAAATCTAATAAAAATATACAATAAAATGAGAAACATAAAGAACAAAACGACATCCGTCTTGCAACGGCATCTATTCTTTGATATATTCAAAGTACAGAAGGGATCGGTTCAGATCTAGTCAGGCCTCAATTAATTTTCTGTAGTTTGTTGAATTGGCCCAATCATAACAATATAAATTTTTGAAAAAAAAATCTTATAAATGATACCTTCTAAAATACTCCATACTAAAATATTAAAATATTTCTCTTAATATAGTATGTCAAACAAAATCTATTATTTCTAACATCTGCTACATTAAATCTAATAAAAATATACAATAAAATGAGAAACATAAAGAACAAAACGACATCCGTCTTGCAACGGCATCTAATCTTTGATATATTCAAAGTACAGAAGGGATCGGTTCAGATCTAGTCAGGCTCCAATTAAGTTTATGTATTTTGTTGTATTGGCCCAATTATAACAATATAAATTTCTGAAGAAAAAAACTTATAAATGACACCTTCTAAAATGCTCTATACTAAAATATTAAAATATTTCTCTGAATATAGTATGTCAAACAAAATCTATTATTTCTAACATCTGCTACATTAAATCTAATAAAAATATACAATAAAATGAGAAACATAAAGAACAAAACGACATCCGTCTTGCAACGGCATCTAATCTTTGATATATTCAAAGTACAGAAGGGATCGGTTCAGATCTAGTCAGGCCTCAATTAATTTTCTGTAGTTTGTTGAATTGGCCCAATCATAACAATATAAATTTCTGAAAAAATAATCTTATAAATGATACCTTCTAAAATACTCTATACTAAAATATTAAAATATTTCTCTTAATATAATATGTCAAACAAAATCTACTATTTCTAACATCTGCTACATTAAATCTAATAAAAATATACAATAAAATGAGAAACATAAAGAACAAAACGACATCCGTCTTGCAACGGCATCTAATCTTTTGATATATTCAAAGTACAGAAGGGATCGGTTCAGATCTAGTCAGGCCTCAATTAATTTTCTGTAGTTTGTTGAATTGGCCCAATCATAACAATATAAATTTTTGAAAAAAAAATCTTATAAATGATACCTTCTAAAATACTCCATACTAAAATATTAAAATATTTCTCTTAATATAGTACGTCAAACAAAATCTATTATTTCTAACATCTGCTACATTAAATCTAATAAAAATATACAATAAAATGAGAAACATAAAGAACAAAACGACATCCGTCTTGCAACGGCATCTAATCTTTGATATATTCAAAGTACAGAAGGGATCGGTTCAGATCTAGTCAGACCTCAATTAATTTTCTGTAGTTTGTTGAATTGGCCCAATCATAACAATATAAATTTCTGAAAAAATAATCTTATAAATGATACCTTCTAAAATACTCTATACTAAAATATTAAAATATTTCTCTTAATATAGTATGTCAAACAAAATCTATTATTTCTAACTTCTGCTACATTAAATCTAATAAAAATATACAATAAAATGAGAAACATAAAGAACAAAACGACATCCGTCTTGCAACGGCATCTAATCTTTGATATATTCAAAGAACAGAAGGGATCGGTTCAGATCTAGTCAGGTCCCAATTAATTTTCTGTATTTTGTTGAATTGGCCCGCCTACCTGATTTTCAGAGGTCCCAACCTGTAAATATTTGAGAAGACCGATCAACTTTGTAAATTTAGATACTACTGTCCATCTAGGAAAGGATCAGCTGATGTTTTTTTTTTTTTGAGAGAAAAGGATCAGCTGATGGAGCGAGAGAGATACAGAGTTCTAGGTAATTGTGCGTGTGATTGAACTGAAAGCTTCAGTGTCAGTGTGGCAGACTAACAGTGAGCCAGTGACTAGAGTGGAAAAAACATGTTGTGTTGTGCCGTGTTGTGACTAACATGCTGTGATTTTAATCTCGTGCCGTGTCGTGATCAAAATGTCAAGAGGTGGTCACGGCATGCAAATGGTCACGCCGTGACTCGTGTGCCGTGTCCAAACGTGATTGGTCACGTTTAACTATTTTTTCATAATTTAAGTTAGTTTCTTCAAGATTCATCATTTGATTAAAACCTAACGGTCCTAATTACACGTGACTCGCGTGATTACGTGTCATGCCATGACCGGATCTTTCGCGTGTCATGCCGTGCCGTGACTAAAATGTCAAGGGGTGGTCACTGCACGCGAATAGTCACGGCATGCGACATGCGAGTCACGGCACGGAACACTAACACGTGCCGTGTCGGCTCTGTCGTGCCATTTTTTCCACACTATCAATGACTGCGTTTGCTTGTATAACTATTTGTATTTGTAGTCATAAGATATAAGATTCGCTTTTAATGTGCGAATTAAATGTTTTTCTGATGATGGCGAATCTAATACTGAATTATTTGATCGACTGAACTTTGACTAACTAATTTGTGAATTTTTTTTTTTTGCTCCCTTGTGGAACTAAGATCTCTAGTTTAAATTATTCTGAATCATTTTCGAATTATACCCGAGTTATTTCCGAATCACAAACTTTTAATCTCGTCAAACTGAATTCAAATAATTTATTTTTCACTGTGTTTGTATTTGATTATAAAACTGGCAGCACCTGACATGATTCCTTTTCTTTGCCTACCTACCATACAGCTTCCGTACACAATAAGTGCCATATATTGGGAATTAAAGAAAAGCATCCACCCACTCGCCCACACATAAACATCTCTCAACTTAATTTCTCTTACAACAAATTACTGCCGGTTTTTTTAATTTCTAGAAATGAAATAAAAATATTTACAAATAAAAGGTAGATAAAGATTTTTTTTTTTTTTTTTTGGTGACACTGAAAGAAATTGCTATAGATATATGGTTCCTTGCGGAATTTCCTAAGGTCTAAGGAACCACATATTTGTAGCCGTTACTTACTGTGTCACAATGCCACTTATTTGACGGTCACTAAAAATATTATTCGTAAAAATCCATTTGGTAATTAATGTGCGTGGTTTCTTTATGCTCTGTTTTTAATTGCATCTCGATTTCTCTACAATGCAGAAAATAACTCTAAAGAGCTGTAGCTAATCCGCAGTTCCTTAACCAACCGTGCAGGTGCAGCGCTCCTTGAGAAACTATAGCGAGAATAGCGAGAACAGCGAGAATAGCGCTGTTCCGATCCATTCAAACATACTCAGGAACAGCGAGAATAGCGCTGTTCTCGCTGTTCTCGCTATTCCTACAAAAACATGGAATAGCAAATGAACTCTCTCAAAGCCTCAATTCCTACAGTAGCTATTCTAAATGTTCAATCCAAACAACTTCCGAATAGCTTTGAGTTAGCGCTATTCTTAAATAATAGCTGTTCTCGCTATTCTTAATTTACTATTCTCAACAGTAGTTATTCTCGCTATTCTCTAGTGCATCCAAATGCGAATATGCAATTTCTTAGCAAATTTTCCAAAAAAAATGCACTTGTGGGATTCCTTCTATATCATCAAAAAAAATATATCATCTTTCTGAATCTTTAAAATATTTATTTTTCACTAGAAATAAAAAAATAAAAAAACTGAATAAGTGCTACTCTCCATCAAAATGCACATGACAATGAGACCCATAACTGGGATAAAATTTAAAAAAAAAAAAATAGCAGTAATGCCGTTCTGACTTCACACTTAGATACTCCAAGCTCTTCACTATTGTATGATAGATATGTTTAACAAAAGAAAAAGAATTATACATTGTTCTCTGCTTCTAGTGCTAAATTGCCCACATATTTTTCTTTTGTAGTCGACAACTTTTGAAATTATGGAGATCAGCTCAAGTCCTTTTAGACTGTGATTTAACAAAAGAAAAAGAATTATACATTGTTCTCTTCACTATTGTATGATATATATGTTTTTCAAAACGGATGGGGAAATCCCTCATGAAAGAGAGGGGGGGGAGGGGTGTAAATTCACTTCCACACAGTGATTTTATACTGTGATTTAGAGGTCACGATTGTCTTTAAAAATTAACACAACGCTGAGTTTTTCTTCCCTCTGAACAGTGCTCGTTCGCCTCCACTCCATCTCCGGTTCTTCTCTTCTGAAGTAGGTAAAACCGTCGGGCAGTAACGGTCTAGGGTTAGGCTCACTCCCGTACAATAATTCTCCCTTCCCTTTCCTCTACGTCCATCCGTCTAGAGCACAGTCTTAACGTATCTGAGCTGAGTGCATGATTCGAGAATATAGCATCTGCACACACAAAAAAAAAAAATCTTCTTGTTATTAGATAGATTTCTAATAACATACCTACAAATTAGTTTTCCTATTTGAAATTTTTGAAGGATAATTCTAGCGCATCTAAATTTTATTGTACATATATTTAAAAAATATTATTTCAACTAAAAAAAAATTGTAGATGTGTTTCAATTTGTTAGATATGGTGTATATCCAATTTGGATTCATTTTGAATTTAATTGGCCATTCATTATTATTAAGGCATTAAAATTACACCATTAACATTTGAAAAAAAAAAGGAAGCTGATAATTGTACCCCAAACAAAGTACCCGCACGCGTCCCCCAACCTTCTAGAATGTCGGCAACAAAAATATCAGGTTTTACTTTATACAGCGCAATAACAGTATCAATCTTTCTTTATTATACATAATTTTGCTGCATGAAGATAAAAACGCTATGTTAAAAAAATTAACAAAACCACCGCCAAATGCAGCGAAACAATCGTATAATTTAAACATATAAAGGAAAGCGTTTAAACAACTGCGTTCAAGTGTTTAGCTTTCATTGTAAATGAGTTAATTTTTCATTTTTTAAAACAAAAAATGAATCCCTGAATTCGTCCCCGAGCAAAAATTTAAAGCTTTAAATTTGAACCAATCCCCAAGCGTGTCCCCAAGCACAAAATTTACAAGTCTAAATTTGTACTAATTCCCGAGGGCGTCCCCAAGCACAATTTTTTTTCATTTGTGCAGAATGTGTCAGGAACAGTACATGTGAACAAGTAAAGCATGTAAACCAATATGTACTGGCAAACAAACAACATAAACAAAGCATTCAAAATTTGTGCATATAAACCTATGTTTAAAGCATATAAACCTGTGTTTAGAAACATTGAAAAATCTTTAGCTAGAGAGTTGTAACTAGATATCTCTGTAACCATTTGGTATTAATGCCCTGTAGATGTTTTACTGATATTTGCATTATTCACCGGTATCAGCCTATTATCAACACTATTAAGCAGGTATTTGGCCCACTTTTGTTGTTCCGATAAGGTGCTCACCTTTGTAAATGTTTATGTCATTTGTACCAGCCCTAATTACCCATTTTTGTAATTCTGACAAATTTAGAGATATATATCTGGAAATATTCTTGTAAATTGATATATACCTGTTCTGAATGTCATACTGGTACAGACCCAGTTCTGGTAAGGGCTGATTTGGAATTTTACTATAGGCTTTACCATCAGTTATTTATACCTCTGTACCTAAACATTAAAGAATGTGTGTGGGTTGCATTTCAATTTCCATTGCCATGCAAATACCAAAATAGTATCAACAGGTTACTGTAATGTGTCATACTACAATTTTGAAAATTTGAAAGTCAAAACAATCTAATAGATTGAGTACATTTCTTCAGGTGAAATTAGGATAGTCTTACAAAGGTTGTGCAGAAGCAACACGTTTACAAGCAACTAAAGATGTTCATAATATTCAATTGGTGTAAATGAAATAAATTATAAACTTGTTGAAACACGTATGATTTAATAGAAAAAAGAAAACATGTAAACCAATATGTACTGGCAAGCAAACAACATAAACAAAGCATTGAAAATTTGTGCATATAAACCTGTGTTTACAAATACATTTTAAAGCTTATTCTTCAAACACATTTTAAAGCATATAAACCTGTGTGTAAAGCAAGCAAACCAATATATACTGGCAAGAAAACAACATAAACAAAGCAATAAAAATTTGTGCATATAAACCTGTGTTTACAAACACATTTTAAAGCATATAAACCTTTGTTTACAAACATTGAAAAATTTGTTACAAACATATAAACCTGTGTTTCCAAACACATTTTAAAGCTTATTCTTCAAACATATTTTAAAGCATATAGACATGTGTGTAAAACAAGTAAACCAATATATACTGGCAAGAAAACAACATAAACAAAACAATGAAAATTTGTGCATATAAACCTGTGTTTACAAATACATTTTAAAGCATATAAACCTGTGTTTACAAACATTGAAAAATTTGTTACAAACATATAAACCTGTGTTTACAAACACATTTTAAAGCATATAACCCTGTGTTTACAAAAATTAAAAAATATGTGTTACAAATATATATACTTGTGTTTACAAACACATTTTAAAGCTTATTCTTCAAACACATTTTAAAGCATATAAACATGTGTTTACAAACATTGAAAAATCTTCATTTAATGGATTACTTGTTCAAAATGGAGACTGTATTTTTAGTTATTAAATATCAAAAGCTGTTAATTTGCATAATTAAAATTAGAACCAATTCCCCATCGCGTCCCCGAACTAACTGGGTTTAAATTGTACTTTAAAGTACTTTAAAGTACGTTCAAGTAAGTAGTTAATTAATGATTAGAGGACCGTTAACAATCTGGGGGACTAATTCGGGGATTGGTGATTACAACTGTTCCTAACAGACTATCCACGAAATTAAAGCGCAAGACAAAAACATGCAAAGCTAACGTTTAAAGCAATCAATGTAAAACTGCAATGCGTTAAAACAGCAATTCGTTAATTAATGGCAAATTAATACATTACCGTTATTAGCGGACAGTTAAACCCAGTTAAACCAGTTCGGGGACGGGCTCGGGTTTAGTGGCTCGGGGTACAAGAACATTTCTCAAAAAAAAATTATAACATTATTTTTTTTTAAATTGTTTGATGAAAGACTAAACGTCTTTCAAATCGATCCAAGTTAAAGTACACCTCCTATCTAAATGATTAAAAACACATCTATAATAATTTTATTTTATTCTTAATTTAAACAATAGCTTCAAGTATTATAGAGTTAGGCTAATATGACACTAGTGTTATATCAAACTAAATAACACCACATCTTAAACCCTTAGATCTGCTTTAAGATTCGTACTATCCGCTTTTACTGTTCAAGCACTTCATTTTGTACGAATCTTAAAGCAGATCTAAGGGTTTAAGATGTGGTGTTATTTAGTTTGATATAACACTAGTGTCATATTAGCCTAACTCAGTATTATATCATAAAAGTTGAATATTTAGAGGTATTATTGTTGAGTTTGGCTAGTATAACATTAGTGTTATTTTAACCTATATAACACCAACTTCAAAATCTATCGAATCGACTTCAAATGGTAAATCCAAACCGTTCAAACTGATCTACTTCATTAGTTGTGCGTTTACATGCAAAATTTATAATTTTTCAAACTTATTTAGTATCAAGTCAAGCAGTCAAATGTGTGAGTTTTTAAGTTAATTTTAATACATTCATTTTTCAATATTTTTACCGCTTGATTTGATACTAAAATAACTCGAAAATATAAAAAATTTGTGTGTAAACGCATCATTCATAAAGTAAATCGGTTTGAAGGGTTTGGATTAGTCATTTGAAGTCTATATAATCAATTTTAAAATTAGTGACATATGACACCGATGTTATACTAGACGGACTCATTATTGTTTTTGAAAATCAATTATCACTAATATCAAGTAAGATGATTTTGTGAGCTTAACTTGAAACTCTATTGGATCAACTTCAAATAATGAATTCAAACTACTGAAGTTATTCTACTTCACAAGCGATGCATTTATACACTAAATTTGTTAATTTTTAATTTTACTCAATGTAAAATCAAGTGGGCCAAAAATGACGAATAATTAATGCATTAAAATAATTTATATCTTCAGCTCTGGCCCCTTAACTATGTACTAATTAAATTTAAAATGTCGATATACCACTCATTAAATAGATTGATTTTAATGATTTAAATTCATCATTTGATAGTGATTTAATAGATTTTAGACTTAATAACTATCTTGTTACACTTAAGTACATATCAGCTTCACTCTTATTATTTTTCTTCTCTTTTTTTTTCTTTCTGTCAACAGAAAGTATCTATCAGGGCCTGTTCGGCAGATTTGATGGAATAGGAATAGGAATGAGTTGGCCTCTTTTTTGAACTGTTTTTTACTGTTTATGTGGGAAAAAAAAAATTCAATCAGACTGAATTTTTTTTTCCCACATAAACAGTGCTCCGCCGAACAGGCCCTGAAAAGGCATCAGCCAACAGTAGCACAGGCTCAAACTGCTCAGTACCAGTTAAGTGCCCATAACCATTTATGGTAAGGCTGATGAAGATAGAGAGAGAGAGATGATATATTAATAAAAAAAATCCAAAATTCGAAGCAGCTAAGAAAAACTACAGTAATCTTTCAAATATAGCAAGTCCAATAGAGTTGTACAATGCTTTGACAGCAAATGTTTTTCTGGTGAAACCATTTCCTTTTTTAGAATTTATAACACTGATGTGTACAGGGTGGCAAAAAAGTTTGTAGCTCGTGGCTCGATTGTGATTTGCATATGATTCTCTCGTTACTCGTTACTTGAACGAATTGTTAACGAGCCAGTTCGGTCTAAAAAGTTTGTAGAATATTTTCTTTTTAAAACAAGATTCAGTCAGACCCAGTGAGCCAGCTCGCAAGCTAGCTCGATTCAGTTTGAATCCTTAAAGTTAGCTCGCTCGTAACGAGTTCAAGCTGGACGCAGCTTGTTGCCACCCCTACTGGTTTGGTGTAATAATATGCTAAGAAGTCGGCCCCTTGTCGTTCGTTATAATGGTCTTGTATCACCAAAACCACTATCCATTTTCTACTAGCTTTCGGGTACCTGATCGGGGACTGCATCTTGCTGTGGTATGATGGGCCGGGCCCCAAATTCACTTGGGCCTAGTTCCCAGCTTAACTAAGAAAACTGAGAAACCGGATCATTTCAAGATGGTAACTTGCTAACTTTTGGGTAACTATATGGTTTTTTTTTTCCCCCCACTTTTCATGTTAAATTGGGATGGAGCTAGAGAAGGGAAGAAATGAACAAGTCATTGGTTGTGTTATGTTGAATCAGTTTGACACTCTTAGCTGCATTTAGTTCATTTTTGCCTGATTATGACTTGACATGGTAAGTGATTTGCAGTTCAATGCTCGGTCTGAATCTATAAAAGAGAAAGCATTGATCATTTAGGCGACTAATTCTTGCTAATAGGTACGTCGTGGCAGTAGAAGGATATGTATATATGTAATATATACATTTCATCAATCCCTTTATTATTTATTCTTCATGTTTTCAAATTAGAATCAGATAATTTTAATATCTATTATCAGGTATCAGGATTGAAGATAAATTATAAAACAGAACAGTGTGAAATATTTTTCTACAGTTTTTTTTTTGTTAAAAAGCCTTTGGTGGTAATTAACTTAATAATATTTCTAGCTACAATGAGTGATTGTATAGCCAATGCTTAGGGTTTGAGTGGTACCTCTTATTTAATCAAGTCCCCAAAAGGTAAGGTAACTAGGTCCCAAATTCATCATGTATATCATTAATTGATAATAAAAATAATAATTTATTTTAATTTTCTTTTCTCCTACATGGCTACATCGACCAGAAGAAAACACTGTCTACTTTTGATGCCAAGTAAAGAACAAAGATGGTAAAAGGCATCAATTCAAAACATATTGGTGCCTAACAGTGCTGATACACTTCAGAATCCAATAGCTATTTTACCCACTTGATAAAACAAAAAGAGCACATAAGTACATAGGCAAACACGCAGAATAAAAACCTCTATGTATAATTAAAAGGAGAGAAATGGAGGCAAAAAAACAAGCCAAAAATATAAACTCAGGAATATCTCTTATGAGAAGTAATCTAAGCCTGAAAATATACCAAAATACCAAAAACACTTCCAATCTTTAGCAATTTTGTGAGGATGTGCACTGGCAATATCAGCTTCTCCGTAAGATGTGCAACTAATTTCTTTATAATAGTTGACGAACCGTCATCAAATTTATTGACAGTGACAAAAAAATGGTCCTACAACAAAATGCGAATAACTGCTAGACCAACAGCTGATATTGAAACAAGGGTACCAATGCAGTACTTTATGACGTCATATTTGGCTGCTTCAAGTTGTGCCTTCAAAGCATGAATTTCCTGAAACAAAATAATAATAAAATGTATATTATTCAATCCTGATACAATTCTGTGTTGCATTGCAAGGAAACAAACAAAAAAAAAATGCAAAATAAGTAGAGCTTGCCCGATCAATTTTGTTTGTGAGATCATTGGTTTCAGCACCTTGCTTAGCTAGTTCATCACGTATTCTCCTGCAGTTATCAAGTTACAGAGCAGTAAGAATTACCATACCAACTGCTACTGGTACAAACATGCTGCTACCTAACCTAACCAAAATTACCAAATATTCTTGATGGTGCAGTCAAAAACATCTTCAAAGGAGAATAAAAGTTGAGATAACAACTGGATTATTGTTTTGTCAATTACAGAACTACTTGGACAATAATGAAAAATTTCAGCTGAAGTCTCAATAAAAAATCTCTTAGGGAAATTCTGTTTATTCTGGTATTGTTATCAACCAACAGGGCATTGTCAGTTAAAACCATACTCATCCGACAACTACAACCAAGTCTAGTTATAAGAAACTATTCTCACATTTATTTCAGAACAATGCCATATATTTACTATAAACTAACAACCCTGCAAAAGAACTAGCATCCCTTCCATAATGTAAGATATTCAATATAAACCAACAAAACATGAAGAATAATATTCCATATGTCTATCCCTTCCCAGTCCAATTTAGAAGCTGCCCAAATTACTTATTCTTCCTCGGTTATAGGTCCATAAAGTTAGGAAGAGATGGAGGCTAATTTGGGTAGATTTTATAGGGAAACGGATATATTAGCATCAAAACTTGTTTGACAACCATAGCAACCATCAAAATACTTGTCAAAATAAAAAATAATAAACATTTGGTTATATATCAAGTAAAGCTGTTATATTGTATCACTTAATGGATCTTAAAAGGCTTTCAAAAAAGGACCAAATTTGATATACAGTCTATCCAAACTATAAATGATGTATTTGTAATTTAATCTTTTTATATTGGCAAGCTTTTTGTCGGTTGCCCATATAACTTATCCCCTAATTTTAAGAAGAAAAAAATAGGGAAAAGTAAATGGAATCTATCCCCAATATTTAACAATGTAGTCTTGAAACACTTATATAGGAGATTTTATGTAATCTAAGTGTTTTGAAAGAGCATATACAAAACTATATTTATTTATAAAGAGGAAGGATCCAATTACACCCTTTTTTGGTGACACCGGATTACACCCTATGTTTACAAAGTCCAAACAGTCGATCCAAACCGTTCAACATGATGGATATGTTAAAATGTGCTTGCAGATCAAATTTTACATTTTTCTGAATTTTTTTACTATATATTAAGATGGGTACAAAAATTCAACGGTTTGAATATAGCAATTTTGTTAAATACTTAATAAATAGTAAAAAAATTCTAAAAAATGTAAAATTTGATCTGCAAGTACATTTTAACATATCCATTATGTTGAACGGTTTGGATCGACTGTTTGGAATTTGAAAACTTTGAAAATGGAGAGTGTAATTCGGTGTCACCAAAAAAGGGTGTAATTGGATCCCTCCTCATTTATAAATAAGCAAATTTGTTCTTTTTTCAACAATTTTTGTCATCTTACCCTCTTTCAAGGTTCAGATCTAAGCGCTGGCCAGCTGTAACCTTGTCAATTTCATACCTATATTAAAATAAAAAGATAGTCAATAGCTTTCTATGCATAGTAGAAAAAAGACGTATGCTGCTTGATGAAATTTTAGAGACCTCAGTTCACTGCGCATTTTCTCAATATCAACTCTCAGTTTCTCGGTTTCACGTTGTAACAGAGAAAAATGGTGCTCCTGCATAAAAGAGGAATAAACAATTTTACAAAATGATGAATTGTGCAATACATATGACCTATTTACAAGATGCTGTGCTGATATCAAATCAGTCTTCCCATTATTTTCATGTCAAGGTGAGAAAAGCACAAAATGTGCAAGGCGGGATAAAGAACGATGAATTGCAATTCTTTAATTATTTTTAAAAAAAACATAATTGAGGATCCTATAGCTGCAAACAGGTATTCGACCGCTGATCCCAAGAACAAGAACTGGTACCAGTACAAGCAATGCTCTAAAGGCAAATCTGGGCAATTTTGTTGGGCTTTCCCATAGCATGCATTAGGTACAATTTTCTTGGGAGTTCTTTAAAATACATTTGCTTAGAATTTTTAAGGTTGAGTCAGCATTGCAGCAGTTACATGTAACAACTGCATTTGAGAGGAGATAAATTTTTTCGATTGACTTTCCACTAAATCTTCCCCACAATAGCAACTACACAAATGCTGAATGAAATATAATAGGTATACGGTAATCAGTAACCTAAGGATAAATGAATAAGTATAGCTCCAATATACAAAATAAACTTATGAAATCAAATAAATTAATAATACTATTGGTAAGCCTCAAAATCAATTGAATCATTTAATATTGTCATATACTGAGATTATATGTGTGCATAAGTAAAAGCTGGTCTTTAATTATCAAAAATTGAAAACCATTATGGTATCAGTGTGTGTTGTAACTTCTATCAAGATTTTCCAACAATTGTCACGAATGAGCTTCAAATAATATGCATTTTTCTTATGATCGACCATTTTACCCTTTGTAATCCCAAAATAGTGAAGATATGGTAAGGAAAAGATACCGTGCCTAGAAAAGAAAAGGAACCATTTACCTGGGAACTTTGCACTTGAGATTCAAACTTTGAAAGGTTAGCATCTTGAAGCATTGTACTCTGGACTTCCACATGAATGAAAAGAACCAAGTTAACAGCAAAGAACAACAAAAAATAACAAAATATCAGTGACATCGAAGGGTCCCACAAGTCAGTGTACCTTCTGCATCTCCCCCCTTGACACAAAGGATTGTGAGACGTTCTCAAGGCTATCATTCAAAACCTCAATAATAGCTGAAGTTATAGCCTCTGCATGTTTCGAAGGCACCCCTTCTCCTTCCAACCTTCTAACCTGCATTTCATCAAACAGTTCATGTGCATTCTTTCAACCAACAAAAATGAAAAGTACCATGGAATAAGACGAATAATATAACTCACCAATGCTAAAGTATCAACAAGAAATGCTCTCTTGAAGCTTGGTTTTGAAAGCTCAGACATAAACCGGACTTGGCCAATAATGGGTGCTAATTCAAACCTGTTACCATTATTTCCCCAAGCGCCATGGGTTACGAAGGTACGACTTAATCTCTTGCAAAAAATCGAAGTTGACATGGTAGAGATTAGGCAAATGAACACTATGCTTTTGCTCTACAAGATCGAGGTGATGGTTGGGTAGTGAACGAATGGGAAGGCATGGAGAAGAGTATTATTAATCAGTGGCGCTATTTTCGATTTTGGCGAAATTCAAGAGTTTTTTTCGCGATTTTCTCGTATCAAATTCTCGGGAGAAATGATTTCGGGATGAGCGAAAGCTAAAGGAAACTCGGCGGCGGGAGGTTAAATTCCGATCGGGAGAGGCGTTTCCTGACTTGTTACGAAAGGTACTTAGACTTAACTGGGCTTTATTGGGCTTTACTGTAGTAGGGTGGTGTCCGGGATGGACCGGGTATGGCCCATTAATAGTACAGAAAAGGCCGTGGGTAAAGACTAAGAATACGGAGCCTCTCCAGTACCATAAAAAAAAAAAATTGGGGTTAATGGATCGGGAGAGGGGGATTTCCGATGGGCATCGGACCAAAAAAATTGGGGTTAATCGATCGGGAGAGGGGGTTTCCGATAGGCATCAGACCAAATTCTGTTCGATGGGCTGTTGGAACCGTCGGATCTGCTTTAGGATTTGTGTGTACGAATTTTAAATCAGACGCAAAATTGCGGATGCGAATCCTAAAGCAGATCTGACGGTTCCAACAGCCCATCGAACAGGATTTGGTCCGATGCCCATCGGACACCCCCCTCACCCTAATGGATCCGGACCGTATTTTAACTTTGCACAAATAATACTGCCTCCGTGCTATTCACGAATAGACACCGTTTTTGAGTTAATCTGAAGTTGTAAAATAGTGTACTTCACCTTACCTATATATGAGAGGATACGCATTCAAGACTAAAGAGATGAAGTATTCAAGACTAAAGACGAAGTCGAATCCTCCAGTACCTGAGGTGCAATAAGTAAATTCGGACTGTTTTTTTTTAGCTTGACATGAATCTCAAAGTGGACCACTTACTGAATTGAGCTTGATACGACTAAGATTAATGTGGACCACCGTTGCACGGAGTAGGGCTGCTCATGAGCCGAGTTAAGGGCAATTTGGATTCAACTCACAAACTTATGAGTCAAATTGAGTCTGAGTTGTTAATCCAGTTCTAAGTCAGAAACTTCAATTTGGAATCAATTTGTGAGCAACTCGAGTAGAGGCTAGTCGACTCGTGACTTATAATGTAGTACATAGTGAGACAACCTAATTTAATTATAATTAAAAAAATATTACAAAATTTATCAAAATAATACACAATTAAAGTCAGTACATAATGAGACAATGGCCAATACATAAATTAAAATTACAAATATATCAAAATAGTACATAATTAAAAATTACCAAACATATAAAATTTAGTCGTTTGCGATAATTTTTTTTAGTTTCAAGCGGCAATAGAGTAGATTGTGGAAAACAGATAAGACTTGGAGATGCAAAAATTCAGAATATATGAATTAGGATTTGGTGTGAGCCTAACCAAGTTGATTCCGAACCGAATTGGAGGTAACTTGGATTGGACTCATAAATCAACTGAGTCAGTAAACTCGAGTTGATTTTGACTCGAGTTAGTTTTAACTCGAGTTATTATCGAGTTAGATTCAAATTGATTCTGAAATAAGTTTCGAGTCGTGAGCTTTTTGTGCACCTCTAGTACGGAATCCAAAACTACTCCGTTATTATTACGGACTGATTGCTTATAATTTTTAACATTGGGAGATTAATCTAAATTTTTAATTTTCATCAAAACATCATATTTTTTATTTCTCTTCAAAATATTAAGATACTTCTTCCTACTATAACTAAACATCATTTCTTTAGGTCCTTTTTATTTTATTATTAACTTTTGTTTATTTGTCCATGTTGTGCTACTTCGGGAGATTTGTATGATTTGAAAAATATATACGAGTTTTTTAAAATACGCTTCTATGTAAAAAAGATAAAAAAAATATTGTTGTCTTTAGTACATTAAATTTCTAAAAAACTGTATCTATTTTGAAAAAAATTTCAATAACAATTATTTTGTCTGACAATTTCTTTTAATTTTTCAAAATAAATATAACTTTTTAGAAATTAAATATACTACAAGGATCACAATATTTTTTTTTATTTACATAAAAGTGACTTTTGAACCGGGATCAATAACTCAGATTCAAAACATTTTTATTTTTTTGTAATAACACAAAAATAAATATTCTTTAATTTTTCTTACAATCTCAAAAAATTTGGCCTAAACTATATTGATCCGGGTTATTTGTTGCAGTCTTTCTAAAAATCAAATTATATAGTATTCTATCTAAAAAATAAATAAATCATAACATTTTCTAGAAATATATATATATATATAGAGAGAGAGAGAGAGAGAGAGAGAGAGATGGGCTATGGTACATTGCAATGCATAGGCATTTTTGTGCATTGGACCATAAATCACCGGATTCAAAGTTCAAATGACCGATCCAAACCGTTCATCTTGTTCTCCATATTAATATGTGGTTGGAGACCAAATTTTATATTTTTTGAATTTTTTTTTTACTATTTATTAAACCACTTTGAAAATCGCTGATCCAATGGTGCCTTCCAGCCACATATTAATATGGAGAACAAGATGAACGGTATGGATCGGTCATTTGGACTTTGAATTGGTAATTTATGGTTCAATGCCTATATATTGCAATGTACCATAGCCCATCTCTCTCTCTATATATTTTTTTTTATTCTTAACCGGCCCTTTTTTTCGGCATGTTCCGATTTTGTTCTCAACCGCAACCGGCCATTTTTCGACCGGTCTGAATATTTTTATAAATACCTGGCTAAGCTAGCTAGATAGATTTATAATTTTATATTTAATGTTGGATATTAATAAAAATGTCGGACTTTTAGGCATTGTACAAGAATTTTGCAAATCTAAAACCACGAACGTTTTCTATACAATTTTATCTTTCAAATGAGATTCATGATGACATACTTTCGAGTTGTCCGTTGCACAAGTATTAATATCTTGTCACGCAAGTATTCATACCTAAGATATTAAGTATTCATTTATACACATTGAAGTATTCATCTCTAAGACATCAAGTATTCATTCATATATCTCTATTTTTTTTTCAAAATTTGTTTTTATGTCATTTATTTAATACGCAGTGGCCTAATTTACCATTAATAAAGCTTTGTTCTTTGCAAAACTCGCTACTTCATGAGGAAGGGGAACATAAACATTAAAGAGATTAATTGCATATACATGTACAAAATTATTTTGATACGATCGACAGTGACGGATCTGACCCGGTAGAGATGTGCTCTAGTATTCATTTATACACATTGAAGTATTCATCCATACATATTGAAGTATTCATTCATACACGTTGAAATATTCATTCCTGGCAGAGGCGTGCTTTATTGGGATGGAGTGACGGATGATCTCCGGCAGAACGTTCGCTGGAGCGGGAGCAGCAAGCATAGAGGGAAAAAATCGAGGCGAAAGTGTAAGAGGGAGGGAGCTTATTGTATTTACCATTTCAAGGTGGGAGAAGGAGGGGAGCTTATCGATGGAAAAACGGAGGCGAAGGAGGAGGTGGGAGAGGGAGGTAGAGATGGAGGTGAGGTGAGATGTGGGAGGCGAAGGTGAGAGAGGGTGGTGGGAGGCGGAGGTGGGAGAAGGATGTGGGAGAAAAAGATGGAGGTGAAAGAGGAAAATGAAGGTGGAAGAGAAAGGGAGAAAGAGGAAAGAAATAAAAGCTGTTAAAAATAGTAGTTATAGTTATAGTTAAAATAGAAAGTTAGTTGGGGGATGAAATTGGGGATGGATAGGTGGGGGAAATTATAATTACCCTTTTCTAAAAGCTTAATTGATATAACCATCTTTTATCAAATCTATAACAATAAATTGGACCATTGTCTATATAATTCGACCCGCTGCATACTACGCTGCACAATTTCCACATCAGTGATTTTCTTTGAAAAAAACAAAAAGAGTTCGTGGAGCTGTTAGATTTGTGCTTTATGCGAATCTCAATGCGATATTTTGAAGCAAGAAAACTAAACAAATTCCATCTGACTTGAAGAAATATAAAAAATTGTTTGATTTATCGGACTGACCTTAGTTATTTTTTTTTTGAAGGTTGACCTTAGTTATTTATATTGAAGATGTATTTGCTCTACTTATTATTATTATTATTTTTTTTTGCGAAATAGCCCTTTGCACGTAAAACTTCGAGAAACCTGGATAACGCGTCAGATGGTTCCAAATTTGCATAGTTTCAGAATATATTTGCCATAACGGGGCCTGCGGATTCGTTAGAGATTGTACCAGTACTTTGAATCGGAGTAAAACTTGCACTGCTCGATGCCTCTGGATTGAACCGCATGCATTCCTCGCAATAAAGATGATAATTATCAATGAAACTTGTAATGTCAGATTGTTGACTGTTATGTTATGTTTGTATGAGTTAAGCAGGCACCGATATAATTAATAAAAGGAGGCAGGTGGGCAGCCCTATTCTTTGAACTAATAAATCTCTCAATTTGACCCGTTTACAATTTAGTTCAATTGGGGAGAGAAGTAGAGTAGAGTGGTACTGACTACTGGAGTCTGGTTTTAAAAAAAGCCTTCTTTTGATCTGAAATTCGGAATGAAGCCAGTTTGGGGGAGAAGTAAACTCTCCATGAATTATCTTCTGATTTTGTTCCCCCTCTTTCTTTCTTTCAGAATTATCTTCTGATGCATACCAGAAAAGGAAAACTTGTTATTCCCATTATTTATTTTTAGGTTTCTCATCAACGTCTCTTTTTCTGTTGTAAACTTACAAATAAATTAGGTTATGGGTTGTAAATTATGAAAAATAATACAATTAAACTTCTAATTCAATCTCTTTGCTGTCTATAGTAAGTTCTCTGTACTGGTGGTACACTGATTGCTGGTACAACATAATGTCAGAGAAATACTGATGGGGATTCAACCAACTGGTAGTACTCTTAATTGCTATTTTTGAAAGTTGAGGGGCCTCAGAAGAAAATCTTAATGTATGAACGACTTGTAAACGAAAGTATCCTGTTCATATTTCACCAGATGAATAATAAAAGTCCAAATAATTTTTTATATTGAATAATAAAAGCACCAGATGAATCATGCCCATAAAATTTGATTTTAGATTTACTAGATATGATCAAGGCCACAAACCAACCTCAAATTTCAGCAAAATCATTTATATGTGACTAGCATTTTCAAAATTTACTGTCCAAAACAAACCAAATATCAAAATAGTACTCGGCTGTTACCTTACTGCCCTACAAACATGATCAAATGACCAGATTAAAAAAAAAATCACATGAACAGGTGATTTGTTACCATGGTAAAAGGTTCTTATTAAATGAGGGAACTAAACCCAGATAAGATAGATAACATCCAAAATCTCAAATCCTATAATCCACAGTTAAAGCGCCATAACAAAGTACCCAAGTAGAAAAGAAACCTGACAGCAGTTGGTTGAATTAAAATGAAAAGGCTTTACCATGTAAAAAAATTTCAACCTAACGCAAAAGAATTAAAATGAAAAGAACTAGTTTTACAATTCTTTTGCAGTACAAATTTACCGTTAGACAGTTTCATTTTTTATCTTCTACTTTTTGACTTCGCCTTTTGTGACTTCGACATTGAGAGAATGGAGGTTGAGCAAAAGGTCTTGAGAGTCTAAGAAGACCTTGTTAGAAGACTGAGCCATGGTGTGTGAAATCTCTCTTGCCGCCTCAATCTGTCTCAGTGCCAGAAAGGCCGGGTTGCTTGATATTGCCATGCCAATCAGATCTGCACTCTTAGCCTCTCCCTGTGTAGAAATATTAAGGGAAGTCAAGACGGGTTTTTATGTAAAAGGCTGCATGAACAAAAGAGAATACCAAAACAGGGGCATAATTGTCAAAGTGCTTAATTGGTAGATTTTGTAAGTCTCTCCGAGAGGACAAACATCATAAAAAAATTTAGGGGGGTAAAATTTGATACTTGTTAGTTATTACACTCTGTATGAGGATGTCTTCCGTTTTGTCTTGTTTTTCTTTCATCACATACTACAACTCATGAGAGAGCTGGGGAGAGAAAATAGCACCCTACATAGCAGATTCTTTGACACTGATCATAACTTGTATAATTTAACAGGGGTATATATGTAATTTTTCAAGACCTATTACTTAAAACAACATGCACACTAGGCCAATCAAATTTAATAAAATACCACAAAATAGGACAATGTTTCTAGACAGTTCAATCATGCTATGCAATTCAGGTATGCCAGGACTGAGAACAAACCTGTCAACATCTAACCAGATATATGTTTTCCATAGTACTACAACTGTCACAAGTATCTCGAATTTTTTTGTTGCAAGGACAAGATATCAGGTACAGTTTGCAATTAGTCCATCAAACACAGGTTTACATGCAAAACCCAAATAACAAAGACTGAGGCTATGGTACAATGCATAACGCGGATTGGTTTGTACTATGAATCGGTATTTTTGTTTTCAAAGTTCAAATAGTAGATCTAAACCTTTGAACATGATCTCCATATGAATTTGTACTTGTAGACTACATTTTACATTTTTTAGAATTTTTTTACTATTTTTTTAGATAGGTAGAAAATTTACTACTTTTGAATGGTCTAGAATTTTTAGGTGAAGTGATTTCTACATATGGAGATCATTTTGAAAGGTTTAGATTGGCTATTTGAACTTTGAAAACGAAAATATTGATCCATAGTATGGATCAATCTGTGCTATGCATAGTACCATAGACTCATCAACAACAAAAACAATAAATAAGAATAAAGGAAAAAGAAATCGCACCTGAGCTCTAATAATAGCACTCTTCTTGTCCTGCTCAGCCTTTTCAACTATGAACTTAGCACGCTCCACCTCCTGTGCAGCTACCTGCTTGGCCTCAATGGCATGAGTGAACTCCTTGCCAAAACTCAGGCTGGTGATTGACACGTCATCAAGGGCCATGTTGAAGTTGCGGGCCCGCTCTGTCAGAATCTTTCGTATCTCCCTGCTCACTGTCTATTTATAAAATAATAACATAAAACTTAGACCCCACTTGATCCGTGGAATATACAACAACAACAACAACCAAGCCTTTAGTCCCAAACGAGTTGGGGTAGGCTAGAAATGAAACCCAATCACAATCATACAAAGATCCGTGGAATATAAAAAAAAAAAAAAAAAAAATTTGTAGTATGTAATTTATCAAATACTGAGAATTGTGAATCCCCTAGAGAGGAACAACTCTCAATCATTTAATCTGATACAAGTTCAATAACAATTTGAGCCCAAAATCATTTACCAGCTCCATTTCAGATCATGTTACAAAAGGCAAATTGTCCCCAAGTTTTAACTTGCAAGCAGAGATGAATTCATGTTTACAGATATGCAATATTTTATAGGAATGAATAAACATTTTTCTGTTTATTATAAAATTAGGTGTCTCCAGAAGCTAAACATTGAAAAAGTTCAAAACAATGTTAAAAATGGAAAAAGGGAACAAAGGCAACCTCTCTTTGAGTGATGAGCTGGCTAGCATTGTACTGAGCAACGACAGCCTTGAGAGTCTCATGAATAATAGAAGGAAGCACTCTCTCATTGAAGTTCTCTCCTAGGGTTCTATATATTGTTGGCAGTTTCTCTGGCAATGGTCTCGTCAAAACCCTCAGCCCAATTTTCACCTTTCAAAATTCAAAGAAATGCACACAATTAAATGCATTGCAGAAAATTTTCACCTATTGCCTTTTGCATTTGAAAACAAAAATGAACAATAACTTTTAAATAAATTGGTTTAGATTGTACAATGGCAAAACAAAGTCACTTGTTCATTCTAATGTCAAGCTTAATTTACTTACTGTTCATTATTAGAAACCACATAGGAAAAGTGATTTGAGTAAACTGTTTCTGAAAAGAGAGCTTGATAAAAATTATAGCCAAAAAAGTAAATTGTAAGCAACAGTTTGCAACTACTATTAATTAATCCAATTTGACACTTGTATTGTATTGCAAAAGGGCTGGCCAAATAAAACATTTCTCAGAAAGAGCCTAATTGACAAACAATTATAACTAAATAGACCCTTCTATACAGAGTCTCCATAATAGTATGCAATGGATTGACAACAAATTTAGTGTAACAAGGCACTTGAGACTATAAATATGAAGATCGCTTCATAAAAAGAAAATTAAGTAAATTAGAAAGAGTAAATACAGGTCCATAACTGCTGTCATTCTTGACTCAAACCCTGTTTTCCCAGACTAATCTGTCTGATATAAAACAAATGGATCAGATTCACGCCACTAGTGGGTTATTGGGGCTTTTTTTAATTTAAGATCCACTATAAATTGCTTTTGCTAAAATAACCGAAGAAATAAATTTGAGAAAATACCATCTGCAGATCACGGCTACCAGAAGTGCTCTCAACAAGATGGGGTCGGGCCCGTACGTCATAGATTATTGGTCTCTCAAACCATGGGATCATAAAGTGGGTTCCTTCAGGGTATACCTGCATACACAAACTTCAACTTTTAGTATTAAACTAAAAATGTAGTTTCCAATTTTTAGGTTTCCACTTCAACTCAAATTCCTTAAGAGACGCGCCTCACAATCCTTAGAAAAAATTTGCAACTACAAAACTCAACATGAAAAGGCACAAATTAAAAAGAAAAAAACTGAACAATCACAGGTTCTGACACCATCTCCCTTCTACAACCAGGATTACAAAATCAAATCAATGAATAACAAGAACAAATAACAACATTTTGAGGTTGATTAATCAAAAACCTAACACCTCTTAAGGGTTCATTCGCTATTTTGACTCTACCCAGACCAATTCCGTAACAAAAATTGAAGCAAGAGAAGAGATAAGAGACCTTGTCTTTAATACCGTCGATCCGATTGAAGACAATGGCACGATGACCACCATCGACGTTGTAGAGGCTGTTCGAGGCGGCGTAGACGGCGGCGCCGCCAAACAACGCCACCTTAAGCATCGTGGTAGCTCCTCTTGTCGGCACATTAGGTATTTTAGGGTTTTTGAAATTCATTCTCGCTAGTGAAGAGAGAGAATTTAGAGAGATGTAGATGTGGTGGCGTTTGGATAAAGAGGCGACTTAGGGTTTTTAATTGAAAAAGAGAGCATGAGAATTTTGTGGAAATGAGAATTTTTAATATGAAAAAGAAAATTTTAATTTGTCAAAATCAAAGTTATTTAATTAACGGGAAATTTTAGAATATAGGTGTTCGGCAAATGTACAGGAAATTTGTTAGGATGTTGGTTTGTTTTTCTTTTATAGAAGATGTAATACTACAATTAAACTATATTAAGCGTATTAATACTAATCACTGATTATGATCAATATAATTGTACATATCAAATTCTAAAAAAGAGATGAAATTGCTAAGTTTATGTGAGATGATTATGTTAGACGTCAGAATAGAAACTTAACTTAAAATTAGCTTAATATATTAAAATTAAGTGTTGTTAGTTAATTATGCTTGTTTAATAATTTCTTTGTATTATTAATTATGCTTGTTAATAATTTCTTGTATTATCAAATGTAATTTGAATTATTGCTAGTCTTGTATTTCAACTTTTGTATCTATGTATTTTAAACTATTTTAGCTTAATCACAATTTAAATACTTATTATTTTCTTCTTTTCATTAGTGTTTTTTTTTATCGTTCAAATTAAATATAAAAAAGGAACACTGGACCACACTATTCTTTTTTTTTCCATTTAATAGATTACACATGATAAAATAGAGAGCTAGTAGTATATGTCAAAAATTTATAAAAAATCATTGAAGCATTTGCCAAAATATTATTTTGGAGCGATCTGTCAAAATTATTGAAGCATCTCTCTAACCAAGATGCAGCTCCGCCAAATGGGAAAAAAAACGGAGCTCTGATCAAATTTTTTTTTACCATGCATACATACAGTCAAAACAGTAAAGGGTCTGATCAAATTGTTGATGTTATTTTCTTGTAATTTTGTAGTTCTTGGGGGTGTTTTTATAATTGTTGCACTTCTAATTTTGAGGCTGTATAGGTACTGGTAAAGGCGGACTGGTATGGTACCGGTACCAGTTGTCAGTTGTATATACCCTGATAGCTTCTGTCGGGTTTTCAAAAAAAAACAAAACAGTAAAGGGTAGCAATTTGGGAATTTAATTGGGTAGAATATCCTTGTGCCGAACGCTTCCAAAGTAAAAATACCAATATATTACTTTTACCTTAAAAAACCCATGGGAAGCGTTCTACCGAACATGCCCTTAGGGTTTTAATAATGGAACCAAATCGTCTGCCCCCTGTGGGCAGGATTTTCTTGCCCCCAAGTGTAAGATAGAATATGAGCTGTTGGATTTTATCAAAATTCGTGTTGAGAGATGTCCTGATCAGCGACTCCGTTAATTAATCAATAAGGGACTCCGTTAATTTTCCTCCTCTTTGCTTTCTCCGTCTCTCTTCGCTTGAGTCTCTCCTGATTCTCAGAAAACCCAAGCATTTCAACAGTTTCGCTTTTCTCCCGGCAACCCATGGATAAGCTCCATGTCTGGATCGATTTTCACCAAGACGAAAAGGTATCTCTCCTCTCTCTCTTTTATCCTACTCCCCTCTCTCTCTTTGGTACATGATTTGTATATCAATGTTTCTGTAATAAAACAGGCGCAAAGCCTTTTATCCAAAACATAAGCTATAGTAGGTCAAAAATTTTGAACCCCCACTGGTATTCATTTATTACCAAAAGGTACATGTAAGTAACTGTACCAGTATACAATATATTTTCTGTACCAGTAACTGGTATGCATTGAATTTAACTTTATTGATCTCAAAAAATGACAGTATATCATTTTCGATAGAAGATTTATCAAGTTCATTGCTTGAGATTAGTTCATCAGATGTGGAGGTACCACAACTTCGTAGGCGAAACTCAGAATTCAACTTTCTTATGCAAAATATGGATTAAATAAGAGTTTGCTCGATTGAAGACCTAGTTTATGCAAAATTGAAGCAAAATGTATGTAAATTTGAAATTGTTAATTTTGTTATTATTTTTTGTGAAGACATGGCCGCATAGGCCAAGTGTGCTTGAAAGGTTCAAAGGTCTTGTGATATGTTGCCCAATTATGATGATATAGTTAAAAGCTTGATCATTTTGTTCGATAATTATATGGGTTTGATGTGAATCAAATATTATCTAGACCATCTGATATGCTATGATCAGCCTCAGTCAAACACAATTAACAGAGAGAGAGAAAACGAATAGGAGAAAAATTAACGGAGTCACTAATTAACAGAGTTGTTGATCCAGAGGATCTCTCAGCACGAATTTTGATAGAATTCAACAGATCAGATTCCATCTTACACTTAGGGGCAGGAAAATCCTGCCCACTGGGGGGCAGAGGATTTGGTTCCTTTAATAATAGACCGTAAGTGTAAGAGAGAAGATAACTTCTTCCACCAGGTAGACTCGTTGTATAATAGACCGGAAAGATATCTATTTCGGGCCCATGAATCTGTATGATATAGCATTTAAAGTAGGTCCAGACTTCATTTCTTCTCCCAAGCCGATTAAAGACAATTCATATCACCTTAACAAAATGTTTCTGTTTAGATCCGGACGGTCCATCAGAATCCGCACGAATATTAATCTAAACAGAAATACTATGTTACTTCAGAGAAAATGGACACGTTAAAGGGTTCGAGTCTTAACACTTAACATAGGGATGTGACTTGAGTTTTTAATTAAAAGTTTTGGGTGAATTTCACCTATACCCCTCAAAAACTTCAAAATTACATAGAAATTATGTATTTTCCCCTCTAAATTTCAAAATCTCACATATTTACCTATTTTATTGTCTTTTATATTAAAAAACATTCTAAATTCATAAAATATCAATTTTAGCCATTTATTAAAAAGCATAAAACATCCCTCCGACTCCAATTTAAATCCGAAAGGTTCCTCTACCGTCCGAATTGTTTTAAGATCTGTGTGCTAGGTCAGCACGAATCTTGAAGTGAACACGCACATATATTGAAGCAACATGCACATATCTTAATGCAATGCACACAACTCAAAATTGCTTTAAGATCCGTGCATCTTAGATCAACATGAATCTTGAAGCGAACATGCACAGATCTTATTGCGATGCGCGCGAATCGGACAGTAGAGGAACCTTTCATATTCAAATTTGAGTTCGATGGGGGGTGTTTTATACTTTTAATAAAGGGTAAAATGAGTATTTTATAAATTTAGAATGAGTTTTAATACAAAAGACGCTAAAATAGATCAATGTGAGTTTTCAAGTTTAGATATGTAATTTTAAAATTTAGACGGAGAAATACGTAATTTTGAAGTTTTTGAGGGTATACGTGAAATTCCCCGAATGTTTTAATATAAGACACATAATTCGTCTCGCTAGAAAAAAAAACTGAAAAATATTTTGACAAATGCGATTTGAAGTGTCAAAGACATATAGCAATTGCTTGCTAAATCAGCCGTATTTTATAAAAATAACACATCACACTTTGTAATTGTCTTCAAGAGTCAATTTAAGATATATAAAATAATAAATTGTAAAGGTTTAAAAAATATCAACGTGTCACAAAAAAAAAAAGATTAGACTTCATTACAAGAATGAGATAATTTAAAATATTTTTTTATTATTTAAAAATTTAAATAATTAAAAAAAGTTATGCAAAATTTAGAAAATGTTTAATGATTTTAGTATAAAAAATCAAGCGGTGAAAATTTATAAGTTCATTTTAATACATCTATTTTTTATTAATTTTTGATCAATTAACTTAGGAAAATTTGTGAGATTGCCACTACAAAACCTTGAAATTGTGAGATTGCCACTACAAACTTCAAAATTGTGAAAATGCCACTATAAAACTTCATTAATTGTGAAAATACCATTTATGCTGTATTCTTATACTATTAATCTGGTTAAAAAATAAAAATAAAAGTATTGACTAAAATACCCTTACTCGAGCAACATGAACCATCGAAAATCCATCTGCCTCCTCTGTTCGCTTTCACACGAGAAAGGGGTCTTACAATCGCACCTTACACAAGTTTACTGATTCGACGAATAACCAACTCACTCCACCGTATCGATTAGATCAGTATTTCATTCTATGAATAAGCGCCTAAGACGAATCAATAACGGAGGAGCCCAGATTCTTTTACAATACAACGAAAACGCAAGCAATAGAAGTATAAAACTCTATAACAAAAAAAAATTAATTAGGGGAAAAAGAACCACCTGTATCTCCGATAATGATATATTTGAACAGATAAGCGTACTACATATCTTCGTATGAAATCTAATCAAACTTCTCCGATTCAATTTTTCCCAAATTCAAAAAGAACAGAGCGCTTCGCTTGGATTTGGATCTTTCGAGAAAGAGAGAGATATATAGCTGTTAATTTGATTAATTAATTGAGATCTTAGATTTCAATAGCTGTCCGCAGAAGTAAAACGGAACGTGGATGGCGAGTCAGTGACGAAATCGAATATTAGAGAGGTAAGAGATGGATTGGCGAGTCGGTGACGAAATCGGAAGTAAAAGGGAAGAGATGGATTAAGAGGCAGAGAGGAAAGAGATGGATTGGCGAGAGAGGCAACAGAGATTTTCGATGGAAGACCCTTTTCTCGCGTGAAAAAGATGGATTGGCGAGGAGGCAGATGGATTTCGAATGGTTCGTGTTGCTTGAGTAAGGGTATTTTAGTCAATACTTTTATTTTTATTTTTTAATCAGATTAATAGTATAAGAATACAGTATAAATGATATTTTCACAATTAATGAAGTTTTATAGTGGCATTCTCACAATTTTGAAGTTTGTAGTGGCAATCTCACAATTTCAATGTTTTGTAGTAGCAATCTCACAATTTTCCCATTAACTTAATACTAATTAGTTTGAGAATTTATAAATTTTGTATGTAAACATATAAAGTAGCAATTTCAACACTAAATTATTACTTTAAAACTAATTTCTAGAAGTATGAGATTAATGGAGTTAACGTTCTAGAGCAAATGTTATTTGCTAGTTTTGTTCATATATTGGTTGATTTATTAATCAAGCGGAAAGATACATGATTAATAATTGCCACATGTCGTTTAGTTTTTATATTTCTTTTCCATAATTCTATATTGATACATTGAGCAGGCATGGTAGTGTCCTAGTTACTAACCATGTCTGCCATGATCGTTTGTGAAAACTCTTTTGCTTATGAAATAAATGTGGTTTTATTTATATTGTTATTGATAATGTATGTGATGTGAGTACGCCTTACGTAGAAATACGTGGCGGGTTGTCTCGGGGTGTGACACTTGTCAACTTCGATGCCTTTGGAGGTCACAACATGTCCCAGAACAACACCTTCTTGGACCATGAAGTGACACTTCTCCCAATTTAAAATCAGATTAACTTCTTCACACTTCTGCAAAATCTTACAAAGGTTAGTCAAACAAGAATCAAAACAAGCACCATATACAGAAAAATCATCCATAAAGATCTCAACCTCATTCTTGATAAAATCAGAAAAGATAGATATCATGGCTCTCTGAAAGGTTGCTGATGCATTACAAAGACCAAAGGGCATCCTACGATATGCATATGTACCATATGGACAAGTAAAAGTGGTCTTTTCTTGGTCTTGTGGGTGAATGAGTATTTGGAAGAAACCAGAATAACCATCTAGATAACAAAAATAAGAGTGATTAACAAGTTTTTCGAGGAGTTGGTCAACAAATGCAATAAAAAGTGATCCTTGTGTGTGGCTGCATTGAGCTTCCTGTAGTCAATGCACATCCTATAGCCATTCACCACACGTGTTTGGATCAGCTCTTTCTTCTCATTCTTTACCATTGTTGCTCCTCCCTTCTTTGGCACCACATGGACAGGGCTCACCCATTTGCTGTCAGAAATCGAGTAGTTAATACATGCATCAAGAAGTTTTAAGATTTCCTTTTTTACTACCTCTTTCAGATTTGGGTTGAGCCGTCGCTGGTGTTCAACAGATGGCTTGTGATCATCTTCCAGTAAGATCCTGTGTGAGCAGATAGATGGGTTGATCCCTTTCAGGTCCTTGATTGAATACCCGATTGCGCCTTTGTGAATTTTCAGCTTCTCCAAGAGTTTCGCAGTCTGATCGGGGTTTAAACCTGCATTTACAATCACGGGAAAAGAATTATCTGGACCTAGGAACTCATACCTGAGGTTGGCTGGAAGAGGCTTGAGCTCAGGAGTTGGCGGCTCTATTTGGTCTTTTACGCGGTCCGCGTCAGGTCCACTCGGCCAGAGTCCAAGTTCTTCCAGGTTGTTAGTTTTTGCATCTGCTGCACAAATTGATTTCAACTCGCTTGTTTCAACCTGCAACTCAGATAAATAATTAGAATGATACCTTAGCGTGCTGTTGACTTGCTCAAGAAAGTAATCATCGCCCAAATTTGTTAGGCATTCTTTGATCACATCGATTCTAAAGCAAGATTTGGCTGGTGAAGGGTACTTCATGGCACGGTCAATCTGGAATCGCACTTTCTCCTCTCCAATGTTCAAGGTCAATGTTCCGTTAAACACATCAATTATTGCACCTGCAGTTCTTAGAAAAGGTCGTCCCAAAATAATGGGGACTTCCTTATCTTCTTCCATTTCCATTACAACAAAATCAGCAGGTACATAGAATTTACCAACCTGAACCGGTACATCCTCCACTATGCCAAGTGGTAGTCTTACCGAAGAGTCTGCTAGCTGTAAGGTCATTTGCGTAGGGCTGAGCTCACCTACTCCCATTCGATCAAAGATAGTGCATGGCATGAGACTCACGCTAGCTCCCAAGTCGCACAGAGCTTTCTTGATCGTGGTTTTCCCTATTGTGTATGGAATAGAAAACTTACCAGGGTCTTCCAGTTTAGGTGGTAGCTCACTTCTCAGAATGGCACTGCACTGTTCCGTCAGTTTCACCATCTCGTGCCCCTCAAGCTTTTTCTTGTTGGATAGGATGTCCTTCAATAACTTGGCATAGGTGGGCATTTGGGTCAAGGCTTCGGTGAATGGAATGGTGATGTGTAGTTGCTTGAGAACTTCAATGAACTTGGAGAATTGTTCATTGATCCTAGACTCAGCTAGTCTCTGAGGAAAAGGAACAGGTGGCCTGTAGGGTGGTGGCTTTTGGGCCACCTTTCTGCCCTGGCTGTTATGCTCTTTTGAAGGAGTTGTTGAAGGAGGGGTTGGGAGCATTAATGAATGGCGCAGGGTTGTTTTGTTTCCACCTCCAGTTTTGTTGCTCAACCGGGTCTTTGGAGTAGGATCGGTTGAAATGAGGTTTCAGAAAATAGGATGGTTCATTGTTGAGAGAGTTGACTTGTTCGATCTCTCCATCAACTTGCGCCAGTGGGCATTGCTCATAAACATGCCCCTCATCTCCGCACATGACACAAGTTTGTGGCTGCTGGTTGACTACCTTCACACTCATCTTATCAAAAGCCTTCTACATAGCGTCCAGCTTGGCGGTTAGAGCAGTGATTTGATCAACCTCGAATCGGCCACCTCCACCAGCTCGGGTGTTGTCGCGGCCAGACCACTGTTGGTTCTGCACCATGTTGTCGATCAAATTCATAGCTTCGTGAGGTTCTCTTTCCATCAAAGCCCCACCTGCAACAACATCAATAGATGTGCGAGTGCTTTCAGTTAAACCATCATAGAAAGTTTGAATCAATAACCAGTCAGGAATACCATGGTGGGGACAAGAGTACTGCAATTTCCTAAACCTTTCCCATGCCTCATTTAGGGGTTCATCAGACCTTTGCCTAAAACTGGTTAGTTGGATTCTTACCTTGGTAGTTTTTTATGAGGTAAAAATCTGGTCAGAAACATTTTGGACAACTCTCTCCAGTTTGTAATAAAATCCCTTGGTAGTGACCCTAACCATTTCTTGGCCTTATCCCTAAGTGTGAAAGGAAACAAAGCAAGTCTAATGTAATCAACTGTTGCCCCATTGGTCTTAATGGTGGTACAACACTCTAGAAAAGTTTGGAGATGGGCATGCGGATCCTCATGATCCAACCTATGGAAAGTGTTTTGCTGCACAATGTTAACAACACCCGGATTTAAGTTCGGTTGTTGTCCCACAATTCTTGGCAGCCTGATTGCGCCTCTCACATCTCCTTCTCTTGGCACATTAAACTCGCGCAAGGTCCTTGGCACGAAGTCGCCCATGTCATCATCAGAATGGTCGGTCAGGTTCTCTTCTGCCTTCTCTTCATCCCCGTCGTTGTTCATCCTTGCTCTACTCGGGTGTTCTGAGTGTTCGGACTCTGTCTCTTCTACGCGGGCCGAGTCAGTTGTGACGCGGGGCGTGTCGAGAGGTGGTTGTGCAGGAACAGTGGCGTCTGGAGGAGTTTTTGTGTCAGAAAGTGGTCATTTGCTCCTCAGTTAGTAGTCACCTGTGGGAGGCGGTACGAATGCCAGCTTTCCTAAGAGAGAGAGAAAAATAAAGAAAAGATACAAGTTAAAATCTAGATTAAATAATGTAAGAAAAAATCTAAAAAATATATGATGCCGTCCCCGGTAATGGCGCCAAAAACTTGTTCACTCAAAAGTATAGAACAAATTTCAGTATAGCAAGCTATACCTTTTAACTTGGACCACACGGTTCAAGCATTAACTAGATTTTACCTAAATTAATTAAAAACTAGAAGTTTGAAAAGGTTGGTTTTGGTGTTTCTATTTCCTAACTAATTCAATAACAGAGATTAAAAAATAAGAGAGTAAATAAATTTGGTTTAATTCAAAAATAAAAAGTTGTTTCCATGGTTTCTGATTTCATCTTCAATTCTACCTCTCGGTACCTAACGCGGTCCGTGTGGCCCTTGAGTTAATACAGTAGCTGTATGTTTCTGTGTCGAAAGTTATGTGTAGGGTTCTATTGACCTTACCTGATGTTCCTAAACCTCAACTCTCGTTTGTTGGCTTAATAAACTCGATATCGGAATTGCAATTTTTGCCCTCTTAGGTTTCTAAACCTCAACTCTCGTTTATTGATATTCTACCTAAGTTACTTGTCTGGTTTACTAAAGGCATCCACCATCTCTCGACGCATGGAAAGTTCACCTCTCGACTACTAATTGGTTTCGCCTCTCAGCTCACAAACCTACCTCATTGTCACACCCCAGATTTTTATCATCCGGAGCGTGATTATATAAGCATCTTCACATCTTTCCTTGGCCTATCAACCTACGTCGCCAACAAAAATGAAAACAAAATAACAAAACTAAGTCAGCTACAAAGCTCATTAACCGGTTATTTAACGATGCGCTTCTCTATAATTAGCTTAATTTAACAATCATTCAAATAGGCCGGATTAATCCACACAAATTCACATCAAATTATGCACGCATATTTAATCAGCAATAGCACATCAGTCTAGGTTATCCATAAAACAAGTCACATCATATTCACACATGTGTAATCCCTGTCACAGGCGATTCCCACATTCTCATAACACAATTCCTTAAACCGCCAATCCAATGAGAAATCCATCCAACATTGGAAGGCCGCCAACCCACTGGGAAATCCATCCGACAGTGAGAGGCTACAATCACATATCAAATTCCAACCTCAGATCCGCTATCCCGTTAAATATGCCATCATAATTCAATATGCAATACCAATATTCAAAACAACCGCACAAAACGAAAACACAGTTATAGAGAAGTCTGATTACCTGATAGCGAGATATTCAGAAATTCATATCGGTTTGCAACAACAATTCAAAATCACTGCGACGTAGTCAGGATTCAAATCAGATATTGATAATTGATGGCCAAACTTGAATAAAATATATCTTCTATTTTTTTTCTTTTCTAGGATATCAAACTGAGAGAAGGGAAATATCTCGGATATAAAACAGAGAGAGAAACTAGGGAAGTCTATCAATTCTATTGCTTTAATATGTATATATAATGAAAGTGTAAATCGAAATGGTGCGTTAGTAGAAGAGGTGCATTTATCAGGACTTCAAATGACAAATACAAAACTGATCTGAAAACCGTAACTTATAATTATTAAATAAAAATTGTTATGCGATAAAAACTTCTTTGAAACCGTGCCTTTCTGGCGCCTCTTCAATTTTTATGTTTTTTTTTTATGAACGGTTATACTAAGTAATTTGCTCAAATGATTTAATTAGATATTAAATTTTCATATTATTATTTTTTTACTTCATAAAATATTAAAAAGAATTAAATGTCTAATTCGGTTTAATATATTTAAATACTTTATATATATATATATATAGAGAGAGAGAGAGAGAGAGAGATGGGCTACGGTGAGTTGCGAAGTAAAGCGACTATTTTACTTCACGCTCATATTTTGCAATTTTTAAGTTCAAAACGTCGATCCGAACCGTTCATATTGTTCTCCATATTGAAATATGCTTGGAGACCAAATTTTACATTTTTTGGAATTTTTTTACTATTTATTAAGCAATTTTGAAAGTCGCTGATCTGATGGTCCAGAAAATTTTACTGTTTTTTACTGTTCACAGCAAAACAGCAATTTTCAAAAATAATTAATAAATAGTAAAAAAATTCCAAAAAATATCAAATTTGGTCTCCAAGCACATTTCAATATGGATTAAACATCTAACGGTTCGGATCGGTCGTTTGGACTTTCAAAATAAAAATACGGCGTGAAGTAGAAACGCGTTTTACTTCGCAACTCACCGTAGCCCACCTCTATATATATTTATGAAATGTTACCAAAGATTTATAATTTTTATTATCTTATGAAACAGTTTTGTAAGTATAAATAATGTAATAATGACTCAAATTTTCAGAATATTATATTCTTCCCTTTTTCAAAAAGAATTTTGTCCTCAAAATTCAAATTAATAAATGATACTCGAATTGAATAAGACAAAATTAACAATAATCAAACCGAATTTATCTGATACAAATTAATCGGAGGAGCGGATAATCACTTAATAACCAAATCATTTTACAGGAAAATCGAATTATTTAAATTAATGATTTTATAAAATCAAATCAGATAAATAAATAAAATAATAAGCAAATGATATGACTAATTATATAAGTATTATTGGATAGATTTTTCGTATGAAATTCGAAATTGATATAATCACATATCAGACAATCATAACTTCCTATGTCAAATTGATATAATCAGATAGATATATTTCTTTTTCGCATATCAAATTTCAACTTGGAATCTACAGATCCATTTAGATTTGTTCAAAATAGTCAAGACGCTTAATCAAATTAATTACAACGAATCAGATTTCAAATAGAACACTCATAGCAAACGAAACAAGGACCCAAACACAGTCCGAGAAACGAATGCTCTGATACCATATGTCACACTCCAGATTTTTATCATCTGGAGCGTGATTATATAAGCATATTCACATCTTTCCTTGGCCTATCAACCTACGTCGCCAACAAAAATGAAAACAAAATAACAAAACTAAGTCAGCTACAAAGCTCAGTAACCGGTTATTTAACGACGCGCTTCTCTATAATTGGCTTAATTTAACAACCATTCAAATAGGCCGGATTAATCCACACAAATTCACATCAAATTATGCACGCATATTTAATCAGCAATAGCACATCAGTCTAGGTTATCCATAAAATAAGTCACATCATATTCACACATGTGTAATGTTGGGTTTTGACGGTTCAAACTCATTGATTAAGTCTGTTGGGGTTTTGACGGTTCAAACCCATTTATTTGCTTAAGCTGCGGAAAGAGTAAAACAAAATTTTTTACAGATCCATTTAATCCTATTTACAGATCTACTCCATAATTGATTTCTAAAACATTAAATCTATTTACCAATTAAATAGATTAATATAACATGTTTATACCTCGTTTCCAAATTCAAATTGGAAAGCAGACCGAGCGAGTAGAACGATCAGGAATGGTTGCCTCGGAGTATCAAACGAAGGATACCTCTATCGGTTATCCACCAGGACTAACCGGAGAGCGGTTTATTTCTTTTGCCAGAAATACCGTAAACTGCGGTTTTCTGCAAAAACACTATTCACTGATCTCATGAAAACTGAAACCGTAAAATAGAGAAAATAGAAACTCGAATCGATCAGACAGATCAGATACAATATATGTGAATTAGTGAATTTCTATCTCCATGTACCCCTCTATTTATAGACTTTTGAGGAGGTTCGCAAAAAACCGAAATACCCCTCAAGTTCGGCTTATTTACCAAAATGCCATGCCACCTTGCATGACACCTTAGGGTGTAGAAGCATGGAGAAGAGTGTGGAAGGTGGTGTGTCATGATTAGTAAAAGGCTTTATAAATTGGGCTTTGACTTTGGACTTTTAATTTTAATTAAGGCTTTGATTATTTTTGGACTTTAAACCCATAATTCAAATCCATAATTAACAATTAAAATCCAAATCAAATATATATATAATTGTCATGTACAATTATATTTCTTTTCGGTTGTTGTTCGGTAACTTTTATACAACGTAACGTGTACGTTTATAAATTAACCGTTGTTTCTGCTTGTCATTTTTATATGACATTTATAATTTAATTATAACACGTATAATTAATTATAACCATCTTAATATTAATTATAATCAATTTATAATTAATCAGTAAGATTCTCCGAATAGCTCCTATATGGTGTGACCCAATAGGATCTATGTTATGTTGGTAAATAGAATTAAAACTGTTTTAACTTCTATAATCATAGGAGGCATCTGGCAGTATACACTATGACCATCCAATTACACAGATAATGCTGTACTATGCAATATCACAATCCAGTAAATAATTTACTTGTGTCAGTTCTTTTGTCGCATAGCTATCAGATCAGTTTCAAGGTAGATGTGTGTCATCCTTGCTAACTTAATATTTTCTTGATCTTGAGTAGATTATCAAATATAATTACTCTTGTAATTATACCGCATGCAGATAATCTAACTCTACCAAGGGGCCCAGTGATGCTATTGCTCGTACAAAAATACGACGGACAATAGTACTTTTGGTAAACCATCACTTCCTTAGCTAAGCTATACATATGGAAGTGCTACCGTTATGACTGTTTTTTACGGACAGCGTTAGATAACACTCACACATACACATCTCTTAGCTAGAACGATGAATACCTCATACTGTAGAACTTTACACTGAATGAAAACATTAATGACACAAACACAATTCTATTCAATGTTTCATTCGAGGTCTGTCAAATATCATGTTCCTAGAACATGTATCTATGTGATTAAAATGACATCTCGTGTCAATGGTTTGTAAAACTTAACCATCTTTTAATCCACATACTAACCTAGTAACGGTTAATTAGTGTTCCTGCTAATTACCTCTGTTAGTGACTTCTTAAGAATATATATCATCTTTATTATGGAGTTTCACAATTCCAATTATGAACTCGAAATGATCCATAATACAATAATATTCAAGGCAACAAAATGATATATAATTAAACATTCAATTTATGAACAAAGCTTTATATGATAATTTATCTCATTATTGACTTCTAGATTATTACTAACTAACAATCTCCCACTTTAGCTAGGAGCCAATCATCGTAGGCCCTACTTTATACAAGTCTCTTTATTCTCAAAGATCTCGTAGATCCTGAGAAAATCTCACAGCCAATCTTCTATGTGTTCTAGACCCATAGAAGCCGTATGCAACTGGTGCTTGGCTTGAGGAAGAGGTTTTGTGAGTGGATTAGCTGTGTTGCTGACTGTGTCAACTCTACATATCTTTACATCACCTCTATATTAATTATATCTTTTATAATTAACTATAAACATCTTAATATGTTGACGATCTTAGGTGATAATGTCGTAAACAAGAAACATATCCTTAGTTCTCCTCAAGAACTTAAGGATATTCTTTGCAGCATTCCAGGGCTTCATGCCTGGATTAGCCTAATATCTATTTGTCACACTGAAAGCGTACGAGACATCAGGGCGAGTGCACAACATGACGTACATGATAGAGCTAATAGCCGAAGCGTATGGTACTCTACTCATATTGCTTTACTCATCAGTTGTCGAAGGACACTGAGTCTTGCTAAGCTGTGCACCATGATTCATTGGCAGAAATCCTTTCTTAGAATCCTGCATGCTGAACTGATTCAGCACTTTGTCAATGTACGTGCTTTGACTTAATCCTATAAGTCTCTTTGATCTACCTCGGTAGATCTTTATACCTAGTATATAGACATCCTCGCCCAAGTCCTTCATCGATAAAACTTTTCTTTAATGAAGACTTGGCTAATTGCAATAGAGGAATATCGTTTCCTATTAAGAGTATGTCATCTACATATAAGATTAAGAAAGGCGACGGCACTCCCACTAGTTTTTCTGTACACATAAGATTTTCTTCGCATATGACGAAGTCAAGCTTTTTGACTTCCTCGTCAAATCGAAGATTCCAACTCCGTGATGCTTGCTTCAGTCCATAAATAGACTTAAGAAGTTTGCATACCTTCCCAGCTTCTTTTGGATCCTCAAAACTCGCAGGCTGTGTCATGTACACATCCTCTTCTAAATTTCCATTTAAGAAGGCGGTTTTGATATCCATTTGCCATATTTCATAATCATGAAACGCAGCAATTGCTAGGAGTATCCGAATTGACTTAAACATAGCCACGGGCGAAAAAGTTTCATCATAATCTACACCGAGAATCGGTTTGAAACCTTTCGCTACTAGCCGTGCTTTGTATATAGTCATCTTACCATCCATGTCTGTTTTTATTTTGAAAACCCACTTGTTAGCTATGGGTTTTACCCCATCAGGTGGTACAACTAGGTTCCAGACCGTGTTGTCATACATGGACTGTATTTCGGATCTCATGACCTCTAGCCATTTATCAGAGTCGGGTCTATCCATTGCTTCCGCATAGGTCAAAGGATCTTCAGTATCATAGACTGAGATCTCGTGTAGTCCCAAGTACCTCTCGGGTGCATGGACTGTTCTTGTTGACCTACGTAACACTTGTTCTTCGGACTGTTGAACTTGATCCACAGCTGTCTGCGGATCCAGTTCCACTTCAACTTGCGTCGAAGTACTTGAGCTCGAGACTAGAACCTCATCCACAGCTACTTGTGGATTTGGTACTTCCAGATGCTCATCAGCCGAAGTATCAAGAGGTGGGTTAATTTGATCTGGTTCAGATATTGTATTGTGTGATGTATCTTGAATTTCTTCAAGTATTACATTACTCCCACTATTTCCTTTTGCGAGAAACTCGTTCTCCAAAAATATACCATGACGTGCAACAACTATTTTGTCCTCGGATTGGTAATAGAAGTAATATCCTTTCATTTCCTTAGGATATCCTACGAAAAAGCATTTGTCAGCTTTGAGATCAAGTTTGCCAGATGTCGGGCGTTTGACAAATACTTCGCAATCCCATATTTTAAGATAAGACATATTTGGGAGTTTCCCAAACCATAACTCGTATGGAGTCTTTTCTACTTACTTGGATGAAACCATATTTATTGTTCGTGCAGCAGTTTCTAGTGCGTGCCCCCATAAGGATTTCGGAAGAGTGGCTTCACTCATCATGGAACGAACCATGTCCAGCAAAGTTCGATTCCGTCTCTCAGAAACACCATTCCATTGTGGTGTCCCCGGAGGTGTGAGCTGTGAGACTATCCCACATTCCCTTAAGTATTCTTTAAACTCAAAACTCAAGTATTCGCCTCCATGGTCAGAACGTAGAGCCTTAATACTTTTGTTCAATTGATTTTCTACTTCAGTCTTGAATTCTTTGAATTTGTCAAAGGATTCAGACTTATGTCTCATCAAGTAGACATAACCGTATCTACTGTAATCATCAGTAAACGTGATAAAGTAAGAAAAACCATTTCTTGTACAAGTACTCATAGGCCCACATACATCCGTGTGTATAAGACTTAACAAGTCACTTGCCCTTTCGCCCTTTTTGGAGAAAGGCGCTTTGGTCATTTTACCTCGTAAACAAGATTCGCACGTGTTAATTGATTCCAGATCAAATTTACCAAGAAGTCCATTTTTTATGTAACTTCTTGATGCGTTTCTCGTTTATATGACCAAGGCGACAATGCCACATGTAAGTCGTGCTTTCATGTGATGCTTTGAGTCGTTTGTTATTTATGTTAAATACGGGTTTATTCATTACTAGAAGAAAGAAGTAAAACCAATAAAAGGTTAATCGAACCATTGTATGAGATTTAAAATTATTGTCACTTCACCCATGGGAACAGCTCAGGTTCCTTTTTTTTGGGGGGGGGGGTTATCATCGTGACATGACCCGTGTAGGTGTCTTGCACCGATTATAGGTCGAATAAAATTAAACGACAAGAAAACAATAAAAAGGAGATAAAATAAGAAATCAAAATCAAACCAAGCCGTATAGATGTCATGCATCGTTTATGCGTTGGATTTTCCTTTTTGTGTGAAGATGAATAAAATAAAATAAATGATAAAGTGAATAGCGTTACTGGTTATTGATCTAACTAGTATAACTAAAAAAAAAGAATAATAAAGTGAATAATAATATCACAGAGGCGTTACTGGTTATTGATATAACTAGTATAAATAATAAAAAGGAGAGTTCGGTACTGTACCTTGGTACGTAGCGGGAAAATAAAGAAAAAGAGATGGCTGTCGGCTGGGGGGGTGATGGGGGTTTAAATAATGGTTAATTAGGTTTAGTAATTTAATTTGGGTGTTGGGCTTTGATTCGTGGACTAGGTTAATTTATTTTTGTTTGGGCCTCTAAATTAATTTAATTATATTTTGATTAGTCTAATGGATTAAATTATGTTTGGATTTCTTAACTAATTAAAAATTTTAATTAAATGAGTCTATTACCTAAATATCGTGGCATTACATCGCCCCTCTCGTCGGTACATTAGGAATCTTGCGATTTTTAAAGTTCATCTTCGCTACGGTGTTCGACGGAGAGAGATGTGGTGGGTTTAATGAAAGAAAGGTGCGACTAGGGATTTAGCTGTTAGTGCAAGGTCAGTGACAGAGAAGAGAACACTAGATAGACTTGTTCTATGAAAGACCAGCAAGAAATGCCTACTTCAGGCCCATGAATCAGCGTCTTGTTGGTGTTTAATGTTATCCGGTTCAGGAAATTGGCATCTCTGAAGAAGAGAGGTGATGAATTATGACCATTTCTATATTTCTTCCTCCTCAAGCAGGTTAAATGCCGAGTTTTTTTAAAAATAACTAAATTAATAAATATTTTATTAGAAAGAACCACGCTTTGGCCAAATTTTTAAAAATACCCAGCCCGTGGAATTTTTTCACGCTCCGGAATTTTTAATCTCGGCCGTGGAAAAATTTCACGCCCCGATATTTTTTTTTGCTAACTGAATATAAAAAACCAATCTGAATATAAATGTAAAAGCTTGTGTGAAATTTTAATTAATGAAAGGTTCACTGAATAGTGAATATACAGTTTCAATGTGTTGAGAACTCAATTTTTAATCGAAGCAATTTGTGCGAACTATTTCAATGTGTTGATAACTTATCTAACTAGATGAACTTTATTTTGAATAATTTTTAATCCGACACCAACTCCCTTCTACAACCAGGATTATGAAATCAAATCAATGAATAAAAATAATAGATAACAACATTTCGAGGTTGATCAATAAAAAACCTAACACCTCATAAGGGTTGAATCGCTAATTTGATTCTACCGACACTAATTTCGTAACAAAAATTGAAGGAAAAGAAGAGACCAGAGACCCTGTCTTTAATACCGTTGATCCGAGTGAAGACAATGGCGCAATGAACCACCATCGACGTTGTAGAGGCTGTTCAAGGCGGTGAAGATGGCGGTGTCGCCGAACAACGCCACCTTTAACATAGTAGTCGCCACTCTCGTCGGTAGATTAGGAATCTTGCGATTTTTAAAGTTCATCTTCGCTACGATGTTCGACGGAGAGAAATGTGGTGGGTTTAATGAAAGAAAGGGGCGATTAGGGTTTTAGCTGTTAGTGCAAGGTCAGTGACAGAGAAGGGAACACTAGATAGACTTGTTCTATGAAAGACCAGCAAGAAATGCCTACTTCGGGCCCATAAATCAGCGTCTTGTTGGCATTTAATGTTATCTGGTTCAGGAAATTGGCATCTCTGAAGAAGAGAGGTGATGAATTATGACCATTTTAATATTTCTTCCTCCCCAAGTAGGTTAAAGGCCGAGTATTTTTTTAAAATAATCAAATTAATAAATATTTTATTAAAAATAACCATACTTTGGCCGAATTTTTGAAAATACCCAGCCCGTGGAATTTTTTGACGCTCCATAATTTTTAATCCGGGCCGTGAAAAAATTTCAAGCCACGTTTTTTTTTTGCTACTCAAATAACAGGTGCGGGTTTCCTGGACTTTTTGTAAAATTATTTATTTATTCCTTTGTGTGCATTATATTTTTACTTATGAAATTGTGCATGTTGATTCGAACAACCCTTTTGGCTTTGTTTAAAGAATAAAGAATAAGATTATTTCATTTGAAACATATGACATGAATAGAATATATCGATTGAGATTAACATTAGCATAAGAAAACGAACGATCGCTGTGAGATGAATGAATGGAAAGGCCGATACGCGGGGGTTGCTAGTCGCGGTCGGAACCGATATGCGGGGAATGCTAGTCGCAGTCGGGTTCGATTTTGGAAAGGCCGATACACGGGGATTGCTAGTCGTGGTCGGGACCGATATGCAGAGAATGCTAGTAGCAGTCGGGTTCGATATTTGGAAGGCCGATACGTGGGGATTGCTAGTCACGGTCGAGACCGATATGCGGGGATTGCTAGTCGCAGTCTGTTCGATATTTGAAAGGACGATACGCGGGGATTGCTAGTCATGATCGGGGTCGATATGTGGAGAATCCTAATCAAGGTCGGGTTTGAGATATAACGTCACAAGCAAAGTAATGGCCAGTGATGAATAAGATTTTAAAGTAACAAGTGCTTAAATGAATGATAGTCATTGCATGATAGGTTAATATAGATTACATTTTGGTTATTGATTAAATAAAGTTGTTTAGTATATTAAAAAGGAAGATTTTACAAATATCTGGGCTGGAACTAAATCTCGCACTGAGATAATGTCCGATCTCTCACCCATTCCATTTTTATGTGGGTTCCAGGTAAGAAGGAAGATGCGCCATAACAAGGATGTGAGTAAAGGCAAGCGGAAGGATCCATGTTTAACTTAAATGTCACTTATGTTTTATTTTGTTTCGTGTGTTTATTTTCCAATAAAACAGTACGCTTAAACAAGCATGGTTTTTGCCGTACTCCTAACCATGTCGGTCGTGACTGTTGTTGAACCACTTTATTTATTATTTTAAGACTATTATTTGTAAAATTAATGTGGCAATTGTGTATGTTATTGATAATGTATGTGATGTGTTTACGCCTTACGTATAAATACGTTGCGGGTTGTCTTGGGGAGTGACACAAAAATTGAAGGAAAAGAAGAGATTAGAGACCTTGTCTATAATACCATTGATCCGATTGAAGACAATGGCGCGATGACCACCAACGACGTTGTAGAGGCTGTTCAAGGTGGCGAAAACGGCGGCACCGCCGAACAACGCCACCTTTAACATAGTAGTCGCCCCTCTTGTCGGTACATTAGGAATCTTGCGGTTTTTAAAGTTCATCTTCGCTATGGTGTTCAACGAAGAGAGATTTGGTGGGCTCAATTTAAGAAAGGGGCAACTAGGGTTTCAGCTGTTAGTGTAAGGTAAGTTAGAGAGAAAAGAACACTAGATAGACTTGTTCTATGAAAGACCGGCAAGAAATACCAACTTCGGGCCCATGAATCAGCGTCTTGTTGGCATTTAATGTTATCCGGTTCAGGAAATTGGCATCTATTGAGAAGAGAGGTGATGAATTATGACTATTTTTATATTTCTTCCTCCCCAAGCAGGTTAAAGGCCGAGTTTTTTAAAAATAATCAAATTAATAAATATTTTATTAAAAATAATCATACTTTGGCCGGATTTTTAAAAATACACAGCCCGTGGAATTTTTCACGCTCCGGAATTTTTAATCCGGGCCGTGGAAAAATATCACGCCCCGGTTTTTTTTTTGCTAACTGAATATAAAAAACCAATCTGAATATAAATGTAAATAGTGAATATACAGTTTCAATGTGTTGAGAGCTCAATTTTTAATCGAAGCAATTTGTGTGAACTATTTCAATGTGTTGATAACTTATCTAATTAGATGAACTTTATTTTGTGAATAATTTTTAATCTGACACCAACTCCCTTCTACAACCAGGATTATGAAATCAAATCAATGAATAAAAATAATAAATAACAACATTTCGAGGTTGATCAATAAAAAACCTAACACCTCTTAAGGGTTCATTCGCTAATTCGATTCTACCGACACTAATTCTGTAACAAAAATTGAAGGAAAAGAAGAGATCAGAGACCTTGTCTTTAATACCGTTGATCCAATTGAAGACAATGGCGCGATGACCACCAACGACGTTGTAGAGGCTGTTCAAGGCGATGAAGACGGCGGTGCCGCCGAACAACGCCATCTTTAATATAGTAGTCGCCCCTCTCGTCGGTACATTAGGAATCTTGCGGTTTTTAAAGTTCATCTTCGCTACGGTGTTCGACGGAGAGAGATGTGGTGGGTTCAATGAAAGAAAGGGGCGACTAGGGTTTTAGCTGTTAGTGCAAGGCAAGTGAGAGAGAAGAGAAAACTAGATTGACTTGTTCTATGAAAGACCGGCAAGAAATGCCTATTTCAGGCCCATGAATCAGCGTCTTGTTGGTGTTTAATGTTATCCGGTTCAGGAAATTGGCATCACTGGAGAAGAGAGGTGATGAATTATGACCATTTCTATATTTCTTCCTTCGCAAGCAGGTTAAATGCCGAGTTTTTTAAAAATAACCAAATTAATAAAAATTTTATTAAAAATAACCATGCTTTGGCTGAATTTTTAAAAATACCCAGCCCGTGAAATTTTTAATCCGGGTCGTGGAAAAATTTCACGCCCCTGTTTTTTTTTTTTTTTACTAACTGAATATAAAAAACCTAACTGAATATAAAAGGAAAAGCTTGAGTGAAATTTTAATTAAGGAAAGTTTCACTGATAGTGAAGATAAAGTTTCACTGAATAGTGAAAATACAGTTTCAATGTGTTGAGAACTCAATTTTTAATCGAAGCCATTTGTGTGAACTATTTCAATGTGTTGAGAACTTATTTAATTAGATGAACATTATTTTGTGAATAATTTTTAATCTGACACCAACTCCCTTCTACACGCAGGATTATGAAATCAAATCAATGAATAAAAAGAAAAAATAACAACATTTCGAGGTGGATCAATCAAAAACCTAACACCTTTTAAGGGTTCATTCGCTAATTTGATTCTACCAACACTAATTCCGTATCAAAAATTAAAGGAAGAGAAGAGATCAGACACCTTATCTTTAATACTGTCGATCCGATTGAAGAAAATGGCGCGATGACCACCATTGACGTTGTAGAGTCTGTTCAAGGCGGCGTAGACGACGGCGCCGCCAAACAACGCCACCTTTAACATAGTAGTCGGCTCTCTCGTCGGTACATTAGGAATCTTGCTGTTTTCAAAGTTCATCTTCGCTACGGTGTTCGACGGAGAGAGATGTGGTGGGATTAATGAAAGAAAGGGGTGACTAGGATTTTAGCTGTTAATGCAAGGTAAGTGACAGAGAAGAGAACACTAGATAGACTTGTTCTATAAAAGACTGACAAGAAATGCCTACTTCGGGCCCATGAATCAGCGTCTTGTTGGCATTTAATGTTATCCGGTTCAAGAAATTGGAATCTCTGGATAAGAGAGGTGATGAATTATGACCATTTTTATATTTCTTCCTCCCCAAGCAGGTTAAAGGCTGACTTTTTTAAAAATAATCAAATTAATCTCTTTCTATATTTGTCACGCGTGTGCATATCATGCACATCTAGTTTGATTTCGAGTTGCACAATACTTAACTGATCCTAAACTTTGTTTTTGTTTCTAGGAATGGCGAGGACTCTAGCCAATCAAAGGATGACACGTGTGAGGAAAGGAACTCAAAAGTCAAGTGAATATTTGTTAGAGGACCTAGCAGATTTTTTTGAGCACCCGCCTGATGACCTTGTCGATTTTTTGGATTGCTCACCTGATATGGATCTTCCTTTTTATTTAAAGGAGAGAAGGATTGTTTAAGAGCAGGCGGCCCGCGCACAAAAGAAGAAAAGGAAGATGTTGAATAAATGGTTGGGTATGAGACTATGAGTATATGAAATATTAGTAGGTTTTAGGGGCAGTGATGGGATCTTTTTGTTTAGAAAGCTTACAAATAGTATGACAGTATTTTGTGCAGTAAAGTTAGCTCTTAGAACTGATCATGTCAGTCAACACAATAGTATTGTGTTTTTAAGGTAGCCAAGGCAAACTATCTGACCTAACTTGATTACTTGGCTATAGATGAAAAGCAGTATGATGTTTTACATTTTTGTTATGAAATGTTATATACTGGTATGTGGCTTGTGGTGTTAGTGCTTCCTGTGATCAAGTCCATCAGGTCGATACAAAGTTTAGCGGGACAAAATATATTTCATCTTTTGTTGATAAACATTTTTTTTCATAATAAAAGATGCATCCTAAATTTAGGGTAAGATGAAGTTTCAATTGCATGCATATGTTTGTATTTCTCTATCGATGAATATTTTAAGTTGTAAATATCAGGTACTGGTACCTACCCCAGGGACTCCTGCTGCAATGGCAATATCTTCATGTTGTACCTAACCCATTGGTACCATACCATAATAAAAAAAATGAAAGAGATAAACACTTAATAAAATTCACTTAACAAGTCACTGCTTATTGTTCGAACATATGCAATACAAACATAAACAAATAACAACTGATCTCTGTTTTTGCACACACAGATTGCAAAGCAAAGCAGGTATTATTACACACATAATTATTACTTGAAACCCTGAACAGGGCATATCATAAATAATGAGGTATTCCGTCTACCTGCGAAAGGTTCGGACTTGACGAGGCGTCTCTCCATTTACATCCGTAAGCTTCACAGTTGTGTAAATAGCTGCTCCAAACAGTGCACCTAGAGTAGGCGCCACGAGATATATCCATATTTGCCGGTAATTTCCTGCTGCAACAGCAGGACCAAGTGTACGCACTGGATTCATCGATCCTCCTGTTGATGGCCTGTATTAATGTAAAAAAAGTTTACCAGAAAAACCTTGTTATTATGTTAACCTAAAAGTTAAAACCAACATGTAAATTGGAAAAAGATTTAATTTATTTTTCTTTAGTACATACCCTGCTACCAGAATGTTAAGCATGACAGCAGCCCCAACTGCTATTCCAGCTAACTCTCCCACCTGTTTCAATGAAAACCATAATTTAAAAAAAAAAAAAAGGTATTGAGAAAAAAATGAAAAGGAAGTTATACATAAATTAGAGTGAACTACGGTACTATGCGTAGCGCATATTGGTCCGTACTATGGATCAATATTTCTATCTTTACTATTTTATACATGAAAAGGAAGTTATACATCAATCTGAACCGTTCAGCATGATTTTACATTTTATAGATTATTTTTTACTATTTTTTTAGATAGGTAACAAAGCACTTGATCTAAAGATTTAAACCAATCAAATGTAGTGATTTTCTATCTATCTAAAAAAAAATTCCTAAAAAAAGTAAAATATGTTGAATAAGTCAGATCGACTGTTTGAACTTTCAAAAACAAAAATATTAATCTGTAGTACGAACCAATGTGCCGTATGCATAGTACCATATATAGCCTCACTCCAGAAATCATCTTATCATAGGAGTATTAATACATACAGCTCTGGAATCAGTGGCAACAGCTGTAACAACAAATAGGAGGTTGAAGGTAATAATGAACTCGATGAAAAATGCTTGCACTGTGGTGACTGATGGCACGGTCACTCCGCCGGAGAGAAACGGGTGAAATACACCCTTCAGAGCAAATGATGCACAGATAGATGCTGACACCTGGGCAATGATATAGGCTGGCACGTGGGCCCACGGGAAATGTCGGAATGCAGCAAAGGCTAGGGTGAGAGATGGGTTGAGATGTGCACCAGAAATGTGGCCAGTGGAGAGGATTACAATCATCACTGCCAAACCGGCACAGCCGGCATTTCCAAGCAGGGTTTCGGCACCGTTGTACTTTTGATTCACAATTGGTGCAGCTGTTGCAAAGAAGATGAGGATAAATGTGCCGACGAACTCAGCTCCAAGCTGGTATTATTTTAAATTTGGAGATTATTAGCATTAATTTGTTAGGAGAATTTGTTAAATACAATCAAAGTTTTGTGCAATGAAGTAATCAATCAATTAAATTTTCTACCATTTGTTGCTATCAATTAAGTTTTGTTGCTATGGATTACATTTTTCTGGTTTTTCTATTTACATTTTTTTGGTTCACATTCCATTCCAAATTTTCTCTAAAGTTTTGTGCTGCAAGTTGAATAGAGTGGCAAATTCAGGATCTAAACTAAATAAGATTATTTTCTCAAATGAGAATATAGATTGCAGAAACTAATACATCTCAATTTACCCAAAAAAAAAGATTCAATTACTATATGCACTGAACTTCTTTCCTTTCCCCCTTTTTGTAGGTTTGGTTTTATATAGAAAGAGAGCTACTTATAACCAGACCAACAAGAAATTGCAAAAAAGCCACAACCAAACCATCCATTTGAAAAAGAGTATATTACTGCTAATAAATGAATTGTTTTTTAGTAAATAAAAAAATTGATTCTTCAGGAAAATAGTTGATGTTTTATTTTATTTATAAATTTAGCAAGTACCGAATTAAATTTTCAGTACACCCTGAGGTACCGAAAATTAAATTTTGTACACCCCTGTCACAACACGGATCCGTATCCTCCCAGGTACCTGACTCAACACAATTGAAACGGACGGCTCTGATTTACTCTCCGCCGGTCAGGATTCAGGATGACAGAGGGAGCAGGATTATTTGTGCTTTGAGATGCGTGCCAATTCATTTTTGGACCGTCCGATTCAATTCTACTCAGTCAGGTAACCTGAGGGGATACAAATTTGTCACAACACTACACCAATGGTTGCATAGCATGTGCGCTCCCACCCTGTACCGAATCAAATTTCCGGTACAGGAAAATAGACCCAGAAAAAAAAGAGTGTACCGGATATTATTTCGGTACACTCCTTTTTTTTCTCTTTTTTTGATCTCCGGTACTTGCTAAAATTGAAAGAAAAAAAAAATATCATCTTCTTTCATTAAAAAATCTATTTTGTATTTGCTAAATTGTTTTCCAAATGAATGCAGTGCAACTAAGTAAAAAGGCTACATCATTTAAAGATTGACTTGACTTGGTTTTGGATGCATTCTAACACCTTTCTTTCTCTGTTCAAGCATTCATTCATTTCTCTCATTTCACAGTACTATATCTAGGTTAGCACATAGCCATGCAGCCCTTTGTCCCCCTCCCCCTTTTACCTTTTTTTTTTTTTTTTTCTTCTAAAGATAATACCCGATTTAAGCGCTATCTGAGGCCAGTGGAAAAAAACGTTGTCGGATTTTGATCTCGTGTTGTATCGTGATGAAATCAATTTTTCACATGCTTTGTTATGTTGTGACCAAAATATTGAGGGGTGGACATGACACACAAATAGTCACATGTCACAATGTGCCCAAACGTGACTATTTGATTATAATTTATGTCAGTTCATTCAAAATTCACAATTTAATTAAGATCTAACAATCATAATTACACGTAACTCGCGTAACCACGTGCCGTGCTATGACCAGATCTTTTATGTGACATGCAGTGTCAAATTTTCAAAAGATAATCATACCATGCAAATAGTCACGGTACAAGATACGCGAGTCACAATACGTAACCAACACATGTGCCGTGATTCCATACTGTAACTGTATCGTTCCGTGACGAAGCTAGCTCCGTTGTGCCAATTTTCACACTCTATTTGAGAGGCTAATCAGACTAGAGCTATTACATATATGAATTCTTTTTTCATTTTTCATTGTCTATCACAATTCTAAAAATCTTCAATGTAAAATTGTTGATTAAATTTTTTTTTTTGAAATTATACATGTCATGCATTCATTTAGGTCTCCTATAAAACTAAGGCAACCATCAAAAGTGATCTTAATAAAAGATATGAAAGATGCTTTTTATTATACATGACAATTAATTGTAGAGATAATTCGTATAAAATCTATGCAAGAGAAAAATTGTACAATTAGGGTTTAGAGCATTTTTTTTAATGTTAACACAATTACGAATATTTATGCAGAAAACACAAGTAAACCTATAAATATTATACAGAAGGATCTAAAAAGATACTCTTTTATTTCGGCAACAGAAGTTCAATTAAAATTATGGTATTATCGATCGCATAGCAAAGTTCAAAAAGAAAAGTGAAATAAAAGAGTGATCTGAAACAAGTTTGATTAAATAAAAGTTTATAATATATGGAAGATTGAAGATAGATTGTTTGTTATACTCAAAGAATTGTAGTCCTTTTGGAGTACAATAGGTGAGATGTCCTTGTAATTCATGATTTTATAAGGTATTACAAATCCAAAAATGGTACTTAAATAATACTTATTTTTTGGTACCATGAGCAAGCATCTTGATCAATCAAGAAGCTATGATTAAAAAAATAAAAAAGCCATACCACATTGTTTGACTTTATATAATAAAAAAAACATATATACATTGCAATAATGATCGATGCATGCATTAATATTTATTCTTAGAAGCTTGTGAATACAAATATATATATGTCATTATTGGAAGAAGAAACAGATAGCTAGATACAAAAATATTAGAAACTTACCTGTAGGTGCAGAATGAGCCAAGACCTATAAGCTTTGAGATAATATATATGATAAGATAGGATATTATATCTTTTAATTGCCTAACAAAACAAAGCATGTTCCGATCGGTTTAGCCACCATAATTTTTTATTTGATTTCTTTAAACATACATAAGGTTCCTTGAGAGTTTTTTTTTTTTAAGAAATATCAAATTCCACCTTTCAAATTTTAATAATTATAAAAAAAATTTATTGAATTGCAAACGGTTTGCAATCTTTCACGTTGTCACATTTTGCTACTAAATCAAAGACTGATTGAATATTTTCTGTGACAAAAAAAAATGAAATTTACATAAAAATTTTAAGAAAAAAAGCGAAGCATCTATAACATGATTTTTTTGTCCATCTTTGGCATTTCCAACAAAAAATTTAACATATTTTGACAAAATAAAATCTGCTTAGCCGCTACTTTCATATACAAAATATTTAAAAATGAGCATGACATAGAGCCGAAATTTTTAAATATACCATGGTTCAAAAAAAGATAAACCCAAACATCTTTTTTTTGAAAAATTTTGAATTTTGACACGGCCGCATCCCGAGGGAGTGGCCACCTTATTTCGGGCCGCTTCTAGGCGATGCGGCCACCCTGTTTTCAGTTCAAAGTCACATGAAAAAAAAAAAAAAAATGGGCTGCTGCCCCTAGATGCGGCCCACAGAAAAGTGGCCGCATCTAGGCAATGCGGTCATGTCAAAATTCGAAAATTTTCAAAACCGGAGTGTTTGGATTTATCTTTTTTGGGATGATGGTATATTTAAAAATTTCGGGACAGAGAGAGAGAGTTGAAGAAGGATGAAAAAGATATTTGTGATGTCTAAGTTTGAGTAGGTTTCGATTATCAACGGGGTCCACATTTGCCGACCTAATCTCCCTATGCGCTCATTTTTTATTCTACTATTCTACTACTGACTATCAACTGGCCAACGTATGTGGGTCCCATTTATCAGGAAATTTCAGAAAAGAGAAGGTGATTAATTAATTAATTAGGTGGGTTAAAAATAATGTATCATAACTAATAGTTTAATTGTACACTCTTCTGCATTTTAATTATACAAGGGGAAACTAATGCCATGTGGTGTAGATAAACAGAATAAGGTTCTAACAAATATCTAATTACTAAGACTCCAATTTGGAATTCACCTCATAAATAAAAATACCTATCTAAAATAAAATAAAAAATAATTGAGAAAAATATTATCAAATAGAATGTAAATAGACATATAATATTTTTATGGATAATTTGTAATCATACAATTAAATTTGACATATGTTAAAAATTGATCTAATGATTAAAAATATTTGATGACTTAATTTTGTTTTAAGAATTTTTGAAAGTTTAACCACTTTATAAATATGAAATTGATCTAAATTATTGTATTGGGTAATTAATTAAGCAAGAAGCATCCATCTCTTATATCAATTGATTATTAAACACTAAACATACAAGTCTATTTGGAAATTCTTTAAAGAATAGTATTTAAAAAAAAATAACAAGCTTCTATCCAGTTTTTAATAACACAATATATGTATTTAGAATATGAAAAAAAATTATTCTATGTACTAAATAAGAATTATATATCTGCAGCCTGTCTAAACTCATGTATTCAGATCAAAAGTTTAAATAGCGTTTATCGCATCATAGCGGAACGGTTGAAAAAACGACGCTATTGCCATATTGCACCGTTATAGTGCCGATAGTACCATAGTTTTTATGGTCCGAAAATACTATGACTCGCTAGTTAGAACCATGACTTAGAACAATTGAATTCATGTTTTTAAAAACTGCACTATTTTTTTTAATCAAAATTTTAATAATAAAAAAACCTAGAAGAAAATATTAAATAGTAGGTAGGAGCAAAAAACGAAAGACCATTTAATAGAAACCGAATCGTCTGCCTCCGGGGGCAGGAAATTCCTGCCCCCAGAGTCTCTGCAGGGTGGGACCGGAGTGGGACCGGTTACTGTTTAAGAGTTTAAATATTGTTACTGTTTTTAAATGGGCCCCACCCGCAGAGACTCTGGGGGCAGGAATTTCCTGCCCCCGGAGGACAAACGATTCGGTCTCCATTTAATAACCCTTTCAGTTTGACTATCTTCGAGTTTAGCGATCTAATAACGAGATGATACTTTTATTAAGGAATTGTGCAATCAAGCCACAAAAAAAGAATAGTATTAAGTTTTGACTTTATTTCTTGGAGCAATCATTTTTATGATAAGATCATGTGCCCAAAATTCTTTGTTTCAATTGTTTTTATTTCTCTTATACAAGTAAACTTCTATTAATTAGTTAAATGATGAGAAGATTGCATACCAAGTGATGCTTAAGATCTCGGTGAAATTAATTAGAATTTGAGGGTGCATAATGCTATTAAAAATTAATAAAGAATATGTAACATGCGGTAATGAATAGCAGATATCATTTTTTAACACATAATATACCTCGTATTTTTTTCCCAAGAAAATATATTGTAGGATGATATTATTTAAAATGTACATATCAATATACAAAATCATATCACTATCAACTATCAAGTATGACAAATTTGCTATTCCAAAATGAATATTAAATTAACACAACCTGATAGTAATTATCTCATAGAATTTAAAAATCTTAAATCACCAATTTAAATGCATCACATTTTTTTTAACAAAGTTTTTTTTTTTAATTTATCATATTAAACTGGTTCTATGTCGTTAAGAATTAAAAAAAAATATATATTCCGCTAAATTAGGACTAGTCTGCTAATTCATAGACCGCTATAAAGAAAATAATAAATTTGTACAAATTTAATTAGGTTATTAGAATGTGAAAGTGCGATCTTTCAGTTTATGCTCAATGCAGGGCTTATTATATAGAGGGAATTCAGAGCGATCTGCTGTCAGGTTATAGGTATAGGTGTTCAATTTGTATCAAAATTCAAAAGGGTTATATAAATATTAATTTTATGGTCGTCATTAAATTAGGATAGCTTTTAAGTAAATTTTATGAGATCTTTTATATTTACAATCAAATATGTGTATTCAAAATGAATGTAAGCATATGGTTTACATCCATTTGAATGCCAAAAAAAAAAAAAAATCTTATGGATGTTTATAAAGTCCATTTGAATACAGTTATCGATTTATGAGATTAATTATTATAATTTAATAATATAAGTTCCACTGCAATGCGTAGGCACTTGACTAGTATATATATAGAAAAAGAAAAACAGTTTAGTTTCTGCGCAATGTAGGGCTTATTATACAGAGGGACTTCGGAGCGTCAGATTAGAGCTGTTTAATTCGTATTAAAATTCCTATAGACCGCTATAAAAAAAAAAGGTTCCGCTAAATTAGGACTAGTCTGCTATAAAGAAGAATAATAATTTGTATAAAATAAATTAGCTTTATATATAAAGGTTTCAAAAAAATTACTCTAAAACGGTCCCCAGAGCTGCAATTTTAAATATCTGATGAAACCTAGGCAAACCATCAAAGTTTGAAGCTAAATTCTAAAATAGTGTACCTGTTCCAAAAGTTAATATTTCATATTTCTTTACGAGAAAAGGTTAAATTTAATAACTGAATTTTGCTTAAAGGGCTAGATAGGGACAGACTGCAATCATGCTGACATATATGACTCAGCCACCGCATGAAAAGCTGCACCACACGCCGCACATAAAATCAATACTTAACTAAAGCATTGATTGAAAAATAGGAAAGCGTACCTAGCTTATAGCTATCTTGAATTTATAAAACAATAGTCTATAGGTAATATAATTAAACAAGAGCAATATATATATATATATGAGGAGGGTTCAAATGCCTCCATTATGTCTTCATTTATCTCCATCATTTTTAAAGTTCAAACAATCGATCCGAACCGCTCAACCTAACCTCCATACTAAAATATGTTTAGAGACCAAATTTTATATTTTTAGAAATTTTTTTACTATTTTTTTAGATAGATACAAAAATATTGTTTTTAGATGGTTCAGATTTACTGATTTTGTACCTATCTAAAAAAATAGTAAAAGAATTCCTAAAAATATAAAATTTGGTCTCCAAACATATTTTAGTATGGAGGTTAGGTTGAGCGGTTCGGATCGACTGTTTGAACTTTGAAAATAATGGAGAAAGATGGAGGCATGATGGAGGCACAAAAACATGAAGGCATTCTATATATATATATATAGTATAGTATTTGTTAACTTGTAAATTTCCTAGTGAGTGATAAAAAAAAATAGTAAATGAGCTGATGATGATTTTGCAATCCCAAAACATGTACACACCTCAAGTGGTGTGTTACAACTTGCAATTAACAAATTAAAGGGGGAAAAAAACACAAAACAAAAATTAGAAGCAGCAAATGAATACAAAAATGGGTGTGTGTGTGTGTGTGTATAAGATGTTACCTTGCGTGTGAGAGAGACATCAGGTAATTTGGGCATATGATCTCCAAAGCACTGAGGAGGAGATGCCCATGAATCCAACGGTATACATTTGTTGCACCTTGGCATTGATTTTCTATCATACGACAACGAGTCGACACGTGCCGCTGAATTGAACAGCGGTGCTCCGGGTGTGCCAGGTGTTGCCGGAGCCGACACATTCGGTGTAGCGCCACCTGTTTCCATGAGTGGTTTTTTATGGGTCTTTTTTTGGGGTTTTTTTTTTTTTGGAGGGAGGCAACTAGGGATTAAAGAAGGGAGACAATTACATGAATTTTTTGGTTTTTTTATAAAGGTATTGCTAGAAGAATTTATCCAGGACTAATAGGTATCTAGCTTTGAAGCTTTTAAAAGTTCAGATTTTGATTCAATTTACCTTCTTCTTTTTTTGTTTTTTTTGTTTTAAGTTGGGGATTGAATGGGCTAATGGGCTGAGATTACATAATTTGAAGATTTTTATAAATGTATTTTTAAGGAATAATGGTTGGAGAGAAATCCAGACTAACCAAACAAGAAGAGCACACTATATAAGAACCTTTTTCTTTAATCAAATTTTTTTTTGGGAATTTTTTGATTTAGATTTGGACAGAGAATGAGACTAACTTACATACTTGGTTGATTTTTTTGAAGGTTTTGTTAAGGAATAAGAAGAGAAGAGAGAAAATCCAGATTCAACAAAACTAAATTAAGTCTCAAAATATAAAAGAAAGAGGAGAGATAGGTATCATAAATAAGGAAATGGAAAACTAGAAATGAAGGAGAGAAATGCACATGAAACTATGAAAGAGAGAGAGAGAGAGAGATGCAAGGGGTTGGAGCAAGTAGAGAAGGAGAGTGTCTATTTATGGAGGAATTTTAAAAAGGTCAAAGAAAAAATATTGCTGGTTACCATGTGTACTAGGCTACTAGCCTTAAAAAAATATATTTATACAAATTGACAAATCAAATTAAGCGGTCCCTTATGTATATTTTTTTATCAAGCATTAATTATGTATATATTCCAAAAAGTTCACCAAAACAACACCTTTACAACAAATAGATGCTTAAATTTACTTGTAAAGTATTAAATTTATTTGTTGTAAAGGTGTTGTGTTGGAATTAAAAAAATGCTTAATTAGTGAATTTTTTTTTTGTGGATATTGAAAATTGAAATGCTTAATTAGTTATTTTTCTTAATCTAAAAATGTACAATAAATGCTTCTATCATGTCCAACTGCACTAATTTTCAAAAATTAATGAGAAGTTGGCATCAAATTTAATGCTTCCTTTTGTCATGGATAGTAAGAATGTGGGTTGTATGCGTCGTAATTCAACAAATTTAAGCTTGATGAATAAATAAATAGGTGCATGGGGAAACAAAGTCGACAGAGACTGATACATCTCCATTAAAACTCAAAATCTAGAGGGTACGGTTGCCCCCCCCCTCCCCCCCCCCCCCCGACCATGTGAGTCCGCCCCTATAATACATGTGTTTAGCAATTCAGAAACAAAATTTATTTATGCCAAAAATTTGTTGAATATTATTTTTTTAAGAGTTATTTTATTTAAAAAAAACCTATTTTTTCAATCATAAATTATAATCCCCAAGTGAGTGTTCAACAACTCCTCCTTAAGTCTCCTTAGACTTCCTTTAGACTCAGAAGCTTAATCCGTCCGAACAATCTCTCCTTAGTGAGGATTAATTTTTGCTCCTTTTGCCCAACTTTCCAAGTTTAAGCCCCACTTGTTCCAATTCTTAAGGCACCATTACTCTTTGATTAAGATTCCTTAGCACTTTTTTTTGTCTACTTATCACATTTTTCTTAATCCGATTTTACCGAACAAGTGCTCCTTAGCTCCACTTAAAATTTAATCCCTTGTGTGATGTCAAACACCTCCTAAATTCTAAGCTCTAATCTCACTTGAACTTGACCAAGTGAGATGACTGTAGACGCACGCTTCAGAGTTGAGATGCCTTCGCAACTAACTGCTTCATTCCTACTTCAAGTATTACCTTTTTTTCAACCTCATTTTAGCATCCATCCACTATCTCTAGAGGTGTCAATGACACTTTTTTAATCGTTTATATATATATATATATTTCCTATCTATGTTGTATCCGATCTGTATTGAACTAGGTCTGGTTCGGTTCAAAATTGGTTTAACTCGGTCTGAAACCTCCAACTTTTTTTTATTCTTCTCCGATTCGTCTTTTCCAAGTTCAAACTTGATTAAACCAGATACAACAATTGGACCGTTCAATTGCCGCCTGCGTTCCAAGAAGCATTCAGCGTTTTGAGTTCTCCGATTTCGGTTCATCCGGTTTGGGGTTACAAGTGAATCTGGTTCCTCTGAAGTAACTCAAATTTTGAGTTTAGATCTAAACCGTCCGACCAGAATTTGAGAATGCCCGTTTTCTTTAATATTCGTGCCAAAGAAGATCAACGGTCCATATCTAAAATCAAAATTTCAGTTAACTCAGGTGATATGAATTCATCACAAGTTACGCGCGTATTTTGCTCCAATTTCAATTCTTCTCCCAAGACTGAGAAAGGAATCGTTCGAACCCTCGCCCTCTTCTTACCATGGCGATAGCAACACTGAATTCGACTCAGCGGTACGCGGCGGCGGCTCTACTAGCGCTGGCGCTGCGCCAGGCGCAGATCCACCAGACCCGGCCGCTAGGATCCGAACCCCCGGAGCCCGATTCTCCCTCCCAGGAGCGGTCCAGCAACGCCAGCGGGTGTAGCGCCGAGGAGGAAGGTGGGGAATCATCGCCTCATCTCTGGACGCACGAATCTCAAGGCCTCCTCCGCCCCATTTTCAGGTCATATTACCATTGGGTGATTTATTCATTATGGTGAGAAATGGTTTAACCGATTTGTATGGAATTAGATTTTTAGATGTTGATCAGAAGGCATGGGTTGGATTAGAAGAGACTGCAGCCTCATCTGAAGCTAAGTTTCATGTCGGAGCTGTAAGTTCCCTTTTCTTGCTCAATCAATTGACCTGATTTAATTCTTATGTTGGTTTTAAGTTACACGTGCATTTATGATACAATTTGTTGAGATAGAGAAGTGTTGAAATTTGTGTCTAATTAGACTGAGTTCAGAAATTAGGGTACAAATGCTAATTTTTTATCAAATTTGATGCATTCAAGCTGGTGACAGTGTTCATGAAGATAGCTAAAAACAAACAACCACAAACTAATCTTGAATTTGTGACCCTAATCTTGAATTTGTGATAGTGTTCATGAAGATAGCTAAAAACAAACCACCACAAACTAATCTTGAATTTGTGACCTCATATTTTGAATACTTGTTTAGTTCGCTGTCAGTCTGAATGAGCAGATAATACAAAATCTTTTTTGAATTTTTAACCTAGGATTTTAATGCCTATTTGATCTTTTATGCCACATTATTTTTACTTTTTCCTTTGTAATTTTTTTTTAATATTGTTGTTTCTTGTGCTTCTCGCTATATGGTTGCGTAATTGAGGCTATTTGAGTGCTCAAATAAAGCTCCAGTGGCAAAATATTCAAAAAAATAAATCAATTGTTGGATGAAAGAAACAATAAACAAACTATCTTGGGGTCGATGCAAAAGTAACAACCTATATTGCAACTTATTATAGTGTTCCTCTTCTCGCTTTTGTTCTCGAGCTGCTTTGCAGTATCTAAGAATGATTTTTGAAGAAGACGGTGAAGAATCACAAGAAAGAGTGGATCTGGAGCTTGCTCTTGCAAAGGCAGTCGATGCAATGGAAATGAGTCTACAATCTGCCACAAACTCAAATGAAAACCAAAATCAACTCCCGGAGGCAAATCCAAATGCCGAATTAACAGTTGATGCACTAAAGTTGGATGAACCCACCACAAACTCAAACGACAACCAAAATAAACTCCTGGAGGCAAATCCAAATGCAGAATTAACAGTTGATGCACTAAAGTTGGCTGATTCTCCAGCCAATTATCAAAGGAAAATCTCTCTATTGTATGAATTGCTTTCTGCTTGTGTGGCTGATATTCCACCTGAGGATGAGGGTAAATCGACTCGGTTTAGAAAGGGGTATGATGCACGGCACCGTGCAGCTTTGCGGCTATTATCCACGTGGCTCAATGTGAAGTGGGTCAAAATGGTTTGTCTTTTCTTTCTCTTCTGTTATATTTTGCTCAGGTTTACTTGCCATCTTTAGGAATGCATGGACAAAGGTACCCAAATGTAAGCAGGCTTGCACTCATGAACCCTTTTTTTTTGGAAAAAGAAAGAACCAACATTTAGAGTGAGTCTATGGTACTATGCATAGCACGGATTGGTCTGTAATACGGATCAATATTTTCGTTTTCAAAATCCTAACGGTCAATCCGAACCGTTCAACATGATCGCACAGTATCCTGTCTTAATGGTTTAGAAAGCACATTGATGTTATTGATTTAAGATGACAGTGACCATGTTCTGTATGTTTGCTGATTCTCAGTCATGTTGTCATGTTAGCTATGGATGATTTTCAGATTAAACTATAAATTTGTTGGTTGATTATTTGTCTTAAAAAAAAGTAGTGGATTGTATTTTGGCAAAAGCTCCAAACATAGGGAAGACTTTTTTTTTATCTTGAAAAAAATATCGGAGCCTTTAAAGGTCATTACTTATTATTATTGACCAATACCTGTTGATGTTCATTATTTTTTGCCAATACCAAATATTTAGTAGTCCTTCAATTCTATTGGAGGCTGAGTTTTTTAAGCAGTTAATTTTTGTGGATTTGTAGGAGGCAATTGAGATAATAGTAGCTTCCTCTGCAATGGCTGCAGCAAAGGAGTTAAAGGAATCTCAAGGAAATGAATCGCCAAAAACCAAATGGCAGAAATGGAGGAAGGGTGGAATAATTGGCGCAGCTGCATTGACTGGAGGGGCCTTATTGGCTATCACTGGCGGTAGGTACCACTCAGTACCGTTTTATACTAACATTATGTTACAGTACCAGTTCATATTGGATTAGGATTACTTTATATTATGATAATGTACCAAGCAACACTACCAGTGATGCTAAATAGTACCTACTGGTACTGGTCAGGAGCTACTTTTACTTTTTAGAATACTTAATATTCACCAATTGGCAGTTATTATTTCTTTTTTTTATTGCATAACAGGATTGGCTGCCCCAGCAATTGCTGCTGGGTTTAGCGCTTTAGCTCCAACACTAGGGACCCTTGTGCCTGTTATTGGGGCAAGCGGCTTTGCTGCTTTTGCCAGTGCTGCTGGATCTGTGGCCGGATCTGTGGCTGTTGCTGCTTCATTTGGAGGTTTATCTTCTCTTATTTTTTTTTAGCAGGGTTGAAATGCATGTATTTCATGCCTCAATCGTACATAACATTTTTATCTCCGTTTTCAAAGTTCAAATAGTCAATCCGAACCGCTCAACATGATCTGCATATTAAAATGTGATTGGAGACCAAATTTTATATTTTTTGGAAAAATTTTACTATATTTTAGATAGGTACAAAATCAGAAGATTTTGGACCATCCTATAACAGTGATTTTGTACCTATCTAAAAAAATAGTAAAAATTATTAAAAATATAAAATTTGGTATCCAAGCATATTTTAATATAGAGATCATGTTGAACAGTTCGGATCGACTGCTTAAACTTTGAAAACGGAGATAGAAATGTGAGGCATGAAAGACATGAGGTATTTAAACCCTACTCTTTTTTTTTTGTGCTTTTGCTTAAATATTGACCTTTAAAGGATTTTCAGTGCAATCTATGACTTGAAAGTTATTTCCATTTATTGAAGTTTAGAATGTTGGATGATCTCCAGAAACATGGAAAATGAAAATATGAATTATTGTGAAGAAATCTTTTTGTTTTAAATTAAAATCTGAATCTCTTTTTTAAAATCAGTAACTAATTAGTAATTATCCACTTGTCATTTTTTTTACAGCTGCTGGAGCTGGACTTTCAGGAACTAAGATGGCCCGAAGAATTGGAGATGTGAAGGAATTTGAGTTTAAGCCGATTGGAGAAAATCATAATCAGGGTGTGAGTTTCTTTTTGTTCCATTCAATTTCTGGGAAAAATATATTTATGCAAATAATCTAAACACAGGTTCTGTGAACTCATAAACAATAGTAAAACTGTGTTTCTTTCTTCTTTTTTGAATCTATGGCTAAGTTGTGTTTTTCGGGAGTGAGTTGCTTACTAAGAGAATATATCTGAAAAATGAAAATAAATGTTTTTAAAATATTATGTACAGCGTCTTGCTGTTGGCATCTTGATTTCGGGCTTTGTTTTCGAGGAGGAAGATTTTTTGAGGCCTTGGGATGGGTACAAAGATAACCTGGAAAGGTGCCTTCTATTTTTATTTTTATGTTCTTTTGCTTTATTATTTGGTGCTACCTAGTCCAGATAAGTAATGGTTAGCACCATCACCAGCTGCATCAGAAGTGCCATTGTTATCTTTTTTTATTTTTCTTTGTTTATCTACAGAAGCTTCCTGAAATATAATATAGTACCACTCATGGTTCCTGAATGGTACAGTATATACAACTGGTACAGGTTTCTTTATATGTCTGTCTATTCTAATAGACTTTAAAATGCAGATATGCCCTCCAGTGGGAGTCGAAGAATCTAATTGCAGTAAGCACTGCTATTCAGGACTGGATCACATCAAGTAATTCTATTTCTTACTCACAATTATACATGTAGTTTTATTTTGTGATCTATGTGACGTAAATCTCGATGGTGTTAAAAGCTATAATCCCTTATGATAGGTCTGACACTTGAGCTGATGAAGAGAGGTGCAATGCTTACTGTGCTGAGTTCTCTTGTGACAGCTTTTGCATTCCCAGCTGCACTGCTCACTGCTACCAATTGGATTGATAGTAAATGGGCTATTGCTATTGACAGGTACAGTTTACTCTCTGCAGTTTTCTCTCTCTTGAACTTGGGAAATAATATGAGCTAGGCTGTGATGCTACATGTGGCATAGGACCCTCTGTGCTGTGGTCCATATATATTACAAATGAGACAATTCTTTATTATTAAAGGATATAAGTTGGCTATGCGTATGTGAGTCTTGGTTTTTCTTTTAGTAAATATTTTATATTCTATTCTATTTTTCTTCTTTTCCTTTTTGTTATTTTCATCGGAAATCTGAAAATCAAACTTGAGGATAATTAATATAAGAGATAATTAATGCAATTACTTCAGACTCCCTTGTAAAGTAATAGTCACACTTGACAGGTCAGATAAAGCAGGGAAACTACTTGCTGAAGTTCTGCTAAAGGGACTGCAAGGAAACAGGTCTTTTTTATGATTTTTAATGATTTGGTTGTTTTTCCTGTCAGAAGCTATGTCCTATTCAAGTAACTTCTTTGTTTCTTTTTGCAGGCCAGTGACGCTAGTTGGTTCTTCACTTGGAGCCCGAGTTATTTTCAAGTGTCTCCAGGAATTAGCTGTATCTGGACATAATGGTACCAATCTTGTGCCACCAATGTATTACCAGTATACATCAGTTATTATTTTACTTGATAGAAGTTCATGTTGGTGCTTTATGATATGGTACCTGTTGGATGCCATGCATGACCTGTACTGCTGGACCATACCAGTACCCCGGTGTACAACATCTTTACTATATTTTGAATTCTATTGCATGAGTTGAGTATAAATTTGGATTTCTAGAGGGATTGGTTGAGAGGGTCGTTCTGCTGGGTGCACCTGTTTCAGTACAAGGAGAACACTGGGAAGCTGCCCGAAAGGTAATTGAAACAATTACTCCTTGAAAACTTGGATTTAGAAATATTTTGGTTTGAAATGTGACTTGAGTTTTCTGTGAGAATCATATGACATGTTCAAGCTCAATTTAATTTTTTTTTTTTAATGAGGTCAACATTTCACTTATGACACTTTTTTCTTTTTACTGAAGATGGTAGCAGGGAGATTTATTAATGCATATTCGACCAATGATTGGATACTTGGTATCACATTCCGTGCAAGGTTGGTCTCTGCAAATATTTCCTTTTTACTGTTGATATGTAGGCTTTGTTATTTAATTTTTTTTTACTGTGCAGTCTCCTCACACAAGGTTTGGCTGGAATTCAGGCAGTTGACATTCCTGGAGTTGAAAATGTACTATTTCTAAATCCTTTTAATTGTTTAACCCAATTGTCTCCTGAAAATCTTATAATACATGTACACCACGGGTCCCGATTCCCTAAAGTACCCAAATTTTGAGTTTAGATCCGGACCGTCCAAGGTAGAATACATATCAAATGAGTTAGATTGCATGGGGCCCTAAAACTGACTTTGTATGAACAGGTTGATGTGACTGATCTCATCGAAGGCCACTCATCTTATCTAACTGCTGTTCAAGGTATTCTGCAACGGCTTGAGCTGGAGACGTACTATCCTGTCTTTGCAACTCCTACTGTCGATTCTAGTGAACTTATTGTGCAGCTTAAGGCAACATGAGCAAGTGCAAGATTTAGCTTTTAGATGTGTTGTGAAAACTAGTTCAAAATTTTCATTTCTTTTTGTAAATAACAAGAGCTGACCTTGGGACTTCGAAACTTTTAGTTCTTTTTTGTAAATGACAAGAGGTTACCCTCCCGAAAATAAAAATCGTATTGTAATAGATCGTTTTAATTTAATTACACAATAAATGTTTTCTTAAATTACACTATAACAAAGTAAACAAATCTATTATACAATTGCTACTTGTATTATTAGATCATTTTAATTTAATTAAATATTTATGTACTTGTAGTTGTAGCCAATGGGCCAAAACAGAAATAATATTTTCAAATGCATACATAAATTTTTTTTCATTTGTTTTGAAGTCAAAATATCTATAAAGGGTAGAAAAATGAAATATAATACAACTAACGAAATTTTTAGCATCCGATTCATTCCACGCACTAACGAATTAACAACAACACCCAGTCAGTCAGTCTGTCAGAATTAATGGGATCGATTCCATCAAAGGTAGAATAAATCTAAAACCTACATTCTTGTGCCTCCATTCCTTAAACTTTTTTATTTTAAAAGCTATAAAAGAATGGCCGAAATGCGAATTCCAAATTGCATAAACCTAAAACCCAAATAATAAACCAAAGCTGTGAAATACAATTTATAGCACTTATTTCAAGCTGTCTTCATGTCATGGAGAGGTCTGTAAGCATCAACATACATGTAAAGAAACTGATATAGAGGTATCATGCATGAAAAAATAGTAGAGAACTAAATCCTCATTTTGATATTAGGAACACTTTTTTATTTTAGTTTTCACAAGTTGCTCAAATTTTTTTAAAAAAATAGATCAATGGTGTTTTAAGCTGAGGGGACAATACATCAATTCGGTACCTATTTAGAATATAGGAGGGTTTGTTTTGAGATTCATGCAAAATTGAAATGGACGACTCAGATCTCATTGTTACACTGGATCTGATTTCTCCACCGCATGTACAATAATACTATTTTCTAAAGTACATGTTGCAACATATCTACCCAGCAAAAAGATTAACTATTCCTAAAAGATGAACAAAAAAAAAAAGAGAGATGCCACTACTAAATTACTAAATTGAATGCTCATATCCTACAATTGCCATAGCTACCAAATTAATACAAGGATTTAGCACCTGCATCCTACACAAACCTAATTTCCAAGAAAACCAGATGTTAGTCCCACCAGGCTGATAATATACATTGTTCTATACAAGAGAGGCAAAATGGGGGGTTTTCACCAAGTGGGGAAAACAAAAAATCACCACAACTTCTCCCACTGGTAAAACTAAAATCTCATGGATGCATGTAATTACAGCTGGCACCCTTCTTACAATGCCCACTCTCATAGAATTTACATATTACCCTCTGATACCCCTGGCCTCTAGAAGGCTGCAGTTGTGGCCTTGATTGGGACCCACCTCCATGCCAGTTAGACCTGTTCCATTGACTAGCCCAGTCAACACCACCACCAGTTTCCCAGTTTGACTGTGTTGTATTCCCGAGAGCAAGTGTTGTGCCCCAACTAGCATTTGGATCAGTAGCCACCTCCTTTCGTGCTTCAGGTATGGTAGTTGAATTTGGATTCGGATGAGCATGAGCATGCGGTGCTGGTGTAACTGGTGTTGGTGCAGGTGCAGGTGCAGGTGGGACCCAGCCTGACCTGATGTTCGCTGCCCATCCGATGTTATTTGAGTTGGCATGAAAGGCCTCTGCCCAACTATTGTATGGTTTCGGTTTAGACTGGGATGAAGATGGACTAGTGACTGAGCCTGAGAGTGTGCTCCATGTGACTCCAGTGTTTGCCTGAGTTGATTTAGGACTCATACTCCCATGCATTGTTATGCTGCTCCTAGTGATACCAGTACTAGGCAAAGCTGATGTGGCCTGACTTGTGTCAACAGGACCCACATTCCAGGAAATGCCAGTACTTGCAGCAGTAGTGTCAATGCCTCCTTTGAGTGTAGCATTACTCCAAGGAACCCCAGCATTGACTGACGATGGGGCCATATCACCGGTGCCTAAGCTTCCCTGTAATGTTGTGTTTAAGTCCATGTAGGTTGTTCTCTCCAGTACTACACTTGACTCAGGGTTTGTGGCAACTGCTCTTTGGTGAGCACCTGACATGAATATAGATTCAGCTACATGACCTGACAAAAAGTGTAGAATTTAGATGCATGTTTAACATATACATAGACACTTGTGTGTAGTATGAGACCCTGTATAGATCTCAAGATTAGCACAGTTTAATGCATTATGCATGTGGAATGCTATTGACCCGTCATATGAGTAAATAATAGAGTACCATACCGAAGTTCAATACAACATTTGTGGTAAAGCTTGAACTGTACCACAACATATTATAAGAGATTTTTTTAGGGTATGATGACATACCAAATATGAAAAAAGGCATTTTTAATAGATTCTAATGGTACCTGATGTGGAGATGACATCAACGCCCAGTCCGGAAGTTTTGGTGGCAAGTGGGGTAGGAGATGGGAGTGACCAATCTACCCCAATTGGGTCCCCCAATTTGTCCCAGCTGTTGGTTCGCATCGGATCAGTTTGTAGAAACAGCACTTCCCCTCCAGTGGTGGTTGGCTTTGTTTCTTTCTGAACTGCTAGAGCTGATTTTCTTTCCAGGGAACAGTCTGCTCTTTCCTGTAAAGCGACTCCATCAACAGGCGTAACACTCAAATCAAGTACCCCATGCTCAACCATGGGCCTCTCTTCTCTATCACTTAATCGGGATTTCTTTTTTACAGCTTCCATGCGTGCTATGAAATCACCATCTTCTAGATCTTCATCAGCTACTCTAGAGAGAGAAAGTAGGATGTCAGCAGGAGAGAGACAGTCTGATGGGTAGGATGTGCCTGTATCGAGGGAGGTTGTGGTAGGATCAGGTACCCAGGTCTCAACACCAGTACTCTCGTGCACTTGCACTTCTGGCCAAGACTCATCAGGTGCATCATCAGGTTCAGCCACCGGGCTGTCAGAGTTTGGTGGGGTAGGGCTGGGGTACTCATTCTCCGACTGTTGGTTTTTCTCCTTTTCTGGGCTATCATTATCTACCAAAGTTGGGGTCGTGGTTGTGGTTGCAGCTGTGATTGTGGCTGTGACCGGGGCTGTGGAGGTGGAGGTGGAGGTGGGCGTGGGAGTGTGTGTGGGTGTGAGTGTGGATGTGGGTGTTGAAATGGGATTGGCAGCAGGAGGAGTGGGAGTGGAGGTTGGAGCGGTGCTGGGAGCAATTGAATCAGCATTGTTCAAGGAAGCGACAACCTGATCAATTTGTTTTTCATCTACCTTTGGTTTCACTGTTTCTTCTACTTTATTGGTATTGGGACCTGATTCTGGTGCTGGTACAGATGCGGTAGAGGGACTAGGGCTGCTTTTTAACTCAGTCTTTCCAGCAGAGGAAGCTGGTGCACTACTATTTTGAGAACCATGGGTTGTAACAGAGCTGGGAGCGGGAACACTGACAGATGGGACCACTGGTTTGTCTTTCAAATTGTTTCGGGACTGTTGGCTTGAACTGCCCAAATTAGACTTTGTTGGGCTCCATATACTTCCATATTCCTTTATACTATTGGAGATATTGCTTGTTTGAGCCGCCTTACTAGAATCATGAACATTTGCACCACCCGAAGAGGTACAGACTTGGGCCTGTGCTTGGTTATTGCTCGACAATTTGGCACTATTTGCAGTTGAAGACCCTGCATTGCTTGCATTTGCACTACTACCACCAGGTACTGTTACAGGGTTGGTTGGATCAGTTTCAGCCGAGACCTTGAGGTTTTTCGGTAGAATGTCTGTTAATAGTAAAGAGTTTTCTTCACTATCTATCATTAACCAAACCTTCAGTGCAGGAGGGAAGTAACTTGACCACTTGCCTAACTGTTGTAAAGAAAACGGGCCCTGAATGTTTCCCGTGGGGTCCCTATAATGCCACACCTTTTCACCACCCACAGCTTCCGATGATGCTGCAGCTTCAGGTGGTACACCGAATTGTGGTCCAGAATTTGAACCTGTACCTATTTCACCGTTATTTTTAGATTGCTTGGCACTTGTTGACCCAGAGGAATCCTTTGCCTCCCGTCCCCTTCTTCTAGAACCAACCTTGTTTCTTCCCCCGTCTGTTCATGTATATTTTTATGGAGCATTGGTTAGAAAAATAATATAGATAGATAACAAGGGAAAAAGTGAAAAATTACAGATGTTTACCAGGCTTGTGCATCTCGGCAGTTGGTACATCTCCAGATTTATAGGCGGGGTCCATCTGTGGGTCACTGTGCACAATGGGGACTTCATTCAATCGACGTTCTTTTTCCTCAGGAGTGTTTAATGCCTGAAGTTTTTCAACACACTCCCTGAGCGTATATTTTGGTTAAGGGCCACAAATTTATCAATACATCAATGATTGATAAAACAGATTAGAAAATATATATACATATAAATTGGGAATAAAATAAAATGGCAATAAAAGAGGATATTCTTTTCTGCGGCCAGTTTCACTGGCACGGTCCCGCAGGTGGCTTAATCGCCGCTTCTCAATCTCTATCAGCTAGCAGAAATAAAAAAAAGGAAATGTTAGATATTAACTTAAATGACAAAACCTCTAAAATGGGCAAAACGATTATCGAAAGACTACTTTAGAAATAATTTATTTTATTTCTTATTGAGGATTGCTTTATGTAAATTGAGTAAACCTTGGTACTTCAACCCCTACTTATATTATATCAAAGAATGGCGCCATAATTGATTGTTTCAAGTTTTCAACCATGCCTACATTTAGTCCAGTGCTTATGCAAGACACAATACACCCTGCTGGTCAGCACAGAACCAATACCAGCATGGCAACATCCAGATCCAGAATTATAGTTGCAATATACCAAAATACTAGGGTTTCGTATGTCTGTTGCTTTTTGGAAGGACAAAGGAAAGTTGGATGGTGTTCATAAGCTCACCAAGCTTGGTAAGCTTAACCCCAACACTATAGGATTGACTTCAAATGACGAATCTAAACTGTTTACATGCAACATTTATAAATTTTCGAATTAATTTAGTATAAAGTCAAATGGTAAAAAAAAAAAGGGGGGGGGGAGGGTTTATGAATTAATTTTGATACATTCATTTTTCATCATATTTTGACTACTTGACTTAATAATAAATTAATTAAAAATATTTTGTATGTAAACATCACTTGTAAAGTAGATCGGTTTCAACAGTTTGAATTTGTCGTTTGAAGTCAATCCGTTAGGTTTTGGGGCTAAGCTCACCAAAGGGCTTGGTGACTTAAGAACACCCTAGTTCTACTCCAGGTACTAGGGTGTGTCTTAACCCAAATTATATATTTTACTGGTAATTTAGATTGTTCTGATCAGCCAGTCAAAGCAACAGGCCAGCTAGCCCTGAAAGCTAATGTAAACAACTAAAAAAACCTATACCAAGAACACTAATATGGACAGTAAAATCAATTAATCGAATTCCAAACCCAAAGCATCTCAACAGCATTCAAAGTAGAATCACCATCTCAACAGCTAGGGAAAACCTATAAAAATAACTATACTACCTGATGACTCATACAATACACCAAACACAGTAAAACAAGCAACCAAAAATACTAAAGGAGACCGTAGCAGGCCAGCTAATCTAAACCTCTCTGAAATGAACCAAGATTTTTTTTCACTAATATTATCATAAAGATAAAACATACCTCGTTAATTCTCAAAAATTTTAAGCTCCTTGCTTTTTCCTGTACTTCTCCCTAAAATTGGATACTCAGCATTAGGAAAGAAACTAAACAATATGAACCAACAGTAGGATAGCCGGGGAAAAAATAACAAGAAATAGTACCACTTTTAATGGAGCCATAAGGCCGCATATGACGCTCTGTCTTAACCTCTTGCATTCCTCCTAGGAACATCAAGGGCAAGCAAGTATTAGTAGAAAACAGAGAGCAACACGGGAGGTTCCAAAACTTGGATTATGCAAATTTAGCAAGCACAAATATTGCCTACAAAGTTGCATGTGTCCAGAATGCGTGCAGCAATTTTGCTTTGATAGTGATGTTCTAACAGCTGCTATTAATTTATCAGCATTATTTCTTATCTTAATAATACTTACAATGCCGTAACTATCCTAAACTTCATTAATTTGACAGAAACAGCTCTTCGCCGTCAATGAAACAGATAAAATTAACATGAAATATCACTTGGAAGGAAATTATACACAGTTGCATGTTTCCAGAATGCATGCATGCAGTTCACTTTCGTAGTGATGTTCTCAGCAGCTCCTATTAATTTGACAGGCGTCATTTCTAATCTTGTAATAAATTTATAATGACAAAATTTTCGTAAAATGTTAATAGTTCATTTAATATGACAACAGTTCCTCTCAATGGAACCCGATAAAAAATAGCAGCAAGGATATATATATATATAGAGAGAGGTTAATATCAAATTGATTGTTCATGAGGAACCGTGCAACTAAGTCGTTTTTCAATTTTCAAAGTTCAAAAAGTCGATCCAAACCGTTAGATGTGATCTCTATATTAAAATGTGCTTGGAGACCAAATTTTACATTTTTTTGAATTTTTTTACTATTTCTCAAGCCACATTGAAAATCGCTGATCCAATGGTCCAGTCTGGTTTTACTATTTGGTTAAAGCCACCATTGAATCAGCGATTTTCAAAGTGGCTTAATAAATAGTAAAAAAAATTCAAAAAAATGTAAAATTTGGTCTCCAAGCACTTTTAATATAGAGATCATATCTAATGGTTTGGATCGACTTTTTGGACTTTGAAAATTGGAAAACGACTTAGTTGCATGGGACCTCAGGAACAATCGATTTGATATTAGCCAACCTCTATATATATATATCTTACTTGGAAGGAAATTAAAATTCCAACCTCACTAAATTCCTGGTTCGAGATAGCATCAGCAGTGATGATCTCTTTCTTGTCTAAATTGAATATCTCTAACATAAGGTCTGTCATCTTCTTCCCAACTTTATACTTCTCTCCAGCTTTGCTTGTCCCTTCACAAAAAAAAAAAAATTCCAAACATTTTGGGCTCAAGTAAATAAATATCTAGCATAAAAGACGTAAATAGGCAACATGTCAGGTTCGCAAAGTAATATCCCGAAAGAAGATGAATTCTCTTAATTTAGTCATTTTGTGGGTTCAGGTCACATAGATCTTACCAACAACTTTAACAAGTCGATACATGTCTTGTTTCTGAACCACACCAGGGATACGTATCCGCACAAACGCACCCACAACATTCTCCTTGAATTTCTCAACATCATCAAGCAACTCCTCCATTAAGCCACGACGCAAGTAAACCAAACCAATGTTATGCATGTCAATTGCTGCATAGTCCCCAATATTGACATTTATGGAATTCTCTGGAATTTTTGGCTTCTTCCTCCTCCGGCCTGACACTGATTTTGGCATCACAACACCGGATTCACCATTCTCTACCTGACCCAAATTGAGGTTGTTTCCACCATTCGTAATAGCTTGTGAGGTCTCTTTCACAAGAAAATGCAACTCTATCAGTTTCAGCATCTCAAAATGGGCAACACGTGGTTTGCCAAAAAGGCGCAGGAGCCTGGGGTCACAGATGATCTGGCTCTTCTTGCGAGGGTCCCGCAGATTATTCTTTTTTATATAATCAAGAACAAGAGCTTGCACGTCGTATTGGGACACATATGACCTGTTTCCATCTCTCATGTGCCCAACAAAATCTAGCATGTCGGGAGTTGCCCACTCAGTGCCATCAGGAAATGGCATCACTTTTATTTCTATTTCCTTGGAAGGTGTCAGATCCTGCGCTCTCTGGGCTTTCTGGGTTTTTTGAGCCTTTTGGGCAGGCCTTCCATTGCCCGGTGCAGAGCTTTTAGTGCTCTTTCGACCCCGTTTCTTTCCCCTGTTGCCCTTCTTATGCCGCACCGATGAACCATCAGAACTAGCGTCCAAATCACTATTGGCATCATATGAGTCGTCAGTAGAATCAGTTTTGGAGGTCGAAACGACATTCGGGTCCCACCGCTCCTTGGCAATTTTGAGCTCTTCTATCGTTAGAGACAAGCTGTCTTTAAGCTCAACCCAGTAAAGCTTGAACAAGTACTCCCAGCTATTCTTGTCATCAAAATCCACTGCAACCTGCGCAATAAATTAAGTAGACAGATAGGCATCTTAATTTAGGTTTTGACAAAAATAGTTTCCTTATTATGTACACAAAAAAAGAAAAATAAATAAGTACCACCTTCTTCTCTATGTTAGTATCCTCTATCAAAACAATAGTGCCAAAGCATGTGTCACAGAACCCCTTGCTCCCTCTGACACGGAAAAACTTGGCACCTTTAAGGCATCTTCTGCATGACGAGTATGTGCATGTGTAGCACATAAATTGTGAATTCTTTTGGCACATGCTACAAATATGCCAACCTGGCATGAGAAAAAAAATTACTTTATTAGGTACAAGATGTACGTTTTCAACATTAAAATGCTGTCTTAAAAACCAATGGAGTAACAATCTAGATATAATTTTATTCACAGACATAAATAGATAGTGTTTGTGTGCAGAGCTACAATCTTTTAGCAGCTTACCAAAGTTTCAAGCATTTAGTGTTTTCTCAGCATTCTAAAACTCCCTTGCTTATTCATCTAGAAGCACATTTCGTTCATTTTTGTTACCAAAATACCCTTGCTTTCAGTTAAATCTACTGCTCTCGCATGAGATCGGTAGCCAAATAACTACCCACTCAAACTTTTCACATTGCACCAATAAAGTGACAAAACATGAGTGTTATAAAGCTCTAGATTGTTACAGCTTTTGTAATAACAGGCACGGCATGTGCGAGTTGGCTGCAATATACAAATATGATTTCTCTTCAAAGTGATCAACCCCAAAATTGTTGAACAGATTAAATGTACAAAAAATAGACAATAAAAAACTTACCACAGTTCCACTTGCCCCTTGTTTTGAAAAATGCCTCGTCCCGATGAATGCAAGAAGGATGGTATACCTTTGGACAACCCCTACACCAGAGAAAAGTAATTCCCTTCAGCTAGAAAAAGTTGCAATAAACTAAGAAAAGGCAGTGATGCCTCCTCTTTGCAATGGAATTAAGGGAAGAACACACAGAACATAGAATCTATATAGTTCATTTCTGATTTCAATTCCATTATCACTTCTCTCTTCACTAATATTCAAACCCTAAAAGTGTAAACAGTGGCAGAATCAATCATGTACCTCTTATCACAAACTACCAAATTACCCCCGTCAAAACATATAAAGCAAACCACCTCCTCCTCCTCCTCGTCTCTCTTTCTCTTCCTTGAAGAACCCATCTTAGCTTCCACGGCGCTCTTAGATGCAGCAGCGCCACTCTTAGGCGCGCCTCCATTCTTAGGCGGTCTCCCTCGCCGCTTTTTCACCGGTTCAGTCACCTCAGCAACTGCCGCGTCACCTACGCCGACCCCAACTAAAGTGGTATCCAACTTGTCACTCTCCTCCATGATCGATCCAAGAAACTGCGAATTGTCCACTGCGAGCTGTGAAATGGTCGACTCAGTTACAGGTACAGGTACAGTAGCTGATACGGTCTCTGGGGGTGGAGGTGGTACCGGAGGTTCGATCGGAGGTTCCATTGATGCAAAGGAGAGATGGATCTAGGGTTTGGTGGAAGGAAAAAAAAAAAAAAAAAAACCCTAGAAAGCCAAAAGCTTTCGTCTAGGTTTGTTCTTCTTTGCCTGACTAGTATATTTTATTTTCTTTCATTTTTGGGGTTTATTTTAAATTTTTTATTTTTCGAGGGGTGTGGATGAGCTCTGAGGTGTCAGGTCAGACGTGGATGGGTTCCGTAAATGGGAAAGCACTTTATTTAATTTAGTGGAGCTTTTCTTTCGTTTTTTCAGTTGCGAGCTCGAGCGCGTTCACTGAGGGCTCGTGGGGAGAAAGAATCCATATCCTCTGAGGTAACAGAATATTTCTGTTTATATTTTGACCGTCCGATCGGAACTCGGACCAATCTGGACCGAGATGAAATGCACGGGCCCTTCAATATTCGTGTAGATTCAGATTGAACGGTCTGAATCCGAACAGAAATATTATGTTACCTTAGGTGAACGAATTCTGGGGAGAAAGGCGTGACTGCGTAAGCCACACTCGTCGGAATTCGATCGTCTAAAGTAACTCAAATTTTGAGTTTATATTCAAACCGTCAGATCTGTTTTGGCACGAATATTAAAGGATTCCAGTACATACCACCTTGGGCCGGATTCTAATCGAACGGTTACGATATAAACTCAAAATTTGAGTTACTTCAGAGGATTGACTGGTTGTTCGACAAGACGACTAGGTAAGGACAATGTTGGTTGATCCAGGTGCACCGCATTAAAAAGATTCTTAAAAGGATGAAAAGTGGGTCCCAAAATTTTTATGAATTATTTTATTGAGGCTGTGAGCTGATTTCTGATCTCATGTCCAGTCCGTGCTGTACTGCTGTCCAGTGAAGGCGAAAGGACACGTCCATTGTCATTTTTAGTGACGTTGATACGTACGCAAGCAAAACAGACACGTTGTGCGAAAGAGAAGATTATACTAGGAAGTAGGAATTTTCATATATAGCCCTCAAAAACTTCAAAATTTCTTATACCTCTCGAGAATTCATAATATCATATTTATCCTTCTAATTGATATTTTTTTAAGGACAAATATTTTTTTTTTTACTTGAAGGCTAAATATTTCTCTTAAATATTCTATGTATTCTTCATTATTTTAATAATGACAAAATGGCCCTTTATAAATTTAAAATGCTTTAACAAAAAAATCAATAAATTGAGTCAATTTATGAGTTTATGAAATTTAGCGAGTTAAGATTGTTAATTTAATATTGAATTTGTATGTAAAATAATTGTGTATTGTATATTGTCAATTTCATATCTTACTAAAGCAAATTTTATGTTAAATTTATTAAGAGATTTTGCTTTAAATGATGTTGATGGAGGCGATTTCTGTTATTTTCTTAGATATAAAAAATTATCATATTTCAATTTGTTTGAATTATAATTTTTCATACTTATTATTTTCAAACAAGGAGAAATAATGGAATAAAAAGAATAAGGAACATTTAATCACACTTACTGATAACAGTATTCACGCTACAGTACCCACACTGTGCCCGCAGGAGGGACCACCGAAAATTAATGTGAAAAAATATTTTTTTGTGAGAATCGCAAAAACTCTACAATTCAAATTTTTTTTCCTAAAGTATTAATATCTAGGCACGGAAATATTTATAGCTATGAGGTGAACAATTATTTATTGTGTGGGTATTGTAGCGCGAAAATAATAGTACCTGCAGCACTGTACCCGCACTGTACAGGGGGGACCACCAAAAATTAAATGTAAAAAGATAACTTCCTAGAAGGACTGCAAAATCTCCAGAATTTTAATTTTTTTTCCATATTATTAATACCTACATAATTTTTTTTTCAAATGAGATCCATGATGACGTACTTTCAAACTCGTCATCGCGCAAGTATTTATACCTTGCCGTACAAGTATTTTGTACATATGACACTGAAAGTATTAATATCTAAGTATTGAAAGTATTTATATTTATACATTGAAGTATTTATACGTATGAGGTCAACTATTTTTGTTAGAGGAAGGCTGACGCGGGGATGGTTGGGAAACTCGAAAAGGGATAATCATAACAAGTCACACGTCAAAGTATTAATATTTTTTTAAGTGTTAATATCTTATCTTCTAATTATTTATAACTATGAAGGTATATATACATATCTAAGTATTTTTTACTTATGACACTGACAGTATTAACATCTAAGTACTGAAAGTATTTATATCTATGCATTGAAGTATTTATTCATATTAAGTCAACTATTTTTGTTAGAGAAAGATTGACACGAGAACGAGTGCGGGGATTGTAAAAGGAAAAGTATATAATTAGTGGGGACCATAGAGAAATGATGCTGCTGGGATTTTAGAATAATAATTAGCTGAGACTATACTCATAATGAGTCCGGCTAGTATGACATTGGTGTTATATGAAACTAACTTCAAAATTGATTAAATAGACTTTAAACGACTAATTCAAACCGTTCAAACCGATTTACTTTATGAGTGATGCATCTACATGCATTTTTTTTTTAATATTTTCGAGTTATTTTAGTATCAAATCAAGTGGTAAAATTATTGAAAAATGAATGCATTAAAATTAACTTAAAAACTCATACATTTGACCGCTTGACTTGATACTAAATAAATTCATAAAATTATAAATTTTGCATGTAACGCACAACTAATGAAGTAGATCGGTTTGAACCGTTTGGATTCACCATTTGAAGTTGATTCGATAGGTTTTAGAGTTAGTGTTATATAGATTGAAATGACACTGATGTTATACTAGTCAGACTCCTATTATATAGTGAGGACCATAATATATTATTTTTCTAAGTACGGATACTGTAGCGCGGGTACTAAAATAATTATTCTAAAAACTATTCCTAGTCTTTGAGCACTGCCCGCTAATCATAAAAGTTAACAAATATAAAATATGCAAAAAAACAAGAAGAAAATAATTATGAAAAAGGTGAAAAAATTATAGCAAATCCACATATAATCGAAACAAACTTCCAAACTCAAATGCAAAAAAAAAAATTACATTCAAACATATGTCATTTACTAGAAGTATAAAAACAAGAAAAATACATTTGGCAAGAAAAATAAAAGTTCACACTAAATCAAGTAATTAAGTAAGAAATTTATTTATAGAGGTGGAAACTATATCACACACTCTCTTTCCCTTCTTTTTTTTTTTCTTTCTTTTTTCACCTTCCCTATTGCTCTATTTCTTTTCTTTTTTGGTAGCTCCGATTTTTTTATTTATATCCATTTTTTTTTAGATAACCAGTTTGGCACTGGATTTCGAAAAGTACCCAAACCGCAAAATACCATATTTTTTGTGGTTGTAAGAAAAATTAATATAGTCTTTATGTATTATTGGAAAATAAATCAAAATGCTTAGATTCTCAATTATTGATCTCAGTTCAAAAGTCACTTCTAAGTAAATACATAAAATATTGTATTTAATTTATAAAAAGTTGTTTCTATTTTTGAAAAAAATAATTTAAGTTATTTAATGATTGTTATTAAAAAGAAAATAGATACAACTTTTTATAAATTAAATGTTCTAGAAGGATCACAATATTTTATGTATTACCTAGAAGTGTCTTTTAAACCGGGATCAATAACTCAAGACTCCAAGCATTTTTATTTTTTTCCAATAACTCATAAAGAAATATATTAATTTTTCTTACAACCGCAAAAAATCCGGCATGAAAAATATTGATCCGGGTTATTTGTAGCAGTCTTTCTAATAAATCAAAATATATAATATTTCATCTATTTTTCAAAGAAATATATTAAATATTTCTAATATTTTAATAGAAAAAATAAATAAATTATAAATATTTCTATTCAAATAAAAAAAATTGAATCTGCAAAATTTTTTTGTGGTGTTTGTTTTTTTTTTCTTTAGAACCGTTGTTTTTGAATTTTTAAAACCGCAAAAAAAATTTGCGGTTTTTGTTTTTTTTTATAAAAAAAAATGTGGTTTTGGAATTGTAAAACTGCATTTTTTTGCGGATTTAGGCCTTGAAACCGCAAAATAAAATTTGCGGTTTGGGTACTTTTCAAAATCCAGTGCCAAACTGGTTATTTTTAAAAAAAATTTGGATATAAATAAAAAAATCGGTGGTAGTTTTATAAACCAATCACCGATTTTTTTATTTATATCCAAAATAAAATATAAATTTAAAAAACTAACCAACTAGCTAATGAAATTGCAAAACTACCCAAACCGGTTAACTATTAACCGGACTCAAATCAAATTTCCGGTTAATGGTTAACCGGACTATTTCAATGGATCCGGGAAACCAATAACCGGAAATTTGATTTGAGTCCGGTTAATGGTTAACCGGTTTGGGTAGTTTTGCAATTTCATTAGCTAGTTGGTTAGTTTTTTAAATTTATATTTTATTTTGGATATAAATAAAAAAATCGGACCAATCAACTCACTTATGAATTCTAAATTTTGAACTAACAATATTTTTACAGTTTAATACTAAATGATAATAATAATAATAATAATAATAATAATAATAATAATAATAATAATAATAAATTGAATATAACTATGAGCTTACGAAATTTTTAGCAATAAATCTTCCATTGGATAGTTTTTTTTTTCAATCAATAAATATTTATTTGCAAATAAACTTTATGAAATTATTCTATTTTAATAAGGTCAATCAGAGCTGCATTGTTGAAGGTAAAGAATGTTGGGACAACTAGAAAGATAAAAAAAATTAACATGTAACAACGATTTAAATTTGAAAATTTTACCTTTTTTATAATATTTGTTTTTTTGTATTAATAGTAATCAATTGGATTAGATACTTAATAAATGATTTGAAAGATAATATTATAAAAATGTTCTTAACGACTAATTTAAATCATGTAACTGTAACCTATAAATACACACTGTACTGCACTTAAAAAAATACTAATCAAGATTCTCTCAAATAATTCTCTATCCTTTTAAATTCTAACATGCATTAGGGGGAATTTTATGTATACCTCTAAAAAATATTAGAATTACATATTTCCCCTATAAAATCCATAATATCGTATTTACCCTTCTAAATTTCAAAAACTTACAAATTTATCTAATTTATTGACTTTTCTATTAAAACTTATTTTTAAATTTATAAAGTATCCTTTTTATCCTTTATAAAAAAAATACGAAGGACATGTAAGAAAAATGTTATGTCTTCTAATTGATAAGTTTTCAAGGATACAATTCATTTCTGTACTTGTGACATAGACACAATGACATTTACGCATATATATTTGTGTGCATCACAAGAACATTAATCATTTGTTCTCACAACAGACCAGTTAGAAGACTAAATATTTGTCTTAAACATGTTATATATTTTTAATTATTTTAATAAAGGATAAATTGAAAGTGAGCTTTATTATAAAAGTCAATAAATAGAGTAAATTTGTGTGTTTATGAAATTTAGAAGGGTGAAAAAGAAACTATGAATTTTAGAGGGTAAATAAGTAGTAATTTTAAGGTTTTTTTAGGGTTATACTTGAAATTCCTCCAAAATTTTATGGAATTTAGGAAGAGGAGGTATCACCGTATCAGTATCACAAATCTGAACGAAATTCCCTGAACACCGTTGACTGTGGATTGCTTTCCGACGTCGTGGTCCTGGTCCAGGCACAATAAATAATTCTTCCCAAGTGGGCGGTGCCTCCTAATTAATCCTCAATAGTTGATTCAGTGGATCTACTAAACAGAGAAATAAATAACAGTAATAAATTAAATAAAGAGGGATTAAAGTGGAAAGTGGTAGTTTAAGGAAGAAAAGTATTATTGCATTGAGTTAGTGGGCCTGTCAATCATTCTCCACCAGGCCTGTCTGTCTAAAAAGCTGAGAGCACTTTTCAAAGAGATAACTGAAAATAATAAAAATTATTATTTGCTAATGGGCAGGGGACCTGTAATTTTCCTGAAAAAGTTTTGCTCCTAGTGTGTGTATTGCATATAATTTATTTTGTTACATTATCACTTTATTGTTGTACTCCATTTGAATTTGAATTGTGATGTTTATAATTTTTTATTGTAGAGGTTTTCTGTTGATTAGATATAAGCAGTGTAGCAAAAAAAAACCGTTTAGGTCGATTAGTCGTTGGCGGCGATCAAATTGTCACAAATTTTTCTGACTAATAAGTTAATTATTTCCGATTATGACTGATTATTCTAAATTAATCGCTTGGTGGTACCATGTCAGTTCGACGAGCACACACTGTTATTTATAACACGGGATATAAGAGCATCTCCATCTAAAAAATTCACTAAAAATTATTTACAGCTGTATAGAAATTCCGAACCTTAAAATTTTTTAATCTTCTATTTCATAAATTATGTTTTAATTTCTTCTAAACTTCAATTTATAATTTTTTATTAATAAGAAAATTTTATGATTTAAGAAGCTATGTACATCTCTGCAATTAAATTAGTAATTATCATGTCAAATTAACAATACATATAATTTCTGAAATAGAGATGCTTTAATACAACTAGGTCCAACAATCTTTTCTTTTTCAAATTGGCTCTCTTACCATTTTTGTAAATATATATATATATATATATTCTTTACAAGTGAACAGTATATTTGATGTCCGCCGTCCATCACTTCCAAAATATATAAAAAGATAAACTATTTCCCCTTAACCGTAAATAGTAAAAATTTGGCTTTGTAGAACTGACCTCGCATATATTACAACTTTTGGTAATTTACGAATTTCTAATTACTGTTCCATCCAAACATGCATGTAAAAAAAGTTGGGTAAAGATTTTAACAGAGTAGTTTTGACTTCATGCAGCGCATAAACTATATAATCAAAACCGCATTTTATGTGGTTAGTAAGCTGCATGTAGTCAAAACTCCTCTGTTAAAATCTTTACCCAAAAAGTTGCCAAATTTTGCTGGGACCCTTGAAATTGTTTATAAAAGCTGAAAGCTCTTCTTTCTTTCTTTTCTAGAAAGGCAAAGTATAAGGAAAATAATTATATCCAGATTAAGTTGCTTCTTTGGTCAAAAGGCGAATCAACGCACCATGTTCTAGTTCTTAATTAGGTTGCAGTTGCTCTAATTAAGCTTAATTAATAGCATCAAATTAATTAATTAATTAATTAATACTACAGTCTACAGTGCGTTGAACAAAAAATTGATCCATTAAATGAGTTTGGTGGAAGCGTGTGAATTGGAGCGTTGATTTCAAGCCGCCAGTAAAAGGCACGTTTATCACATTTTCACATGACAACGATCACATTAAATGCGGCCATTTTTATTAATATCCCTAAAAAAAATTGAAATTTTAAAAATGCCCCTGCTCACAATTTTTTTAAAAAAATGCCCTGACCGCTTGGGCTCAGGGCGGCCCAAAATACCCTGTGAGGCGCCACCCCCTGGGGCGCCCCATGGTATTTTTTTTTTTTTTGAGATGTTAGTATTTTGATTTGAATAATTTTGTAAAAAAAAAGTTTTCTTATTTAGAGTGTGCCAAAAAATAAAATATTTGATATATTTACGAAGTGATGTCGTAAATTTTTATAACTTTAAATTTTTTATTTTTATTTTTTTGGTGAACTTTGATTTTATTTGTCAGTTGGATATCACAAGTCTAAATATAACACTAATAAGGACTTGGCCTTTATTATGGTTTTTATAATATATGTATAATATACACATATACACATATACACATATACATATACATATACATAAGCAAAATAGCAAGTTTATCTGCCACTACGTCTGAATAAACCTAACAAACGACTAGTTCTTCTGGTACCAGTGGCAGGTGCGGCATTACTTGTAGAGTCTTGGCTACTAGATGATTGGCTTACAGGAGGAGGGGGTTGTGTTCTACCGGTTGCTTCAGCAACAACTCTGGCATTTTCTCTTTCGTTGTGTTCGTTTATTGCATCTGAATATAACAATGCAATTCAGTTAGTAATATAATTAAAGCATAAATAAATTTTGTACAATTCTACGTACCTGCCCTGCGCCTGTTGGAAACAGAACGGCGAGCCCGATTTCTCGACGGTCGCCTACCACCCATCTCGTCCATGGTCATTACAATACGCTTGTGTCTCCTCCTGCCCTTTCTTATCCATCCTTCTGAAGGGAGTATTCTATCACCGACATATGCAGGCCACTCATGCTGATCGGGATAAGAATGGAAAGATCCACCCCAAGTGGAAGCAAGGTAATCGGTACGGTACATGTCAGCAACATAGTGATCCTCACTCGGCATACCGCCATCACGTGACTGCAGGGTATGTGACTTAGCTGGGGTCCTTGGCATGTACAGGTTACCGCCCTGGCATCTCCGAATTTAATCACGTACTTGCAAGCCCTCTTGACAAACGCCATAGTGCCGTCTGGTTTACAGCTGGTAGGAACGTACTCATTTGGATTTCTTAAAGTACAATAATATATGTAAGTAAACAATTGTAGTAAAAAAAAATTGTTTTCTTAAAGTACAATAATATATGTAAACAATTGAAATACATGTACCTTTGCAAAACTGCTAGTCATCTCTACCACCCTTCTCTGCTTTTTCTTTCTGCAATTCCATCTAAATGTATCAGTAACCCACGTGTCGCCCCCGGTTGCCTTGGAAAGGTTCTCCGCAACGTGTTGCATACACAACCTGTGCACACACTGGCCAGTACGTGTTGACCAACCGTAATCTTCACGATCAAAAACATATTTTATTCCTTTGTGCTGGTCTGATATCACACAGAAAAACTTCCCTTCCCCAATCACCCGTCTTCTTAAAAACTGCATAAAGAATCCCCAGTTCTCGCCGTCCTCTTTATGAACAATTGCAAACGCCAAAGGCAACAGCTGGTTCTCAGCATCATATGCGCATGCTATGAGTAGCCTCCCCTCGTAACGGCCAGACATGAAGCATGCATCAATGCTGATAACGGGTCTGATGTATGGCACAGCTTGGATACAAGCACCAAAAGCCCATGCTATGCCCTTGAATTGTTTAGCTCCCTCTATAATACTCCGTCTTTATCAAAAAAAGGGCCATGCCATCACTCATGTACGGTGCCGACATTTGTACTTGCCATGGCCTGGAGCAATGGTGCCAGATAGCCATATGAGTCCTTCCAACTACCGAATATTATGCAAACCGCAAGTTCACGACCTCTCCACAGCCTGTTGTATTTTGGGATTATATATTTGTATTTGTGTCTGACGGTCATAGCCACCGCCTTGATGCTCATCGATGGATCTAACTTAATGTTCTCCTCAATTGCATCGGCAATTAATGATGCCGTCAGCTGCGCATGGTCTGTCCTTGTGGACGCAGACTTGCATGTATGAGGTGGTTCACACTTCTTAATCATCCATGCTTCCCCTGAACCCGCAGGGGTTGCAAAAAGGCGGAACTCGCAGCGCGGGTGAGTTGTACAAAGCACAACTAACCTTGTTCGGTCCCTTTTGTGTATTATACATTCCCAGTTGCCGTGAACATGAGTCTCATTTATTTTCTTTACAAGTTCGTCTATGTTGGTATAAACTTGCCCTGCGGCAAGTTCTTTGTTGTATTCAACACGAGGACCAAAGAAACTAATGTCTGCCTCTTCGAAAGCTGTGGTGTCGTTGAATGTGGCAACCGGATGCTTATTCCCCCAACCTCTAATCGGGAATTTTTCTGCCCTGGACAACCCTGGTACATTTGCATCACCATCTGATAAGTCATCAGCTTCCCAAACCCCTTGGTATTCATCCCCCGTTTCTATTTCCCTTTCTGATACGGCATCAATAGCATCAACATCAATATCAATATCATTTCGATTAACGGGTACCGGTCCTGACTCTGGCATAGTTATAAATCTAGGGATTATGGGTGTCTGTCTGGGTGGTAGTGGTAACTCTTCAGTATTTTCTGGGGAGTTGTGGTACCCCTGGTTGTCATAACCGGGGCTGTGATACCTCTGGTTGTCATAAGGGGAGTGCTGGTGATATCCCTAGTTGTCATAAGGGGATTGCTGGTGGTACTCCTGGTGGTCATAAGGGGAGTGCTGATGGTACCCCTGGTTATCATAACCCGAATTGTCATAACCTGAAGGTCCAGCCCCAGCCGAACTTGAAGGTCCAGCCCTCGTTCGGGGAACCCTCTTCGAATATATGTCCATTACCGGGACCCCACAAGCTACAAATTGAGTATACACAACTCTCCACAAATTGGCATCTGTTATTGGAAACTTAACAAAGTAAGGTCTACCCCCCCACGTGAGTTGTCAATCCGTGTAGCTAATTCTATTTCATACCTGTTGGGGTTTACAGATGTCTTTTCGTATATTAGCTGCTTCAGTTCCTCAAATGTGGTATTTTCATTAATCTCGAAGCCAAATGCGACTTCTTTCGTGTAATGCACGCCATCTTCATCCCTTTCTAGCTTGCCGCCGACATACAGTGCAACTAACATCTCTTCTTTAACAAACTACATTAAAAAAAAAAATTACAAGTATTACATGACATAATAATGGGTACAGTAATAAATGACTAATTGAAAAATAAATAAAAAAAAGTTAAAAAAAATTACAATTTTTATACAGTGCGTGCAACAGTAAATTTCTACAGTAAATGTATGGTACGCTACAGTGCGTGCAACAGTAAATGTACGGTACGCTACAGTGCGTGCAACAGTAAATGTACGGTACGCTACAGTGCGTGCAACAGTAAATGTACAGTACGCTACAGTACTTGCAACAGTAAATTTGCAACAGTAATGACTAATTATTATAATTAAAAAGTAATGACTAATTATTATAATTAAAACATACCTATTCGTTCAGCTTCTCGCCTCGAGAGAAGTTCTCAAATCGGGAAGTGACAGAGGCAGAAAACGGGCTTAAATCATACTCCATATGGGGCGCCTGGGGGGGTGGCGCCTCACAGGCCTAATGGGGCGCCCCAGGGGGTGGCGCCTCACTTGTGGTATGGGCCGCCCGGCCCTGTGGCGCCTCACTGGGTATTTTGGGCCGCCCTGGGCCCAGGCGGTCAGGGCATTTTTAAAAAAAAATTGTGAGCAGGGGCATTTTTAAAATTTCAATTTTTTTTAGGGATATTAATAAAAATGGCCGCATTAAATGAGTTAGATGCTATTAATTTTATATTGGCAATTATAAAACTAAAATTCTTTAATTTATTCTTTGTCAACAGGAGTTCATGAGTCTAATAATAAAGTTGCATAAGAAAATAAAAAACGAATGAAATAATCATTGATTTTAGCAAGATAATTTTAGCTGGACATCAAATAGAAAGAAGTATATATATATAATGGTGATTAGTAAAATCTATAATTTAATGGGTGATTTATGCAAATAGGTATTAATTATTTGACATTGTTTTTGCAACTTCTTAGTATCAGTGTTGTAAAAAACGGTTGTTTAAGTCAATTAATTAGCCGATTAGTCATTGGCGGCGATCAAACTATTACGATTTTTTTTTGACTAATCGGCTGATTATTTTTAATTATAGACAATTAATTAATTAACGATACCCTTACCGTCATATATCACTGCTTAGTGCATCCAGCATCTGGTTAAAATTCACCTGAGCCATATAGATCTGGAAAGATGAATCCAATTCCAGAAAAAAAAAAAAAAAAAAATTAATCAGGTTGTTGCATTAGCAGATCCATTAGGAAATTTAACGGGCTCATTTGAACAAGGCCTAAATCTTTAAATCTTTGTAATTTTGGGCTTTCTGATGGGCGTCATAACAAAGCAGTGGGCCTAAACGGAATATCTATCTTATAACTTAATTTTGGATCCATGGATGAACAGTCGGATACAGTAACACAGACAGGTGGTCCTTTATTAGCTCAACATTCACATACAATTGGTTCTTGTATCAGTGGTGAAATCTTTTCTATTGCGTCTGCCCTCTGGAAAGTGAATTCACATCCTCTCCAATACCTGATAAGGGAATCTTTTACAATTACTAGATCTGAACCGTACTTTTTAACTTGGCACGAATCTCAAAGTCCAAAAATACAGCCCCCTACAGTGACCCGAATCCCAAGCTGGTTGAGATTTAATCTCAAACCGTAAAGTAAGTGATCCTCTGCAATATCTGTGCAATACCTGAGAGGATACGGATTCCTGGAAAGTTCCCCTCTCGCTTTCTCCAACCTCGTATATATATATATGAAGAGGAAGCGCATAATTTCCCCCTCGTGTTGCACGAAATGCAGCACACGTGACTTCTGTTGATTTAGTTGATTTTTTTTACAAAAAAAATAAAAATAAAAGTTAATTTTTATTTTTTAAATACCAATTCATACATTATTATTCAATTTTATATTTAATCAATTATAATAAATATTCTATTTCGAAATTTAAACATGCAGATATTACTGATTCTTAATTTAATCGACATTTCGTTACAAAACAAATTAAAAATATTTATTTTGATTACTTTATAGTTTATACGAGTAATATTTTTTTGAGTTTGATTTGATTACTATACTATGCAGGAGAGGAGATTGGGTTCCTTGATTTGAATGGATTTTTCAGTCCTAATCAATATTGTAAATAACAGTATGCGCTCATCATAAGAATAGAGTATTGCTAAGCGATTAATAAAAAATAATAAAAAATAATTAGTTATAATAAGAAAAAATTAAGCCGTAGCATAGATGCCACTATGCTATCCATAGCTAATCAATATTGTAAATAACAGTATGCGGATCGACCGTTTGGATTTTGAAAACTCAAATATTGAGCCGTAGCATAGAGGCCACTATGCTATCCATAGCACCCCAGCCTAACTCTATATATATATATATATATATATATATATATATATATATATATATATATATTTTTCCTTTGACAGCTTAAGTTTTCCATGATTGGTTGAAAAGTTGCCAGATTGGATCCTTCTTCTCTTGGCTGATATACATTAATTACTGTGGTAGAGCTATCATCAAGCAACCGTAAAAGAACAGGAATTAGGAGAGGACAACATACAAACATGGATTTATTTTCAAGCTCATAAACACCTCAAAATTTAATTTTCCTGAATTTTATAATGCTTAAGAAAATTTCGACCTTAAAACTTAAAAGGCATGGATGGAATTTGTGTTTGCTTGCGACAACTGGGGTTTGAAATCATGTTTTTCTATGAATAGACAATCTCCTTAACTAGGGCCATCACAATTTATTTCTCTTTCAAGGAGCAACAAAGCAAATATCTTGAACGAGGCTACGATAATTAATAATAGACATAAATAAATAAATGCAATTAGGTGGCAACAAGTTGGCTCGTCATGAACTAGGTCCAGCTTGAACTTGTCATGAGTTGGCTTGTTTGAGTCACGAGCGAGCTGATTTTAGAGGTCCGAGTTGATATCTCAGCTTGAAATCATCACGAGCTAGCTCGCGAGCTGACGAGATGACTCATTGGATCTGACTGGATCTTGTTTTAAGAAAAAAAAAATTATAAAATTTTTTTGGATCGAGCTGGACAATATAAAATGCACACACATTCATACAAATTCACAAATTAATGTCTAGCCGAGCTAGCTGGCGAGCTGGTGAGCAAGCTAGACTCCAGCTTGAACTCGTTAATTCTGAATTGAGTTAGTGGCGAACTGGCTTGTTAACAGCTCGGTCCAGTAACAAAAAAAACTATTAGAGAGTGCGAGTCACGAGCTACAATTTTTTTTTGTCACCCCCCAACTGCAACAACCTAAATATGCAGCGGTGACATACATATATATAGAATATAGATAGATAAAGATTTTCAAAGAAAAGAGGCGCCCATACAACACAAGTACAACAACCTAAATATGGATTGCCTCTCTGCACTTCTCCAATTAATGGCATATATATATATATATACACATTTTCTATTCTAAGTTTTTCTCGTGTACTGGTGCACTTATAAGAATGGGAATCATCCATTGTTTTCAATATATAGATTTGTTGTTGTCGGTATGATTTCCAAACAATTCATCAAAAACTAGCTTGATTGATGTGTATTAGGGCTATTTGGGTGTGATTTCACTTGATCCAATTTGCAACTTTTTCATGCAGGATAGCAATTGCTCTTTTGGTTGGATTCAGAAAATGCTAGAAGAGGAGTACGCAATTTTCTCTTCTCTTAATTACTCTTTCATTTTATCTTTCATTTCAAAGGAGTATGCACTGCACATTATAAGAGCATCTGCATCCCAACAACTCAAATATCTGTTAACTATTTTTTAGAAATTAAGTTCTCTAAAATTTCTAACTCTCACATCTTTAAAGTTGATTTTATTGTTTCTATTAAGTCATGTCAGCAACAATTTAAAAAGAAAAAATAATTTGAATCAATCATTTGATCAACATAGATTTATAAACAATTTCTTAATAAAAAAAATATTATTGCATAGTTTTTAAATAAGAAATGCTTTCACATCTCTAAAACTGAATTAGAAACTCTAATAATACCAATAATATCAGGGATGTAGATGCTCTAAATTTCAAAAGAACTCACCCTTTGGATATGGTGCTGAGACATGCTATAATGTGTATGTTTCTTAATTTAATTATCATATTTATATATGTGTTCAGGTATCTTTTAATTTCCAGCCGGTTGTCACAAGTTGTAGAATCCATTTCCTGAAGCAGAAAAAAGAAAGTTAGTGATGGATTGGGCAGAACTAAATTCAGATCTTCTCCACCTCATAGTCAAAAAGTTAGGTGATATCTCCAATTTCATTCGTTTTCGTGTCGTGTGTAAGAAGTGGCGCTTGGCAGCACCCACCTCTGACCCTCCTCCACAACTTCCATGGTTTCTCGGATGCCATCATGATCCTAAGATAAAACCTTATCGCTTGTTCTACTCTCTTTACTCAAACAAAACTCAATATCTTCATCTTCCTCAAGTACAAGCTGGTAATGTACTTATTGGGTCGGCATCTAAGTATGTGCATATATCTGATCATCAACTATGCGAATATGACGATCCATATAGGCACTTAAAATTGCTTGACCCGTTGACGGGATCTCAAATCCCTATACCATTTACGGGATCTAAAGTGCCTATTCCCTCGGAGGAGGAAAAAACAGCGTTCTGGCGACAATACATAGGTCTTAGTCATAGTTGTAATCCCAATTCAACTTTAAATGCCCCTAAAACTAAAGCAGTAATAGCTGCGTTTGCTGGACGACATCCATCTAGATATTATTATAATGTCACTTTGATGTTATTAGATGATAGAAAGGAGAAAACATTTCGTCTGACAAAACACATTTTGTATAGGTCAATCGTCATCTATGAAATTGTCAAAGAGGTAACAAAGCTTTTAGATGTCACCACTAGAGATGGTGTACAAGTCTTTTCTAAGCCAGGATTTAGTTTCAGTCACTTGCTTGAGGCGTGCGGTGATGTGCTCGGTGTTGTAACTCTATTTAAATCATTTGTTGATACATCAATGGATGAGGCTCTATTTGAGGTGTATCGACTTGAAGATGATGGTGGGAAACCTTGTTGGGCAAAGATGAACGATGGTATCGGGGACCGAATGTTGTTTTTGGATTGGAGTGGAAGTGGCTTCGGTTTGAGTGCTAGTCATTTTGCAGGGTTTAAAGGAAATTGCATTTACTTTCAGGAGTCAAATAATAAATTTGGCTCTGACAGTAGAATTTTTCTTGCACGATTTGACATTGAGAAGAGCACAACACAATTGTTACCTGGAGAATTTTACGGTGTATGGTTTGTACCCCATCTGTAGTATATGGTTTCATGGGTTGTATTTGTACCAGTATATTATAAAATTAACTCTTCAAATAGACCCAAGTCAGCTGGTGAATTTTTTTTATAGATCTTTTATTGTTAATTTGTCACTGCTTTTGTTAAGTATATTTTAGAACACTTCAGGTGTGTTCCACAAACTCAAATAGAAAGGGAAGAGAAAAGAAAAGGTAAGGGGTGGAAGAGAAAGGGAGGTTGAGAAAGGGAATTTTTTTAATAGAGTTACTTGCTCCTCAAGTGCATAGAGAAGAAAGGAAACCTGAGATGTAAATTTAGATTTTAAAATATATTTTATTTAACTATGACTATTTTGTCTTTATTGAGAGGAAAGAAAGACTTGTGATATAAATCTCTCTGTCAATATACAAAGCATCTAAACAAACTTGATGATATATTTCCAACAAGTTTGGAACCAATAATTTGTGGGTATCTTCCCAAATTAAGTGCTAAGTTGTCACTGACAAATACAATATAAACCTTATTGTTGGACTACCATATTTGTGTCTATATATGTATGAGACTAACAATAAAAGTAATTAAACTTAAGTGCTGAGGAAATGACAACAATATCAACTTTTAACAGGATTCTGATCAGATGGTCCGGATACATAACTGGATTGTCCTTTATAACACCTCGTACCAACTTCTTCTTCTTTTTTCAAAGTCTTTATTTCCAAACAAATTGAAATATGTTAAAAATAAAATTCAATCAGAATCAACAACACAATGACTTTCCAAGAAGTCATCCATTCTAGTACTATTTTTGTTCAATTCGTGAGAATTCTATTTCCATAAAAGACTATTTTTTAATCTGTCCTCTTTCTTTTCCTGTCTTGAGACAAGTTGCATAGAAACTACATAGACTCGAGGTACTCTGTACCAACATGCATGGTACCAAAAAATTAGTAAATACCAAAAGTACATAACTGGACCAGTACCGACTAATATGCTTATTGCAAGTATAAAACAATACTAAAAGTAAGATATTTTTTTTTTCTCAATATGCAATTAATTCAGTGTCATCAACATAAAAGTAGAGAACCAACTGGCCTTGAGCTTGACAATAAAAAATTGCCCTTTATGGTTACATAACTGAACCAGTACCGACTAATATGCTTATTGCAAGTTTAAAACAATACAAAAATAAGATGTTTTTTTTTTCTCAATATGCAATTAATTCAGTGTCATCAACATAAAAGTAGAGAACGAACTAGGCCTTGAGCTTGACATTATTTTTGTAGCTGTTATACCAAACATTGATTTTTAATTTAATTGATATTTCATTACAAAAAAATAAAAAAAATATTTTAATTACTTAATATGAGTAATGTATTTTTTAGTTGAACTTGAACAATTTTTCTAATTCTTTGTCACTGGAAAGTTTGACGCTCGAGCATCCTCGTGTCACTGGGGGGACGCAGCTAAGATTTTTATCATGGTTAGTAAAAAGCTTTTACTGGTATAAGTAGTGGATTGCGGACTGTTATGATTTAACCAATTTAATTAAGTATATAAAAAAAAATCTCTAAATATAAAGCAACAATCTAATTATACATGAATCTATATTTAGAAAAGGTTTAAATATTGTTTATTGCATCATAACATAACAACTAAAAGAACAACGTTATTGTCATATTACGCTGCTATAGTGCCAATAACATCATAGCTTTTATAGTCCAAAAACACTATAGCAGCACTATAGCGCACTATTTAACATTGATATTTAGTTTTTTAAATCCACAAATTAATAAATACCTCCTCATAATTCAATGTGGCTCTGCCACTACGTGTCACTCACCATTAATTTAAGGCGTGTCATGTGTCAACTTTGTTTTTGTTAAGCTCAAATATTCTGAATGTCCATTCTGTATAAATTGTTATTAAATGCGACTTGTACATAAACTTAAATTTGTGCTGTGGATGCAAAAAAAGAAAAAGAAAATTGTGCTGTGTTAATATCTGAAACGGTAGCACGCATTGATTGGACGATTTGGAGTGACTATTTGCAGAATGCGTATTATTTTTGCTTTGAGATTTGTGCAAAACTTATTTGAATAGTTGAGGTTTTTCAAGAAAACACGCAAAAATTGAGATATCTAAGAGGGTGCGAATTCCTATTTGCATCCCCTCTAAATATATTAATTACCATTTAATGTAGGAATTTCATGATTGGTTAATTGCTCAAGAATCTATCAAATTAGAAAAAAAAAGATGCATATACAAAACTACTATAAATTATTTACAGCAAATTAGTATGAATAAACCTAATGCAAACTCAATTTGGCGAGCTCAAGTCCACTAATACTTTTGTCCTAAACAGTTGAAGTTCGGATAAAGATTTTAACAGAGCAGTTTTGGCTTTGTGCAGCGCACAAACCATATGCAGTGTTATTTGAATTCTATAACTCGTGCTCTGCACGAAGTCAAAACTACTCTGTTAAAATGTTTATCCTAATTAAGTTTCCCATGATTGGTTGAAAAGTTGCCAGATTGGATTCTTCTCTTTGGCTGATTATTTGAAGTTACAATTGGTAAATCCTCCAACGATGCTTTTGTATTTAATGGTCATTTATTTGTTTTTGATGTTATCTTGTCTCCGTTCAGTCTCGATCGTACAAGAATAAATGTGAAGTAGATCAAAATCAATTGTTTAAAACGATCTGACAATTTTCAGGTGAAACATACCAACCAGTGTTGGTAAAAATGACTGTTTAAATCGATTAATCGAACTCTATTTTTTCAATTAATTTTTTGATTATTCTCAATTATTCTCGATTAATCGTTTAATTTTTTGATTATTCTCAATTATTCTCGATTAATCGTTTGATGATATCTAACGAGCGCATACCGTTATTTACAACATTAATACCAACTTCGAGGTACTCACTTATTTGGTTTTTCGCAGTTAGTTGACCATATATATGACGTAGAGGGCTCAAATGCCCCAACAATTGATACCCCAATTCTATCCAAAATTTGGTTTTAACGTTAGAATCGTAACCGGACTCTAGAGTGGAAAAAATGGTACGACGGAGCTGGCTCTGTCACGGAACGACACAGTTATGGCACGGAACGGTACGGCACATATTACTGTTCCGTGCCGTGACCACATCTTGACATTTTGATCACGGCACACGAAAGATCCGGTCACGACACGGCACAGCACATGTAATTAGGATCGTTAGGTCTTAATCAAATGGTGAATCTTAAATAAACTAACTTAAATTATGAAAAAAATAGTTAAACATGAAAAACGTACGTGACCAGTTACATTTGGACACGGCACGCGAGTTACAGCGTGACTCGCATGCCGTGACCATCCCTTGACATTTTAGTCACGGCACGACACGGCACAAGTCACTGTTCACTTGGCCACGGCACGGCACGAGACCAAAGTCACGGCATGTTAATAACTGACATGACACGTTTTTTCCACTCTACCGGACTCATTAAAAAGAAGATTAATTATACTTCCAAATTTTCTTTATTACAATGGCATGAAAATTTGAACCAATGGCATGACATGTTAATACAATGGCATGAAAATTTGAACCAATGGCATGACATGTTAATACAATGGCATGAAAATTTGAACCAATGGTCTATGTGGACCCCATCAGAAGAAAAACAGAGAAACCATGGCCGTTGCTTGGATTGCAGCCCCAAATCAGTTCTGGCCCACATATATTACTTGGGCTCTTTCACCTTCACCTTACGCACCATAACCGAACTAGAGCCTCAAAAGGGACTTAAAAAAATCTCTCAACCAAGACAGAAGAGACACATCCAAGACCACAGATCTCGATGGATCACACACGTGGCAAGGATCTAGTGGCAATGCCATCTTAGCCTCAACTGTCCCATCTTCAGCAATCCACCCATAACAACTCGACACCAACACCAGCAATTTTTTCCTCATTGCAGCAAAATACAATTTCTTTATTTTAACAGCAAACTTGTAAATTGCTAGATGTTACAATTATCAGAATTGCAGAGGAGATGAAGCCGAAACACACTATAAGTAGACCACCAGACTTCGGCTAACGACCATGCCTTGAAGCTCTTCAATCAAGAAAGCGAGATAGAGAGAGAATTAATACTACCACTACTAACCAATTCTCTAGCTATCTCCTACACGAAATGGCATCAGCATCTTCCCTTTTCAAATCATCTCTAGTGGTAGGGAAATCGGGTCGGGTTAAGCCCCAAACCCGCCGGGCAGCTACTCTGACAGTTCGCGCTTCATATGCCGATGAGCTCGTCAAGACCGCGGTATGAATCCTTTTACGTTATATTCAATAAATATTATTTCATCAAGGAAATCCTTGCTTCCATCGGATCCGGTTTAATCGGTTTTAAACCAAACTGAGAGAGTTTGGATTAAACAGTTTGGTTCATTTCTAGAAACTGGTTTTAAAACCGGTTAGACCGAACCGACCAAAATTTAAATCTGTCCTGTCCGAATCAAGCATTTAAAAAAAAATATATATGATATAATATATTGCTTAGTTCTGTTTAAAACCGGTTATACCGAACCAAACCAAATTTTAGTTCGGTTTTAACCAAACCGAACCGATGAACACCTACTTGCTCTTGGTATTGTTTGTTTATTATATCTTATAGGCAGACATTTTATTGAAAAATTCAAAATCTCTTTGTTCTGTCAGTAACTGGCCTTTAAGAATAGACACAGACAGTGTTTGTCAGATCATAAGATAAAGAATCATTTCGATTCCAATTATGATATTTTATAATTTTAATTAACTTATATCTTATTGTAACAGAAAACTATTGCATCTCCTGGCCGTGGTATCTTGGCCATGGACGAGTCAAACGCAACATGCGGGAAGCGTTTGGCCTCGATCGGGCTAGAGAACACCGAGGCCAACCGCCAGGCATACCGCACTTTGCTCGTGAGTGCACCTGGTCTTGGAAACTACATCTCCGGTGCCATTCTCTTCGAGGAAACCCTCTACCAATCTACCACCGATGGTAAAAAGATGGTTGATGTGCTTACGTCTCAGAACATTGTTCCCGGTATCAAAGTCGACAAGGTACGCTGCAATTTATCATCTTTTCTGAAAAGTCGAGTAAAAAATGTTCATTTTGTAAAAGACACGTGATAATTTTTTGTAACAGGGTTTGGTTCCTCTTGCCAGTTCAAATGACGAGTCATGGTGCCAAGGTCTTGACGGGCTTGCCTCCCGCAGTGCTGCATACTACCAGCAAGGTGCTCGCTTCGCCAAATGGTAATAAAATAATAAAATAAATGATGTCAATCTTTATCCTACCATTTCTTCCTTCTTATTGTAGCTAACTAAATTTTTTTAACCCAAAAGGCGCACAGTTGTGAGCATTCCCAATGGCCCATCAGCCCTCGCCGTGAAAGAAGCTGCTTGGGGTCTTGCCCGCTATGCAGCCATTTCTCAGGTTCAAATTTAAGATTAATTCCATAATCATAACATTTTTCATCTCTGTAGTCAGAATAATCTGGTAAAGTACACAGTGAAATTGAAAACAGCTTGGTGACACAAACTGTGCCCCAAAAAACAAAAGCTTCAGGTACACTGATGTATCTAAACTAGTGAGTAATAGCATTAGCATGAACTGGTATAACCTTTTTCTACCCATAACTTGAGAGGACAATAGTACCAGTGCAAAATAGTGAATTATTGCATGTATCACCGCACATAGTCAGGGGCAAAGCCAGACTTTCAAGTTATGGGAATCAAATCATATAAAATTTTTATACTGAGTATGTGATTAATTTTACAATATTCATAACATTTTACTCTAAAATATATTAGAAAATCATAATGTTTTAAATTAACTCCTTTGCGGGTCTTAGGATAACGGCCTGGTACCGATTGTGGAGCCAGAGATCCTCCTAGACGGCGAACATGGTATTGAGCGCACCTTCGAGGTGGCACAAAAGGTGTGGGCCGAGGTTTTCTTCTACTTGGCAGAGAACAATGTTATGTTTGAGGGCATCCTTCTCAAACCCAGCATGGTTACTCCCGGTGCCGAGTGCAAGGACAGGGCAACACCTGAGCAGGTTGCCGATTACACTCTCAAGCTTCTTAAAAGACGAATTCCCCCTGCCGTCCCTGGCATCATGGCAAGTTTTCTCATCCTTAAACAATATTTATTGATAGTCTTTAGTCATGTTTTCTCATTCTTTAATGTTTGATTGCAACCAAACTACTCACTTGGGATTCTTTTGGTTCCTCAAAAGATCAAATTAATTTGGCTGAAATTAACATTCAATTTACCAAAAAAGGAGAGAAGACTTATCCATGCAAGAGAAAAATAAAATATATAAGTCTGAAAACAAAGCTAATTGGCTAGAGTTAGCTTTCCTCTATTGAGAACTGTAATTAGCCATAAGGTGAGTCCAGTTTTCAGGGTGAAAATTTTGACAGAGCAGTTTCTAATTCATGTAGCACACTTACTATAGAGTCAAAACAGCACTGCATATGACTCATGCGCTGCATGAATCAAAATCTGCTCTCTCAAAATATTTACCCCAAATTTCACTACCAGAGCATGAAACATACGACATTCGGGGTACAATCAAATGAGATTCCTTTTTCACATACCCAACTTCAATCAATCGTTTGGTTAATTGAGTTTCCTTTTTCACACACAAGCCACAATTTCTATTTGTTTTTGTTCATAATAGCAGGCTAAACAATTATCTAACTACGGTATGAAATGCAGTTCTTGTCAGGTGGTCAATCCGAAGTTGAGGCGACACTGAACCTGAACGCCATGAACCAGGGTTCAAACCCATGGCATGTGTCCTTCTCCTATGCCCGTGCGCTGCAAAACACCTGCCTAAAGACATGGGGTGGTCGGCCAGAAAATGTGAAGGCTGCACAGGACGCACTTCTGAAACGTGCCAAGGCTAACTCTCTTGCTCAGCTCGGGAAATACACTGGCGAAGGCGAGGCTGATGAGGCCAAAGAAGGCATGTATGTCAAGAACTACTCCTACTGAGCTCATATTTAGAGGAGGATTTTGTTGAAATTGCGGGTTGTCTGTGTTGTTGTTTGAAAGTCCTAGCTGTTAGATGGTGTTATGGTGATGCTTAATTTGAATAATGTTGTTATCATGTATAGTTTTACTTCTAAGGGATGTTAAGTCCGCCTACTTTTTTTGGTTGAGTATTTAATAATTACATATTACGAAACTTGTGAATTTGAATCAACATATGAATAGAGGATCCTTTTCTTTTTCTTTGAGTAAATGAATTGAAAATTTCACCGAATAATTTTTCACTGTGCTAATTGACACTTTCAACACTTGTGTAAGATTCGGCTTTTTGTCGAATGTGATTTTTTTTATCTTCATAAATTGATTTAAGTGATATAAATCCACAAATTTCTTTCAGCACACAAATACACTGCATAGTTTATTTAATTATCTCAATTTATATCTCATTGTACAGAAAAATAGATCGTATCTTAAGATACATAATTTTGGCTGATATTTGAATGGGATTGTGCAATTGATTAGAAGAAATCACCCTCTTCTAGCTGTTCGCGCATTACGATTTTTTGCGGCTCCAAATAAAAAATTTGATAGATAATAAACAAGGACACTGGTTTTATTAGATGAACAATCGCCATGCTAAAAAGGGCAGAAGTTGTCAGATACAAACGAGCGAAACAACAACAGTGCCGTGTTATTTGCAAAATTAGTTCAACAGATAGTGATCAAGCACTGTAAGCTAATCTCTGTCCCGCATGAAGCCAATTAGATTCATCGCCCTCAGTAGCTGCAAAACAAAAACAAAAAACAGGGATTATATTATAGAATAATCATTTCTGTACCCGTATAGTACCTGCGCTACAGTAACTTCATTTAGAGGAATAATGTATTATGGTCCCCACTAATTATATTGTGTCAACTAATTATTATTCTAAAATCTCAGCAGTACCCTTTCAAAGCCTCGACACTAATTCCGCGTCAATATTTCTCTAACAAAAATAATTAACCTCATAAAAATAAATACTTCAGTGCATAGATATAAATACTTTCAATACTTAGATATTAATACTTTCAGTGTCATATGTAAAAAGAGGAGGGATCCAATTACAACATTATGACAGTTTAGGTCCCCACAAGCAGTTATGTAAAAATTACAACATTGTTTACTATATAGATATAAATACTTGTGTTCTTTGAACTATATATTTCAAGATTTGACTATTAATATTTTAAAAAAAGTTATAGATCTGCAACGATTGCGGTCCCCACAAGCAATTATGGCAGTTTAGGTGCGGATACGACGTCAGAAATTTCAAAAAAAAGTGCGGATACGATTATTTAAAAATAATTAATTTATCATTTACATTGTTTACTATATAGATATAAATACTTGTGTTATTTGAACTATATACTTCAAGATTTGACTATTAATATTTTAAAATAAAGTTACAGATCTGGAACAGTTGCGGTCCCTACAAGCAATAATGGCAGTTTAGGTGCGGGTACGACATCAGAAATTTCAAAAAAAAGTGCGGGTACGATTATTTAAAAATAATTAATTTATCATTTACATTGTTTACTATATAGATATAAATACTTGTGTTCTTTGGACTATACACTTCAAGATTTGACTATTAATATTAAAAAAAAAAGTTACAAATCTGAAGTGCAGTTATGATAGTTTGGTCCCCACAAACAGTTATAACAGTTTACGTGCGGGTACTGTAGCGCAGGTACTCATATCAGCTTCCTATATTATATGATGTCAAATGACAGTATAGCTTTGATTCAACAGGTCATGACTTGTTACCTGCGCTTTTACATTCAGATAGCCACAAATCAATGTTGTCTACAATCTGTTGTCTCACTTTTTTCACGGCATCTGGTGAAGTGCAATTACTCGCGTTGCCTTGGTATATTCAAATAGTATAGAATTCAGTAATCTGGTTTTGTTTTTAGATTCAAAATATAAACCGCATCTGTGAAAATTTCAATTACCTTCAATATTTAATGGCACCTGGGGACATCCTCTAAGATCGGTACCATGGCCACAGTTATGGCACTTTACCAGGTATGATGGCACTGGAACAATTCAACAAGTTAATAAAGAAAAGAACAAAAAAAGGAGAAGCAAGCATTTTGAAGTTATTTTGCACACAAGTAGAACTAGGGTGCTCTTAAGCTCATCAAGAGCTTAACTTCAAAACCTATTGGAATGACTTCAAACAACGAATCCAAACCGTTAAAACCGATTTACTTACATGAGTGATGTGTTTACATGTCAAATTTATAATTTTTTTACTTAATTTAGTATAAAGTCGAGCGGTAAAAAAAAGGGAAGGTTTATAATACATTTTTTTACCGCTTAACTTTATGATAAATTAATTTGAAAAATTATAAATTTGACATGCAAACACATCACTAGTGAAGTAGATCGGTTTCAACGGTTTAGATTCGTCTTTTGAAGTCAAGCCAATAGGTTTTGGAGTTAAGCTCAATAAGGACCTTGTGAGCTTAATATGCACACTACTAAAACTAATAAGAGAAAACACACTTGTTTCTGACGATGTCTGTTTGGATGCATGGCGCCATGGGTCTTGTGAGCCATTGGTAAATATTATTCTTGAACCTATGCACATAAATGACATATGGTATTACAATGCTTCAATTTACTATGGAAAGAGAAGTTCAAGCGAAAGTAATATATATATATATCTACCCGAAATTTTTGCGCCGCCATAATAGATATTGGTCATGTCTACTTCAGGATAGACACCTTCTCCAAAAACGTTTTTACAAAGGTCCAAATGGTACCTGATGAAATAAATAAAGGACAAAAAGATACAAAAGCAAAGCAAAAAATAATCTGTAAATGAATTCAGCGTGGTAAATGTATACAAAAGCACATAACGGACAAGAAAATTCATATATACCTGGAATCTATCAGCTCAGAACGAACACTGTCATTTTTGGGGGCTACTTGAAAATACGCCACCTCAGTGCAAACTTGGTACCACCACAACCGAGAAGCTATCAATAATATAATAAAAAATACAAATAAGTTCACTTTTGGAAGTAGAAACTTTCTCTAATTTTTAATAAAGAGCATTAATAAGAAGCTCAATTACCAGTCTCGTCAGGAGTTGTGTTCTTCAAATATTGCTGATCATAAGTTGAAACTGTAGCTCCAAAAGTGCCAATGTAATATTCTTTCACATAACGAGCATATGTTTCCTGCACATTCATGCAGAAGCAATTTAAGCTGATTATTAGTAGGGTAAATCGAAGTAAAGAAAAAAAAAACATGGCATAGGCATGAAAGCATGAAGAATTTCATGAACTTGCTGAAACTGAAACATGTCAATACAACATGATCTTCATATGAAAATGTACATGTCGACTAAATTTTACATTTGTTAGAAATTTTTTACTATTTTTTAGATGAGTAGAAAATCATTACTTTTGTATGGTCTAGAATTTTCAGACCAAGTAATTTTCTACCTATCTAAAAAATGGTAGAAAAAAAATCTAAAAAATGAAAAATTTGATCTACCAGTATATTTTTCATATGGAGATTATGTTGAACGGTTCAGATCGACATTTGGATTTTGAAATTGGAGATACTGATTCCAAGTAAGGACCATTCTGCGCTATGCATAGTACCATAGCCTCACTCAAAATAGTTTGTGAACTTCAAAGAAAATAAGTAAAGAAGGAACGTACCACCAAATCTTGGCCGTTCTTTTTGGCATCAACAATTGGGTTACATAATACATCAGGATTCCCATATTGAAACTGCAAACTCACATAAAATTAGTAATTCTCCTAACATCTGTTAAAAATTTACATCCCATGATTAAACAGGTTGCATGCATTGCATTACCGCTATTGCAGCAGCATCCGCTAGCAGATAAAGGAAGTCACCATTATTCTTTAGCTGAACATCCAAAAATACAATAACAAAACCAAAAAAAATGCAAGTTAATTTATGTGCCAGACTTACATTATATTATAAGATAGGTGCAATAGAACTAGTACAGCTAGAAAATCTCAAAATACCAGATAACCTCTCCCTTCCCCATTTCATTTGAATTTTTTTAAAATTAACCCTACATCCCTATTTCTCTCTAATTAAAACATGTTTACTTGGGAAATTTCTTAAGAATCTGAAAAAAGTTTGTGTTCTAGCAGACTGCGTGAAATTTCTTGTTTTGTTTTGCAGGGACAAGGTGATACTTTGAGGTTTTGATAGGCACACAATAAAATTTTTCTACAAAAAAAATTATCAGAAATACCGTAGCTGCACCAAATAAGCTTTTAGTATTATATGCGTCAGATTGAAGTTGTTTATCAACAAGTTTTGTTATTTCTTGAAGAACGGCTTTGCATTCTGGCCCAGCTGACTCCCCAATCTGCACAAAAGAAGAAACAACAACACAACTGAGTAATCTCAGCTGACTTATTTTGCAGAAAAACCCAAAATTAATCCCTATTAAGAAATGCACATTAGCACAAAACTAACTTGAGCATGATCTTAATGTTAGGAAAAATAAAACAAAAACCAAGATACCAATAACTCCATAGAATCTGATAGAACTCCAATGTACTTGGGTTGTGGAGTAAGGGGTTTACTCCACAACCAATCATGACCTTAAACACAAGGAGCATTTTACAAACCCTCTCTTTATAAACAAAGACACGATACCTGTTTGTCAAAGTCAGTGAAGTTATAAACGGCTTGAACAACTGCTGAGCTAGCAAGACTACCACAAGTCAGGTGAGGAAACTTCAACCGGTACCAGGCACTAAGTGCACCAGGATAGGAAACGCCAAAAGCGAACCACAAGCTGTCACCACTTGAGATGTTGTACTTCTCATTTAAGATTCCCTTCCAAGGAATAAAAAGAGGTTTAATTCTACTTTTCAACTTAAAAAAAGCATTCATCGTAGTAATGTAACAATAGAAATGCAATAATTTAGCACTCCAAAACTTTCGGATAAGGTTTACAAGTACAGTAAACGGAACATGCAGAAATTCGGTGTCATCTAATCATATGAATATACTGGTATTAGAATTATTATGATAAAAAAAATTATATAAAAAAATGGATAAGATGAATATAATGATGAATGTAAGTAAAAAATGGAAAGGCACTACAGGAATTGTATACTTAGAAAATGTAGAATCTCAAGGAAGTATGAAACATGCAATTTACCACAACAATTTACTTACAATTTTGTAAAATTCTTATTTCGGAAATACTGACCTGATAATAGTGCCGAAAAACAGCCAAATCAAAGAGAGCTTGTTTTGAAGACAAAAATCTTAGATTTTCTGTTGTTAGATCCTCAAAAGGCGAACTCTTCCCATAATATCTATGCTCAAGAGAGACTAAAGCCGCTCCGAATTTTTTAGCCAACACCTTCAATTTTAACAAACAATCTTAACTTTTAGTTCCAATAAAACACCAGCGATTCAATACATATATTGAATCAGAAAAGTATGATAATCAGATAATAAATTATATTGATAATCAATTTGCTTAATTGGGCTTAAATTGCAGCAATTCCATAAAAGGACTTACAGCACTATAGTCATTTGTGATGCCATTGCAAGCAGATTCACCACAAATTCGCAAGAAAATTGGTCCATCAGCTCTGTAGTAATCGAAAAATTCGAAGTACCGTTGCTTAAATTGCCTATGATCCTGCACATAAATCACAAAAATTCAAGCAAAAACATTATTTCTATAAAAACTCAGCATAACCAATGAATTCAATATACAAAAGGTACGAACTGTGGGGGAGAAATGATCGAGGTTTTGATTGAACCAATGCTCATCTTTTGTCAGGTAAGAGCTAGAGCTCTCAATCCTTGCATGGTGGAAACCCAACGAATCGACCCGAGAAAACGAAACAACCAAACAAATCAAGAAAACTAGAGAGACGAACGAGATCAACCTCGTCATCGTTTCGAAAGAGCAATTTCGACCCGATAATTTTCGAGAGATGGTTGTAGCGTCTGGTGTGCTCAGTTTGCTGACTTATCATCCTCTGAGGTAACAGAATATTTGAGTTTAGATAATTACCGTCAGATTAGAATCCGTTCCTACAGTTGAATGTTAATATTCGTGCCATAGAAGATCAAACGGTGATGATATAAACTCAAATTTTCTGTTACGTGAGGTGATATAAATTCCAGTTTGCTTCAATGACGCTCCAACTTCGAGCCGATAATATGACCACGAACTTATTTTACGGTATTTTACATTTCAGTCGTGGCGACATTTAACTGGTGAAGAGGAATCAATGATCGGTGACGCACTCATTCTGCAAAAAAAATCTCACGACCATTGATTTGTTTAATCTCCTGAATGATGTAAGGTTAACTCAGATTAATTTCATTAATTCCACATGGGCCATACAAATAATTCGAAAAATTAAAATGATACTGAATAACTGAAATAAAATAACCACTGTTTTTTACTATTTTTTGTAAAATGTTACTGAAAAATTGAACCTTCATTCGCCAAAAAGTTTAACTAGTTTTTTTAATATGTACAAAATAATTGTTTTCAAATGGTCCATACTCTTTTAAAAAGCATGTAACTTTTTACCTGTTTAATAGTAAAAAGTTAAAAAAATATATAAAATTTAATTTTCAAATATATTTTTAATATAGAGATCATATTAAGCGTTTATTAATTATTTGAACTTTAAAAATAGAGACATGAGTAATTTCAACCCTACTCTTACGGGCCATGTTTGGTTGTGGCGTAAGAAGTGGAGTAATAAACTCTTTACTCCACACTAGAGTAGTTAAATGAGAATTAAAAGAAGAGGAATATATAAGGTAGAGTAAGAGATGAGTTAATTCAGAACAAGTTGTTTCATCTCTCGAGGTGAATTAGCTTACTCCACACTTATTCCATCTGTAGAGCCCACTATCATAAGCAAAGATTCATTTTCTAACACCTTATTCCTCAAGTTAAATTAATTTAAACTATGAATTAAACTAATCCTCATTAAAGATAAGGCAAGGCATTTAATCCTCATTAACTTAACTCCACGACCAAACATAACCATACAGTTTCAGGAAACTAAACTAGCTATTTTTGCAACTAATCCTTATTCTACTAGCTACTTTCAAACCAAGATCAAGTATCATAATTGCAACTATGCAGACAAATCAATAAAAGGCAATATTGTAAAACTAAACTAAACTACGCCATACAAACTAGCTAGTGGAATGGAATGATGGCTACAAGCTTCTTTTAAAAAATAAAATAGATAAAACTATATATATAACACTATAATTAATAAAACCAATTTTAGCAGTTTTAAATTCTGTGTTTTTTGTATATATGTTCCTAAATCACAGAGGCGGATAGCCATATATCAAATTGAAGTCAATTTGACCTCATTTAATTTCAAAAACTATAATAGTTTTATTATATAGTTTATAGGTAAATATTATTACTTTAAAAATGATCCTATAAATTTGTGAAAATTTTATATGATTGAGTCTCATTTATTTTCAAGAAAAAAGTAGAACTATTATATAATGTGCACCACTTGAAAACTTGTAGCATTTTATATTTTTTTTTTTCTAAAAGTTGAGAAGCTAACCACGATTTACATGTCTCTCTGACTTTCTCTCTCTCTCTCATCCAACATTAACTCCCACAAAAAATCTACCTCCAAAGTCACCACTTGAGAAAAAAAATTTATATGTTTTTGACACCATCACTCAAAGTTCTGCCTCCGCCCTACAAATCATATCAAATATCTCTAAGTCCTTGGAAGGAAATTGATGGTGAGAAACTGTCTTAAAAAGGATTAACTATTTTTAAAAAGAAACTCTTCATATTATCATATAGTTTCCTTTAGATGAATAACAAAAATGACCAATTTAAATATTAATAGAAGGTCAATAATAGGTTAAATAAAAAAAAGGAAGCTAAAATATAGAATATATATAGTTAGTTTAAAATAAGTAAATAGCTAGGATATTTTCACACTTTTTACCAAGATATATATAAGAAAGTTTACAAGTATTAATTAATAGCTGTATTTCGACCTTATTATGTACAAATTCTCTGAATATTATCCAAAATAAATTTTTTCCATATATATATAGATACTCATGGTTAGTTATATATAACTCATAATCTCTTCTCTCTCTGTCTCTCTCTCAACACCATTTTTGTACATGCATATATGGCACCTCCCTCTTCTTTCAGAAGGCACAAAGATCTTCCTGACCATCTACTTCACAAAAAGATCCTGCCTTGTCTCCCTTTTAAATACCTTAACAGATTGAAATGTATTTCCAAAGAATTGAAAAAACTAATAAGCACTGATGCAAAATTTGCCACTGATCAGTCTCGCTCAGCGGACACTTCATCAAGTGGCTTTCTATACATGTCGCTAGCTAGATGGCGTCTTATCATTCTTCCCCGACCCAACATTGATAGGTGTCCCTGATCCGTCCCTAAATTTCCTCAACCCAACCTCTTCTGATGATGAGATCTATCTAGTCTCCTGCACAAATGGCCTCCTCCTCTTTGATGGTGAATTCAGTCACAAGGCATCCCTCTGTGTTTGTAATCCTGCTACCAAAGAGATGGTATTTGTACCAAAAAGTGTTGGTTGGATTAAACCTCTGGTCTATAAAACGGGTCTTGTTTATTAAACTTGCGAGTTGCCAGATCGGTTCACCATTGTTCACCCTCACTACAATATAGATGGTTACGTGTACCAGTTTAATGTCTTTTGTTTAGACACTAGCAAATGAACCCGTTCAAGCACGAGTGTATGTGTAGGCCGATATTCGCCATCACTTAAAGCAGTGTGTGCGAAGGGGGTGATATATTGGGATTGTGGAGAGTACCTTTTATGGTATGATACAAAGAGAGATTTAGCAGGGTCTCTAATGTGGCCTTTAATGAAGCCATTGATGGAAGAAAGGTTTCATCTAGGAGTCTGTGACGGTGAAATCACGTGTTGCCTTACTTGGATTGGCGGAATCAAGGTGTGGAGACTGACTGGAGGGTCCCGTTGGGATATAATGCATGCGATTAGTTGGGACGGCATGATAAATGCATTTAACTTTTGTGAAGGCATGCTGTTGTGTCGCAAAAGCCAGTCTGAAATGTTCTTTGGGCAACGCATCATATTCCCAGTAGGGTTTGATGGGCAGTTTGTTTACATCACGGTGCGGCTGAGGAAAGATAAAATGGACAAATCGAGGTTGTTTCGTTGGGAAACTGGGACAGGATGAGTTGAAGAGAGAAGTCCAATCACTATATGGGAACCATGGTACAGCAATAAAATCTTCAAATATGCCAACAGCATGGCTAGAGTGCCGCAAATTTTGAAAGAGATTTCTTAGGAAATTGACATGTGATTTTATGTATCGAGTTGTAATGAATTTTTTTTTTTGTATTTTGGTCTGGCTTGCCAGAGTTGTTTACTTATTTATTTATTTATTTATTTATTTATTTATTTATTTTGTTTTGTTAGGATTCTAAAATATAGTAAGTGTACGTAGAGTGGGTAAATAATTTTGGAAATTCAAGAGCAGAGGTCTTCTTACGGAGTTGATTATGTTGTGATCTCTACTGAATTTCAATGAAATGGGAAGTGCATAATGATATTTATTGATTGTGAGAATATTTCTTAGTTTTTTGTTTCTTTTTTAGTTTTAGAGAGCCTGTTGTTACTTGGTTATTCTTCAATAGTTGTATGTTTTATATAGTTGTGTGGCACATTTTTATTTCGTTTACTTTCTAGAATGAATATTCAGCCAAGCAACATATATATATATATCCTCCACTATGCTTAATACGTCAATGTTAATGTACATCCAAAACATATAAAAAAAAAACCCTATAATTTTACTAACAGAGAAGCAAACTCGGAAGGGAGATGCCCATAGGGTTTAGGGTTAATGTACATCCAAAACGTATCAAAAAAGTCCTATGGGGTGTAGGGGTGTCAATGGGTACGGTACAGGTCGGGTGGAGACATTTTCATACCCATACTCATTAAAATTGATCTTACCCATACTCTACCCATACTCATTAAAAATTGATTTTATCCTACCCTACCCTTACCCGTTAATATTATCGGGTAACGAAACGGTAGCGGGTTAATAACGGATAATACTAGCTAGTATAATAATTAGTTTTATTATATTTTACAAATTAAACATCAAAAACTCATTCATTTTAACACATATATAATTGCATTTCTAATAAAAAAAATAAAATAAATGTGCAATCAATTCCAACTAAATTATTTTTTATAAAGAATAAAAATTCAAAATCACAAATATACATTTAAGTGGGTTGAAAATTGAATTGAATATATATTTGGATTTTATAATTACCCTATAGGGTAACGGGTACGAAATAGTCATTACCCATATCCTTACCCATTTATTTTACGAAAAAAAACTTCTACCCATATACCCATACCCAATAAGCTAACGAAAAAAAAACCTTACCCATATCCGCCTTATCAAATACGATACGGGTTGGGTAAACGGCTAAAAAGGTACCATTGACACCCCTAATGGGGTGTCTGATGCCCATAGGACTAAATTCCGTTCGATGGGCAGTCTAAGCCATTTGTTTCTAAATTGTAATTGCTTCCCTTGATTAACGGATCCGATTGAATTCAAATAAAACCCGTTTTGCCTGGCCAAATCAAATCCGAATTTCAATTCAAATAAATGAGCGTTCAGTTTAGAAATAAAAAAGCGAGAAAATAAAAGATACGGAAGCTTGCAGTCTAGATGTGACGACCTTGGATGATGAGGCATTCAGTCTAGATGTAAATCTCGATTGATGTATCTTAAAACTCATTGTAGCAGTAAATATCAATTAAGTGTATTGTTCCAAATGTCAATTTTTTTTTTTTTTTATGCTTGCAAATTGGATTTAACATGTGTCATTTCCTGAGAATAATCAACATAACTTCTCTGTTAATTATTCAGAAAATATGAAAGTGCAATAACAATTATAACAATATCTAAGCCGCCCATATTGAAATTCTGTGCCATTCTTGAGGTTAGTTAATTATTTTTTAGAAGCTCCTAAAGAGAATCAGAGAATCATGAATATCATGCAAAAGAAAGTATCTAACTACCCAAAGAAAAAATTAACAAGAAAAAGCAAAACAAAACCAGCAGATACGCAGTTTGTTCCTACTTTGGTTCTATCAGGAAAAAGCAAAACCAAACCAGCATATACACAGTTTGTACCTTAAACAAATCTTTACAAAATATGGGAGGCTGATTATCAAGAGAACACAATGTAACAACAATGACATCGATAACCTCCTGATACTAAATTGAATACCAAAAAAACTCATCATACGGACCCTTTTCGAGCCACCAGCTGAAGAGTCTTTCTCACTAGGAGACTGGTGTTACAGCAAACAGAAACAAAAAATTCAAATGTCATTTACACAATCACATGAAAAAGTTCCAGAAAAAAAAGACAACTTATTAGATTACCAGCTTAGAAGTACGTAGACTTATTGCTCTCGCTACTCTCTAATTTGTTAGATTTTTCACAACTTGGTGAATTGTTTGCAAGCCATCAAACTTGCCAAATAGCTTCATCCTTTTTTTGGGAAACACACAAATTAATATAATATAGCCAAATTTTCATTATAGCTTAATAGACCTATTACCTAGAATTTGTGTCCAGTTGGCCCCCCATGTACAAAATGCATCGAGCCATTTATCACTCTTCTTTGCAACAAACAGTTGCCACTTCTTTTTATATAAGATATCTCTGTTGAGATTATTCTCTAACATTGGTTTGGGAATCTGTGGTGGAAGCTTATCGTAGGCCTCACATCCCACGTCTTATCGAGCAGTCCAAATAAACATAATGGCTCCTCTGAATAGTATTTAAACAATAAGAGATAATCATACAACTCGCTCAACATTTATTAAAATCCAAATATTCTCATACAAAAGTATTTTTGAGATAACAACACTTACTAGCAGAATCACAACGGTAGTACAAACTTTCAAATCCTACAAAAACAAATTAATATGGAAATAAAAGGTAATTAGCAAAGTAAACAAAAAAGACAGTAAATTAAAATTATAATGGATAGCAATGTGTAATATACAGAAGTTTCATACCCTAGCTGGGAGAGCTTTCATACCATAGCTGATCTAGGAAACCAATGTGAAACCGTACCAGAAAACTGGTACTTAACCGGTACCAGAAAACTGGTACTTAACCGGTACCAGAAAACTGGTACTTAACCGGTACCAGAAAACTGGTACTTAACCGGTACCACTTACAAATTACAATTCAACATCAATATAGGCGCATTGGTACAAACAATAAAAAAGAAGGGTTGTTACGAAGATCAAATTCAAACAGAAAATAGATGAGCAAAAGGAATTTATACCACTATTTCTCTCTCTTTTTTTTTAACATTTTCTACCCGTTTTGCCTAGCCGAACCAAATCCGAATTTCAATTTACACAATCATATGAAAACGTTCCAGAAAAAAATAAGACAGCTGATTAGATTACCGGCTTAGAAGTAGAATTGTTGCTCGCGCTACTCTTTTTGTGGGTGTTCTGATTTGTTAGATTCTTCACTGGCCAGAGCCCAAATATGGCCCGACCTGTTATCTCAAACCAGATTTTAGCAAAAAGTTTGTATCTAAAGTACTCAAATATTGTGCTTCGGACTCAAATTAAAATATACTAGTGTTTTAAAAAGAAAATACTTACTTTTTATTTTATCAGTTTTCTCCATCATCTTATTCATTAATTTAATAATGTAACATTATACTTTTTTTTCATTTTCATAAAAAAATAATTATTATTATGAATAAGTATTATTTGAATTATTATTATTCGATCATTTCTACAAATTTTGAAGAATTGGCTTGATGCATATACCAAGCCCCAATATATAAAGTATGAAGCATTTGATCAAATGACTTCTGTTATTATTATTTAGGTTAGGTTGTGGCAAATGCATGCTCATATCACTCAAATTGTATTTTTTAGTCATATAAAAGTCATGATCAAAACTACACAAATTAATAATTACATATAGATATATCGAGTCCAATTAATCCGATCAAAATATATTGGACCATTTCCGTTTAAAATGGCAGTGATTTAATCTTTATTAGAATTAAAATGTTTCTCAAAATTCGTAATCCGAGCGCAATTTAACCTACGAAATGTATCTCATTCGTATTATTTCTAAATTAACCGGTGTTTCAAAATCATTCTTATGAAAAAGTGTTTACTCGAAAGTGATCTGATTGACCAGAAATACAAACCAGTTTCGGTAAAAATTTGAATTGCATCAATTGAAACAATATTTTTTTGTAGTAAATTTTAAAAAATATATTGAACAATTAGTGAATTGAATTGTTGCATCAATTCTCTACCCAATTTTCCAAAAGTCAGGGCTCTTTAATAAATATATATTAAAATAACAATCAAATTAGTAAGTTGCATGCCATCATAATAAACTAATTAACAATAATAACTACATATATCTTACTACAAATTCACTATAAATTGATGCAAATGTTGATCTTCATCTAGTTTTTCTGACTAGTGATAATAGCAGAACAATTTGTCACAAATTAAAAAAAAAAATTAAGAATCAAAATGGAAAAAATATATTAAAGGATTAAAATGATATATTTAAAATTTAAAGAGTAAAATGATGAAGTGATATTTTAAATATTTTTAAATTGAAAAATCAAAATATTATTTAAATGATAATTGTAAATGTTGAGTTCTGAGCAGAACACATGCTGCAAGAAGTAGTGATTTCATCTCACCGGATTAAGAAAAGAGCGTGCAACACATAGACCATTCTATCACGGTAGTAGCAGAGATCTGGAGAAAAATAAGCGCACTCAAGATAATTTTTGTCATTAGAAAATATTAAAAAAGAAGAGAGAGAAATAGAAAAACCACTTTTTCATGAGTAGAAAAATTGATAGGAAAGACAGGATTTTTTTTTTTAATAGAATTCATTTAAATTATTTCGTTGAAACAAGCCTTTTCGGAGCGGATTTTCGAAAATTAGCCACTACCGATCCCTATCCCTAGGATCGGTGCAGCAAAAAAAATGCAACCTACACCGGTTCTAGGGACCGGTGGAGCAAATTTTTTCCCATTTTCGCATCCGATAGAGCATTGTCACATAAAATCAAAAATTTTTCTGCACCGATCCTACGGATCGATGGAGAGTTCTTTTCAGAAAAAAGCCCGATGGGTCCTGCCTCCTCCCTCTTCTTCCTTCCAGCACGGTTTGAGATCCTTTTTTTTTTATCCCTGGGATACCAATGAATTTATCTGAATATAATTAGAACTCTGCTCTTTATATTAGAGCAGTTTGCTGGTTAAGATTCTAAATATCGGAAACTGAAAATAGTCCTACTGAATCAGAGACGAACTGCAACCGCAACATAAGGGCACCATTGTGGGTAGCATTAGCTGTTGTCCAATCTTATAGTTCTAGGCGTAAAGTACCTAGAAGCCCGATCTCTATACCTGATCTTGAGGTTTGCTTATCTAAGGCTTCCTTCTCAGCTGCCCAAAAGTCAGGTGTGCTACTAGTTCGATTCCTCTGAATGGTTTACAATTCCTTGCCCCAATGATGAAATTTCTTCTCCTTTTTTTTGGGCAGTACTCAGTTTGAACGAATCTAAAAAATAATAGAAGGGCCAAAATCAGTCAAAATGATAATGGCAACAAAGCAGAAGTATATGCTTTGTACCAGTTGGGAAGAGAAGAAGACAGAAGACAGAAGACAGAAGACAGAAGAAGAAATGGTGTTGCGTGCAAACTTGATAAATCCTAAACCTACACCAGTCCACAGGAACGGTGGAGAGGTTTTTTCAAGCTACACCGAACCTGTGGATCGGTGGAGGTTTTGGTGTAACCTTTGGTGCAGCATATCTGTGGCAGAGTAAAAATTTACTCCACCGGTCTCTAGGACCGGTGTAGGTTACATTTTTTTTGCTCCACCGATCCTAGGGATCGGTGGAGGCTAGTTTTCGAGAATCCACCTCGAGAAGGCTTGTTTCAACGAAATAGTTTAAAGAAATTCTATTTAAAAAAAAAAATCGGAAAGACACTTATTCTTACCCGGTTTGTTTTGTTTTTAATATTCTCTATTTTTAAATAGATAAAATTTCTTACAATTTAGATATAATAGAAAAACTCTATTTAGTTTCTTAAAAAAATATTTTAATGGATAATCAGTTTTGAACAAGTCATTGCTTATATGGCAAGTTTAAACAGAAGACAGAAAAATCGGGGACAACATTAAAATGGATGAGAAAGGGGAGGTAGCACAATTGGCTAGAAATTCTTTTTAGAATTGTTATACCCAAAGATCGAGAGTTCGATTCCCCCTCACGAACCTTAGTAGCTACTACTAAGTTTAAAAAAAAAAAAAAATTAAAATGGACGATGATATGATGCTCCTGTTATACGTTTCAATTAAAAGTTTGAAATTAATTATTAATTTGCGGAAGTATGAGACAGGGTTCACAGGGGAGTATGAGTAGAGAGTTATGAATTGTTGTATTGATATTGATTTATTTTGTTATCTGTTAAATAAATAGTTTTTCTGGTATATATACTATTGAATGCTTATTGTACCATTGGACCCAATATTGGTACCAACGGTAATTTTCTATTTTTCTAAATTATAATTTTACCCTTTTCCCATTTTACACATTTAACCCTCTATATTTATTATTCTATTCTCAACACTCACTGTATGTTATAGTATAACCTGATTCTTTTAATGCCCTCAATTAAAATAAAAATAAAAATATGTTCTCGATTTTCTAGAAACTTGGAAACTTCCCCAATCACGATTAATATCAAATTGATAATTAAAATCCTGACTAAATGACATAACAAAACATAAATATTGTATTAATTCAATTAAAAATTGAGAAACATCTTTCTTTCATACAATTTTATTGTATGATCCGTGTGTGATAAAAGAAATATAACATTTTAGCATGTTATATCAATCTGTTTCTGTACATGCATATATGGCGCCTATTCCTTCTTCTAGAAGGCACAAAGATCTTCCTGACCATCTACTTCACAAAAAGATCCTGCCTTGTCTCCCTTTTAAATATCTTAACAAATTGAAATGCATTTCCAAGGAATTGCATTCACTAATAAGCATTGATGCAAAATTTTGCCGCCGATCAATCTCGCTCAGCAGACACTTCATCAAGTGGCTTTGTATACATGTCACTAGATGGCGTCTTATCATTCTTCCCCGACCCAACATTGATAGGTGTCCCCGATCCGTCTCTAAATTTCCTCAACCCAACCTCTTTTTGACGATGAGATCAATCTAGTCCCTCTGCGTTTGTAATCCTGCTACCAAAGAGATGGTATTTTGTACTAGAAAGTGTTGGTTGCACTACTACAAAAATAGTCATTGTACACTACACATTATACACGGATTTGACAATTTTATATAAAAACCGTGTACAAAATAGGTTTTTTTGAAAGTCCGAAATAACTGTGGGATTTCTACACGGATATTTATTAAAGAATCGGTGTAGAAAGCCTTGAGAGAGCTACACGGACGTTTATTAGGAATTGTACACGGATTATTGTTTAAATAACAGTGTAGAAAGCCTTGAGAGAGCTACACAGACGTTTAATAAAGAGCCGTGTAGAAAGGTACACGATTTTTTGTTTAAATAACAGCGTAGAAAGCCTTGAGAGAGCTACACTGATTTATACTTAAAAATCCGTGTAGAAATGTTATTGTAGGGTTTTGGTTATATAAAAAACATTCTCCTTCCAGCACCGTTTTCATCAATTAATTAATACTCCCTCTCTTTGTTGGTCTGATTTATGCGCACAAAGAGGCCGGATTTGAGATCTCTTTCTCTGTTGGTCTGATTTATGCGCACAAGGAGGCCGGATTTGAGATCTCTTTCTCTGTTGGTCTGATTTATGCGCACAAGGAGGCCGGATCTGAGATCTTTGAAGTTAATTTGTATTTCTTCTCTCTATGTTGCTAAGTTAGTCATGTATATATATATATTTCTCTTTTCTTCCTCTAATTTTCTGTTTGTAGTTTTTAGTTTTTATGTGCACCAGTACCTTGTAGTTTTTTTTCTTCCTTTTTCATCTCGGCACAAGGTAATTCTATTTAAATAATTCTAGTTAGCCTGATATTTAAATAATTCTAGTTTTTTTTCCTTCCTTTTTCATCTCGACACAAGCTGACAAAAAAACAAACCTGATGTGCTGACGAATTTTTCATCTCGGCACAAGCTTCCTTTTTCATCTCACATGCACTTGATACAGGTAAAATTCTAGTTAGCCTATTTAAATAATTTTAGTTAGCCTAATAAATGAACAGGTAAAATCACAAGAAAATGAAGAAGAAGGGTAGGCTGACGAATTCTCATCTCGGCACAAGGACGAGTTGAAGAGAGAAGTCAGTATGAAATGTTCTTCGGGCAACGCATCATATTCCCAGTAGGGTTTGATGGACAGTTTGTTTACATCACGTTCGTTGGAAAACTGAGACAGGACGAGTTGAAGAGAGAAGTCCGATCACTATATGGGAACCATGGTACAGCAATAAAATCTTCAAATATGCCAACAGCATGGCTAGAGTGCCGCAAATTTTGAAAAAGATTTCTTAGGAAATTGACATATGATTTTATGTATCGAGTTGTAATTAATGAAAAATAATATGTATTTTGGTCTGGCTTGCCAGAGTTGTTTACTTATTTATTTATTTATTTTGTTTTGTTTAAGATTCTAAAATATATTATGTGTAGAGTGGGTAAATAATTTTGGAAGTTCAAGAGCAGAGGTCTTCTTACGAAATTGGTTATGTTGTGATCTCTCTGAATTTCAATGAAATTAGTTGTGCATAATGATCTTGACTGTGAGAGTTTTTCTTAATTTTTTTTTTGTTTCTTTTCAGTTTTAGAGAGCCTGTTTTTACTTGGTTATCTTCAATAGTTGTATGTTGTATATAGGTAATAGGTGTGTGGCACATTTTTATTTCTTTTAAATTCTAGAATGAAGATTACCAAGGAACATATAACATATCCTCGACTATGTTTAGTACGTCAATGTTAATGTACATCCAAATTGTATCAAGAAAAAGATAGAATAATTTTACTAAGAGAGAAACAAACTCAAAATTAATGAAACAGTCAGAAAACTTGAATGACAACTGACAAGTAGTACATTAATAGTCTTTTCTCTAAGAAAACCTAGATGACTAGCATGTAGGGGTGAAAACGGGTCGGATATTATCCGCTCGTATATGAATTCGTATCCAAAATTAGATACGGATATTCGATATCCGAGTATCCGTACGGATACAGATACAGATATGGTTTTTAATTTTTATTATCCGTATTTGAATAATAGATATATACTATATATAGTTTAATATATATTATGAAAAAAATATTATTAATATTATAAAAAGCAAATATCTGTATCCGTTTAATATCCGATCCATATTTGTATCCAAAAAATAAAAGCGGATACAAATATGATTTTATCACTATCCGATCCGTGTTGTTTGTAACCTACTAGCATGATTAATTAATAAATGGACCGGAATATATATAAAATAAGAGGAAATAATCAAGGATCCTCATTCCTCACAAAGCAGAGCCCATCTCCTCATCGTCTCTCAGGCCCATACATGGCCTTATGGGAGAAATTGCATAATAAAATGATGCTGGAATGAAAAATATAAATGCTATGAATTTAAATGCCCTCCTAAAAATTTGACACGCCATAGTTAGGAACACTATAAAATTGTGTCATATCTTCAATTAATGATTGCATACTTTATGTCATTTTTGGCACCGCGTTTGCCAATCTATATAAAGGAAAAAAAGAAGAAGGGAAAACACAAATACAATTATTATTGTTGTTTTGAAAGTTATATTCATAATAAGGTGATTATAATAATATAGTAAATTACATATATTTTTATCTATGAGTTATAATTTTTTTTTTTTTGAAAGAAATGGCTTAGCCACCGGTTTTCATATAATAAAAAATCATACAATATCCAACTGGTACCAATCAGCTGATACTGATACATCAACAAAACAAGACAATACGTATACACCTATACTACATCATAGCATAACAAAAACAAGTAATCAACAAATAAAAACAAAACAAGCTAAAATAACACCAAAAACATCGAGTTATAATTAATTTCATAAAATGAATGAAATTTAAACATCGAGTGAATGAGATCAAATTGACTTTCATATTTTTTTTTCTTTCTTTTCATAACCGAGAAGTGCGGATTTTTTATTGTTAATTTAATGACTCATAAGTTGATTAAAAATACATATATAAATATATGCAATAAACTCTAAAATGAGTTCAGCATTATATATTTGCAGCAAATTTAACCAATCTGTTAATAGATTGTCTGGAATTATATTTAATCATGTTAATATTCACTATAACCATTAATAAACTATATATGCGACATCACTTTTCTAATTTTATCTCACAGGAAACTAAACTACGCAATACAAACTAGCTAGTGGAATGGAAAGCTACAAGCTTTTTTTAAAAATTTGATAAAACTATAAATTAATAAAACCAAAATATATGAAAACGATGCAAAAATATAGAATATACTTGGTTTAAAATAAGTACATATGATATTTTTGATACATTTTACGAAGACATAAGAAAGTTTAAAAATATTGATAGCTCTATTCGACGTACTAATTTCCTGAAAATTAATTGTCCAAATTTTTTCCCCCCCATATATAGATACTCATGGTTCGTTATGAATAACTCATAATCTCCTCTCTCTCTCTCTCTCTTGGAAACCTCTCTTCTTATACATGCATGGCACCTCTCCCATCTAGACATCTTCCTGACCACCTACTTCACAAAAAAATCCTGCCTCATCTTCCTTTTAAATACCTCAACAGATTGAAATGTATTTCCAAAGAATTGAATTCACTAATAAGCAATGATGCAAAATTTGCCGCCGATCAGTCTCGCTCAGCGGACACTTCATCAAGTGGCTTTGTATACATGACAGATGGCATCTTATCATTCTTTCCCGACCCAACATTGATAGGTGTCCCCGATCCGTCCCTCAATTTCCTCAACCCAACCTCTTCTAACGGTGAGATCAAACTAATCACTTGCACAAATGGCCTCCTCCTCCTTTATGGTGAATTCAGTCACAAAGAATCCCTCTGCGTTTGTAATCCTGCTACAAAAGAGATGGTGTTTGTAGATGTAATTTGGGAGAACAAATATTCCGTACATAAAATGGGTCTTGCTTATGATCCTTGCGAGTTGCCAGATCGGTTCACTATTGTTTCACCTCAGTGCTTTACAAATAGAGATGGTCCCTTGTACCAATTTAATGTCTTTTGTTCAGACACTGGCAAATGGACCTGTTCGAGCACAAACGTATGTATACCCTCAATTTCAATAATAATTAAAGCTGTGTGTGCGAAGGGGGTGATATATTGGGATTGTAGAGAGTACCTTGTGTGGTTTGATACAAAGAGGGATTTAGCAGGGTCTCTAATGTGGCCTTTAATGAAGCCATTGTTAGAAGAAAGGTTTTATATAGGAGTATATGCCGGTGAAATCACGTGTTGCCTTACTTGGGTTGGAGGGATCAAGGTGTGGAGACTGACTGAAGGGTCCCGCTGGGATATATTGCATGCGACTAGTTGTGATGGTATGTTGGATGCATTTAACTCTTGTGGTGGCATGCAGTTGTTTCGCAAAAGCCAATCTGAAGTGTTCTTCAGGCAACACTTCATATTCCCAGTAGGGTTTGATGGACAGTTTGTTTACATCACGGTGCGGCTGAGGAAGGATAAAATGAAAAAATCGAGGTTCTTTCGTTGGCAAATTAAGACAGGACTAGCTGAAGAGATAGGCCATATCACTGTATGGGAACCACGGCACATCAATAAAATCTTCAAATATGCTAACAGTATGGCTAGAGTGCCGCAAATTTTGAATGAGACTTCTTAGGAAATTGGCATGTGGTTTTCTGTACCAGGTTTGTAATGAAAAAAAATATGTATTTTGGTTTGGTTTTCCATGGTTGTTTACTTAATTTTAGTATTGTGTTGTTTAGGATTTAAGAATTATGTGTAGAATGGGTATATAATTTTGCAATTTCAAGAGCAGAGGTCTTCTTACGAAGTTAGTTATGTTGTGGTCTCTATTGAATTTCAATAAAATGGGATGTGCATAATGCTCTTGATTGTGAGATTTGTCTTTCTTTTATTTTTTCTATTAGTTTTAAAGAGTTTGTTTTTACTTGGTTATAATCTTCAATAGTTTTATGTTGTATATAGGTTTGTGGTACATTGTTATTTCTTTTAGGGTACGTTTGGATGACACATGAATAGCGCTGATTCAGGAATAACTCGGGTTATTTCTTTTAGTGAGTTATTCTCAATATTTCACGTTTGGGTGGAAAAACACTATTCTCAATACAAGGAATAGCTCGGGTTAGCTGCTATTCCGCTATTCCTATGAAATGTTGGGTTAACATATATATCATAGACTATGCTTAATATGACAATGTTAATGTACATCCAAATCGTATTAAAAAAAAAAATTACAATTTTACTAAGAGAGAAGCAAACTCAAAATTGATGAAGTAATGGCGAAACAATAGGAAAACTTAGATACAAGTAATTCAATTAATAGTTTTATATCTTCGAAAACTTGGATAAAAAACATGATTAACTTGCTTTATTTAAGGTTGAAACATAAGTGTTAACTTTTTATTAACATCTTTTAATTAATGAAGTATATGTACAGTTAGAACAAATCTGAGTAAAATAAATGCTAGTGATAATAAATCTAATCTTCACTCTGAACATAGTTCTATATATATTCTTTCATTTTTGATCCAACACATGGCTAGAGAGCTCAATGACCTAAACAATTTCACAAAGGCCAAACAAAAGTACAAATAATCCATACATAAGAAAACACTTAAAAGATCGATAAAAAAAAAACCTCGTGTCAAAAATGCAAATAAAGCTTTTAAATCTTCTCTTTCACATTTTTCATTACACTTGTGTCAATCAATTATGGATCTCAATGCTATCTAGATACAAAGTTTAATCGTTCTTCTTGTTTACACGCTATTTGGCGTATAAAATATTTCAAGTTTAGTTCATACAAACAAATGTGGGTTGAGTGATAACATTATCACTCTTGTATATTTCAAGTTTAGTCAATACAAACGTTGTAACTAACTACTACGATCTCTCTAATATTAATTATCGGATCGAAATTGCTCTTTCGAATCCTCCCTCGATAATTCATAATAGATGACGAGGTTGATCTCGTCATACAATTTGAGCTACCTTAGGTGGTTAAATTGATCTCTTACTTCTGTTGCATAAATATGAAAGGATGGATATTTTCAAGATATAACAACTATTATAATAACTGTTTGTTTCTTTTCTAATTTATAGAACGAGGTCAAGCATAAATTCTGTTAGCTAGTCAAACACTACTTTGGAAATCTTTTATGATAATTCCACGCGTTAAATTAATTGGCCCTTGCGTACATCGACTTTTACGAGGGACAATATATATATTAATTTATACAATGCTCATCGAATGAGAAGAATTCAATGTTTATTCAAATGGGGTACGTCCGTACGCGGAACGCGTGACTACATCACCAGGAGAGTTGAAGTTGTCTTTTTCTGAAAGAATCTAAGTTGTGGAATTACTATTATAATAGTTGTAACTAATAATTAAATAAAAAATCTTTCTTCCAGAAATATTCTCGTGCTTATCGGTACAAGCAACATCTGAACTCAATCAACTCTATCTATCGTGTCCTAGCGGAGCAATCTGGAGATGGCAACCAATGGAGAATTTCCATGCAAATCTACATACAAGTTTGTTTCTCAAAGGAGATTCATGTGTACTTAATTATAAAACATGCATGACTCGGTTGTAGATCAAATAGGTTTGTTAATTTATTTTGAGTGCATGACTCAGGTTGTAGAAGGTACTGTTGCATACTTACAAATTAAACATTGATAGTTTTCACAATATATTTTGAGGGATAACTAATTAAAAGTAGCTTAATTATTTGATAGTTTTCACAATATATATTTAAACAATCAATTCAAATGCATATTTGTTATTATTTAAAATACATATTTCTAGCCAATGGGTAGTGGGAAATTAAAGCAAGCCATTAATAATAAGATGATACAAAAGAAATACAAAATATCAATCAAACAAGCCAAATCCACAATATTAATCGATCATATCTTCAAAAGCACACCATGGCATAATGATTCTTATTTTTAAAACTATTTTGTAGGATAGGAGGCATAGCTGGCGAGCCCACACAGGCCAGCAGAGCTAGAAATATCCTTTTTGATACGCATGTAACCAGATTCACCCCAGGATGTGCCCCAAGAGTTTTTTACTATCCAATACTTGGTTCTACCAATTTTGTTATAACCAACCATAGTAACTGCATGATTTAGACTTGTTCCACATGGACCTGTGAAAATCCCGCCCGAGTATAACATAAAGGCTTTGCTGTTTGCATCAAGCGCTACAGACACTGGCTGGTGAGAGACAGCATTTGCAAGAGCCAACTCATTATTTGCCGGGACACGTTGGTAACCTGTGATGGTGGCCGCATGATGTCTTGTTTTGGAAGAAGAACATATACCATTGATGCCTGTGGCACCACTGGTGTAACGGTAGTCGTTCTCTGTTGTAATGCCTCTGTTTTTAACCACCCAACCAAAAGCAGACTGCATATTTCCTCCACCACAATTAGAACCGGTGACGCAATCAACTAATTCTTGTTCCGATAGACTTGTCAGGCGGCCTGTCTTGATTTTATTTATTCCTTCAATTGAAGCCACAGCCGAGAATGCCCAACAAGAACCTATATATATTTATCTAGTTAGATTCAATATACATTCAGCTACCTCTTTCTTATGTAGTATTTTTAGAGTTCATTGTGAAAGATTCAAAATATATATGATTCTATTAAAGTTTTATTTTTAAGTTCTAACTCACCACAGTTGCCTTGATTTTTAATGGGCGTCACAGCACCGTGAGTGCGCCAATCGATAGAAGGAGTTGATGTCACACTTGCATACATGAAATCAGTTGTTTCGGATGAATTGCTTGTTTTGTATGTTGCGTATTTTTGCAGAAACTCCGGTACTGTGAAATCTGCAAAATTGTTAAGGTCTACAGTGTATGTCAGTCCAGGTTGTTTTTTCATTGATTGGACGAACTGAAAGTTGTCCGTGAATATTTGAAAGCGTCGTAGTTTTTCGGTAGCAGATCCATAAACTCGGCCATTGTCGCTAATCCATTTTTCAAAAACTGACAACAAAGAATCATCAGCTACTGTTATGGAGAAGGGACTAAAGGCAAGCAAAACAAGAAGAGTGGCAGTGCAACGATAAGAAAATGCCATAAGAGGTTTGATGTATTGAATTCTGAAATTCAATTCAATTAGAGAAAGAAGTTGAGCTTGTAATGAGATGTATTTGTTAGTTAGTGGTATTTATAGGAATGCTTGGCCTCTTTGAGTTTTGCAGATTTGGGCAAAGCAATAGAAAATATATATATATATAATATGCACATTATCCTTTCCGTTAGATTTTTCAAACCCGCGGTTTCATATTATATTAGGTAGAATCATTTTATCCTATATTTGAATATACAACGTTAGTCTGTTCTAACAAGTAAAGAAATTAATATTCTGTTAATATTGAACGGGTATTTACGGTAATAAAATAGAGTAAATTTATATTGTGAGTGGGATAAAGCTCAAGCCTCCATTTTCATAAACTCCGGTGGGAGTTGAATCTTAAACCACGTCTACACCAAATAATTTTACTTTTGAATGATTGCATCATTTTGGAACCCTAAATGGGGCTAAACTTTCATTCCTGAATTAACTTCCTTGTCCTCTTCTAGTATGCCTCAAAAGACATATATATATAATAGGTTGAAGCAGAAATAAGATGTTAATTTTTAAGCTCAGTAAGTTTCTTTGTATGAGCTTTGTTTCAAAATATATCATAGATTGGTTTGAAAACGACGAACCTAAACCGTTGAAACTGATTTACCTCACGAGTGATGTGTTTACATGGAAAATTTAAAAATAAGGAAGCAACTAACAGTCCCCCAACTCCAGTCCTCCAAAAATTCCCGGATATTTTTAACTAATTATGTAAACATCAATACTAAATCATGTAAACGTCAATACTAAATTCTGTAAACTAATTCAACAAATCCCGTCAACATAAAAATGCGTGACAGCTGTTAAAAACGCGTGAAAGCTGTTTAAAACGCGTGACAGTTGTTGGAGACCACCTTTTGTGAACATACACATAGTATCCTGTAAACATACACATATTATCCTGTAAACATACACATATTATCCTGTAAACATACATATTGTACTTGAAATTATGGCAGTTGTGGCAGTTGAAAGTGCGTCAGAACTAAGCTAAAAAGGGAAGGCTTTTATACACGCGGATTTTTGGGGGATTTGACTTGGGGGGGCGTTACCTTTTCTCTAAAAATAATTTAGTAGAAAATTAAGTGGTAAAAGCTGATGAAAATTGAATGAATTAAAATTAACTAAATTACAAAAAAAAATTACTATTGAATTTTATATTAAATTAATTCAAAATTTTAGAATTTTTTTGCATGCAAATGCATCACTCATGAAGTAAATCGATTTCAACAATGCATAATTTGAAGTCAATACGAATATACGATAAGTGTTGATCACTAGTGAGCTCAAGAACACTCTAATTCTACTCTCTCTCTCTCTCTCTCATTTTATAGCCCGTAGGCAACACACACTTCCTGTTTCAAACAGAAATCGAATACACGTTCTCCCGTAGGAGAATGAGATGTCATAACCAGCGGCACTAGGCAGCGTTGGCCAAACTTTAACAAAGCAGTCCAAATTCCAAGGATAACTTGAGAACATGGAAATAATTGCTTCATTCAGACATAAGGTAGCAATTATTTTTTTATCTTTTCTATACTATATGTAACTCCAAATTATTACAAAACAGGGAAATAATTTATGATTCTGAAAGACAGAAATCTCTTCTGTCAAACTTAGGATTCAAGAATTTAATATTCAATTGCCTGAGTGGTAGAAGACTGGAAGCAATTTCATGCAGGGAAATTATCTATTACTTATTATTTATTTTTTTATATATAATATCTCTGTTGTTTAAGAAACATTTAATTTTCGAACAAATACCTAATCAATCATATTTGATTTTTCAGGTGATTAATTAATTTCAAGTTTTCTTATTCATTTACGCATACAAAAAAAAGAGTAAAAGCTTTATTAATAACATAATAAACTCTATATCATAGGTATTCTATATATAGCTAAAGAAGAGGAATGGTTGAATAACTGAATTTAAAAGTACAATTTGTTTTTCATTTTTCACTAAAATGATTCTAATTTTCTGAACTTAATTTACTGCTTCCAATACAAATAAACACCTAATAAGTAATAGATAATTGTTCACCGTCAAGATTTAAAAAAAAAAGTAATAGATAATTGTGCAATTTAATAGCCTAATTTATTTGCTAATATTAAGGGAATCATTTTACTTTTAGCAATATTTAATTATAAACCCTGAAAGATTGTCAAAATTACCTACGAAAATTTCCTTTAAAACCCCTACACAGACTCATCAGCTTGATACTCCTGTCAGTAATGGTACCGTCGCGGATACTCATGCCCTGTCGGTAATACCGATACACTCATAAATAACACATTTTTGTCAGTGTATTTTGGCAATAGTATTTTTTTACCCTCGCGAATATTGTTCTATTCTGGTAGTATAGTAGAGTATCATCATCAAAATATAAATTTAACACACTAGCTATCAGCTGAATAATGGCCTTGCTTAAGATTTTATTAATAACATCTGCAACCGAATCAATAAGAAATGAGAGAGGATTTCCTTGCTTAATTATAAAAGATAGATACAAAATTATTGTTTTTATATGGCTCAGAAACTTTTAAAAACAATAATTTTGTATCTTTTTCAAAAATAGTACAAATTTTTCAAAAAATATAAAATATGGTCTCGAAATGCATATTAATATGAAAATCATGTTGAGTTGTTCGGATGGACTATTTTAACTTTGAAAATAAAGATAACAATATGGGGAACATATATATAAGATATAAAAGATATGAATCCTGTGATGCATATCAACCCTCTTTAAATACAAATACTAATATTTCTTATTACAACCTGTTGACTGGTTGTGCCAGGTCAACGCGCAACTAATGACTTGATCTTGGTTGACCAAATTTTTTAATCTATATGTGTCGTTGAATTGCTTTTTGTATTATTTTTATAACAACCTGTTGGCTGTTTGTGCCACCTCAACGCAACTAATGACTTTTGCTTTTAGACACACTCTGCCCAAATTGCCTCAGTGATCCGAGGGCTTGAGACCTCAAATCTGTTATTGTAGAAATTCAAACAAGGGGCTACAATTAGTTTTGATCATGACATAAATTTTTAATGCCCTTCAAAATATATATACCAGAGAGGACGCCATCTCCACCCCGCTTTCGAGACTCCGTGAATATCGCCCACTGTTGCCTCATCACAACCTGGGTCTGCACCCTCGTCCAGGAGAACCCTCGCGTTTTTATTGTCCTCATTTTCACCTTTTATTTCCTGTTAAGCATGAAAGCTAATTTGAAATTTATATTCACAAACTGATATAATGATCAGCTGCCTTCCCTAGGCCCATTTAGGCCCAACAAAAGACATGACCAAAAGCCCACCATTTAATCCTAGCAAAATAGCTCGTAATATATTCATATGAGAGGCTGCTGCCCATCTCAATAGATCATCCAAAAAAAAAAATATAATTCTGTAATTTTTCCTCTTGAATGAAATAAAAATGGGAGGGAAGGGAGTTTCTTGGGAGTGTTGTGTTTATAATTTTTGATAAGTTGACATGGTATCAGAGCCTTGTCTGTGGTTCTGTGGAAGTAGCTTAAATCAATTCCCTGTGCAGTCAGATATTTAGATTGCATAGTCGCTGTTTTTTTCCCCTCCTTCTCTTCTTCTTTCCCTCAATTTCTTTTATTTTCGCTGCTATGGCTGAGAAATCAGTGGATGATAAAACTGATAAACCGGATAACACCTTTCTATTGGAAAACTTAACTAATGCTCTATCTCAAATTCTCCTTCAGCAGAAACCTAATAATGCAAGTCATGATGGGTTCGCTTCCGCCATGACGATTAAACTTGATGGCAATAATTTTTATCTATGGTCACAGATGTTGAAGATGAAACTTGCCGGAAGAGACAAACTCGGTTATATTGATGGGACAAACTCTCAACCTCCTCCGACAAATGAGAACTACAGAAGATGGTTAGTAGATGATTCTATTGTCAAAGATTTCCTGATCAATTCAATGGACTCGTCACTAATAGGTAACTTTCTTTCGTACTCTACCGCCAAAGAGGTGTGGGATGCCGTGTGTACAACCTATTTTGATGGTAATGACTTGTCCCAAATTCTTGATCTGAAAAGAAATATTAATCAGATAAAACAAGTGGGCGGGTCGATTGAGAATTATTATACTCAATTGCAAGGGTTGTGGAAAGAATTAGATATCCGTAGACCAAATCCTATGGAACACCCAGGTGATATTGAAAAATATAAAAAATTAGTGCAAGAAGATCGGGTTTTAGTTTTTCTAGATGGTTTAGACAATCGGTTGGACCATGTTCGGGCAAGGGTGCTCCAGGTACAACCTTTTCCAACAGTAGAGGAAGCATTTGCACTAGTTCGAAAGGAAGAAATACGTCAAAAGGTTATGTTGAACCAAGAAGAAACAAATAACTCAATGGTCATGTTAGCAAGAGAGTTAACCATGAACAAACCTAGTTATTACCCAAAACCAAATTACAACCAGAATATGAAACCAAATAAACTAGAAGGTTGTACTTACTGCCATAACCCGAAACATACCAAAGATAAATGTTACAAGTTGATTGGGTATCCTGAGTGGTGGAAAGACCCTAGAAAAAAGAAGCAAGGGGAGCATCAGTCGCAAAGTGGAGAAGCAAGGGCGGTCACAGCCGAACCGGCCACTAACAGCTCAGCGGGTCTGACTGCAAGAGCAGCAGGTCCGGCCACTACAGCAGCTGTAGCCGGGTCATCCTCTTCCTCAGAAATTGGGTCTGCAAAGCTCTCCATTCTACCACCAGTTGAGAACAAAAAAGGTAATAGTAATTATGTATTACAAGAACATAATACTAACAATATTGATTGGGTTATAGATTCAGGTGCTACAGATCATATGACTCATTCTAAGAAGGACATGGTGAGATATTCCGAACCAAGAAGAACATAAATTACTAACGCGAATGGAGAGATATACCCGGTAACAGGAGCTGGGGATGTTCAAGTGTCATCATCTCTAACTCTCTCAAATACGTTATTGGTTCCATCTTTGTCGACAAGATTACTATCTGTCGGCCAAATATGTGAGGAATTAAATTGTGCTGTGCTTATGTATCCTCAGTTTTGTATATTTCAGGATCTTTTGACGAAGGAGATTATTGGCCGTGGTACTAAAAGAGGGAGACTGTATCATTTGGACGACATGGTTGCTGGGAGAACTAATATGACCACAAGTACATTTCTTAATCGAAAATCTCATATTTGGATGTGGCATAAGCGTTTAGGACATCCATCTTTTGGGTATTTGAGAAAACTTTATCCGAGTTTATTTTCTAGTTGTGAAATTGAAAATTTTGTTTGTGATGTTTGTATTAAAGCAAAAAGTCATCGTACTCATTTTGCTAATAGCTTGAATAAGAAAACCAATCCTTTTGATTTGATACATTCAGATGTTTGGGGCCCTTCACCAGTTAATTCATCTCTTGGAAATAGGTGGTTTGTCTTATTTGTTGACAATTGTACGAGGATGACATGGTTATATGTGCTTAAAACCAAAGATGAAGTACCACAAGTGTTTAAATCATTTTTTAATATGGTAAAAAACCAATTTGATAAGAATATTAAATATTTGAGAAGTGATAATGGGGGAGAATTTGTTAATAAAACACTTCGAGAATTTTTTAATGCTCAAGGAATAATCCATGAAACAAGTTGTGTAGGAACTCCACAACAAAATGGAGTAGCAGAACGAAAAAATAGACATGTTTTAGAAACAGCCCGGTCAATGTTACTTGAGTATGATGTTCCACAAGTATATTGGGATCATGCAGTTGCAGCTGCCATTTATCTAATTAACCGAATGCCATCGGTTGTTTTGAATTTCCAAACACCTCTCCAAGTTCTTTCCTCATATGTCGAAATTCCATCAGTTCTTGATATATATTCCGCCCAAAGTGTTTGGTTGTGTAGCTTATGTCCATATACAGAAACATCACCGATAGAAACTAGACTCTTGTGCAGAAAAATGTGTTTTTTTGGGGTATGGCCCGAATAAAAAGGGTTATAAATGTTTAAATCCTACTTCAAAAAAATTATACATTACAATGGATGTAACATTTCTTGAAAATGAAGGTTTTTTTTCAAAAGAAAAGATTCCTCCTCAGGGGGAGAATTTATTAGAGGATGAATCTTGGTTTAAAATGAACACTGGTTCCCCATCGAATTATGTAAACCCCTCAATATCGTCGAACCTGACATCCGAACCCAGTTCGGGTTCATCATCCGAATCCAGTTCGGGTCCAGCATCACAACCCAGCCCGAGTCCAGCATCTGAACCCAGTTCGGGTCCAGCATTCGAAACCAGTCCAAGTCCAGCATCCGAACCCAATTCGGGTTCAACATCCGAACCAACGAGTCCGAGTCCAGTTCGGGTTCCTTTGGAATCGACTAATATACAATCAGAACATGGATTAAATATATGGATTGACCTGAATACAGAGAACAACGGCAGTGAGCAAATGATACAGTCCCCTCAACCACAACGAGGTCAATCTCCTGAAAGAGAGGTACTTGTTCAAAACTCTGAAATTACAAATTCTAATTATAAATTTCAGTTACCATATAGGCACAACCGAGGTAAGGCACCAAAAAGGTACCGATCAGATGAAAGCAGTGAGGGAAACTATGCAATTGCAAACTTTGTCTCAACAAATCATCTTTCCAGCCATCTGAAAGATTTCGACAAAACTCTAGCATCAGCTAATATTCCTAGAAACCTAGAAGAAGCCATGAGTGATCCAAGATGGATAGAAGCCATGCAGGTCGAAATGAAGGCACTAGAGGAAAGTTGTACTTGGCAGTTGGTCAGTTTGCCTAAAGGCAGAAAGACAGTGGGATGTAAGTGGGTTTTTACCATTAAATATGGTCCAACCGGTTTGATAGATCGGTATAAAGCTAGGTTGGTTGCTAAAGGGTTTACCCAAAAGTATGGTATTGATTTTCAAGAAACTTTCTCACCAGTGGCTAAATTAAATACTGTTAGAATTTTATTGTCTCTTGCAGCAAATCTTAATTGGCCTTTGCATCAGTTTGATGTGAAGAATGCTTTCCTTCATGGTGATCTTGAGGAGGAAATATATATGGATATTCCACCTGGATATGGTTACTCAGGTTCTCAATCTCTGGTGTGTAAATTAAAGAAGGCACTGTATGGATTGAAACAGTCTCCCAGAGCATGGTTTGGGAGATTTTGTAATGCAATGAGAGGATATGGATATTCTCAAAGCGACTCTGACCATACTTTGTTTTACAGGAAAAGACAAGAGAAGATAACAGTTCTGATTATTTATGTTGACGACATGATAATCACAGGTGATGATAATGATGGGATCAAGGGTCTAGAAGAAAGACTATCTAGAGAATTTGAAATGAAGAATCTAGGAGGACTGAAATATTTTCTTGGAATTGAAGTTGCCCGAATTCAGGAAGGTATTTCCTTATCTCAACGCAAGTATGTATTAGACTTACTTGCTGAAACTGGGATGCTTGATTGCAAACCAGTAGACACTCCAGTGGTACAGAATGTCAAGATGGGTGAGTTTCCCGACCAAGTACCAGCAGATAAAGAAATGTACCAAAGATTAGTAGGTAAACTCATTTATTTGTCACACACAAGACCAGATATTGCGTATGCAGTAAGTGTAGTGAGTCAGTTCATGCATGCTCCAAGTGAACAACACATGGAAGCTGTGTTTCGAATTCTAAAATATCTTAAAGGATCACCTGGAAGAGGTATTTACTTTGAGAAAAATGGACATTTAAGAATTGAGGGATATACAGACTCAGATTAGGCCGGAGACATAACTGATCGAAAATCCACATCTGGATATTTTACATTTGTTGGAGGAAACTTGGTGACATGGAGGAGTAAGAAACAAAAGGTGGTAGCATTGTCTAGTGCTGAAGCATAATTTAGAGGAATTGCTAAAGGGTTACAAGAACTGATATGGCTTAAGAAGATTGTAAGTGAGCTCAGATTCAAGCCCAAAGAAGAAATGAAACTTTTTTGTGACAATAAGGCAGCAATTGCTATATCTCAAAATCCTGTTCAACACAACCGTACCAAACACATAGAAATTGACAGATATTTCATTAAGCAAAACTTAGATGAAAAGGTCATATCTATTCCATTTGTAAGGACCGAAAACCAACTTGCAGATATGTTAACAAAAGGAGTCTCCAGCACCATCTTTCATGATTCACTTGACAAGTTGGGTATGAAGAACATCTACATACCAACTTGAGGGGGAGTGTTAGCATGAGCTAAAGAAGATCATAGAAGATTAGAAGGGAATCAATGAAAAAAGGCAGCAGAGGATTTAGTTTCCAATAAATGTAATATCTTTACAATTAATGTAATATTTAGACAATCCTTGATTAAGGAAGGAAATAACTAGAAAGGTTATATGAGAGGCTGCTGCCCATCTCAATAGATCATCCAAAAAAAAATATAATTCTGTAATTTTTCCTCTTGAATGAAATAAAAATGGGAGGGAAGGGAGTTTCTTGGGAGTGTTGTGTTTATAATTTTTGATAAGTTGACAGCTATGCATGGCCCTCTCATTTGCACATTAATTTATATGTGCATGTTATTGTACATGAAGAGAAAACACCCCTTCTGGGAATCTCGATCAATTTCTTTTTCCATGATTGGGTGCAATTTTGAGAATATTTTTGGCATATTTATTGGCTGCCACTGTCTGTGCAGAGATGAAATTCTTCAATTGAGATGTAAATTTATGCAAAGTTAGACATACTAAAAGATCATTCTGCTTTTGTCAATTAGAATTTAAGAACTCAGCCTAACAAATATTCCAGGGACCTTAATTTTATATCACCAAGGCCATTTCAGACTGTACTCAAATTCAATCCGTGCACTTTGCAATGCCAACACTTTCGAGGGGTATCCAGAGTAAGGACATTTCCATCCCCTGGATACATCTTCGTGATGGAAGCATGGCTGCGCAACTGACCGCAGGTCCGCTCCCTGGTCTGGGGAATCGCATGCTCCTTGCATTTTTCGCCGGAGGCCAGCATGGACCGGTGAGACCAATTCAATCTTTTTGAGCACTGGAAAGATAAGGATCGATCTTCAACTCTTCCCTGTGTACGAGTATTTGCCAAAGGACTTGATTATTATGCGTTCATGCTATTGCTACGGGCTCGATCGATTTTGCCTCTGCCCCAGCAGATAATCTCTGCTAGCTGTGTTTCTTCTTCACTTGTTGCTTAAATCAAGGATAGCATAATACCCAAAATTTTAGTTAATGTACCTGATAGCAACGGTTTAATATCATGATATGATATTTGGTATTGATATATATATAATTGCAGAAATACAAAACTTCTTCATTAAAAAGTTTGTGTCCATTAATCTCTCCGATATATATGCATGCGCATACATATTGGAGACCAAGAGAGCAAATGGCCAAACGCGCCCAAAAGCGCAGGGGCAGATCCACATGAAGGTCAATCATCTCTCCATGGATTTTTGAGTTTTTGAGAGCAAATGGCCAAACGCGCAGGGGCAGATCCACATGAAGACCAAGAGAGCAAGTACCGAAAAAAGTCTTTGACCCGGCTTTTAAATTTTGCATTCCTAATAAGTACCGAAAGATAGTCTGACGCTGCTTTTGATTTACACAAAATTTAAGATATCTCGGAAGATATGTAACAAAAAATTTAACAGAACGATTTAGGTGTCATGTTGAGAAAGGGGAGGTAGCACAATTGGCTAGGAAAATATCCTAGAGTTATTATACCCAAAGATCGAGAGTTCGATTCCCCCTCACGAACCTTGGTAGCTACTACCAAGTTTTCAAAAAAAAGATTTAGGCGTCATGCAGTGCACGATCCATGCAACTCTCTTTTGATTCTATAATTAATCTGTGAGCTGCATAAAGCCTAAACTGCCCTGTTCCATAAATTTGGTGAGATTTGTTTGGAAACATTAAAGAAATTTTAATTTGTGTTTCCCAGTATAACTTAGGTGTCAGTTGCGGGTGTTTTTTGATATATACACAATTAAAAAAATAAAAATAAAAACAGTACGCATTTGTATTAACTCATTCATTTATTTATTTGATATGGTCAATAGGATTAATTTGTACTTGAATTAAGCTTCATAAAGAACCGATTTGTTACATAGAAGCTTTAACTTCATGTAATTAGTTATTCTTTTCAATTACAGAAAAAGGGAGGAATGATAAAATCACACGAAACCCTAGTTGACTCAAGTAAGTATTTTTTCAGTAGAATATTATTCCGTCTAAACATAATCATCTAATAATCAATCTTATTTAATTTTATTCATTTTAGTTTCTCATATATTTTGAAATATGGTTGTAATCTACAAAATATAAGTATTACGTATTAATTACAGTAAAGAAAAATAAAGATTTTTATTTAGTTTTATCATTCTTCGAATTATTGAGAATTTTGTAAGTGCATAGAGGCGAAACAGTCCTTGAAAATTTTATTTTTTACAAAACAAATTATACTGTTGGTCTTCCTCACAAAAATAAAATTATATGATACTAATTAATTCAGCACCGTGTCTCAATTTGTCGATTATCCGACCGAATCCGGATCCGCATTTGAAAATTAAATATGGATATCTGATATATGAAAATCCGTACTGATAATTAATGATACGGACATGGTTTTCAATTTTAATTATCTGTATTCGGTAGTAAATGCCATATAGTTTAATATATATATATCAGTGTTGTAAAAAACGTCCGTTTAGGACGATTAATCGGCCGATTAGTCGTTGGCGGTGACCAAACCGTCATGGATTTTTCCGACTAATTGACCGATTATTTTCAATTATGGCTGATTATTCCCGATTATTCCCAATTAATTGCTTGGCGGTACTATGTCTGTCCAACGACCACATACCGTTATTTACAACACTGATATATATCAAGGTTATAAATAGCGATTATCACGTAATAGCATAAAGGCTAAAAAAAAATTATCGCGAATAGCGTTGCTATCCTACAAAGTGTTTTTTGTTTTAAAAATATATTTTATATTTCTACAAATTATCAATATTATCTAAAGACTCATAGAACAATAAGTAACACAAAATTAATTAAGGAATTAGAATATTCATATTGAATCAATACAAAGTTCAAATTGCTATTCAAAATATCTCTAATAATATCATAAACTATCTATTTTTTTTTTCTATTAAAAAAACCAAAGCATCATAGAATAAACTAACTATCTTTTTCTATTTAAAAGCAAAATCAATTTGAACCTTGAAAAAATTGATCTTTAAAATTAATTTTCAGTTGGACATTTATATAAAAGCCTATGTAGTATAGCTTGCACTATAGCGTGTAGCGTGTAGCGCAGATAGCAGACCATTATTACTGCTATAGTAGTCGCAGCTGAAATAGCGCACTTTTATTCCATAACTTAGCGTTCAATGTCTGAATATGCTATAGCGCCACTATTGCGTCGCTATAGCACGCTATTTAGAACACTAATATATATTATAAAAATATTTATGTATTATCTACCAATATCTGATATCTGATTAAAATTCATAAACAAAAAAACACATACGCATATCGTTTCAGTGGCTTTTCACACCTACCTGTAAGTGCAAACATACATTGAATAGTTTGTTTTTGTTAGAATATTAAGTAATTCTCACATTGCCGAAAAATTAGGACCTAAATCTATAAATTTATTATATCTATGGCTCATTTATTAGATTGGATCTGGATGGTTACAAGACCCAACATCGGAGTAACAGAAATAAGGCCGAAAATTTTAATACATGCCATCAGAGACAAAATAAGTTTCAAGATATTTAAATTTCTTATTTTATCTTTCTTAGCAGCAACCGCCTTCCATTACTCCTTCATTTTATCTTTCTTATATTCTTCTAGATCTCAATCCAACACAATAGTATACTCTCCTCTCGTCTCTATCTCCTTGAACGTAGAAGAAAATGAGAGAGGGGAGTCGAGCCAAGCAGAGCTGATCGGAGTCGATAGTGCGGTATCGTCGGAGCTTGGAGTGAGGCGGTGAGTTGATCCGGCCGTCAAAGCACCGCGATGAGGAGATCCGACTGTTAGAGCATGGTGGTGAGTAGATTCGGCCGTCCAAGCGTCGTGATGAGTAGATCGAACCGTCAGAGTGCGGCAGTGATAGATCCGACCGTCGGAGCGTGGCGGTGAATAGATCCGGCCATTGGAGTGCGACGGTGAGTAGATTCGGCCGTCGGAGCGCCGTGGTGAGTAGATCGGACCGTTGAATGTGACGACAATTGTCAAAGCGCGGTGGTGAGTACATAGGACCGTCGGAGTGCGACGGTTATTGGCCAAAAACAAATCCAATTGTAGAGAGAATTAGAGAATAATATATTAGGGTGTTTAGGAGTGTAAATAATTAGAATTAGATGGTGAGAGTAGTTTAGATAAATTAATGAGAATAAAAAGTTTAGATTTAGAAATTAGAGTCATTTGACTCGTTGTAAATACGTTTTTTATCAATGAAATTATTACTTGACATTTAAAGCCACTAACCTTTAAATTTCACATTTTTGTAAAATTAAAACTCATAGATAAAAAAAAAGGTACGTAATTTACATGATTATTATATTCACCTTATTATGAAATTAGAACTTTAAAACAATAATAAAAATTAATAGGAATAATCTATGTATTTTCCTTTTTTTATATATAAGTCCTCAAATGTCGAACTAATATTACATAAAGTAGGCAATCATTTAAGATATGACAAAAAAATTTAAATATATTAACTTTAAACACATAGTACAACTTTTCTTAAAATATATATTACATAGGAAATTTTGGCAGCTGCCTCCCCTAATCATACCCAATTAGGGTAGTACAAAATAGCTCAAATTCGTAACTCGCTCATAACTTGCTCGCTAATTGCTCATTTTAACTTGCTCATCCACAACTCGAGTTGGCTGACTCGTTTAATAAAGAAGCTGAGTTTGAGCATATCCCAACTCGAGTTACACAAAAGTTGTCACAATAAATCTCATGCCCTTCTAAATAACTCTTAAGCTATTGTTTGGATTTATTTTATTAATTGTCTTATTAATTATGTTTGAATTGTTTGTATTTAGATAAACTCTTACTAAATCATTTGAATTATTTTTGTTCATATAAACTCTTACTAGTATATAATTATAATTAAGAAAATTGACTTGTCGAACGAGATATAAAGAAGTTGCGAGTCAACTGGAGTTGATAATGAGCTAAACTCGAAGACATAGAGAAATGCAAATAAAGCTTTTAAATCTTCTCTTTCACATTTTTCATTACACTTGTGTCAATCAATTATGGATCTCAATGCTATCTAGATACAAAGTTTAATCGTTCTTCTTGTTTACACGCTATTTGGCGTATAAAATATTTCAAGTTTAGTTCATACAAACAAATGTGGGTTGAGTGATAACATTATCACTCTTGTATATTTCAAGTTTAGTCAATACAAACGTTGTAACTAACTACTACGATCTCTCTAATATTAATTATCGGATCGAAATTGCTCTTTCGAATCCTCCCTCGATAATTCATAATAGAAGACGAGGTTGATCTCGTCATACAATTTGAGCTACCTTAGGTGGTTAAATTGATCTCTTACTTCTGTTGCATAAATATGAAAGGATGGATATTTTCAAGATATAACAACTATTATAATAACTGTTTGTTTCTTTTCTAATTTATAGAACGAGGTCAAGCATAAATTCTGTTAGCTAGTCAAACACTATTTTGGAAATCTTTTATGATAATTCCACGCGTTAAATTAATTGGCCCTTGCGTACATCGACTTTTACGAGGGACAATATATATATTAATTTATACAATGCTCATCGAATGAGAAGAATTCAATGTTTATTCAAATGGGGTACGTCCGTACGCGGAACGCGTGACTACATCACCAGGAGAGTTGAAGTTGTCTTTTTCTGAAAGAATCTAAGTTGTGGAATTACTATTATAATAGTTGTAACTAATAATTAAATAAAAAATCTTTCTTCCAGAAATATTCTCGTGCTTATCGGTACAAGCAACATCTGAACTCAATCAACTCTATCTATCGTGTCCTAGCGGAGCAATCTGGAGATGGCAACCAATGGAGAATTTCCATGCAAATCTACATACAAGTTTGTTTCTCAAAGGAGATTGTGTACTTAATTATAAAACATGCATGACTCGGTTGTAGATCAAATAGGTTTGTTAATTTATTTTGAGTGCATGACTCAGGTTGTAGAAGGTACTGTTGCATACTTACAAATTAAACATTGATAGTTTTCACAATATATTTTGAGGGATAACTAATTAAAAGTAGCTTAATTATTTGATAGTTTTCACAATATATATTTAAACAATCAATTCAAATGCATATTTGTTATTATTTAAAATACATATTTCTAGCCAATGGGTAGTGGGAAATTAAAGCAAGCCATTAATAATAAGATGATACAAAAGAAATACAAAATATCAATCAAACAAGCCAAATCCACAATATTAATCGATCATATCTTCAAAAGCACACCATGGCATAATGATTCTTATTTTTAAAACTATTTTGTAGGATAGGAGGCATAGCTGGCGAGCCCACACAGGCCAGCAGAGCTAGAAATATCCTTTTTGATACGCATGTAACCAGATTCACCCCAGGATGTGCCCCAAGAGTTTTTTACTATCCAATACTTGGTTCTACCAATTTTGTTATAACCAACCATAGTAACTGCATGATTTAGACTTGTTCCACATGGACCTGTGAAAATCCCGCCCGAGTATAACATAAAGGCTTTGCTGTTTGCATCAAGCGCTACAGACACTGGCTGGTGAGAGACAGCATTTGCAAGAGCCAACTCATTATTTGCCGGGACACGTTGGTAACCTGTGATGGTGGCCGCATGATGTCTTGTTTTGGAAGAAGAACATATACCATTGATGCCTGTGGCACCACTGGTGTAACGGTAGTCGTTCTCTGTTGTAATGCCTCTGTTTTTAACCACCCAACCAAAAGCAGACTGCATATTTCCTCCACCACAATTAGAACCGGTGACGCAATCAACTAATTCTTGTTCCGATAGACTTGTCAGGCGGCCTGTCTTGATTTTATTTATTCCTTCAATTGAAGCCACAGCCGAGAATGCCCAACAAGAACCTATATATATTTATCTAGTTAGATTCAATATACATTCAGCTACCTCTTTCTTATGTAGTATTTTTAGAGTTCATTGTGAAAGATTCAAAATATATATGATTCTATTAAAGTTTTATTTTTAAGTTCTAACTCACCACAGTTGCCTTGATTTTTAATGGGCGTCACAGCACCGTGAGTGCGCCAATCGATAGAAGGAGTTGATGTCACACTTGCATACATGAAATCAGTTGTTTCGGATGAATTGCTTGTTTTGTATGTTGCGTATTTTTGCAGAAACTCCGGTACTGTGAAATCTGCAAAATTGTTAAGGTCTACAGTGTATGTCAGTCCAGGTTGTTTTTTCATTGATTGGACGAACTGAAAGTTGTCCGTGAATATTTGAAAGCGTCGTAGTTTTTCGGTAGCAGATCCATAAACTCGGCCATTGTCGCTAATCCATTTTTCAAAAACTGACAACAAAGAATCATCAGCTACTGTTATGGAGAAGGGACTAAAGGCAAGCAAAACAAGAAGAGTGGCAGTGCAACGATAAGAAAATGCCATAAGAGGTTTGATGTATTGAATTCTGAAATTCAATTCAATTAGAGAAAGAAGTTGAGCTTGTAATGAGATGTATTTGTTAGTTAGTGGTATTTATAGGAATGCTTGGCCTCTTTGAGTTTTGCAGATTTGGGCAAAGCAATAGAAAATATATATATATATAATATGCACATTATCCTTTCCGTTAGATTTTTCAAACCCGCGGTTTCATATTATATTAGGTAGAATCATTTTATCCTATATTTGAATATACAACGTTAGTCTGTTCTAACAAGTAAAGAAATTAATATTCTGTTAATATTGAACGGGTATTTACGGTAATAAAATAGAGTAAATTTATATTGTGAGTGGGATAAAGCTCAAGCCTCCATTTTCATAAACTCCGGTGGGAGTTGAATCTTAAACCACGTCTACACCAAATAATTTTACTTTTGAATGATTGCATCATTTTGGAACCCTAAATGGGGCTAAACTTTCATTCCTGAATTAACTTCCTTGTCCTCTTCTAGTATGCCTCAAAAGACATATATATATAATAGGTTGAAGCAGAAATAAGATGTTAATTTTTAAGCTCAGTAAGTTTCTTTGTATGAGCTTTGTTTCAAAATATATCATAGATTGGTTTGAAAACGACGAACCTAAACCGTTGAAACTGATTTACCTCACGAGTGATGTGTTTACATGGAAAATTTAAAAATAAGGAAGCAACTAACAGTCCCCCAACTCCAGTCCTCTAAAAATCCCCGGATATTTTTAACTAATTATGTAAACATCAATACTAAATCATGTAAACGTCAATACTAAATTCTGTAAACTAATTCAACAAATCCCGTCAACATAAAAATGCGTGACAGCTGTTAAAAACGCGTGAAAGCTGTTTAAAACGCGTGACAGTTGTTGGAGACCACCTTTTGTGAACATACACATAGTATCCTGTAAACATACACATATTATCCTGTAAACATACACATATTATCCTGTAAACATACATATTGTACTTGAAATTATGGCAGTTGTGGCAGTTGAAAGTGCGTCAGAACTAAGCTAAAAAGGGAAGGCTTTTATACACGCGGATTTTTGGGGGATTTGACTTGGGGGGGCGTTACCTTTTCTCTAAAAATAATTTAGTAGAAAATTAAGTGGTAAAAGCTGATGAAAATTGAATGAATTAAAATTAACTAAATTACAAAAAAAAATTACTATTGAATTTTATATTAAATTAATTCAAAATTTTAGAATTTTTTTGCATGCAAATGCATCACTCATGAAGTAAATCGATTTCAACAATGCATAATTTGAAGTCAATACGAATATACGATAAGTGTTGATCACTAGTGAGCTCAAGAACACTCTAATTCTACTCTCTCTCTCTCTCTCTCATTTTATAGCCCGTAGGCAACACACACTTCCTGTTTCAAACAGAAATCGAATACACGTTCTCCCGTAGGAGAATGAGATGTCATAACCAGCGGCACTAGGCAGCGTTGGCCAAACTTTAACAAAGCAGTCCAAATTCCAAGGATAACTTGAGAACATGGAAATAATTGCTTCATTCAGACATAAGGTAGCAATTATTTTTTTATCTTTTCTATACTATATGTAACTCCAAATTATTACAAAACAGGGAAATAATTTATGATTCTGAAAGACAGAAATCTCTTCTGTCAAACTTAGGATTCAAGAATTTAATATTCAATTGCCTGAGTGGTAGAAGACTGGAAGCAATTTCATGCAGGGAAATTATCTATTACTTATTATTTATTTTTTTATATATAATATCTCTGTTGTTTAAGAAACATTTAATTTTCGAACAAATACCTAATCAATCATATTTGATTTTTCAGGTGATTAATTAATTTCAAGTTTTCTTATTCATTTACGCATACAAAAAAAAGAGTAAAAGCTTTATTAATAACATAATAAACTCTATATCATAGGTATTCTATATATAGCTAAAGAAGAGGAATGGTTGAATAACTGAATTTAAAAGTACAATTTGTTTTTCATTTTTCACTAAAATGATTCTAATTTTCTGAACTTAATTTACTGCTTCCAATACAAATAAACACCTAATAAGTAATTGTAACAACCCGAAAAATTTAGTAATCATTATTTGTGTTGAAAATATATTAATTATAATATATACTTCATTGTTTAAAAAAAAAAAAAATTAATTAAGTGAAAAAAAAAATACATATTAGTATATTATATTTCGGTTATTCATTTTAAAGTGAAAAGCGGTAACCACTGGGAATATATAATAACCGGTTTTATATTCTTTATTTATATTTATAATTATTTATAAAATAAATATTTAGAATAAAGGAAAAGACGCCTTTAAGCGGTTATTCTTAAAATTTAACCCCTGTAAATGCTCCCTGTTTGAACCGAACCGCTTTGTTTCATTTTATTAATGCCGCATGCCTTTTTGTCGTATAACCGTTCTCCATTTTGATTTTTCCTTTATAAACTCTCATACCCAAATTTGACTCAAATAGATACTGTCTCTCTTTTCTTTTTCTTTTTTATCCGTAGCCACAAGAAGAAAGAAATTAAAATAAAAGAAGTGTTTTGCAAATAAAATGAGTGATATCAATGATTATTCCATTAAATGTCCGATCGAATTCTGACTACGTCGCAGTGATTATGAACCATTGATGCAATTCGATTTGAAATTCTGGAGATCTCGCTATTAGGTAACCGGACTTCTCTATAACTGTGTTTTCGTTTTGTATGGTTGATTTGAATATTGGTATTGCATATTGAATTATGATGGCATATTTAATGGAATGGCGAGTCTGAGGTTGGAATTTGATATGTGATTGTAGCCTCTCATTGTTGGATGGATTTCCCAGTGGGTTGGCGGCCTTCCAATGTTGGATGGATTTCCCATTGGATTGGCGGATTAAAGGAATTGTGTTATGAGAATGTGGGAATCGCCTGTGAAAGGGATTACACATGTGTGAATATGATGTGACTGGTTTTATGGATAACCTAGACCGATGTGCTATTGCTAGTTAAATATGCGTGCATAATTTGATATGAATTTGTGTGGATTAATCCGGTCTAATTGAATAGTTGTTAAATTAAGCCAATTGTAGAGAAGCGCGTCGTTAAATAACCGGTTACTGAGATTTGTAGCTGACTCCATTTTGTTATTTTGTTTTCCTTTTTTTGTTGGCGACGTAGGTTGACGGGCCAAGGAAAAGTGTGAAGATGCTTATATAATCACGCTCCGGATGATAAAAAAATCTGGGGTGTGACAGTAATAGATAATTGTTCACTGTCAAGATTTAAAAAAAAAAGTAATAGATAATTGTGCAATTTAATAGCCTAATTTATTTGCTAATATTAAGGGAATCATTTTACTTTTAGCAATATTTAATTATAAACCCTGAAAGATTGTCAAAATTACCTACGAAAATTTCCTTTAAAACCCCTACACAGACTCATCAGCTTGATACTCCTGTCAGTAATGGTACCGTCGCGGATACTCATGCCCTGTCGGTAATACCGATACACTCATAAATAACACATTTTTGTCAGTGTATTTTGGCAATAGTATTTTTTTACCCTCGCGAATATTGTTCTACTCTGGTAGTATAGTAGAGTATCATCATCAAAATATAAATTTAACACACTAGCTATCAGCTGAATAATGGCCTTGCTTAAGATTTTATTAATAACATCTGCAACCGAATCAATAAGAAATGAGAGAGGATTTCCTTGCTTAATTATAAAAGATAGATACAAAATTATTGTTTTTATATGGCTCAGAAACTTTTAAAAACAATAATTTTGTATCTTTTTCAAAAATAGTACAAATTTTTCAAAAAATATAAAATATGGTCTCGAAATGCATATTAATATGAAAATCATGTTGAGTTGTTCGGATGGACTATTTTAACTTTGAAAATAAAGATAACAATATGGGGAACATATATATAAGATATAAAAGACATGAATCCTGTGATGCATATCAACCCTCTTTAAATACAAATACTAATATTTCTTATTACAACCTGTTGACTGGTTGTGCCAGGTCAACGCGCAACTAATGACTTGATCTTGGTTGACCAAATTTTTTAATCTATATGTGTCGTTGAATTGCTTTTTGTATTATTTTTATAACAACCTGTTGGCTGTTTGTGCCACCTCAACGCAACTAATGACTTTTGCTTTTAGACACACTCTGCCCAAATTGCCTCAGTGATCCGAGGGCTTGAGACCTCAAATCTGTTATTGTAGAAATTCAAACAAGGGGCTACAATTAGTTTTGATCATGACATAAATTTTTAATGCCCTTCAAAATATATATACCAGAGAGGACGCCATCTCCACCCCGCTTTCGAGACTCCGTGAATATCGCCCACTGTTGCCTCATCACAACCTGGGTCTGCACCCTCGTCCAGGAGAACCCTCGCGTTTTTATTGTCCTCATTTTCACCTTTTATTTCCTGTTAAGCATGAAAGCTAATTTGAAATTTATATTCACAAACTGATATAATGATCAGCTGCCTTCCCTAGGCCCATTTAGGCCCAACAAAAGACATGACCAAAAGCCCACCATTTAATCCTAGCAAAATAGCTCGTAATATATTCATAAACAGGGCTTTAATTAGTACATAGACAGGATAATTATGACGCCTAAAGAAATTTAATTGGCCCGCCCTTGTTTAAGATGCATATATCTATATGATTTTTTATTTATTTATTATTTGTTAAGCATTTGCATGATCAATTATACAAATATTTACGACTTGATGCACGTAATGCTCTGCATTTCTTAAAAAAAAAAATCTTCCATATTTTATATGCAGAAATATGAAGCCAGCCGTTGAACTGTTTTGAGATGTGTGCACGAAAAAACCAACTGTTTCGAGATGGATTCTCAAAAGTTCAATGGATGGATTCAGATTACAGGGATTTCAGAATCATTATTCACTGGATTGCAGCAGATTTATTTTCACAAGAAATAAGTGGAAGCCATATAATGATGTTTGACATCACTGTAACAAATTTGACCTCTTACATTTACTAATTACTCGCACTCTGCATGTATATTGTTGGCCACTGGAATTTTGATTCTAATCATTATTATCCTGCATAATGCATATTATGTGATTTAGCCCTTTCTTTGTGTGTTTAACAACCCAAAACAATGCTGTATTTGGGCTTGTAGGAGCTATAAAAAAATGGAGAAAAGATTCAAGCTTTATGTGTACGAGGAAGGAGAACCCCTGCAAGAACATCTACAGTATTGAAGGTCGGTTCATTGAAAAGCTCGAGATGTTGCAGCCCCACCAAGCAGGGGTTCGTTTGTGGGACCCGAATCCTGCCCATGCATACTTCTTGCCCGTCAGTGACGTTGATTTGCGTAAATAAGTTTATGAGCCACACCCTCATAGCTATGCATGGCCCTCTCATTTGCACATTTATATATGCATGTTATTGTACATGAAGAGAAAACACCCCTTCTGGGAATCTCGATCAATTTCTTTTTCCATGATTGGGTGCAATTTTGAGAATATTTTTGGCATATTTATTGGCTGCCACTGTCTGTGCAGAGATGAAATTCTTCAATTGAGATGTAAATTTATGCAAAGTTAGACATACTAAAAGATCATTCTGCTTTTGTCAATTAGAATTTAAGAACTCAGCCTAACAAATATTCCAGGGACCTTAATTTTATATCACCAAGGCCATTTCAGAACTGTACTCAAATTCAATCCGTGCACTTTGCAATGCCAACACTTTCGAGGGGTATCCAGAGAAAGGACATTTCCATCCCCTGGATACATCTTCGTGATGGAAGCATGGCTGCGCAACTGACCGCAGGTCCGCTCCCTGGTCTGGGGAATCGCATGCTCCTTGCATTTTTCGCCGGAGGCCATCATGGACCGGTGAGACCAATTCAATCTTTTTGAGCACTGGAAAGATAAGGATCGATCTTCAACTCTTCCCTGTGTACGAGTATTTGCCAAAGGACTTGATTATTATGCGTTCATGCTATTGCTACGGGCTCGATCGATTTTGCCTCTGCCCCAGCAGGTAATCTCTGCTAGCTGTGTTTCTTCTTCACTTGTTGCTTAAATCAAGGATAGCATAATACCCAAAATTTTAGTTAATGTACCTGATAGCAACGGTTTAATATCATGATATGATATTTGGTATTGATATATATAAAATTGCAGAAATACAAAACTTCTTCATTAAAAAGTTTGTGTCCATTAATCTCTCCGATATATATGCATGCGCATACATATTGGAGACCAAGAGAGCAAATGGCCAACTAATTTTCCTCTCCTTGGATTACTAATTTTCCTCTCCTCGGATTTTTGAATTTTAATTAAGATCCACATGAAGGTCAATCATCTCTCCATGGATTTTTGAGTTTTTGAGAGCAAATGGCCAAACGCGCAGGGGCAGATCCACATGAAGACCAAATCCACATGAAGACCAAGAGAGCAAGTACCGAAAAAAGTCTTTGACCCGGCTTTTAAATTTTGCATTCCGAATAAGTACCGAAAGATAGTCTGACGCTGCTTTTGATTTACACAAAATTTAAGATTATTAGCTAAATGGTGGTTTAGATTTAAAGACCCAACTGTTGATGGGAAGTGGAAATCAATTTTTATTGCCAAATATAATATCAATGGTTTATATTCTAATAGTTTTTCATCTTTTTGGTCTAGTATTTTAGATATTACTCAAATATTTGATATAGGTATTAGTAGGGTTGTAGGCGATGGTTCCAATACTTCTTTTTGGTTCGATAGATGGCATGGCAATGGCAGTTGTGCTTTATATTGTTCTTTCCCTAATCTTTTTAGAATTATTTCTAACCCTAATATCACTGTAGCAGATGTGTTCACTAATTTCCCCTCCTCATTTCAATTTAATAGACAATTAACTGGTATTATATTTTCTGAATGGTTACAACTTTTAGGGCTTTTCTCTTTTTATTCATTAAATTCATCTTGTCCTGACAGATTATTATGGAGATGGAATTTGTCTGGTCTTTTTACTGTAAATTCTCTCTATAAATGGTTATCCTTTAGAGGTGTTCCAACTAGTATTTACAATACTCTTTGGAAGGCAAAGATTCCACTTAAGATTAAGGTTTTTGTTTGGTTACTTAGGCACGATAAAATACTTACTAAATGCAATTTACAATCACGGGCTTGGCATGGTACTGTTGATTGTGTTTTCTGTGGTGCCCCAGAAACTGTAGATCACCTCTTTGTTACTTGTCCTTTTATTTCTTCTTTATGGTCTTGGATTGGTAACCATAACAACTTTCTTTTTAATTGTACTAAGGTGTGTGATCTTTGGTATTTCGATTATTGGATTCCATTAAAGGATTCACTACTAGTGGAACAGATTAGGGCTGCAACTCTTTGGATTGTATGGTTAACACGAAATAAGATTTGTTTTCAAAATTTTCCTATAACTTCTATTAGGTCTGTAGCTGCTTCTATTATTGCTTTAACTTAATTTTGGTGTAAGTCGCGCTTAGATAATTCTTATTTCAAGTTATCTATGATTATGCCTTTTGATGTTTCTTCTTTGCCTCAGATAGGGCCTCAGATAGGGCCTCTGATAGTATTATCCGCCACGGATGCACAGGACCAGGACAGCTCCCCGCTGGATTTAGACGAGGACCCTGGTCTTGGTTTAGAAGGGTTGGACCTAGCTGATTATTTGAGTGACAGAGCCGTTATTGATGCTATTGATTGTGCGTTGGCCTTCTGCCCAGTATTTCATCTTCATCAGCTAGTGCCTCCTCTTCTACTGATATAGTCATTTCTGATTCCATTTAGTATTACTATTTCATGTTATGCTAGCATGCTTTTGTTATTAGTTTGTTTTTTTAAAACTTTTTTGGTTATTAGGTGTCGATAGATTGTATGCTAGCGCTTTATTTTGGACATGTTGTATAAACTTTTTGTTTCGTAATGAAACCGGTGGTAAAATACCACTTTTGTCAAAAAAAAAAAACACAAAATTTAAGATATCTCGGAGGATATGTAACACAAATTAAATTTAACAGAACGATTTAGGCGTCATGCAGTGCACGATCCATGCAACGCTCTTTTGATTCTATAATCTGTGAGCTGCATAAAGCCTAAACTGCCCTGTTCCATAAATTTGGTGAGATTTGTTTGGAAACATTAAAGAAATTTTAATTTGTGTTTCCCAGTATAACTTAGGTGTCAGTTGCGGGTGTTTTTTGATATATACACAATTAAAAAAATAAAAATAAAAACAGTACGCATTTGTATTAACTCATTCATTTATTTATTTGATATGGTCAATAGGATTAATTTGTAGTTGAATTAAGCTTCATAAAGAACCGATTTGTTACATAGAAGCTTTAACTTCATGTAATTAGTTATTCTTTTCAATTACAGAAAAAGGGAGGAATGATAAAATCACACGAAACCCTAGTTGACTCAAGTAAGTATTTTTTCAGTAGAATATTATTCCGTCTAAACATAATCATCTAATAATCAATCTTATTTAATTTTATTCATTTTAGTTTCTCATATATTTTGAAATATGGTTGTAATCTACAAAATATAAGTATTACGTATTAATTATAGTAAAGAAAAATAAAGATTTTTATTTAGTTTTATCATTCTTCAAATTATTGAGAATTTTGTAAGTGCATAGAGGCGAAACAGTCCTTGAAAATTTTATTTTTTACAAAACAAATTATACTGTTGGTCTTCCTCACAAAAATAAAATTATATGATACTAATTTATTCAGCACCGTGTCTCAATTTGTCGATTATCCGACCGAATCCGGATACGCATTTGAAAATTAAATATGGATATCTGATATATGAAAATCCGTACTGATAATTAATGATACAGACATGGTTTTCAATTTTAATTATCTGTATTCGGTAGTAAATGCCATATAGTTTAATATATATATCAGTGTTGTAAAAAACGTTTGTTTAGGACGATTAATAGGCCGATTAGTCGTTGGCGGTGACCAAACCGGCATGGATTTTTCCGACTAATTGACCGATTATTTTCAATTATGGCTAATTATTCCTGATTATTCCCAATTAATTGCTTGGCGGTACTATGTCCGTCCAACGACCGCATACCGTTATTTACAACACTGATATATATCAAGGTTATAAATAGCGATTATCACATCATAGCAGAAAGGCTAAAAAAAAAATTATCGCGAATAGCGTTGCTATAGTAAAAGCTATCCTACATAGTGTTTTTTTATTTTAAAAATATATTTTATATTTCTACAAATTATCAATATTATCTAAAGACTCATAGAACAATAAGTAACACAAAATTAATTAAGGAATTAGAATATTCATATTGAACCAATACAAAGTTCAAATTGCTATTCAAAATATCTCTAATAATATCATAAACTATCTATTTTTTTTTAATTCAAAATAACCTAAGCATCATAGCATAAACTATATATTATTTTTCTATTCAAAAAACCAAAGCATCATAGAATAAACTAACTATCTTTTTCTATTTAAAAGCAAAATCAATTTGGACCTTGAAAAAATTGATCTTTAAAATTAATTTTCAATTGGACATTTATATAAAAGCCTGTGTAGCATAGCGTGCACTATAGCGTGTTGCGTGTAACGCAGATAGCAGACCATTATTATCGCTATAGTAGTCGTAGCTGAAATAGCGCACTTTTATTCCATAACTTAGCGTTCAATATCTGAAAATGCTATAGCGTCGCTATTGCGTCGCTATAACGCGCTATTTAGAACACTGATATATATTATAAAAATATTTATGTATTATCTAATAATATCTAATATCTGATTAAATTAAAATTCATAACCAACAAAACACATACGGATATCGTTTTAGTGGCTTTTCACTACACCTACTAGTAAGTGCAAACATACATTGAATAGTTTGTTTTTGTTAGAATATTAAGTAATTCTCACATTGAACGGAGAAGAAAATGAGAGAGGGGAGTAAAGCCAAGCGGAGTCAATCGGAGCCGATAGTGCGGCATTGTCGGAGCTTAGAGTGAGGCGGTGAGTTGATCCGGCCGTCAAAGCACCGCGATGAGGAGATCCGACTGTTAGAGCATGGTGGTGAGTAGATTCGGCCGTCCAAGCGTCGTGATGAGTAGATCGAACCGTCAGAGTGCGGCAGTGATAGATCCGACCGTCGGAGCGTGGCGGTGAATAGATCCGGCCATTGGAGTGCGACGGTGAGTAGATTCGGCCGTCGGAGCGCCGTGGTGAGTAGATCGGACCGTTGAATGTGACGACAATTGTCAAAGCGCGGTGGTGAGTACATAGGACCGTCGGAGTGCGACGGTTATTGGCCAAAAACAAATCCAATTGTAGAGAGAATTAGAGAATAATATATTAGGGTGTTTAGGAGTGTAAATAATTAGAATTAGATGGTGAGAGTAGTTTAGATAAATTAATGAGAATAAAAAGTTTAGATTTAGAAATTAGAGTCATTTGACTCGTTGTAAATACGTTTTTTATCAATGAAATTATTACTTGGCATTTAAAACCACTAACCTTTAAATTTCACATTTTTGTAAAATTAAAACTCATAGATAAAAAAAAAGGTACGTAATTTACATGATTATTATATTCACCTTATTATGAAATTAGAACTTTAAAACAATAATAAAAATTAATAGGAATAATCTATGTATTTTCCTTTTTTTATATATAAGTCCTCAAATGTAGAACTAATATTACATCAAGGCAATCATTTAAGATATGACAAAAAACTTTAAATATTTTAACTTTAAACACATAGTACAACTTTTCTTAAAATATATATTACATAGGAAATTTTGGCAGCTGCCTCCCCTAATCATACCCAATTAGGGTAGTACAAAATAGCTCAAATTCGTAACTCGCTCATAACTTGCTCGCTAACTGCTCATTTTAACTTGTTCATCCACAACTTGAGTTGGCTGACTCGTTTAATAAAGAAACTGAGTTTAAGCATATCCCAACTCGCTCATTAACAACTCGAGTTACACAAAATTTGTCACAATAAATCTCATGCCCTTCTAAATAACTCTTAAGCTATTGTTTGGATTTATTTTATTAATTGTCTTATTAATTATGTTTGAATTGTTTGTATTTAGATAAACTCTTACTAAATCATTTGAATTATTTTTTGTTTATATTAACTCTTACTAGTATATAATTATAATTAAGAAAATTGACTTGTCGAACGAGATATAAACAAGTTGTGAGCCAACTCGAGTTGATAATGAGCTGAACTCGAAGACATAGAGAAATGCAAATAAAGCTTTTAAATCTTCTCTTTCACATTTTTCATTACACTTGTGTCAATCAATTATGGATCTCAATGCTATCTAGATACAAAGTTTAATCGTTCTTCTTGTTTACACGCTATTTGGCGTATAAAATATTTCAAGTTTAGTTCATACAAACAAATGTGGGTTGAGTGATAACATTATCACTCTTGTATATTTCAAGTTTAGTCAATACGAACGTTGTAACTAACTACTACGATCTCTCTAATATTAATTATCGGATCGAAATTGCTCTTTCGAATCCTCCCTCGATAATTCATAATAGATGACGAGGTTGATCTCGTCATACAATTTGAGCTACCTTAGGTGGTTAAATTGATCTCTTACTTCTGTTGCATAAATATGAAAGGATGGATATTTTCAAGATATAACAACTATTATAATAACTGTTTGTTTCTTTTCTAATTTATAGAACGAGGTCAAGCATAAATTCTGTTAGCTAGTCAAACACTATTTTGGAAATCTTTTATGATAATTCCACGCGTTAAATTAATTGGCCCTTGCGTACATCGACTTTTACGAGGGACAATATATATATTAATTTATACAATGCTTATCGAATGAGAAGAATTCAATGTTTATTCAAATGGGGTACGTCCGTACGCGGAACGCGTGACTACATCACCAGGAGAGTTGAAGTTGTCTTTTTCTGAAAGAATCTAAGTTGTGGAATTACTATATCAAAAGCTATATATCGATCTAATTAATAGTTGTAACTAATAATTAAATAAAAAATCTTTCTTCCAGAAATATTCTCGTGCTTATCGGTACAAGCAACATCTGAACTCAATCAACTCTATCTATCGTGTCCTAGCGGAGCAATCTGGAGATGGCAGCCAATGGAGAATTTCCATGCAAATCTACATACAAGTTTGTTTCTCAAAGGAGATTGTGTACTTAATTATAAAACATGCATGACTCGGTTGTAGATCAAATAGGTTTGTTAATTTATTTTGAGTGCATGACTCAGGTTGTAGAAGGTACTGTTGCATACTTACAAATTAAACATTGATAGTTTTCACAATATATTTTGAGGGATAACTAATTAAAAGTAGCTTAATTATTTGATAGTTTTCACAATATATATTTAAACAATCAATTCAAATGCATATTTGTTATTATTTAAAATACATATTTCTAGCCAACGGGTAGCGGGAAAGCAAGCCATTAATAATAAGATGATACAAAAGAAATAAAAAATATCAATCAAACAATCCAAATCCACAATATTAATCGATCATATCTTCAAAAGCACACCATGGCATAATGATTCTCATTTTTTGACGCAAAGCGGTCCCGATACGATCTTGCCCGTTAAGCTCACGTAGTCGGTTTAATGGTAGTAGAGAAGAGTTTTACCAATTGACACAAAATGATCCCAAATCTATCTTGCCCTATAAGCTCAAGAACTCGGTTTATTAGTAATAAAAAAAAATCACAGAGCTCAAACAAAACAAACACAATTTCATATATAACTTCACTACTTTAAAACCAAGATACCCGAACCTTTTTATAATCAAACATTACTTAATTCCTAAGAAACAATATTAAAAGCTATTTAATTAAAAACCCAAAACCCAATATGACCTTGCCGTCCAAGGCAAATATTACCTAGTCCCTATATAAGAATAATTATTGAATGCTTAATTGCCATGCAAAGCAAATTCCAATATTGCCGGTCAAAAACAAATACAAAGAAAATTATTAATTTGGCCTAGAAGATTGTTCATGGAATTAAAATTTCAAGTTGAATGTATAAATCCTTGATTTCTTTGGATCTAATGTGGCCATCGTTTATGTCCGAATTTGAATCGGATATATGTCCGAATTTGAATCGGATATTTCTTTGATACGCACCGCGTCATTTTTAAAACTATTTTGTAGGATAGGAGGCATAGCTGGCGATCCCACACAGGCCAGCAGAGCTAGAAATATCCTTTTTGATACGCATGAAACCAGATTCACCCCAGGATGTGCCCCAAGAGTTTTTTCACTATCCAATACTTGGTTCCACCAATTTTGTTATAACCAACCATAGTAACTGCATGATTTAGTTTTATTCCACATGGACCTGTGAAAATCCCGCCCGAGTATAACATAAAGGCTTTGCTGTTTGCATCAAGCGCTACAGACATTGGCTGGTGAGCGACAGCTTTTGCAAGAGCCGACTCATTATTTGCCGGGACACGTTGGTAACCTGTGATGGTGGCCGCATGATGTCTTGTTTTGGAAGAAGAACATATACCATTGATTGCTGTGTAAGGGTAGTTGTCACACCCCGGGACAACCCGCCACGTAATGATACGTAAGGCGTGTGCACATCACATACATTATCAATAATAAATACTCATGCAATATTTAAAAATCAAACGAAATCTTTTAACACCATAAGTAGTTCAAGTACATAACATAAATTCAACATGAGATCAAGACAAACATGGCAAACAAATCGATAAGTGCCATGTCAGTCAATATATCCACTTTCAAAGAGAATATTAAAAAGTCTATAACTAAAACTAAAATTAAAAAGATACTTGAGTCATCTCCTTGTTGTCCTGTTGATCCATATTCCTTCTATTCGTACTCGCCCTCGGCTTCATCATTTCCTGGAACCCACATAAGTGGAAACGGGTGAGAGATCGAACAGTCTCTCAGTACGGGATTTAGTTCCAGTCCCGGATTTTGTAAAATTGACTTATTCACACAAATATGACATTTAAAAACATATCCTCACATGCAGTCTGACTAATGCATATTTTAAACACACACACGCACACCCCTTTTTAAATATCTTTCAAGTTTTCTGTTAATCCATTTATTTGTCAATCCAGTGGGAAATCCATCCAACACTGGAAGACCGCCACTCCGCTGGGAAATCCATCCAACAACGGAAGACTTCTCACTAGACGGGGAATCCACCCTACGCTAGATATTGGCTGTCTCACTAGACGGGGAATCCACCCTACGCTAGGTCTTGACCCGTGACGGGAAATCCAACCAACGCCACGTTGACGAGGGATCTAGTCGAACCTAGACCCAATGTATACATTCCAACATGAGTTCAACCCATGTTGGCCCCTTTCCTTTAACGTATCCGTTACAATTCATGTTTGTTTTATTTAACACTACACAATGACATGCTCAACACATCCTACTTATAAGTCTCATGATCGATATGAATAATTCTATTGTATCTCTAAACAATTCAAAAGGGATCGTTCGATTCAACATGCACAATTCCAAAACTAAATAAATAAAATGCACACAAAATGGTAAGTAACAATTTGACAATATCCAGGAAACCCGTACCTGTTGTCGTGTGGTTGTTCACTCTTGCCTCTACGTTACTTCTTACTTCATAATTCGGACCTAGACCATGTAACACAGTTTCTAAATTAATATTTTATACATATTTTTATTTGTCAGTTACCAGGCCGACTGTTGTTGAGTAAGTACAATCCGAAATGTAAATCCAAAAATAAACAGTATAATTTTATCATACTATCACACATGTACTAAAATTTATTTGACCGAATACCTTGCCTAATATTTAAATAAGAACATAATTGTTACTGTGGGGTGATATACATAAAGACTTTGTTTCTCATGAAGAAAGATATATATTATTGATATGTTTTAAAATATAGTTCCTTGTAATATAAATAGTTTTAGGGTTATCGCTAAAAAAATTACAATCTAAATAAAATAATAAATGCAAATCAAAGATTTTGATAAAATTCGGTCTCTGTCCAAGAACAATCTAAACAAATTAAAACTTCTGACAATTGTAATTATGACCATAATATATCATTTTAAAAATAACTATTCATTCAAAAACAAGTCAAAACTCTACACTTCATGAAATTTCAAAAATTAATGACTATTGAAAATCATTGCTAATTTCCAGCGGTTATCAAGAGATTTTATCAAATAATATTAATACATCCCTATAAATAAAATAATTTCAGAAATTATTAAAATCTTTATCAAATAAATAAGTATAACATAAAGAAGAATATATAATAGGATACAATTCTGATATAATAAATAAGTATAATAATTGAAAATCATCAACTACTGAGATATAATCAGCGGAGAAAATCATCACTACAGATATCTAACCTTTTTCTTTCTTAATCTTTTCTATGAATAACGAGCGGAGAGAGACAGAAATATAAAGACAATGGCCGGTTTTAATCATATATATAAATAAGAACGGTTTTTTAAATTGATCACTTAGGGACTAGAGAGAGGCGTCAGTTATTTTGAGAAGTTTTAAATTTAATTTACATGTTTATGTCGCAACCTTTGACAGAATACAATTTTTGGCTGATGAACCAATTGGGTTGTATTGGACTTTCAATGTTTGAAATGATCTACTATATGTGATATCGGAACTTGTTTCTTTTCACGGTGGTTTAATTTGAATAATTTGTTAAGTAGTTCAATTAAATAAATGAACGAAGAAAATTGACATATATGGATAAACAAATATATATACATTATTTATATTGTACCTTATATAGTATTTTGATTTAACGTGGTGTTACATTCTTTCCCTCTTTAAAAAGAATTTTGTCATCAAAATTCAAACACTAAATTATAATTACTTTTATACATTAAAATATAACTAATTGCTGAAGTGTTACAGTAGTCTTTCTCCGTTGTAATGCCTCCATTTTTAACCACCCAACCAAAAGCAGACTCCATATTTCCTCCATTACAATTAGAACCGGTAACGCAATCAACTAATTCTTGTTCCGATAGACTTGTCAGGCGGCCTGTCTTGATTTTATTTATTCCTTCAATTGAAGCCACAGCCGAGAATGCCCAACAAGAACCTATATATATTTATGTAGTTAGATTCAATATACATTCAGCTACCTCTTTCTTATGTAGTATTTTTAGAGTTCATTGTGAAAGATTCAAAATATATATGATTCTATTAAAGTTTTATTTTTAAGTTCTAACTCACCACAGTTGCGTTGATCTTTAATGGGCGTCACAGCACCGTGAGTGCGCCAATCGATAGAAGGAGGAGTTGATGTCACACTTGCATACATGAAATCAGTTGTTTCGGATGAACTGCTTGTTTTGTATGTTGCGTATTTTTGCAGAAACTCCGGTACTGTGAAATCTGCAAAATTGTTAAGGTCTACAGTGTATGTCAGTCCAGGTTGTTTTTTCATTGATTGGATGAACTGAAAGTTGTCCGTGAATATTTGAAAGCGTCGTAGTTTTTCGGTAGCAGATCCATAAATTCGGCCATTGTCGCTAATCCATTTTTCAAAAATTGACAACAAAGAATCATCAGCTACTGTTATGGAGAAGGGACTAAAGGCAAGCAAAACAAGAAGAGTGACAGTGCAACGATAAGAAAATGCCATATATAAGAGGTTTGATGTATTGAATTCTCAAATTCAATTCAATTAGAGAAAGAAGTTGAGCTTGTAATGAGATGTATTTGTTGGTTAGTGGTATTTATAGAAATGCTTGGCCTCTTTGAGTTTTGCAGATTTGGGCAAAGCAATAGAAAAAATATATATAATATGCACATCATCCTTTCCGTTAGATTTTTCAAACCCGCGGTTTCATATAATATTAGGTAGAATCATTTTATCCTATATTTGAATATACAAACGTTAGTCTGTTCTAACAAGTAAAGAAATTGATATTCTGTTAATATTGAACGGGTATTTAATTACGGTAATAAAAAAGTGTAAATTTATTGTGATTGGGATAAAGCTCAAGCCTCCTTTTTCATAAATTCCTTGAAACTTAAACCACGTCTACACCAAATAATTTTACATTTGAATGATTGGATCATTTTGGAACGACCCTAAATGGGGCTAAACTTTCATTCCTAAATTAACTTCCTTGTCCTCTTCTAGTATGCCTCAAAAAGACATATATAATAGGTTGAAGCAGAAAAAAGATGTTAATTTTTAAGCTCACTAAGTTTCTTTGTGTGAGCTTTGTTTCAAAATATATCACAAATTGGTTTTAAAACGATGAACCTAAATCAATTGATGTGTTTACATGGAAAATTTAAAAATAATTTAGTAGAAAGTTAAGTGGTAAAAGCTGATGAAAAATGAATGAATTAAAATTAACTTAATTACAATTTTTTTTACTATTGAATTTTATATTAAATTAATTCAAAATTTTAGAATTTTTTGGATGCAAATGCATCACTCATGAAGTAAATCGACTTCAAAAATTTGAATGCATAATTTGAAGTCGATACGAATATACGATAAGTGTTGATCACTAGTGAACTCAAGAACACTCTAATTCTACTCTCTCTCTTTTTTTATAGCCCGTAGGCAACACACACATCCTGCTTCAAGCAGAAATGGAACCCACATTCTCCCGTAGGAGAATGAGATGTCATAACCAACGGCGCTAGGCAGCATTGGCCAAACTTTAACAAAGTAGTCCAAATTCCTAGGATAACTTGACAACATGGAAATATAATTGCTTCATTCAGATATAAGGTAGCAATTAATTTATTATCTTTTCTATATTATATGTAACTCCAAATTATTACGAAACAGGGAAATAATTTATGATTATGAAAGACTGAAATCTCTTCTGTCAAACTTAGGATTCAAGAATTTAATGTTGAATTGCATGAACGCGCGGTAGAAGACTGAAAGCAATTTCATGCAAATGTAGCGATGTACTTAATTATTATTATTTTTATATAGAATATCTCTGTTGTTTAAGAAACATTTAATTTTCGAACAAATACCTAAATTCAATCATATTTGATTTTTCAGGTGATTAATTAATTTCAGGTTTTCTTATTCATTTACGCATACAAAAAAAGAGTAAAAGCTTTATTAATAACATAATAAACTCTATATCATAGGTATTCTATATATAGCTAAAGAAGAGGAATGGTTGAATAACTGAATTTAAAAGTACAATTTGTTTTTCATTTTTCACTAAAATGATTCTAATTTTCTGAACTTAATTTACTGCTTCCAATACAAATAAACATCTAATAAGTAATAGATAATTGTTCACTGTCAAGATTTAAAAAAAAAAGTAATAGATAATTGTGCAATTTAATAGCCTAATTTATTTGCTAATATTAAGGGAATCATTTTAATTTTAGCAATATTTAATTATAAGCCCTGAAAGATTGTCAAACTTACCTACGAAAATTCCCTTTAAAACCCCTACACGGATTCATCAGCTTGATACTCCTGTAGGTAATGGTACCGTCGCGGATACTCATACTCTATCGGTAATACTGATACACTTAGACATAACACGTTTTTGTCAGTGTATTTTGGCAATAATATTTTTTTACCCTCGCGAATATTGTTCTATTCTTGTAGTATAGTAGAGTATCATCATCAAAATATAAATTTAACACACTAGCTATCACCTGAATAATGACCTTGCTTAAGATTTTATTAATAACATCTTCAACCTAATCAATAAGAAATGAGAGAGGATTTCCTTGCTTAATCATAAAAGATAGATACAAAATTATTGTTTTTATATGGCTCATAAACTTTTAAAAACAATAATTTTGTATCTTTTTCAAAAATAGTACAAATTTTTCAAAAAAAATATAAAATCTGGTCTCTAAATGCATATTAATATGAAAATCATGTTGAGTTGTTCGGATGGACTATTTTAACTTTGAAAATAAAGATAATGACGCGGTGCGTATCAAAGAAATATCCGATTCAGATTCGGACATAAACGATGGCCACATTAGATCCAAAGAAATCAAGGATTTATACATTCAACTTGAAATTTAATTCCATGAACAATCTTCTAGGCCAAATTAATAATTTTCTTTGTATTTGTTTTTGACCGGCAGTATTGGAATTTGCTTTGCATGGCAATTAAGCATTCAATAATTATTCTTATATAGGGACTAGGTAATATTTGCCTTGGACGGCAAGGTCATATTGGGTTTTCGGTTTCTAATTAAATAGCTTTTAATATTGTTTCTTAGGGATTAAGTAATGTTTGATTATAAAAAGGTTCGGGTATCTTGGTTGTAAGGCAGTGAAGATTAATAGAAAGGTTGAGTTTGTGTGTTTTCTTGAGTGTTTTTTTTTAATTCTCTTCTCTATTACTACTAAACCGGTACTTGAGCTTAACAGGCAAGATCGTATCAGGACCGCTTTGCGTCAAGTGGTATCAGAGCGAGGTTCGACAACCACCTTTACGCTTGCGTGAAGTTGTATCACCACCAACCGCCAAATTCAACAACCACCTTCATGCTTGCGTGAAGTTATATCATCACCAACTGCCAAATTCGACAACCACCTCCATCAACAAAACCTCACGTTATTCCCACCTATCGCCAACACCATGGCCGATCCTAACCTTCTCGCTATTCTCGATCGTATGCAACAAAACCATGCCAAAACCATGCAACTAATCATTAATCTTGTTGAACGCCTTGCTCCCACCAACAATCAAAACAACCACCAACATTTCTCCTCACCACTGAGCTACTACAACATTTCTCCTCAACACCGATACAATATCTCCACTAATATTATTTCTCCTTCTCCTCACCTCCAACAGAGAGATAACTATTCCAAAATCCTCAATCATTTGCCTTATGGTTCAAAAGAAGAAAATTTCAACGGAGTAGATGAAGAGATCAACCCCTTTCATGGCAGCAAATCATTTGTCTCATGTGATGAAGACACTCGACACCAACACCACACCCCACAGAGCACATGTTCCCAGCAGGTCACTAACCAAAGGGCAACCACTCCAGTGGAAGAGCTCCTAGAACAGTCGGATGAGCTTGTTGAAAGGCTTGTCGCGGTTGAGGAAATTCAAGAGCTTGATAATGAAGATAATGCCAATACCTTAACCAATGATCCCAAGACAAAAATGGATTTCTTTGAGAACACTTCTAACTTTGATGAAAACTTTGCTCGTGATTTGCCGGTGCTTTCAAGTAATGTTGGAAATGCTTCGTCTATAGAGGTCTTGAGGTACAACTATAATGATCCATTCTTACAACCAATTTTCAAACCAGAAAATGTAAGATTTTTTGTCAACAACACTCTTGAGTATACCTTGAATTTTGAGAAAGCCTTACTCAACAATGAATCAAATCAAAACAATTAAAGATTGAAGCCGACTCTAGTTCGTTGATTTCAAGAGTGGTGAAGCGGAAACAAATCGAACAAAACACGTGTGCAGAAAACCCAATTCGGAGATCAACATAGATTTAATAGTACTTCATCTAAATTTGTATTGTTTTAAAGAGTTCTACAAAGAAAAGAAGTTTGGAGCGAATGCCTATCACGTGAAATTACCCGATGATTTGCATATCTCCAATAAGTTCAATGTTAATCATATTCACAAGTACTACGAAAAGATGCAAGCTTGAGGACAAGCTTCAACCAACCCGGCCGGGGAGCTTGACGCGGTGCGTATCAAAGAAATATCCCATTCAGATTCGGACATAAACGATGGCCACATTAGATCCAAAGAAATCAAGGATTTATACATTCAACTTGAAATTTAATTCCATGAACAATCTTCTAGGCCAAATTAATAATTTTCTTTGTATTTGTTTTTGACCGGCAGTATTGGAATTTGCTTTGCATGGCAATTAAGCATTCAATAATTATTCTTATATAGGGACTAGGTAATATTTGCCTTGGACGGCAAGGTCATATTGGGTTTCGGGTTTCTAATTAAATAGCTTTTAATATTGTTTCTTAAGGATTAAGTAATGTTTGATTATAAAAAGGTTCGGGTATCTTGGTTGTAAGGCAGTGAAGATTAATAGAAAGGTTGAGTTTGTGTGTTTTCTTGAGTGTTTTTTTTTAATTCTCTTCTCTATTACTACTAAACCGGTACTTGAGCTTAACAGGCAAGATCGTATCGGGACCGCTTTGCGTCAGATAACAATATGAGGAACATATATATAAGATATAAAAGATATGAATCATATGATGCATATCAACCCTCTCTAAATACAAATACTAATATTTCTTATTACAACCTGTTGGCTGGTTGTGCCAGGTCAACGCGTAACTAATGACTTGATCTTGATTGACCAAATTTTTTAATCTATATGTGTCGTTGAATTGCTTTTTGTATTATTTTTATAACAACCTGTTGGCTGGTACTTGTGCCACCTCAACGCAACTAATGACTTTTGCTTTTAGACACACTCTGCCCAAATTGCCTCAGTGATCCGAGGGCTTGAGACCTCAAATCTGTTATTGTAGAAATTCAAACAAGGGGCTACAATTAGTTTTGATCATGACATAAATTTTTAATGCCCTTCAAAATATATATACCAGCATTTTAGATTGGAAATTTCAAACTTTTTCCAAGTTAGTTTATGAACTGAGATTAATAATAATCCCAGGACATTCAACTTACAACTTAATAGTATGTTACTAATCTATTTTTATTCAACTAAATATTGTCTATGCTTTTGGCTTTTATTTTGTTTGACCAGGGGCGGATTCAGAATCTTTATCAAAGAGGGTCAAAAAATAGATAGTCAGGTTTAAATTGCTAATTGGGTTTAAACCCATTAACTAATAGGATACTTGATAAAAAAATATATATTTTAATTAACTTATTTATTTTTCGATGCCCTGACTTATAATTTTTGAAATTCTAACAAATAATTATAATTATCAATCATAATTCAAGAAATTTATTTTAATTTTAACCTTAAATTAATATGAATTACAAATCAGAAATCCAGAGTGGGGCAAAAAAGTTCCAGGAGAGAGCAAAATCAGTCGGAACAAATAGATCTTCATTAAAACTCAAAATCCAAGGAGAGATGACTGACCTTCCTGGTTACATGTGGGTCCGCCCCTGCGTTTGGCCATTTGCTCTCTTGGTCTCCAATATGTATGCGCATGCATATATATCCTAGAGATTAATAGACACAAAATTTTTAATGAAGTTTTGTATTTCTGCAATTATATATCAATACAAAATATCATATGATATTAAACCGTTGCCGGGTTTTTTTCGTTATATCAGGTACAATAACTAAAATTTTGGCTTGATTTAAGCAACAAGTGAAGAAGAAACACAGCTAGCAGAGATTACCCGCTGGGGAAGAGGCAAAATCGATCGAGCCCGTAGCAATAGCATGAACGAATAATAATCAAGTCCTTTGGTAAATACTCGTACACAGGGAAGAGTTGAAGATCGATCCTTATCTTTCCAGTGCTCAAAGAGATCGAATTGGTCTCACCGGCCCATGACAGCCTCCGGCGAAAAATGCAAGGAGCATGCGATTCCCCAGACCAGGGAGCAGACCTGCGGTCAGTTGCGCAGCCATGCTTCCATCACGAAGATGTATCCGGGGGATGGAAATGTCCTTTCTCTGGATGAACCCCTCGAAAGTGTTGGCATTGCAAAGTGCACGGATTGAATTTGAGTACAGTTCTGAAATGGCCTTGGTGATATAAAATTAAGGTCCCTGGAAGTATTTGTTAGGCAATGAATAATAAGTAAATGGTCTTAAATTCTAATTGACAAAAACAGAATGATCTTTTAGTCTGTCTAACTTTGCATAAATTTACATCTCAATTGAAGAATTTCATCTCTGCAAAGACAGTGGCATGCAGCCAATAAAAATGCCAAAAATATTCTCAAAGTTGCAACTACAAAACTTTTGTAACCGCAATTATCAATCAAATACGGGCTAGACCCCTATTTTTCCTCAAAAATAAATAAAAAATATTCTCAAAGTTGCACCCAATCATGGAAAAAGAAATTGATCGAGATTCTCAAATTATACATACCCAATCATGTGCAACAAGAATGAAATGGTCAGCGCCTTCAGTTCGATTCTGGAAGGGGTGTTTTCTCTTCACAACTAACACATAATCTTCAAATGTGCGAATGAGAGGGCCATAGCTATGAGGGTGTGGCTCATAAACATATTTACGCAAATCAAGGACACTGATGGGCAAGAAGTATGCATGGGCTAGATTCGGGTCCCACGTCCGAACCCCTGCTTGGCGGGGCTACAACATCTCGAGCTGTTCAATGAACCGACCTTCAATACTGTAGATGTTCTTGCAGGGGTTCTCCTTCCTCGTACACATAAAGCTTGAATCTTTTCTCCATTTGTTTATAGCTCCTACAAGCCCAAATGCAGCATTGTTTTGGGTTGTTAAACACACAAAGAAAGGGCTAAATAAAATAATATGCATTATGCAGGTTAATAATGATTAGAATCAAAATTCCAGTGGCCAACAATATACATTCAGAGTGCGAGTAATTAGTAAATGTAAGAAGTCAAATTTATTACAGTGATGTCAAACATCATTATATGGCTTCCACTTATTTCTTGTGAAAATAAATCTGCTGCAATTAATCCGAAATTGCAAAACCAGTGAATAATGACTCTCAAATCCCTGTAATCTGAATCCAACTATTGAACTTTTGAGAATGCATCTCGAAACAGCTGGTTTTTCTGTGCATGCATCTCGAAACAGTTCAACGGCTGGCTTCGGATTTTAGCATATAAAATATAGCTTTCCCACGTATAATGCTTGTTCTGTTAAAAAATTTAAAAACAGATCTATTTATATAAAAAAAAATATCTATGGAGCGACTTCTTGTCTATTTTTTTCGCCCAGTTTTTTCTTTTATTCACCGAAAACCTCTCTGTCGAAGAGAGGACGCCATCTCCACCCCGCTTTCGAGACTCCGTGAATATCGCCCACTGTTGCCTCATCACAACCTGGGTCTGCACCCTCGTCCAGGAGAACCCTCGCGTTTTTATTGTCCTCATTTTCACCTTTTATTTCCTGTTAAGCATGAAAGCTAATTTGAAATTTATATTCACAAACTGATATAATGATCAGCTGCCTTCCCTAGGCCCATTTAGGCCCAACAAAAGACATGACCAAAAGCCCACCATTTAATCCTAGCAAAATAGCTCGTAATATATTCATAAACAGGGCTTTAATTAGTACATAGACAGGATAATTATGATGCCTAAAGAAATTTAATTGGCCCGCCCTTGTTTAAGATGCATATCTATATGATTTTTTATTTATTTATTATTTGTTAAGCATTTGCATGATCAATTATAAAAATATTTACGACTTGATGCACGCAATGCTCTGCATTTCTTAAAAAAAAAAAACACCAGCTGTTTTGAGATGTGTGCACGAAAACACCAGCTGTTTCGAGATGCATTCTCAAAAGTTCAATGGTTGGATTCAGATTGGTTTCGGATTGCAGCAGATTTATTTTCACAAGAAATAAGTGGAAGCCATATAATGATGTTTGACATCACTGTAATAAATTTGACCTCTTACATTTACTAATTACTCGCACTCTGAATGTATATTGTTGGCCACTGGAATTTTGATTCTAATCATTATTATCCTGCATAATGCATATTATGTGATTTAGCCCTTTCTTTGTGTGTTTAACAACCGAAAAAAATGCTGCATTTGGGCTTGTAGGAGTTATAAACAAACGGAGAAAAGATTCAAGCTTTATGTGTACGAGGAAGGAGAACCCCTGCAAGAACATCTACAGTATTGAAGGTCGGTTCATTGAACAGCTTGAGATGTTGCAGCCCCACCAAGCAGGGGTTCGGATGTGGGACCCGAATCTTGCCCGTGCATACTTCTTGCCCGTCAGTGACGTTGATTTGCATAAATATGTTTATGAGCCACACCCTCATAGCAATGCATGGCCCTCTCATTTGCACATTTATATGTGCATGTTATTGTACATGAAGAGAAAACACCCCTTCTGGGAATCTCGATCAATTTCTTTTTCCATGATTGGGTGCAATTTTGAGAATATTTTTGGCATATTTATTGGCTGCCACTGTCTGTGCAGAGATGAAATTCTTCAATTGAGATGTAAATTTATGCAAAGTTAGACATACTAAAAGATCATTCTGCTTTTGTCAATTAGAATTTAAGAACTCAGCCTAACAAATATCCCAGGGACCTTAATTTTATATCACCAAGGCCATTTCAGAACTGTACTCAAATTCAATCCGTGCACTTTGCAATGCCAACACTTTCGAGGGGTATCCAGAGAAAGGACATTTCCATCCCCTGGATACATCTTCGTGATGGAAGCATGGCTGCGCAACTGACCGCAGGTCCGCTCCCTGGTCTGGGGAATCGCATGCTCCTTGCATTTTTCGCCGGAGGCCATCATGGACCGGTGAGACCAATTCAATCTTTTTGAGCACTGGAAAGATAAGGATCGATCTTCAACTCTTCCCTGTGTACGAGTATTTGCCAAAGGACTTGATTATTATGCGTTCATGCTATTGCTACGGGCTCGATCGATTTTGACTCTGCCCCAGCAGATAATCTCTGCTAGCTGTGTTTCTTCTTCACTTGTTGCTTAAATCAAGGATAGCATAATACCCAAAATTTTAGTTAATGTACCTGATAGCAACGGTTTAATATCATGATATGATATTTGGTATTGATATATATATAATTGCAGAAATACAAAACTTCTTCATTAAAAAGTTTGTGTCCATTAATCTCTCCGATATATATGCATGCGCATACATATTGGAGACCAAGAGAGCAAATGGCCAAACGCGCCCAAAAGCGCAGGGGCAGATCCACATGAAGGTCAATCATCTCTCCTTGGATTTTTGAGTTTTTGAGAGCAAATGGCCAAACGCGCAGGGGCAGATCCACATGAAGACCAAGAGAGCAAGTACCGAAAAAAGTCTTTGACCCGGCTTTTAAATTTTGCATTCCGAATAAGTACCGAAAGATAGTCTGACGCTGCTTTTGATTTACACAAAATTTAAGATATCTCGGAGGATATGTAACACAAAATTTAACAGAACGATTTAGGCGTCATGTTGAGAAAGGGGAGGTAGCACAATTGGCTAGGAAAATATCCTAGAGTTATTATACCCAAAGGTCGAGAGTTCGATTCCCCCTCACGAACCTTGGTAGCTACTACCAAGTTTTCAAAAAAAAGATTTAGGCGTCATGCAGTGCACGATCCATGCAACTCTCTTTTGATTCTATAATTAATCTGTGAGCTGCATAAAGCCTAAACTGCCCTGTTCCATAAATTTGGTGAGATTTGTTTGGAAACATTAAAGAAATTTTAATTTGTGTTTCCCAGTATAACTTAGGTGTCAGTTGCGGGTGTTTTTTGATATATACACAATTAAAAAAATAAAAATAAAAACAGTACGCATTTGTATTAACTCATTCATTTATTTATTTGATATGGTCAATAGGATTAATTTGTACTTGAATTAAGCTTCATAAAGAACCGATTTGTTACATAGAAGCTTTAACTTCATGTAATTAGTTATTCTTTTCAATTACAGAAAAAGGGAGGAATGATAAAATCACACGAAACCCTAGTTGACTCAAGTAAGTATTTTTTCAGTAGAATATTATTCCGTCTAAACATAATCATCTAATAATCAATCTTATTTAATTTTATTCATTTTAGTTTCTCATATATTTTGAAATATGGTTGTAATCTACAAAATATAAGTATTACGTATTAATTATAGTAAAGAAAAATAAAGATTTTTATTTAGTTTTATCATTCTTCGAATTATTGAGAATTTTGTAAGTGCATAGAGGCGAAACAGTCCTTGAAAATTTTATTTTTTACAAAACGAATTATACTGTTGGTCTTCCTCACAAAAATAAAATTATATGATACTAATTTATTCAGCACCGTGTCTCAATTTGTCGATTATCCGACCGAATCCGGATCCGCATTTGAAAATTAAATATGGATATCTGATATATGAAAATCCGTACTGATAATTAATGATACGGACATGGTTTTCAATTTTAATTATCTGTATTCGGTAGTAAATGCCATATAGTTTAATATATATATATCAGTGTTGTAAAAAACGTCCGTTTAGGACGATTAATTGGCCGATTAGTCGTTGGCGGTGATCAAACCGTCATGGATTTTTCCGACTAATTGACCGATTATTTTCAATTATGGCTGATTATTCCCGATTATTCTCAATTAATTGCTTGGCGGTACTATGTCCGTCCAACGACCACATACCGTTATTTACAACACTGATATATATCAAGGTTATAAATAGCGATTATCACGTCATAGCAGAAAGGCTAAAAAAAAATTATCGCGAATAGCGTTGCTATCCTACAAAGTGTTTTTTGTTTTAAAAATATATTTTATATTTCTACAAATTATCAATATTATCTAAAGACTCATAGAACAATAAGTAACACAAAATTAATTAAGGAATTAGAATATTCATATTGAATCAATACAAAGTTCAAATTGCTATTCAAAATATCTCTAATAATATCATAAACTATCTATTTTTTTTTCTATTAAAAAAACCAAAGCATCATAGAATAAACTAACTATCTTTTTCTATTTAAAAGCAAAATCAATTTGAACCTTGAAAAAATTGATCTTTAAAATTAATTTTCAGTTGGACATTTATATAAAAGCCTATGTAGTATAGCTTGCACTATAGCGTGTAGCGTGTAGCGCAGATAGCAGACCATTATTACTGCTATAGTAGTCGCAGCTGAAATAGCGCACTTTTATTCCATAACTTAGCGTTCAATGTCTGAATATGCTATAGCGCCACTATTGCGTCGCTATAGCACGCTATTTAGAACACTAATATATATTATAAAAATATTTATGTATTATCTACCAATATCTGATATCTGATTAAAATTCATAAACAGAAAAACACATACGCATATCGTTTTAGTGGCTTTTCACACCTACCTGTAAGTGCAAACATACATTGAATAGTTTGTTTTTGTTAGAATATTAAGTAATTCTCACATTGCCGAAAAATTAGGACCTAAATCTATAAATTTATTATATCTATGGCTCATTTATTAGATTGGATCTGGATGGTTACAAGACCCAACATCGGAGTAACAGAAATAAGGCCGAAAATTTTAATACATGCCAACAGAGACAAAATAAGTTTCAAGATATTTAAATTTCTTATTTTATCTTTCTTAGCAGCAACCGCCTTCCATTACTCCTTCATTTTATCTTTCTTATATTCTTCTAGATCTCAATCCAACACAATAGTATACTCTCCTCTCGTCTCTATCTCCTTGAACGTAGAAGAAAATGAGAGAGGGGAATCGAGCCAAGCGGAGCTGATCGGAGTCGATAGTGCGGTATCGTCAGAGCTTGGAGTGAGGCGGTGAGTTGATCCGGCCGTCAAAGCACCGCGATGAGGAGATCCGACTGTTAGAGCATGGTGGTGAGTAGATTCGGCCGTCCAAGCGTCGTGATGAGTAGATCGAACCGTCAGAGTGCGGCAGTGATAGATCCGACCGTCGGAGCGTGGCGGTGAATAGATCCGGCCATTGGAGTGCGACGGTGAGTAGATTCGGCCGTCGGAGCGCCGTGGTGAGTAGATCGGACCGTTGAATGTGACGACAATTGTCAAAGCGCGGTGGTGAGTACATAGGACCGTCGGAGTGCGACGGTTATTGGCCAAAAACAAATCCAATTGTAGAGAGAATTAGAGAATAATATATTAGGGTGTTTAGGAGTGTAAATAATTAGAATTAGATGGTGAGAGTAGTTTAGATAAATTAATGAGAATAAAAAGTTTAGATTTAGAAATTAGAGTCATTTGACTCGTTGTAAATACGTTTTTTATCAATGAAATTATTACTTGACATTTAAAGCCACTAACCTTTAAATTTCACATTTTTGTAAAATTAAAACTCATAGATAAAAAAAAAGGTACGTAATTTACATGATTATTATATTCACCTTATTATGAAATTAGAACTTTAAAACAATAATAAAAATTAATAGGAATAATCTATGTATTTTCCTTTTTTTATATATAAGTCCTCAAATGTCGAACTAATATTACATAAAGTAGGCAATCATTTAAGATATGACAAAAAAATTTAAATATTTTAACTTTAAACACATAGTACAACTTTTCTTAAAATATATATTACATAGGAAATTTTGGCAGCTGCCTCCCCTAATCATACCCAATTAGGGTAGTACAAAATTGCTCAAATTCGTAACTCGCTCATAACTTGCTCGCTAATTGCTCATTTTAACTTGCTCATCCACAACTCGAGTTGGCTGACTCGTTTAATAAAGAAGCTGAGTTTGAGCATATCCCAACTCGAGTTACACAAAAGTTGTCACAATAAATCTCATGCCCTTCTAAATAACTCTTAAGCTATTGTTTGGATTTATTTTATTAATTGTCTTATTAATTATGTTTGAATTGTTTGTATTTAGATAAACTCTTACTAAATCATTTGAATTATTTTTGTTTATATAAACTCTTACTAGTATATAATTATAATTAAGAAAATTGACTTGTCGAACGAGATATAAACAAGTTGCGAGTCAACTCGAGTTGATAATGAGCTAAACTCGAAGACATAGAGAAATGCAAATAAAGCTTTTAAATCTTCTCTTTCACGTTTTTCATTACACTTGTGTCAATCAATTATGGATCTCAATGCTATCTAGATACAAAGTTTAATCGTTCTTCTTGTTTACACGCTATTTGGCGTATAAAATATTTCAAGTTTAGTTCATACAAACAAATGTGGGTTGAGTGATAACATTATCACTCTTGTATATTTCAAGTTTAGTCAATACAAACGTTGTAACTAACTACTACGATCTCTCTAATATTAATTATCGGATCGAAATTGCTCTTTCGAATCCTCCCTCGATAATTCATAATAGATGACGAGGTTGATCTCGTCATACAATTTGAGCTACCTTAGGTGGTTAAATTGATCTCTTACTTCTGTTGCATAAATATGAAAGGACGGATATTTTCAAGATATAACAACTATTATAATAACTGTTTGTTTCTTTTCTAATTTATAGAACGAGGTCAAGCATAAATTCTGTTAGCTAGTCAAACACTATTTTGGAAATCTTTTATGATAATTCCACGCGTTAAATTAATTGGCCCTTGCGTACATCGACTTTTACGAGGGACAATATATATATTAATTTATACAATGCTCATCGAATGAGAAGAATTCAATGTTTATTCAAATGGGGTACGTCCGTACGCGGAACGCGTGACTACATCACCAGGAGAGTTGAAGTTGTCTTTTTCTGAAAGAATCTAAGTTGTGGAATTACTATTATAATAGTTGTAACTAATAATTAAATAAAAAATCTTTCTTCCAGAAATATTCTCGTGCTTATCGGTACAAGCAACATCTGAACTCAATCAACTCTATCTATCGTGTCCTAGCGGAGCAATCTGGAGATGGCAACCAATGGAGAATTTCCATGCAAATCTACATACAAGTTTGTTTCTCAAAGGAGATTCATGTGTACTTAATTATAAAACATGCATGACTCGGTTGTAGATCAAATAGGTTTGTTAATTTATTTTGAGTGCATGACTCAGGTTGTAGAAGGTACTGTTGCATACTTACAAATTAAACATTGATAGTTTTCACAATATATTTTGAGGGATAACTAATTAAAAGTAGCTTAATTATTTGATAGTTTTCACAATATATATTTAAACAATCAATTCAAATGCATATTTGTTATTATTTAAAATACATATTTCTAGCCAATGGGTAGTGGGAAATTAAAGCAAGCCATTAATAATAAGATGATACAAAAGAAATACAAAATATCAATCAAACAAGCCAAATCCACAATATTAATCGATCATATCTTCAAAAGCACACCATGGCATAATGATTCTTATTTTTAAAACTATTTTGTAGGATAGGAGGCATAGCTGGCGAGCCCACACAGGCCAGCAGAGCTAGAAATATCCTTTTTGATACGCATGTAACCAGATTCACCCCAGGATGTGCCCCAAGAGTTTTTTACTATCCAATACTTGGTTCTACCAATTTTGTTATAACCAACCATAGTAACTGCATGATTTAGACTTGTTCCACATGGACCTGTGAAAATCCCGCCCGAGTATAACATAAAGGCTTTGCTGTTTGCATCAAGCGCTACAGACACTGGCTGGTGAGAGACAGCATTTGCAAGAGCCAACTCATTATTTGCCGGGACACGTTGGTAACCTGTGATGGTGGCCGCATGATGTCTTGTTTTGGAAGAAGAACATATACCATTGATGCCTGTGGCACCACTGGTGTAACGGTAGTCGTTCTCTGTTGTAATGCCTCTGTTTTTAACCACCCAACCAAAAGCAGACTGCATATTTCCTCCACCACAATTAGAACCGGTGACGCAATCAACTAATTCTTGTTCCGATAGACTTGTCAGGCGGCCTGTCTTGATTTTATTTATTCCTTCAATTGAAGCCACAGCCGAGAATGCCCAACAAGAACCTATATATATTTATGTAGTTAGATTCAATATACATTCAGCTACCTCTTTCTTATGTAGTATTTTTAGAGTTCATTGTGAAAGATTCAAAATATATATGATTCTATTAAAGTTTTATTTTTAAGTTCTAACTCACCACAGTTGCCTTGATTTTTAATGGGCGTCACAGCACCGTGAGTGCGCCAATCGATAGAAGGAGTTGATGTCACACTTGCATACATGAAATCAGTTGTTTCGGATGAATTGCTTGTTTTGTATGTTGCGTATTTTTGCAGAAACTCCGGTACTGTGAAATCTGCAAAATTGTTAAGGTCTACAGTGTATGTCAGTCCAGGTTGTTTTTTCATTGATTGGACGAACTGAAAGTTGTCCGTGAATATTTGAAAGCGTCGTAGTTTTTCGGTAGCAGATCCATAAACTCGGCCATTGTCGCTAATCCATTTTTCAAAAACTGACAACAAAGAATCATCAGCTACTGTTATGGAGAAGGGACTAAAGGCAAGCAAAACAAGAAGAGTGGCAGTGCAACGATAAGAAAATGCCATAAGAGGTTTGATGTATTGAATTCTCAAATTCAATTCAATTAGAGAAAGAAGTTGAGCTTGTAATGAGATGTATTTGTTAGTTAGTGGTATTTATAGGAATGCTTGGCCTCTTTGAGTTTTGCAGATTTGGGCAAAGCAATAGAAAATATATATATATATAATATGCACATTATCCTTTCCGTTAGATTTTTCAAACCCGCGGTTTCATATTATATTAGGTAGAATCATTTTATCCTATATTTGAATATACAACGTTAGTCTGTTCTAACAAGTAAAGAAATTAATATTCTGTTAATATTGAACGGGTATTTACGGTAATAAAATAGAGTAAATTTATATTGTGAGTGGGATAAAGCTCAAGCCTCCATTTTCATAAACTCCGGTGGGAGTTGAATCTTAAACCACGTCTACACCAAATAATTTTACTTTTGAATGATTGCATCATTTTGGAACCCTAAATGGGGCTAAACTTTCATTCCTGAATTAACTTCCTTGTCCTCTTCTAGTATGCCTCAAAAGACATATATATATATAATAGGTTGAAGCAGAAATAAGATGTTAATTTTTAAGCTCAGTAAGTTTCTTTGTATGAGCTTAGTTTCAAAATATATCATAGATTGGTTTGAAAACGACGAACCTAAACCGTTGAAACTGATTTACCTCACGAGTGATGTGTTTACATGGAAAATTTAAAAATAAGGAAGCAACTAACAGTCCCCCAACTCCAGTCCTCCAAAAATCCCCGGATATTTTTAACTAATTCTGTAAACATCAATACTAAATCATGTAAACGTCAATACTAAATTCTGTAAACTAATTCAACAAATCCCGTCAACATAAAAACGCGTGACAGCTGTTAAAAACGCGTGAAAGCTGTTTAAAACGCGTGACAGCTGTTGAAAACGCGTGACAGTTGTTGGAGACCACCTTTTGTGAACATACACATAGTATCCTGTAAACATACACATATTATCCTGTAAACATACATATTGTACTTGAAATTATGGCAGTTGTGGCAGTTGAAAGTGCGTCAGAACTAAGCTAAAAAGGGAAGGCTTTTATACACGCGGATTTTTGGGGGATTTGACTTGGGGGGGCGTTACCTTTTCTCTAAAAATAATTTAGTAGAAATTTAAGTGGTAAAAGCTGATGAAAATTGAATGAATTAAAAATTAACTAAATTACAAAAAAAAATTACTATTGAATTTTATATTAAATTAATTCAAAATTTTAGAATTTTTTTGCATGCAAATGCATCACTCATGAAGTAAATCGATTTCAACAATGCATAATTTGAAGTCAATACGAATATACGATAAGTGTTGATCACTAGTGAGCTCAAGAACACTCTAATTCTACTCTCTCTCTCTCTCTCATTTTATAGCCCGTAGGCAACACACACTTCCTGTTTCAAACAGAAATCGAATACACGTTCTCCCGTAGGAGAATGAGATGTCATAACCAGCGGCACTAGGCAGCGTTGGCCAAACTTTAACAAAGCAGTCCAAATTCCAAGGAGAACATGGAAATAATTGCTTCATTCAGACATAAGGTAGCAATTAATTTTTTATCTTTTCTATACTATATGTAACTCCAAATTATTACAAAACAGGGAAATAATTTATGATTCTGAAAGACAGAAATCTCTTCTGTCAAACTTAGGATTCAAGAATTTAATATTCAATTGCATGAGTGGTAGAAGACTGGAAGCAATTTCATGCAGGGAAATTATCTATTACTTATTATTTATTTTTTTATATATAATATCTCTGTTGTTTAAGAAACATTTAATTTTCGAACAAATACCTAATCAATCATATTTGATTTTTCAGGTGATTAATTAATTTCAAGTTTTCTTATTCATTTACGCATACAAAAAAAGAGTAAAAGCTTTATTAATAACATAATAAACTCTATATCATAGGTATTCTATATATAGCTAAAGAAGAGGAATGGTTGAATAACTGAATTTAAAAGTACAATTTGTTTTTCATTTTTCACTAAAATGATTCTAATTTTCTGAACTTAATTTACTGCTTCCAATACAAATAAACACCTAATAAGTAATAGATAATTGTTCACTGTCAAGATTTAAAAAAAAAAGTAATAGATAATTGTGCAATTTAATAGCCTAATTTATTTGCTAATATTAAGGGAATCATTTTACTTTTAGCAATATTTAATTATAAACCCTGAAAGATTGTCAAAATTACCTACGAAAATTTCCTTTAAAACCCCTACACAGACTCATCAGCTTGATACTCCTGTCAGTAATGGTACCGTCGCGGATACTCATGCCCTGTCGGTAATACCGATACACTCATAAATAACACATTTTTGTCAGTGTATTTTGGCAATAGTATTTTTTTACCCTCGCGAATATTGTTCTATTCTGGTAGTATAGTAGAGTATCATCATCAAAATATAAATTTAACACACTAGCTATCAGCTGAATAATGGCCTTGCTTAAGATTTTATTAATAACATCTGCAACCGAATCAATAAGAAATGAGAGAGGATTTCCTTGCTTAATTATAAAAGATAGATACAAAATTATTGTTTTTATATGGCTCAGAAACTTTTAAAAACAATAATTTTGTATCTTTTTCAAAAATAGTACAAATTTTTCAAAAAATATAAAATATGGTCTCGAAATGCATATTAATATGAAAATCATGTTGAGTTGTTCGGATGGACTATTTTAACTTTGAAAATAAAGATAACAATATGGGGAACATATATATAAGATATAAAAGATATGAATCCTGTGATGCATATCAACCCTCTTTAAATACAAATACTAATATTTCTTATTACAACCTGTTGACTGGTTGTGCCAGGTCAACGCGCAACTAATGACTTGATCTTGGTTGACCAAATTTTTTAATCTATATGTGTCGTTGAATTGCTTTTTGTATTATTTTTATAACAACCTGTTGGCTGTTTGTGCCACCTCAACGCAACTAATGACTTTTGCTTTTAGACACACTCTGCCCAAATTGCCTCAGTGATCCGAGGGCTTGAGACCTCAAATTCTGTTATTGTAGAAATTCAAACAAGGGGCTACAATTAGTTTTGATCATGACATAAATTTTTAATGCCCTTCAAAATATATATACCAGAGAGGACGCCATCTCCACCCCGCTTTCGAGACTCCGTGAATATCGCCCACTGTTGCCTCATCACAACCTGGGTCTGCACCCTCGTCCAGGAGAACCCTCGCGTTTTTATTGTCCTCATTTTCACCTTTTATTTCCTGTTAAGCATGAAAGCTAATTTGAAATTTATATTCACAAACTGATATAATGATCAGCTGCCTTCCCTAGGCCCATTTAGGCCCAACAAAAGACATGACCAAAAGCCCACCATTGATCCGGTGAGTTTGGAGTGAGGCGGTGAGTTGATCCGGCCGTCAAAGCACCGCGATGAGGAGATCCGACTGTTAGAGCATGGTGGTGAGTAGATTCGGCCGTCCAAGCGTCGTGATGAGTAGATCGAACCGTCAGAGTGCGGCAGTGATAGATCCGACCGTCGGAGCGTGGCGGTGAATAGATCCGGCCATTGGAGTGCGACGGTGAGTAGATTCGGCCGTCGGAGCGCCGTGGTGAGTAGATCGGACCGTTGAATGTGACGACAATTGTCAAAGAGCGGTGGTGAGTACATAGGACCGTCGGAGTGCGACGGTTATTGGCCAAAAACAAATCCAATTGTAGAGAGAATTAGAGAATAATATATTAGGGTGTTTAGGAGTGTAAATAATTAGAATTAGATGGTGAGAGTAGTTTAGATAAATTAATGAGAATAAAAAGTTTAGATTTAGAAATTAGAGTCATTTGACTCGTTGTAAATACGTTTTTTATCAATGAAATTATTACTTGACATTTAAAGCCACTAACCTTTAAATTTCACATTTTTCTAAAATTAAAACTCATAGATAAAAAAAAAAAAGGTACGTAATTTACATGATTATTATATTCACCTTATTATGAAATTAGAACTTTAAAACAATAATAAAAATTAATAGGAATAATCTATGTATTTTCCTTTTTTTATATATAAGTCCTCAAATGTCGAACTAATATTACATAAAGTAGGCAATCATTTAAGATATGACAAAAAAATTTAAATATTTTAACTTTAAACACATAGTACAACTTTTCTTAAAATATATATTACATAGGAAATTTTGGCAGCTGCCTCCCCTAATCATACCCAATTAGGGTAGTACAAAATAGCTCAAATTCGTAACTCGCTCATAACTTGCTCGCTAATTGCTCATTTTAACTTGCTCATCCACAACTCGAGTTGGCTGACTCGTTTAATAAAGAAGCTGAGTTTGAGCATATCCCAACTCGAGTTACACAAAAGTTGTCACAATAAATCTCATGCCCTTCTAAATAACTCTTAAGCTATTGTTTGGATTTATTTTATTAATTGTCTTATTAATTATGTTTGAATTGTTTGTATTTAGATAAACTCTTACTAAATCATTTGAATTATTTTTGTTTATATAAACTCTTACTAGTATATAATTATAATTAAGAAAATTGACTTGTCGAACGAGATATAAACAAGTTGCGAGTCAACTCGAGTTGATAATGAGCTAAACTCGAAGACATAGAGAAATGCAAATAAAGCTTTTAAATCTTCTCTTTCACGTTTTTCATTACACTTGTGTCAATCAATTATGGATCTCAATGCTATCTAGATACAAAGTTTAATCGTTCTTCTTGTTTACACGCTATTTGGCGTATAAAATATTTCAAGTTTAGTTCATACAAACAAATGTGGGTTGAGTGATAACATTATCACTCTTGTATATTTCAAGTTTAGTCAATACAAACGTTGTAACTAACTACTACGATCTCTCTAATATTAATTATCGGATCGAAATTGCTCTTTCGAATCCTCCCTCGATAATTCATAATAGATGACGAGGTTGATCTCGTCATACAATTTGAGCTACCTTAGGTGGTTAAATTGATCTCTTACTTCTGTTGCATAAATATGAAAGGACGGATATTTTCAAGATATAACAACTATTATAATAACTGTTTGTTTCTTTTCTAATTTATAGAACGAGGTCAAGCATAAATTCTGTTAGCTAGTCAAACACTATTTTGGAAATCTTTTATGATAATTCCACGCGTTAAATTAATTGGCCCTTGCGTACATCGACTTTTACGAGGGACAATATATATATTAATTTATACAATGCTCATCGAATGAGAAGAATTCAATGTTTATTCAAATGGGGTACGTCCGTACGCGGAACGCGTGACTACATCACCAGGAGAGTTGAAGTTGTCTTTTTCTGAAAGAATCTAAGTTGTGGAATTACTATTATAATAGTTGTAACTAATAATTAAATAAAAAATCTTTCTTCCAGAAATATTCTCGTGCTTATCGGTACAAGCAACATCTGAACTCAATCAACTCTATCTATCGTGTCCTAGCGGAGCAATCTGGAGATGGCAACCAATGGAGAATTTCCATGCAAATCTACATACAAGTTTGTTTCTCAAAGGAGATTCATGTGTACTTAATTATAAAACATGCATGACTCGGTTGTAGATCAAATAGGTTTGTTAATTTATTTTGAGTGCATGACTCAGGTTGTAGAAGGTACTGTTGCATACTTACAAATTAAACATTGATAGTTTTCACAATATATTTTGAGGGATAACTAATTAAAAGTAGCTTAATTATTTGATAGTTTTCACAATATATATTTAAACAATCAATTCAAATGCATATTTGTTATTATTTAAAATACATATTTCTAGCCAATGGGTAGTGGGAAATTAAAGCAAGCCATTAATAATAAGATGATACAAAAGAAATACAAAATATCAATCAAACAAGCCAAATCCACAATATTAATCGATCATATCTTCAAAAGCACACCATGGCATAATGATTCTTATTTTTAAAACTATTTTGTAGGATAGGAGGCATAGCTGGCGAGCCCACACAGGCCAGCAGAGCTAGAAATATCCTTTTTGATACGCATGTAACCAGATTCACCCCAGGATGTGCCCCAAGAGTTTTTTACTATCCAATACTTGGTTCTACCAATTTTGTTATAACCAACCATAGTAACTGCATGATTTAGACTTGTTCCACATGGACCTGTGAAAATCCCGCCCGAGTATAACATAAAGGCTTTGCTGTTTGCATCAAGCGCTACAGACACTGGCTGGTGAGAGACAGCATTTGCAAGAGCCAACTCATTATTTGCCGGGACACGTTGGTAACCTGTGATGGTGGCCGCATGATGTCTTGTTTTGGAAGAAGAACATATACCATTGATGCCTGTGGCACCACTGGTGTAACGGTAGTCGTTCTCTGTTGTAATGCCTCTGTTTTTAACCACCCAACCAAAAGCAGACTGCATATTTCCTCCACCACAATTAGAACCGGTGACGCAATCAACTAATTCTTGTTCCGATAGACTTGTCAGGCGGCCTGTCTTGATTTTATTTATTCCTTCAATTGAAGCCACAGCCGAGAATGCCCAACAAGAACCTATATATATTTATGTAGTTAGATTCAATATACATTCAGCTACCTCTTTCTTATGTAGTATTTTTAGAGTTCATTGTGAAAGATTCAAAATATATATGATTCTATTAAAGTTTTATTTTTAAGTTCTAACTCACCACAGTTGCCTTGATTTTTAATGGGCGTCACAGCACCGTGAGTGCGCCAATCGATAGAAGGAGTTGATGTCACACTTGCATACATGAAATCAGTTGTTTCGGATGAATTGCTTGTTTTGTATGTTGCGTATTTTTGCAGAAACTCCGGTACTGTGAAATCTGCAAAATTGTTAAGGTCTACAGTGTATGTCAGTCCAGGTTGTTTTTTCATTGATTGGACGAACTGAAAGTTGTCCGTGAATATTTGAAAGCGTCGTAGTTTTTCGGTAGCAGATCCATAAACTCGGCCATTGTCGCTAATCCATTTTTCAAAAACTGACAACAAAGAATCATCAGCTACTGTTATGGAGAAGGGACTAAAGGCAAGCAAAACAAGAAGAGTGGCAGTGCAACGATAAGAAAATGCCATAAGAGGTTTGATGTATTGAATTCTCAAATTCAATTCAATTAGAGAAAGAAGTTGAGCTTGTAATGAGATGTATTTGTTAGTTAGTGGTATTTATAGGAATGCTTGGCCTCTTTGAGTTTTGCAGATTTGGGCAAAGCAATAGAAAATATATATATATATAATATGCACATTATCCTTTCCGTTAGATTTTTCAAACCCGCGGTTTCATATTATATTAGGTAGAATCATTTTATCCTATATTTGAATATACAACGTTAGTCTGTTCTAACAAGTAAAGAAATTAATATTCTGTTAATATTGAACGGGTATTTACGGTAATAAAATAGAGTAAATTTATATTGTGAGTGGGATAAAGCTCAAGCCTCCATTTTCATAAACTCCGGTGGGAGTTGAATCTTAAACCACGTCTACACCAAATAATTTTACTTTTGAATGATTGCATCATTTTGGAACCCTAAATGGGGCTAAACTTTCATTCCTGAATTAACTTCCTTGTCCTCTTCTAGTATGCCTCAAAAGACATATATATATATAATAGGTTGAAGCAGAAATAAGATGTTAATTTTTAAGCTCAGTAAGTTTCTTTGTATGAGCTTAGTTTCAAAATATATCATAGATTGGTTTGAAAACGACGAACCTAAACCGTTGAAACTGATTTACCTCACGAGTGATGTGTTTACATGGAAAATTTAAAAATAAGGAAGCAACTAACAGTCCCCCAACTCCAGTCCTCCAAAAATCCCCGGATATTTTTAACTAATTCTGTAAACATCAATACTAAATCATGTAAACGTCAATACTAAATTCTGTAAACTAATTCAACAAATCCCGTCAACATAAAAACGCGTGACAGCTGTTAAAAACGCGTGAAAGCTGTTTAAAACGCGTGACAGCTGTTGAAAACGCGTGACAGTTGTTGGAGACCACCTTTTGTGAACATACACATAGTATCCTGTAAACATACACATATTATCCTGTAAACATACATATTGTACTTGAAATTATGGCAGTTGTGGCAGTTGAAAGTGCGTCAGAACTAAGCTAAAAAGGGAAGGCTTTTATACACGCGGATTTTTGGGGGATTTGACTTGGGGGGGCGTTACCTTTTCTCTAAAAATAATTTAGTAGAAATTTAAGTGGTAAAAGCTGATGAAAATTGAATGAATTAAAAATTAACTAAATTACAAAAAAAAATTACTATTGAATTTTATATTAAATTAATTCAAAATTTTAGAATTTTTTTGCATGCAAATGCATCACTCATGAAGTAAATCGATTTCAACAATGCATAATTTGAAGTCAATACGAATATACGATAAGTGTTGATCACTAGTGAGCTCAAGAACACTCTAATTCTACTCTCTCTCTCTCTCTCATTTTATAGCCCGTAGGCAACACACACTTCCTGTTTCAAACAGAAATCGAATACACGTTCTCCCGTAGGAGAATGAGATGTCATAACCAGCGGCACTAGGCAGCGTTGGCCAAACTTTAACAAAGCAGTCCAAATTCCAAGGAGAACATGGAAATAATTGCTTCATTCAGACATAAGGTAGCAATTAATTTTTTATCTTTTCTATACTATATGTAACTCCAAATTATTACAAAACAGGGAAATAATTTATGATTCTGAAAGACAGAAATCTCTTCTGTCAAACTTAGGATTCAAGAATTTAATATTCAATTGCATGAGTGGTAGAAGACTGGAAGCAATTTCATGCAGGGAAATTATCTATTACTTATTATTTATTTTTTTATATATAATATCTCTGTTGTTTAAGAAACATTTAATTTTCGAACAAATACCTAATCAATCATATTTGATTTTTCAGGTGATTAATTAATTTCAAGTTTTCTTATTCATTTACGCATACAAAAAAAGAGTAAAAGCTTTATTAATAACATAATAAACTCTATATCATAGGTATTCTATATATAGCTAAAGAAGAGGAATGGTTGAATAACTGAATTTAAAAGTACAATTTGTTTTTCATTTTTCACTAAAATGATTCTAATTTTCTGAACTTAATTTACTGCTTCCAATACAAATAAACACCTAATAAGTAATAGATAATTGTTCACTGTCAAGATTTAAAAAAAAAAGTAATAGATAATTGTGCAATTTAATAGCCTAATTTATTTGCTAATATTAAGGGAATCATTTTACTTTTAGCAATATTTAATTATAAACCCTGAAAGATTGTCAAAATTACCTACGAAAATTTCCTTTAAAACCCCTACACAGACTCATCAGCTTGATACTCCTGTCAGTAATGGTACCGTCGCGGATACTCATGCCCTGTCGGTAATACCGATACACTCATAAATAACACATTTTTGTCAGTGTATTTTGGCAATAGTATTTTTTTACCCTCGCGAATATTGTTCTATTCTGGTAGTATAGTAGAGTATCATCATCAAAATATAAATTTAACACACTAGCTATCAGCTGAATAATGGCCTTGCTTAAGATTTTATTAATAACATCTGCAACCGAATCAATAAGAAATGAGAGAGGATTTCCTTGCTTAATTATAAAAGATAGATACAAAATTATTGTTTTTATATGGCTCAGAAACTTTTAAAAACAATAATTTTGTATCTTTTTCAAAAATAGTACAAATTTTTCAAAAAATATAAAATATGGTCTCGAAATGCATATTAATATGAAAATCATGTTGAGTTGTTCGGATGGACTATTTTAACTTTGAAAATAAAGATAACAATATGGGGAACATATATATAAGATATAAAAGATATGAATCCTGTGATGCATATCAACCCTCTTTAAATACAAATACTAATATTTCTTATTACAACCTGTTGACTGGTTGTGCCAGGTCAACGCGCAACTAATGACTTGATCTTGGTTGACCAAATTTTTTAATCTATATGTGTCGTTGAATTGCTTTTTGTATTATTTTTATAACAACCTGTTGGCTGTTTGTGCCACCTCAACGCAACTAATGACTTTTGCTTTTAGACACACTCTGCCCAAATTGCCTCAGTGATCCGAGGGCTTGAGACCTCAAATTCTGTTATTGTAGAAATTCAAACAAGGGGCTACAATTAGTTTTGATCATGACATAAATTTTTAATGCCCTTCAAAATATATATACCAGAGAGGACGCCATCTCCACCCCGCTTTCGAGACTCCGTGAATATCGCCCACTGTTGCCTCATCACAACCTGGGTCTGCACCCTCGTCCAGGAGAACCCTCGCGTTTTTATTGTCCTCATTTTCACCTTTTATTTCCTGTTAAGCATGAAAGCTAATTTGAAATTTATATTCACAAACTGATATAATGATCAGCTGCCTTCCCTAGGCCCATTTAGGCCCAACAAAAGACATGACCAAAAGCCCACCATTGATCCGGTGAGTTTGGAGTGAGGCGGTGAGTTGATCCGGCCGTCAAAGCACCGCGATGAGGAGATCCGACTGTTAGAGCATGGTGGTGAGTAGATTCGGCCGTCCAAGCGTCGTGATGAGTAGATCGAACCGTCAGAGTGCGGCAGTGATAGATCCGACCGTCGGAGCGTGGCGGTGAATAGATCCGGCCATTGGAGTGCGACGGTGAGTAGATTCGGCCGTCGGAGCGCCGTGGTGAGTAGATCGGACCGTTGAATGTGACGACAATTGTCAAAGAGCGGTGGTGAGTACATAGGACCGTCGGAGTGCGACGGTTATTGGCCAAAAACAAATCCAATTGTAGAGAGAATTAGAGAATAATATATTAGGGTGTTTAGGAGTGTAAATAATTAGAATTAGATGGTGAGAGTAGTTTAGATAAATTAATGAGAATAAAAAGTTTAGATTTAGAAATTAGAGTCATTTGACTCGTTGTAAATACGTTTTTTATCAATGAAATTATTACTTGACATTTAAAGCCACTAACCTTTAAATTTCACATTTTTGTAAAATTAAAACTCATAGATAAAAAAAAAAAGGTACGTAATTTACATGATTATTATATTCACCTTATTATGAAATTAGAACTTTAAAACAATAATAAAAATTAATAGGAATAATCTATGTATTTTCCTTTTTTTATATATAAGTCCTCAAATGTCGAACTAATATTACATAAAGTAGGCAATCATTTAAGATATGACAAAAAAATTTAAATATTTTAACTTTAAACACATAGTACAACTTTTCTTAAAATATATATTACATAGGAAATTTTGGCAGCTGCCTCCCCTAATCATACCCAATTAGGGTAGTACAAAATAGCTCAAATTCGTAACTCGCTCATAACTTGCTCGCTAATTGCTCATTTTAACTTGCTCATCCACAACTCGAGTTGGCTGACTCGTTTAATAAAGAAGCTGAGTTTGAGCATATCCCAACTCGAGTTACACAAAAGTTGTCACAATAAATCTCATGCCCTTCTAAATAACTCTTAAGCTATTGTTTGGATTTATTTTATTAATTGTCTTATTAATTATGTTTGAATTGTTTGTATTTAGATAAACTCTTACTAAATCATTTGAATTATTTTTGTTTATATAAACTCTTACTAGTATATAATTATAATTAAGAAAATTGACTTGTCGAACGAGATATAAACAAGTTGCGAGTCAACTCGAGTTGATAATGAGCTAAACTCGAAGACATAGAGAAATGCAAATAAAGCTTTTAAATCTTCTCTTTCACGTTTTTCATTACACTTGTGTCAATCAATTATGGATCTCAATGCTATCTAGATACAAAGTTTAATCGTTCTTCTTGTTTACACGCTATTTGGCGTATAAAATATTTCAAGTTTAGTTCATACAAACAAATGTGGGTTGAGTGATAACATTATCACTCTTGTATATTTCAAGTTTAGTCAATACAAACGTTGTAACTAACTACTACGATCTCTCTAATATTAATTATCGGATCGAAATTGCTCTTTCGAATCCTCCCTCGATAATTCATAATAGATGACGAGGTTGATCTCGTCATACAATTTGAGCTACCTTAGGTGGTTAAATTGATCTCTTACTTCTGTTGCATAAATATGAAAGGACGGATATTTTCAAGATATAACAACTATTATAATAACTGTTTGTTTCTTTTCTAATTTATAGAACGAGGTCAAGCATAAATTCTGTTAGCTAGTCAAACACTATTTTGGAAATCTTTTATGATAATTCCACGCGTTAAATTAATTGGCCCTTGCGTACATCGACTTTTACGAGGGACAATATATATATTAATTTATACAATGCTCATCGAATGAGAAGAATTCAATGTTTATTCAAATGGGGTACGTCCGTACGCGGAACGCGTGACTACATCACCAGGAGAGTTGAAGTTGTCTTTTTCTGAAAGAATCTAAGTTGTGGAATTACTATTATAATAGTTGTAACTAATAATTAAATAAAAAATCTTTCTTCCAGAAATATTCTCGTGCTTATCGGTACAAGCAACATCTGAACTCAATCAACTCTATCTATCGTGTCCTAGCGGAGCAATCTGGAGATGGCAACCAATGGAGAATTTCCATGCAAATCTACATACAAGTTTGTTTCTCAAAGGAGATTCATGTGTACTTAATTATAAAACATGCATGACTCGGTTGTAGATCAAATAGGTTTGTTAATTTATTTTGAGTGCATGACTCAGGTTGTAGAAGGTACTGTTGCATACTTACAAATTAAACATTGATAGTTTTCACAATATATTTTGAGGGATAACTAATTAAAAGTAGCTTAATTATTTGATAGTTTTCACAATATATATTTAAACAATCAATTCAAATGCATATTTGTTATTATTTAAAATACATATTTCTAGCCAATGGGTAGTGGGAAATTAAAGCAAGCCATTAATAATAAGATGATACAAAAGAAATACAAAATATCAATCAAACAAGCCAAATCCACAATATTAATCGATCATATCTTCAAAAGCACACCATGGCATAATGATTCTTATTTTTAAAACTATTTTGTAGGATAGGAGGCATAGCTGGCGAGCCCACACAGGCCAGCAGAGCTAGAAATATCCTTTTTGATACGCATGTAACCAGATTCACCCCAGGATGTGCCCCAAGAGTTTTTTACTATCCAATACTTGGTTCTACCAATTTTGTTATAACCAACCATAGTAACTGCATGATTTAGACTTGTTCCACATGGACCTGTGAAAATCCCGCCCGAGTATAACATAAAGGCTTTGCTGTTTGCATCAAGCGCTACAGACACTGGCTGGTGAGAGACAGCATTTGCAAGAGCCAACTCATTATTTGCCGGGACACGTTGGTAACCTGTGATGGTGGCCGCATGATGTCTTGTTTTGGAAGAAGAACATATACCATTGATGCCTGTGGCACCACTGGTGTAACGGTAGTCGTTCTCTGTTGTAATGCCTCTGTTTTTAACCACCCAACCAAAAGCAGACTGCATATTTCCTCCACCACAATTAGAACCGGTGACGCAATCAACTAATTCTTGTTCCGATAGACTTGTCAGGCGGCCTGTCTTGATTTTATTTATTCCTTCAATTGAAGCCACAGCCGAGAATGCCCAACAAGAACCTATATATATTTATGTAGTTAGATTCAATATACATTCAGCTACCTCTTTCTTATGTAGTATTTTTAGAGTTCATTGTGAAAGATTCAAAATATATATGATTCTATTAAAGTTTTATTTTTAAGTTCTAACTCACCACAGTTGCCTTGATTTTTAATGGGCGTCACAGCACCGTGAGTGCGCCAATCGATAGAAGGAGTTGATGTCACACTTGCATACATGAAATCAGTTGTTTCGGATGAATTGCTTGTTTTGTATGTTGCGTATTTTTGCAGAAACTCCGGTACTGTGAAATCTGCAAAATTGTTAAGGTCTACAGTGTATGTCAGTCCAGGTTGTTTTTTCATTGATTGGACGAACTGAAAGTTGTCCGTGAATATTTGAAAGCGTCGTAGTTTTTCGGTAGCAGATCCATAAACTCGGCCATTGTCGCTAATCCATTTTTCAAAAACTGACAACAAAGAATCATCAGCTACTGTTATGGAGAAGGGACTAAAGGCAAGCAAAACAAGAAGAGTGGCAGTGCAACGATAAGAAAATGCCATAAGAGGTTTGATGTATTGAATTCTCAAATTCAATTCAATTAGAGAAAGAAGTTGAGCTTGTAATGAGATGTATTTGTTAGTTAGTGGTATTTATAGGAATGCTTGGCCTCTTTGAGTTTTGCAGATTTGGGCAAAGCAATAGAAAATATATATATATATAATATGCACATTATCCTTTCCGTTAGATTTTTCAAACCCGCGGTTTCATATTATATTAGGTAGAATCATTTTATCCTATATTTGAATATACAACGTTAGTCTGTTCTAACAAGTAAAGAAATTAATATTCTGTTAATATTGAACGGGTATTTACGGTAATAAAATAGAGTAAATTTATATTGTGAGTGGGATAAAGCTCAAGCCTCCATTTTCATAAACTCCGGTGGGAGTTGAATCTTAAACCACGTCTACACCAAATAATTTTACTTTTGAATGATTGCATCATTTTGGAACCCTAAATGGGGCTAAACTTTCATTCCTGAATTAACTTCCTTGTCCTCTTCTAGTATGCCTCAAAAGACATATATATATATAATAGGTTGAAGCAGAAATAAGATGTTAATTTTTAAGCTCAGTAAGTTTCTTTGTATGAGCTTAGTTTCAAAATATATCATAGATTGGTTTGAAAACGACGAACCTAAACCGTTGAAACTGATTTACCTCACGAGTGATGTGTTTACATGGAAAATTTAAAAATAAGGAAGCAACTAACAGTCCCCCAACTCCAGTCCTCCAAAAATCCCCGGATATTTTTAACTAATTCTGTAAACATCAATACTAAATCATGTAAACGTCAATACTAAATTCTGTAAACTAATTCAACAAATCCCGTCAACATAAAAACGCGTGACAGCTGTTAAAAACGCGTGAAAGCTGTTTAAAACGCGTGACAGCTGTTGAAAACGCGTGACAGTTGTTGGAGACCACCTTTTGTGAACATACACATAGTATCCTGTAAACATACACATATTATCCTGTAAACATACATATTGTACTTGAAATTATGGCAGTTGTGGCAGTTGAAAGTGCGTCAGAACTAAGCTAAAAAGGGAAGGCTTTTATACACGCGGATTTTTGGGGGATTTGACTTGGGGGGGCGTTACCTTTTCTCTAAAAATAATTTAGTAGAAATTTAAGTGGTAAAAGCTGATGAAAATTGAATGAATTAAAAATTAACTAAATTACAAAAAAAAATTACTATTGAATTTTATATTAAATTAATTCAAAATTTTAGAATTTTTTTGCATGCAAATGCATCACTCATGAAGTAAATCGATTTCAACAATGCATAATTTGAAGTCAATACGAATATACGATAAGTGTTGATCACTAGTGAGCTCAAGAACACTCTAATTCTACTCTCTCTCTCTCTCTCTCATTTTATAGCCCGTAGGCAACACACACTTCCTGTTTCAAACAGAAATCGAATACACGTTCTCCCGTAGGAGAATGAGATGTCATAACCAGCGGCACTAGGCAGCGTTGGCCAAACTTTAACAAAGCAGTCCAAATTCCAAGGAGAACATGGAAATAATTGCTTCATTCAGACATAAGGTAGCAATTAATTTTTTATCTTTTCTATACTATATGTAACTCCAAATTATTACAAAACAGGGAAATAATTTATGATTCTGAAAGACAGAAATCTCTTCTGTCAAACTTAGGATTCAAGAATTTAATATTCAATTGCATGAGTGGTAGAAGACTGGAAGCAATTTCATGCAGGGAAATTATCTATTACTTATTATTTATTTTTTTATATATAATATCTCTGTTGTTTAAGAAACATTTAATTTTCGAACAAATACCTAATCAATCATATTTGATTTTTCAGGTGATTAATTAATTTCAAGTTTTCTTATTCATTTACGCATACAAAAAAAGAGTAAAAGCTTTATTAATAACATAATAAACTCTATATCATAGGTATTCTATATATAGCTAAAGAAGAGGAATGGTTGAATAACTGAATTTAAAAGTACAATTTGTTTTTCATTTTTCACTAAAATGATTCTAATTTTCTGAACTTAATTTACTGCTTCCAATACAAATAAACACCTAATAAGTAATAGATAATTGTTCACTGTCAAGATTTAAAAAAAAAAGTAATAGATAATTGTGCAATTTAATAGCCTAATTTATTTGCTAATATTAAGGGAATCATTTTACTTTTAGCAATATTTAATTATAAACCCTGAAAGATTGTCAAAATTACCTACGAAAATTTCCTTTAAAACCCCTACACAGACTCATCAGCTTGATACTCCTGTCAGTAATGGTACCGTCGCGGATACTCATGCCCTGTCGGTAATACCGATACACTCATAAATAACACATTTTTGTCAGTGTATTTTGGCAATAGTATTTTTTTACCCTCGCGAATATTGTTCTATTCTGGTAGTATAGTAGAGTATCATCATCAAAATATAAATTTAACACACTAGCTATCAGCTGAATAATGGCCTTGCTTAAGATTTTATTAATAACATCTGCAACCGAATCAATAAGAAATGAGAGAGGATTTCCTTGCTTAATTATAAAAGATAGATACAAAATTATTGTTTTTATATGGCTCAGAAACTTTTAAAAACAATAATTTTGTATCTTTTTCAAAAATAGTACAAATTTTTCAAAAAATATAAAATATGGTCTCGAAATGCATATTAATATGAAAATCATGTTGAGTTGTTCGGATGGACTATTTTAACTTTGAAAATAAAGATAACAATATGGGGAACATATATATAAGATATAAAAGATATGAATCCTGTGATGCATATCAACCCTCTTTAAATACAAATACTAATATTTCTTATTACAACCTGTTGACTGGTTGTGCCAGGTCAACGCGCAACTAATGACTTGATCTTGGTTGACCAAATTTTTTAATCTATATGTGTCGTTGAATTGCTTTTTGTATTATTTTTATAACAACCTGTTGGCTGTTTGTGCCACCTCAACGCAACTAATGACTTTTGCTTTTAGACACACTCTGCCCAAATTGCCTCAGTGATCCGAGGGCTTGAGACCTCAAATTCTGTTATTGTAGAAATTCAAACAAGGGGCTACAATTAGTTTTGATCATGACATAAATTTTTAATGCCCTTCAAAATATATATACCAGAGAGGACGCCATCTCCACCCCGCTTTCGAGACTCCGTGAATATCGCCCACTGTTGCCTCATCACAACCTGGGTCTGCACCCTCGTCCAGGAGAACCCTCGCGTTTTTATTGTCCTCATTTTCACCTTTTATTTCCTGTTAAGCATGAAAGCTAATTTGAAATTTATATTCACAAACTGATATAATGATCAGCTGCCTTCCCTAGGCCCATTTAGGCCCAACAAAAGACATGACCAAAAGCCCACCATTGATCCGGTGAGTTTGGAGTGAGGCGGTGAGTTGATCCGGCCGTCAAAGCACCGCGATGAGGAGATCCGACTGTTAGAGCATGGTGGTGAGTAGATTCGGCCGTCCAAGCGTCGTGATGAGTAGATCGAACCGTCAGAGTGCGGCAGTGATAGATCCGACCGTCGGAGCGTGGCGGTGAATAGATCCGGCCATTGGAGTGCGACGGTGAGTAGATTCGGCCGTCGGAGCGCCGTGGTGAGTAGATCGGACCGTTGAATGTGACGACAATTGTCAAAGAGCGGTGGTGAGTACATAGGACCGTCGGAGTGCGACGGTTATTGGCCAAAAACAAATCCAATTGTAGAGAGAATTAGAGAATAATATATTAGGGTGTTTAGGAGTGTAAATAATTAGAATTAGATGGTGAGAGTAGTTTAGATAAATTAATGAGAATAAAAAGTTTAGATTTAGAAATTAGAGTCATTTGACTCGTTGTAAATACGTTTTTTATCAATGAAATTATTACTTGACATTTAAAGCCACTAACCTTTAAATTTCACATTTTTGTAAAATTAAAACTCATAGATAAAAAAAAAAAGGTACGTAATTTACATGATTATTATATTCACCTTATTATGAAATTAGAACTTTAAAACAATAATAAAAATTAATAGGAATAATCTATGTATTTTCCTTTTTTTATATATAAGTCCTCAAATGTCGAACTAATATTACATAAAGTAGGCAATCATTTAAGATATGACAAAAAAATTTAAATATTTTAACTTTAAACACATAGTACAACTTTTCTTAAAATATATATTACATAGGAAATTTTGGCAGCTGCCTCCCCTAATCATACCCAATTAGGGTAGTACAAAATAGCTCAAATTCGTAACTCGCTCATAACTTGCTCGCTAATTGCTCATTTTAACTTGCTCATCCACAACTCGAGTTGGCTGACTCGTTTAATAAAGAAGCTGAGTTTGAGCATATCCCAACTCGAGTTACACAAAAGTTGTCACAATAAATCTCATGCCCTTCTAAATAACTCTTAAGCTATTGTTTGGATTTATTTTATTAATTGTCTTATTAATTATGTTTGAATTGTTTGTATTTAGATAAACTCTTACTAAATCATTTGAATTATTTTTGTTTATATAAACTCTTACTAGTATATAATTATAATTAAGAAAATTGACTTGTCGAACGAGATATAAACAAGTTGCGAGTCAACTCGAGTTGATAATGAGCTAAACTCGAAGACATAGAGAAATGCAAATAAAGCTTTTAAATCTTCTCTTTCACGTTTTTCATTACACTTGTGTCAATCAATTATGGATCTCAATGCTATCTAGATACAAAGTTTAATCGTTCTTCTTGTTTACACGCTATTTGGCGTATAAAATATTTCAAGTTTAGTTCATACAAACAAATGTGGGTTGAGTGATAACATTATCACTCTTGTATATTTCAAGTTTAGTCAATACAAACGTTGTAACTAACTACTACGATCTCTCTAATATTAATTATCGGATCGAAATTGCTCTTTCGAATCCTCCCTCGATAATTCATAATAGATGACGAGGTTGATCTCGTCATACAATTTGAGCTACCTTAGGTGGTTAAATTGATCTCTTACTTCTGTTGCATAAATATGAAAGGACGGATATTTTCAAGATATAACAACTATTATAATAACTGTTTGTTTCTTTTCTAATTTATAGAACGAGGTCAAGCATAAATTCTGTTAGCTAGTCAAACACTATTTTGGAAATCTTTTATGATAATTCCACGCGTTAAATTAATTGGCCCTTGCGTACATCGACTTTTACGAGGGACAATATATATATTAATTTATACAATGCTCATCGAATGAGAAGAATTCAATGTTTATTCAAATGGGGTACGTCCGTACGCGGAACGCGTGACTACATCACCAGGAGAGTTGAAGTTGTCTTTTTCTGAAAGAATCTAAGTTGTGGAATTACTATTATAATAGTTGTAACTAATAATTAAATAAAAAATCTTTCTTCCAGAAATATTCTCGTGCTTATCGGTACAAGCAACATCTGAACTCAATCAACTCTATCTATCGTGTCCTAGCGGAGCAATCTGGAGATGGCAACCAATGGAGAATTTCCATGCAAATCTACATACAAGTTTGTTTCTCAAAGGAGATTCATGTGTACTTAATTATAAAACATGCATGACTCGGTTGTAGATCAAATAGGTTTGTTAATTTATTTTGAGTGCATGACTCAGGTTGTAGAAGGTACTGTTGCATACTTACAAATTAAACATTGATAGTTTTCACAATATATTTTGAGGGATAACTAATTAAAAGTAGCTTAATTATTTGATAGTTTTCACAATATATATTTAAACAATCAATTCAAATGCATATTTGTTATTATTTAAAATACATATTTCTAGCCAATGGGTAGTGGGAAATTAAAGCAAGCCATTAATAATAAGATGATACAAAAGAAATACAAAATATCAATCAAACAAGCCAAATCCACAATATTAATCGATCATATCTTCAAAAGCACACCATGGCATAATGATTCTTATTTTTAAAACTATTTTGTAGGATAGGAGGCATAGCTGGCGAGCCCACACAGGCCAGCAGAGCTAGAAATATCCTTTTTGATACGCATGTAACCAGATTCACCCCAGGATGTGCCCCAAGAGTTTTTTACTATCCAATACTTGGTTCTACCAATTTTGTTATAACCAACCATAGTAACTGCATGATTTAGACTTGTTCCACATGGACCTGTGAAAATCCCGCCCGAGTATAACATAAAGGCTTTGCTGTTTGCATCAAGCGCTACAGACACTGGCTGGTGAGAGACAGCATTTGCAAGAGCCAACTCATTATTTGCCGGGACACGTTGGTAACCTGTGATGGTGGCCGCATGATGTCTTGTTTTGGAAGAAGAACATATACCATTGATGCCTGTGGCACCACTGGTGTAACGGTAGTCGTTCTCTGTTGTAATGCCTCTGTTTTTAACCACCCAACCAAAAGCAGACTGCATATTTCCTCCACCACAATTAGAACCGGTGACGCAATCAACTAATTCTTGTTCCGATAGACTTGTCAGGCGGCCTGTCTTGATTTTATTTATTCCTTCAATTGAAGCCACAGCCGAGAATGCCCAACAAGAACCTATATATATTTATGTAGTTAGATTCAATATACATTCAGCTACCTCTTTCTTATGTAGTATTTTTAGAGTTCATTGTGAAAGATTCAAAATATATATGATTCTATTAAAGTTTTATTTTTAAGTTCTAACTCACCACAGTTGCCTTGATTTTTAATGGGCGTCACAGCACCGTGAGTGCGCCAATCGATAGAAGGAGTTGATGTCACACTTGCATACATGAAATCAGTTGTTTCGGATGAATTGCTTGTTTTGTATGTTGCGTATTTTTGCAGAAACTCCGGTACTGTGAAATCTGCAAAATTGTTAAGGTCTACAGTGTATGTCAGTCCAGGTTGTTTTTTCATTGATTGGACGAACTGAAAGTTGTCCGTGAATATTTGAAAGCGTCGTAGTTTTTCGGTAGCAGATCCATAAACTCGGCCATTGTCGCTAATCCATTTTTCAAAAACTGACAACAAAGAATCATCAGCTACTGTTATGGAGAAGGGACTAAAGGCAAGCAAAACAAGAAGAGTGGCAGTGCAACGATAAGAAAATGCCATAAGAGGTTTGATGTATTGAATTCTCAAATTCAATTCAATTAGAGAAAGAAGTTGAGCTTGTAATGAGATGTATTTGTTAGTTAGTGGTATTTATAGGAATGCTTGGCCTCTTTGAGTTTTGCAGATTTGGGCAAAGCAATAGAAAATATATATATATATAATATGCACATTATCCTTTCCGTTAGATTTTTCAAACCCGCGGTTTCATATTATATTAGGTAGAATCATTTTATCCTATATTTGAATATACAACGTTAGTCTGTTCTAACAAGTAAAGAAATTAATATTCTGTTAATATTGAACGGGTATTTACGGTAATAAAATAGAGTAAATTTATATTGTGAGTGGGATAAAGCTCAAGCCTCCATTTTCATAAACTCCGGTGGGAGTTGAATCTTAAACCACGTCTACACCAAATAATTTTACTTTTGAATGATTGCATCATTTTGGAACCCTAAATGGGGCTAAACTTTCATTCCTGAATTAACTTCCTTGTCCTCTTCTAGTATGCCTCAAAAGACATATATATATATAATAGGTTGAAGCAGAAATAAGATGTTAATTTTTAAGCTCAGTAAGTTTCTTTGTATGAGCTTAGTTTCAAAATATATCATAGATTGGTTTGAAAACGACGAACCTAAACCGTTGAAACTGATTTACCTCACGAGTGATGTGTTTACATGGAAAATTTAAAAATAAGGAAGCAACTAACAGTCCCCCAACTCCAGTCCTCCAAAAATCCCCGGATATTTTTAACTAATTCTGTAAACATCAATACTAAATCATGTAAACGTCAATACTAAATTCTGTAAACTAATTCAACAAATCCCGTCAACATAAAAACGCGTGACAGCTGTTAAAAACGCGTGAAAGCTGTTTAAAACGCGTGACAGCTGTTGAAAACGCGTGACAGTTGTTGGAGACCACCTTTTGTGAACATACACATAGTATCCTGTAAACATACACATATTATCCTGTAAACATACATATTGTACTTGAAATTATGGCAGTTGTGGCAGTTGAAAGTGCGTCAGAACTAAGCTAAAAAGGGAAGGCTTTTATACACGCGGATTTTTGGGGGATTTGACTTGGGGGGGCGTTACCTTTTCTCTAAAAATAATTTAGTAGAAATTTAAGTGGTAAAAGCTGATGAAAATTGAATGAATTAAAAATTAACTAAATTACAAAAAAAAATTACTATTGAATTTTATATTAAATTAATTCAAAATTTTAGAATTTTTTTGCATGCAAATGCATCACTCATGAAGTAAATCGATTTCAACAATGCATAATTTGAAGTCAATACGAATATACGATAAGTGTTGATCACTAGTGAGCTCAAGAACACTCTAATTCTACTCTCTCTCTCTCTCTCTCATTTTATAGCCCGTAGGCAACACACACTTCCTGTTTCAAACAGAAATCGAATACACGTTCTCCCGTAGGAGAATGAGATGTCATAACCAGCGGCACTAGGCAGCGTTGGCCAAACTTTAACAAAGCAGTCCAAATTCCAAGGAGAACATGGAAATAATTGCTTCATTCAGACATAAGGTAGCAATTAATTTTTTATCTTTTCTATACTATATGTAACTCCAAATTATTACAAAACAGGGAAATAATTTATGATTCTGAAAGACAGAAATCTCTTCTGTCAAACTTAGGATTCAAGAATTTAATATTCAATTGCATGAGTGGTAGAAGACTGGAAGCAATTTCATGCAGGGAAATTATCTATTACTTATTATTTATTTTTTTATATATAATATCTCTGTTGTTTAAGAAACATTTAATTTTCGAACAAATACCTAATCAATCATATTTGATTTTTCAGGTGATTAATTAATTTCAAGTTTTCTTATTCATTTACGCATACAAAAAAAGAGTAAAAGCTTTATTAATAACATAATAAACTCTATATCATAGGTATTCTATATATAGCTAAAGAAGAGGAATGGTTGAATAACTGAATTTAAAAGTACAATTTGTTTTTCATTTTTCACTAAAATGATTCTAATTTTCTGAACTTAATTTACTGCTTCCAATACAAATAAACACCTAATAAGTAATAGATAATTGTTCACTGTCAAGATTTTAAAAAAAAAGTAATAGATAATTGTGCAATTTAATAGCCTAATTTATTTGCTAATATTAAGGGAATCATTTTACTTTTAGCAATATTTAATTATAAACCCTGAAAGATTGTCAAAATTACCTACGAAAATTTCCTTTAAAACCCCTACACAGACTCATCAGCTTGATACTCCTGTCAGTAATGGTACCGTCGCGGATACTCATGCCCTGTCGGTAATACCGATACACTCATAAATAACACATTTTTGTCAGTGTATTTTGGCAATAGTATTTTTTTACCCTCGCGAATATTGTTCTATTCTGGTAGTATAGTAGAGTATCATCATCAAAATATAAATTTAACACACTAGCTATCAGCTGAATAATGGCCTTGCTTAAGATTTTATTAATAACATCTGCAACCGAATCAATAAGAAATGAGAGAGGATTTCCTTGCTTAATTATAAAAGATAGATACAAAATTATTGTTTTTATATGGCTCAGAAACTTTTAAAAACAATAATTTTGTATCTTTTTCAAAAATAGTACAAATTTTTCAAAAAATATAAAATATGGTCTCGAAATGCATATTAATATGAAAATCATGTTGAGTTGTTCGGATGGACTATTTTAACTTTGAAAATAAAGATAACAATATGGGGAACATATATATAAGATATAAAAGATATGAATCCTGTGATGCATATCAACCCTCTTTAAATACAAATACTAATATTTCTTATTACAACATGTTGACTGGTTGTGCCAGGTCAACGCGCAACTAATGACTTGATCTTGGTTGACCAAATTTTTTAATCTATATGTGTCGTTGAATTGCTTTTTGTATTATTTTTATAACAACCTGTTGGCTGTTTGTGCCACCTCAACGCAACTAATGACTTTTGCTTTTAGACACACTCTGCCCAAATTGCCTCAGTGATCCGAGGGCTTGAGACCTCAAATCTGTTATTGTAGAAATTCAAACAAGGGGCTACAATTAGTTTTGATCATGACATAAATTTTTAATGCCCTTCAAAATATATATACCAGAGAGGACGCCATCTCCACCCCGCTTTCGAGACTCCGTGAATATCGCCCACTGTTGCCTCATCACAACCTGGGTCTGCACCCTCGTCCAGGAGAACCCTCGCGTTTTTATTGTCCTCATTTTCACCTTTTATTTCCTGTTAAGCATGAAAGCTAATTTGAAATTTATATTCACAAACTGATATAATGATCAGCTGCCTTCCCTAGGCCCATTTAGGCCCAACAAAAGACATGACCAAAAGCCCACCATTTAATCCTAGCAAAATAGCTCGTAATATATTCATAAACAGGGCTTTAATTAGTACATAGACAGGATAATTATGATGCCTAAAGAAATTTAATTGGCCCGCCCTTGTTTAAGATGCATATCTATATGATTATTTATTTATTTATTATTTGTTAAGCATTTGCATGATCAATTATAAAAATATTTACGACTTGATGCACGCAATGCTCTGCATTTCTTAAAAAAAAAAACACCAGCTGTTTTGAGATGTGTGCACGAAAACACCAGCTGTTTCGAGATGCATTCTCAAAAGTTCAATGGTTGGATTCAGATTGGTTTCGGATTGCAGCAGATTTATTTTCACAAGAAATAAGTGGAAGCCATATAATGATGTTTGACATCACTGTAATAAATTTGACCTCTTACATTTACTAATTACTCGCACTCTTAATGTATATTGTTGGCCACTGGAATTTTGATTCTAATCATTATTATCCTGCATAATGCATATTATGTGATTTAGCCCTTTCTTTGTGTGTTTAACAACCCAAAAAAATGCTGCATTTGGGCTTGTAGGAGCTATAAACAAACGGAGAAAAGATTCAAGCTTTATGTGTACGAGGAAGGAGAACCCCTGCAAGAACATCTACAGTATTGAAGGTCGGTTCATTGAACAGCTTGAGATGTTGCAGCCCCACCAAGCAGGGGTTCGGATGTGGGACCCGGATCTTGCCCGTGCATACTTCTTGCCCGTCAGTGACGTTGATTTGCGTAAATATGTTTATGAGCCACACCCTCATAGCTATGCATGGCCCTCTCATTTGCACATTTATATGTGCATGTTATTGTACATGAAGAGAAAACACCCCTTCTGGGAATCTCGATCAATTTCTTTTTCCATGATTGGGTGCAATTTTGAGAATATTTTTGGCATATTTATTGTCTGCCACTGTCTGTGCAGAGATGAAATTCTTCAATTGAGATGTAAATTTATGCAAAGTTAGACATACTAAAAGATCATTCTGCTTTTGTCAATTAGAATTTAAGAACTCAGCCTAACAAATATTCCAGGGACCTTAATTTTATATCACCAAGGCCATTTCAGAACTGTACTCAAATTCAATCCGTGCACTTTGCAATGCCAACACTTTCGAGGGGTATCCAGAGAAAGGACATTTCCATCCCCTGGATACATCTTCGTGATGGAAGCATGGCTGCGCAACTGACCGCAGGTCCGCTCCCTGGTCTGGGGAATCGCATGCTCCTTGCATTTTTCGCCGGAGGCCATCATGGACCGGTGAGACCAATTCAATCTTTTTGAGCACTGGAAAGATAAGGATCGAGTACGAGCATTTGCCAAAGGACTTGATTATTATGCGTTCATGCTATTGCTACGGGCTCGATCGATTTTGCCTCTGCCCCAGCAGATAATCTCTGCTAGCTGTGTTTCTTCTTCACTTGTTGCTTAAATCAAGGATAGCATAATACCCAAAATTTTAGTTAATGTACCTGATAGCAACGGTTTAATATCATGATATGATATTTGGTATTGATATATATATAATTGCAGAAATACAAAACTTCTTCATTAAAAAGTTTGTGCCCATTAATCTCTCCGATATATATGCATGCGCATACATATTGGAGACCAAGAGAGCAAATGGCCAAACGCGCAGGGGCGGATCCACATGAAGGTCAATCATCTCTCCTTTGATTTTTGAGTTTTAATGAAGATCTATCTGTTCCAACTAATTTTGCTCTCTCTTGAAACTTTTGCTCCACTCTGGATTTCTGATTTATAATTCAGATTAAATTTAACGTTAAAATTAAATAAATTTCTTGAATTATGATTGATAATTATAATTATATGTTAGAATTTCAGAAAATATAAGTTAAACATTATTTTTTTATCGAGTATTCTATTAGTTAATGGGTTTAAACCCGATTAGCAATTTAAACCCGACTATCTATATTTTTTGTCCCTCTTTGACGAAGATTCTGAATCCGCCCCTGGTCAAACGAAACAAAAGCCAAAAGCATAGACAATATTTAGTTGAATAAAAATAGATGAGTAGTAATATACTACTAAGTTGTAAGTCCTGGGATTATTATTAATCTCAGTTCATAAACTAACTTGGAAAAAGTTTAAAATTTCCAATCTAAAAGGCTGGTGTATATATTTTGAAGGGCACTAAAAATTTATGTCATGATCAAAACTAATTGTAGCCCCTTGTTTAAATTTCTACAATAACAGATTTGAGGTCTCAAGCCCTCGGATCACTGAGGTAATTTGGGCAGAGTGTGTCTAAAAGTAAAAGTCATTAGTTGCGTTGAGGTGGCAGAACCAGCCAACAGGTTGTTATAAAATATACAAATAGCAATTCAACGACACATGCATATAGATTAAAAAATTTGGTCGATCAAGATCAAGTCATTAGTTGCGCGTTGACATGGCACAACCATGCAGCCAACAGATTGTTATAAGAAATATTAGTATTTGTATTTAGAGAGGGTTGATATGCATCATAAGATTCATATCTTTTATATCTTATATGTTCCCATATAGTTATCTTTATTTTTAAAGTCAAAATAGTCGATCCAAGCACTCAACATGATTTTCATATTAATATATATTTAGAGACCAGATTTTATATTTTTTTGAAAAATCTATACTATTTTTGAAAAGGTACAAAATTATTGTTTTTTCAGGAGTTTCTGAGCCATATAAAAACAATAATTTTGTATCTATCTTTTATAATTAAGCAAGGAAATCCTCTCTCATTTCTTATTGATTCGGTTGCAGATGTTATTAATAAAATCTTAAAAGAATACTTTAAAATCTTTTATAATTAAGCAAGGACATTATTCAGGTGATAGCTAGTGTGTTAAATTTATATTTTGATGATGATACTCTACTATACTACAAGAATAGGACAATATTTGCGAGAGTAAAAAATACTATTGCCAAGAATACATTGACAAAAACGTGTTATTTTTTAGTATATCAGTATTACCGACAGGACATGAGTATCCATTACGGTACTATTACCGACAGGAGTATCAAGCCGATGAGTCCGTGTAGGGGTTTTAAAGGAAATTTTCGTAGGTAATTTTGACAATCTTTCAGGGCTTATAATTAAATATTGCTAAAAGTAAAATGATTCCCTTAATTATATTAGCAAATAAATTAGGCTATTAAATTGCACAATTATCTATTACTTTTTTTTAAATCTTGATAGTAAACAATTATCTATTACTTATTAGGTGTTTATTTGTATTGGAAGCAGTTAAGTTCAGAAAATTATAATCATTTTAGTGAAAAATGAAAAACAAATTGTACTTTTAAATTCAGTTATTCAACCATTCCTCTTCTTTAGCTATATATAGAATACCTATGATATAGAGTTTATTATGTTATTAATAAAGCTTTTACTCTCTTTTTTTTGTATGCGTAAATGAATAGGAAAACCTGAAATTAATTAATCACCTGAAAAATCAAATATGATTGAATTTAGGTATTTGTTCGAAAATTAAATGTTTCTTAAACAACAGAGATATTCTATATAAAAATAATAATAATTAAGTACATCGCTACATTTGCATGAAATTGCTTTCAGTCTTCTACCGCTCATGCAATTGAACATTAAATTCTTGAATCCTAAGTTTGACAGAAGAGATTTCAGTCTTTCATAATCATAAATTATTTCCCTGTTTTGTAATAATTTGGAGTTACATATAATATAGAAAAGATAATAAATTAATTCCTACCTTATATCTGAATGAAGCAATTATTTCCATGTTGTCAAGTTATCCTTGGAATTTGGACTGCTTTGTTAAAGTTTGGCCAATGCTGCCTAGCGTCGCTGGTTATGACATCTCATTCTCCTACGGGAGAACGTGGGTTTGATTTCTGCTTGAAGCAGGAAGTGTGTGTTGCCTACGGGCTATAAAAAAGAGAGAGTAGAATTAGAGTGTTCTTAAACTAACTAGTGATCAACACTTATCGTATATTCGTATTGACTTCAAATTATGCATTCAAATTGTTGAAATCGATTTACTTCATGAGTGATACATTTCCATGCAAAAAATTCTAAAATTTTGAATTAATTTAATATAAAATTCAATAGTAAAATTTTTTGTAATTAAGGTAATTTTAATTCATAAAATTTTCATCAGCTTTTACCACTTAACTTTCTACTAAATTAATTTTAAAATTTTCTATATAAACACGTTACTCGTAACATAAATCAGTTTCAATGGCTTAAGTTCGTCGTTTTGAAACCAATCTGTGATATATTTTGAAACAAAGCATATTTTGAAACAAAGCTCATACAAAAAAACTTAGTGAGCTTAAAAACATCTTAATGAAAGTTTAGCCCCATTTAGGGTTCCAAAACGATGCAATCAATCAAAAGTAAAATTATTTGGTGTGGACGTGGTTTAAGTTTCAAGGAGTTTATGAAAAAGGAGGCTTGAGCTAGCTTTATCCCAATCACAATAAATTTACACTTTTTTATTACCGTAAATACCCGTTCAATATTAACAGAATATCAATTTCTTTACTTGTTAGAACAGACTAACGTTGTATATTCAAATATAGGATAAAATGATTCTACCTAATATAATATGAAATCACGGGTTTGAAAAATCTAAGGGAAACGATAATGTGCATATTATATATATATTTTCTATTGCTTTGCCCAAATCTGCAAAACTCAAAGAGGCCAAGCATTCCTATAAATACCACTAACTAACAAATACATCTCATTACAAGCTCAACTTCTTTCTCTAATTGAATTGAATTTGAGAATTCAATACATCAAACCTCTTATGGCATTTTCTTATCGTTGCACTGCCACTCTTCTTGTTTTGCTTGCCTTTAGTCCCTTCTCCATAACAGTAGCTGATGATTCTTTGTTGTCAGTTTTTGAAAAATGGATTAGCGACAATGGCCGAGTTTATGGATCTGCTACCGAAAAACTACGACGCTTTCAAATATTCACGGACAACTTTCAGTTCGTCCAATCAATGAAAAAACAACCTGGACTGACATACACTGTAGACCTTAACAATTTTGCAGATTTCACAGTACCGGAGTTTCTGCAAAAATACGCAACATACAAAACAAGCAGTTCATCCGAAACAACTGATTTCATGTATGCAAGTGTGACATCAACTCCTCCTTCTATCGATTGGCGCACTCACGGTGCTGTGACGCCCATTGAAAATCAATTAGGCCACTGTGGTGAGCTAAAACTTAAAAATAAAACTTTAATAGAAGCATATATATTTTGAATCTTTCACAATGAACTCTAAAAATACTACATAAGAAAGAGGTAGCTGAATGTATATTGAATCTAACTACATAAATATATATAGGTGCTTCTTGGGCATTCTCGGCGGTGGCTTCAATTGAAGGAATAAATAAAATCAAGACAGGCCGCCTGATAAGTCTATCGGAACAAGAATTAGTTGATTGCGTTACCGGTTCTAATTGTGATGGAGGAAATGTGGAGTCTGCTTTTGCTTGGGTGGTTAAAAATGGAGGCATTTCAACGAAGAAAGACTACCCTTACACCAGTGGTATATGTTCTTCTTCCAAAGCAAGACATCATCTGGTCACCATCACAGGTTACCAACGTGTCCCGGCAAATAATGAGTCGGCTCTTGCAAAAGCTGTCGCTCACCAGCCAGTGTCTGTAGCGCTTGATGCAAACAGCAAAGCCTTTATGTTATACTCGGGCGGGATTTTCACAGGTCCATGTGGAATAAGTCTAAATCATGCAGTTACTATGGTTGGTTATAACAAAATTGGTGGAACCAAGTATTGGATAGTAAAAAACTCTTGGGGCACATCCTGGGGTGAAAATGGTTACATGCGTATCAAAAAGGATATTTCTAGCTCTGCTGGCCTGTGTGGGCTCGCCAGGGATGCCTCCTATCCTACAAAATAGTTTTAAAAATAAGAATCATTATGCCATGGTGTGCTTTTGAAGATATGATCAATTAATATTGTGGATTTGGTTTGTTTGAGTGATATTTTTTTTATTTCTTTTGTATCATCTTATTATGAATGGTTTCCTTTCCCACAACCCGTTGGCTAAAAATATGTATTTTAAATTAATAATAACAAATATGCATTTCAATTTATTGTTTAAATATATATTGTGAAAACTATCAAATAATTAAGCTACTTTTAATTAGTTATCCCTCAAAATATATTGTGAAAACTATCAATGTTTAATTTGTAAGTATGCAACAGTACTTTCTACAACCTGAGTCATGCACTCAAAATAAATTAACAAACCTATTTGATCTACAACCGAGTCATGCATGTTTTATAATTAAGTACACAATCTCCTTTGAGAAACAAACTTGTATGTAGATTTGCATGGAAATTCTCCATTGGTTGCTATCTCCGGATTGCTCCGCTAGGACACAATAGATAGAGTTGATTGAGTTCAGATGTTGCTTGTACCGATCGATAAGCACGAGAATATTTCTAGAAGAAAGATTTTTTTATTTAATTATTAGTTACAACTATTAGATCAATATATAGCTTTTGATATAGTAATTCCAGTACAACTTGTTGTTGGAATTTAGAGACGTCTAAATTACAATTATAATTTGGACTACGTGTTATATAGTTATATGTTTCATACTGTCATAAATAATGTCTAAGCAAGTCATCAAATTCAGAATACCGTGGTAACGTTAATTAGGCATTGTAAGTATTTTAATTAGGATATGAACCGAAATACGTATAGAATATTCAGGTAATTATTTCTTATTGTTGATGGACCGATTAGATATATTACAATATGGACTCGTGATAAATTAGAATAATAAAATTGACTAGATTAAAATCTGGTCATATTTGGTTTATTTCTAATATGCTTCTGATGTCATTGTACGCAGTCAGGTATTGCACTGGATCTGAATAAAAAGCACAGTGGCCGATTTATGGTGTTCACACAACACAGCATAGTGACATGGGGTTGATGTGAATGGAGAAAATTGCAGGGGTGATGGTACTTACCTGTTTCTTTGTTGCCGGTACGGCTTGCATACCTATGGTTGTAAGTTGTAACGTTGCCTTGGGAAGGCCTCCCCTGTTGCTCTCCTTTGCTAGCCTGATAACCCTGACGTAGGTACCAGTAGTGTCTCTTGGAGATGACAGTAGTCCATCCTTCTTGCTGTAAAGAAGTTTTCAATTTCGCCATGGAAATCGCCCAGTTAACGGGCCTCTTCCCTTGTTTCTTTTTCTACATATATAATTAATAAGAATGTGCATATATTTTATTTGATGACTTATTAGTATTTACTTGCACTCGCACGACATTAATTTCTTCAAAAGTAATGTCATTTGCACAACATGCATGGCGGCCCAAGAGCAGTTTGTATTCTCCGTCAGAATTCAACTTCTGGCGGTACCATCACTTAAAACCAGGTTCTCAATTCGGTGACCACACCCGGAATCACTTCAGCACTCCTCAATCTGCAGCGCTCTCTTCAAATTTGCACCTAACATAACATCTAGAGTTGATTTCATCTAAATTTACACCTGTTCCAAATTTATCTTCTAAAATCTAATGCAGTGGGAGACGTGGTTGTCTTTTGCTGCAATTTACTATATGTTTCACAGTAAATTCCATGTAAAATTGATGGACCAAACCTGTTTAAAACCATCCATAACATAAATTATTCCACACGGAAACCAAACCGACATAATTTTAATATCAGCATGCACAAATCAAATCCCATAGCCACTGAAACAAGTTAGAACAGAAGCAAGGACAAACAACATCTGCTTTACTATAACTAGTTGGCAGCAAAACTTACAAAAAGTATTTCAAGGTTTTTATACGTACAGAAAGTCCATATACCAGTACAGATTCTTATTCAAAGAGAGCTAAAGATAAAAGCAAGGTTTGCTCAGCCGCGCGAGGAGGTGATTAGGCAGTAGTCCCGAGCAGCTTCTTCAGGTCCTTCTCGATGCTGAGAGGAGAGGTGGTCGGAGCGTAGCGGTCTACGACATGTCCTTCCTTGTCAACCAAGAACTTGGAGAAGTTCCACTTGATACCGTCCCCAAAGAGACCACCTTTGCTCGACTTGAGAAATTTGTATATTGGTGCAGTCTTCTCACCATTCACATCAACCTGAAAATATATTAAATGGTCATCTCTTTGGTATTACATAACATATTTACTAATTTAACTTGAAATTGCACTACACTGAGTACATAGATATTTTTTTAGTAATGATCATCGTAAATGAAAACTAGTGCTATCCTCTAGAGGTAGCAATTACTACAAGATCACCTTGTCAAATATCGGGTACTCGGCCTTGAAGCGAGTACAGGCAAATTGCACAATCTCTTCATTGGTTCCTGGTTCTTGTCCACCAAACTGATTGCATGGGAAAGCCAGAATTTCAAAACCTACAATAGTCATTCGATATAAATCAAATTGGGGGGAAATAATTATGCACACCCGATGCAAATCACGCAATAGCCACTATATTAGAGTAACATGAACTACCTTGGTCCTTGTACTTGTCGTATAGCTGGCTTAGCTCTGTGTAGTTAGAGTTGGCCAATCCACTGCAAGTAAAAGTAGCAATTAAGCAGTTAGACATATGAAATCAATCACAATTTAATAACAAAAATAAACAAAAGAAAGGAAAGCCAACATGGCCAACTACTCTATGAAGCATTGACTTCAGTATTGTACAATCAGATATGCTAACAGGACACTCAACACTATAGTAAGTTCAGAGGAATTAAAAATATAAAATATAAAATATAAACGATCGGATTTATTGGACCCTCAAATCTGACAACATGAGCCAAACTGCTCCAAAGTCGAAACCAAACCAAAAGAGCACTACTTCAGTTAAATATCATTGGTCAAATTCTAATTTAGTTGAAGTACGCTAATTACAATGTTATTGGAAGACCCAAAAAAAAGAAAAGGGTTAAACCAAGGATCAATTGCTGTACCACTGCGAAGCAACATTGACAATTAGCAAAACCTTTCCCTTGTACATGCTTAGATCAACATCATTCCCCTTTGCATCCTGGTACAACGATTAAAAGCCAAACAAGATATCAGAGATTTGATCAGATCGCAAAATTACCAGGGACAAAATTGATTAAAATCTAAAAGAAATTTCAATTAGAAAGGAGGCAAACCTTGACAGTAAAATCGTGTACAGAAGTCATCGACTGGCTGGCCATGGAAGCTGATCTGAATGATAAACAAGGGGAGAAAGAGCGGGAGGTATTAATAGGAGAAATCAACGAACGGGAGAGGCACGTGGTGTTGCGCAAGGAATAAGTGGGGATTAAAAATGACTTGGTGGTGGGGTAAGACGAGAGGTGTTTGACGAAATGGCTACAAATACATAGATTGGTGTTTAGGGCAAAGGTGAAGCGAGAAGAGAGCATAGAGCATAGAGATGAATTACTATTATAATAGTTGTAACTAATAATTATAAGTTGTCTTTTTCTGAAAGAATCTAAGTTGTGGAATTACTATTATAATAGTTGTAACTAATAATTAAATAAAAAATCTTTCTTCCAGAAATATTCTCGTGCTTATCGGTACAAGCAACATCTGAACTCAATCAACTCTATCTATCGTGTCCTAGCGGAGCAATCTGGAGATGGCAACCAATGGAGAATTTCCATGCAAATCTACATACAAGTTTGTTTCTCAAAGGAGATTCATGTGTACTTAATTATAAAACATGCATGACTCGGTTGTAGATCAAATAGGTTTGTTAATTTATTTTGAGTGCATGACTCAGGTTGTAGAAGGTACTGTTGCATACTTACAAATTAAACATTGATAGTTTTCACAATATATTTTGAGGGATAACTAATTAAAAGTAGCTTAATTATTTGATAGTTTTCACAATATATATTTAAACAATCAATTCAAATGCATATTTGTTATTATTTAAAATACATATTTCTAGCCAATGGGTAGTGGGAAATTAAAGCAAGCCATTAATAATAAGATGATACAAAAGAAATACAAAATATCAATCAAACAAGCCAAATCCACAATATTAATCGATCATATCTTCAAAAGCACACCATGGCATAATGATTCTTATTTTTAAAACTATTTTGTAGGATAGGAGGCATAGCTGGCGAGCCCACACAGGCCAGCAGAGCTAGAAATATCCTTTTTGATACGCATGTAACCAGATTCACCCCAGGATGTGCCCCAAGAGTTTTTTACTATCCAATACTTGGTTCTACCAATTTTGTTATAACCAACCATAGTAACTGCATGATTTAGACTTGTTCCACATGGACCTGTGAAAATCCCGCCCGAGTATAACATAAAGGCTTTGCTGTTTGCATCAAGCGCTACAGACACTGGCTGGTGAGAGACAGCATTTGCAAGAGCCAACTCATTATTTGCCGGGACACGTTGGTAACCTGTGATGGTGGCCGCATGATGTCTTGTTTTGGAAGAAGAACATATACCATTGATGCCTGTGGCACCACTGGTGTAACGGTAGTCGTTCTCTGTTGTAATGCCTCTGTTTTTAACCACCCAACCAAAAGCAGACTGCATATTTCCTCCACCACAATTAGAACCGGTGACGCAATCAACTAATTCTTGTTCCGATAGACTTGTCAGGCGGCCTGTCTTGATTTTATTTATTCCTTCAATTGAAGCCACAGCCGAGAATGCCCAACAAGAACCTATATATATTTATGTAGTTAGATTCAATATACATTCAGCTACCTCTTTCTTATGTAGTATTTTTAGAGTTCATTGTGAAAGATTCAAAATATATATGATTCTATTAAAGTTTTATTTTTAAGTTCTAACTCACCACAGTTGCCTTGATTTTTAATGGGCGTCACAGCACCGTGAGTGCGCCAATCGATAGAAGGAGTTGATGTCACACTTGCATACATGAAATCAGTTGTTTCGGATGAATTGCTTGTTTTGTATGTTGCGTATTTTTGCAGAAACTCCGGTACTGTGAAATCTGCAAAATTGTTAAGGTCTACAGTGTATGTCAGTCCAGGTTGTTTTTTCATTGATTGGACGAACTGAAAGTTGTCCGTGAATATTTGAAAGCGTCGTAGTTTTTCGGTAGCAGATCCATAAACTCGGCCATTGTCGCTAATCCATTTTTCAAAAACTGACAACAAAGAATCATCAGCTACTGTTATGGAGAAGGGACTAAAGGCAAGCAAAACAAGAAGAGTGGCAGTGCAACGATAAGAAAATGCCATAAGAGGTTTGATGTATTGAATTCTCAAATTCAATTCAATTAGAGAAAGAAGTTGAGCTTGTAATGAGATGTATTTGTTAGTTAGTGGTATTTATAGGAATGCTTGGCCTCTTTGAGTTTTGCAGATTTGGGCAAAGCAATAGAAAATATATATATATATAATATGCACATTATCCTTTCCGTTAGATTTTTCAAACCCGCGGTTTCATATTATATTAGGTAGAATCATTTTATCCTATATTTGAATATACAACGTTAGTCTGTTCTAACAAGTAAAGAAATTAATATTCTGTTAATATTGAACGGGTATTTACGGTAATAAAATAGAGTAAATTTATATTGTGAGTGGGATAAAGCTCAAGCCTCCATTTTCATAAACTCCGGTGGGAGTTGAATCTTAAACCACGTCTACACCAAATAATTTTACTTTTGAATGATTGCATCATTTTGGAACCCTAAATGGGGCTAAACTTTCATTCCTGAATTAACTTCCTTGTCCTCTTCTAGTATGCCTCAAAAGACATATATATATATAATAGGTTGAAGCAGAAATAAGATGTTAATTTTTAAGCTCAGTAAGTTTCTTTGTATGAGCTTAGTTTCAAAATATATCATAGATTGGTTTGAAAACGACGAACCTAAACCGTTGAAACTGATTTACCTCACGAGTGATGTGTTTACATGGAAAATTTAAAAATAAGGAAGCAACTAACAGTCCCCCAACTCCAGTCCTCCAAAAATCCCCGGATATTTTTAACTAATTCTGTAAACATCAATACTAAATCATGTAAACGTCAATACTAAATTCTGTAAACTAATTCAACAAATCCCGTCAACATAAAAACGCGTGACAGCTGTTAAAAACGCGTGAAAGCTGTTTAAAACGCGTGACAGCTGTTGAAAACGCGTGACAGTTGTTGGAGACCACCTTTTGTGAACATACACATAGTATCCTGTAAACATACACATATTATCCTGTAAACATACATATTGTACTTGAAATTATGGCAGTTGTGGCAGTTGAAAGTGCGTCAGAACTAAGCTAAAAAGGGAAGGCTTTTATACACGCGGATTTTTGGGGGATTTGACTTGGGGGGGCGTTACCTTTTCTCTAAAAATAATTTAGTAGAAATTTAAGTGGTAAAAGCTGATGAAAATTGAATGAATTAAAAATTAACTAAATTACAAAAAAAAATTACTATTGAATTTTATATTAAATTAATTCAAAATTTTAGAATTTTTTTGCATGCAAATGCATCACTCATGAAGTAAATCGATTTCAACAATGCATAATTTGAAGTCAATACGAATATACGATAAGTGTTGATCACTAGTGAGCTCAAGAACACTCTAATTCTACTCTCTCTCTCTCTCTCTCTCATTTTATAGCCCGTAGGCAACACACACTTCCTGTTTCAAACAGAAATCGAATACACGTTCTCCCGTAGGAGAATGAGATGTCATAACCAGCGGCACTAGGCAGCGTTGGCCAAACTTTAACAAAGCAGTCCAAATTCCAAGGAGAACATGGAAATAATTGCTTCATTCAGACATAAGGTAGCAATTAATTTTTTATCTTTTCTATACTATATGTAACTCCAAATTATTACAAAACAGGGAAATAATTTATGATTCTGAAAGACAGAAATCTCTTCTGTCAAACTTAGGATTCAAGAATTTAATATTCAATTGCATGAGTGGTAGAAGACTGGAAGCAATTTCATGCAGGGAAATTATCTATTACTTATTATTTATTTTTTTATATATAATATCTCTGTTGTTTAAGAAACATTTAATTTTCGAACAAATACCTAATCAATCATATTTGATTTTTCAGGTGATTAATTAATTTCAAGTTTTCTTATTCATTTACGCATACAAAAAAAGAGTAAAAGCTTTATTAATAACATAATAAACTCTATATCATAGGTATTCTATATATAGCTAAAGAAGAGGAATGGTTGAATAACTGAATTTAAAAGTACAATTTGTTTTTCATTTTTCACTAAAATGATTCTAATTTTCTGAACTTAATTTACTGCTTCCAATACAAATAAACACCTAATAAGTAATAGATAATTGTTCACTGTCAAGATTTAAAAAAAAAAGTAATAGATAATTGTGCAATTTAATAGCCTAATTTATTTGCTAATATTAAGGGAATCATTTTACTTTTAGCAATATTTAATTATAAACCCTGAAAGATTGTCAAAATTACCTACGAAAATTTCCTTTAAAACCCCTACACAGACTCATCAGCTTGATACTCCTGTCAGTAATGGTACCGTCGCGGATACTCATGCCCTGTCGGTAATACCGATACACTCATAAATAACACATTTTTGTCAGTGTATTTTGGCAATAGTATTTTTTTACCCTCGCGAATATTGTTCTATTCTGGTAGTATAGTAGAGTATCATCATCAAAATATAAATTTAACACACTAGCTATCAGCTGAATAATGGCCTTGCTTAAGATTTTATTAATAACATCTGCAACCGAATCAATAAGAAATGAGAGAGGATTTCCTTGCTTAATTATAAAAGATAGATACAAAATTATTGTTTTTATATGGCTCAGAAACTTTTAAAAACAATAATTTTGTATCTTTTTCAAAAATAGTACAAATTTTTCAAAAAATATAAAATATGGTCTCGAAATGCATATTAATATGAAAATCATGTTGAGTTGTTCGGATGGACTATTTTAACTTTGAAAATAAAGATAACAATATGGGGAACATATATATAAGATATAAAAGATATGAATCCTGTGATGCATATCAACCCTCTTTAAATACAAATACTAATATTTCTTATTACAACCTGTTGACTGGTTGTGCCAGGTCAACGCGCAACTAATGACTTGATCTTGGTTGACCAAATTTTTTAATCTATATGTGTCGTTGAATTGCTTTTTGTATTATTTTTATAACAACCTGTTGGCTGTTTGTGCCACCTCAACGCAACTAATGACTTTTGCTTTTAGACACACTCTGCCCAAATTGCCTCAGTGATCCGAGGGCTTGAGACCTCAAATCTGTTATTGTAGAAATTCAAACAAGGGGCTACAATTAGTTTTGATCATGACATAAATTTTTAATGCCCTTCAAAATATATATACCAGAGAGGACGCCATCTCCACCCCGCTTTCGAGACTCCGTGAATATCGCCCACTGTTGCCTCATCACAACCTGGGTCTGCACCCTCGTCCAGGAGAACCCTCGCGTTTTTATTGTCCTCATTTTCACCTTTTATTTCCTGTTAAGCATGAAAGCTAATTTGAAATTTATATTCACAAACTGATATAATGATCAGCTGCCTTCCCTAGGCCCATTTAGGCCCAACAAAAGACATGACCAAAAGCCCACCATTGATCCGGTGAGTTTGGAGTGAGGCGGTGAGTTGATCCGGCCATCAAAGCACCGCGATGAGGAGATCCGACTGTTAGAGCATGGTGGTGAGTAGATTCGGCCGTCCAAGCGTCGTGATGAGTAGATCGAACCGTCAGAGTGCGGCAGTGATAGATCCGACCGTCGGAGCGTGGCGGTGAATAGATCCGGCCATTGGAGTGCGACGGTGAGTAGATTCGGCCGTCGGAGCGCCGTGGTGAGTAGATCGGACCGTTGAATGTGACGACAATTGTCAAAGAGCGGTGGTGAGTACATAGGACCGTCGGAGTGCGACGGTTATTGGCCAAAAACAAATCCAATTGTAGAGAGAATTAGAGAATAATATATTAGGGTGTTTAGGAGTGTAAATAATTAGAATTAGATGGTGAGAGTAGTTTAGATAAATTAATGAGAATAAAAAGTTTAGATTTAGAAATTAGAGTCATTTGACTCGTTGTAAATACGTTTTTTATCAATGAAATTATTACTTGACATTTAAAGCCACTAACCTTTAAATTTCACATTTTTGTAAAATTAAAACTCATAGATAAAAAAAAAAAGGTACGTAATTTACATGATTATTATATTCACCTTATTATGAAATTAGAACTTTAAAACAATAATAAAAATTAATAGGAATAATCTATGTATTTTCCTTTTTTTATATATAAGTCCTCAAATGTCGAACTAATATTACATAAAGTAGGCAATCATTTAAGATATGACAAAAAAATTTAAATATTTTAACTTTAAACACATAGTACAACTTTTCTTAAAATATATATTACATAGGAAATTTTGGCAGCTGCCTCCCCTAATCATACCCAATTAGGGTAGTACAAAATAGCTCAAATTCGTAACTCGCTCATAACTTGCTCGCTAATTGCTCATTTTAACTTGCTCATCCACAACTCGAGTTGGCTGACTCGTTTAATAAAGAAGCTGAGTTTGAGCATATCCCAACTCGAGTTACACAAAAGTTGTCACAATAAATCTCATGCCCTTCTAAATAACTCTTAAGCTATTGTTTGGATTTATTTTATTAATTGTCTTATTAATTATGTTTGAATTGTTTGTATTTAGATAAACTCTTACTAAATCATTTGAATTATTTTTGTTTATATAAACTCTTACTAGTATATAATTATAATTAAGAAAATTGACTTGTCGAACGAGATATAAACAAGTTGCGAGTCAACTCGAGTTGATAATGAGCTAAACTCGAAGACATAGAGAAATGCAAATAAAGCTTTTAAATCTTCTCTTTCACGTTTTTCATTACACTTGTGTCAATCAATTATGGATCTCAATGCTATCTAGATACAAAGTTTAATCGTTCTTCTTGTTTACACGCTATTTGGCGTATAAAATATTTCAAGTTTAGTTCATACAAACAAATGTGGGTTGAGTGATAACATTATCACTCTTGTATATTTCAAGTTTAGTCAATACAAACGTTGTAACTAACTACTACGATCTCTCTAATATTAATTATCGGATCGAAATTGCTCTTTCGAATCCTCCCTCGATAATTCATAATAGATGACGAGGTTGATCTCGTCATACAATTTGAGCTACCTTAGGTGGTTAAATTGATCTCTTACTTCTGTTGCATAAATATGAAAGGACGGATATTTTCAAGATATAACAACTATTATAATAACTGTTTGTTTCTTTTCTAATTTATAGAACGAGGTCAAGCATAAATTCTGTTAGCTAGTCAAACACTATTTTGGAAATCTTTTATGATAATTCCACGCGTTAAATTAATTGGCCCTTGCGTACATCGACTTTTACGAGGGACAATATATATATTAATTTATACAATGCTCATCGAATGAGAAGAATTCAATGTTTATTCAAATGGGGTACGTCCGTACGCGGAACGCGTGACTACATCACCAGGAGAGTTGAAGTTGTCTTTTTCTGAAAGAATCTAAGTTGTGGAATTACTATTATAATAGTTGTAACTAATAATTAAATAAAAAATCTTTCTTCCAGAAATATTCTCGTGCTTATCGGTACAAGCAACATCTGAACTCAATCAACTCTATCTATCGTGTCCTAGCGGAGCAATCTGGAGATGGCAACCAATGGAGAATTTCCATGCAAATCTACATACAAGTTTGTTTCTCAAAGGAGATTCATGTGTACTTAATTATAAAACATGCATGACTCGGTTGTAGATCAAATAGGTTTGTTAATTTATTTTGAGTGCATGACTCAGGTTGTAGAAGGTACTGTTGCATACTTACAAATTAAACATTGATAGTTTTCACAATATATTTTGAGGGATAACTAATTAAAAGTAGCTTAATTATTTGATAGTTTTCACAATATATATTTAAACAATCAATTCAAATGCATATTTGTTATTATTTAAAATACATATTTCTAGCCAATGGGTAGTGGGAAATTAAAGCAAGCCATTAATAATAAGATGATACAAAAGAAATACAAAATATCAATCAAACAAGCCAAATCCACAATATTAATCGATCATATCTTCAAAAGCACACCATGGCATAATGATTCTTATTTTTAAAACTATTTTGTAGGATAGGAGGCATAGCTGGCGAGCCCACACAGGCCAGCAGAGCTAGAAATATCCTTTTTGATACGCATGTAACCAGATTCACCCCAGGATGTGCCCCAAGAGTTTTTTACTATCCAATACTTGGTTCTACCAATTTTGTTATAACCAACCATAGTAACTGCATGATTTAGACTTGTTCCACATGGACCTGTGAAAATCCCGCCCGAGTATAACATAAAGGCTTTGCTGTTTGCATCAAGCGCTACAGACACTGGCTGGTGAGAGACAGCATTTGCAAGAGCCAACTCATTATTTGCCGGGACACGTTGGTAACCTGTGATGGTGGCCGCATGATGTCTTGTTTTGGAAGAAGAACATATACCATTGATGCCTGTGGCACCACTGGTGTAACGGTAGTCGTTCTCTGTTGTAATGCCTCTGTTTTTAACCACCCAACCAAAAGCAGACTGCATATTTCCTCCACCACAATTAGAACCGGTGACGCAATCAACTAATTCTTGTTCCGATAGACTTGTCAGGCGGCCTGTCTTGATTTTATTTATTCCTTCAATTGAAGCCACAGCCGAGAATGCCCAACAAGAACCTATATATATTTATGTAGTTAGATTCAATATACATTCAGCTACCTCTTTCTTATGTAGTATTTTTAGAGTTCATTGTGAAAGATTCAAAATATATATGATTCTATTAAAGTTTTATTTTTAAGTTCTAACTCACCACAGTTGCCTTGATTTTTAATGGGCGTCACAGCACCGTGAGTGCGCCAATCGATAGAAGGAGTTGATGTCACACTTGCATACATGAAATCAGTTGTTTCGGATGAATTGCTTGTTTTGTATGTTGCGTATTTTTGCAGAAACTCCGGTACTGTGAAATCTGCAAAATTGTTAAGGTCTACAGTGTATGTCAGTCCAGGTTGTTTTTTCATTGATTGGACGAACTGAAAGTTGTCCGTGAATATTTGAAAGCGTCGTAGTTTTTCGGTAGCAGATCCATAAACTCGGCCATTGTCGCTAATCCATTTTTCAAAAACTGACAACAAAGAATCATCAGCTACTGTTATGGAGAAGGGACTAAAGGCAAGCAAAACAAGAAGAGTGGCAGTGCAACGATAAGAAAATGCCATAAGAGGTTTGATGTATTGAATTCTCAAATTCAATTCAATTAGAGAAAGAAGTTGAGCTTGTAATGAGATGTATTTGTTAGTTAGTGGTATTTATAGGAATGCTTGGCCTCTTTGAGTTTTGCAGATTTGGGCAAAGCAATAGAAAATATATATATATATAATATGCACATTATCCTTTCCGTTAGATTTTTCAAACCCGCGGTTTCATATTATATTAGGTAGAATCATTTTATCCTATATTTGAATATACAACGTTAGTCTGTTCTAACAAGTAAAGAAATTAATATTCTGTTAATATTGAACGGGTATTTACGGTAATAAAATAGAGTAAATTTATATTGTGAGTGGGATAAAGCTCAAGCCTCCATTTTCATAAACTCCGGTGGGAGTTGAATCTTAAACCACGTCTACACCAAATAATTTTACTTTTGAATGATTGCATCATTTTGGAACCCTAAATGGGGCTAAACTTTCATTCCTGAATTAACTTCCTTGTCCTCTTCTAGTATGCCTCAAAAGACATATATATATATAATAGGTTGAAGCAGAAATAAGATGTTAATTTTTAAGCTCAGTAAGTTTCTTTGTATGAGCTTAGTTTCAAAATATATCATAGATTGGTTTGAAAACGACGAACCTAAACCGTTGAAACTGATTTACCTCACGAGTGATGTGTTTACATGGAAAATTTAAAAATAAGGAAGCAACTAACAGTCCCCCAACTCCAGTCCTCCAAAAATCCCCGGATATTTTTAACTAATTCTGTAAACATCAATACTAAATCATGTAAACGTCAATACTAAATTCTGTAAACTAATTCAACAAATCCCGTCAACATAAAAACGCGTGACAGCTGTTAAAAACGCGTGAAAGCTGTTTAAAACGCGTGACAGCTGTTGAAAACGCGTGACAGTTGTTGGAGACCACCTTTTGTGAACATACACATAGTATCCTGTAAACATACACATATTATCCTGTAAACATACATATTGTACTTGAAATTATGGCAGTTGTGGCAGTTGAAAGTGCGTCAGAACTAAGCTAAAAAGGGAAGGCTTTTATACACGCGGATTTTTGGGGGATTTGACTTGGGGGGGCGTTACCTTTTCTCTAAAAATAATTTAGTAGAAATTTAAGTGGTAAAAGCTGATGAAAATTGAATGAATTAAAAATTAACTAAATTACAAAAAAAAATTACTATTGAATTTTATATTAAATTAATTCAAAATTTTAGAATTTTTTTGCATGCAAATGCATCACTCATGAAGTAAATCGATTTCAACAATGCATAATTTGAAGTCAATACGAATATACGATAAGTGTTGATCACTAGTGAGCTCAAGAACACTCTAATTCTACTCTCTCTCTCTCTCTCTCATTTTATAGCCCGTAGGCAACACACACTTCCTGTTTCAAACAGAAATCGAATACACGTTCTCCCGTAGGAGAATGAGATGTCATAACCAGCGGCACTAGGCAGCGTTGGCCAAACTTTAACAAAGCAGTCCAAATTCCAAGGAGAACATGGAAATAATTGCTTCATTCAGACATAAGGTAGCAATTAATTTTTTATCTTTTCTATACTATATGTAACTCCAAATTATTACAAAACAGGGAAATAATTTATGATTCTGAAAGACAGAAATCTCTTCTGTCAAACTTAGGATTCAAGAATTTAATATTCAATTGCATGAGTGGTAGAAGACTGGAAGCAATTTCATGCAGGGAAATTATCTATTACTTATTATTTTTTTTTTATATATAATATCTCTGTTGTTTAAGAAACATTTAATTTTCGAACAAATACCTAATCAATCATATTTGATTTTTCAGGTGATTAATTAATTTCAAGTTTTCTTATTCATTTACGCATACAAAAAAAGAGTAAAAGCTTTATTAATAACATAATAAACTCTATATCATAGGTATTCTATATATAGCTAAAGAAGAGGAATGGTTGAATAACTGAATTTAAAAGTACAATTTGTTTTTCATTTTTCACTAAAATGATTCTAATTTTCTGAACTTAATTTACTGCTTCCAATACAAATAAACACCTAATAAGTAATAGATAATTGTTCACTGTCAAGATTTAAAAAAAAAAGTAATAGATAATTGTGCAATTTAATAGCCTAATTTATTTGCTAATATTAAGGGAATCATTTTACTTTTAGCAATATTTAATTATAAACCCTGAAAGATTGTCAAAATTACCTACGAAAATTTCCTTTAAAACCCCTACACAGACTCATCAGCTTGATACTCCTGTCAGTAATGGTACCGTCGCGGATACTCATGCCCTGTCGGTAATACCGATACACTCATAAATAACACATTTTTGTCAGTGTATTTTGGCAATAGTATTTTTTTACCCTCGCGAATATTGTTCTATTCTGGTAGTATAGTAGAGTATCATCATCAAAATATAAATTTAACACACTAGCTATCAGCTGAATAATGGCCTTGCTTAAGATTTTATTAATAACATCTGCAACCGAATCAATAAGAAATGAGAGAGGATTTCCTTGCTTAATTATAAAAGATAGATACAAAATTATTGTTTTTATATGGCTCAGAAACTTTTAAAAACAATAATTTTGTATCTTTTTCAAAAATAGTACAAATTTTTCAAAAAATATAAAATATGGTCTCGAAATGCATATTAATATGAAAATCATGTTGAGTTGTTCGGATGGACTATTTTAACTTTGAAAATAAAGATAACAATATGGGGAACATATATATAAGATATAAAAGATATGAATCCTGTGATGCATATCAACCCTCTTTAAATACAAATACTAATATTTCTTATTACAACCTGTTGACTGGTTGTGCCAGGTCAACGCGCAACTAATGACTTGATCTTGGTTGACCAAATTTTTTAATCTATATGTGTCGTTGAATTGCTTTTTGTATTATTTTTATAACAACCTGTTGGCTGTTTGTGCCACCTCAACGCAACTAATGACTTTTGCTTTTAGACACACTCTGCCCAAATTGCCTCAGTGATCCGAGGGCTTGAGACCTCAAATCTGTTATTGTAGAAATTCAAACAAGGGGCTACAATTAGTTTTGATCATGACATAAATTTTTAATGCCCTTCAAAATATATATACCAGAGAGGACGCCATCTCCACCCCGCTTTCGAGACTCCGTGAATATCGCCCACTGTTGCCTCATCACAACCTGGGTCTGCACCCTCGTCCAGGAGAACCCTCGCGTTTTTATTGTCCTCATTTTCACCTTTTATTTCCTGTTAAGCATGAAAGCTAATTTGAAATTTATATTCACAAACTGATATAATGATCAGCTGCCTTCCCTAGGCCCATTTAGGCCCAACAAAAGACATGACCAAAAGCCCACCATTGATCCGGTGAGTTTGGAGTGAGGCGGTGAGTTGATCCGGCCGTCAAAGCACCGCGATGAGGAGATCCGACTGTTAGAGCATGGTGGTGAGTAGATTCGGCCGTCCAAGCGTCGTGATGAGTAGATCGAACCGTCAGAGTGCGGCAGTGATAGATCCGACCGTCGGAGCGTGGCGGTGAATAGATCCGGCCATTGGAGTGCGACGGTGAGTAGATTCGGCCGTCGGAGCGCCGTGGTGAGTAGATCGGACCGTTGAATGTGACGACAATTGTCAAAGAGCGGTGGTGAGTACATAGGACCGTCGGAGTGCGACGGTTATTGGCCAAAAACAAATCCAATTGTAGAGAGAATTAGAGAATAATATATTAGGGTGTTTAGGAGTGTAAATAATTAGAATTAGATGGTGAGAGTAGTTTAGATAAATTAATGAGAATAAAAAGTTTAGATTTAGAAATTAGAGTCATTTGACTCGTTGTAAATACGTTTTTTATCAATGAAATTATTACTTGACATTTAAAGCCACTAACCTTTAAATTTCACATTTTTGTAAAATTAAAACTCATAGATAAAAAAAAAAAGGTACGTAATTTACATGATTATTATATTCACCTTATTATGAAATTAGAACTTTAAAACAATAATAAAAATTAATAGGAATAATCTATGTATTTTCCTTTTTTTATATATAAGTCCTCAAATGTCGAACTAATATTACATAAAGTAGGCAATCATTTAAGATATGACAAAAAAATTTAAATATTTTAACTTTAAACACATAGTACAACTTTTCTTAAAATATATATTACATAGGAAATTTTGGCAGCTGCCTCCCCTAATCATACCCAATTAGGGTAGTACAAAATAGCTCAAATTCGTAACTCGCTCATAACTTGCTCGCTAATTGCTCATTTTAACTTGCTCATCCACAACTCGAGTTGGCTGACTCGTTTAATAAAGAAGCTGAGTTTGAGCATATCCCAACTCGAGTTACACAAAAGTTGTCACAATAAATCTCATGCCCTTCTAAATAACTCTTAAGCTATTGTTTGGATTTATTTTATTAATTGTCTTATTAATTATGTTTGAATTGTTTGTATTTAGATAAACTCTTACTAAATCATTTGAATTATTTTTGTTTATATAAACTCTTACTAGTATATAATTATAATTAAGAAAATTGACTTGTCGAACGAGATATAAACAAGTTGCGAGTCAACTCGAGTTGATAATGAGCTAAACTCGAAGACATAGAGAAATGCAAATAAAGCTTTTAAATCTTCTCTTTCACGTTTTTCATTACACTTGTGTCAATCAATTATGGATCTCAATGCTATCTAGATACAAAGTTTAATCGTTCTTCTTGTTTACACGCTATTTGGCGTATAAAATATTTCAAGTTTAGTTCATACAAACAAATGTGGGTTGAGTGATAACATTATCACTCTTGTATATTTCAAGTTTAGTCAATACAAACGTTGTAACTAACTACTACGATCTCTCTAATATTAATTATCGGATCGAAATTGCTCTTTCGAATCCTCCCTCGATAATTCATAATAGATGACGAGGTTGATCTCGTCATACAATTTGAGCTACCTTAGGTGGTTAAATTGATCTCTTACTTCTGTTGCATAAATATGAAAGGACGGATATTTTCAAGATATAACAACTATTATAATAACTGTTTGTTTCTTTTCTAATTTATAGAACGAGGTCAAGCATAAATTCTGTTAGCTAGTCAAACACTATTTTGGAAATCTTTTATGATAATTCCACGCGTTAAATTAATTGGCCCTTGCGTACATCGACTTTTACGAGGGACAATATATATATTAATTTATACAATGCTCATCGAATGAGAAGAATTCAATGTTTATTCAAATGGGGTACGTCCGTACGCGGAACGCGTGACTACATCACCAGGAGAGTTGAAGTTGTCTTTTTCTGAAAGAATCTAAGTTGTGGAATTACTATTATAATAGTTGTAACTAATAATTAAATAAAAAATCTTTCTTCCAGAAATATTCTCGTGCTTATCGGTACAAGCAACATCTGAACTCAATCAACTCTATCTATCGTGTCCTAGCGGAGCAATCTGGAGATGGCAACCAATGGAGAATTTCCATGCAAATCTACATACAAGTTTGTTTCTCAAAGGAGATTCATGTGTACTTAATTATAAAACATGCATGACTCGGTTGTAGATCAAATAGGTTTGTTAATTTATTTTGAGTGCATGACTCAGGTTGTAGAAGGTACTGTTGCATACTTACAAATTAAACATTGATAGTTTTCACAATATATTTTGAGGGATAACTAATTAAAAGTAGCTTAATTATTTGATAGTTTTCACAATATATATTTAAACAATCAATTCAAATGCATATTTGTTATTATTTAAAATACATATTTCTAGCCAATGGGTAGTGGGAAATTAAAGCAAGCCATTAATAATAAGATGATACAAAAGAAATACAAAATATCAATCAAACAAGCCAAATCCACAATATTAATCGATCATATCTTCAAAAGCACACCATGGCATAATGATTCTTATTTTTAAAACTATTTTGTAGGATAGGAGGCATAGCTGGCGAGCCCACACAGGCCAGCAGAGCTAGAAATATCCTTTTTGATACGCATGTAACCAGATTCACCCCAGGATGTGCCCCAAGAGTTTTTTACTATCCAATACTTGGTTCTACCAATTTTGTTATAACCAACCATAGTAACTGCATGATTTAGACTTGTTCCACATGGACCTGTGAAAATCCCGCCCGAGTATAACATAAAGGCTTTGCTGTTTGCATCAAGCGCTACAGACACTGGCTGGTGAGAGACAGCATTTGCAAGAGCCAACTCATTATTTGCCGGGACACGTTGGTAACCTGTGATGGTGGCCGCATGATGTCTTGTTTTGGAAGAAGAACATATACCATTGATGCCTGTGGCACCACTGGTGTAACGGTAGTCGTTCTCTGTTGTAATGCCTCTGTTTTTAACCACCCAACCAAAAGCAGACTGCATATTTCCTCCACCACAATTAGAACCGGTGACGCAATCAACTAATTCTTGTTCCGATAGACTTGTCAGGCGGCCTGTCTTGATTTTATTTATTCCTTCAATTGAAGCCACAGCCGAGAATGCCCAACAAGAACCTATATATATTTATGTAGTTAGATTCAATATACATTCAGCTACCTCTTTCTTATGTAGTATTTTTAGAGTTCATTGTGAAAGATTCAAAATATATATGATTCTATTAAAGTTTTATTTTTAAGTTCTAACTCACCACAGTTGCCTTGATTTTTAATGGGCGTCACAGCACCGTGAGTGCGCCAATCGATAGAAGGAGTTGATGTCACACTTGCATACATGAAATCAGTTGTTTCGGATGAATTGCTTGTTTTGTATGTTGCGTATTTTTGCAGAAACTCCGGTACTGTGAAATCTGCAAAATTGTTAAGGTCTACAGTGTATGTCAGTCCAGGTTGTTTTTTCATTGATTGGACGAACTGAAAGTTGTCCGTGAATATTTGAAAGCGTCGTAGTTTTTCGGTAGCAGATCCATAAACTCGGCCATTGTCGCTAATCCATTTTTCAAAAACTGACAACAAAGAATCATCAGCTACTGTTATGGAGAAGGGACTAAAGGCAAGCAAAACAAGAAGAGTGGCAGTGCAACGATAAGAAAATGCCATAAGAGGTTTGATGTATTGAATTCTCAAATTCAATTCAATTAGAGAAAGAAGTTGAGCTTGTAATGAGATGTATTTGTTAGTTAGTGGTATTTATAGGAATGCTTGGCCTCTTTGAGTTTTGCAGATTTGGGCAAAGCAATAGAAAATATATATATATATAATATGCACATTATCCTTTCCGTTAGATTTTTCAAACCCGCGGTTTCATATTATATTAGGTAGAATCATTTTATCCTATATTTGAATATACAACGTTAGTCTGTTCTAACAAGTAAAGAAATTAATATTCTGTTAATATTGAACGGGTATTTACGGTAATAAAATAGAGTAAATTTATATTGTGAGTGGGATAAAGCTCAAGCCTCCATTTTCATAAACTCCGGTGGGAGTTGAATCTTAAACCACGTCTACACCAAATAATTTTACTTTTGAATGATTGCATCATTTTGGAACCCTAAATGGGGCTAAACTTTCATTCCTGAATTAACTTCCTTGTCCTCTTCTAGTATGCCTCAAAAGACATATATATATATAATAGGTTGAAGCAGAAATAAGATGTTAATTTTTAAGCTCAGTAAGTTTCTTTGTATGAGCTTAGTTTCAAAATATATCATAGATTGGTTTGAAAACGACGAACCTAAACCGTTGAAACTGATTTACCTCACGAGTGATGTGTTTACATGGAAAATTTAAAAATAAGGAAGCAACTAACAGTCCCCCAACTCCAGTCCTCCAAAAATCCCCGGATATTTTTAACTAATTCTGTAAACATCAATACTAAATCATGTAAACGTCAATACTAAATTCTGTAAACTAATTCAACAAATCCCGTCAACATAAAAACGCGTGACAGCTGTTAAAAACGCGTGAAAGCTGTTTAAAACGCGTGACAGCTGTTGAAAACGCGTGACAGTTGTTGGAGACCACCTTTTGTGAACATACACATAGTATCCTGTAAACATACACATATTATCCTGTAAACATACATATTGTACTTGAAATTATGGCAGTTGTGGCAGTTGAAAGTGCGTCAGAACTAAGCTAAAAAGGGAAGGCTTTTATACACGCGGATTTTTGGGGGATTTGACTTGGGGGGGCGTTACCTTTTCTCTAAAAATAATTTAGTAGAAATTTAAGTGGTAAAAGCTGATGAAAATTGAATGAATTAAAAATTAACTAAATTACAAAAAAAAATTACTATTGAATTTTATATTAAATTAATTCAAAATTTTAGAATTTTTTTGCATGCAAATGCATCACTCATGAAGTAAATCGATTTCAACAATGCATAATTTGAAGTCAATACGAATATACGATAAGTGTTGATCACTAGTGAGCTCAAGAACACTCTAATTCTACTCTCTCTCTCTCTCTCTCATTTTATAGCCCGTAGGCAACACACACTTCCTGTTTCAAACAGAAATCGAATACACGTTCTCCCGTAGGAGAATGAGATGTCATAACCAGCGGCACTAGGCAGCGTTGGCCAAACTTTAACAAAGCAGTCCAAATTCCAAGGATAACTTGAGAACATGGAAATAATTGCTTCATTCAGACATAAGGTAGCAATTAATTTTTTATCTTTTCTATACTATATGTAACTCCAAATTATTACAAAACAGGGAAATAATTTATGATTCTGAAAGACAGAAATCTCTTCTGTCAAACTTAGGATTCAAGAATTTAATATTCAATTGCATGAGTGGTAGAAGACTGGAAGCAATTTCATGCAGGGAAATTATCTATTACTTATTATTTTTTTTTTATATATAATATCTCTGTTGTTTAAGAAACATTTAATTTTCGAACAAATACCTAATCAATCATATTTGATTTTTCAGGTGATTAATTAATTTCAAGTTTTCTTATTCATTTACGCATACAAAAAAAGAGTAAAAGCTTTATTAATAACATAATAAACTCTATATCATAGGTATTCTATATATAGCTAAAGAAGAGGAATGGTTGAATAACTGAATTTAAAAGTACAATTTGTTTTTCATTTTTCACTAAAATGATTCTAATTTTCTGAACTTAATTTACTGCTTCCAATACAAATAAACACCTAATAAGTAATAGATAATTGTTCACTGTCAAGATTTAAAAAAAAAAGTAATAGATAATTGTGCAATTTAATAGCCTAATTTATTTGCTAATATTAAGGGAATCATTTTACTTTTAGCAATATTTAATTATAAACCCTGAAAGATTGTCAAAATTACCTACGAAAATTTCCTTTAAAACCCCTACACAGACTCATCAGCTTGATACTCCTGTCAGTAATGGTACCGTCGCGGATACTCATGCCCTGTCGGTAATACCGATACACTCATAAATAACACATTTTTGTCAGTGTATTTTGGCAATAGTATTTTTTTACCCTCGCGAATATTGTTCTATTCTGGTAGTATAGTAGAGTATCATCATCAAAATATAAATTTAACACACTAGCTATCAGCTGAATAATGGCCTTGCTTAAGATTTTATTAATAACATCTGCAACCGAATCAATAAGAAATGAGAGAGGATTTCCTTGCTTAATTATAAAAGATAGATACAAAATTATTGTTTTTATATGGCTCAGAAACTTTTAAAAACAATAATTTTGTATCTTTTTCAAAAATAGTACAAATTTTTCAAAAAATATAAAATATGGTCTCGAAATGCATATTAATATGAAAATCATGTTGAGTTGTTCGGATGGACTATTTTAACTTTGAAAATAAAGATAACAATATGGGGAACATATATATAAGATATAAAAGATATGAATCCTGTGATGCATATCAACCCTCTTTAAATACAAATACTAATATTTCTTATTACAACATGTTGACTGGTTGTGCCAGGTCAACGCGCAACTAATGACTTGATCTTGGTTGACCAAATTTTTTAATCTATATGTGTCGTTGAATTGCTTTTTGTATTATTTTTATAACAACCTGTTGGCTGTTTGTGCCACCTCAACGCAACTAATGACTTTTGCTTTTAGACACACTCTGCCCAAATTGCCTCAGTGATCCGAGGGCTTGAGACCTCAAATCTGTTATTGTAGAAATTCAAACAAGGGGCTACAATTAGTTTTGATCATGACATAAATTTTTAATGCCCTTCAAAATATATATACCAGAGAGGACGCCATCTCCACCCCGCTTTCGAGACTCCGTGAATATCGCCCACTGTTGCCTCATCACAACCTGGGTCTGCACCCTCGTCCAGGAGAACCCTCGCGTTTTTATTGTCCTCATTTTCACCTTTTATTTCCTGTTAAGCATGAAAGCTAATTTGAAATTTATATTCACAAACTGATATAATGATCAGCTGCCTTCCCTAGGCCCATTTAGGCCCAACAAAAGACATGACCAAAAGCCCACCATTTAATCCTAGCAAAATAGCTCGTAATATATTCATAAACAGGGCTTTAATTAGTACATAGACAGGATAATTATGATGCCTAAAGAAATTTAATTGGCCCGCCCTTGTTTAAGATGCATATCTATATGATTATTTATTTATTTATTATTTGTTAAGCATTTGCATGATCAATTATAAAAATATTTACGACTTGATGCACGCAATGCTCTGCATTTCTTAAAAAAAAAAACACCAGCTGTTTTGAGATGTGTGCACGAAAACACCAGCTGTTTCGAGATGCATTCTCAAAAGTTCAATGGTTGGATTCAGATTGGTTTCGGATTGCAGCAGATTTATTTTCACAAGAAATAAGTGGAAGCCATATAATGATGTTTGACATCACTGTAATAAATTTGACCTCTTACATTTACTAATTACTCGCACTCTTAATGTATATTGTTGGCCACTGGAATTTTGATTCTAATCATTATTATCCTGCATAATGCATATTATGTGATTTAGCCCTTTCTTTGTGTGTTTAACAACCCAAAAAAATGCTGCATTTGGGCTTGTAGGAGCTATAAACAAACGGAGAAAAGATTCAAGCTTTATGTGTACGAGGAAGGAGAACCCCTGCAAGAACATCTACAGTATTGAAGGTCGGTTCATTGAACAGCTTGAGATGTTGCAGCCCCACCAAGCAGGGGTTCGGATGTGGGACCCGGATCTTGCCCGTGCATACTTCTTGCCCGTCAGTGACGTTGATTTGCGTAAATATGTTTATGAGCCACACCCTCATAGCTATGCATGGCCCTCTCATTTGCACATTTATATGTGCATGTTATTGTACATGAAGAGAAAACACCCCTTCTGGGAATCTCGATCAATTTCTTTTTCCATGATTGGGTGCAATTTTGAGAATATTTTTGGCATATTTATTGTCTGCCACTGTCTGTGCAGAGATGAAATTCTTCAATTGAGATGTAAATTTATGCAAAGTTAGACATACTAAAAGATCATTCTGCTTTTGTCAATTAGAATTTAAGAACTCAGCCTAACAAATATTCCAGGGACCTTAATTTTATATCACCAAGGCCATTTCAGAACTGTACTCAAATTCAATCCGTGCACTTTGCAATGCCAACACTTTCGAGGGGTATCCAGAGAAAGGACATTTCCATCCCCTGGATACATCTTCGTGATGGAAGCATGGCTGCGCAACTGACCGCAGGTCCGCTCCCTGGTCTGGGGAATCGCATGCTCCTTGCATTTTTCGCCGGAGGCCATCATGGACCGGTGAGACCAATTCAATCTTTTTGAGCACTGGAAAGATAAGGATCGAGTACGAGCATTTGCCAAAGGACTTGATTATTATGCGTTCATGCTATTGCTACGGGCTCGATCGATTTTGCCTCTGCCCCAGCAGATAATCTCTGCTAGCTGTGTTTCTTCTTCACTTGTTGCTTAAATCAAGGATAGCATAATACCCAAAATTTTAGTTAATGTACCTGATAGCAACGGTTTAATATCATGATATGATATTTGGTATTGATATATATATAATTGCAGAAATACAAAACTTCTTCATTAAAAAGTTTGTGCCCATTAATCTCTCCGATATATATGCATGCGCATACATATTGGAGACCAAGAGAGCAAATGGCCAAACGCGCAGGGGCGGATCCACATGAAGGTCAATCATCTCTCCTTTGATTTTTGAGTTTTAATGAAGATCTATCTGTTCCAACTAATTTTGCTCTCTCTTGAAACTTTTGCTCCACTCTGGATTTCTGATTTATAATTCAGATTAAATTTAACGTTAAAATTAAATAAATTTCTTGAATTATGATTGATAATTATAATTATATGTTAGAATTTCAGAAAATATAAGTTAAACATTATTTTTTTATCGAGTATTCTATTAGTTAATGGGTTTAAACCCGATTAGCAATTTAAACCCGACTATCTATATTTTTTGTCCCTCTTTGACGAAGATTCTGAATCCGCCCCTGGTCAAACGAAACAAAAGCCAAAAGCATAGACAATATTTAGTTGAATAAAAATAGATGAGTAGTAATATACTACTAAGTTGTAAGTCCTGGGATTATTATTAATCTCAGTTCATAAACTAACTTGGAAAAAGTTTAAAATTTCCAATCTAAAAGGCTGGTGTATATATTTTGAAGGGCACTAAAAATTTATGTCATGATCAAAACTAATTGTAGCCCCTTGTTTAAATTTCTACAATAACATATTTGAGGTCTCAAGCCCTCGGATCACTGAGGTAATTTGGGCAGAGTGTGTCTAAAAGTAAAAGTCATTAGTTGCGTTGAGGTGGCAGAACCAGCCAACAGGTTGTTATAAAATATACAAATAGCAATTCAACGACACATGCATATAGATTAAAAAATTTGGTCGATCAAGATCAAGTCATTAGTTGCGCGTTGACATGGCACAACCATGCAGCCAACAGATTGTTATAAGAAATATTAGTATTTGTATTTAGAGAGGGTTGATATGCATCATAAGATTCATATCTTTTATATCTTATATGTTCCCATATAGTTATCTTTATTTTTAAAGTCAAAATAGTCGATCCAAGCACTCAACATGATTTTCATATTAATATATATTTAGAGACCAGATTTTATATTTTTTTGAAAAATCTATACTATTTTTGAAAAGGTACAAAATTATTGTTTTTTCAGGAGTTTCTGAGCCATATAAAAACAATAATTTTGTATCTATCTTTTATAATTAAGCAAGGAAATCCTCTCTCATTTCTTATTGATTCGGTTGCAGATGTTATTAATAAAATCTTAAAAGAATACTTTAAAATCTTTTATAATTAAGCAAGGACATTATTCAGGTGATAGCTAGTGTGTTAAATTTATATTTTGATGATGATACTCTACTATACTACAAGAATAGGACAATATTTGCGAGAGTAAAAAATACTATTGCCAAGAATACATTGACAAAAACGTGTTATTTTTTAGTATATCAGTATTACCGACAGGACATGAGTATCCATTACGGTACTATTACCGACAGGAGTATCAAGCCGATGAGTCCGTGTAGGGGTTTTAAAGGAAATTTTCGTAGGTAATTTTGACAATCTTTCAGGGCTTATAATTAAATATTGCTAAAAGTAAAATGATTCCCTTAATTATATTAGCAAATAAATTAGGCTATTAAATTGCACAATTATCTATTACTTTTTTTTAAATCTTGATAGTAAACAATTATCTATTACTTATTAGGTGTTTATTTGTATTGGAAGCAGTTAAGTTCAGAAAATTATAATCATTTTAGTGAAAAATGAAAAACAAATTGTACTTTTAAATTCAGTTATTCAACCATTCCTCTTCTTTAGCTATATATAGAATACCTATGATATAGAGTTTATTATGTTATTAATAAAGCTTTTACTCTCTTTTTTTTGTATGCGTAAATGAATAGGAAAACCTGAAATTAATTAATCACCTGAAAAATCAAATATGATTGAATTTAGGTATTTGTTCGAAAATTAAATGTTTCTTAAACAACAGAGATATTCTATATAAAAATAATAATAATTAAGTACATCGCTACATTTGCATGAAATTGCTTTCAGTCTTCTACCGCTCATGCAATTGAACATTAAATTCTTGAATCCTAAGTTTGACAGAAGAGATTTCAGTCTTTCATAATCATAAATTATTTCCCTGTTTTGTAATAATTTGGAGTTACATATAATATAGAAAAGATAATAAATTAATTCCTACCTTATATCTGAATGAAGCAATTATTTCCATGTTGTCAAGTTATCCTTGGAATTTGGACTGCTTTGTTAAAGTTTGGCCAATGCTGCCTAGCGTCGCTGGTTATGACATCTCATTCTCCTACGGGAGAACGTGGGTTTGATTTCTGCTTGAAGCAGGAAGTGTGTGTTGCCTACGGGCTATAAAAAAGAGAGAGTAGAATTAGAGTGTTCTTAAACTAACTAGTGATCAACACTTATCGTATATTCGTATTGACTTCAAATTATGCATTCAAATTGTTGAAATCGATTTACTTCATGAGTGATACATTTCCATGCAAAAAATTCTAAAATTTTGAATTAATTTAATATAAAATTCAATAGTAAAATTTTTTGTAATTAAGGTAATTTTAATTCATAAAATTTTCATCAGCTTTTACCACTTAACTTTCTACTAAATTAATTTTAAAATTTTCTATATAAACACGTTACTCGTAACATAAATCAGTTTCAATGGCTTAAGTTCGTCGTTTTGAAACCAATCTGTGATATATTTTGAAACAAAGCATATTTTGAAACAAAGCTCATACAAAAAAACTTAGTGAGCTTAAAAACATCTTAATGAAAGTTTAGCCCCATTTAGGGTTCCAAAACGATGCAATCAATCAAAAGTAAAATTATTTGGTGTGGACGTGGTTTAAGTTTCAAGGAGTTTATGAAAAAGGAGGCTTGAGCTAGCTTTATCCCAATCACAATAAATTTACACTTTTTTATTACCGTAAATACCCGTTCAATATTAACAGAATATCAATTTCTTTACTTGTTAGAACAGACTAACGTTGTATATTCAAATATAGGATAAAATGATTCTACCTAATATAATATGAAATCACGGGTTTGAAAAATCTAAGGGAAACGATAATGTGCATATTATATATATATTTTCTATTGCTTTGCCCAAATCTGCAAAACTCAAAGAGGCCAAGCATTCCTATAAATACCACTAACTAACAAATACATCTCATTACAAGCTCAACTTCTTTCTCTAATTGAATTGAATTTGAGAATTCAATACATCAAACCTCTTATGGCATTTTCTTATCGTTGCACTGCCACTCTTCTTGTTTTGCTTGCCTTTAGTCCCTTCTCCATAACAGTAGCTGATGATTCTTTGTTGTCAGTTTTTGAAAAATGGATTAGCGACAATGGCCGAGTTTATGGATCTGCTACCGAAAAACTACGACGCTTTCAAATATTCACGGACAACTTTCAGTTCGTCCAATCAATGAAAAAACAACCTGGACTGACATACACTGTAGACCTTAACAATTTTGCAGATTTCACAGTACCGGAGTTTCTGCAAAAATACGCAACATACAAAACAAGCAATTCATCCGAAACAACTGATTTCATGTATGCAAGTGTGACATCAACTCCTCCTTCTATCGATTGGCGCACTCACGGTGCTGTGACGCCCATTGAAAATCAATTAGGCCACTGTGGTGAGCTAAAACTTAAAAATAAAACTTTAATAGAAGCATATATATTTTGAATCTTTCACAATGAACTCTAAAAATACTACATAAGAAAGAGGTAGCTGAATGTATATTGAATCTAACTACATAAATATATATAGGTGCTTCTTGGGCATTCTCGGCGGTGGCTTCAATTGAAGGAATAAATAAAATCAAGACAGGCCGCCTGATAAGTCTATCGGAACAAGAATTAGTTGATTGCGTTACCGGTTCTAATTGTGATGGAGGAAATGTGGAGTCTGCTTTTGCTTGGGTGGTTAAAAATGGAGGCATTTCAACGAAGAAAGACTACCCTTACACCAGTGGTATATGTTCTTCTTCCAAAGCAAGACATCATCTGGTCACCATCACAGGTTACCAACGTGTCCCGGCAAATAATGAGTCGGCTCTTGCAAAAGCTGTCGCTCACCAGCCAGTGTCTGTAGCGCTTGATGCAAACAGCAAAGCCTTTATGTTATACTCGGGCGGGATTTTCACAGGTCCATGTGGAATAAGTCTAAATCATGCAGTTACTATGGTTGGTTATAACAAAATTGGTGGAACCAAGTATTGGATAGTAAAAAACTCTTGGGGCACATCCTGGGGTGAAAATGGTTACATGCGTATCAAAAAGGATATTTCTAGCTCTGCTGGCCTGTGTGGGCTCGCCAGGGATGCCTCCTATCCTACAAAATAGTTTTAAAAATAAGAATCATTATGCCATGGTGTGCTTTTGAAGATATGATCAATTAATATTGTGGATTTGGTTTGTTTGAGTGATATTTTTTTTATTTCTTTTGTATCATCTTATTATGAATGGTTTCCTTTCCCACAACCCGTTGGCTAAAAATATGTATTTTAAATTAATAATAACAAATATGCATTTCAATTTATTGTTTAAATATATATTGTGAAAACTATCAAATAATTAAGCTACTTTTAATTAGTTATCCCTCAAAATATATTGTGAAAACTATCAATGTTTAATTTGTAAGTATGCAACAGTACTTTCTACAACCTGAGTCATGCACTCAAAATAAATTAACAAACCTATTTGATCTACAACCGAGTCATGCATGTTTTATAATTAAGTACACAATCTCCTTTGAGAAACAAACTTGTATGTAGATTTGCATGGAAATTCTCCATTGGTTGCTATCTCCGGATTGCTCCGCTAGGACACAATAGATAGAGTTGATTGAGTTCAGATGTTGCTTGTACCGATCGATAAGCACGAGAATATTTCTAGAAGAAAGATTTTTTTATTTAATTATTAGTTACAACTATTAGATCAATATATAGCTTTTGATATAGTAATTCCAGTACAACTTGTTGTTGGAATTTAGAGACGTCTAAATTACAATTATAATTTGGACTACGTGTTATATAGTTATATGTTTCATACTGTCATAAATAATGTCTAAGCAAGTCATCAAATTCAGAATACCGTGGTAACGTTAATTAGGCATTGTAAGTATTTTAATTAGGATATGAACCGAAATACGTATAGAATATTCAGGTAATTATTTCTTATTGTTGATGGACCGATTAGATATATTACAATATGGACTCGTGATAAATTAGAATAATAAAATTGACTAGATTAAAATCTGGTCATATTTGGTTTATTTCTAATATGCTTCTGATGTCATTGTACGCAGTCAGGTATTGCACTGGATCTGAATAAAAAGCACAGTGGCCGATTTATGGTGTTCACACAACACAGCATAGTGACATGGGGTTGATGTGAATGGAGAAAATTGCAGGGGTGATGGTACTTACCTGTTTCTTTGTTGCCGGTACGGCTTGCATACCTATGGTTGTAAGTTGTAACGTTGCCTTGGGAAGGCCTCCCCTGTTGCTCTCCTTTGCTAGCCTGATAACCCTGACGTAGGTACCAGTAGTGTCTCTTGGAGATGACAGTAGTCCATCCTTCTTGCTGTAAAGAAGTTTTCAATTTCGCCATGGAAATCGCCCAGTTAACGGGCCTCTTCCCTTGTTTCTTTTTCTACATATATAATTAATAAGAATGTGCATATATTTTATTTGATGACTTATTAGTATTTACTTGCACTCGCACGACATTAATTTCTTCAAAAGTAATGTCATTTGCACAACATGCATGGCGGCCCAAGAGCAGTTTGTATTCTCCGTCAGAATTCAACTTCTGGCGGTACCATCACTTAAAACCAGGTTCTCAATTCGGTGACCACACCCGGAATCACTTCAGCACTCCTCAATCTGCAGCGCTCTCTTCAAATTTGCACCTAACATAACATCTAGAGTTGATTTCATCTAAATTTACACCTGTTCCAAATTTATCTTCTAAAATCTAATGCAGTGGGAGACGTGGTTGTCTTTTGCTGCAATTTACTATATGTTTCACAGTAAATTCCATGTAAAATTGATGGACCAAACCTGTTTAAAACCATCCATAACATAAATTATTCCACACGGAAACCAAACCGACATAATTTTAATATCAGCATGCACAAATCAAATCCCATAGCCACTGAAACAAGTTAGAACAGAAGCAAGGACAAACAACATCTGCTTTACTATAACTAGTTGGCAGCAAAACTTACAAAAAGTATTTCAAGGTTTTTATACGTACAGAAAGTCCATATACCAGTACAGATTCTTATTCAAAGAGAGCTAAAGATAAAAGCAAGGTTTGCTCAGCCGCGCGAGGAGGTGATTAGGCAGTAGTCCCGAGCAGCTTCTTCAGGTCCTTCTCGATGCTGAGAGGAGAGGTGGTCGGAGCGTAGCGGTCTACGACATGTCCTTCCTTGTCAACCAAGAACTTGGAGAAGTTCCACTTGATACCGTCCCCAAAGAGACCACCTTTGCTCGACTTGAGAAATTTGTATATTGGTGCAGTCTTCTCACCATTCACATCAACCTGAAAATATATTAAATGGTCATCTCTTTGGTATTACATAACATATTTACTAATTTAACTTGAAATTGCACTACACTGAGTACATAGATATTTTTTTAGTAATGATCATCGTAAATGAAAACTAGTGCTATCCTCTAGAGGTAGCAATTACTACAAGATCACCTTGTCAAATATCGGGTACTCGGCCTTGAAGCGAGTACAGGCAAATTGCACAATCTCTTCATTGGTTCCTGGTTCTTGTCCACCAAACTGATTGCATGGGAAAGCCAGAATTTCAAAACCTACAATAGTCATTCGATATAAATCAAATTGGGGGGAAATAATTATGCACACCCGATGCAAATCACGCAATAGCCACTATATTAGAGTAACATGAACTACCTTGGTCCTTGTACTTGTCGTATAGCTGGCTTAGCTCTGTGTAGTTAGAGTTGGCCAATCCACTGCAAGTAAAAGTAGCAATTAAGCAGTTAGACATATGAAATCAATCACAATTTAATAACAAAAATAAACAAAAGAAAGGAAAGCCAACATGGCCAACTACTCTATGAAGCATTGACTTCAGTATTGTACAATCAGATATGCTAACAGGACACTCAACACTATAGTAAGTTCAGAGGAATTAAAAATATAAAATATAAAATATAAACGATCGGATTTATTGGACCCTCAAATCTGACAACATGAGCCAAACTGCTCCAAAGTCGAAACCAAACCAAAAGAGCACTACTTCAGTTAAATATCATTGGTCAAATTCTAATTTAGTTGAAGTACGCTAATTACAATGTTATTGGAAGACCCAAAAAAAAGAAAAGGGTTAAACCAAGGATCAATTGCTGTACCACTGCGAAGCAACATTGACAATTAGCAAAACCTTTCCCTTGTACATGCTTAGATCAACATCATTCCCCTTTGCATCCTGGTACAACGATTAAAAGCCAAACAAGATATCAGAGATTTGATCAGATCGCAAAATTACCAGGGACAAAATTGATTAAAATCTAAAAGAAATTTCAATTAGAAAGGAGGCAAACCTTGACAGTAAAATCGTGTACAGAAGTCATCGACTGGCTGGCCATGGAAGCTGATCTGAATGATAAACAAGGGGAGAAAGAGCGGGAGGTATTAATAGGAGAAATCAACGAACGGGAGAGGCACGTGGTGTTGCGCAAGGAATAAGTGGGGATTAAAAATGACTTGGTGGTGGGGTAAGACGAGAGGTGTTTGACGAAATGGCTACAAATACATAGATTGGTGTTTAGGGCAAAGGTGAAGCGAGAAGAGAGCATAGAGCATAGAGATGAATTTATAAAGAAAGAGATGGGGGGAGATTGGATCGGATATGTATGGTATGCTTCCGCGAAAGAGGAAAAAGAAAGAGATGGAATCAGATGGAATTTGGATCTAGTACCGACCAAGTGGGAAATGTGAACGCAACTGGAGGAGGAAGGCGGTTGGTTACATGTCGATGCTTTTTATTTTATTATGACGCGTGGCCACTGTGCTGTGTGAACACCATAAATTCTTACTTTTAAAATCACAAACACGATAACAGTTATCAGACATGGCACCAATCGAGCTCCACATTCTCTTACAGAAGTACCAAACATGACACTGATCAGGCTCCACACTAAGACATGATGTGGTACCAGTATGCTTTACTAGCTGATACCAACTATTATTGGTGATTACAAGATGAAATTGAAAATACATCTAGATGAATGAATAAGCGCTTAGGTGAGCCTGGTACAGGTAAATGCATAGAAATTTCATTAATTATACAATAACAACAACCAAGCCTTTAGTCCCAAACGGGTAAATGCATTGAAGGTCCCACCAAGAAAACAAGATAAAAAGAATAAGAAAAATAACACCCCATTACTAGGTTCTCAACATAATATTGATAACAAAACGTATCATAAGATACCTCAAAAAAAGTCACAATCTCTTGCCTGACCTTAAATAAAACATACGAGCAATCTCAATACAAGCCTCAACAAACCACATCTATCATACCAAGACATAACACCAATAGGTCTATCCACTCTCAAACCATTCAAATAACCGATCGGAGAAGCCATTTCAGAGCCGATGGCTGTGCCGCTTACCCTTCTTGCAACTCGTCTTGTCATCCAATTCACTGTCAGAATCAGACTCTGACTCAGACGACTCTGATGATTCTGACGAGCTGTACCTCTTCCTGTGCCGCTTCCTCTTCTGCTTCTTCCTTCTCCTCCTCTCCTCTGAATCTGAAGAGCTATAACTTGAGCTACTCTCCGACGACTCATCAGTAGCAGTCACCTCTGACTCACTCTCAGTATCAAACACTGATGCCTCACTGTCATCCCTGTCAGAATCGCTAACAGATCGGTGCTTCCTCTTACTCTTCTTCTTATCCTTACCTTTCTCCTTCTTCACACTCTTCACTTTCTCCACATCAGGGTTACCTTCAAATGACACTGAGAAAGTCATTTTGACTTTTGGGTTATTCAAAACCTGTGACCGGGATGGTCGCGAAATGTAGACCCGCTCATTCTTGCATTCATAAGTCCAATGGCCTGGCTGGAAGCACTTCTGGCATTGAGCTGGGGTGGCAGCCACAGAGGTAGTTTTGGTATCTTTCCTCTCACCAAGCCGAACAGCCTTTTCAGTGCTCATGAGGTACATGCGGCGCTTTTGTTCCTTCCTCTCCTGCCACCTGCTCGGGCCTTCTTCTTTCTGACCATAAGCATTGACATTGCGGGCCGCATTGGCAGCAGCTCGCTCGGCCTGGGCCCGACTGAGGCCTTTTGCAGCTGAAAGAGCAGCAGCCTTGATCCGATCAGCTGCCGCCTGAGCTTTCTGATCATCTTTATTCGACATCAATAATTATTGATTGTACCTGTAAGAAGTATCTCTCTAATAAAAGAAAAAGTTGTTAATAGAACTTGATCAATACTACCCTAAGATGGCCATAAATTACTACATAGACATTGCGAAGGCAACTATTTAAAATTGGAATAGGCTCCTCGCCTGCTAAAATATTAAAAAATTATTAGCCACAAAAAAAGTTATTTAATATTTAGATGGATTAGGAAGAAAAGGCTGAATCAATGACAAAAGAGGAAAAAAGGGGCATCACAAACAATAATGGCTTGATTAAGTTGGTATATCCCAGTGCTGGACCTTACTGGCCAGTGGCGAAGCTAGGAATTTTGTTAGGGGTAGGCAAGCATAACTAGGCCTGCAAACGAACCGAACCGAATCGAATCTGCCCAGGTTCGAATTCGAATTCGAAATTAATTTGAATCGAACCCAGTAGAAATCCAAATGAAAGCAAGAAAAACCAGTAAGAAAAAAAGAGATAAAAACCTGTATCCGGCAATCTGGTATGTGAGATTTGAGCTTTCTTTCACTGCACCTGTCCAGTAGTGAAGTACAACACATAGAGATATAAATCTATTAGACTGTTTTTTAGCATCTCTAAAGCACATGTTATTATCTTGATCAACAATATATTCTCAAATCAATTCAATTAAGATTAAAAACTGAAACAAATTTTTAGAAGCTTATTTCTGGTTTTATCAAAACAGTAGCTTGAAGAGATGAAATAAATTCAACTTGGAAATAAATTTGTAACTTATTAAACACTAGACTAAACATTTTGTAATATGTGCAGACAACAACAAATATACTCAATATTTGCAACACCGAATATACTTGACGACTATATTAAGGCTAGTGACGACCAATTTGGAAAACCATACAGAAACTGATACTAGTATATCCGTACAGCACAATAATCAGCATGCAATACACATGGTAATAAATACTAAATTGAGAATTCCTTATAAAATAGAAATTACCAGCAATACTCATAGCATATTGAGTTGAAGGGATTTCATGTTGGGAAGCAATCAACACTGAATATCTATGATAGGTAAAACAAAATTCAGAGATTTTATAAAATTAGCCTCTCAAAAATTACAAAAAACCTAACCTAACCAGCAGTTTTTATATTTACAAACTCACTGGCGTAACAGGAGGAGAGAGCTCCGCGAGTCGGAGGGCTTGGTTAGGTTAGGTTTAAGCGCCAGTCGGAGGAGAAGAGAGAGGCGTAACAGGACTTTGTAACAGAGAGGCGTAAAGGAGAAGAGAGAAGCGCCAGTCGGAGGAGAGAGGAGAGAAAGTCGGCTAGGTCAGGTTAGCGCTGCGCCTGCGAGAAATAACAGGCGTAAATTAAATGGACGGTTCCGATTAATATCGGATAGATTCGCGATCCTGGGTTGAATTCGAATTGAATTAATTTCGAACCAAATTTGAATCAAATTTTTTTCGAATTTTTTGTGCACCCCTAAGCATAACTATATATATAGTTGCAAAAAAAAAAAAAATTAACATAATATAAAATTGCATCATCAATTAAAATAAATAAGAAGTCAAGATAATATAAATGAACATTAATATTTCAACTAAGTCAAAAGTTTATAACAAATATTATTTTACATATCAAAAAATAAGAAATATATTAATGCTACAAAATCAAGTCAATGGAGAAAGCATTGATCTACGGGTCCTCGTATTTTGCCATCGTTGCATAATTCGTTCATCGTCTACCTCATCAAACAACTCACTCTCAATGTAAATAACCAAACAATTATTCAAGATTGATCTCCCATGGAATTCCTTACTCGTTTTTTCACATAATTCATTGTCGAAAATACTCTTTCAAGAAAGTTCTTACAGAAAAAATTAGAGTTACCTAACAAATTGAAAAAGATCTCATACTAAAGGGACTTTAAATCTTACTAAAGAGAATATCCAAAATTACAAAAAGTTTAAGCCAACACCATGTGTTCTCAATAGTTTTACCAGCTCCACACCTTACAAGTTTAATTTACAATATTATTCTACAAGTTTGCTCAGCAGCATGTGCTCCTGTAAGAAAAGAAATAGTACCTTCGACTTGGATTATTTTTCCAAAATACAACAAGGAATATATTCACCAACTTGTAGAAATGCAGATAACTATACAGGCACTTGATGGATACAGGATGAAAAATATTAAATACACAGTAAAAACACTACAGCACTGCCAAATTGCACATGTCAGTTGAAACTTGAAAGTAGAACTCACTCGATCAATCTAATTTGGTACTAATCTCAGATTCTTAACAGGCTATTTTTTCCTTTGATTTGATTGATATCCTTTATTTATTCTCCAATCAAGATGCTAACCAAATTATAACACCAACAACAACCACCTTTGAAAATTCAAAGGGTATTGCAGTACGTATTTTCCAAATTAAAAACCAGCTACTGGAACAGCAGTAAGGTCAAGGATGATTCAATTTTAATAGATTTGAGCTTCTGGTTTTATTATTTAATCTCAAATCTCACAAAGTTTCAAGAACTTTCGTAATTCAGAGAAGGGGATTTACCGAACAGCAGTAGAGGCGGCTAGGATTAGCGAGCACAGGCGGAGGTGGTAACAGACGGTGCGGCGATCAGCGGTAACAGGCGGCGGCGCGGCGCGACGACTCTTTTCTTCGCGCAGGCGAAGGCGACGCAGTGTTTTTTTTTTTTCTTTTTTCTTTTCGCGCGGGCAGAGTGTTAGAGATTTTTCCTTTTTTGATCTGGGCTCTGGGGTAGGCAGACCCAATAATCTGGGGTAGACAAGTTTATAAAAATGTCCGGTCCAAAAAAATAAAAATAAATAAAAATTCAACGGTAAGCCAGTGCCTACCATGCAGTAAGCTAGCTTCGTCACTGAACATCATTCATGATATAAATATATCAAAGAGTGAGTCTATGGTACTATGCATATTACGATTTGGCACTGTACTACGGCTCTATATTCGAGTTTTCAAATTCTAACGGTCAATCCGAATCGTTCATCTTGTTCTTCATATTAATATGTATTTGGAGACCAAATTTTATATTTTTTTTAAAAAGTTTACTATTTTTTTAGATATTTAGAAAATCACTTGATCTGAAAAAATAAATAGTAAAAAAATAGTAAAAAAATTTCAAAAAATGTAAAATTTGGTCTCCAAACACATATTAATATGGAGAACAAGATGATCGGTTCGGATCGACCGTTAGAATTTGAAAACTCAAATATAGAGCCGTAGCACGGTGCCAACCCGTGATATGCATAGTACCATAGACTCACTCTTTCTTATGGTGTTTCTTTGCAAATCTGAAGGAAAAGACTAAATTCACTAAATTTGCAAATCTCATAATAAATTTGATCCATGCAAATCTGAGATTGTACCATAATCTGGTACTGCTACTTATAAACCATTATTTGGTACCATAATCTTTATCTGACTACAGTTTGCATATTATCCGACTTGAATGAATTGTTGGTACAGTTGCTGCAGAGAGAATGCATCTTCACACAAAGATTTGTTTGTTTTCTCTTAGATTTTATCACATAACGATTGATCTATATCTTCTACAAGATAGCATGATTCTTAATGCATGAGATACATTTTGGTGTAGATAAATTGTTTTCTATATGTAAATTTATAGATCTTCGGCCCAACTTATTTCTGTTATTCGGATGTTGGGCCTTGTAACCAATCCAATTCAATAAATGGGCTAGAGGTATAATAAATTTATAGATCTTCGGCCCAACTTATTTCTGTTATTCGGATGTTGGGCCTTGTAACCATCCAATCCAATTCAATAAATGGGCTAGAGGTATAATAAATTTATAGATCTTCGGCCCAACTTATTTCTGTTATTCAGATTTTGGGCCTTGTAACCATCCAGATCTAATCCAATAAATGGGCCCAATTTTTCGGCAATATCAGAATTATTTAATATTCTAACAAAAACTATTCAATTCAATGTATGTTTTCACTTACAAGTAGAGGTTAAAACTATTCAATAAATGAGCTACAGGTATAATATATTTTTGTGAGGAAGGCCAATAGTATTTTTTTTTTTTGTAAAAATTAAAATTTTCAAGGACTGTTTCGCCTCTGTGCACTTACAAACTTCTCAATAATTGGAACAGTGGTAAAACTAAATAAAATCTTTATTTTTCTTTACTAATTAATACTTAACACTTATATATTGTGGATTATTACCATATTGCAAAAGATATTAGAAACTAAAATGAATAAAATTAAATAAGATTGATAATTAGATGATATTCTACTTAAATAATACATATTTGAGTCAACTAGGGTTTCGCCGATTTTTTTAAAAGTACCCATTAAAAAAATTAATTTAATAAAAATAACCAGATCTGAACTGAAATTTTAAAACTACCCAAATCACGGATTTTTTCCGAGACCCATAATTTTTATTCCGAGCCGCGGAAAATATCCGCACCCCGAATTTATTTATTTTTTTTAAGGTGTTTTGATATGTTAACCAGAGGTGCAAAGTTGGGCCAAAAAAACAATATTTTCTTTCTCCAAACTCTAAAAAAAAAAAAATCCGGGCCACGGAAAAAATCCGCGCCCCGGAATAAAAAATTCAGGGCGCGTATATTTTCCGCGGCCCGGAATAAAAATTCGGGGTCGCGGAAAAAATCCGCGATTTGGGTAGTTTTAAAATTTCAGTTCATATCTGGTTATTTTTATTAAATTAATTTTTTTAATGGGTATTTTTAAAAAAATCGGAGGGTTTCGTGTGATTTTATCATTTGCCCCTTTTTCTGTAATTGAAAAGAATAATTAATTAAATGAAGTTAAAGCTTTTAGGTAACAAATCAGTAGTTTAGAAGTTTCAAGTACAAATCCTAGTTGACCATATCAAACAAACAAACAAATAAATTAATGAATACAAGTGCGTTCTGTTTTTATTTTCATTTTTTTTTAATTTTGTGAATCAAACAACACCAGCAACCCACACCTAAATTATTCTGGGAAACAATAATTAAAATTTCTTTAATGTTTCGAAACAAATCTCACCAAATTAATGAACAAAGATTTTAAGAGAGAGGTTTTGGCTTCATGCAGCACACAAATTATAAAATAAAAAAAGCGTTTAATATGACTTGTGCGCTGCATGAAGCCAAAACTGCTCTGTTAGAATATTTACAAAAATTAATCAGTGTCCTACTAACATGACCCATGCAAAATTAGCGGTGCAAACGGATCAGATTGTGGTAAAACCATATCCACATATGCTTTTATCTTTTTGGAACGGATATGAATCACATATTGTTGATATTGTATGAATATAAATATGGATTGGATATTGTATGGATACAAATACGAATTCAATATTAAACAGATACAGATATCTGTTTTTTTATAATAATGAATAACATAATTTTTTTTCTAATATATATTAAACTGTATGTTATATATCTACTATTCAAATACCTAAATACAAATAATTAAAATTTAAAACCATAACTGTATCTGTACGGATATTCAAATATCAGATATTTGGACATCGGATATCCGTATCTAATTTTTGAACACGGATTTAATCACAGACAGATAATTAATATCCGATCCGTTTAATTTGCACTCCTACCCACGCGGCATTATTTCCCCACAAAATCAGTTGACAAATCAAGAAATCAACCACACGTTTACATGTACCAGTATTGTAAATGTCAGAGAAACAGGGAATTAGGTCACCGATGAGATGATTAATTAATTAAAGAAGGAAGAAAAAATGTTGTTAACTTGTTACATGCATGGTCACATGGACTAACGACTTCTAGCCTAACTTTATCTGTATGAATTATAATATTATAAGAGTGAGTCTATGGTACTATGCATATCACGGGTTATTACCGTGCTACGGCTCTATATTCGAGTTTTCAAATTCTAACGGTCGATCCGAACCGTTCATCTTGTTCTCCATATTAATATGTGTTTGGAGACCAAATTTTACATTTTTTGAAATTTTTTTACTATTTTTTTAGATTTATTGAAAATCACTGTTTTTGGATGGTCCAGAATTTTCAGATCAAGTGATTTTCTAAATATCTAAAAAAATAGTAAAAAAATTTCAAAAAATGTAAAATTTGGTCTCCAAACACATATTAATATGGAGAACAAGATGAACGGTTCGGATCGACCGTTGGGATTTGAAAACTCGAATATAGAGCCGTAGCACAGTAACAACCCGTGATATGCATAGTACCATAGACTCACTCATATTATAATACAAGGTCAAATTCCAATATATTTTATTTGGATATGTTTGATCCACTGTTTGTGATATAGCAACATATTATGTAGGTCCGAGAATATTTTACAACGATTTTGACACGTCTAGAAAATAAATAAATTTTCACGTGTTTTCTTTTTTAGAAAACAGCTTTCCCTCGTATTATTAAAATAAGCTACATATATTTTTATAAGATAAAATGAATACTTTATAAATTTAAAATATGTTTTAATAGAAAAATAATATATTATGTATATTTGTGAGTTTTTAAAATTAAGAATGATAAATATAATATTATGAATTTAGAGAAAAAATACATCATTTTGTAACATGAAATTCTTTCTGAGCTATATTGAAATAGATTGGAAATAGTTAACATCTTAAAATTTTTTTTTTTTTGATAAATATAAGATCTTATGAAATCTAGAAATATGATTATATTAGCTAATTAAGAAGAGTAAATTAATTATATTAAATCATAAAGGCTCTTAATAAATATTGCCCGGAAATTAAGTCACAGCGACCTCTAATAAATCATGGTCCATGCATAATTGCATATTAATTATTTTCTTCTTTTATTATATCTGCTAATATACGGTCGTCACAGCTTAAGTGACATCATGTGACAACTACTGGCTGTTAATGCTGTTCACATTATTTGTTAGTTGTAGCAAATTAAGATGAGTCCGAATCTGCTGTAATTCCGGAAGGAATTACAGGGCTCTGAAATTACAATATTAACCGTTCAAATATTTTTTGCACAGATTTCAAAAAAAAAAAAATTCATGCACAAATCTCGAGAAAGACTAACGGTTCGGATTGAGATTACAGGTCCTGTAATTCCCCAAGAATTACAGCAGATTTATTTTCAATTAAGATTGATACAATTTTGACAAGAAAATTAAAAGTTTTTAATTGGACGCTTCCTTCATGACCAAATCACACATTCACACCTACAGGGGTTTCAGGGAAAACAAATTTTATATACCTTTGTGTGTAGCGAATCTCTTTTTTTGTTTTTATATTAGAATGTGTATTTTTTTTTCAGGTATTTGTTAGATGGGGTCCACTATTTTACGATTTTAAATTAACTCAAAAACGGTGTTTATTTGGGATAGTGCAGGATCAGTATTATTTCCGTTTTGAGATTCGTGCAAAGTTAAAAGAACAGTCCGGGTCCACTAATTCTAAAAGATCTGAGTTCCTTATATTAATCACATAGATGTCATGATCTACCAACGGCTTTGATTAATTAAAAGATTAATTTTTGGAATGAATATCAACCCTCGATTAAATATTCTAATTATATAACGTGTAGAACTCTGAATTTAGTTAGACACGTACTCGTTACATGCAAATTGTATCATATTTTTTATTGACCCCAATTTATTTCTACTTTTTAAATATCATTCAAAGAATTTTTGAATTGATTGATAATTGAATGGTCTTATTTTCATTTCTTTTCATTTTATTTATATATCATTTGAGAAATGTTATTTGTCATTTAGTCTAATTTTGTTTATAAAATATGTTATTTTGTATGAGATTTTTTTTGTTTTTTAAAATCAGGTCAACAATTTTTTTCTAAATATTTTTTAAAATGTATTGGATGGCTTGACCTGCAATCACTATTATTTTTTATTTTTTTTAAAAGAACTGTTTTTCAATTTTATAATTGCCTCTGTATTGTAGGGATTTTCATATTTTTAATATATATATATATATATATAGGAATATGCTAGCATGCTATGCATAGCATAGAACCCCTCCATGCAACGGCTTGGATTTCGAGTTTTCCAAATCCTAATGGTCGATCCGAACCGTTCATCTTGTTCTCCATATTAATATGTATTTGGAGACCAAATTTTACATTTGTTGAAAATTTTTTACTATTTTTTTAGATTTATTGAAAATCGCTGTTTTTGTTATGGTCCAGATTTGCTGAAAACAACGTAAGACTCAAAAGTTGAAACATGTGTGAATGCATGAGTCAACTAATTTGTCTAAACTTTTGCTTTAGTTTTGTCAAATGGCGAACTTTTCACAGTGGTACCAATTAACATGACGCGGTATCTGCAACGCTGCTTATTTACTTTTCATTTATTCAAATTCATATTTATTACTTTGTTATTTCTTTGACGCGAATTTGCTTCTCTGAGCAAATGCAAATTCCCACCTGATTTTGTCTCCCCACGTATTTGCACAGCTGTTCTGTTCCCAATTGAAAAATCAAAACTATTTTGCAACCTTTTTTTTTTTTTTTTAAAAGTTCCTTAAAGTGAAGTTTTTTTTTCTACATTCTTCTTGAAAATTTACGTTCTATTTTGTTAAAATGAAAATGTTTTAAAAATAGAGTTTTGACAACTGACTAGTTGTTATTAATAATTTAAAATTATAAATAAAATTTTGAAATTCAAATGAAATTCTTTATGGACATTAAAATAAAAATTAGTAGACTATACCTCCACCTTTCTATATAAAAAAACAAACATATATATATAAATAAAACGTAATCCAACAAATAATAACATAAATGAAGTTCTTAGTAAGATTTAAAAATTATAATATTTATACAATAATATTATATATAATTCAACCCAACATGTTTTAAATAAAAATAAGAACTTTACTCATTGGACACTAATAAATAAAGAAATCTGTTGTAAGCAAATTAAAAGATAGACAAATTCGACGTGCATAATTTATTTTTAAAATTATGGTTGATTCAAAATATAATTTAAAGCTATTGAAAATATTAAGGGGAGATGTAAATTCGATTATATTACATGGTTGAATCGTACCATAGTGACAAATGAATAGTTCGGGTTTGATTCGGCTGAGTCAAACGTTCGTGATTTGGTATGATTCGAGAATGATTCGGTACAACAAGAAAGAGAAAAAAAAAAACCTAAAAAAAAAAATATTTTCTTTTCGCGAATAATTTGTAATTCACGTTTTATTCGAATAAAACGTATCGCAAGTCTTGTCAGTATGGTTCGGACTACAAGTCTACAACCGTTAGATATAATTAGATCCAATACCGTTATATATGGAATAATAAAAAAGGCGAGGGGACAAAAGAATAAATTCACACCGTATAACCTTTTCACATACACGTACTTCACTTTCTGCCGAAATTTTTATTAATAAGAAATATAATAAAAAAATATCCAGATTGGAGAACACTTTTGAATTTTTTCGAGATATAGGGAAAACGTTTTGATTTATCACGGCCTTTGGCCGTTATGACTTATCACGGCCAAGATTAGCACTAATTACCGCACTTATTTAAAAAAAAAAAAAAAAAAATTTCATGCCCGTGATTGATAATCACGGCCAGCATATATGCCATATTAAAATGGACAAACTCAGATCTCATTCTACACGTGTCCAGACAAACTCAGATCTCATTCTACACGGTCAGATATTGCACTGGATTTGAATTCTGGCCGTGATTATCAATCACAGCAAGGAACTCTTTTTTTTTTTTTTTTTTTAATAAGTGCGGTAATTAGTGTTAATCCTGACCGTAATAAGCCATAACGGTCAGAGACCGTGATAAATCAAAACGTTTTTCCTATATCTCGAAAAAAATCAAAAGTGTTCTCTAATCTGGATATTTTTTTAATATATTTCCTATTAATAAAAATTTCGGTCACTTTCTGGTTACCTTCCCTCCAACAACAGCTTAAAAAATAGCAAACAAACTAGGCAGTCTCATCTGCCATCTATCCTTAATCGACAAATTTATTTTATTTTAAGAATTATAAAAAAAAAATTATTTTAATCGACAAACTAGGCAGTCACAAATTTTCTTTTCAATACAAAGAAAGTGGTGAATTCAGATCCTCTCCGGTACCGCAAAAAGGAATCTTTTACAATTAGTTGAGATCCGGATCGTTCTTTTAACTTTGCACGAATCTCAAAGCACAAATAATACTGGCGCAGGGGCCATCCCGAACATGCACCAGCTGAAGATTAATCTGGACCGTTATTATGGTAATTGTAAAAGATTCTTTTTATGGTACCAAGGGAGGATATGGATTCTTTTTTACAGTTCTTTTTTAGCAAGGAATCAGATCTCCTGTCCCCGGGGTGCAGAAAATTCCTGTTCCCAGAGTCACTATGGGGTGAACCCGGTTACTGTTAAAGGGTTTAGGGTTAAAATAGTTTTGGGTTTAGAGTTTAATGGAGGCCCACTCTGCAGTGACTCTGAGAGCAGGAATTTCCTGCCCCCAGGGGGGCAGACGATTCGTTCCCTTTTAGCACAGAGCCATTGAATTATTGGTTCAGTTTTTTTTTTTTTTTTTTTTTTTTTTTTACAATTTGCACACTAACAGTTACATAGTTTGAAATTTTTAAGAGACTAAATTATTTATTCGGTTCCTTTAATTTATGCAGATTTAGAATTTAGGATATCTATATAATAGAGAAAATGGAGGATCTTATATGGTTGTATAGGGATTGATCTATGTTTAGCTCCATAATTTCAAAAATATTAGCTATGTATATTGAAATTTAATTAATTTTGTTTTTTTTTATATAATTTAGTCCCTCTCGTAAATTATCATATGTGTGCTTGTAATCTAGTGATAAAGTTTCAATTTATTAGTGCAGAGACTTGAATTTAAATTCTGACCATGCATTATGCATTTTAATCTTAACATCTCATATCTAAATTTTCTAGTTCTCTTTATGTGACAGTGTTAGTGTAATTCTAGAAATTAAATTAAAGTGGCTGAATCATTAGTTCGGTCCTTTAATTACACCCAAAAAATGCACTTTATCATCTTTTTTTTCCGTAATTAAATTTTTTGTGTTTCTAAAAATAATTTATTTTACATAATGGATGTGCATTATTTGCATGGTGTTTTGATGGTTATAATGGATAATTAAAAGCTAAGTGTAAGTAGGTTTGTAGGTGAACCGAATCTATTGAATAATTATGGCCTGTCATTTCATGCATTAAATGCAACAGCTCAATGACTCGATTGCATTGCGTGACACTGTTCTCTTGCCTCTCAACTGGGGAAAGTATATTGTGCGGATTTTTTCCGTGCGGAGCTGTGTGAAACTTTTAATCTGGTCTGTTCGTTTCGAATCGGACGAACTAGATCAGATCTTGTCCGAATTTTAAAAAAAATCAAAATTTGGTGAACCCTTAATTCAGTCCGTCCGATCCGAAACGAACGGATCAGATTAAATTCATACTAATCTCGGTTTGAACGACTTTTCTAATTTGTTACAAATAATCTCTCATTTAGTTTATTGTCCATGTCTTTTATTTCACAATTCAATTAATTTAATTAATTAATTAAGTAATATTGTTTACTTAGGAAAATGACCATTATATCCTTAATTAGCTTCATATGGTAAAACAAAAAGTATAACATAATATCTTGTAGTTTCCTTCCTAATTAATTATCTTGTTCTTCCTCTTTTTTATTAACTTTACCAGACTGCATCTAACTTTTATATATTCTCTATAGCAAGAAATGTGGTCGCAGTTGAGATTGAGATATATAATTGATGGTTCGGTTAAACTTTGTCTATGGATAACATTGAGATCCATAATTGATGGATATAGGTGTAATAATGTCTAATGAAAATGATATAGTAAAATACTTTTTTTTTTTTTTTACTTACATGTTACTGACAGCTCTATGTGGGAGTTTGATAAAAGATGTGAAAGAAATAAAAGTTTTATTTGTCTTTAGAAGTTGTTTGAATTTTAACAGTGATATGAATAGGGTCAGATGCCTTTTTCGATCCAAATAAATTTCGAAAATATCATATATACTATAAATCTTAAAAAAAATTGTACAAATGTGCTTATGATTAAAATATTTATAAAATTGTTGTCTAATTTATGTAAAAGAAAATGAAAAAGAAAAGGACGGATATTATTTTTTTTATGGGATCAACTATCTCTCAGTCAATTTCCTCTATTTATCCTCTAGTCAATAACTACTCGTGGGGACCGTTAACTAACTGTATTTCATTAATTACTTGAGGGACCACCTAATATTTGAAATATTTTAAACTGACGCATCCAAATATGGATATCTATGCACGCAAGTGTTAATATATAATATATCAAGTATTCATACCTACGATACCAAGTATTTCGAAAAAAAAAAATGAACACATCATACACACGTTTTTAGAGTTGGATTTTTTTCTCCGTTCAATCTCGTTAATATTTCTGAAGATGTGTGAGAAAATTTGCAAATCGAAAACCATAGACGTCTTCTACGTAATTGTTCGCACAGAATATATGCTACAAAGTTTCAGTATAGCAAGCTATACCTTTTAAACCTTTGTTATACTCTGTCAAATCAGATAGCAAGTGCACTATCCTATCGATGAGTATGCTCAGGTATCGATCCACAGGGACGGAAGAAAATGACCGGACTCGTCTTAAAATTACTTGAGATTCTAGAAGTGAGAAAAATTGGTTTGATTTAATCCTAACAATTCTACTGATTTATGACAAGTTTAAAAGACAATAAAAAGAATTAAAGTTGTTTTCAAATGATAAAAAGGCGTTTCCAGGGTTCAGATTTCATTTCTGTTCAGCCCCGAGGCATACGGCCCGTATGGGAATCCATACGGCCCGTAGGGGACCCCGAGTTAATGCTGCAGCTACTGTTTTCTGTGTTGATACTAATGTTTAGGGTTTCTATCGACCAGATCTAGATACCTAACCTCAACTTTCGCATTTTGGCCTAGTACCCGATTACCGGACTCAAATACTTCCCTCTTAGATGCGTTAAACCTCAACTTTCGCATTTTGGCCTAATTTATCTAAGTTACTTGTTGGTTTACTAAAAGTATCCAAGGACTTTCGCCTCAAGGAAAGTTTCACCTTTCGGGTACTCCTTGGTTTAACCCTACTTCATATACTTTATTCGGTTGGATTAAATGTCATAGACTTGGCTCCTAACACTTAGATGTGCGCATTCATCTAACGGGATGACTAATCGATTCAAGCAAGCACAAATAAAGCAATCAAAATACTACTCAACAAAGTAAAAACAAAACATTCAACACAAAATCCAAGTAGCATGCAAACAAAACCAAACTAGAAACTACATCTTAACCCTAGAAACAAAGTAAATTAGCTACTCATGTTCATAAGATAACACAAATAACAGAAAATAAAAGAGTTCATGACAAAACAGTGGAGAAATCCGAAGATCCGTTGCAAACTCGCGTTTTTTTACTTCTCTTCTTGTCCTCCTCCTCTTGTCTTTTGCTCCAAGAAAGCTTGTCCAAGTTCTAGTTGTGTATCCCCTCTTTTTTTGGGGAGGAAATATCTCATTTAATGCCCTGGATCGTGTTAGTTTGAAATAATGTAGAAGTCAATAATACGATAAATTATAATAAAGCTTTGTTCATGAATTGAATGTTTATTTATATATCATTTTGTTGCCTTGAGTATTATTGAATTTACGGATCATTTCGAGTTCATGACTGAAATTGTGAAACTCCATAATATAGATGATATATACTCTTAAAAGGTCACTGACCAAGGTAATTAGCAGGAACACTAATTACCGCGATAAGGTTAGTATGTGGATTAAAAGATGGTTAAGTTTTACAAACCACCTGACACGAGATGTCATTTTAATCACATAGATACATGTTCTAGGAACATGGTATTTGACAGACCCCGAATGAAACATTAAATAGAATTGTGTTCGTGTCATTTATGTTTTCATTCAGTGTCACGTTCTACAGTATGAGGTATTTATCGTTCCCACTGAGAAATATGTATGTGTGATTGTTATCTACCGCTGTCCGTAAAAAGCAGTCATAACGGTAGCTTTTCCATATGTATAGCTTAGCTGAGGAAGTGATAGTTTACCAAGAATACTATTTGTCCCTCGTATCTCTATACGAGCTATAGCATCACTGGGCCCCTTGATAGAGTAAGATTATCTGCTAGCGGTATAATTACAAGAGTAATTATATTTGATAATCTGCTCAAGATCAAGAAAAGATTCAGTTAGCAAGGATGACACACATCTACCTTGAAACTAATCTGATAGCTATGAGACAGAAGAACAGACACAAGTAAATTGTTTACTGGATCGTGATATTGTACAGTACAGCATCATCTGTGTAATTGGATGGTCATGATGTGTTGCCAGACGCCACCCATGATTATAGAAGTTAAAACAGTTTTAACTCTATTTACCAACATAACACAGATCCTATTGGGTCACACCATATAGGAGTTAATCGGAGAATCTTATTGTGATTGATTATAAATTGGTTATGATCAATAGTAAGATGGTTATAATTAATTATACGTGTTATAATTAAATTATAAATGTTATGTAAAATAACAAGCAAAAGCATTGGTTAATTTATAAACGTGTGTGACACGCTGTATAAAAGTTAACCGGTTAATTTATAAATGTGCAGGACACATTGTATAAATTACCGAAACAACAAACCGTAAGAAAAATATATATATAATTGTTCAGAATAATTATACGAATATTATTTGTGTTCGGGCCGAGGCCATTCGGGTCTTTTCAGATTCGTCCTTATCCGCATGACATGTCATCGATCCTATCCAGATGACACGTCATCGATACCGAAACAAACAACCGAAGAAAAATATATATAATTGTTCAGAATAATTATACGAATATTATTTGTATTCGGGCCGAGGGCATTCGGGTCTTTTCAGATTCGTGCTTATCCGCATGACATGTCATCGATCCTATCCAGATGACACGTCATCGATCTTATCCACATGACACCTCACCCCCTATGTGGCATGCCTTGTCATAGGGGTATTTTGGTCTTTTCACACCATTTTAGAGGCTATAAATAGAGGGGTGCATGGAGAGAATAAACAACTAATTTATTCGTACCGTTTCGTGTCGAAACGAATCGGTATTTTCTCTCTTTCTCGGTTTCTCTCCCAAATAGTGTTTCGGTTGAGAAAAGAAAGTTATACGTACTTGACGTATAATCTTGCGGGTTGTTGTGGAGTATATTTACGGGATCGATGAATAGTGTTTTACCGAATTTAGCGGTATGTCAGTTTTGCATATTGATGAAACTGAGCAACTGAAAATTCGTGTTTACGGGTTTTCGTCTTTTTCCCCGTGAATAGTGTTTTTGCAGAATTCCGCGATTTACGGTATTTCTGGCAGAAGAAACAAACCGCTCTCTGGTTAGTCCTGGTGGATAACCGATAGAGGTATCACACGTGTGATACTCCGAGTCGATTCCTTCCCTGGTGAGGCTCTACTCGCTCGGTCTGCATTCCAACTGTGATTTGGAAACAATGTATAAATATGCTATATTAATCTATTTAATTGGTAAGTAGATTAAAGTTTTAGAAATCAATCATGGAGTAGATCTGTAAAGGGATTAAATTGGGTTTTGATGCCAAAGGAATACTGAAGGTGGACCGCCTTGGAAAGTTTCCTGACATACCCCGTTTAATCCTGAGCTTAAGTTGGCTGTAGAAATTTTTGTTCTACGGTCATTCCGCACCTTAAGCCTAAACGGGTTTTGGTTACAGCACCGCCGAAACCCCAACAGTGGTATCAGAGCACAAGGCTCTCCCGCTGATTGATTTTCTAAAAGTTATAACTTATGCAAATTAGGTGCATATACCGCGTATCAGTTTAATTCTTACATTTGCAGCTTAAGTCCAAAACCGATTAGAAATGAGATTTTCTTGGATCGGTTCTACCGACTAAGAAAGTTAAATTAGATTTAAGCTTTCTTTATGCTTTCTTATGAAATGTAAACTTTTACATTTCTTGGATCGGTTTTCCGACCGAGAAAGATAAAATAGGATTTTATGCTTTCTTTATGTTTTCGTTTTCAAAACTTTCAACTGCGTTTGAGTATATCTAAGAATGTGATGAAGCAATAAAGTACCCAAGTAAGAACTGCTAATCTCCACCCGTAAACGACAAGGTTAATGACAAGAAAAGTCTCGGCTTTTCGTCTAACCCTCGTTTACGTGTCCTGATAGCTGGCCCAGAGGGGACTTTGTCACGTTACCAAATTACTCTATGCTTTTGAAATGGCAAAATTTAGTGTAAGTTTTTCGCCTTTTCGAAAACCTTCGGATAAGTAAAGTTCATCGAAGAATGTGATGAAGCAATAAAGTACCTAAGTAAGAGCTGTCATTTCCACACAAGAAAGAGATGGTTCTGTCTAGGAAAGATTGAGTCTAAGCGGTCCTCGTGACCCCAATCTTTCCTGGGAGCCCCTTTCACGTGTCCTAATGGCTGGCCCAAAAGAAACTTTGTCACGTTACCAAATTGCTTTATGGACCGAAAAGAATATCTGATTTTAAAACATATAAATTGTTTATGTGCTTTAAATGGTATAAATAAGAACTGAGCATAGCTGCAAAATAAAGAATTGCTAATTGATAGATTATATACCCGACTTGGTCCCGTATATAAGTAAATTAGATTTACAGCTTAGAGTAAATTAGATTTACTGCTTTAAAATGAAAATGGGTAAAACTAGATTTACCGTCTTTCCAAGGAACCGTGAAAGAAAATTTTCTTTGAAGAAAAATACGAATGTGGGATCACATTTGACATTGTTTCTTTCTGACTTCCTTTCCACGACTGCTTGCTGAAGCATATGAAAGAGGTCTTTTAGGAAAATGTAAATGAGATCATATTCACTATTCTTTCTGTCTGACTTCCTTTCCACGACTGCTTAGTGAAGCATATGAAAGAGGTCTTTGAGGAAGATAGGAATTGGATCACAATCGATATTTTTCTGACAAGCAACTTTCACGTGTCCGTAACGCTGACCAAGGTCAACATTACGAACTGAAAGAAATATACGTGACTCGGTCACATATATAGGTAAATCATATTTACTGCTATCATATAAAAACGTATAGATTAGATTTACCGTTTTTATAAGAATCCATATAAACTACCTCTACAAGATAGACGGTAGCTAAAGTCAGTTACAAGAACTGGCTGCTTAACAAAGCTAAGCGTATCAAAGAGGTACTGATAAGAACATAAACTAATGGAGATCACATTTCGTATTCAAGACTTCCTTTCCACGACTGCTTAATGAAGCATATGAAAGAGGTCGTTATAAAGATACGAATAGAATCACATTTAGTCATTCTTACATATGCTGAGAAAAGAGAGTAATGGGGATCACATTCGATATTTTAGACTTCCTTTCCACGACTACTTAATGAAGCATATGAAAGAGGTCGCTATAAAGATACGAATAGAATCACATTAATCGTTCTTTCTAACATAAGATAAGAAAAGAAATGGAGATCACATTCAGTATTCAAGATTTCCTTTCCATAATTGCTTAATGAAGCATATGATAGAAGTCGCTATAAAGATACGAATAGAATCACATTAGTCGTTCTTTCTCACATACCCCTTTGGAGATTGCTGGCACTGTTAAGCATAAACACCAACCCATTAAATATTAAGTAGTATGCCCTTCCCACTCTATCCTCCTCAAACCATTGTTCATTGGTTGATGATTAAACTACTCAGTAGACATCGCCTTTTACCTTTGGTGGTCGAGGGTTATGTCCGACATATCAAACCAAATAGAGTGAGGTTACTTACCGATGATTTCCAAAACAGTTTTGGGCTCGGGGCAAAGTCTTTGTTAAATACACGTGATGTTTTAACGAAACCAAGAATCACAAAGAGTTGTGATTAGCAAGTTTGCTTACCTAAGATAACTGATAGCCATGATATGCATACACTGCCTTGGTTATTGGTGAAAATATGGATCTTGGTTCTACTGCAAACGGGAATAGAACAAATTTGCAGTGGGAGTTTTATTATTGGAATAAAACATTACATGAACAAAGCTAAAATCTTTACTTTAAACGTTGTAGAAATATGGCTAAATAAACGTCTCTCTTTATGCTCTCTATTCGAAAGGTAGACATACGTGAGAAAAAGGGAATGTATCCTAAATACACCGGTCCCTGCTGAAATAGTAGAGAGCAGCTCTATCAGTACTCACACGCTTCGTATGACAAGCAATGATGAGAAACTGGAGAAGCTTAACTGTCCGTGGAGCCACGAGTTGGCCACGGAAGTTATCCTGAACTCATTTCCTCTCAGCTATTCGGAGTTCATTGTGAACTCCCATAAGCAAGAGTTGGATAAGAGCTTGCAGGAGCCCCAAGGGATGCTGAGGATCACTGATAAAGACATCGAGAATAGCTCTCATGTCCTCATGATCCAAGAAGGTGGGAAGAAGATCAAGAAAGCAAAAGGGAAAAACGGCTATTAAGTACAAAGGCAAAGGGAAGTTGGTTCCAGGAACGAACTCTCCCAAGATAAAGGTTTCTGCTAACTCTGACTGCTATTTTAGCAATAGCAAAGGTCACTGGAAGAGAAACTGCCCGGAGTATCTTGGAGATATGAAGTTTGAGAATGTCTCAAAAGTCTCAGTCTCAAGTATCAATGTTATTGAAATTAATGTTGCGACCTCTCTTAATGATTGGGTACTGGATACCGGATCATGTGCTCATATTTGCACAAATATGCAAGCACTAAGAGAAAGTTACGCAATAAGGAAGTACAACTCCGAGTTGGAAACGGAGCACAAGTTGCAGCCGTTACAGTCGGTAGGATAGAATTGTACTTGCCTAGCGGGTTTATTCTGGAACTAGAAAATGTCTATTTTGTTCCTACCATTTCTAGAAATATCATATCAATCTCGTGTTTAGAGATGAATGGTTTCTCATTTGTTATAAAGGACAATAGATGTTCTATTTATAAAAATGAGACATATTATGGATCATCTTACTTGTTAAATGGTCTTTATATGCTAGAAATGGAAAACCCCGTGTTTAACATCAATAACAAAAGACTCAAAACGTTTCATGAAAGTATTGACTTACATGAGACATAAGTCTGAATCCTTTGACGAGTTCAAGGAATTTAAGACTAAAGTAGAAAATCAACTGAATAAAAGTATTAAGGCATTACGGTAGGACCGTGGAGGCGAATACTTGAGTTATGGTTTTCAAAACGTACTTAAAGGAATGTGAGATAGTCTCACAACTCACACCTCTAGGGACACCGCAATGATTACGGTGTTGCCAAGAAAATGAAACAAACCATGCTGGACATGATTCGTTCCATGATGAGTAACGCCACCCTTCCAAAATCATTTTGGGGACACGCACTAGATACTGCCGCACTAACGATAACGGTTCCATCCAAGTCAGTTGAAAAGACTCCATACGAGTTATGGTTTGGGAAATCCCAAATATGTCTTATCTTAAAAATGGGGTTGCGAAGTATTTGTCAAACGCTAGACGTCTGACAAACTTGATCCCAAATCTGACAAGTGCTTTTTCGTAGGGTATCCTAAGGAAATGAAAGGATATTACTTCTATTACCAGTCCGAGAACAAATTAGTTGTTGCTCGTCATGGTATACTTTTGGAGAACGAGTTTCTTGCAAAAGGAAGTAGTGGGAGTAATGTAATACTTGAAGAAGTTCAAGATACATCACACAATATAATATCTGAAACAGATCAGATAATCCCACCACTTGATACTTCGGCTGATGAGCATCTGGAAGAACCAAATCCACAAGTAGCTGTGGAAGAGGTTCTAGTCTTGAGCTCAAGTGCTTCAACGCAAGTTGAAGAAGAACTAAATCCGCACACTGTTGTGGATGAAGTTCAACAGCCCGAAGAACAAGTGCTACGTAGGTCAACAAGGATAGTCCATGCACCCGAGAGGTACTTGGGACTGCACGAGGTCTCAGTTTTTGACACTGAAGATCCTCTGACCTATGCGGAAGCAATGGATAGGCCTGACTCTGATAAATGGATGGAGGCCATGAGATCCGAAATACAGTCCATGTATGACAACACGGTCTGGAACCTAGTTGTACCACTTGATGGGGTGAAACCCGTAGCTAACAAGTGGGTTTTCAAAAGAAAACAGACATGGATGACAATATGACTATTTACAAAGCACGGCTAGTAGTGAAGAGGTTTCAAACAAATTATGGGAATTGATGAAACTTTTTCACCCGTGACTATGTTTAAGTCAATTCGGATACTCCTAGCAATTGCCGCATTTCATGATGATGAAATATGGAAAATGGATGTCAAAACCGCATTCTTAAATGAAAATTTAAGAAGAGGATGTGTATATGACACAGCCTACGGGTTTTGAAGATCCAGAGAATGCTGGGAAGATATGCAAGCTTCTTGAATCCATTTATGGATTGAAGCATGCATCACGGAGTTGGAATCTTCGATTTGGCGAAGAAGTCAAAAAGCTTGACTTCGTCAGATGCGAAGAAGAATCTTATATGTACAGAAAAACTAGTGGGAGTGCCATCGCCTTTCTTAATCTTATATGTAGATAACATACTCTTAATAGGAAACGATATTCCTCTATTGCAATTAGCCAAGTCTTCATTAAAGAAAATTTTTCTCGATGAAGGACTTGGGCGAGGATGTCTATATACTAGGCATAAAGATCTACCAAGGTAGATCAAAGAGACTTATAGGATTAAGTCAAAGCACGTACATTGACAAAGTGCTGAATCGGTTCAGCATGCAGGATTCTAAGAGAGGATTCCTGCCAATGAATCATGGTGCACTGCTTAGCAAGACTCAGTGTCCTTTGACAACTGATGAGGAAAACACTATGAGTAGAGTACTATACGCTTCGGCTATTGGCTCTATCATATGCGCCATGTTGTGCACTCGCCCAGATGTCTCGTATGCTTTGAGTATGACGAGTAGATATCAGGCTAATCCAGGCATAAAGCACTGGAATGCTATAAAGAATATCCTTAAGTTCTTGAGGAGAACTAAGGATATGTTTCTCGTCTACAACGTTATCACCTAATACGAGAGATCGTAAACATCATAAGATGCTTATAATTAATTATAAGAAAGATATAATTAATATAAAGGTGATGTAAAGATATGTAGAGTTGACACAGTCAGCAACACAGCTGATCCACTTACAAAATCTCTTCCTCAAGCCAAGCACGAGATGCTTAATGCTTCTATGAGTCTGGAACACATAGAAGATTGGCTGTGTGATTTTCTCAGGATCTACGAGATCTTAGAGAATAAAGAATTTTGTATATAAGTAGGGCCTACGATGATTGGCTCCTAGCTTAAGTGGGAGATTGTTAGTTTGAAATAATGTAGAAGTCAATAATACGATAAATTATAATAAAGCTTTGTTCATGAATTGAATGTTTATTTATATATCATTTTGTTGCCTTGAGTATTATTGAATTTATGGATCATTTCGAGTTCATGACTGAAATTGTGAAACTCCATAATATAGATGATATATACTCTTAAAAGGTCACTGACCAAGGTAATTAGCAGGAACACTAATTACCGCGATAAGGTTAATATGTGGATTAAAAGATGGTTAAGTTTTACAAACCACCTGACACGAGATGTCATTTTAATCACATAGATACATGTTCTAGGAACATGGTATTTGACAGACCCCGAATGAAACATTAAATAGAATTGTGTTCGTGTCATTTATGTTTTCATTCAGTGTCACGTTCTACAGTATGAGGTATTTATCGTTCCCACTGAGAAATATGTATGTGTGATTGTTATCTACCGCTGTCCGTAAAAAGCAGTCATAACGGTAGCTTTTCCATATGTATAGCTTAGCTGAGGAAGTGATAGTTTACCAAGAATACTATTTGTCCCTCATATCTCTATACGAGCTATAGCATCACTGGGCCCCTTGATAGAGTAAGATTATCTGCTAGCGGTATAATTACAAGAGTAATTATATTTGATAATCTGCTCAAGATCAAGAAAAGATTCAGTTAGCAAGGATGACACACATCTACCTTGAAACTAATCTGATAGCTATGAGACAGAAGAACAGACACAAGTAAATTGTTTACTGGATCGTGATATTGTACAGTACAGCATCATCTGTGTAATTGGATGGTCATGATGTGTTGCCAGACGCCACCCATGATTATAGAAGTTAAAACAGTTTTAACTCTATTTACCAACATAACACAGATCCTATTGGGTCACACCATATAGGAGTTAATCGGAGAATCTTATTGTGATTGATTATAAATTGATTATGATCAATAGTAAGATGGTTATAATTAATTATACGTGTTATAATTAAATTATAAATGTTATGTAAAATAACAAGCAAAAGCATTGGTTAATTTATAAACGTGTGTGACACGTTGTATAAAAGTTAACCGGTTAATTTATAAATGTGCAGGACACATTGTATAAATTACCGAAACAACAAACCGCAAGAAAAATATATATATAATTGTTCAGAATAATTATACGAATATTATTTGTGTTCGGGCCGAGGCCATTCGGGTCTTTTCAGATTCGTCCTTATCCGCATGACATGTCATCGATCCTATCCAGATGACACGTCATCGATACCGAAACAAACAACCGAAGAAAAATATATATAATTGTTCAGAATAATTATACGAATATTATTTATATTCGGGCCGAGGGCATTCGGGTCTTTTCAGATTCGTGCTTATCCGCATGACATGTCATCGATCCTATCCAGATGACACGTCATCGATCTTATCCACATGACACCTCACCCCCTATGTGGCATGCCTTGTCATAGGGGTATTTTGGTCTTTTCACACCATTTTAGAGGCTATAAATAGAGGGGTGCATGGAGAGAATAAACAACTAATTTATTCGTACCGTTTCGTGTCGAAACGAATCGGTATTTTCTCTCTTTCTCGGTTTCTCTCCCAAATAGTGTTTCGGTTGAGAAAAGAAAGTTATACGTACTTGACGTATAATCTTGCGGGTTGTTGTGGAGTATATTTACGGGATCGATGAATAGTGTTTTACCGAATTTAGCGGTATGTCAGTTTTGCATATTGATGAAACTGAGCAACTGAAAATTCGTGTTTACGGGTTTTCATCTTTTTCCCCGTGAATAGTGTTTTTGCAGAATTCCGCGATTTACGGTATTTCTGGCAGAAGAAACAAACCGCTCTCTGGTTAGTCCTGGTGGATAACCGATAGAGGTATCACACGTGTGATACTCCGAGTCGATTCCTTCCCTGGTGAGGCTCTACTCGCTCGGTCTGCATTCCAACTGTGATTTGGAAACAATGTATAAATATGCTATATTAATATATTTAATTGGTAAGTAGATTAAAGTTTTAGAAATCAATCATGGAGTAGATCTGTAAAGGGATTAAATTGGGTTTTGATGCCAAAGGAATACTGAAGGTGGACCGCCTTGGAAAGTTTCCTGACATACCCCGTTTAATCCTAAGCTTAAGTTGGCTGTAGAAATTTTTGTTCTACGGTCATTCCGCACCTTAAGCCTAAACGGGTTCCGGTTAGCACCGCGTGAACCCCAACAGATCGCGTGTGCAGAGGCTTCCTTTTCGGCCTCCTTGATTTCAGCTGATTTCAGATCCTGCTGGATTTTTCCGATTTAGCACCCTACGGCCCGTAGGGGACCCCATACGGCCCGTAGGGCTGTGTTTTGTCTTGGAGACTATATGCCTCTGTTGTGGAATCTTCTGTGTGGTTGGGCAGATCCTGTACGGCCCGTAGGGTATGTCATACAGGCCGTATGAAAAATTGTCAGATCCAGTTTTTCGCCCTTTTTCCTGCAAAATACCAAACAAAACATAGCAGTACCACATTTCTTCGAAATATAAGTAAAAAGTCCACATTTATAGGCTTTAAAACACAGGTTTAAGTATAAATTAGGGCTATAAATTAGACATAATATGGAGATATCAAATTCCCCCAAGCTTGAAATTTGCTTGTCCTCAAGCAAAAATTCTAACTTAGGTGTGATTCTGGTTGTTGGACTTACATAAATGCAAGTTAATCTACTAAGAGGAAAATTTGCATGGTCTTGCGTTCGTTAGAAACCTATTAGAGTCATTTTGGATAGTGATTTGGTTTCCTTTGGTCCATTTTCATTCACCCCACAATTCAATCAATCAAAACCCCATATTCAAGAATGTATTGCTATTTGTAAGCACCAAGTAATCAAACGCATCAATAGTTCATTTTCTACCAAGTTTATGCCCTCATTTGTAGTGATTTGTTTTTCTTTGATACCCCCCCAAGCTTGGAACAAGCTTAGGTCAGAAAGTCGCGAACTACATGTGTTGACATGTGCAAAGATTTTTTTTATTTTATTTTTATTTTTGGGAGACGAGCTCAAAGGCGCCCTTAATGGACTTATTGCCAGTACTCTTATTTTCTCCATCTTTTTTTTTTTTTTTATATATATATATTTTAATTTGTTTGCACATATCATGAATACACATATCCAATGGTATTCTCTCATACCAATGGATATCCCAACCTTTCTATTGTTTTCAAATCTCATTTCTCTATTTTTACAAGGCACAGTTCGGTTTTAAATGCTTTCTTGGTACAATTCAATTCTCAGCTCTACAAAGTCCCAAAACAAACTATCATATACAGTTCTTTCAACCAAATGTGTGGTTACTTCCAATTTCACAAATTCAACCATCTCTCAATCAAAATTTCTCAATTTGGTCCCTAATTCACGCAATTCACACAAATTAATCCTCGAAACATGCAAACACAAAAACAAAAAGAACAAAACTACATGCAACTAAACAAATCAACTAATCACCCCCCCAAGCTTAGTCTGAGCATTGTCCTCAATGCTTCAAGACATGCAAGCAAGTAAACTAAGATAAAAAGATAAAAGCTGGGGTAGTGAAAACAAACCTGATCAGTAGTCATAGGAGGGGTCGAAGCGCCAGTCACGAAACTGGTCCTCAATGTCACCAAGGCGCTGAGCATAATCAAACATGTGGCCACTGATCTCATCCAAGCGCTCGCCGTGAATGTCTGTCTGCTGCTGGATAGCTGTGATGTGACAGCCCTGCTCCAGCTGAGTATCCCTGATGTCCCTCATGATGGAGTAGATATCCCTAAGAGTAGGGTCAGCCAGGTGTGGGGGTGCAGACTGTGATGGTGGTGGCTGGGTAGAAGAGCTGGGTGCATCAGAGGGCGGTGGTGGAGGAGCTGTGATCAACCAGGTGGATGGGTCATGTGGTGAGATGGAGGGGCCAAATGGTAACCTGCGTGAGGCACCATTCTCAAAGCGCCAATCATAGAGGTCCTGGTGACCCGCTGGGCCACGGGAGATAGAGAGGAATAGGCCCTGGCGGTAGCTGTCAGCATCCATAATGGTGGGACCGGTGCATGGCTCTCTACCCGGTATTGCTCCCAATCCAAGCTTTCGCTTGATGAGTTCTACATAGGCCCCCATCTTAATCTTGCCACCGCTCTTCTTGTTGTCTCGCTGCTGGATCCAGTGCTGGACCATGAAAAGGGCCAAGTCCGGATACTCGGGGTCTGGACGGAGCATAGTGTCCATAAGCATGAGATCACATGTGTTGGCGCGGTTCAGAGTCTCTCCTCGCGCAAAGATGGTAGAAGCGAGGGCGCGCTGGATGATACGGAGAACGGGGTGGGGGATGAAGCGGGCTCGGTATTCTGAACTGGCTGATCTAGGGCAGCCGGTGATCATGCCCCAGAAGGTATCCCTATCCCACCCCTCACGGAAACTGAGAGTGTCAGTAGTGGGCTCTCTAACGAAACTGAACCACTCGCGAAGAGTAGGAAAATAGACTCGGTGAGTTCTATTGCACAGCCGGAATTTGATGAAGGGGACATCTTGATTGTCCCTCTTAAGCTCGAGAGAAAAGAGAAATTCCTTTGTGTCCATTGCGTAGGCTGGGAGGCGGAGGTTCCAAAAATCCATGCCAAATCCAATCCCAGCAGTGAGGAGGACGAAATCATCCTCCACTCCAAAACTGTGGAGTGTGTCCAGGTTGACCATTGCTGTGTTCTCAAACTTCTTCTTTTGGAGATTGATGAAGTTTTCGTACATCCGACGGGTTGGCATCTCAAAATACCGTTCCGCGAAGCGGTTGGATCGGTCGGTGTATTCCCCAGAGTATGTTTGATCAGAGCCAGAGTCATATGGCTCAGGGACTGGATGGGGTGGTGGTGGTGGTGTGCGGTCTTGGCGGCTCTTTCTGCGGTGTTCGCCAGACATAGCTGTCAGGTACCTCTGGTACGGCCTGTAAGGTTGTGGGTACGGCCTGTAAGGTTGTGGGTACGGCCTGTAAGGTTATGGTAGCCTTGGTTGGTCTCGGCAGGGATTGTCTACGGGCTGTAAGGGTTGGTGTACAGGCCGTAGGGTCTTGGTGGTTTTTGTTGGGGTTTGGGTTTCGACTGGTGGATTGACAGTGGTGGCCGAGAGATCGGAGGAGAAGGTGGAAAAACAAAGAAAAATGGTAGAAAATGAGTAAAAATAGAAAAGGAGAAAGGTAAGGGTGCTTACCTTGGAGAAGAAGGAGGGGAAGCGGCCGGCGGGTGAGTGTGGTGGAAAAAATGGCGAGAGAGAGACGGCGGCGGTCGGGTCAGCGTGGAGAACGGCGCGGGTCCTTTCTGCAGTGGCGAGATCGGGCGGCTAGTGGCGGAGGCGAGCGGAGGAGAAGGTGGCGGCGGCTAGGGTTTAGGGGTACGGCTTCTCGTGCGGCCCGTAGGAGGAAGACGACAAGGTGGGGTTTGGTGGGTCAGGGTTTGTCGGGTACTGTCAGGAGGGGGGTATAAAAAGGTAGACGGGTGAGTTGAAGGGACGCGAAGAGAGAGAGTCGCGACTCTTGGGTGTCCGCGCCGAATGGATGCCCTACGGCCTGTAAGGAAACTGGTACGGGCCGTATGAACGCCCAGAATTGTATTTTTCTCCTATCTGATCTGGTTTGAAAGATAACTAAAAATCGAAGAATCAGAATTAAACTAATACGAAATTAAACATGCAAAAACTGAAACTAAAATAAAAGAAATGACTAAACAAAATAAAAATAAATTAAAAAGTGCTTGGGTTGCCTCCCAAGAAGCGCTTGTTTTAGGTCCTTAGCTAGACCACCTTGCAAATTAAGTTTCAATCGGAGCGGGGTCAGAAAGAAACTGAACGCTCCGCTCATTCATCAGGTGGTCAGCAACGTAATGCTTGAGGCGCTGACCATTCACCTTGAAGGTACCACTTTCCGTGCTCCAGATATCGACTGCTCCAAAAGGATACACTTTCTTCACTTGAAATGGGCCGGACCACCTTGACTTGAGTTTACCTGGAAAAATTCTCAATCTAGAATTAAACAAAAGTACAAGATCTCCCTCTTTGAATTGGCGAGACGAAATGCGTTGGTCATGCAATCGCTTCGTCTTTTCCTTGTAAAACCTAGCATTCTCATACGCATGCAACCTCATTTCCTCCAACTCATGTAAGTCGAGGACACGTTTTTCTCCAGCTGCAAGTAGGTCCATGTTGATTGCTCTTGTGGCCCAGAATGCCTTGTGCTCAATTTCAACAGGGAGGTGGCACGACTTTCCATACACCAGCTTGTAAGGACTCATGCCAATTGGTGTCTTGAATGCAGTGCGGTAGGCCCAAAGTGCATCATGCAGCTTGAAAGCCCAATCCTTCCTTGTCCTTGCCACCGTTTTCTCTAAAATCGACTTGATTTCCCTGTTAGAAATCTCAGCTTGGCCATTAGTTTGAGGATGGTAAGAAGTGGATACCTTATGAGTCACCCCATGTCGGCTCAAGAGATTGTTGAATTGTCGATTGACGAAGTGCTTGCCTCCGTCACTGATAACAGCTCGCGGTACCCCGAAACGAGGGAAAATGATCTCATTGAAAAGCCTTTTCACAGAATTCGAGTCAGCCTTGCGGCATGCCATTGCCTCTACCCACTTCGACACATAGTCTACTGCCACCAAAATATACTCATTCCCTCGAGAGGAAGGGAATGGACCCATGAAATCAATGCCCCAAACATCAAAAATCTCTACCTCTAGGATAAAGTTGAGAGGCATTTCACTTCGTCTCGTCATGTTTCCGGTTCTTTGGCACCTGTCACAAGCTAGAACAAAAGATCTTGCATCTTTGAAAAGAGAGGGCCAAAAGAAACCAGATTGTAATACCTTGGCAGTAGTCTTGGAGTATGAAGAGTGTCCTCCATAAGCGGATGAGTGGCAATGTGCAAGAATAGAACTTGTTTCCTCGTGTGGAACACAGCGTCGGTATATGCCATCAATTCCAATCTTGAAGAGGTAGGGCTCATCCCAAAAGTAGTACTTGGCATCAGACTTGAGTTTCTTCTTCTGCTGGTGGGACATTGTGCCAGGCAAATCTCCAGAGACCAGGTAATTCGCGATGTCGGCATACCAGGGTGCTTGCTGTTTGCTCTGGTTGGTCTGCGTACGGCCTGTAAGGAAGTGCGTACGGGCCGTATGCTGAATCATACAGACCGTATGAACTTCTGTACGGCCTGTATGGATGTCCTCCAGGTCAGAACTGAATGCGAGGAGCTGTTCATCGGGGAATGAGTCATTGATCGGGAGTTCGATTGTGGTGTCCTCTTCCCGACGAAGCCGGGACAGATGATCCGCCACAGAGTTCTCGACTCCTTTCTTATCTCTTACCTCAAGATCAAACTCCTACAAAAGAAGAATCCATCTTATTAGCCTTGGTTTTGCATCTTTTTTAGTCAAAAGGTACCTTAGTGCAGCATGATCGGTGTAGACCACTATCTTCGAGCCCACCAAATATGATCTGAATTTGTCAAGTGCGAAAACAATGGCGAGAAGCTCCTTCTCGGTTGTGGTGTAGTTCATTTGGGCCGGATCTAACACCTTGCTAGCATAATAGATAGCACAGGGCTTCTTGTCCTTCCGCTGCCCCAGAACTGCCCCAACTGCATAGTCACTTGCATCGCACATCAATTCAAACGGTAGTGACCAATCGGGTGGCTGTAAGATAGGTGCAGAAATAAGGGCTTCCTTTAAACTGCAAAAAGACTTGACACAATCATCAGTAAAAACAAAATCAGAATCTTTAATAAGTAGATTGGTCAATGGTTTCGCAATTTTCGAGAAATCCTTTATGAAACGGCGATAAAAACCTGCATGTCCGAGAAAACTTCGAACCCCCTTGACATTTGTTGGGATTTCGAGTTTCTCAATTACCTCAATTTTTGCTTTGTCAACCTCAATCCCCCTTGAGGTGACAACATGTCCCAAGACTACTCCTTCTTGGACTATGAAATGGCATTTTTCCCAGTTGAGGATTAAATTCACTTCTTCACATCTCTGCAAAATCTTACACAAATTAGCCAAACAAGAATCAAAACAAGTACCATATACAGAAAAATCATCCATAAAAATTTCAACTTCTTTTTCAATAAAATTAGAAAAAATAGCCATCATGGCTCTCTGAAAAGTTGCAGGTGCATTGCAAAGACCAAAGGGCATTCTACGGTATGCATAGGTACCGTATGGGCATGTGAATGTGGTCTTCTCTTGGTCCTACGGATGAATGGGAATCTGAAAGAAACCTGAATAACCATCAAGATAACAGAAATATGAGTGATTAGCAAGCCTTTCTAGGAGTTGATCAACAAATGGCAAGGGAAAGTGATCCTTGCGTGTAGCCGCGTTGAGCTTCCGGTAGTCAATGCACATCCTCCAACCAGTTGCAACGCGTGTTTGGATCATCTCATCTTTTTCATTCTTCACCACTGTTGCTCCTCCTTTCTTGGGAACCACATGGACGGGGCTCACCCATTTGCTGTCAGAAATCGGGTAGATAATACCTGCTTCATAAAGTTTTAAAATTTCTTTCTTTACTACCTCTTTCAGATTTGGGTTGAGCCGTCTTTGTTGTTCAACTGAAGGCTTGTGGTCATCCTCTAGCAAGATCCTGTGTGTACAAATGGTTGGATCGATCCCTTTCAAGTCCTTGATAGAATATCCAATCGCGCATTTGTGGGTTCTCAACTTCTCCATGAGCTTGGCGGTTTGGTCAGGGGTCAATCCTGCATTTACAATAACAGGACATTTCTTTTCTGAATCAAGGAATTCATACCTGAGAGAGGCTGGGAGGGGTTTTAATTCGGGAGTGATCTGCTCTGTCTGGCTGGTCGTACGGTCCGTATGATCTGGGTACGGGCCGTATGCTTCAGCTTCAGGCTGAGCCTTCGTTTCCTTCTCAATCTCCAGCTTCTCTGTTTGAAATTCCTCTGGTCTACGGCCCGTATGATCTGGGTACGGCCCGTATGGATATCCTTCCAGGCAGACAGGTGCTGCGTCTGCCGTGTAAATCGTCTCAAACTCGCTTGTTTTATCCTGCAAATCAGATAAAAAATCGAAATGATACCTTAGCGAGTTGTCGACTTGCTCCAGAAAATTCTCTTCAACCAATTCATCAACCACATCGATCATATAACACGATTCGGGTTGAGCGGGGTACTTCATTGCTCGGTCGATTTGAAAGTGAACTTTCTCATCTCCGATGTTCAAGGTTAAAGTCCCATTTTTCACATCAATTAGCGCTCCCGCGGTCCTCAAAAATGGTCGTCCCAAAATGATAGGGACCTCCTTGTCTTCCTCCATTTCCATCACAACAAAATCACCGGGCACATAAAACTTACCGACTTGCACCGGTACATCTTCCACTATGCCAAGTGGTAGCCTCACCGAAGAATCCGCAAGTTGTAAGGTCATTCGTGTGGGTCTAAGCTCGCCCACACCCAGTCGTTCGAAGATAGTTCGCGGCATGAGACTCACACTAGCCCCCAAATCACACAAAGCTCGTCGGATGGTGGCCTTGCCAATCGTGCATGGAATAGAGAACTTACCCGGATCTTCCAATTTCGGTGGAAGTTCACTCCTCAGTATAGCACTGCACTGTTCAGTCAATTTCACCGTCTCACGCCCCCCCAAGCTTCGTTTATTGGATAGGATGTCCTTGAGAAACTTAGCGTAGGTGGGCATTTGGGTCAATGCCTCGGTGAATGGAATTGTAATGTGCAATTGCTTCATAACTTCAATAAACTTGAAGAACTGTTCATTGAGTCGGGTTTCTGCTAATCTCTGTGGGAATGGAACTGGTGGCCGGTAGGGCGGTGGCTTCTCGGTCACCTTCTTTTTCTGCTTGTCAGCTTCATCTGGTACGGGCCGTACGGGTCTGGTACGGGCCGTATGGTCTGTCTCTTCATTCACAATTTCAATCGGATCAGATGCTGGCTGCTCAGAAATCTCAGTAGTTGTCTCTACGGGCCGTACTGGATTCATACGGGCCGTAGGTTCGGCTTCTGGCTCGACAGGCATGGTTGGTCCTTGGTACTGTGTCCCACTTCGCAATGTCACTGCCTTAGCCTCTTCCCTGGGGTTAATCTCTGGTTGGCCTGGTAGCATTCCAGGTTGTGGTGGTGCGGTTTGGCTCCCATTTTGAGGTTTGTTTTGGGCGGCCAAACTAGCCAACTGAGCGTTGATTGCTTGCATCTGTTCGAAGAGCATTTGATTCATCTTCCCTTGCTCATGCATAAAGTTCTCCACAGCAGGGGTAACATAGGGTTTAGATGGTCCTGAGTATGGTGCACGGTTGTTCGAGTTATTGAATGCAGCATTGTTGTAGAAGTTGCGGTTGTTATTGTTGCTGCCAGAAGGGTTGTTATTGAAGTGTGGGGGGTTGTTTTGCTTCCACCTCCAGTTCTGTTGTTCAATCGGGTCCTTGGAATAGGTTCGGGTGAAATGAGGTTTTGGGAAGTAAGATGGCTCATTGTTGAGAGAATTCACTTGGTCGGGTTCTTCATCTCTTTGCGCAAGCGGACAATTCTCATACTCGTGTCTATCATCCCCACACATAACACAAGGTTGTGGTTGCTGATTACCAAGCGCTTTGACACTCATCTTGTCAAAAGCCTTCTGCATGGCATCCATCTTGGCGGTGAGAGCGGTGATCTGATCGACCTCAATTCGGCCTCCTCCAGTTCCTCGAGTGCTCCCTCGACCGGACCATTGTTGGTTAGTTGCCATATTGTCAATTAAATTCATTGCCTCGGTAGCCTCTCGATCCATGAGAGCTCCACCTGCAACTGCATCAACAGAAGTACGAGTGGTATCAGTTAAACCAGAATAAAAAGACTGAACAAGTAACCATTCGGGAATACCGTGATGTGGACAAGAGTATTGTAATTCCCTAAACCTTTCCCAGGCCTCATTCAGTGGTTCATCAAACCTTTGTCTGAAACTGGTCAGTTGGGTCCTAATCTCGGCAGTTCTTTTATGGGGGAAAAATCTGGTCAAAAACAGTTTGGACAGTTCCCTCCAAGTTGTAATTGAATCCCTTGGTAGTGACCCTAACCATTTCTTGGCTTTATCCCTAAGAGTGAAAGGAAATAAAGCAAGCCTAATGTAATCAGCTGTTGCGCCATTAATTTTAATGGTGGCACAACACTCAAGAAAAGTTTGAACATGGGCATGCGGATCCTCATGATCCATGCCATGGAATGTGTTTTGCTGGACGATGTTGACAACGCCCGGATTGAAGTTAGGCTGGTTGCCAGCAATCCTTGGCAATCGGATTGCTCCTCTAACATCTTCAGCTCTCGGGACATTGAACTCTCGCAATGTCCTGGGCGCATAGTCTGCTCCTTCATCATCAGAGAATTGGTCCTGGACGGGAGGGTCCTGGATGGGTGGATCCTAAACGGGTGGATCAGTGATGGGTGGATTAACTCCGCCGTTATTCATTGTGTCCTGTTCTAGGTCTGTCTGGCCTCTGTTGTCGGCTGGTACGGGCCGTATGAATCTCCTACGGGCCGTATGGAGAGGTGACAGATGTGGTGGTGCTGGAACGAATGAGTTGGAAGTCTGCCCTTTGCTTCTGAGTTGATAGTGGTTCTCGGGCAGTGACCCTTCCAGTATGTTCCTGCAAAGATAGAAAAAGAAAAATTAAAATTAAAATCTAGAATCAAGCAAAAATAAGAAAAAGTCCAGAATTTTCGTTGCCTTCCCCGGCAACGGCGCCAAAAACTTGTTCGCACAGAATATATGCTACAAAGTTTCAGTATAGCAAGCTATACCTTTTAAACCTTTGTTATACTCTGTCAAATCAGATAGCAAGTGCACTATCCTATCGATGAGTATGCTCAGGTATCGATCCACAGGGACGGAAGAAAATGACCGGACTCGTCTTAAAATTACTTGAGATTCTAGAAGTGAGAAAAATTGGTTTGATTTAATCCTAACAATTCTACTGATTTATGACAAGTTTAAAAGACAATAAAAAGAATTAAAGTTGTTTTCAAATGATAAAAAGGCGTTTCCAGGGTTCAGATTTCATTTCTGTTCAGCCCCGAGGCATACGGCCCGTATGGGAATCCATACGGCCCATAGGGGACCCCGAGTTAATGCTGCAGCTACTGTTTTCTGTGTTGATACTAATGTTTAGGGTTTCTATCGACCAGATCTAGATACCTAACCTCAACTTTCGCATTTTGGCCTAGTACCCGATTACCGGACTCAAATACTTCCCTCTTAGATGCGTTAAACCTCAACTTTCGCATTTTGGCCTAATTTATCTAAGTTACTTGTTGGTTTACTAAAAGTATCCAAGGACTTTCGCCTCAAGGAAAGTTTCACCTTTCGGGTACTCCTTGGTTTAACCCTACTTCATATACTTTATTCGGTTGGATTAAATGTCATAGACTTGGCTCCTAACACTTAGATGTGCGCATTCATCTAACGGGATGACTAATCGATTCAAGCAAGCACAAATAAAGCAATCAAAATACTACTCAACAAAGTAAAAACAAAGCATTCAACACAAAATCCAAGTAGCATGCAAACAAAACCAAACTAGAAACTACATCTTAACCCTAGAAACAAAGTAAATTAGCTACTCATGTTCATAAGATAACACAAATAACAGAAAATAAAAGAGTTCATGACAAAACAGTGGAGAAATCCGAAGATCCGTTGCAAACTCGCGTTTTTTTACTTCTCTTCTTCTTCTCCTCCTCTTGTCTTTTGCTCCAAGAAAGCTTGTCCAAGTTCCAGTTGTGTATCCCCCCTTTTTTTGGTGAGGAAATATCTCATTTAATGCCCTGGATCGCGTGTGCAGAGGCTTCCTTTTCGGCCTCCTTGATTTCAGCTGATTTCAGATCCTGCTGGATTTTTTCGATTTAGCACCCTACGGCCCGTAGGGGACCCCATACGGCCCGTAGGGCTGTGTTTTGTCTTGGAGACTATGTGCCTCTGTTGTGGAATCTTCTGTGTGGTTGGGCAGATCCTGTACGGCCCGTAGGGTATGTCATACAGGCCGTATGAAAAATTGTCAGATCCAGTTTTTCGCCCTTTTTCCTGCAAAATACCAAACAAAACATAGCAGTACCACATTTCTTCGAAATATAAGTAAAAAGTCCACATTTATAGGCTTTAAAACACAGGTTTAAGTATAAATTAGGGCTATAAATTAGACATAATATTGAGATATCAGTAATTTTCTCTTTCAAATGAGATCCATGATGACGTACTTTCGGATTGTCCGTCCTGCAAGTATTCATACCTCGTCATGCAAGTATTCATACATCGTCGTTAATACCTTGTCATGTAAGTATTCATATCTTGTCGAGCAAGTATTCATACCTCCTCGTTCAAGTATTCATATCTCATAATGCATGTATATATAAATCATGTCTGAAGTGTTTGTACCTGACATATTTTATCATTTTTTTCCATATGACAAAGGATGACATATGAAAATATTAATATTAAGTATTGCAAGTATTTATGCATCATCATGCAAGTGTAAATAGTTCATATGTCAAGTGTTTTTAGAGGTGGATTATTTTTCTCTGTTCAATCTCGCCAATATTTCTAACGATCTGTGAGGAATTTTGCGAATCTAAAATCACGAACGTCTTTTACGTAATTTTCTATTTCAAATGAGAACCACGATGACATACTTTCGGGTTGTTTGTCGCGCAAGTATTCATATCTCGTGATACAAGTATTCATACCTCATCAACTAAGTATTCACACCTCGTTATGCAAGTATTCATATCTCGTCAAGTATTTATATCTTATCATATAAGTGTAAATAGTTCATATGTCAAGTGTTTGTATCGAGCAGATTCTATGAAATTTTAATTTTTTTTTAACGGTGCTTGATGATGTCTGAAAGTATTAATATCAACTTATCAAATATTAATATTTTGTCTTGCAAGTGTGAATAGTTCATGTATCAAGTGTTTGTATTTAACAAATTCTATTATTTTTTTTTCATATAGTACTGGATGATGTTTCAAAGTATTAATATCAATTATGCATACCTCGTCATACAAGTATGAATAGTTCATGTATCAAGTGTTTGACCCGATCTGAAATCGATGCAAACTCGGTCGACTCGATCGATTCAACATGGTTCAACCCGGTTTTACCTTTAAAACTCGCTCTCCGCTTAAATCGGTCCAAAATCAGCTCAGTCTGATCCTATTCCGGTCCAAATCAGCCGACTCGACCGAGTTTGTCAAATATGTACTGTCGTCATTTCTCTTGCTCTAATTGTAGTTGAAGCTTTCTTTAATTCTCGCAAAGTCGATCTCTCTTGCAAATTGAAGCATATATATAGAATTGAAGGTGCTTTCAAAAATACACGACCATTAATATTACCCTCTGTTTCTCCCCACCACTCAAATATAAAACTTCTCCATCGAGAGTTGAGTTATGAATTATTTAATTTGGACATTTCAGATTTGAGACTGTATCGAGTTAGATGGGATCACATTATTTTACAAACATTGTCACATATCATATTGAATCAAGTTTAAATTCATATATGGAATATTTTGCAAGTCAGGTCAAGGTTTTTTCCTTGGTATATATATTCAATGAAAACGGTACAATGAATGTCAAATTCAAAAGTCAATGGACCAAGTTTTTTATGTAATTTTACGTGTTAATTACAACCTCACATGAACACGCGATGTGTCATGTGTCATTAATTACAACTGTTTTTTTAAGGTTTTGTAACCAAAAATAAATTGTAAATTTACGTCATGATGACAGGAAGGAGAGAGAAAGAGAGGAGGTAGACAAAATAATTGTGATAGTTATTTTTGGATTTTCATATTTTTCTAACTTTGAAACAGTGGAGGGGAAATGACAACAGATTTTGTCATTATTGGTTTGTTAGAATAGTACTGGATAAGGTGGAAGATGAATGGGGGATAAAAATAAGGGAGCTGATAATAGTACCCGCACTGTACCCGCAGGGGGGACCACCGAAAATTAAAATGTTAAAATATAACTTCTTGTGGGGATTGCAAAAACTGCACAATTCAATTTTTTTTTTCTAAAGCATTAATACCTATGAACGGAAGTATTTATACATATGTACAAAAGTATTTATACTTATCATGTGAACAATTATTTATTGTGTGGATTATGTAGCGCCAAGATAACAATACCCGCGCTACAGTACCCGGTGACCACCGAAAATTAAATGTATAAATATAACTTCCTATGGGAACTACAAAAACTCCACAATTTAATTTTTTTTTTAAAGTATTAATATTTATGCAATTTTCTCTTTCAAATGAGATCCATGATGACGTACTTTCAGGCTCGTTGTCATGCAAGTGTTTATACCTCGCTGTACAAGTATTTATACCTACAATTGCAAGTATTTTTTACATATGACACTGAAAGTATTAATATCTAAATATTGAAAGTATTTATACTTATACACTGAAGTATTTATACCTATGAGGTCAACTATGTTTATTAGAGGAAAGTTGACGCGGGAATGATTGGGGAACTCGAAAAGATATTATCATAACAAGTTACGCATCAAAGTATTAACATGTTACTTTTTTAAGTGCTAATATCTTATCTTCTAAGTATTTATATCTATGAAGGCATAAATATCTAAGTATTTTTTACATATGACACAGAAAGTATTAATATTTAGACATAAAAAATATTTATATCTATGCACTGAAGTATTTATTTTTATGAGATCAACTATTTTTGTTAGAGAAAAGTTGACGCGAAATTAGTGCCAGGACTTTGAAAGGGGAACCATATAATTAGTGGAGACCATAGAGAAAGAGTACTGTTGGAATTTTAGAATAATAATTAGTTGAGACTATATAATATATTTTTAGAATAATAATTAGTGGGGACCATAACACATTTTTTTTAAGCCGGGTACTGTAGCACGGTACTGTAGTGCGGGTACAAAAATAATTACTCTTTTTTTATTATTGTTTGGTATTTCCCACTGTCTAATAGGATATTAAAAAATATCTATTTTAGAAGCAATTCATAAATACATTAAGTAGATGGTGCAAAATGCCTTAAATAGTTAAAATTTGAGTTGTATATGGCATCACAAGATATGCATTTGTTCACACAAAAGATTTTTGGAGTAACACATTTTATTCTTGAACAAGCAAAAAAAAAAAATGTTTTAGAAGTACGGACTTTGGTAAAGAAGTTGGAATTCTGATTCAGTGAAGTAACTCAAAAATTGTTTTAGCTCGTGACTGTCCGATTCAAATCTGCGACAATCTATTCTGCAGTATATGTCAAGTGACAGATTCGAATCTCAAGATGATCCCGAGCGATGGATTCTAATTGAATAGTCCCAATCCAAAATCCAAAAAATAAGTTACTTTAGGGGATTCAGACCCCAAAAGATGGCCGTATTATCATAAGTATAACCTTTTTTTTTTGCAATTCTTTAAATTCACAGGGACTACAAATAATTGTAAATTTAAGTGGAGGGGGGGGGGGGGGGGGGGGGGGGGGGGGTCCAATTACACCTTTTTTTTGGTGACACCTAATTACACTCTCCATTTTCAAAGTTGTCAAAGTTCAAATAGTCGATCCAAACCGTTCAACATAATGGATATATTAAAATGTGCTTGTATATCAAATTTTATGTTTTTTTATTTTTTTTACTATTTATTAAGTATTTAACAAAATCGCTATATTCAGACCATTGAATTTTTGTACCCATCTCAATAAATAGTAAAAAAAATTAAAAAAAATGTAAAATTTGATCTGCAAGCACATTTTAACATATCCATTATGTTGAACGGTTTGGATCGACTGTTTGAATTTTAAAAATATAGGGTGTAATCCGGTGTCACCAAAAAATAATGTAAGTGGATCCCTCCTCATTTAAGTGTCCGTTGCGAACTTAATTTGATGACTCTAGCTATTTACTGTGAAACTAATTTTTTTATTAATAAAAATAAATTTAGTGGTTTTACCATTTGACTAATCAATGCTAATTTTGGTCTGAACGACTTTTCTTTGTAATAAATAATCCCCAAGTGGAGTGTATTAATTGTCCATGTCTCCATTTCACAACTTAATGAATTTTAATCATTAATTAATATTATTTACTAAGAAAAATGACCATATATTCTCTCTTATTTGAAACAAATTTGAATCCATAATCTTGCACATAAGAAGGCATGTATCTTTGACAAAAGCTAGTTCTTAACCATTATATCTTTAATTTGCTTCAATGGTAGAAAAAGGAATAAAAGAAAATCATGTTGTTGCCTTCCTAATCACATTATGATTGGTACGATTAAAATTCAGACCAATTTGATCCACACCTATAATAATACATAGGGTCCTTTAATATTAGTACAGATCTCAATCAGACGGTTCAAATCTTAACTCAAAATTTGAGTTAATGCAGAGGATACGAATTCCTCTACCATACCACATCTTTTATATATTCAAAGTCATGGAAATTTCCCATAGAAAAAAAAATGTGGTCGAAATTCTCTAATGACTTATTTGTGGAATCTTCTTTTCTTTTCACAGTTCAATGAATTTAATTAATTAATTAAGTAATACTATTTACTTAGGAAAATGACCATTATATCCTTAATTAGTTTCAAATGGTAAAAAGACAAGTATAACGTAATATTTTGTTATGGCAAAGGCTTCTATGGACATAAGGACCTATTTGTAAAATTAACATATTTTTATTTTCAAAGTTCAAACAGTCGATCCGAACCGTTCATCTTGTTATCCATATTAATATGTGCTTGAAGACCAAATTTTACATTTTTCTGAATTTTTTTACTATTTATTAAGATGGGTACAAAATTCAATGGTCTGAATTTGATATTTTTTGTACCCATCTTAATAAATAGTAAATAAATTCATAAAAATGTAAAATTTGGTCTCCAAGCACATATTAATATGGAGAACAAGATGAACGGTTCGGATCGACTGTTTGAACTTTGAAAATAAAAAGGGTGTTCATTTTACAAATAGGTCCTTATGTCCATAGAAGCATCACTCGTTTGTTATTTCCTTCCTAATTAATAATCTCCTTCTTCCTATCTTTTATACATCTTAATTTTATATATTAGAAGTCATAAAAAATCTCTATAGAAAAAATGTGGTCGCAATTGAGATTGAGATCCATAATTGATGGTTTTTAATTTCAATTAGCGTGTAAACAATAATTACGATTAAACTTTGTATCCGTATAACATTAAGAATTTAAGATGCATAATTGATGGATACAAGTGTAATGATATCTAATGAAAACAAGATAGTGAAATGTCATTTTTTTTTCCCTTACTGCTGACAACTCTATTTGAGATTTTGATAAAAGATGTAAAAGAAATAAAAGTTCTATTTGTCGTTGAAATTTGTTTAGATTTTAACAGTGGATATAATTAGAGGGAGGCAGATGCCTTCTCCGATCCAAAGAAATTTCAAAAATGTCTTATATAATATAAAATCTTAAGAAAAATATTTATAAAATTGTATCATATCTTAAATTATTGCTTACTGTATGTCATTTTTTGTTTGGCGTTTTTCAGACTTATATAAAATAAAGAAAAAGAAAAGGACAAATATTATGGGTGCTGATATTAGCACAATAAATTTTTATTTTAACACAATAATTTCAAATATTCAAATTTTATGGACAATTTTGCCCTCTGTATAGATTTCTTTCAAATGCCATTTTGGTTCCCAGTGATTGTACAATCTTCTAGTACAAGGGCTATTATTAGTTACTATATATATGAGATTTTCATCTAATTTGGAAGAACAACAATAAAAAAAAAAGATCTCATGCATCTTTGGATGTACATAAATGATTTTAACTTTCATTAAATATGTATTTCGGTTCTCTTTTGTTTGAATATATTTAGTTGGCATAAGAAATATAAAACTAAATTTCACTATTTATTTTAATATAGTCATATATTATATTGTTATGCAATTTAATATTATATTTTAATATTGTCTCTAAAAATCAAGACCAATAATGAAATAATATCATATGTGAAATATTTAGATTGATTTCAATCAAAATAAATAATCACATAAAACATGTTTATTTAAATGAACCAAATATGTGAGCAGATAATGATAAAAAATTATGGAATAAAAAAATGTGGAAGTAAATAATTAAGAAAAACGCCAAATTGTATACGAATAGCTCATCAATTAACTACATGTTTATTTCTTCATATTAATGACTAATTGTTATTTGTTTTATTTATGTAGCTAACCCCCCCCCCCCCCCCCCCCCCCTAAAACATTTCATTTTCAAAGAACAAACAAATAATAAATAAAATATATTATTTACATATGGGAAAATCATTCCATCAAACAACTATGCTAGCCTGTGTCAGTATGAATTATGATAATATATTTTGAATGTAGTTTGTGTTTTTTTTTCCTTCTGAAACTCAACAATATAAAATTTGTTATCCAAAAAATAAAATTTTCAATGTTACAGATTCGACTAAGTTAATTAAAATCAGTGAAAAGAAGGCTTAATTTGTTGTTCTCTATTTTTTATATACAATAAATGATTCTTATATTTTTGTTGTTGTAATTTTCAGATTTGAAAATAAATATTCGAAATAAGTTTTTAAAGATTTTAGTAGATGTTTTTAATTATGAAAATAAAATAAATAATCAATGACCATTAATATAAAGAAAGTACATATCCTACAAAAGATATGACATCTTGAGATAATTTAAGTAAGGATAATTTTGTCCATAAAAAATATAAAATTTGAAGTTGTTGTGTTAATAAAAAAAATTATTGTGTTAATATCATCAATCAAATATTACTTTTGGGTTTTCTCCAATATCTAATAGGTTATTAAAAAAAATATCTATTTTAGAAGCAATTCATAAATGCACAAGTAGATGGTTCAAAATGTTTTAAATAGTTAAATTTGAGTTGTATATGGCATCACAAGGTATGCATTTGTTCACACCAAAAGACTTCTGGAGTAACACACTTTATTTTTGAGCAGGATCCTGATAACAATCCCCGCACAAACTGCCAAAAATATCTTGGGGGGACCGCTCAATAATTAATACTCCGCAGAAATTGTTAGTATTTAACTTGAAGCATCAAAGTATTTATGCTGGATTTTTAAAGTATTAATCCCTATGCAATGATCTCTATTTTTGACTGAACAAATCAATCCATCAATTGTCCCCGCACAAAATTTCTTTTTTTTTTTAATTGTCCCCGCACAACTGAGGACCATTAAATAAACATTCCTCTCATAAATACTTATTAGTTATCCCCGCACAAAATTTTTTTTTTGATTGTCCCCGCACAACTAGGGACCATTAAATAAACAATCCCCTCACCCAATGATAAATACTTATCAAATATAATGATAAATACTTTATGCTACATGGATAAATATTTTATGTTACATGTGATATTGCTATATCCGACCTATTGTTTTGACCAATTTCGGTACCAAACCATGAATCTAGAGCCATTAAATAACATCTATTATAATGATTATGCGTAGAATTGGTACTGCTGTGCTTTCATTCTTATCTTGCAGGAAAATTGGTGAAATCAAGCAAATTACTGAAGTTAAGAGACCTTGATGCGACCCTCATCAGGATTGACGCGAGGCGCATCAACCACTCAGAGCCGCACCAGCAGGTCGCAGCACCACTGCATGCGAGGCGCATTCATCACACTCTGATGCGGGTCGCTTCAGTGGTGATGCGGGTCGCATCGCGAGCTTCCAGAGCAGACAGCAAAGGCCCAATAAGGGCCCAGAATTGAAGCAAATGTTTTGAAAAGTCTATAAATAGCCCGCCTCGGTCACCAGAGAGAGAGTTCCGAAATTTGAAGATTCAAAGCCTCAAGAATTGGAGTGTTGATCAAGAAAGAGAGAAAGGAGGGAAGATCCTTGCAAGATTGCTTCAATTGGTTCTATCATGATCCTATCTCTTCTCTCTTCTTTTATGATGTTGTTTGAGTAGATCCTTCTTTGTTTCTAGGGTTGATGTAGTCTAAAGCTTTGATTATGTGTATTTCACTTGAATTTGAGTTGTTCTTGTGATCAATTGATTGTGTATCTTCCTTTTAAAGCTTGATTGAGATTGTGTGATTGCATTTTGTTGACTATTGTTGAATGAATCTTTCATCTCTTCTAATATCTTGATCTAGATCTTTCTTGCAATTTAATCAAGCACTTGAGGTAGATTAGAAATCTGAAAAGATAGATCAATTGAACCGAAAGGTGAGATTTCCATTTATTGAGAGATAGTGGATACCTTTAGCAAACCGATCAATTGACTTAGATTGAATACAAATAAACGAGAGTTGAAAGTTGTAGATCTAAGAAGGTGAAATTGCAATTCCCTACTAGGTTACTGGTGCTAATAAACGAGAGTTGAGGCTCAGGAATCGTGGGTAGGGTCAGTAGAACCTTGCACAATCGAATAACTCAGAAACAGGTGAAATGCTGCATTCACTCGATGGCCATGCGAGTCGCATGGGAGACCATGTGGGTCGCATCACTAGGGTCGCATCAGAGATGATGCGAGTCGAGTGAAGGTCCAGAGAGGCAAAGCTGAGGATGAAATCTGAAACCCTGGAAACATCCTTTTAAACTTGACTGAAACAAACATTTACTTTCTTTTGCAATCTTTTGTTATTGAATTGAGAAATTGAAACGAATTCAAACCAAACCTTTCACACTTCTAGTACTTAACTCGGATTTGTAGAAATTTAGAATCGAATTAAACCGTCCCTGAGGATCGATACCTTATTATGCTATACGGATAGGGTTGTGCACTTGCAACCTTAGACGAGAGTAGATTCAAGGTTTAAACTGGTACAACTTGTTGTACCTGAGACTTTGTAGCATACCTTTGTAAGCGAACAACATGGATAAAAACTTCTCAGACATAATTGCAACTTTCAGTAAAACATCAATAATAAATACTTTTCAGACATAATGATAAATGTTTTATGTTACATAGATAAATATTTTATGTTACATAGATAAATACTTCTCAGACATAATTGTAATTTTCAGTAAAACTGTCACACCCCGGAACCAGGGGTTGTGCAGTTATGCCGTGAATATATAGGTTTAATATATTCACTAGGCAAGAACGATGAGATGAATGGATTTTTCATCCCAAACCATACTATTAATCTACTTTAAAAGATTCCTGAATAATTGATAAATAATACACACTCTGATTTAAAATAACCCATTTCCCATTTAATTGATTCTCGGGTACCGTGGAGTATAGGCCCTCCACGCCGGCCATCCAACCCTTTTAAAAATCCTTTCCCCAATTTTCCAATTAAGCAACATACATGCATAACAATCATATATATATAAAAGAAAGCATAAACACAAACTTATATAAACATAAATTCAAAAGAAACGGAAATAATTTACACAAGTCTGGTAAATATGGACTTATAAACAACAAAACAGGATCAGAGTACTATAACAAGTACAAAATGATCTCAGACTAAGGCATATATACCTATACCCTCTTGGCTCCTCACTGCTCGATCCCGACGTCTTATTCCTTCGGTCCTGAAAATTCCATAATGGAAAAAAAAGGGGTGAGAAAAACTTATTCGCAGTTTTTCCCAGTGCGGAATTTCCGTTGGGCTACTGAATTTATAAGAAACCTATTTCAGAATTATATACGATCAAACAGTTACGAATCATGAATGCAATATCAAAGAAATGAAATTCAAATGAATTTCTACATTTAACCTCTTTAAAGAGAGTTTCAATCGAAAACACATAAGATGTTTGGACTTAAATACATTTAAACCATTCCGGTTTAAAGGATAGATATCTGAATCTATCTCTTCCAGCTTAACCGTTCTATTCATTCTGGTTCTCAATCAAACATCTATATCAATATAACCGGGAAAACAGTATTCAGTAATTCAGTATTCCGTAAACAATAAACAGTAATCAGTAAACCACAGTTCAGTAATCTTACGATCACAGTAATAACAGTTCCCCTTTCCAACCGGTACTGGAATCAGTGGGGTCATTCCCCAAATGCGCATATGGTTCCTGAATCAAAGTCTAGGAGCGACCCAGATTTTGCAGTAACAAACAATATATATAACAATTCAGTACTGTGGTTTCAATCCATATCAGAACCAAGGAACAAACAATCGATATAACCATACCAATATGCAAGGTTAACAGATTAACACAGTTCAATCGATTCATTTAGTCAGTTATGCAATAATTCAATGATGCAAGCAATCAGACATTCAACATGCTATTTAAAACGATCTATTTAATTCGTAAATAAACCTCAAAATAAATTCCGTGAACCCCCGCACCTGTTCGAATCACGTTATGTTCGTCTACGGATCAGACGTCTCGAAGGATTCTGAATTCCCTTGTCTTATTGAACCTCCACCTATTTTCCATATTCAATTGGTTTAATCCTTGTTTAAATATCCAATTTATATGTCCAATTTAGTTTAGGTTAAATACGATTTGAATCTAGGGTTAAAACATTTAATTGGACAAATGCTAACTTCTAATTTCAAGTTCAATATCAGAAACCCTAAATTGGCTTAAAACCAGATCCATTTCGATCGATGGTCAATCAGATAGGTTGGGGTTTAGATTAATCAACTCTTAACCATACCTATACTAACCTGATTCATTCAATTGACAACTAAATTAACATTACCAATTTTAATGCAAACCTTAATCATTAGAAACTCAAATTAAAGAAGTTAGGGTTTAGGTTTTAAAGTTTCGAAACACGATCGAATCATAACACCTAATTTCAAGTTTAAAACCAATATCACAATGAATCGAGAACTAGGTTTCGAAAGGATCAAGTCAAGAGATTTACCAATTAGAAAGCTAAAAGAGAAAATCAGACGTTCGTTCAGCTCGATTCTCGAATCTCCGAGCAATTTCCCTTAATTCTCCCTCTCTTTCTCTTTCTCTCTTGGTTCGGCCACCTACCACATCCACAAAGCACACACACATGCACACGGAATCAAACGGAAGAGAAGAGAAGAAAGAAGGGTTTTGATTAATATTTGGATTTTTGCAATTTGGTCCCTCTAGTTTCAAGAATTGATAAAATAATAAAAAAAAAAATAGAAATTTTTACATAATAATCCTTGATATCTTTTAAATGTTAAAATTCAATATATCTCAAAATATCATATTATAATTTAAAAGAATTCATGTTCAGTTTATTATTTCGAAACTTATTATTTTAAAATTTTACGGTTTCCACTACGTTACAAAAACATATATGTATGTCAAAGACAACGATAAACACTTCTCAGAATCAATGATAAATATTTTTCTTGAACTTTGTTCTTCAACTTGTTAATAAGTAATGTTTAATCAAATCAATGTATTATTATGTCAGAGACAATGATAAATACTTCTTAGACATTATGATAAATACTTGTCAGAACAATAATAAATATTTTCTTTATGTTGATCCTTGTATTTTTCCATTGGAGATGCAATTTTGTTAGAGACCTTTAACAAAGATGCATCATGTCATAGATCACATGCACACTCCTTTTTTGATATGTCGGATCTAATACAACTAAGTATGTATGAAATTTCGGTCCAAACTTGATCATAACCAAGTATTTTGGCAACATGAGCTCAACTTCACGAATTTTGGGCCAAACCTTGATCACATGGTTATTAAGTAATAAGGACATAACTTTTATACAAACAATTGTATTGGATCTTGAGGAGTATATGTTATGTGTTGGATCACATGGGATTGCATGTGTACAAAAGACAATATGTATATATGTTGCATGAATTGAAATATGTTATGGTTTTATATGAATTCATATATAATAATCGGCCCAACGGAAGTTTGTTGTATATTTTTCATATAAATAATTTAAACCATATAACGTTATTTTTTTTTAATAATTGGTTGTTATCAATTTTTATCAACTTTAAATTGCAATTTTCAGTAAAATATATGTATATCAAAGACAACGATAAATACTTCTCAAGCATAATGATAAATACTTTACGTTACATGGATAAATACTTCTCAGACATAATTGCAATTTTTAGTAAAACATATGTACGTCAAAGACAATGATAAATATTTCTCAGATATAATGATAAATATTTGTCAGAACAATAATAAATATTTTCTTGAACTTTGTTCTTGAACTTGTCAATAAGTAATGCTTAATCAAATCAAAGTATTATCATGTCAGGGACAATGATAAATACTTCTGAGATATAAGGATAAATACTTGTCAGAATACTTTATTGAACATCAATAAACAGATAAATAATTGTTAGCGGGGATTGTTATTAAAGGACATTATAATTAATGCGGGGATTGTTATTAGAGGACAATATAATTAATGTGATGATTGTTATTAAAAGGACATTATAATTAATGCGGGAATTGTTATTAAATGATAGTAATTAATGTGGGGATAACAGTAATTAATGCGGGGATAAATGGAAATTCGTAGTGGAATTAATGGGGGATAAAAGGTAGTTAAGGAAGTTAATTTAGAGAGAGAAAGTGGGGGGATAAATAGGGGGACAGAGGTGAGGGGATTGATATAATTATTCTTGTGAGCAAGCAAAAAAGAAAATAAAAATATATGCATAAGTACGGGCTTTCGTAAAAGACTACAAATAATTGTAAATTTAAGTATCCCTTGAGAACTTAATTTGACGACTCTATTTACTTTGAATTTTTTTATTATTAATAAAAAGGAATTTAGGGGTTTTACCACTTGACTAATCAAATCTAATTTTGGTCTGAACGACTTTTCTTTGTAATAAATAATCCCCAAGTGGAGGTGTATTAATTGTCCATGTCTCCATTTCACAATTTAATAAATTTTAATCATTAATTAATATTATTTGAATCCATAATCTTCCACATAAGAGGGCATGTATCTTTAACAAAAGCTAGTTCTTAACCATTATGGATACATTTGGATATACTGAGAATAGCGCTATTCTAAATCTGATCCATCTAAACATACTCACTTGCTATTCGAAACAGGCTGAATAGCGCTGTTTCGCTATTCCTACAAAAAGTCGGAATAGCATTTGGTGCTCTCTCTCTAAATGTTCAATCCCTCCATTGCTATTCTAAATGTTCAATCCAAACAACATTTTCGCTATTCCGAATAGCATCACATTAACACTATTCACACACTCTTCCAAAAATCACTATTCTCATCTAATATTCTCAAATAGTAGCTATTCTAACTATTCTAGAGTGCATCCAAACTTATTCATATCTTTAATTTGCTTCAATGGTAGAAAAAAGAATAAAAGAAAATCATGTTGTTGCCTTCCTAATCACATTCTGAACGATACAACATAATTCGAATCAATATGGCTCACACCTATAATGTACATGGCTCTTTAATATTAGTGTGGATCTCAATTAGACAGTCCAAATCTTAACTCAGAAACTATTACTTATCACATAAAAATTATGTAATCAAATGTTAATCAGATCATTCTCTGATGACTTATTTGTGGAATCTTCTTTTCTTTGATATAGAAATACTTTTATTATATACGATGGATATTAAGTCATCTGTCCTTGTATTTTGACTGGAAAACAGTGGAACATCTATTATTAATTGCACTTGATTTTGAAAAGCTGAGACTTATGAGAAATGTAATTTCATGCAATTTTGGGTCTGACAACGTTTATTGGTTTATTTTGTTCTTACCTGAATATAGATACATGTTCTTCTTTAATGAACGGTTAAACATATATATTAAATTGATCATTTTTTTTGTAACATTAATATATACAATATTTGTACATCGTGTTAATAATTAAAGATTGTTAAAATAAATAATTATCAAATAGTAAAAATATACGTTGGTATTGATTAACAAATAAATGCACATATATAGGGGTGCAACATAATATATAACCTTAATATATAAACTATATATGTACATTAATTGAGATTATTAGAACAAATATATAATTCAAGGAGGAATCCACTTACACCATTTTTTGGTGATACCGGATTACACCCTACATTTACAAAGTCCAAACAGTCGATCCAAACCGTTCAGCATGATTGGTATATTAAAATGTACTTGCAGATCAAATTTTATATTTTTTTTTACTATTTATTAAGATGAGTACCAAATTCAATGGTATGAAAACAACGATTTTGTAAAATACTTAATAAATAGTAAACAAAATAAAAAAATGTAAATTTTGATCTGCAAGCACATTTTAATATATCATCATGTTAAACGATTTGGATCGATTGTTTAGACTTTGAAAACTTTAAAAATATAGAGTGTAATTCAATGTCACCAGAAAAAAAAAAAGTGTAAGTGGATTACTCCTCGTTCAAATAATAAGAATATACTATTACCAAATATATATATATATATGTTTGTATTGATTGATTTGTTTAACAAATGCACATACAAGGGGGAAGCAGATCACCTGCCCCCGGGGTGCAGGAAAATTCTGCCCCCTCAGTCACTGCAGGGTGGGGCCGGGTTTAGGATTTAGGGTTTAGGGTTTAGGGGGTCCACCAACAGTGACTCTGGGGGCAGGAATTTCCTGCCTCCAGGGAGCAGACGATTCAATCCCCATACAAGGGTGCAACATAATAAAGCTAGGTAATTAAGCTGTGACTGATCTGCTTATTCCAACACTATAATTAATGAGTCTTGCTGGTAATTACTGATTACGCTGTTATTTCATTATCGACGATGACCTGTATATGAAGTTATGAACATCTTGACCTTCTTCTTATTAATTAGTTGACCACGTAAAAGAAAATAAATTATGAAAATCAGTATATATATTTTACTTTTTACCTTTTACCTTTCATTGTATTTGCTAGTTTTTTAACAACCATATCATATTTTCATACACTATATTGGTTACCATTCAGTACTCGATTTCTTTTAACATATATTTATTTAAGAGGAGGGATCAAGTTACAACAATTTTTGAGTTACAACAAGTTATAATAAGCATTTGACTAGTTATTAAGATGGGTACGAAATTCAATAGTCTGAATTTGACTAGTTTTTGTACCCATCTTAGTAAATAGTAAAAAAAATTTTCAAAAAATGTAAAATTTGGTCTCCAAGTACATTTTATTGTAGCGATCACATCTAACGGTTTGGATCGACGATTTGGACTTTGAAAATATAGAAAATGCTTATTGTAACTCAAAAATTGTTGTAACTCAAAAATTGTTGTAACTTGATCCCTCCTCTTTATTTAAATATATGACTGTATATTGTCTATTTTTAACTTTGAACTATTTAATTTTAACTAAATTATAATTCTTGTAAACACTTAGGATATATTTAAAAATATGACTGTATAGTGTAAGGATAGTATAATGGAAGGAATGAATAAAGTAATATATTTTGTTCTTTTAAACTAACTCCATTTTTTTTCAAAACTATTGTAATATATAAATGCATTCCCTATTAACCAACACACTTAATTAATTATTTTAAAAATCATTCTGGTTTTTAATTTCCCTAATTAACACACCTAAATTGCTATTCAAATTATTATTATACACATTTCAAGAATTGAGGATTTATAAGTGTAGAACTAATTTTGATGGGAAAGAAAACCAATTGGGTATTTGGAGTTTTTAAATTTAGAAGAATAAATAATAATAATAATAATAATAATAATAATAATAATAATAATAATAATAATAATAATAATATGAATTTTAGAAGAAAAAAATCATAATTTCAAGAATTTTGAAGGCTATACATGAAATTCTGTTTTTTTTTTTAAATTAAAAGTTTAAACGAATTAACCGTGCAAGACACTGAAACTTTAATTTAAATCAATATTCTGTGGTTACTTCATTAACAACTTTTATTATTATAAAGCTGACATGGCCTACAAGAAAGAATTAATTATATTCTTGAAGCAATTTTATTATATTCCCATTTTATTCAACTATGGCATGCTAACAACAATTTGACTACTTGAAGAAACAATATATAATTAAATTAATTAATTGAATATGTCATCTTATTATATGCAATATTGCTTTCTAACCTTTATAATTATTGTTTTCTAACCTTTAATTTATATTTCTAACAATTTTTTAAGGCTTAATTCGCTTTCTTAGCCGTTTAATCCTATCAAACACCTGTTTTTAACGCGGATTAAGATCACCTCATTTAGCTTTTTTTTTTGTCCAGATCTTAATTCTCTGTTCGGATTTCTAGTCCTTTGCCCATTCCTTTAGTTTTCTTAACTTTAACCTAAGGATTAAGACAACCGAACATCAATTTCTTAATGCTACTTAAATTCTTAATCCCGAACAGAAAAAAATGACAATTAATTAAAAATTTATGACTTAAGCTATATAAAGAGTATCAAGTAATCAAATAATTGTTTTGAAAATTTTAGCTAGAAAATATTAATATTTTCGTTATTTTATTCTTGTGTCGTACTAAATATAAATTAAGTCATTTACATTGCAAACACTAGATTGGACTTATCAAAGTTGAATTGTTTGCTCCCTTTTCAAAGTATTTGGTGCAAGACTTCTCTTATTGTCACAAGTCAGTTTGACAAATTCCAAATTTTAAATTTTAAATCTACACAGTCTTATCCAGTTCTGTTTAATTTTCTTCTTCCTCTAATTAATTGCGTCCATGTCATGACTTCCTCGCAAATTGTTGGTTTTAACTTTTAACTCTTTAAAAAAAAAATTCTACAAGTGTTGTAAAAACGCCTATTTAGGCCGATTAATCGGCCGATTAGTTGTTGACGGTAATCAAATTGTTACGGAATTTCCGATTAATCAGTCGATTGTTTCTGATTATAACCGATTATTCTCGATTATTTCCGATTAATCGCTCAACGGTACCCAATCCGTCCGATAACCGCATACCGTTATTTACAATTTACAACACTGGTTTCTACTAAACTTTATTTTTTTTCTTTCGAAAGGGTTCGGTTTTATTTTAATTCTCAATTTTTATATATCATAAAAATATTATCTTGATTAATTATATATATTAGATGATTTTCAGTTTCAACTAAAATTCGTTGTCCGAGACTTGATCTCAATATTTTATTTACTAGGTAAACATGGAAATTGTTGTATTATTGCGTAATTAAATTTTTTTTTTGGAAGGTTCTTTTTCTTTTATTTTTTAATTCTCAGTAGACGTTATTTTCAAATTTGTTTATTTTTACGTAAAAAATATTATCTTAATTAATTATAATAAGCGTGATTTTTCAGTTTTAACTAAAAACTGTTGACCCACAAACATTTTAATATTCTGGTATTTATTGTTCGGTACGAATCTTAATTTGGTACGAAGCTTCGTAGATGTGGCTCAAGCTACATATTAATTATGCAAAATTCGTTAATTGCTAACTTTGCAAAAATATGGAAAAACGCAAATCACAACAACTGGAAAAGTTGTGTTACTTGTGTACTTTATATCGTGTTATTTAAGCATTATTAAATGCTATCTTAATTTACAAAAAGGTCCTCATCTTTTATTTCTGATTAGAGCCAATTAATCTTAATTATTTACAAAAAGGTCGTCATTATTAAATACTATCCTTCCGATAACCGCATACCATTTACAACACTAGTTTCTACTAAACTTTTTTTTTTCTTTTGAAAGGGTTCGGTTTTATTTTAATTCTCAATTTTTATATATAATAAAATATTATCTTGATTAATTATATATATTAGATGATTTTCAGTTTCAACTAAAATTCGTTGTCGGAGACCTTGCTCTTAATATATTTTTTTTTACTAGTAAACGTGCAAATTGTTGTATTATTGCGTAATTAAAATTTTATTTTTTTGGAAGGTTCTTGTTGTTTTATTTTTTTAATTCTCAATAGACGTTATTTTTAAATTTGTTTATTTTTCACATAAAAAATATCATCTTAATTAATTATAATAAACGTGATTTTTCAGTTTTAACTAAAAATGGTTGACCCACAAACATTTTAATATTCTGGTATTTATTGTTCGGTACGAATCTGAATTTGGTACAAAGCTTCGTAGATGTGGCTCAAGCTACAAATTAATTATGCAAAATTCGTATAGTTAGCTAGGAACAACGTATGTTTTAACAATACAACCATACCTACATTAGCTTCCTTAGGTTCTCAAATCATATCTCTAACTACCTTTTGGTGTAAAATCAATTCTGATGATTCATTCTTTAAATTAACTTTAGTTTTACCAGTGGACACTTCATTCTTGTCTCAGTCAGACATTATAATTCTGTCGGAGACCAACACGGGAGAGGAGGACGAGTACAGCTGGGATTCCGAGGAAGAACCCGTTCTTGGGTTAGAGGGTTCAGACCTATCTCAATACCTCCGAGATCGGGCGGAATTTGATGCCATAGATGCAGCAATCCATCATTCAGTCGACCCTAATGACCCCAGCTCCTCTCATGCCAGTTCTTCAGTAGCATCTTAATAATCATGGCATTTAGTTTGTCATAATTTTGACTTGTCTGTTGTTAGTCCTAAGCAAACTGTAGCTTATTCCCTCACTTTAATTCTGACACTTTAGATATTCCTCTTGCTGCTCCACAACTTGAGGAATCCCTGATTTCTAATTTTTGTTCATATTTTGGTTAGTGACTTTTAGTCACCTTTTGTAAGACATTCTAGTTTCTAATGAAACTGGTGGCCTAGTCCACTTTTATCAAAAAAAAATTATGCAAAATTCGTTAATTGCTAACTTTGCAAAAATATGGAAAAGCGCAAATCACAACAACTGGAAAAGTTGTGTACTTTCTATCGTTTTCTTCAAGCATTATTAAATGCTATCTTAATTTACAAAAAGGCCCTCATATTTTATTTGTATAAGATTTTTCTTTTTGCTTGTAGTATGGACGTAAGTAAAAAATTTGTAAGATGTGTTTAAAAGCAAATAAATACCAATACCTTTTATTATTCAAAAAAGAAAGAAAAATATACTCTAATTCGATGGGTTCAGATATTATCTGATTCGCTTTAAAATACATGCACTCTGTTTTAAAATTTATGTAGTATGTTTCAATTTTCGCATGCACAAATTTTAAAACAGATCATACAATCTTAAAACACATTAAATCTAGACCGAAATGGAAATGGTATCTAGACTGAAATGGAGAGGAGTAATAATTTATGAGTACATGCAACAAATTTGTATGGTTGCATTTGTCGACTCCACTGAGATGCACAATTCCATGGACCACCATGTAATTTTTCCATTAACGGTAAATTACAACAATAATATATATATATATATATATATATATATATATATATATATATATATATATATATATATTTTGAAATAGTAATATACATAAAAATATGAATACATAAACTTAAAAATAAATATATTAGTTGAACACATATATTTAAAAAAAAAAACTAGATTTCAATAATTTACTATTTTTCTAAATATAAGATTATGAGTGAGTCTATGGTACTATGCATATTACGATTTGGCACTGTGCTACGGCTCTATATTCGAGTTTTCAAATTCTAACAGTCGATCCGAACCATTCATCTTGTTCTCCATATTAATATGTGTTTGGAGACCAAATTTTACATTTTTTGAAATTTTTTTACTATTTTTTTAGATTTATTGAAAATCACTGTTTTTGGATGGTTCAGAATTTTTAGATCAAGTGATTTTCTAAATATCTAAAAAAATAGTAAAAAAAATTAAAAAAATGTAAAATTTGGTCTCCAAACACATATTAATATGGAGAACAAGATGAACGGTTCGGATCGACCGTTAGAGTTTAAAAACTCGAATATAGAGCCGTAGCACGGTAATAACCCGTGATATGCATAGTACCACAGACTCACTCTAAGATTATTATTGTAGTGCTTTCTCATGCTCCTTTTCTCTCATACTCCTTCCTAACGTTGGAGCAAAGAAAAAAATAATATAAGAAAAATTCGTAGTTGTGATTCTTTTGAGATTGACTTGATCTATTCGCTTAGACTAAATTTTTGGTTGAATATTCGAACTTCAACTCGAAATCTAATTCATTTCTGTTAAACGCGTTCAACTTTTCACTATAAATGGCTTCATACATAATTTTTTATATTTAATAATAAAATCTTGTGCAGAGTTCGAGCTCAATTCGAATTTGAACTCTATAGCTCAAATTAATTTTCAGCTCGAATTTATATTTAAATTAAACTTGGAACTAAAATCCAATTCAAATTCGACCCATTCGCCTTTTCATAAAATCCGGCTCCTGTTCATTTTCCTATTAAAAAAGTTACCACTGTTCATTTTCCTACTAAAAAAGTTACCACTGTTCATTTTCTTAGAATAACCAATCAATAAATTATTTTTATTTTTTTTTGTAAAAAAGTGTTATTCTTGTACCAACGGTAATAACCACTCAATATTAAACCACTGTTGCTCACAAGTGTCAGCCACTCATAAATGAATTCGAATCCTCTGAGGTATCTCAAACTTTTCATGACATCATGGAAAATCACGCTCGTTGAAATACGTTTTACACGAATCTTAAAGCACAAATAATACTGCACCCTGCTTTATGACCGAATAGGCACCGGACATGTCAGTCACTAAAAGTTGAGATATCTCAGAGGATACGCACTCGTAATAAATGCCATTTGATCGATTCAACTAATAGAAATATAATATAATGTAAGTTACCCTTCTCGCTTCTCAGAGTTCACACGACACACGTACAGTGCTGGCTCTCTGGCACTGGGACCCCTCATCGCGTTACGTTGTGAAACTTTCATTACATTGTCGTGGTCCATATCCTATCAAGTAACTTAAATTTTTAGTTTAGATCTATACCTTTAATATTCCTGTCCAAACAGATCTGACGGTTTGGATCTAAACTCAAATTTTAAGTTACTTTAGATGATGATCTATAATCTAAAAATTTCTCCGATGCTGTAATGTCAAGCTTATGTAACTCTCTCCCTATAAAACCGCTCTCTTCTCTCTCAGAGACCCCTTGACCTCGCTCCACATTCCCACATGGGCCAGTGCTACGCCAGGAGCATCCCAGTTTCCGACGCCGACCACACCTACACCACCACCACCACCACCTCCGCCTCTAGCCCCACCGCAAGCTACAACAACCACCAGCGTCCCCAGTCCCCTCATCGCCACCACGGCCGATCTCCCCGACCAGCATCTAAACCCGCTACCCCTTCCCGTCCCTCCACCGCCTCCACCGCCCCTAGTCCTTGGCTCAGCCCCCTTCCTCCCGGTATAGCACCCTCGCCTGCGCGTCCTTCCACTCCTCGTCGTTTCTTCCGCCGCCCCTTCCCTCCTCCATCCCCCGCAAAACACATCAAGGCTTCCCTCGCTAAGAGAGCTCCTCCAACCCCTGACAACCAGGTACCGGTTGTGCCCTTCCCTGTCAGTGAAAACAGCAATGGCGATGCTTCATTGGATGGGCTGGACAAGACCTTCGGATTCGGGAAGAACTTCGGAGCAAAGTATGAGCTAGGGAAGGAGGTAGGACGGGGGCATTTCGGTCACACGAGCATCGCGCGTGCGAAGAAGGGAGAGATGAAGGGACAACTCGTGGCAGTGAAGATCATTCCCAAAACCAAGGTACTGAAAAGAAGTGTTCTTGTGGGGGTTGTTATGATCTGTTTTTTTTTTTGTTTCTTTTGTTTGTTTCCAGAATTTATGATCCCTATTTTTGGAATTATCTGTTCAGCCATGCTTTGGCAGTTTGGCCTATTTCTTTTTTTCTTTTTTTTCTCTCTCTTTCTCATCTTAAATCTTATCTGATCAGATAAAATTAACAAAATGACGATTTATTTCTAGACCGACATGGAATTACAGTACATTTGCTGTAACTGAAATGCTAGCTGAATTGTCTAAATCAAAGCCAAATTACATCTCAAATAAGAAACGGAAGCTGGATTTGTTAAATTCTGACATAAAACTTGGACATTACTGACAAAATAGTTAAATTGATTTTTACAGTTCAAGTTTTAGTCCCTCTTTGATGTTGAACTAATAAAAATAAATCCCTGTTGTCTCAATGTGTTTGCGGTTCACTTTGAATTTCGTCCGAGATATATCTCTGAGTCTAATTTCTAGAACTTGGCTTTGCTGCTATGACCATGCCTTACAGTGAACACACTGATAATGGTTTTTTTTTTTTTTTTTTTTTTTGAGAAATGATTGTCAAAATATTACAAATTATTTCAAATTTTTTTTCTCTAATTATTTGATGTGTTGCAGATGACATCTGCTATAGCAATTGAAGATGTAAGAAGGGAGGTAAAGATGCTAAAAGCTTTATCAGGTCACACACATACGGTAAAGTTTCATGATGCATGTGAAGATTCTGAAAATGTCTACATAGTCATGGAGTATGTTTTCTTTATTATTGTTTCTTTAATTTGGGATGAATCTGCTTTTCTTCTTCCTGATGTATTCTAATAACCTGTTATTTGTTGGTATTTGAAATAACAGTGGGGGTGTATGGAATTTCGTAGCATTTGTAGTACTTCGTGTAGCAGCTTGAAGTTTTAAATTTTGTCCATGTTGTTTGATGTATTTCTTGTACAAAGCAAATTGAGGCTATTTCTTAGGTTAATTAATGCTTAACCATTGATACTTCCAACAACAAATGATACCGAAGAATATTGCATTCTATACTGATTCCTGTATTTCCGGCCAATTATGGAAACCTTGCCAAGTAACATACCATGAAATTTCATTTTTATCTAATTTGATTTTTTTTGTTATTTATCAGATTATGTGAAGGTGGGGAGTTATTAGACAGAATCTTGTCTAGGTATTAATTGAGAACCTTTCTATTCCCTTAACATATATGGATCTCTTTTATATAAACAAATTTCTAAAATATGCTTTTTTTGTGCTACATTTAAGAGGTGGGCGATACACAGAGGAGGATGCTAAAACAATAGTTGTACAAATCTTGAACGTTGTTTCCTTTTGCCACCTTCAAGGTGTTGTACATCGTGATTTAAAACCTGAGGTTTGATTTTGCCTAAAGCTTTCTTTAGTTTCCTTTCAAATTAATGGCTATGTTCACCATTTATTATTTTATTTTATTGCATTATTTTTCTGAAATTGATGTTTGAACTTTCAAACAGAACTTCTTATTCAGTAGTAGAGATGAAAATTCAGCATTGAAGATCATTGATTTCGGTCTATCCGACTTTGTAAGACCAGGTATATTGAATTGGTCTTGGTCATGGGTAACTTATCAGATTTGACTTTTATTTGTTATAATAAATATGATATTTGACTGTTCATACTGTCAACATTAAAGTTAATTATATTTGACCCATTGTGAAAATTTACACTGGTGGTTAGTTCAATTGTTTTGGTGTAAACATCATTGAGAAGTTAGCAGGTCATCCAGTTTGAAATTAAAAAATATATGCAATTGCAATTAATTTACATTATCATATTGGATTCCTAAACTGACCTCACCAGACATCAATTTGCTTATAAGTTGATGTTTGACCTTACCAGAACTGGTTACATATTGTAATAGTTTTTTTGACATACTATGCAATTAAGCTTTCTACCAAAAAAGGCATAATAGGCAGTACAAGTCATGATATTTTTGGAACTATATAGGCGGATTTTAACCAATTAGCCTGTTGTCTCTAGAATTGTGCCTACACAGCATGCGGTGCATAGGTGACAGCAATGCATAGAAGCTTTTGTGGGGCTAAGAGAGAATGGACAGAAAAAAGAAAAAGAAAACATTTTATGATTGCACGCATAAAGAAAATATATTATCGAACAATTTATATATATGTTTCATTTGTTCTGTGTCAGATGAAAGGTTGAATGACATAGTAGGAAGTGCCTACTATGTGGCACCTGAGGTACTGCACCGGTCGTACAGCAGTGAGGCAGATATGTGGAGTATAGGTGTGATCACTTACATTCTGTTGTGTGGCAGCAGGCCTTTCTGGGCCCGTACTGAATCTGGAATATTCCGCTCTGTTCTGCGGGCTGACCCCAACTACGATGACTCCCCCTGGCCGTCCATATCACCTGAGGCAAAGGATTTTGTCAGGCGGTTCCTGAATAAGGATTACCGGAAGAGAATGACAGCAGCACAGGCTCTGAGTAATTTCACTTTTCTTTTTTTTATTTGTTCTTCTTATATGATTTTAGATGAGTAATTTCACTTTTCTTTTTTTATTAGTTCACACTGGTTCAGTGCAATGCATTGTCGAACAAGATACCCACGCGCTGCGTGGTTCATTTAGTATTTTTGGTGTTGATATAGATTTATATGTGGATTAGGGTCTAAGTGAACCATTGGTATAGTACTTATCACCTGTACTTTCTTGGATCCTTTTGTGCATGTACAGGGTAAAATTGAGACCCATACCTTGCGTGGTTCATTTAGTATTTTGGTGTTGATATAGATTTTATATGTGGATTAGGGTCTAAGTGAACCATTGGTATAGTACTTATCACCTGTACTTTCTTGGATCCTTTTGTGCATGTACAGGGTAAAATTGAGACCCATACCTTGCGTGGTTCATTTAGTATTTTGGTGTTGATATAGATTTTATATATGGATTAGGGTCTAATTTGAGCCATTGGTACAGTAACATATCAAACTGTACTTTGTCAGGTCCTTTTGTGCATGTACAGGGTAAAATTGAGACCCATACCTTGCGTGGTTCATTTAGTATTTTGGGGTTGATATAGATATTATATATGGATTAGGGTCTAATTTGAGCCATTGGTACAGTAACATATCAAATTGTACTTTGTCAGATCCTTCTGTTCATGTACATGGTAAAACTTTTGACATACACTCTCAGTGAATTTTCCTTCTGAATTTATTTATCTGTTTGGAATAGCTTGTCAGTAAATTACTCCGAACTGAATTTATTTGTGGATAATAATTGGGGTGTTAAATAATAATTGCTTAACTGGGCTAAATTGGAAAATAGACATATTTGGTTGAATTTGTAGTTTACCTTATGGTAACTGTTTTGGCAGTGACTACTAGCCTTAGAGTTGCTGTTTGGTTTTTAGTTCTGGTGGCAGTTTTTGGATATTTGGAAAATAAAGGAAAATAAACATTGAATTAGTACTACTAGAATACTTGTCAGTAAATTATAGAGACATGTAACATGCAAATGGAACAAAAGTAAAATTGGTAATTTGTTAGTATCACTTGTCAAATGGGTCCATTTTCACTTTTTCACTTTTCGTATCACCTTTCTCACTTTTCGTTCTGCAAAGGTTCAAAAGTAAAATATTGGTCCTTAAAAAGTTTCATTACTGTCAAGTGGGTCCTTGTTATCACCAGTCGAAGAACTAGATAGATATCCATGTTAGCATCCATATGATGGTGCAGTACGCGTAAATACTATTTTTAGTTAATTTTTTAGTCAATTTATGGACAATAGGTGCTGCTGGGCATTTAATCGATACATAATGACATAAATAATAATTTTAGTATGTATCCACATTATGAATATTGGTTTTTCATGTAATTTTAATATGAAAATGACACACTAAGGTTGATGAAAATGTCATTTTTCAATGGACATTAAAGTCATGATCAATTTGGAGTAAAGATTTTAACAGAGCAGTTTTGGCTTCATGCAGCGCATGAACCATATGTAGCTCTGTTTTGATTCTATAGTTGGTGCGCTGTATGAAGAAAAAACTATTCTGTAAAATCTTTACCCTCAATTTGGCACATATTGAAAACTTTAGGGATTAAAATGGTATTTTTATGGAACAAATGGAAAAATAGTAATTTACAAGGAGAACCAGATACTAGTTGATGAGGGTTTATTTGGGTTGTTCTCTCAATTCCATTTATTGGTATTGATAATAATTAGTATAGCAGGGTACTCGGTACAGAGCTCCTTTACTTCTGCCCGTCAGTATTAACTATTAATTGTTTTTGTTTTTGCATCTTTCATTGTAACTTGTTGGCATTTTATTAACTATTAATTGCTTTTGTTTTTGCATCTTTCGTTGTAACTTGTTGGCATTTTATTGCATTAAAAGGAAATGTGACATCGTTGCCTCTCTATCAATTTTAGTTTAGGACCAGAAAGGAACTTCCTTAAGTTCTGGGGGACCATTGATGTGAATTATTTATTGTCCTTTTATATGCTCTGTAATTTGAATTTTTTTCAATTGGGCAATATTTTAATTAATTTTCATGCAATGACAGCTCATCCTTGGTTGAGAGATCAGCAAAGGCAAGTTCCATTGGATATTTTTACATACAAGTTAGTCAAGGCATATCTCCGTGCTACTCCTTTCAAGCGTGCTGCATTAAAGGTATTTGTCATTTTCTATTTGTACCACTATTTATTGTTTTTTTTTTTAATATTTTGTATCAAACTATAGAGGATATTTGATTTAAAATTAACTAACATAAGAAGTTGCATCCGTAGAATGGATACTTGGAACTTGTGCTTATATTTTATTTTTTGAGTTGTTTACACAAATAATCCTTTCCATTTTCGTTTTTTCACTTACCTATCCATATTAATTAGGTCTTGGCCATTACTTATTTCATTGAAAACTGCTAAGAATCATAGCTAATAGTTGTGCAAAATGATGAGTCACATTGGTAAACTACTTCAGTGATGATTAGGAGGTGGGTCCATACTCCATGGTTATACTCCATGATTTATAAATTTGAAAATTTATAAAGAGAAGTATGGAAGAGGATATTTGAGTGACTTGAAGGGAAACATGGTAAAACAAATTCATATTACCTAAAGTAACACAAATTTTGAGTTTAGATCCGGACCATCAGATCTGCTTTGTCATGAATATTAAAGGGGACCCGTACATTCCACCTCGGGCCGGATTGGCCTGGATTCTGATAGGACGGTTCGGATCTAAACTTAAAATTTGAGTTACTTCAGAGGATCCGGACTCGGTAAAAACAAGGAGTCAATTTGTATATTTTACTATTATTTTCTTTTACTTTTCTCATCTTGCGAAGAAAGCTTGTCTCTCATTAAAGTCTTTAGTTGAGATTTGAGAACTTGGTTAAATGCTTTCCTTATATTGTATTTTGTTTAATTCTAGGCTTTGTCAAAAGCTATAACTGAGGACGAGGTTATCTACATTAGATCGCAGTATGATCTACTTGAACCAAGTAAAGATGGCCGTGTCTCCCTTGATAATTTCAGATCGGTTAGTGTTGCTTTATTTTTAATATTGTGTGCATTTATCGATGCGTATTTCTCATCAATTTGTCTGTTCTTATGAAACTTCTTTTATGAAATTATTTCAGGCTCTTTTGAGAAATGCTACAGATGCCATGAAAGAGTCCAGAGTACATGAAATTTTGAATGCGGTATATGATGTCATTACTATATATATATATATCTGGTAATATTTAGTATCGAGTCTGGCTAGTATGACATTGGTGTCATATAACACTAACTTCAAAATTGATTAAATAGACTTCAAACGATTAATCCAAACCGTTCAAACCAATTTACTTTATGAGTGATGCGTTCACATGCAAATTTTTTATATTTTCGAGTTATTTTAGTATCAAATCAAGCGGTAAAAATGTTGAAAAATGAATGTATTAAAATTAACTTAAAAACTCACTCATTTGACCGCTTGACTTGATACTAAATAAATTCAAAAATTTATAAATTTGTATGTAAACGAACAATTAATGAAATAGACCGGTTTGGATGCACCGTTTGAAATCGATTCGATAAGTTTTAGAGTTGGTGTTATATAGGCTTAAATAACACTGATGTTATACTATCCATACTCTTTAGTATCTTATTATTCTAGTAAACTTTGGGGCCAAAGAATCTAGTGCCACTCTAAACCCGACATTATGGATTCACAGTATTTTGGACTATAAGAGGTATATGGCCAGAAAGAATGTGGTTTTAGTTTATTATTTTTGTATTATGTGAAAATAATATGCAGGTTCATTTGCTCTCATGTCAGCTGGAACCACTATCGTACCGAAAAATGGATTTCGAGGAGTTTTGTGCAGCTACTATTAGCCCGTACCAGTTGGAGGCATTGCAAGACTGGGAAAATATTGCAACCACCGCTTTTGGGTATTTCGAGCTAGAGGGCAACCGGGTCATCAAAATTGAAGAATTAGCCAATGTCAGTTCTACTTCTTTGTTTCTTTTTCCTGCTTCTGACTCAATTAAGAAACCATTACATTGTTTTTAGGCTGGTACCACCTCTCTGGTACCATAGTTCATAGAAACAATAAGATTTTAACTTTTTTTTCTCTCTATTTTGTAGGAGATGAACCTTTCATCCTCAGCTTACTCCATAATTCGAGACTGGATAAGACCGTCCGATGGAAAGCTAAGTTTCTTAGGATACACCAAATTTTTACATGGTGTAACAATACGGAATAGCAATGCGAGACGGCACCAATGAAACAACACCTAGTGCTTTTTTTTGCTATCATTTTTTATTTCTTTTTCCAAGTTAATTTGTGCAATTTTAGATAGCTGTCATATTGTTTCTTTTCTTTTATTCCTTTATTTTGTAGAGAGTGCATGTAAAAGGGGAGATGTTAAAGTGCAGAAGTTGGTTTTTGAAAAGATGTTTCAAGTTGTTTTTTTTTTTTTTTTTTTCTTTTATGCTTTTGGGGGAAATATAGTTTTCATTTTCATTTTTGTTTATAATTTAATCTTTTTTTGTTACATGTTTTTTCACGTAGCAACCCGCATCTCTCTTATTTGCACTTGCAAGTTAACTTTATTACTTGGCAACCGTACTGCAATTCTTTTGTTCCAGCAGAGCTATTGCTATTTAAATTTTCACTACTATTACTAAGAGCATATATACACGCATAAAAAAATGAATAAAAATGGGAATGTTTATGCAAGAAAGGTGTTATTAGTGAGAGTCATGCCTTACAGATGCTTCGGAGGTTTATTGTTTTGAACATATAATCTAGAGTCGGGTTAGTATGATATCAAAGTTTCATATTAATTTTAAAATCTATCGAATTAATTTTAAAGAAAAGAAAAAGAAGTCCGAAGGGACCATTATCCTATTTTTTGTTTAACATGGAAGGAGGGGAAGAAGTTCGCAATCTATCAGATAAAGTGCACTGTATTTGTATGTATTCACGTTATTTGTTATTTATCATGAATTGTCTTTGAAGTATTATTTTATATGCTTGACTCTCTCTCTTTGAATTCAAATCATTCAAATCGATTTATTTTATTAGTTGTGTGTTTACATACTAAAATTTTAATTTTTCAAATTTATTTAGTATCAAGTCAAGCGATCAAATGTGAGAGTTTTTAAGTTAATTTTAATGCATTAATTATTCAACATTTTCTACCATTTGATTTTATACTAAAACAATTCGAAATAATATTTTTTTTGCATGTAAACAGATCACTAATAAAAGTAAATTGATTTGAACAGTTTAAATTAATCATTTAAAATCTATTCAACAAAATTTTAAAATTAGAGTCATATGACAACAATATTATATTATATTATATTATAGTAGCTATACTCTATTTACAACATACCGTTGTCATAATACAAAATTACTAGTCCTCGATAAAAATGGTAGGCTCGCGATTTTTATATTTACAAGAGCTTTGCATGACTATTTTTGTGGTATTATAAGAAAAAAATATACTAAGTCATCTCCTGAAAAAATGGTGAAGTTCTTTTTACACAATATTTTGATATATTAAGATCTATGCGTAAAAAAATGAAGCAAACATACCCAGATTTTAAGACGAAGCATATGCATTTTAATGCAGATCAGATGGTAATTGAACCTATCAAACTCTGAATTCATAGCTGGAGAGAACGGAGTAGATCTATTTAGAGTCCAATAAGCATCAACACCGTCCGATTTGCATTAAGATCTATGCGCACGGAAATTGAAACAAACACGTATGGATTTTAAAGCAAAAACGCACGCATTTTAATGCAGATATTTGAGGTTATCAAACTCTGAATTCATAGCTGGAGAGAGCGGAGTACGGAAATTGAAACAAACGCGCACGGATTTTTAAACAAATATACACGCATTTTAATGCAGATCGGACGGATAATATAGCCGGTTTTTCTCCGATTGAAGACTGAGCGCCTCTTCATCGGTCTTTCACCGTCTCTCTCTCTCTCTCATAGTCTCGGTCCGATCTTCGATTCCTAGAGGCGCTCCTTTCCCTGCTCCTCTCCATTATTGGTAAGCGCCCCCTTCCTTCCTCCCTCTCCCTCGTTCTCTCTTATGGGTTAACGGGTTGTGGGTCTGAGTAAAGAGAAAATGGAGATGACCCAACTTGTTCTTCTTTCTGATACTTTGGATTTGCAGATGGTTCAAATTTCTTAGCATAGTTGAGAATAGAAATTGAACCTGTACTTCTTCTAATCCATGGTTTCTAGTACAATGCTAAAGCGTTCTAGTACCAAAAGGGGATTTCATATCTCGTCCAACATGCAATCAGGGACTGAGAATAATTTTACTGAATTATATTATAAAATGTTTATTTTCTAATTATTGTGTTTTGGATAAATTTTGAAGTTGCTCTTTCAGTCCAAGAAAGGAAGTTATGTCATCATGAATTTTAGAAATTGTGAATATTATATATAATACTATGAATTTGTAAGTATATATGCAAGTGTTTGATTAATTTCACTTTGTTATTATATGTCATCATTTGATTAATTTCTGAGTTTTTCTTTAATTTACTCAAATTCCTTCTATTTTCATATTTGCACAATTATCCCTCTACTTTTCTTAATACTTGTCTCATCTGAAAAGTACCTAATTTTTTGCAGTTCTCTAATTGATTGTATTAAGTTTTTAACGTGATTGTTTTGTTTTCATTTTTTTTTCCCTCTAATTGATTGTATTAAGGTCTTATTTTTGAGTTTTTTCCTACTTTGTACAGCTCATAGGATATGTGTGCATCAGCTGCTTCTTGAAAGTCTCTTCCTTTTCCTGCATTTTGGGAATCTATAGTCGTTCTCTCCACATACACTTAGGTATCTATCTCATTCCTATTTAAAACAGAAGTTAGATTAATAATAACAATAGCAAGCATGTAAATTGTATGTTATTTACCCTATTCAATGTTGACCTCATATTTTTCAGCAAAAAGAATATCTGCAATAGTATTTCTCCTGTCTACTCTTTCAAGTTACTCTTCTGTGCCTAGCTGCCTCTTCGAGTCCTAAGGTATTTTTGTCATTCTTATTAAAATCGTCTAATCATGTTATCTCAAAATCAGATTAGAAATTATAGGGGTTTGGTTGCATCTTACCTGCTTCCTTGTTGTTAGACCATATCAAACTGGTACATGGTTGGTAAAAATTAAGCTTGTGAAGTTATTAGAAATGCATTTTAGGGAACCAGTTGTAGCAACTGAAAGTAAAAATATCCTTCTTAGACAGTTTTACCAGAAGTCAGAAGAGAAGGTAAATTGTACAAAATTCATTAATTACGATCAATAATTTTATTTATTTTTTGCTTATTGTGCATTCAAGAAGCAACATCCAAAAAAAATATAATGCTTCTCTACTTAACTAAATTGGATCAGTACCAGAGAAGGTCGAGCATATGAAAAAAATACCAGTACTCATTCAAACATTGAACTCTCGCCAAATCTCTAGTTTTTCACAGGAATTTGCTGGTGGAAAAGTTTCTTGCCAAACCACTCACAGTGATCCGATCAGAGAATTTCAACCATGCAAAGAAGACTTCTCCTCCATCCGATATCGATCATGTGCATCCGCCTTCCTCTCTCCTTCCTTCAAACCCTAACTCTCACCACCTCTTCCTCTCAGACTTGTATTGTTTGCCCTCTCCTCTCTCTCCTTTCCCGCTCTCAGACTTGGTCCAAAGACCCCTCTCTTCCTTCTCTCATCACTCAAACCCTAATCCAATCTCCCTCTCCCTCTCACCTCTCCTCCCTCTTCCTCTCTCCTTCTCTCTCCCCTCAAATCTCTCTTTCCTTCTTCCACTACCTTTCTCTCCATTTCCCTTCTCTCCTCTCTCTCCACTACCGTCTCGCCCTCCTCCAATCTCTTGCAAAGTCACAGTATTTCTTCCTAGTGCGCTATATCTTGACTTCAACCATTGCCTCCGTATCTAATTCAAAAGAAGATTTGTTACTGCTCCTGTCCTTCATGATCTCTATCCAAAAAGAATCTCAATTCAGACCATCAATCAGGTGCACCAACACTCTTCTGATGGCACTTTCACGTTTTTCAATGCTCAAAGAAATGAGGGACCTCTTTGATAAATTGAATATAGGTGAGATCTTTGGAAAGCCCAATTTGCACACTTACAACATCATGATCAATGCACATTGCAAAGATGGTCTTCTAAGTGATGCAAAATTATACTTGGGTTTTCTTTTGCAAGCCAATTTGTTGCCTGATACACATACCTACACCTCATTTATTATGGGTTACTGTAAAGATGACAAATTGGATAATGCATGTAAGGTGTTTGTGCTAATGCCGTACATGGGATGTCTAAGGAATATGTTTAGCTATACTGTTTTACTTCAGGGCCTTTGTGATACTGGTCGGGTCAAACAGGCAGTTTCAATTTTCTCCAGCATGAGAGATGATAAAATTGACCGTGATGTGCAGGTTTATACCATATTAATTCATGGATTTTGCAAGGTCGGGAGTGTTGATGATGCTAGAATTCTGCTTGGTGATATGTACAAGAATGGTTTGGTACCAAACGTGGTTACATACAATGCATTGATTGATGGGTATTGCAAGAAGGGTAATCTTGATTTGGCAATGCGGTTACTCAGAAAAATGGAATTGACAGATTTGTGTAAACCCAATAGCCGCACCTACAGTGAGTTGATTTGTGGGTTTTGTAGAGAGAGGAAGGTAGATAAAGCAATGGCTTTATATAATAAGATGGTGCAGGTTGGTTTAACACCGAATGTTGTTACATTTAGTACCTTGATCCAAGGCCAATGCGAACATGGTTCGATAGAGTCTGCTTTTAGGCTATTAGTTTTGATGGAATCTATCGGTTTGGTCCCAAATGATTGGACTTGGTCAATATTAATAAATGCACTGTGCAAACATGAACGAGTAGAGGAGGCCATCTCTCTTTTTGGATCCCTTTTGGAGAAGGGTATTAAAGGAAATAAAGTGATTTATACTGCCCTAATCGATGGTCTATGCAAGTCAGAAAAAACTGAATTATCCTTTAGGTGGCTTGAGAAAATGGTTTTGGGTGGCATTATGCCAGATTTGTATACCTATAATTCAATTTTGGACGGTCTTTGTAGGGAAAAGAGGGTAAATGAGGCCATTAGGGTTTTAAATGACATGTCAAATAAAGGGGTTCAACCAGATGTGCTCTCATATACAATATTGATAGATGAGTTGGTTAGAGACAGGCGTACTAGTGATGCAGAGAAGTTGTTTGGTGAAATGCTTGAATTGGGTATTGCACCAGACACATGTATCTATACAGTTTTTGTACGGTCTTGTTGTTTTGAAGGAAGAATGGAGGCTGCTGAGAAATTGTTAACCCAGATGAGGGCAAATGGTGTATTTCCTAATTTGGTAACATATAATACGTTGATTAATGGGTATGAAACTTGGGGTTTGACAAGTAAAACACTCTCTACTTTTGCAAGTATGATTAATGACTCAATTGAGCCAAATGCTGAGACTTATGGATCTTTAATTAGACATCTGGTTAGGAGAAAGGAGGCTGGTAATTCTGTAATTAAAGCAGATGTTGATGTTTGGAAAATTGTTGATTTGGAGACTATAGAGGAATTACTTGAGGTGATGGCTAAGCTTGGAGTCAGACTGAATATCTCAGCTTATGAAATTTTAGTTTCATGTTTGTGCAAAGTTGATCGAATTGAAGAGGCAAAATATTTGGTTTCTAAATTAGAGAAAGAAACAGATAATCAAGTTCCTAGCGAAGATATATATACCTCTCTGGTAGATTGTTTGTGCAGGTTGAAAAAGGTTACAGAAGCTGTGGAATATGTAAATTTGATGGGAAAATATGGATATATGCCGATGCTAGAGTCGTATAAAAGAGTTATTTCTTTGCTGTGTGAAACAGGACAGTTAAAGGAGGGTATCTCCGTCTTTTGTGGCCTGTTAACGAAAGGTTATAATTGTGATGAAATTGCTTGGAAAATTATCTTTGAGGGATTATTGAGTGAAAATCACGAGGAATTTGGGTCTAAACTTTTAACAATCATGGAAGAAAGAGGGTACAAGACGGGAACATTGGCGTACTCTAAGATGTTAGAACAATTCAGAAACCAATTTCATAAAGGCGGGCAGTTACATATACCTAATCTGCAAAAGGTGTGAACTTTTGAACTTCATGAGATTTTTCTAGGTTTTTTTTGGTAGAAAATCATTCTTTGATGCTAACAAAACAAAGAGAAAATTCTTGCACCAATATGTAAATTGATTTTTCTATTACAAGATTGTTGTTTAATTTGTCAACAGCTTTTTACATTTTGGTTTACTATTTACAATTCATCAGTGTAATTACCCTCCTTGAGAAATTTACTTTGATTTAGTAGGTGCATCATTGTTGGAAATAAGAGAAAACAATTAGAAGTAAGAAATAAAAAGAAACTTATTTTTTCATCAGCAATGCATTATCAAACAACATACCCATACCTAGTGTGGTTCTTTGAGTATTCTGGTGTTGATATAGATTTTATAAGTGAATTAGGGTCTAACTGAGCCATTGGTATAGAAGATATCAACTGTACTTTGCCAGGTCCTTTTGTGCATGAAAAGGATGAAATTAATTCCCATACCTTGTGTGGTTCATTTAGTATTTTGGTGTTGATATAGATTTTACAAGTGAATTAGTCTCTAATTAAGTTCATTTAGTATTTTGGTGTTGATATAGATTTTACAAGTGAATTAGGCTCTAATTAAGCCATTGGTATAGTAGATATCAACTGTACTTTGTCAGGTCCTTTCGTGCATGAAAAGGGTAAAATTGAGACCCATACCTTGCGTGGTTCATTTAGTATTTTGGTGTTGATATATATTTTATGTGTGGATTATGGTATAATTTGAGCTATTTTGGCAGAGTAACATATCAAACTGTACTTTGTCAGGTCTTTTTGTGCATGTACAGGGTAAATTTGTTGACATATACTCTCAGTGAATTTTCCTTCTCAAATTATTTTTCTGTTTTGGAATAAGTTGTAGTAATAATAGAATTTGCTTCAAGTAGTTGTTGGTTATTTTGTTAGCATGCTGCCATGGTCTGTTGTAAAATTACTCCGAACTGAATTTATTTGTGGATAATATTTGAGGTGTTAAATAATAATAGCTTAACTGGGCCTAAGTTGGGAACATAGACAAATTGGTTGAATTTGTACGTTACCTTACGGTAACTGTTTTGGCAGTGACTACTAGCCTTGGGGTTACTGTTTGGTTTCAGTTCTGGTGCCACCAGTTGGATATTGGGAAAATAAAGGAATAAACATTGAATTAGTACTACTGGAATACTTGTCAGTAAATTATAGAGACGTGCAATATGCAAAAGGAACAAATTACAAAAGTAAAATGGGTCATGTGCTAGCATCACCTGTCAATTGAGTCCTTTTTAACTTTTTCACTTTTCATATCACCTTTTTCAAAAGTAAAATATTGGTCCTTAGAAAAGTTTCATTACTGTCAAATGGGTCATTCTAGTCGAAAAACTAGATAGATACATAATGATATAAATAATAATTTTAGTATGTATCCACCTTATGAATATTGATTTTTTATGGTATTGTAATGTGAATATGACACAGTAAGATTGATGAAAATGTCATTTTCAATGGATGTTGAAGTCATGATTAATTTGGCACATATTGAAAACTTCAGGGATTAAAATGGTATTTTTAAGGACCAAATGGAAAAAATAGTGATACTTTGAGGACCATTTGTGTAATTCACAAGGAGAACCAGATGCTAGTTGATGAGGGTTTCTTTGGGTTGTTCTCTCAATTCCATTTATTGGTACTCGTAATAATTGGTATAGCAGGGTACTCAGTCCAGAGCACCTTTACTTCTACCCTTCGGTATCAACTATTAAATGCTTTTGTTTTCACATCTATCGTATTATTGTGTAACTTTTTGACACTTTTATTGCATTAAAAGGAAATGTGATATCCTTGCCTCTCTATCAATTTTAGTTTAGGACCAGAAAGGAACTTTCTTAAGTTCTTGGGGACCATTGATTTGAATTACTCTATTGTGTTAATGCGAGAAATATTTTTATTAATTTTCATGCAATAACAGCTCATCCTTGGTTGAGAGATCAGCAGAGACAATTTCTGTTGGATATTTTTATATACAAGTTATCCGTGCTACTCCTTTCAAGCGTGCTGCATTAAAGGTATTTGACATTTTCTATTGGTACTATTATTTATTGAATTTTTTTGTAATATTTTGTATCAAACGAAACATGATATTGGATTCAAAATTAACTAATAAAAGAAGTTGCATCTGTAGAATGGATAATTGGAACTTTTGGTTCTTTTTACTTACCTATCCATATTAATTAGGTCTACTTACCTATCCATATTTATTAGGTCTTGGCCGTTACTTATTTCATGAAAACTGATGAAAATCATAGCTAATAGTTATGTAAAATGAGTCACATTGGTAACGTATCTATCAATGAAAAAAAAATGACTTTCACTTAAGTTATGATTAGGATATGGGTCCATAGTCTCATGGTTATACTAAAAACTTGGCCAAGACCAAAATTGACACAAAAAAGTAGGAGTCAATTTGTATATTTTACTATAATTATCCTTTTCTTTTCTCATCTTGCAGAGAAAGCTTGTTTCTCATGAAAATCCTTAGTTGAGAACTTGGTTAAATGTTCTTCCATTGAATTATTCTAGGTTCATCAAATATGTTCTCTATTTAAATTATCTACAAACACTTCATTAAGAGGGTGTATACTTGGCATTACCTAAATTGTCAATCTTTATTTGCAATTTATGTTCTGATATTTTAGTTTGTTTAATTATAGGCTTTGTCAAAAGCTATAACTGAGGACGAGGTTATCTACATTAGATCGCAGTATGATCTACTTGAACCAAGTAAAGACGGCTGTGTCTCCCTTGATAATTTCAGATCGGTTAGTGTTGCTTTATATGCTCGCGCGTCTCCCTTAATATTTAGTATCTTATTATTCTAGTAAACTTTGGGGCCAAAGAAACTCTCATAACTAGAAAGTAACAAAGAATGTAGTGCCTCTAGACCTGACATAAAGGATTCACAGTAATTTTGGATAAAAGGGTAGGATGTCAGTTGCTGATAAATTTAGTTTATTATTTTTAATTGTGTGAAACTATTTGCAGCTTTGGAGACATGAAAATTATAGAACTAATATGCAAGTTCATTTGCTCTCATGTCAGCTGGAACCTCTATCGTACTGAAAAATAGATTTCAAGGAGTTTTGTGCAGCTACAATTAGCCCGTACCAGTTGGAGGCGTTTCGAACAAGAGGGCAATCAGGTCACCAAAATTGAAGAATTAGCCAATGTCAGTTGTACTTCTTTGTTTATTTTCCTCCTGATTCAATCGTCTCTTGTTATAATACATTGAGTTTAACTTTGATTGCAAGGGCCCTGTTGAGCCCCATTTATTAGATAGACTTTTCTAGGAGTGAGTGAGGCTACGGTACTATGCATAGCGCATATCGGTCTGTACTATGACTTCGTATATTCGTTTTCGAAGTTCAAACCGTCAATCGGAACCACTCAACATGATTTTCATATGAAAATGTACTTGGTGACTAAATTTTATATTGTTTAGAAAGCTTCTACTAATTTTTTAGATCAAGTGATTTTTTCTACCTATCTAAAAAAATAGTAAAAAAAATCCGAATCATATAAAATTTGGTCTCCAAGTATATTTTCACATAGAGATCATGTTGAGCGCTCCGTATTGACTGTTTGGACCTTGAAAACGAAAATATAATCCATAGTATGTACTGGTGTGCGCTATACATAGTACCGTAGCCTCATTCCTATTCTAGACTTTGCTTCATTTACTTTAGTAGATCCTTATAAGCCTCAATTACCCAAATGGCCTGAATATGAATCATAGTCAATTAGGTACCAGCATGCGAATATTTTTAACTTGTGGCCGTATAATTAATCCCGTAACTCTGCACCTCAAATATTCTCTACACAATTTTTTCTAACAGAATGTACACTTCACTATAACTTCCACATGCATTTATTAGATCATCTTGAAATGAAAACTTTATCATTGCATAATGCACACTCGGCCCTGCAAAATATATACTTGACTATTGTATAATGTTACATTTGCTTATTATTATTTTTATTTAAAAGCTTGACAAAAAAAATAATTGAGGGATACTTTTTTTTTTTCTCTATTTTGTAGGAGATGAACCTTTCATCCTCAGCTTACTCCATAATTCGAGACCAAGTGCTTTTTATGCTTTTGGAGGCGAATATAGTTTTCATTTTCATTTTTGTTTATAATTTAATCGTTTTTGCCACATGTTTTTGCACGAAGCAACCGGCGTCTCTTGCGTTTGCCCTTGCAAGAAACCTTGAAACCTTTATAAGCAATATTCTTTTTTCACTAATAAGAACTGTTAATGACCTTGAGCGTATATACACAGAGCAAAAAGAGAATAAATAATTGAAAGGTCTATTCCAAAAGTTGCAATTAGTAAGTCAGATGCTCCGGAGGTATTTATATATTTTTATTAAAAAAAAGAAGAAGGTATATATAAGTTAAGGTCGAGTCTTTCATTTTAACTTATTTGTAATGACTCATAATAAATTGTTGGAACAGTGATTTAGTACATCAGACCTTTTTGCATAATGATTTACTTTTAAGTTAATTTCGAATTATCAACAATTTAAGAAATATGATATGTCATATTTATTTCCATTCTAATTGGAAAGGGTTGAATTCACGTAAAACAAGAAATAAAATTAGAATTGGCATCATGTATCTGATCATAAGCAGAGGCGCTGAAAGAAATTAAAAGAACATGCACAACTTCTCTTTTTTGAAATCTCGCTGGAAAATCAACACCAAAAGAAAGGTATTTAACAAAAATCATACAAAATTGTGTGAAAAGGCGCAAAAACCTTTCTTTTTTCTCAAATACTTCGGTTAACGATTTGATCGAGTCGATTTATCGTTTGTTTTGACGTTTTGAGTTTCTATTTCTCCTCATCCAATCTTCTTCCTATCCATTGTAGAAAATCATTTTTTTTTGTTTTCTTTCTATTACAAATTCAAAAATTAGAAATTAAATTTTGATGATATTATTTGTAAATTGAAAAAAACTTGAGAATAATTATAAGATCTCTGAGAATTTTTTTTTTCTTATTTTGTTTCCCATCAAATCAAAGTGTTGGTTTTCTCAAATATCCTAAGAAATTACTAACTAATACATAATTTTTTAGTTTTTTTTCTAAATATTTTAGAATTGAACATAACTTGAAAAATAATGGTACAAACAAATATAAATTTTTTTCTATAAATAACAATATTTGTTAAATTGATTTAGATGCACACAGTAGTGCTCAACACAATGTTATATATATAATTAAGAAATCATGATCTAGAGACATATCATAAACAGAAGCGACGAAAGAAATTAAAAGAACATGTACAACTTTTTTTTTTGAAATCTCGCTGGAAAATCAACAAGATATTTAACAAAAATCATACGGAATTGCGTGAAAAGGCGCAAAAACCTTTCTTTTTTCTCAAATACTTCGGTTAATGATTTGATCGAGTCAATTTCTCGTTTGCTTTAACGTTTTGATTTTCTATTTCTCCTCATCCAATATTCTTCCTATCCATTGTAGAAAATATTTTTTTTGTTTTCTTTCTATTACAAATTCAAAAAATAGAAATTAAATTTTGATGATATTATTTGTAAATTGAAAAAAACTTGAGAATAATTATAAGATCTCTAAGAAGGAATTTTTTTTTATTTTGTTTCCCATCAAATCAAAGTGTTGGTTTTCTCAAATATCCTAAGAAATTACTAACTAATACATAACTTTTTAGTTTTTTTCTAAATATTTTAGAATTGAACATGACTTGAAAAATAATGGTACAAACAAATATAAATTTTTTTCTACAAAAAACAATATTTGTTAAATTGATTTAGATGCACACAGTAGTGCTCAACACAATGTTATATATATAATTAAGAAATCATGATCTAGAGGTTAGTTCATGCTATGAATGTGAACTATACAAACAACAATAGCACTGCTCATAACAATCTTACCCGATACCTTCTCACAAAAAAAAAAAAAAAAGTGGGTCATCAGAGAGCAATACATGAAGATGTGCATTAAATAGTGATTTTGTACATATCTAAAAAAATATATAAAATTTGACTGTTCAAACTTTGAAATCGTAAAAACTGATTCGTTATTACTTATGCTGAAATTATAATGTTATGATATTAGCCGTACTCTATATACATGTATATATTATAACAATAGACAGAAATGCAATAAATAAATAAATATATATATTTGAAGTGTGGAAAACGTTCATAAATTATTTAAAAAAAATTAAGTTCATCAAGTCCAGGTTGCATGAAAAATGGGCTGTAATGATTTTTACTGACATCCAAGCGACTTTTGGAACCTCTGTTTTATTATCAAAATTTTTTTTTTTCTTTCTTTCTTTCTTATTTTACGGAGTCAATAGTCTTCCCAAAATTACCTTGACTATTCATATTTGAACGGATCAAGCAAAAATGAAAGGCACAAAGTTATTCACATTATTAGTAGTCTATTAGGCGGCACATACTACATCCACTAATTCAAAACATTTCAAAATAATTTTTGGTTCGAAATTTGATAAATAATTCATTGTTAATATTTAAATATGAAGAAATTCATTTTTTTGCCACATGTTTTTGCACGAAGCAACCCGCATATATTTTTTTCACTAATAAGAGCTGCTAATGACCTTGAGGTGCTAACTAAAAAAATTTCGGTCCTTCTGGATATTTGTTTTCTTCTTAATTTCTTGTTCTCTTTTGGGTTCAGAAATGAGTAATGTTACGACCTTAATGGCATGAAGCTTAATTGAGTAGTAATTTGAGAAACGAAAGAAGTAAATTGAAGAGTAATTTGGGAAGATAATCAAACTCAGCTAACTATATAATTGTTTGCCTAAGACAAGAATTTTACACAAGTAAACAACAATTGAGGATTACACTTGCAACTTATTTTCCTTTTAAAAATTAACTAAATAATTCTGATTAAGTTCATTACAACAAAGTTTGCTTATTTGACCCATTTTAGTGCTTGCGAGATCTGGCCAAGGAGAAGAAATAGCAAGAGGATGATCAAGTGAGCAATGAGGGGGATTCAGAACAAATTGTCTATTTATTTGGTTTTAAATCTTATTGTTTAAGGGCTATTAGATTCAGATTTTGTTGTTTAATCGTATCAGTTATATTTTATTGGAGTAAAGTGTTTTAACTATATTATATGTTGTTTAATTTTTTTGAGAGAAATTTGTTGTTTAAGTTTAGTTTACAATTTCACTTTTGACTTTAATTTAGGACTTGTATTTATTTAGTTTTAGTTTGTCTCATGGATTTTGTCGAACTAATATGTCTGGCTGGTATATTGTTGTTAATTTGATTGTTGAAAAATTGATGTTATGTTTTAATCTTGGGAAGAGGTCAGCTCTAAATCTTGTTTAAGAGATCACTTTTTTTTTTTTTTTTTTTATGTTTAGAGATTAAGATAAATATATGAGCACATTTATTACATCAAAAACTTTTGAAGTTATTTGGATCAAACATGTTACATTGCATCACAAACATTTGATTTATTAGTTATATACAGAATCTAGCAGCTCACATTTGCCACTTTGATATAACGATTTGAAATCAATCTATTTCCATGCCATGGACTGAAATGATGATAGAAGATACATAAAATGAAAAGAAAACATATATACAAACAAATTGTATGTGAAATTTTATTAACACTATTCTTTTTTGAACTCGTAAAATACAAAAGTTCAGCATATATATAACTAAAAAATTACGTGATAGATTTATCAATAGATTGTGGATTTTATTACACTAGATACCTCCAATAAATATAGAAGCATTTCAACTCAATTTATTGAAAAGTTATTTTATCTTGCAATGAAATATGATGGTTGATTAAAATTAGATTGTGATATTGATATAGTGTTAACATGTATCATATTAAAATGGTCTAAGTGGATCTCTCTTTAATAAATATGGTATACCATATTTATTTGGTTTTCTCAAATATTTTTAAGAAATAACTAACTAATGCATAGTTTTTGAGATTTTTTTTTAAAACCTTTTAGAATTGAACATGGCTTTTGAAAAATAATTGTACAAAAAGGTATATTTTTTTCAACATACACAATATTTGTTGAGTTAATATATAGATGCACACAGTAGAGCTCAACACAATGTTATATAATTAAGAAATCATGTTGTAGAGGTTAGTTCATGCACTGATCAATGATCATAACAATCTTACCCGATGCCTTCTCTTAAAAAAAGAAAAAGAAAAAAAAAAAAGGTGATTCTTCAAACAATTTAATCTGCTTCTTCAAACGAAACAATTTAATTGTTACGATGCATTAAGAAATTTAATATACAGACATGATATGCACAAAAGTTTCGTACTTCATAAATAATTACAAAGGTTTTGATACATTTTGTAACTAACACCAAGCGATACATAACACAAAACATTTGCTGTTGTGATACCAAAAATATCAACAATTTAATAAAAAAAGAGTATATATTAATTGAATAGCGTTGACTGCATTGATAAATAACATGTATATATTAACACAACAGATAGATGTGCATTATATGTGGCAACGAGCTGTTTCGGGTCGAGCTAGGTCTGGCTCGTAATCATCTTGCTTAATAACCAAGCAAGCTGGATCGAGCTGAGATTAGGAGGGCGAACTCAAACCTTAGCCTATAATCGGACCGAGTCTCTATTGACTAGACCTTGTTTTAAAGAAAAAAAATATTTACAAATTTTTCGGATCGAGTTGGACAGAGTTGGACAATATAAAATTCACACAAATTCATACAAATAGGTCAGCTCGTAAGCGAGTTAAGCCCATATCAAACTCGTTTAATTTGGTCCAAGCCAATAACGAATGAACTGTTAGCGATTGTGCTACATACTGATTTTTGTCAAATAAATAAATATTTAAAGTGGGTAAAACGTTCATAATTTTTATTTTTAAGAATAAGTTCATAAGTCAATTATCAGTCCAAAAAAACGGGGGTTCTCCTTATTAGTGTTTACATTTTTGTTAATTACTTAGCTTTCTTCTAACTCGCCAAGTTCAGGACTCCATAAAAGATGGGTTGTCATGATTTCTATTGGCTTAGGCCGCAAACTTCTCTTGGCAAACTATTGACATCCAAGCGACTTCTGGAACCTCTGTTTTATTATCAAAATTGCTTTTCCTTTCTTTTTTTTTTACCGAGTCAATAGTCTTCCCACAATTACATTGACTATTCATATTTGAACGCATCAAGCAAAAATGAAAGGCACAGAGTTATTCACATTATTAGTAGCCTATTAGGCAGCTATGGCTGCAAAAGAATCAAACTCAATCCAGTTCGAGCGGTTCGAACTAATTTTGAACCGACATAATTCGAAATTGAAACAGGATTTCAAACTGAAAAGAAGAATTCGAGTTCGATTCGATGCAATTGATTTGATTCGTTAGTAGTTCGAATTGAGGAGAATCTGAAGAGTTGGAGATTTAAGAAAAAAGCCACAACAATTTCCAACCGAGCCAGACCAATCTTGTTGCCACATTTATTTGTCACATGTTTTTGCACGAAACAACCCGCATTTTTTGCATTTTGCATTTGCAAATAACATTAATATATACACATAGGAAAAAGAGAATAAATAATTGAAAGGTCTAATCCAAAAAGGTGCAATTAGTAGGTCAGATGCTTCGGAGATATATATTGTATTGAATTAGAAAAAAAAAAATGTAAGTGAAGGTCGAGCCTTTCTCTTTTTTAACTTATTTGCAATTTTTTTGGAACAATTACTTACTACATGAGAAAGTTAATTTCGAATTATCAACAATTTAAGAAATATTATATGCCATATTTATTTGCACTCTGGTCGGAAAGTGTTGACTTCACGTAAAACAAGAAATAAAATCATAATTAGTATCATGTATCTGATAAGAAGCAAAAGTTAACGCCAAAAGAAATGAAAAAAAAATTGCATTACTTTTCTCCTTCGAAATCCTATTGGAAAATTAACGCCAAAAGAAAGAAATTTGGCGAGAATTGTGCAGAACCACGTGAAAAGAAACAAATACTTTTTCTTTTTCCTATTTACTCTTATCAATGATCTGACCGAGTCTCTTTCTCGTTTGCTCTAAAAAATTGAGTTTCTATTTTTTATTCTCTGTTCTTCTTCTTAAATACTGTCGAAAATCATTTTCTTATTTTCTTTCTCTTATAAACTCAAACATTGGAAATTAAGTTTTGATGGTATTATTTGTAAATTGAAAAAACCTGAGAATAATTATAAGATCCCTTAAATTAATTTTTACTTATTTTGTTTCTGATCACATCACAATGTTGATTTTCTCAAATATCTTAAAAAATAGCTAACTAATTCATAATTTTTGAGATTTTTTTAAAACCTTTTAGATATAGAATTGAACATGGCTTTTGAAAAAATAATTGTTTAAACAAATATAATTTTTTCTACAAACACAATATTTGTTGAATTGATTTAGATGCACACTGTAGAGCTCAACACAATGTTATATAATTAAGAAATCATGTTCTAGAGGTTAGTTCATGCTATTAATGTGAACTATACAAACAACAATAGCACTGCTCATAACAATCTTACCCGATACCTTCTCACAAAAAAAAAAGGTGGGTCATCAGAGAACAATACATGAAGATGTGCATTAAACAGTGATTTTATACCCATCTATTTTTTTTTTTGAAAAAAAATATAAAATTTGATCTCCAAGTCCATTTTTAATATGGAGATCATGTTGAGCGGTTCAAATCGACTATTCAGATTTTGAAATCGCAAAAATTAACTCGTTATAATTTAGACTGAAATTATAACATTATGACCTAGCCGTACTCTATATACATGTATAGAGTAGAACTAGGGTGTTCTTAAGTTCACCAAGTCCTTTGGTGAACTCAAGTCTAGAAACCCGTCAATTCGGCTTCAAATGATGAATCCGAACTATTGAAACCTGCCCACCTTACGAGTGATGCGTTTAAAGTGAAATTTTTAAATATTCGAATTAATTTAGTATAAAGTCAATCGGTCAAAATTAGAAGGTTAATAAATTAATTTTAATGCATCCATTTTTTGAACATTTTTTGACCGCTTGACTTTATACTAAATTAATTTGAATGTTTAAAATTTTTAATGTAGACGCATCACTTGTAAGGTAGGCGGATTTTAACAGTTCAAATTCGTCATTTAAAGCCGATTTGATGGGGTCTAGATTTGAGTTCACCAAGAAACTTGGTGAACTTAAGAACAATAGACAGATGTGCATTAAATAGATAAATATATATTTAAAGTGTGGAAAACGTTCATAAATTATTTAAACAAAATTAAGTTCATCAAGTCCAGGTTGCATGAAAAATGGGCTGTAATGATTTTTATTGACATCCAAGCGACTTTTGGAACCTCTGTTTTATTATATAAATTGTTTTTTTTTTTCTTTCTTTCTTTCTTATTTTACGGAGTCAATAGTCTTCCCAAAATTACTTTGACTATTCATATTTGAACGGATCAAGCAAAAATGAAAGGCACAAAGTTATTCACATTATTAATTAGTAGCCTATTAGGCGGCACATACTACATCCACAAATTCAAAACATTTCAAAATAATTTTGGTTCGAAATTTGATAAATAATTCATTCTTAATATTTAAATATGAAGAAATTCTTTTTTTTTTTTTTTTTGCCACATGTTTTTGCACGAAGCAATCCGCATCTCTTGCATTTGCAATTGCAAGTAAAGCTTAATTGAGTAGTAATTTGAGAAACGAAAGAAGTAAATTGAAGAGTAATTTGGGAAGATAATCAAACTCAGCTAACTATAGAATTGTTCGCCTAAGACAAGAATTGTCCAAAATTGAATTGCTATATTACATAATCTTGATGTTTCAGTATAGTTGCAATTGTAAAAATTCCCGTTTAACTGCACAATGTATTGTCAATAGTGGTCTTCAAACGGTTCAGTTTGTTTGGTTTTTAACCGAATTAGAATATTTTGGTTTAAATGGCTTGGCTTTTCAGTTTAAATGAACCAGATCGGTTGAAATATTGAATAATTTTGGTTTAAATGGATTTGTTCGGTTTAGAATTCTCAAAACCAACTAAACCGAACTGATCGGTTTATATTGGTCGGACTCTAATTTTATTGGTGTTATAATGATTTCATTAAATTAAACTGGGCCGGACTGAACCAAACCGAACTTCAATTGTTGTGTATGACAACATATTCTTTTCGTTAATATTAGTACCAATAGCTTTACTTCGGTTTGAACTGAACAAACCAAAATTTACTTTGGTTTGTTCGGTTCGATTTTAAATTAAAAACTGTAAAAAAGTTTAATTTAATTATTTTAATTATATTTAAGCCGAACTAATCGTTTGAACACCCCTAGCTGTAAATAGGGACTAGATCCCCGTTTTCTCTCTCAAAAAAAAAAAAATAATAATAAAACTGCACGCAATGTGCTGTCCGAACATGCCCTTAGTGTTTAATGAGATGTTAAATTAAGTTTAAATTGATGTCAATTTTACATAAGTAAACAACAATTGAGGATTACCCTTGCAACTTATTTTCCTTTTAAAAATTATCTGAATATTTTTTTATCAAGTTCGTTATAACAAAGTTTGCTTATTTGACCCATTTCAGTGCTTGCGACATCTGGCCAAGGAGAAGAAATAGCAAGAGCATGATCAAGTGAGCAATGAGGGGGATTCAGAACAAATTGTCTATTTATTTGGTTTTAAATCCTATTGTTTAAGAGCTATTAGATTCAGATTTTGTTGTTTAACCGTATCAGTTATATTTATTGGAGTAAAGTGTTTTAATTATATTATATGATGTTTAATTTTTTTGAGAGAAATTTGTTGTTTACATTTACATTTACATTTACAATTTCACTTTTGACTTAAATAAAAAAAAATGAACACATTTATTACATCAAAAACTTTTGAAGTTATTTAGAGATAAAATGTTACAGTGCATCAGAAATATTTGGTATATTGGTTAATACAAAATCTAGCAGTTCACATTTACATTTACCACCGTGAGATAATGATTTGAAATCAATATATTTTCATGCCATGAAAGCATTGAAATTATTTTAAAAAATATATAAAATGGAAAGAGAACATACAAACAAACAAATTGTATTTGGAATTTTATTTACACTTTAGTCTTTTTTGAAGTGTAGTTACTAAGAAATTACGTGAGAGATTTCTCTGGGTTTGCAATTTTATCACATTAAAAATCTCCAGTAAATGGAGAAGCGCTTCAACTCAATTTGTCAAAAAGTTATTTTATCTTGCAATGAAATATGACTGTTGATTAAAATTAGATTTGTAGTATTGATATAGTTTCAAGATATATTATACTAAAATGGTGTAAGTGAATATCTCTTTAATAAATAGAGGAGGGATTCAATTACATTTTTTTTTGGTGACACCGAATTACACTCTCGATTTTTAAAGTTTTTAAAGTTCAAATAGTCGATCCAAACCGTTCAACATAATGGATATGTTAAAATGTCCCTGCAGATCAAATTTTACATTTTTTTTGGAATTTTTTTACTATTTATTAAGTATTTAACAAAATCGTTATATTCAGACCATTGAATTTTTGTACCCATCTTAATAAATAGTAAAAAATTTAAAAAAAATATAAAATTTGATATGCAAGCACATTTTAACATATCCATCATGTTGAACGGTTTGAATCGACTGTTTGAACTTTAAAATATAGAGTGTAATCCGGTGTTACCAAAAAAAGAATGTAATTGAATCTCTCCTTATTAGAATCCAATATTTTTCAATATTTTCATAAGTCAATTATCAGTCCAAAAGGGGGGGGGGGGGGGGGGGGGGAATTCACATCCTCTCCAATACCTGATAAGGGAATCTTTTACAATTACTAGATCTGAACCGTACTTTTTAACTTGGCACGAATCTCAAAGCCCAAAAATGGGGCCCCCTACAGTGACCCGAATCGCAAGCCGGTTGAGATTTAATCTCAAACCGTAAAGTAAGTGATCCTCTGCAATAATTGTGCAATACCTGAGAGGATACGGGTTCAGGGGGGGGGGGGTGTTCTCCTTATTAGTGTTTACATTTTTGTTAACTTGGCTTTCTCGAACTCACCAACTTCAGGATTCCATAAAAGATGGGCTGTCATGATTTGTATTGGTTTAGGCCGCAAACTTCTCTTGGCAAACAATTGACATCCAAGCGACTTTTGGAACCTCTGTTTTATTATCAAAATTGCTTTTTTTTTTTTCTTTTCTTATTTTACGGAGTCAATAGTCTTCCCACAATTACCTTGACTATTCATATTTTGTTTTTTTTTTTCTTTTCTTATTTTACGGAGTCAATAGTCTTCCCACAATTACCTTGACTATTCATATTTGAACGGATCAAGCAAAAATGAAAGGCACAGAGTTATTCACATTATTAGTAGCCTATTAGGCAGCTAGGGCTACAACCGAATCGAACCAAATCGAGCTTAATTCAGTTCGAATCAATTTCGAACCGAGATGGTTCGAAATTGAAGCAGGGTCTCGAAAAGAAGAGTTTGAGTTCAATTCGGTGCTATTCGAACTAGTTTGATTTTGCTCGTTAATAGTTCGAAGTGAGGCAAATCGGAGGAGAATCGAAAGAATTGGAAGTTTCAGACTAAGCCAGACCAATTTTGAACCGAACCAATTCGAGTTTGAACTAATTTCAAACCGAGCTAGTTTGATTCATTTTAGAACGTACTTTAATCAAACGAGTTAATTGCGATTTTTTTTTCGAATCAAACTCAATTGAATCATGAGCTACAAGCTTTTTTGCCAGCTCTACAGGTAGCACATAATACATCCACAAATTCAAAACATTTGAAAAATAATTACAAACAAAAGATAATTGATTTTTGGGTCGAAATTTGAATAAACAATTCATTATTAATATTTAAAAAATATGAAGAAATTTATCACTTGTTTTATCTTAAAAAGTTATTTCAAATAACTACTTATGAATCTTTATCTTAAAAATAAAGATTGAGAACTCAACTTTTGTAAAAGAAAAATAATAATTGCAAACAACAAAAATAACAATCTAACAGCCTAGCTTACTAGAATACTCCACCTTACATTTTTGACTCCCAAAGAAACCTCTTGAGGGTTCCACATGCAAAACAGAGCACAACCATTGGTGGTTACTTGGTGACATTATCTGATCACTTCTCCAAGAAGAAAGGTCTTTTCAAGTTTACAAGTAACCTTGAATTTGAATTTAATGGTCAATTATCATTTCAACAAATCCAAGGTCAAATGAAAGGAATACTACATTTTTTATAATTCTAGGTAGAATATATGCTCCGTGGGTCAGACTTGTCTTCTTCTAATGGGTTCATATTTATAGAAAAATGTGCTATATTGTGGTTAATATGTTGTGATGTGATTAAAATGTTGAGAGATAGTTACAGTATGTGAATAGTCACGCTGTGATCAAATGTAATTGATTGTCGTTGAACTATTTTGTTTTCATAATTTAGATTAATTTATTCAATGCTCACCATGTATTTGATCAAGATTTCGCATGACCACGTATCATACCGTGTTAAATTTTCAAAAGATAATTACGGCATAGAATACGTGAATCACAACACATAACTGTATGCGTATTATACTGTTATGTACCAAAATCATATCGTTCTGTAACAGAACTAGCTCTGCCGTGTCATTTTTCTAACTCTACTGATACTGATACTGATACTGATACTGATACTGATACTGGGCCATTATGGTACCCATGTTCTTCTGGCTTGCTCCTAACACAACACAACGCTTTTCCCATTCTGTCAATAAAATGTGATTTAAGGAAGACAAAAATTGTACCTAAGAATAATCCAGTTGTCTCCCATTTCGTTTGGTATTAAATTAAAGCATTGAATGCGGTTCGATAGATAGACACTGAACCAAAAGTTCGATTCGATTCGATGTCAGATAAAAACCGTTCGATTCGCATTAATATTTGTGCAAATAATTAATTGCGCTCTAGCCTAATCTCCTCCCATTCAATCTCTGCACATTTTATTTAATAATTTTAAAATTAGTGTGGATCAGTGCATACAAATTTTGATATGAATTAGACAGATTTGACTGGATATTAGACCAAATTTGGTTCAATGTCCATCGAACCGCTCCACTCAGATCCTTTTGTCAGAGTGCGCGGCAGTTGAATAAGAGCGAATTCGATCGTGGAGAGATGACAATTAAAGTAATAGACCAATGAAGAGTGAATATAAGTAGAAATAGAATATTAGAATAGGTTAGAGATTTTTTAAGAATTTCATGAGAATAAATGAGTTGATTCAAAAATTAGAGTCTTGACTCGTTATAATATATTTTTTTTATCAACAAAATAATTAGTAAGCATTTTAACCACTATACTGAAAAAAAATATTGAAGTATTTCTTTTTTTATGAAATTATGGTTAAATATTCCTTCTGAGTGCCTAATTAAGCGTCTCTTTTAAGAATTTTTCCAACTGCTATTTTGTCTTATCAAAATTTAGACCGACGACCTAACAAATTACAAATAGACTTAATTTATTTCTTATATATATATTTTGGAAGCTGATAATTGTACCCGAAATAAAATATTCGCGTGCGTCCTCCAGCCTTCTAGAATGTCGGTGACAAACCGAGCAGGTTTTACTTCATACAGCGCAATAACGGTAAAAATATTTCTTTATTGTATAGCCTTTCGCTGCATGAAGCGAAAAATACTATTTTCAAAAAGTTAACAAAAGTAGCGCCAATTGCAGCGAAACAATCATATAATTTAAACATGTAAACGAAAGCGTTTAATCAACTATGTTATAGTGTTTAACTTTCATTGTAAATGAGCTAAACTTTAATTTTTTTTTTAAAAAGACGAATCCCCGAATTCGTCCCCGAGCGCAAATTTTTCTTAAACATTCTAGAATGTTGATAGCTCTAAATTTCAACCAATCCTCGAATGCGTTTCCGAGCACAAATTAACAGCTCTAAATTTGTACCATTCTCCGAGTGCGTCCCCCAGCACAATTTTTTTCCATACATTCTAAAATGATTACAGCTCTGAATTTCTAAGCATGAAAACATTTATTAAATAACAATGAAACTAGTACTTCGAAATAATTATTCTTACCAGACTCATCAATTATTTAAGTTGTCAAAATTACAACTTTTTCCAACAATGACAATTTTTAAGCATGCAAACCTCTATTAAATAACAATAAAACTACTACTTTGAAACAGCCATTCTTACCAGACTCATCAATTATTTTAAGTTGTCAAAATTACAACTTTTCACAACAATTACAATTTGTAACCAAGCAAACCTCTATTAAATAACAATGAAACTACTACTTTGAATGCTTCGAGCACATATTAAAAAAATTTTATCACATAAACCATGTAAATCTAACTCATTATCGACCCTGTGTAAACAATTATCTATAAGAATTTAGAAACATTAAAAGCTAAACTACATAACATTGAAAACTAACTCATAATCTCGTATTTAGATCATTCACTATAACAAATTAGAAGCATTGAAAGCTAACGTAAATACCATTAAAAGTTAACTAATACTCCCTTTTAAAACCATTAACTATAACAAATTAGAAGCATTCAAAGCTAACGTACAAACCATATAAATCTATTCACTTCATAATTTAAACATCAATTAACAAACAAAAGTGAGGAATAAAAGTATTCAGTAAAAAATACTCAAACTTACTATGCTGTAAGGTTTGAAACATTGATCAACGATGGAAAGCATGAAGAGGAAGAAAATAGAGAGAGAAGAAACGAAGCAAAACAGAAAAAAAAGACTCTTCTTTTAGTTATTAAATATCAAAAGCAGTTAATTTCCATCATTAAAATTTGTGCTTATCATTAAAATTAGAACCAATCCCAGAGCTAATCATTATAACTTGTACTTTAAAGTACACTAAAGTACTTTAAAGTACTTATAACTAGTTTAACTAGTTAAAGTACTTAAGTAGTTAGCAAATGATTATAGGACCGTTAACAAGCTGGGGGACTAGCTCGGGGATTGGTGATTACAACTGCTCTTAACAAACTGTCAACGAAATTAAAACACAGTACAAAAACACGCAAAGCTAACGTTTAAAATAATCAAATTAAAACAACGATGCGTTAAAATAGCGATGCGTTAATTAATGGAAAATTAATAAATTACCGTTATTAGCAAACAGTTAAACTCAGTTAAACCATTTCGGAGACGGACTCGAATTTGGTGGCTCAGGGTACCATAACATTTCTCATATAATTTTTTACTAGAGTTGAAAACTACATAAAGTAAATTAATAGTAACTTAATTTTCTCCATACCTCATGTCAAGTTGGCAAACCTTTAAAAATAAATTGTTATAATGTGAGTGGATAATATCAAAATATTTGTTCCTAGACCTTGAAGCAAACGCTTTGGCTTTTACATTTTTAAAATACAAACAGTCAATTCAAAATGTTCAACATTTAATCTATACTAAAATGTGCTTGAAAACCAAAATTTATATTTTTTGAAACTTTTTTTTACTATATATTTAGTCAGTTTTAAAATCATTGTTTTTAATAATTAAAGAAAAAAAAATATTGTTTATTAAAATCAGTGATTTTAAAACTGACTTAATAAATAATAAAAAAAATAAAAATAAAATAAAAAATAATTTGGTCTTCAAGCACATTTTAATATACATATCACATCTAACGGTTTAAATGGACTATTTTGAACTTTAAAAATCGAAAAACCAACTAGTTGCACCATGATTCGGAAACAAATATTTTGATAATAACCAACCTCTTGTTATAATTTATTGTATACTGTATACATCTTTGACTAGAGGTGAAAACTACAGAAAGGAAATAAATAGTAACATATATAATTTTCTTCACACCTCATGTCAAGCTGGCAAACCTTTAAAAAATAAATTGTATCATTTGACTTAGGAGGTCTGTCCATATTTAACCAAGAATGAATATGTTTGTAAGGTTGTCGGTCTATTATTCTAATTAATTGAATACTTAATTATTTAAGGTTAAAGCAACGGTAATCAACACTTAGCCTTGGTAGGTTAGGTTGCACAGATCACATTCATACCCTCTCTCTTTACCTTTCTCGTGCCAACACGTAGAGCTAGAGCCGTTCTTTTTAAGATGCTAACGGGTTACGGGTAACGGGTAACGGGTATGGTCAGGTTCACGCAACAAAATTTGACCCGGATTCTCATTTTATCAGATCTGGGGTAGCCTCAGGCAGCAGGCAGTTACCCGGGTAGGGTAGCCTCAGGCAGGCAGTTGTTAATGGTTAATTTTACATTTTTTTTACTAACCATTTATATAGAATTAATAAATGATATATAAGAGCATTTTTATCTCATAAATTATATATATTTTTAGTATGATGTTGTGATTGTTAATTTAATTATAGGAATATATAAAGTTTTTTAAATTTGAAAACGTAATTTCTGAAATTGAAGGGTTTAGAAATTTTAAGGTCCGTAATTTCTATACAGCTGTAATTAATATCTAATAAATTTTTAGGATATAGATGATTTCATAGTATCGATGGAGCATTTTCATATTTGTACTTGTTTAAGTTAACATTTTTTTTTCTACTCTTATTGTATCCGATAAGCTAATGACAAAATATATATATTATCTGTACATGTCTTGTTGAATAAATATTAGATTGGACAAACTGGTACAAGGATGTCATTAAATAAATCAAAATTCTAATGATATCATCGCTTTTAATAAAATAAATAAAAGAAAAATGTGATTTTTTTTATGGAAGCGAATCAATATTTCTTATCTACTTATCTACTGTTCATGAGGAAACAATATATCCAGTATATATATTGTGATAGATATAGTATTTTGTTTTTAATGCACATGATCAGGTCGGTTATTAGAGCAAGATATATTTGTAATTATTAAACAGGTAGATATATATATTTCTTGTCATTTTTATTTTGCTTTGTGATGAATCCCGTACCTTTTGGCACCGACCAAGTGCCCAACAAACAAAGCTGCCGATTTTAAATATTCATCACTTAAACAGTTATCATGACATGCATTTTCATTTTTCTCAATTAATTCATGACGTGCTTTTTCATGACATACGGGACCCACAAAACCTTTTTTTTTAACAATTTTTTTTTGTTAAAGCCCAGGTACAATATTTTATCTCTTCCTTGACCCCCTCCCTTCAATAATGTTATCTGGATACGGATAACGTGATACGTGTTTTTTGCTTTTGTTTTTTTTGTTGTTGTAAGTTTAGAGATCTGTCATTTGAACGTCTCTAGATTTCAAACATATATAGATTTCAAACAGCAGCTGTTCCAGGTGGAGCCGCAGCTCAGCCAATTTTAATGCTGACAGATGGTGGGGATGCTGGATTTCCAACTGCATAAAAGATGAAGCAACGTACCTTTTGTGTATTGATTCCGTGGTTGGCTCTAGTACTTACCTTAGCCCTTTCAGTGACTTAATTTTAGGGACTAAGTTTGCAATTACTGTATTTTGGTGGAACATTAAGCGTAGAGCTTTTATATTTTGTTTTGTTTTACAATTGGGCATACCTGTGTAGTTGCATGATATGTGACCATGGGTACTTGTAATTAAAACTGATGATTTCATGCAAATGAAATGGGCGTATTATATATATATATATATATATATATAAAGACGAGGGTTACATACCTCTCGTAACTTCACACAAAAAAATTATTAAAAAAATGACATTTTACTATTTTTAATTATATATATATAGTAAGACTACCATGCTTTGCAAATTAAAGTGAGTATTTTAATTTGCGCTCATATCTCTAGTTTCAAAATTTAAAACGTCGATCTGAGTCGTTCAAGTTGATATCCATATTAAATTGTGCTTGGAGACCAAATTATATATTTTTTAGAAAATTTTTACTATTTTTTTTAGAATTTTTGAAAATCACTGTTTTTGATGGTCCATAATTTTCTGAAAAACACTGATTTTGAAAAATTCTACAAAAATAGTAAAAAAATTTCAAAAAAAATATAAAATTTGGTCTCCAAGCACAATTTAATATGGATATCAACTTGAACGGTTCGAATCGACGTTTTGAACTTTGAAACCAGAGATATGAGCGCAAATTAAAACACCCATTTTAATTTGCAAAACATGGTAGCCTTACTATATATATATGAGAGAGGGAGAGAGAGATTGAATAATATCAAAATATTTGTTCCGAGCAGTGGTGCAATTAATTGGTTTTTCAATTTTCAAAATTCAAAAAGTCAATCCAAAAAATTAGATGCGATCATCTCTATATTAAATTTTTTTTATATTTTTTGAATTTGTTTACTATTTATCAAGTCAGTTTTTTGAATTGGCTTGGAGATCAAATTTTATATATTTTTTGAATTTGTTTACTATTTATTAAGTCAGTTTTATAATTACTGATTTTAATAAACAATGAAAGTTTTCTAAATCAGTTCAAACAATGATTTTAAAATGAGGAGGGTTCAAATGCCTCCATGTTTTTGTGCCTCCATCATGCCTCCATCTCTCTCCATCATTTTCAAAGTTCAAACAGTCGATCCGAACCGCTCAACCTAACCTCCATACTAAAATATGTTTGGAGACCAAATTTTATATTTTTAGGAATTTTTTTAGATAGGTACAAAAATACTGCTTTTAGATGGTTCAGATTTACTGATTTTGTACCTATCTAAAAAAATAGTAAAAAAATTCCTAAAAATATAAAATTTGGTCTCCAAACATATTTTAGTATGGAGGTTAGGTTGAGCGGTTCGGATCGACTGTTTGAACTTTGAAAATGATGGAGAGAGATAGAGGCATGATGGAGGCACAAAAACATGGAGGCATTTGAACCCTCCTCTTTTAAAACTGGCTTAATAAATAGTAAGAAAGTTTTAAAAAATGTAACATTTGGTCTCCAAGCACATTTTAATATAGATTGAATGTTGAACAGTTTAGATCGACTGTTTGGACTTTAAATTATAAAAACCAAAACATTTGTTTCACGACCTAAGAACAAACGTTTTGATATTAGCTATTCTCTCTCTCTATCTTTAAAATGGGTACAAAAATTCAATGGTTTGAATATAGCAATTTTGTTAAACACTTAATAAATAGTAAAAAAAATCCAAAAAATGTAAAATTTGATCTGCAAGCACATTTTAATACATCCATTATGCTGAACGGTTTGGATCGACTATTTGAACTTTGAAAACTTTGAAAATCGAGAGTGTAATTTAGTGTCACCAAAAAAGGTGTAATTGGATCCCTCCTCTTTATTTATTTCGAATTAAACATAAAGATTCCTAATAATTACAATCCAATTTCCTAATGACTACAGTGCCAAATTATATATTTCTGGTTAGGCGTAATTAAAGATTTTTTAATGATTGCAGTTCCAAATTTATAACTAAAATTAAAATGAATTGTATAAATCAAGGATGTTATGAAATTAGTCGAAAATTATTTTTAAAAAGTAAAATTAGCCTAAGGCCGGGTAAAGATTTTAATGGAGCAGTTTTGGCTTCTTGCAATGCACGGATCATATCATCATATGCAATGCTATATTGGTTGTATAGTGCCTGCGCTGCATAACGCCAAAACTACTCTGTTAAAACCTTAACCCCCTGCGGCCAAAACTCTTGTGAGAGGCAATTACGTGGCATAGAGAGTCAGCCACGTGTTAAATGAAAAGGGTCCCACCTGTGCATCAGCGTGATGATGCACGCTACCTCCAGAACGCGGTGTAGACCGTGTAGTTTTGCTGTTTAACCTAATCTACGCTCACTGACATGTGGGACCGATTATTTTTGATTGATCTGGTGTAGTCAACGCCTGCGTAACACCGCTGTGATAAAAACAGAGTAGTTTTGGTTTCATGCAGCGCACATACTGTAGAATCAAAACAGCGTTGCAAATGGTTTGTACCTTGTATGAAGTCAAAACTACTCTGTTAAAAATTTTACCCTAAAGTCTGAACCCAGTCTCTTCTGGAAAGCCGCAAGGTGTCGTCATATTATACGTATCAATTTTTCGGGTAAATATTTGAACAGAGTAGTTTTGACTTCGTGCAGCGCACGGTCTATAGAATGAAAGCAGCGCTGCAAATGGTTAGTGCGCTGCACGAAGTAAAGACTAGTCTGTTGATATATTTACCCAATTTTTCACATGTATTTATTTACAAGCACGCTACTGAGTTTGGTAAACAGACGTAAACTTCCAGGTGACAATAAATAGCCGATTCAAAGCGTTATTATCTCCTTGCTTACCTTCAAAGCAACGCACAAGGAAATAAGATCCGAAGGAATATTACATCCAAAGTCCGATAAGGGAGCTATATAAACCCACCAACCTCTCTTTTCCCAATCCCTTTGTTCATCTCTCATCTCATCTCATCTTATCAAAAAAATCATGTCCAACGTGCCCCTCTCTCTTTGTGAATCTTCTCTCACCATTTTTCGCCTCACCATTTCCAGCTCTGATCCTTGGCCTTTCTCTCTCTAACTCATCCTAAAAAAAAGCGCTCAAAGTTTCCTTCTTTCTTTCTTTTTCCCAATTTTCTACAGCTTTTCTAGTATTTTTTTTTCCATGAAAGAAGAATCTTCTTCCCATTCCCATCATCATCATCAATTGATTAGCTTTAACAGTTTTAACCGCCGCTCAATGCCGCCAAAAGGGTTTGTAACGGTTCGGGTCGGTATGGAGGGGGAAGAAAAGAAACGGTTTGTTGTGCCGGTGGATCACTTTAAGCACCCTATGTTCATGGCGATGTTAGCTGAGGCAGAGAAAGAATTTGGCTTTGAACAGAAAGGTGCAATTGTTATCCCATGTCCAGTGGACCAATTTAAACAGATCGAGGCGATAATCGATCGCGAGATTGCCGAAGCTTCCGGAGAAAGGCATCACCATGGATCACACCATCATGTGCCATATTTTGTGGGATGCTTTGGTGCTTGATTTTTTTTTAAATGTTTTAATTGGTTGATGAGTTATTGATTATGACGAAAAAGAAATGTAAAGAGCAGCAATTGTTAGCTGTTTTCTTTTTATAAATTTGGTTAATTATTAGTGTGTTTTTTAGTGTATGGATGTTTTTATCTCATCTATAATTTAATAGAATATGTTTAGGTTCTTCAATTTATTTATATCTATGTTCGTCAAAATGTGAATAATAGTTATTGATTTTTTTTTTTTTTTGGTCTCAGGATAATTTTCCAGATTTGTGGGGGGCATGATGAAAATATTAAATATAGAAACTTAAAAAGTCATATCTTTTCAGTGATTGAGAACCAAGAAAAAATATTATTTCCTAAATAATAAATATTTTATCTTTTATTTTCCTATTTTTTTATTTTTTCGTGTGGAAGTGTAATGCATAACACACATGGAAAAAAATATATATTACACCGAGAACAAAATAATTAATGCACAAAAAAATCAACTGTATTATAAATTAGATTGAAATATTGTTAGGTAAACAATTTAGACAATTAATATGACTAGATTTTGTTATAATTTGCAATTTTTTTATTTGGGGCGCTAATTACTCGGGAATATTTAATTATTCCATATTTAATACCCGGCTAACACGGCTGGTTCGGTCAATCTATTTCAGCCGTCAGATCTAATCGAACGGTGCAGAACATTTAATTTACTAAGTTGACTTCTAATTGGAAACATTCAAATTGAACAGGTTTTGGCGTTTTGCACAATTCAATCCATATTCTATGGCTTAACAGGAACAGAGCATAGAATAGGGTAAAGATATTAACAGAGTAGATTTGCCTCCATGCAGCGCACTGACTATAGAATCAAAACAGGGCTGCACATGTTTGTGCGCTGCATGAAACCAAAATTACTCTGTTAAAATATTTACCCAGAGAATACTTTAACAGAAATTTAAAACAGAAATGGTCAAACATTGAAGAAGTAAATTGCTGCCACAAAATCACATTTCGTGTCAAGGAAGACTAATTATAAAACACCCTCAAATATAAAATAATTGAGATTAAAATTTTGAGAGAAGACATAATTCTCTCTATTTTTTTTTTTATTCAACAACAAATGAAGGTTTATAAAAACCTAGCAGAAAACGACTTGACGAATTATATGTGAGGCCAATTATGACTTGGCTAATAAGTCCGGCCAGATTGAATTTATGTTCAAATAAAATAAAATAAAAAATACAGTGCAATTAAAATAGTTGATATATGAGGCACTTGTATAGTTCTCGTAATATATATCATTCAGGTAATTTTTGATGGATTTAATTTTTTTATAGCCGTTGAATTTGTTTAATAAAATGGTAAATCATATGGGATTCATATCTTATGAGTTATGAGCATGATATCTCGTTCTTTTTAATTTGTTAAATTATTCAGTTCTTCTAAAACTTTTTCTAGAATAGTTATCTTTCACTTTATTATAAAAATAATACAATTTTAAAATTAAGATAGGGGAGTGCTATTTTGAGGTCAACAATTGTAATATTGAGAGCTGAGAGAAAATTTTCTCTCTAAATACCAACTTTACCCTTTAACTCCTCTCTCTTACATCTGTCTCATTAATTAAGAAAGTTTATAAAGGAAATGGTTAATAAGGAAGTTCCACGGCCAATTAAAATTTATTTTGAGTGATATCCTTTTGTTGGTTCTTTTTTATTTATTTCTTTTATTATCTTTTTGAAAATGAAATTCTTTTGGTCGCCTAAACTTAATTACCTACGCTGAATACTACAACAAGACTAAGAAAACATGCCAGTTGAATGCTTTATCTACTCAACGAGTGCCGGCGGGAGTACAAAATCGGGTTATTTGAGAATGAAATTATTTTGCTCTATATCAGATAAATTATAACGGATACACATACAATTCGATTACTATCCATTTGTATCCAATCCGTGTACACTCTACACAATATCCTTATATATGATATATATTTTTTATAATAATAAATGATCAGATTATTCTAAATGAAAATGTCAGTAATTTGCAAATAAAGAAAAAAGTAACAATACATTTATTTTCTATGAATCCTGACGCTAATTCAAAATTAAATTTGAAATAATTATTATTAGAATTTTTATTAAATGACATATAAAAAAAATCAACAAGATCTTGTTTCCATTAACTGAGATTAGCAAAAGATTTCATTCTAAAATGAAATAATAAAGGAAAGAAACCAACGAAACAATTTCACTAAAAAAAACTATCAATTGAAGGAACAGCTCATGTAACTTCCTTATTAATCATTTTCTTTATTAATCTCAATTAATGAGATAGATGTAAAAGAGATGAGTCTAAGGGTAAAATAGATATTCAGAGAGAAAACTTTCTCTTAGCTCTCAATATTACAATTGTTGACCTTAAAATAGCACTCCCCTTAAGATAAGGACTATCAAATATGAAATAGAATAAATATAACATAAAAAATATATAAAAGTTCTAAATATTGATTAAAGATTATCAGTAAAAAGTTTAATATTTTTATTTACACTATTAATTATGATAATAATTAATGATTACAAATATTTGATGACTTAAAATATTAATTTCGAATATGTTTTAAAGGAGATATATTTGTGTGAATAAGGATTGACTGAAATTTTCTAATATAATTAATTTAAATAATATAAAGTCTCCAAGAAACATTTGGTTAATTTTGAAAAAAAAATCGCTATTTACTATCTAGCCCACTTTCCTCTGACACGTAATTTTAAAAAAAAATCATGAGATTAAAAAGTTATTTTTGTTAATTAGGACCTATTACGTCCACGTAATACCAAATTATTCAAAAAAATTATAAATTTTTTCAAAAAGTTATTTATAAAATTCACCAATTCACAAATACTTTGTATAGAATTTGTCTTGACAACTGGCAAAAGTACTGACAAAGCTAATTTGGTTTCATGCAGCACATCAGATTCAGTCACATAATTTTGTTCTCTGTTGATTGTAGATTGTTTAAAACTAAATTAGCTCTCTCAATATCTAATATTTTTATTCCAACGGTAACAACAAAAAGAACGAGTTCTCTCTTGGCGCCACTAGAAATAACGCTCCATTTTCAAATTCGACCCTAAATTTGGGTCGTGATTGCCACTTTGCCACCAATCACCCCAAAAATATTTCACCAACTTCCATTTTTTTTTTTTTTTTTTTTATAGTGGAAACTGGAAACAGTGACCGTTACCATGGGTCATGGCTGCAAATAGTGACCCGTGATTCATTTTATTTTATTTAAAAAAAAATCGATTTAGAAAATAAACAAAAAAAAGGATGAGAATTGAGATCATGTTAAAGGGCCTTGCTCTTTAGCAAAATTTTGTCTCATGATGTTCTATAATTTTAATTTTGAATATTATGTTTGATTAGATACAAAAAAATTGGATAAGAGAATAATTATTATTGGTTGTGACTTGTGAGAGTGATTATAAAAGTTATCCTTCTATCTTTATATATATATATTTTTTCTTCCAGCTAGTTATAATCCGACAAAAAATTAATAGTATCAAAATGGAGCCTAAAAAATCAAATTATTTTTAGTGATTCCTTTTAAATAGTAGGTAAATATTTTGCTGTTTTTGTTTTATTTTTATAGGATCCGCTTTATAAAAATATTTCTAAAGAAAGCAAGAAATTATTGAAAACAAACATAAAGAGATGATATCATATTTTCATTGACTTTGACTATAAAATGCAGGGTGGTGATACTTCCACAATAAATTTATGCTACTTACAATATTATATTTTTTTAATTAATTTATTATTTACTGAGATGAGTACAAAATTCAATGGTCTGAAAATAATAATTTGTAAAAAAACTAAAAAAAAATACTGTATGAATATCAGCTCCCTAAAATATAAGGACTTTGAACCTAAAGTTCTTTTTGTGTAGACTACAAGTCAATTTATTATAAACCAAATCCTTCTAAATTCTAGCTTTAATTAGAATAAATAGGCGTGTCCATTCGACCGTTCAATTCACGCCAATTGCAACCCTACAAATAAAATATAGGTCTATATCTTTCCATTAGTCTAATACCCTTTATTAAAAAGTTACCCAATTAATCCAATTTTTTTCCTTGATTTAGTGAGGTATTATTGGCAGACATCATCATCATCATTTATGCTCAAATTCTTCTTAAATCAAAAGGAGCTCAAAGAAATTTCTTACAAATAAAAGTGAATCCACTAAGAAAAGAAATTGAAATTTACACCGACCGGGACCCAACAGTCAATTTGAGGATAATTTTTTATTTATAGAAAATATCAAAAAAGAAGATAGAAAAACATAAATAGTACCGCTGAATTTTTATGGAAAGAAATATTAGAAATTTTTTTGCAGATTTAATCATATATATAATTTTTTTTGTGGGTTTATCATAGACTCATAAATAACGGAACCACAGAAAATCTGAATGCATGCATACATGTGCAAAAAGAAAACAAATATTTTGAATCGGTGGAATTTTTACGAAAGATCGGTAGAAATTTTACCGATTCTATATATAAAAATTTAGCAGTACTCTTTCTTTTTAATATTTTCTATAGCTAAAAAAAAAATTCTCCAATATGAGTATCAAAATGACTTTAGATGGTGAGTTTGAATCTGGCTCGTACTTTATATTTTGAACGAATCTTAAAGCACTCTCGTGAGTAGCTCGGATTGGTTCTGATTCAGATCAAACGGTCTAATTTAGAACACACCATTTCTTCGTTACAACGGCAAAGATGCTAAATATGGAAGTTGTCATGTGACATTCTTAATTTCACTTGTTTTGAGGTGGATTTTTTTTTTAAAATTTAAGTATTTATTTTCTGTATTTATTTCGGTTCCAAATTTGATGAAAACTTCTCCATATAATATTGGCACAAAAATTCCCTCTTGATGTCACACTACAAATTAGATAAGCTGACATCATATATATTTATATGGATGCTAAAATATTTTTTCTTATCTTTTTAACTAATTACGACAATTTTAATTTTGCATAAATTAATAACATTTCAAGGACCAAACAATAAAATTCGAAATTTTTATTTCTACCATATTCACAAAAAAAATAAACCAAAACACTCTACTTTGATAAGAATTCAAAATTCACCCAAGCTGCCAAACCATTTAGCGGCTCCAAAGATTGAGAGCGTCAATTGACCCTGCGGCTCCAGTCTAGGTCCTTCAAATGAAATAGCGATTCGTTTTTTTTTTTTTTTTTTTTTTTTACAAAATTTTAATTAACATAACAATAAAAATCATCTAGTTGAGTTGAAGTCAGGTCTGTTTGGGTTGAGAAAAAAAAAACTAAAAGACAAAAACCTATTAAACCTTACTTGTTCTCTGTGTCAAAAAAAAAAAAAAAGATCATTATTTTATTTGGAGGCTCCTAGGCTGAGACTGCATGGCCAATTAGATGTTTCATTCTTTGGGACCACTAAATAATTTAGCGGTATGAATAAAATTCAAATTCCCATCAAACAAGGATGTTTTGGTTAATTTTTTATTATGCTATAAATAAAAATTTCGGCAATAAAATCATAGAATTTTTGGATGACGCATGTAGATTATTCTAAAGTTGCAAAGAAAGTTTCAAATCAATTAAAAAATGTGAAGCACAAAAATTCCACTAAAAATGACAAGAATATTATTAGGATGTACCTTAGAATATACTCTTGAAAAAGTAAATATTGCCATATTCTTCTAACCTATTAAATAGCAAAAGCTTATCTTTCACAGAATTTTCTCAATTGTGTACGGAATAATATTTTTCTCAGTTATGTACGGAACAATAAAAGATATATTTTTTTATTTGGTCAAACACGTCTCAAATTAGGGTTAGACAAATATAATTTCAAATTCGCACTTAGCAGCAGTCATAGAGATATATGTCAATAAAGGCATTTGCATTTAATCATTTGAATATTCATTTCATGAATTTTTTTTTTTTTTGCAAAAGAATTGAGTTAAAACTTGATTTCACAAAAATGTACCAATGTATCAATAATTTCCAGTTAATTAAAACTTGATTATTACACAATGTTTTACACGTAAGTATTAATTACATTTTAAATAATGGGAGCGGGGATATATCCAAATGGAATCATAAAAAATTCGGTATGATTTCTGATTTGAGTCATTCGATCCGTGTTGAGATTTATATAAAAAATTTAAATTATAAATTGTTCTGTAAATTTAAATCGGATGAGTAAATCTCAACACATATTAAACAGTCTAGATCAAATATCGGGATCAAATTTGATTTGATCATCTCTTCTTCGCTCGAATCAGCTAAAATGAAAAATCTCGGTACTCACAGACATAATTGTTTATTTTTTGAAATTATATAAAAATAATATAGAATATTTTTTTTAAGAAGAAATGTGAAAGTCTAGTCTTCAGTCTTCAGATTCCATTAAATGGACACAAGATGTGTCAAGTTTAAAAAAAAAATAGAAAATTAATTTAAGAATGAAAAACAAGTAATCCTAGAAGTACAGATAAGTTAAATAACAGAGGCAATTAATCTTATGCCTATTGTTTGGGGATCTCTTTTCCATTTTGCTGCCTTTACTGCTTGAAATATGAAAACCAGCTTCTACATTCTGCAGCTATCTCTGTCAGTATGAGTGACATTTGTTGAGAATTTGAATACCAGAGAGCAATCATACAACACAGAAAGAAGAAAAATTGAAAAAAAAAATCACAAACAGAACATACAGATTTTACGTGGAAAACTCTCTAGGGGAAGAAAACCCACGACTGCTCACCAAACAAAATCCACTATTTTCAAAGTCAGTTACAACAAATTACAGAGAGATTTAATGCATATATAAAATACAAAACCCACTGAAAGGGTGCGAAAAACGGATTAATCTGGACCGCATATCTTAATGGGTAATTTGACTAATCTGGACCGTCGGTTAAAGGATTTTCATGCAATTGACTTCTCTGAAAATAAAATTCTCCGGGCTTCGTAGCCTCAGACACCGCTCACAAGGGGCTGCCGCCCCCCTGCCACCCCCACATACTCCTAGAATCAAGCCCACATACATAACAACATTATATTTTCCTCCTTGAAAATTCTTCTGCATCTTTCTCGCCATATAACAAAGCATATGAGAGTATAGAAGGCACCAGCTATAGTGCGTTGCCCTGAGATTGTGACACTGTCTGAGTTCTGGTATTACATTCATGATCTCTCTCTTTACTTTTTGTGCAATATGACACTGGTGAAAGAGGTGGTTGGCTGATTTTGCTTTCCTTTTACACATTACACAATTATTTACCAGTATCCATCCTTTGCTGACCAAGTTATCCTCTGTAACAATTTTGTCTTCCAACAACAACCACACAAAGATTTGCACCCTTGGTGGCCCCTTCACCTGCCAAACTTGAGAAATGTCGTTGGTAATGTGTGGAAATAATATAGAATATTAGATGGATAGTATTCATATTGCGATCTTACAGAAGGAATCATTTTTTTTTCCGGTTCCTTTAGGGTCTGCTCCCAAACTTGATCATTGATACGTTTGGATGCACTAGAAAATAGCTACTGTTGAGAATAGTAGATTAAGAATAGCTAGAATAGCTACTATTTAAGAATAGCACTATTCGGAGCTATTCGGAATGTTGTTTGGATTGAATATTTAGAATAGCGATAACAACGATTGAACATTTGAGAGAGTACGTTTGCTATTCCAACTTTTTGTAGGAATAACGAGAACAGCGAGAACAACACTATTCTCGCTATTCCTAAGTATGTTTGGATGGATCGGAACAGCACTATTCTCGCTATTCTCGCTACATCCAAGAAGAGAGAGGAGGGGATTGGAGATGTGATCAAAATGGATATCTAACATGAGGTTTAGTACCAAGAACCAATCTAGTTTTAGTCTAGTCACAAAAATAATGTTATATGTGTGAAAAGTTATAGGTTTGGATGAAATCTTTTTTGTGAATATTACATAGTTAGATGACTTGAATTTTAATTTTTATATAAAAAAAATAAAATAAAATGAGATTTAGTACCGGAAACGGATACGGTCATTGAGCCTGATATATAGATTTTAATTTTGTGTACCCAAAAATGTAGGTGCAAGGCCCGGTACACAAGTTATTAATTTCAGGCCTCTTTAGGCAGTACAAGAGAACAGAAATTGGGCCAGTTTAGGCAAATATTTGTCTAAAATGAACACTGGATCTTGTGAGGCGGATACCAGCAATAATTTGTGTAGCAAGTAACCATCATCTGGGGTTTGACTGTGATTGTTTGCATAGTGTACCGGTTGGTTCTCATTCCATTTCAAAATTTTAACTAATGGATAAGTGAACCACTACAGATTGTATTATAGAATCGATCCAATTTAAAATTCCGAGAACCCTTGTTGTATATATTTGTTTTATGAGTAGGGTTCTCCATTTTTTTGTGCCTCCATCATGTCTCTATTTTTAAAATTTTTAATAATTTAAAATTTAAAATTTAAAAGTCAAAATAAAACCGTTGGATATGATCTACGTCATTTTATTTATGCACGTGTAAAAAATTATGACATTTCAATTTTATTTTGATTGTCATCAAGAGCTTGTAAAAAACACATTAATGTGGATAATTTCTAGACGTTGATTTTTGAACTTATTGATTCACATAAAAACAAAATTAAAATATGATGATTTTTTATAAGCACATAGAGAAAATAACATAGTTCACATCTAAGGGTTTTATTTTGACTTTTAAATTTTAAATTTTGAGTTATTAAAGTTTTAAAAAGTGGAGGCATGGTGGAGGCACCAAAAATTGAGGCATTTGAACCCTCCTCTTGTTTTATTAGTATCAACCTTACGGTTGAAAAAATAATATAGTCTTATTTTTTTTTTCTTTAAAAATATAGATAATAAGATCAGATCCTGCTCTAGTGAAGAAAATTAGTTACGTTGTTATCAATAAACTAAACAGATTCAATTTAAAATTAGAGCTCTTGATGTATAGATTTGTTTTATTAGTATCAATCTTATGGTTTGAAAAAATAATACAGTCTTACTTTTTTTTTCTTTTAAAAAATAATACAATTCGACCTGGACCCTACTCCAATAAAAAAAATTAGTCACGTCGTTATTAATTCCTCATGGCACGTCATGTGTCAATTTCTCATGGCACGTCATGTGTCGAGCATGTAACGTGATTTGTGTACTCTGTGACGTATCTCATTTCAATCAAAAATGACACGTGACATCACGTAATCAATTTGTCTAACATTGTATCTCTATCTTAATTTAATATTTTACAAATTTTCTTATTTTTTAGCATTTTTATATGAAGTAACTTATAATCATAAATATATAATTAAATGTGATCAGTTAACCTCATGGTGTGGGATTTTTTTTTTAAATAGCATTAAATTTAAATATTTGAACGAAACAAACACGCTAGATTTTATTTTTAAAAAAATAGCTTCACTAATTATGTGGATCGGTGGGAATGTAAATGCATTTAATTGCTCCACCATACTTACTGTCAGCATTGTAAACCGCCACCATCAATCCACAGGATTGGTAAAGCTGTTTTCATAAAAACAAAATTCAATATACTTGCTTTGCTTCGTTGAAACTTTTAAATTTGATTCTATTTTTTTTTTTTTAAAAAAGGTCCATGGTGTGACTATAAGTGATATAGAATTTTTTTTTATAAACTATAATTAATTCAATTAATTTTAGCAAAACAGCATGATTATTGTTTTTTACAAAAATCATAAGGACCGAATCTCCAATTCGGTCTCTACATTTTACTTTTTTCTGGACCGAATTGAAAATTTGATCTCCCTTTATTTTGAAACAGGGGGCTGTCTCTGACAGAAACAGGGGGAAAACATAATCACAGAAATACAAGGTGTTCATGCAAAGCCAAAACAGAGAAAAATGTGGAGACCGAATCTCCAAAAAAGTCAAATTTGGAGACCGAATTGAAATTCGGTCCTAATGGTTTTTGTAAAAAAAATAAAAAATAATTAATAATGCTGCTTTGTTAAAATTAATTTAATTAATTATGGTTTATGAAAAAATTTCTAAGACTATTCCATTATTATAATCACATCAAATGTCATGATCAAATCGCGATTTAGTTAGTCACAGTTTTTTTTTTTTGATATACGATTTTTTTTTTCACCGACCTGCCCAGAGCGCACTATAGAAACAGTAAAGGACGATCAATGTCAGAATATTTAATACTGGTGAATTAATATTAAAGCTACCTTATGTCCTTATCCCACTCTGAACACAAAACAGAGAGATTCATCAACGAATAGAGACAAAATGGCAGGGCCCACTAGGCATCATGGCACCAAAACCCATCTCCTCATGCCTCCTGGAATCCAAAGATTCAACTATCTTAAATAAATAGTATTTATAAAAAAAATAAAAATACAATGTTTATGTATCAGTGCAATTTTAACAAAGATTCAACTAGCTTAAATAAATAGTAAAAGAAAATAATACAGTTTCTGTATCAGTACAATTTTAGCAAAACATCAACCCCATCAGGATACCAGCTTATACAATCCTAACACTACATGGGGATAAAGAATTTAGAGAGATTACTTAAATATATAAATAAAATTGTCTTAATTAAGAAACTAACAATTACATAAACAGCATATTATGCCTAAAAGGAAAAGAGAAACAAAAATTTCTAGTGGAAATATGTTACTACTAGTGCTTTGCAGGGGCGTCAGCGGTCCAATAAGACTTGACCGCAACCAGAATTTTCTCCGGGTTGAACGGACCCGACTCGTGGTCCATGATCTGACTCTTCCACCTCATCCCGTTTGTTATCGTCTGAACTTTTGTTAAGACATCTACTGTGTCACGAATTAAAACTGTTCCTTCGGGACGCAATATCCTATCCATCTCTAACAGTATGTAGCTTATGTCACACCTGCATTGATTTGAAATTATCAAATGTTCCCAGCTCGAATAAAATAAAAATTAAATTTGTGTGCATTTAAGATTCGAAATACGTACCTGTCTTGATAAATGCTGAACACATTATCAGCGTGAATCAAGTCATAGGTTCTAGGGTATGTCGAGAATGCCTCGCACCAATCCTGGTACGTGCCTATGAACCCTCTCTCAAAAATGACACCTAGCGTGTTCTTGTCAGAGTGTGCGGGGACCACGTTCATAACCCACACATTGAACTTATCCACAGCTGCAGCAAAGCCACCGAGGTTTGCATTCATGTCCATGACGTTGCGGTACCGGCCTTGAGGCAGAGGCGGTATCATCTTTTTGTAGTGTGATATGCGGTCAATCCACATCTTGTTGTCTTCTTCGAATTTCTTGGAATCTATGCCAGGGATGGTCCCACGAGAGATTCTTGGTGGAACTGCAAAGGCCCGCTCAGGCCATTTGGGAACTGTGCCTCCAGCCACCTCATCTTCATCATTTACTTCTGGTAACGGGGTGATGCATGCTTCCATTTTGGTGTACCTGTTATGACACGCATTTGTATAATTTAAAATATCTTCATGTGAAAATTTAAACATTATTTCCACCAAAAACTATGCAAGTATCATGCATCTCTCTATCATAATGTCATGCCGCATTAAATACATCATATTCAAGTTTACAAGCATGAACTATAAACTCTCTTTTGCCATATTCATCAAAAATTTAGTAAATCAAGGTTCTCTCATTGTTTTTTGTTGGTAAATTTGAGAGAAAGAAGTGACAATTCGGGTAAATTTTACAGGAATTATTTAAGGACATATTTGGTGCTTTTCAACTTCATTAGCAACCGAAGAAACACTAAAAATTCAATTAAAAAAGAATTCCAGCATTTAAAAATAACACACATACCAAGCGGCATCGGCATTATCACTCTTGCAAATATGTGGGGTCTTGATGGTTTTCCGGTTTCTGACGCACTCCACATGGTTGTACGGTTTTTGCCACACGGCAAGATCCTCCTTTTCGACTACCTTTTTCCAGCAAAGCCGATTCGCCACGTCCTCTATGCTATCCTGCTCCTCCTTCAAATCCTCCTTTGTTCTCTCCCATCCCTGGTAATACTTTTTCCAGTGGATCGGTGGGCCCGACAGCACCCAGTATCCTCCTGGACGAAGGATCCTGTCCACCTCAATCAAGTACAATCCATCTGTTTTCACAAAATAAAATATTGATTAGGTTTCCACAGCCAAGTTTTTAAAAAAAAAAAATAAAAAATATTGATTAGGGTTAAGTGTAATTGTTTTGCCAAAGGTTGACTTGAGAGAGCATTTAGAGCCTTTTCATCTTATTTGGTACTACTAGGGTGGAACTATGCCGATCTGTAATTTATACATTTAGATAGCAAAATAAACAGAAGGGTAAAGGGGTAAATTTCACCTGAAATTACTCAACTTTTATTTTCAACAAGTGATAAGACACTGCTCTGAATGTTATAATTAATGTGTTTTTCTAGGCCTGATTGTTCACAATATGTCATATTTGTTATGCAATTTGAATTTGAAATAAAGTAATAAACAATGTTAAAATAAATCATGTGAAATATGAGTAAATGATGTGACCTACATCAGAGGGGCTATGAAGAATTTATATAAGTTATTTACGAATTGAATGATGGGGTAAAACTCTTTGGTTGAGAAAAACTTTTAGAACACCAAGAAAATATTAAATTGAGCTCAAGTTAATGTCACAATACCTGTTATTGGACAAAATAGGTATACCAGTTAATCTACGCCGCATGAAGTATAATGTCCCGTATGACACACATAAGATAAAACATAATTTTTGAAAAAATCTACAATATGATGTCTTTTATATATGTATATTTTGTATTTTTATGCATAAATATATAATATTTTATTTTTAAAAATCTAACATGACTTTTTTCTTCTTTTAACAGATACATACTTGAAAAAAACAATATGCACTTAAATTTTTTTTACGTGCATATATAGGTATAGATAGAGAAAAGTTGAGTTACGGTGCTTCATGAATTAAAAATGCACTGGTACTTCGCGATCAGATCTTGATTTTTAGAATTCAAACAATTAATCCGAGGCACTTAATGCAATTTGCGTATTGAAACCTTGTCGAAAACTATATTTTATTTTAATTTACCATTATTTTAGATAAGAAGAAATTCATCAGTCTAAAATATTTTGATTACCCAACAACAAAAGTTTTCTTCCCATCTGTAAGAAAAATAAAAGAATCTAAGTGTATTAAATTTGATTTCTAACGAGATTTCAATGTGTAGATCACATCAAGCAGCCATGATCAATTATTCGAATTTCAAAAATCAAGATTTCAGCACAAAGTACCATTGCATTTTACTTCGTAAAGCACCATTTGACAACTAATATATAGAGAGAGAATTAAATTGAAGGATCTATTATAAGTATGTGCGAGATAAACAAGGGTTGTTATACCATATTTGAACCAAGGAATTAGACACCTCGAGCAGTGAGCAAGATCAAAAGCCCGAGCCGGGTATGGCAAACGTTGTGTAGCCATTATACCAATCATTGCTGGTACACCTCTCTCCAGTGCAAATTGTACTTGTGCCTCGTGTGTGTCTCTTGGTGCAAATGACATTGTTACAACATTCCTTTTTAGTAAATAAGCTCCCCAACTAGCAACCTACAATATTAATATAAAGATTTATGAAAGAAAATTCTCCCCAAAAAAACTAGAATTAAAAAATGATCTCCATATTAAAATGTGTTTGGAGACCAAATTTTTCATTTTTTGGAACTGATTTTACTATTTTTTTAGAATTTTTGAAGATTATTGTTTTCTGATGGTCAATAATTTTCTGACAAAAAGTGATTTTCAAAAATTCTAAAAATATAGTAAAAAATTTCCAAAATATGTAAAATTTGGTCTCCTAGAACATTTTAATATGGAGATCATGTTGAGCAGTTCAGATCAACTATTTGAACTTTTGAAACGGAGATAAGGGCATAAAGCACAAGAGAGCCTGTGCTTTGTAAAGCACCTTAGCCCATCTCTTGTCATCTATACCGTTTTATTTTTTATAATGTTTCTACATTCTCTGTGTATATGGCTAAAAATTCAAATGCAGCAGATAAAAACTAAGATTTTGCATGTAAACACAAAAGTTTAATTTAAAAAAAATAAAATAATAATTACCCCACAACCAGTATCGACGGCAGTTCTAATACTACCATCAGTCAATGGTATAAGCTCGTTCATGTCATCAATATAAGCATCGGCCCCACGCGGGAACATGGTCCCACCGCCAGGAAACCTGAACCGGTCACCTTCAACCTGGATCCAATTTTGTACCGCCTTCTCAATACTCAACTCCTTGTGTGGTATGTTATCGTACCAGGCATAATCCCTGCACTGAGGCCACTTAAATGGGGTCTTATAATTTGGAGGTGCCGGTATCAAGCACCTTATCAGTTGGTCTTTACCAGGACAGTGCCGCTCCCGGTACACCAGCATGTTTCTCTCAAATTTACGGCCCCGGGTCTGGTCTTGGCAAGGTGTATACTCACTAAAATTTAAAGCACATGCCGGGAATTTCTCGATTGAGGCAGCAGTTTCATTTATGCTGAGCTGGTGGTGCGCCTCGAAATCTAGGGTTCCTTTAGCGGGTGAGAAAGATGGTACTACAGGGTCGGTGGTGACAGGTCTGGATTCACACTCAACTTTTGAAATGGTTTGGGTCGAATCCGATTTCGGCAAGGTGGTGTTTTGCCATGCACCTAGTATATAGAAAATTAGACAGAGACCTGATACAGCTAGAATGTATGTTATTCGATGCTTCTTTGATTCAATCAATTGGTGTGTTTTCGGCGAATTCGGGTAGTCTTTCGGCATTTTACCTGAAAATGAGAAGTAGATAGAAGTAAGTTAAATAGAAAAGAAGATCTGAAACCTGAATCAAAGAAGTTAATGCTTCAGATATTTTGAAATAGAGGGGTAGGGGGGTAGATCGCGTGAAATTTGTGAAGGAAATAATAAATGTTTATCACTGTAGTCTCTGATAATAGCAGACAGCTAATCAATGAACATGAGAGAAAAGCTTCTTAGACCCTCAGTTGTTTCAAATCATAAAATTTATAAAAACAAGTACAGTAAATCAACCAAATCATACCCTACAAACCACACAAAATAGTCAAATTTAGTGGCCATTTGGATGAAAACAAAGAAAATGCAAAAATGGGCAAAGATCAATAAAACCCAAAATGCAAACCTTTAGAGAAAAAAAACAGAGATACCTTTAGAGATTTAACAAGATCAAGAAATATCAAGTACTAGGTCAGTGACAATCACATGTCGCTCTCAGAAATCCATTTGAGAACAAAACCCATTCCTCTAATTAATGGTTAGGTATTACATATGAAAGTTAAGAAAACCCACAATAGAGCACAGCAAATGGGGCCCACTGGCCGACAGAGAATAATTTAATGGCGAAAAAAGAGAACCGAAATGGTAAAGCTTAGACCATTGTCGTCTATCACATGGATGTGTACTTTTTAAATTTATATATTATATATTATAAAGGAAAAACAAATCTTGTGTAAGTACCTGGTATCTCTGTTTTCGCCAAGAGGTAAAAAAAAAGGTGATTATAATATTTGAGCTGCTTTTGTTTTCGAGTTTTCTTTTATTATATTTTCAATTCGAGGGAAAAGAGGGATTATCGGAGTTTGACAGACTTAAAACCGTTTTGATTGTTTGTATATATAGCATTGCATCCTATCTGTGTAGCGGGTAAGATTGTACAGTGTTGAGTGACCCTTTACGTATAATTCACGCTGTCATGTTCACAGAAGATCATAATTCTACCTATTATCTCGTTTTTGCTATTTTTAATTCGAGCAAATTGCGTACTTCAAACCTCGAACTGTTAAGTTTAAATCGAAAACTTTTAATGTTGATCAATAGTAATTTGATAAAGAAAAATAATTTTTTTATGTTGATCGAGTTGGGTTTTTCAACAACCGACCAACAATAGTACGGAGCAAGACATTGTTGCCGACATGTAGGTCCAATGATTTTTTTTTTTATAGTTTCTCATTTTGTAATTTTTTCATTAATATATAATTAGTAAACATTTCACCTACTAAATAAAACTCTATTCTTTTGAAAAAGAATGTGGTGCTAAAAGGAAAAATATATGCACAGTCCACAAAAGATCGATTAGTTTGAAACTTTACTCTTCAATCTTAATTCAAACCCTAAACCCTAATTCTCCTCTGGGTTCTACCTTTCCGAACGGGAAAGAGAATGACGAAGAGGGGAGTGATCAGAGCCGATCGAAATTGAGAATGTGGTATTATCGGAATCTGGATCATTGAATCTCTATCTTGGTTGGAGCGCGATGGTGAATAGATCTGGTCATTGTTAGAGTGTAGTGGCGGTCGAAAAAGCAGATTCAATAATGAAGCGAGATGGCAAAAGGTGATTAATATATCGATTGGAGCGCGATGGTGAGTAAATTTGATCGTCGTTAGAGTGCAGCGGGTGTTGAAGAAGTGAATCCGGTCGTGAAACGAGATGAGAAATAAGGTATGAGAGTAGTTTAGAAGATTTAATGAAAATGAAATATGAATTTGTACTCTCACACTACATATTTATTTTTCTTGCTCTTTTTGTTTAAACGGACGAAAACAGTAAACACAGAGAGTGAAAGTAATAGAAGAAAATATTTCTTTTTTAACCTTTTATTAAAATCAAGTCTGAAAAAAGTTATTATAATTCTTTTATATATTTGACAATGATATGTTAGACATTACAGTCCTTTTGAACTAATTACCATGCAATTATGATGAACAAGCGTTTGACTTTACACAATCTTTAGGACATACGCATTTTTCTGAAAAATATTTGTGCACTTTTTAATTTTTTTTTAAACACTTTTGATAATTTGACCCTATTCATTTACAATAATAACTTTCCTGTTTTAACTGGGCCAATACCTAAAACCATGAAGGCATATAATATATTTGATGATATCTAATTATATATGGGCCTACATAGGCCCAGTATTTAGAAGCAGATAGAAAGAGAACCATGCATACACTGCCAATTATTAGTTCAGTAAGACGAGCGTTAAAATCCTACTAAATAATCTTTCCGCAAATTCTTCATGAAATTAGGGTAGACATATTAACACAACAAGTCTTATATTAACACAATATTTAAAAAAAAAAATGTATGAACAATTTTAACCCTTTTTATATATAATTTTTTTCTATTATCATATATTTTCATAGAGAGAGTTCCAATACTTTATGTCTTTCATATCTCATTATATCTCATATTTTATATCTTTGTTTTCAAAGTTCAAACCGTCGATGCAAACCGCTCAACGAGCGTTAAAATCCTACTAAATAATCTTTCCGCAAATTCTTCATGAAATTAGGGTAGACATATTAACACAACAAGTCTTATATTAACACAATTTTTTTTTTTTTAAATGTATGAACAATTTTAACCCTTTTTATATATATATATTTTTTTCTATTATCATATCTTTTCACAGAGAGAGTTCCAATACTTTATGTCTTTCATATCTCATTATATCTCATATTTTATATCTTTGTTTTCAAAGTTCAAACCGTCGATGCAAACCGCTCAACATGATATTCATACTAAAATATGTTTGGGGATGAAATTTTATAATTTTTGAAATTTTTTTACTATTTTTTAAGATAGATACAAAATCACTATTTTTGGACCGTTCAAAAACAATGATTTATGTAACTAGCTAAAAATAGTAATTTTTTTTTTAAAATGATAAAATTTCATCCCAAGTTTATTTTAGTATTGATATCATGTTGAGCGGTTCTGATCGACGGTTTGGACTTTGAAAATGAAGATATACAATATGAGATATAAGATATGAAAAGCATGATGTATTGGAACCCTCCTCCTTTTCATAATATTATTAATATTGTGATAATTTATTAATGATTTGATTTCCATAATTGCTTACATTAATGTTTTCCAATTTAAGCAAGTTCGAAACTTGAAGATCCTGAAATTTAATATTGTCTTTGTTTATTAAAATCTGATGTCAATGAAGATCAATGAAATTAACAAACAAATTATTTTGAACTATGTATAAATAATATATGGTGCAAACTACTAGAATTTCATCTTCCATTGTTATTATAAATTTCTTTTTCTATTTATTACTTGCACAAATCTGTCAGGAATTGTTTAATATATTTTCTCCTTTTTTCTATATATATTGTAACATGACGTACATGGTTCGAAACTAATTAATTTGGTGGAGCATGTATAAGGAACATAATTTGGAACCATTTAGATAATGTAGGGGTGTCAATGAATACGGTATGGATTGGATGCAGAAACATAATTTGGAACCATTTATATTCAAATTTATTTATAATTAGTCTTATTCTTACCTATCCTAATTTGTTAAAAGAAATTGATAGATGAACAAATATAAAAAAATATCAATTAAATTGATACCTAATTATATAATTTAATCTAAAAATATAACACACAAATAATACATTAAACACATCATGTGCATAATATCATAAAATATAAACAATTATAATTATTAAATCATTATTTAAAAAAATAAATTAACTAGTAATAATATAAATATTTTATATTAGTCATACATTACTAATGAAGAAACTATAAAATGTTTAATAAATCAATTTTGCATAAATTACTTAATGAAAAAAATTATATATAATATTTGTATAAACCAATTTCATCGTAATAATAACAATATATAATTAAACGTAAAAATTAAAAAAATGATCATATATAATTTTATATTTATCAATTAACTTATAGTGTAACGGATATGAAAAAGCTCATATCTGTATCCTTATCTAGTAAAGTAATGATAATTTTTTCTTATCCATACCCTTAAAATTTGTTGAAAAAGCTCATATCCGTCCCTGCACCTTTACTTAATTAAAGTGCATTAATCGCTAAATTAGGATCATTTTAAGCCAAAACAAACATGGGCAAACTAAAAGATTTGGGTTCATTGGGGTGGCCACAATAGGAACTGAATCTTCTGCTCTTCTGTAGGCAGAATTTATATATATCTCTAAAGTCACTGACACGTGAATCCATAATAAATTTTGAGACAAAACTATATTTAATAATATTTAAATGTCAAAATCCATCTAAATCCATATGTCAATAATTTTAGGGACAGAAATTTCCAGCCCACTGAAGAGTTGGTGATCCGGTTCCCTCACAATATCCATATAATCACAACTCGAAAAATATAAATTTTCAAAGACAGAGATTCTCATCTATGATCACAACTCTAAAAGAAATTAATTATAAGCTTATCAATTCTTACATACAGCAGGTCCCCCATAAAAGAAATTATAACCTTTTCCAGAAGATTTTTTAAAATCACTTGTTGTGAAGCAATCGTTTCTGTCTGTAATATCATATATTACATCTGGTTCTGCTATTTGACCGAATTCATTAAAAACCTTAATATTGCTGATATATGCTGCCTTGTTTGCTCCTTCACAAGCAACATGTCCGCTACCCATAGCAGGACTTGTTTCATTTTTGTGATACGTAACACCGCCTGTCCATACAATCTTAGTTGCATAGTCAAATGTGTTGTTAAAAAGAGCTTTTGGCCACCACCCGATCAAAATGGGATTGTTATTATCATCGCGGTATAGAGACCAGTCTTGTGTTTTCTGATCCTGCAAAATTATATTATATTAAGAAAATAGCACAATTGAGAAAAGAGCTACTTATTTAATTAAATAAGTAATGTAAAGCAAGTATGGGTGTCAACGGGTACGATACGGGTTAGGAGGAGACATTTTCATATCCGTATCTGTTATGATAATGAAAAAAATATATTTACCCTTACTCTTTTTTGGAATACGGTACGGATTAAAAAAACGCCATTGGCATCTTGATTTGTGTTTCTGATAAAATATTTTTCAAAACAAGAAAAAAAAATAATGAATACAACTAATTTATATTATGAAATTTTAATAAAATATAAAATTTTATTGTTTCATGTATCATCTTCATACAAATATATTTCTATATATATAATTTTATTTTTATAGATTATCATATACGATAAAGGATAAGATAATATAAAGATCTTTACCCGTACAAGATAAGCTAACGAAAATAAAATGTTACTTTTATCCATATTTTCATATACGATACAGATCGGATAAAAGAGTGTCATTAACACCCCTACTAAAGCAAGAGACATCTTTTAACAAAATAAATAAATATAGAACCTTCTTTATGCTCAGTGTAACAAAATAATCTTTCCCATTATATGTGGAGAGTGGTGCAACCTTTCCTCCTGGAACTGGTGCTCCAGAAACATTTGAAACAACAAAGCCTTGGCAGGTAGTGCTATAGCAAGTGTTGTCATCTGTTGTCTGTATAGAATAGAAAATTAGTAGGTTCCTATGCATAAGTGTTTTGTAATATAATATTATTTTTGAAAATTTATACGGTATAGTTTTGATGTGTATACGTACAACCCATGCAGCAAAAAGTCGCAAATCGGTGCCGCCAGAATATAATTTTGGATATACCTGAGTAAATTTATATATATATTATGATTTTGTTAATATATTCATCAAATATACAAAATCAAACATCAATCATACAAGCTCGCTCACACATTATTTAGTTTAGCGTACCTCATAGAATGCAGCTGATATATATATATATATATATATGTTAAAAAAGGATTCAATTGGATTTTCATTTATTTTTCTTTGTTAATAAAGCAAGTATTAAGAAACCAGGAGAAAAGATGCTCTAATATATTAATTCAACCTTTGCATATAGAATTAAACCAGATTATTTCTATCTAAAATTAGATTATTATCATATGATTTTCTAATTTATTAAATCAACCTTTGCATATAGAAATCAGATTATTTCTAACTAAAATCTCTCATAACTACAAGAATTGGACAATATTTGCAATCGATACTGTCGATATACCCTCGCGAATACTATCGTCGCTAATAGAAACAACATCTTTCTATTGATATACCCTCAGAGATAGTCACTTTTTACCCTAGTAGATATTATATATATCTACTATTCAGATACGGAATTAAAATTTAAAACCATATTTGTATATGTATCCACACGGATATTTAGATAACGGATATCCGTATCTAATTTTTCAATACGGACTCGGATATTGTCAGATAATATCCTATCCGTTTGCAACCCTATTTAAAGAGTGCGCTCAAAAATTTATTTGAGGAGCAATTATCAGACTCTTTTATAAAAAGCACCTAAAAACCTCTTATAGTAATAGAAAATCATATGCTACTGAATTGGAGAGAAATTAATTAATAAAATACGTACATGAAATCCAGCAGCCATACCATAATAATTTCCAGAATTTTTGTTCCAAACAGCTATGAAAACTCCACTGTCTGAGTTGTAATTGACATCTGGTATTCCCCATGCTGATATTCTAGCTCGTGTACCCGTTAACATGGGGCTTGGAGTAGTGAAGCCAGCATACTTTAATTAAAAATTCAACACAAAAAAACCTTTTTATGAGTCACTTTATTTGTATAAAGGGTTTCAATATCTTATGTTTTTCATATCTTATTATACTTTATATTTTATATTTTTGTTTTTAAAGTTCAAATTGTCGATTCAAATGTTCAACATGATATATTCATACTAAAATATACTTGGAATGAAATTTTTGAAATATTTTTACTATTTTTTTAGATAGGAAGAAAATCACTATTTCTGAACAGTACAAAAACAGTGATATTGTACCTATCTTAAATAATAGTAACTTTTTTTTTTCAAAAATAATAAAATTTCATTTCCATGCGTATTTTAATTTGAATATTATGTTGAGCGGTTCAGACTAACACTTTAGACTTTAAAAATAAAGATATAAAATATAAGGTATACGATGAGGTATGGAAGGCACGAGATATTGGAACCCTCGCTGCTCCTTAATTAAACGATGCAAAATACATAAATTTGAAAATTTAAAGTATTTACATGTATGTTGACATTTGATGGATTGTCATTAATAACATCGGAAAACAAACTTGAAATAATTCCCGGGTGATGGGTTTCAATAGATCTTCCTTCCTGTGAAATAAACGATTAAATAATCAGTATTACACAAGTAAATGTACACATTTTGTACAACTTAAGTTTTCCAATTCAAAATTAAATATTTTACATACCTTGGCTTCAGCTTGTTCGCCTTCAACTTCTACAAATTTTGTACCTTCAATACAATTATAGTACAAAACAGAGAAGCATATCAAAATCAATGTTAGAATTTGCTTATAAGCCATGTTGATAACTGCTTGTAAGGACAAATAGCCTTTTATATACTAGTTATTATGCATTATCTAGAAAGATAGAGTGCTGAGAAAAATTGTCAGATTTATGACACTTTTGTTTTTCAGTCCTTAAAAAATTGTCAATCTCCATAATGTCTGGTTACTGTCGTAACTAGATCCAATGCTAGCATGACAGGTGGGTCATCAGCTGTGATACCTTCCTCCTTGCATTTATAAATTTAATTCTGACTATATCTTAGTATATTATTAATTTCATTCTGACTATATCTTAGTATATATATTTTTTTAATACAAATCTTCCGCATTTATGAAGCACATATATATAAATTGAATAATGCACTTCTCAAATTGCAGAAAACATTATTTTTGCCCTGTTTCTATTTAACCAATGGAAAAATTACATCATATCAAAGAATCAGCATTTGATTTAGTAGCAGGGCCATGTTGAAGGTGTGGAGAACAATTGATCTTTATTTTATTTTTTTTCAAGAGTTTTGTACTTGTGTCTTATTTTCTATATAAAAAAAAAGTCAATTATCTTTAGAAAATCTTTTATCCATAGAAATTATTAAATCCTGACGTACGGAAATAGAAAGAGTGCATTGTTTCCAACAAATATGAAAAGATCTGACTCGTTGAGTCTGATCCAAAATATCTGAATCTGACTCAATGGTCCATATCCAAATATTATGTCTTTCTAGAATCATCTGCGGATCAGAGCTTGATTCTCCTCTAATTGGAAAGTCCGGATCCAAAAAAAAAATATGGATCTGAATTATTGAGTCCGATCCATAATTTATTAAAATTATTAAAAATGATGCACTCTTTCTATTCCCGTACGTCTGATTTTAATAATTGTTACTGACAAATTTTTTTTTTTCAGATTTATGACACATTTGCAGTTCGATCCTTCAAAAATTGCTAATATCCATAATGTCAGGTTACTATCGGAACTAGGTCCAGTACTGGTATGGCAGCAGGTGGGCCATCAGTGTCATCTCCTCAACTTTGTTTTGTTCTTCGAATGTGATAGATATTACTATATATAGAGATGATAATATAACTAGGTCAGGTCAAGTTCAGATTATATATTCAAATTAAGTTTTAACTTTTCAAAATAATCAAATCGGATTAGGTTTAAATATACAGAATGAATTGATTTTGGAGTCAACTCAGATTTTTTTTCATCTGATCAGCGTTTGATTTTAAAGATTGTACTATACATACAAAATTAAATAGGCATGCCAAACAAAACTAAGAACACTCTAATCTTGTCCCATTCATCTCAAAGTGTCCACGTGCCTGCCGTCCAGACCATGTCCCATCGTGCCCTTTGTTATTGGCGGAATGTCCAGTTGGACGCTCAATCCTCTCCAAAATCTTCAAAAAAGAATTTGTACAGTCAGAGACGGACCTAAATGAAGGGAATGAGGGTCAACTGATCTCCATTTTTTTTGAAAATTTTGTATTTAGGTATATTTCCTATATGATTTAGAGTAAAATGTCATATATAGTATTGTAAAATTGACCCCATTTCCTATAGGAAAATTTTATATAATTGACCTCATTGTGTGTTTGATCCCCATAGTTCGAAAGTTTGGTTCCATCCCTGTGTACTACATAGTTATTCGAAAATCTAATACAAAAAAGAATTTGTACAATTTAGATTTCAATTCTTAGGATTGTTGTGGACAAATCCAACAATCAAATTTAATTTTGCTTGCAACATCAAATAATGATTATTTGTCAACAACAAATTCCAATTTTGGAGGGGAAGAAATATCCATGTAGAAAGCAAAGAGAACATAAGAAAGAACTTTTTCTTAATGTAATGATAAAATAAAGCAGAAAATAGTTCTTTGTAATTTTATTTTTTTGCTTTCGACCGATCGATTATTGTCTAAAATTTTGCTTAATTTCTGGTGAACATAAACTCTAATGAAATATAACTATAGCGATCATGATGAACATAAAATTCTAATTACATAAAAATAATACTTAATATGTCAACACATAATTAACATTTTCTGGGGAAATTTTAGGGGCGTTATATGAGTGAATTCTGAGAAAGAATTTTTTTCAAAATTCTGATGTAGTGCATTTCAAATTGGAAAAAATTTAATATCTCTGCACACAAATACTCCAAAATTATACAGGGGCTGTTAGACGTCTACATCGGAACCCCAAAATTGATCACTATTGAGGAAAAAACAGAAAAATTTGATCATATGCTTTTAAAGAAGTAGGTACTCTATTTCTACATTGTTGTAAGTTGTAACTCGTGAACAGTCTACTAGTGGCATTTCCATTTTTAAATAGCTCTTAGTGTACTTAAATTTGACTACAAGATATATTTAATTTGCATTCCCATTTAGTAATTTCTTAATTATATTTATACAAGTTTGATATTTGGAGCAGTGTTTGCTATCATTTTGCTGTGTTAATTTAAAGTCAGCAATCCACTTAAAATCATGTTATTTGTGAAAACCGAACGGACAAAGAAATGACATAATTGGAAATTTCCAATCAATGAAGCATTACTCCTGTAGTCCTGTATTAGGCATATTAAAATTTCCAGTGAAATTTTTAACAGAGCAGTTTTAACTTCATGCAGTACACGGATTATAGAATGAAAAAAACGCTGCATATGATTCGTTCGCTGCATGACGCCAAAACTGCTCTTTTAAAATTTTCACCCAAAATTTCCTAAGTTCCTTGTAAATCAAAACACCAGTTCTTTCCCATTTCACACTACTCTCTACTATAAGAAGCCCCTTCTCCTCTTCACAACCAAACACCAAGCAACCATTGACAACCTAAACAGACCCCAATGGCACCTTCTCTATCATCCCCAAATAACACCGGCACAGTCACCGCACCGACCGCCCCTGCACTGACGGCTGCACCTGTGCCTGTGCAAGTAAACTTGTATCATGTCGATGACAACGGCATCTTGTTCATTCTCGCACTCATCATGCTAATAATAACCATCACCGCTACAATTGTTGGTTTGATAATCTATCTTTCGCAGGATATTCCCAGCAATCAATCAAAGAAAGTCCCACCACCGGGCCCCATCAATGCGAGAAGGGTAGTGGCACTGGCACCGGCACCGGATGCTAGTGCAGTAATTAAAGGAAACAATTGTACTATCTGTCTTTCTGAATTCCAAACCGACGAATGCATACGTGCGCTTCCCGAGTGCAAGTTCACACAACGTTTCCATGTGTCATGCATGGATATATTACTGAAGAACCACAATAAGTGCACTGATTGCCACACTTTGACAGCAGAGCCTAGTGAAAAAGGAAAAGCTATTGAAGAGCCTTGAGGAATTAATTAATGAGACTAATTGTGTTGCATCAAAGCTTATAATCTCTGTACTTTTAGTACAGTATTTCTATATATTAATTATGTGGTTCTAGTTTTGTGATGTTCTATATGTTTAGATGAGTTTCCGGTGGTTTGGGGTTACATAATTCAGGTAACAGTACTGGTTAATTACAAGGTTTTGAGATGGGGGATAGTGGAAGTTATAAGCTTGACGAATAATTACAGGTTATATATTTGACTTATCTTAATTTTCCACTTATATTGTCAGGTCAGAAGTGTGTCATAACAATCTGATATTAAGTAGGTTAATTTTAACAAAAAAAAATGTAGAGGAAATAAAGAAACCCATTTGAGACTTAGTATAGATATTGGTATTGGATATATTAGTACCAGTATATATAGGACAAGATATGAAGCAAGCAACTTCCAGCATTTCATCTTTTTTAATATAATTTCTAGACTTTTAGTGCTTTGTGCCTCAGAAAATAATGGTAATTTTGAGTTTAAAAAGTTATTATATGTTTTTTAGAGAAATAAGTTATTATATGTTAATTATACATATTTAAGTTAAGATTGCTATTTAATTTAACAAATAGGAAAATATGAGAAACTCTGAAGAAGATATTATCATATTTTCCACATTTGATTAGTACACTTTCAAATTAGAAATGTATTGATAGCTATGCACACAATAAACCGAAAATTAGTGCTCTCCGTTTCTAGACTAAATCAACTTCTTTGCTTTTCAAAGAAGCGACTATATCTACATATAAAGTAAGAGGTATCTGTGGATTTTCTACTTATATATGGCCTCTGCTTTTTATATTTGCTATTAGTATATTCTGACAACAAGTTATCTTCTCATATTAATTGAATAATCTATATTTGTAAGCAGGTTCGCTGGTGAATTAATGTCTTCCACTACCCAAATAATTTGTGTTAGATGTTTTTGTAATTGAATGTATATATTATCTGTATGATGAAAGTACTTTGTCAGAAGTTAGTATAATCATATCAAATTATCTATTCATTGATAGCAAGGCCGCCTCCGTCTAATCTCAACCGCCTACCTCTCTAGCACCCCTCCCCTTTTGTGTAAGCCTTTCATCGCACACGACACAAACATCATGGTTATGCTCTTATTTTCTTCTTTCTCATTGTCTTGCTAATCTCAAAATGTGCTTTTTGAGGTTGAGAATTAGTTTTGGGGATTAATTTTTTTTTCTATTTAGAGGAGTTAATTGTGGTTGGGTATGACAATTATGTGGACAATTTGATGTCCTGTTCAACATTGTTTTAGTCTTCATGTAACTTTTTAATGAGATGGATTTATATTAACAATAAATTTATTTGACAACTCCAACAATTAATCAAATAGTTAACAAAATAAAATAACTAAATTATTTATATCTTTTTTATAATTCAGATTGGTTATGTATCAAATTTTGTGCAATATAAACATCGATTGGTCATATATTGAGAAGTTTGAAAAATTAATGATTTGATTTTATAAACACTTGGTCAATAACCAATGATTCCCAACTTCTATCAAATTCAATGTACAACCTATCTACATTATAGAAAACATAACATTTGAAGAGAAGGTTTGCAGAATGTCTTCTCTTTTAAGTAAATGAAAAATTATGGTAGATGTGAAAAATATGCATTAGAAGAGAAGGTGCCATGCTAATTGAAGCTCACTTATTTAAGTCAGTGTGACAAAATAATTAAGTAGTTACTACTGAAATGTGGAAATATCAAATCAACAAAAGCTTAAAGAAAGATTTCTAGCAAAAAAAAAATAATAATAAATAGGTGAGAAGCAAGAATTTTGCATTAAACAAAAACTCAGAATCTCCTCAATCAATAACAATATATTTATGTTATATCAGAAAAGGGAAAAGAATCATTTTTAAAAGCTAACAAATGAAATTAACTTCACACAAGAAAGCCTGCTAAGTACTTAATATTACAGAACAGGCGATAAACAAGATTGACGAAGGAATGGCGCCTAGTTTGAACTACTCAATCAAACAAACAAACAAACAAACAAGCAAGCAAACAAGCATCACTCTCTCATCTCAACAAATACCTATTAAATATTAGACATGAATGATATATAATATAACACAATGGAAGTAGAGTAGTTGTCTAGAAACACTTCCTATGGACGATAGAGGGTCCCGACTCGTCATACTCTGCTCTAGATATCCACATCTGCATATGAAACAAAAATAAAAATTGTTTAGCAGCTACAAGAGATCCAAAGCACTAAATACATGGGGGAACATATTTAGATTTTCCACACTTTGATTAGTTGATCCGGTGCCATGTTATAAGCTCATGTTCAAAAGCCGCACAAATATGTTATCACTTATCAGCATCTTTCTTTTTGTTTTTGTTTTGCACTTCCTAGCATTTTGTAAACATAAAGGCCAATGAATTTAGGAGTGAGGCTATGGTACTTTGCAAAGCGCACATCGATACGTACAATGGATCCATGTTTTTGTTTTCAAAGTCCTACAGTCGATCCGAACTGTTCAACTACTTGGAGATCAAATTTTATATTTTTTTAGATTTTTTTTACTATATTCTAAAATAAGTAGAAAATCACCTAATTTAAAAATTCTGGACCATCCAAAAGTAGCGATTTTCAACCTATCTAAAAAAATAGTAAAAAAATTCTAAAAGAAAAAACGTACAATCCAGTCTTCAACTACATTTTCATGGAGATCATGTTGAGTGGTTCAGCTCGACAGTTTCAACTTAAAAAAAAGATATATGAATCCATAGTACGGGCCGATCTGCGCTTTGCAAAGTACCATAGCCTCACTTACATATTTAGTTACCCTAACCATGCTTAGGTCACTTTGCAAGTAATTAGGGAAAAGCAGTAAAAATTATGTTACTGCTACTTTAGGTTTTACCTGTTGGAATGTGCTCAAGGAAGCCAGAATAGATCCACCAATCCAAACACTATACTTCCTCTCCGGAGGTGCCACCACCTTAACCCTCATGCTACTAGGAGCAAGGGCAGTGATCTCCTTGTTCATCCTCTCACCTATGCCAGGAAACATTGTGGACCCACCACTCAGAACAATGTTGCCGTACAGGTCCTTTCTGATATCCACATCACATTTCATGATAGATTGGAACGTGGTCTCGTGTATGCCCGGAGCTTCCATCCCGACTAGGGATGGCTGGAACAGTACCTCTGGGCACCTGAACCGCTCTGCCCCAATTGTGATCACCTGTAAAGTTACCATTGTTTAGCATTCCAGGATTACCAATTTATCAGTGTCTATATTTATGCAAAACCAAATAAATATTAAAAAAAAAAAAAAACAATGACAGTATGTTTTGGTATGTTCTGTTCCACACCCAGCACTCAATCTCTTAAATAACAAGAGATAATGCTATAAATATTCTTTGTTAGGTATCATAACTAGTAAATTATCGTCACCAGCCTCGTAAAAATGTTTGATTTGACTACTTGGCATTGTACCAACCTGGCCATCAGGTAGCTCATAGTTCTGATCAATGGATGAGCTGGTCTTGGCAGTCTCGAGCTCTTGTTCAAAATCAAGTGCCACATACGCAAGCTTCTCTTTGATGTCTCTTACGATTTCACGCTCCGCAGTGGTAGTGAAAGAATAACCCCTCTCAGTCAAAATCTTCATAAGGGCATCAGTCAGGTCTCGGCCGGCAAGGTCAAGACGTAGGATTGCATGGGGAAGTGCATAGCCCTCATAAATTGGTACTGTGTGGCTGACACCATCTCCAGAGTCAAGCACAATTCCTATATTCATATGAGAAAAAGGTGTACATTTCAATATAATATATTGAAGGCAATAGCTACCTATATATGTAAGCAATAGAATATTCAATTACTTAACACTTTCACGTACCAGTGGTACGGCCACTAGCATAAAGGGAGAGAACAGCCTGAATGGCAACATACATAGCCGGGACATTAAATGTTTCAAACATGATCTGAGTCATCTTCTCTCTGTTTGCTTTAGGGTTTAAAGGCGCCTCAGTGAGCAGCACTGGATGCTCTTCAGGTGCCACACGCAACTCGTTGAAAAATGTATGGTGCCAGATTTTCTCCATGTCATCCCAATTGCTAACAATTCCATGTTCGATCGGATATTTCAATGTTAAAATACCCCTCTTAGATTGGGCCTCATCGCCAACATATGCATCCTTTTGACCCATTCCAACCATGACCCCAGTATGACGAGGCCGGCCCACAATACTTGGAAATACAGCTCGTGGTGCATCGTCCCCCGCAAAACCGGCTTTTACCATTCCCGTTCCGTTGTCACAGACAAGAGGCTGGATATCCTCGGATTCGGCCATTGTATGAAGATAACCTTCAAATAGTGTAAGATCAAAAGTTTAGCACAAGACAGAGAGAATGAACACTTAATAAACTTTTGTACAAGATCATGAAATTTAATTTATGGTGGTACCTCGATACAAATTCAATATTGATTAATAATTGTTATATTTCCTTATTTCCTTCTCTAAATTTATGAGAGGTTACCAATAGATGAGTTCTTGTGAGATGTCCAATCAAAATCACATGGTCCTTATTACACTTTAATTTTTACATGTATTTTCTAATATGATTTGAATTGTCTGATTTTGATCTGACAGCCCATGTTTCTGTGGTGCATCGGTACCAAATCACAAGTTGGTCACTAAATTTTAATTTGGCTAAAGACATTTACTTTTAATTTGTTCCAATCAAGTCTTTTTGTTTTTCTTACAGTGAGAAAATAATGGAATATTTTTTCCCTTTTTGCCCCTTTCATGCAACTTCTTACCCCTCCATTTGCCTCCCAATTCCTTTCTATTCTTCCCAATTTCTCAGGACTAATAAATGTAATCAAGATTTTGTGCAATATAGCAATCAAAGAAAGTAACATGGACATTTTTTGATTGGTTGATTACTCCATTGCACAGAACCTTCGCATCAAAATTGAGGTACCAATTTGCAATTCAGGTACACTTTGGTGAAATCACAAGAATTTTACCACCTATTTATTAGTTAATTTACACTGCAAACGACCTTTTTTCTCCTCAAATGTCAAGAATTTCCCAAATAGATAAACTAGAGCACTAAGTAAATAGCATGAACTTGTTAGAAAAAAAGAAACTAAAAAAGAAAAAAATAATAAATATCACCTTGGTATTCTTGCTTTGAGATGAATTGAGATAGAGAGAAGAAAGCTTGGATGGGATATAAACAGAGCAAAGAGAAAGAAAGCACCTTTTTTTTTTTGTTCTAGTGGGCAAGTGCACTAGAAGCAACGCGCTTTTATTATAGATTTCATGGCTGAAATGAGAACATCTCAGCATGCTATGTAATTGGGTTGTAAAGACTAAAGAGTCTGATGCCCTTCTGGAAAGTTATTCTTGCTTTAGAAATTATAACCATTTTTGTACTTCTAGTTTTCCTTTTGATTTTCTATGGCAGTTTCAGCTAGGTTGTCTGTGTAATGGGTTTATGAGAAAACTTGTTTGGATGTTTGGAAACATCAAATTAGAGATTGAGGTGCCTCATTTACATTTTATTTGAGCAAGGCTACGATATCGCGTATTGGTTCATACTATGAATCAATATTTCTATTTTTAAATTTTAAACAGTTAATTATAACCAATGAACATGATCTCTGTATGAAAATATAGTCAAATTTTACCTTCTTTTTTTTTACTTTTTGATAGATAGGAAATTACTGGATCAAAATATTCTCAACCGTTCAAAAGTAGTGATTTTCTACATATTTAATAAAATTGTAGATAAATTTTACAAAAATGTAAAATTGGTTTATAAGTAAATTTTCATATAGAGATCACGTTGAACAGTTCATATCAACTGTTTAGACTATAAAAATGAAAATATTTATTCATAATACAGACCAATCTGCATCATGCATATTACCCAAGGTTCTAAATAGTGCGCTATAGCGTTTTCGGACCATAAAAGCTATGGTGCTATCAGCGCTATAGCGATACTATTTGAGCATAGCGCTGTTTTTTTAACCAGTCCGCTATGACGCGATAAACGCTATTTAAACATTTGATTATTACCATAGCCTCACTATTATTTTTGCTTTTAGGCTTTTAGGCTTTTAGGTTGCTACAGTTTCATTTCTTTTCCCCTTTTTTTGAAAGGCAAAGGTTGCTAAAATTATGAACCGAAATTATTGACACAGATATCTCAGCTGGGGCCTTAAAGATCGTCTAAGTAGGGTTATACAAGTGAAACTTTTACAAAGTGTTCTAATTGATCCATAATTTTAGCTCATACAAACTTGTTGGAGATCTTCTATGGCAATGCCGCAGAAAAACTTGATAAAATTTTGCTTGGATTTTTGAGTCTAAAGTGAACAGATAATTAACATTTTACACAAGTTTAGTTAATACTTGTTAATATGTGATTGACACTTTGAAATTTAATAGTTGATGATTGTTAATAAATTTATATTAAACAACTTATGATTTAATATTTAACAAGAATTGATGCTTAGAATTGACAGTTGTTTAATTTTTTTTTGCATTTCATTTGGTGTTTAGTTTGAAAACGTAAAAAAAAAAAATAAAAAAAAAAAAAAAAAATATATATATATATAGAGAGAGAGAGAGAGAGATGGGCTACGGTGAGTTGCGAAGTAAAATGCGTTTCTACTTCACGCCGTATTTTTATTTTGAAAGTCCAAACGACCGATCCGAACCGTTAGATATTTAATCCATATTGAAATGTGCTTGGAGACCAAATTTTATATTTTTTGGAATTGTTTTACTATTTATTAAGCATTTTTGAAAATTGCTGTTTTGCTGTGAATAGTAAAAACAGTAAAATTTTCTAGACCGTCAGATCAGCGACTTTCAAAATTGCTTAATAAATAGTAACAAAATTCCAAAAAATGTAAAATTTGGTCTCCAAGCACATTTCAATATGGAGAACAAGATGAACGGTTTGGATCGACGTTTTGAACTTTAAAATCGCAAAATATGAGCGTGAAGTAAAATAGTCACTTTACTTCACAACTCACCGTAGCCTATCTCTCTCTCTCTCTCTCTATATATATATATCTCCATTCTATTATTAAGCACATTGGGTGTCCGATCTGCCAATTGCTACGATTGAAAGATGAAACTTTGGATTTGATCTCAGCCTCCAATTACATAATTTGTCTTCTTTTGATTAAATGCATCTATTTTATGTATAAAAGTCTAAATTTAGTTAAAAGTATACTCACCACATGTGCTGCCACATGATATGTTACAATTAAAATTGAACAAATTCTGAAATTTAGCGATATATTTATTCATTTCCTTATTTCTTTGTTTCTATATTTCTCCTCTTCAATTGAGAAGACTCCACCTTCCATTTTCTCATTTCTTTGTTTCCTTACTTCTTCTTCGTTTCTATACGGATCATAATGGAAATCAATTTTTTTTTATTTCCTTATTTCTCTTTCTTTGTTTCTATACATATTGATGTGGACAATTTAAAATCTATTTTCAATATATAATATATCAATGTGCGTGTGTGTGTATTCTAAATTAGAAACAAAGAAGAAGAAGAAGAATACAAAATTGGAATGTGTGTAAGTATATATTTATCTTATAATATATGTGTATATATATATATCCTATACATACACATGATAATACTTTTTTATTTATGTTTTTTTATATCATATTATATGTCGATATTGAATTGTTGTATGATATTTGATATTAGATTCGAATCGAGCTATTATTTGATATTATTGGTACTTAAAAATAAATAATCATCACATCATCAAATTGTTATTAGAGATCACGATTAAAGTTAATTAATACAAAATCATATAATTTTTCTATTAACATGTGTCTTAATTTTTAGATAATTATTATTTTCATTGATATATTTGTTTCTTATAATATATCCCCGTTGCAACGCACGGGTATGATACTAGTATATATATATATATATATATATTCGCGAGTTATGTTACCTTAGTTTAGATGTTTGAAAACATCAATTTAGAGATTAAGGTGCCTCATTTACATGTTATTTTGAGCAAGGCTACGATACTATGCATAGCGCGTATTGGTTCATAGTTTCATACTATGAATGAATATTTCTTTTTTCAAATTTTAAACAGTTAATCATAACTATTGAATATGATCTCCATATGAAAATATAGTCAAAATTTACTCTTTTTTTTAGAGAGATAGAAAATTACTAGATCAAAATATTCTCGACCGTTCAAAAGTAGTGATTTTCTACATATTTAATAAAATTGTAGATAAATTTTTTTAAAAAAATGTAAAATTGGCCAACAAGTAAATTTTCATATAGAGACCACGTTAAACGGTTCATGTCAATTGTTTAGACTATAAAAATAAAAATATTTATTCATAGTACAGACTAATCTGCATCATGCATATAATTACCATAGCCTCACTATTATTTTGCTTTTAGGCCTTTAGGCTTTTAGGTTGCTACAGTTTTATTTCTTTTCCCCTTTTTTTGAAAGGCAAAGGTTGCTAAAATTACGAACTGAAATTATTGACACAGATATCTTAGTTGGGCCCTAAAGATCATCTAAGTGGGAGAGGGGGGTGTCCGATGGGCATCGGACCAAATCCGGTTCGATGGGGGGTTTAAACCGTCAGATCTGCTTTAGGATTCGCACTCGCAATTTCGCGTCTGCTTTAAAATCCGTACACACGAATCCTAAAGCAGATCTGACGGTTTAAACCCCCCATCTAACCGGATTTGGTCCGATGCCCATCGGAAACCCCCCTCTCCCCATCTAAGTAGGGTTATACAAATGAAACTTTTACAAGGTGTGCAGTGTGCTAATTGATCCATAATTTAATCTCATACAAACTTGTTCGAGATTTTCTATGGCAATGCCGCAGAAAAACTTGATAAATTTTTGCTTGGATTTTTTAGTCTAAATTTTATCAAGTTCAGTTGATACTTAATGTTAACATGTGATTGACACTTTGAAAGTTAATAGTTGACGATTGTTAATAAATTTATATTAAACAACTTATGATTTAATATTTAATGCTTAGAATTGACACCTGTTTAATTTTTTTTTTTTGTTATCTTCTGCTTTTTTTATTATTTATCCGTACTCAATAAGTCAAGTTCACTAGCAAACAAAAACTTCTACCTTTGTTAACTGAGCCAGATTTAGGCTAAATATCATCCTTAAAAATTATTTTAATAGAAAGGTAAAAGTTATATAACTCATAATTATAAGATCCAATATTAGAACTGGGTTTTAATAATGTCTATGAACCAGACTGGTTTTTCTCTTGGACAATTTCATGTATGTCTATGAACCAAACTGGTTTTGTAATTGAAGCTAACTGCTAGCACTAGAGTGGAAAAAAAAGTGTCGTGCCGTGTTGTGTTGTATCATAAACACGTTGTAACTTTGGTCTCGTGTCATTGTTGTGTCGTGATCAAGTTAATTTTTTACGTGTCGTGCTGTGTTCTGATCAAAATATTAAGGGGTGGTCATGGCATACGAATAGTCACGCTGTGCTCAAATGTATTGTGACCAAACATGACCATTTGATCATAATTTAAGTTAGTTTATTTAAGATTAACTATTTAATCAATATCTAATGGTTCTAGTTACATGTGACTCGCGTGATCACGTAACTTGTCGTGACAATATTTCAAAAGATAGTCACATCATGCAAATAATCACAGTATGTAACTGACATGCACACCGTGTCGTTCCGTGATAGAACCGGCTCCGCCGCCCACTCTAGCTAGCCCACATTTTTTTTTTTCTTTCTAAATTTCTCAATTTGAATTTGCATTAGAAAAGGCCAGCTCACACAAGAGAAAACAGAGAAGCGATAGATGATATTGATGCGTTTGGGCTTGTGGGCTGCATATGGCAGCCTTTTACAGTTTGCTTGCCAGATATTCTAAATTTGAAAGCGACTTTCTTCCTGTATTAATTTAGCTTTCCGCAAAAGCCTCTCCAGTCCCCCACTTGAGTTGCTTAAAGAGCTTTTCCTTTCCACCGAAGGCTTCCTGGTACGACACTAAACTATTCTCATAAAAAAATGGGTAAATATTTGACAGAGTATATTTTGCTTTATGCAGCGAGCAAATCATTTGCGGTGTAGGTGTTGTTTTGGTTCTATTGTTTGTGCGTTTTATGAAGTAAAAATTACTCTGTCAATATCTTTAAACACCCCCCAGAGTGCGTATCCTCTGAGATATCTCACCTTTTGCGTGACCGACGTGTCCGGTGCCTATTCGGGGGTGATGTAGGGGTCAGTATTATGTGTGCTTTGAGATTCGTGCAGAACGTATTTAAACGGTTGAGATTTTTCATTAAGTCACGCAAAGTTTGAGATATCTCAGAGGATACGAATTCCCCCCAACTGCAAAATGCGAGTCCGCATCGTCTGCATTAACTCAAAAGAGCATCTTTTGAGTTAATCAATATCGACCATCTGATTATAAACGGAGCCCATCCGGCGCCCTCCTAAAATATAGTGGTCATCAATATTAGTGCGGATTTAATTCACACGAATCTTAAAGCTTATCAGACGGTCCATATGTATTAACTCAAAAGATTCCTTTTTGAGTTAATGCAGAGGATACGAATTCCAAAAATGCTACATGCCCCGGGACCAGAGTGCGTATCCTCTGAGATATCTCAACTTTTGCGTGACCGACGTGTCCGGTGCCTATTCGGGGATGATGTAGGGGGTCAGTATTATGTGTGCTTAGAGATTTGTGCATAACGTATTTAAACGGTTGGGATTTTCCATAAAGTCGCTCAAAGTTTGAGATATCTCAGAGGATACGAATTCCCGGGACCAGGGGATGGATATGATGGGTCAAGATCTCTCTCTCTCTTGATCTCTTCTTTTTCTTTTTGTGGGAAAATAATATTTTTAAGAGAAAGAAAGAGACTCGGTTTTTAAATTTTTATGTATTTAATAACAAAATCACTTCGTTTTTAAATGTTATATTTAAATGTTTTTAAAAAAAAATGTTATATTTATTTGTAAAACCAAAGATCTAAACTTGTTAAATATATAAACATGAATGTCCAAAGTAATTAATTAGTTAAACTGCCTACGGGCTTCTCTCTATCAAACAAAAAGGTAAATTAGTAAAATCCACTATTAATTTAATTTTAGTAAATCTAATATCAATCAAATAAAAAATATATATAAGCATTTGTAAAATACTAATTGATAAAGTATTTTTTTTATTTTGACCCATACTATTCAGTGCACCCCATCTTCATTGTTAATTATGATTATACAGAATCTAGTTTTATCATCAGCTAATTATTCTTGGGATTTTGAAAACAAAAATATTAATATGTAGTATGGACCAATCCGCACCATGTATGGTACCACAGCCTCACTCATTTCTTTGAGAGTGAGGCTATGGTACTATACATAGCACATATTGGTTCGTTTGAGGAATTCAGTCATTGCCTGCATATATGACAATAGTCTCATAAAATAATTTATTACGGAATTTGTTGAGATATATAGCATTTATGAGATCGAGAAAGCTAACCCAATCGAGCCCAGAACAATCACTGATGCGTTCAGTGGGACGTTTTCCGGTTATGACTTCTACTAAAACAACTCCATACGAGTAAACATCGCTCTTATCCGTCACTTGGTTAGTCTTGAAATACTCAGGATCGACATAGCCATGAGTTCCTTTTACCATGGATTGAAAAACAGCGTCGCCAGCATCGGTTGAACTGAGCTTGGCAAGCCCAAAATCAGCAATCTTACCATGAAGTGTACTTGTAAGGAGAATATTCGAGGATTTTATGTCTCGGTGGATTAACGGCTCATCTACAAACAAAATAAAAAATTACATTGTCAAATGAAAAGGTATGAAACTGATAATGTAGTAGTTCATATAATGAAAACTTGACGCATTTATTTTTTCCTCCAAATTTCTGTATGGATACCAGAGTACTGATCTACTGTTAATCAAAACAGACAGTATCTACAAACAAAATAAGAATTACATAGTAAAATGACCGGCATTTCTTTTCTTGACCGAATTGAATGCGCGTACTGATTTCCTGCTTGTGATCATAATTTAGTAGTTCAACTGATAACAAAATCTTGGTGCATGATTTTTTTCCTCCAAATTTCTGTATGGATACCAGAGTACTGATATACTGTTAATCAAAACTGACAGTATTTTTTTTTTCAGCTTTTTTTTTTCAAAATATTGATGGTGAATGTCTCAAGCACCAAAAATAGTGTAATTTGTAATAACAGTAGATAAACATTAGCAAAACCATAAAGAATTTGCAATATTACCGCAGTAAGTATGTAGATAAGTAGTAGCATGAGCAACGTCAATTATGATGTCCAAACGATTGGCGAACTCGAGAACTTTTCCGTACTGACCTGTGATCGATGCATGTCATTTCAATGAACAGAAGGATATTTCTGGTTGTGTCAAAAATTAATTGGCGCAAAAATAAGAGAAAAACGTACTGTCGAGGTGCTGTCTGTGGTTGCCATTAGGCACCCATTCAAGCACAATTATCATCTCATCTTCAAAGAGCAAATAGCCATAAACCCCACCAAATTTATGTGGCTTATCTGCTGAAGAGTTGCAATCTCTGTCCGAAACGACTCGTCAGTGAGATGCTCATCATCGGCATTCTAAAATTGGAAAGGTACAAGTTATATATAGTTGTCTTGTTTTATTAAATGAGACCCAAAAATCAATATTGCAGTATTAAATGAAAATAAAAGAGAGAGAAAAGTGAATTTCATGATGAGATTAACCTTTTTAGCACGCTTGACAGCGACATCTTCGCTGTTATCGAGCTTTCCTCTATAGACAATACTAGAACCGCCTTCTCCAACAATCAGATCCATTGCAAACCAGCCGGTGGCTCTCAGTATCTCATCCCAAATAAATCTAACATTACCAGAAATTACCTCAAGCGACGCCTTTTTGTTCAAAACTGCATCTAACACTGAAATTAAAAAAAGAATATTAAGAATTGTTCTACCTTAACAGTAATAATACGAACACGACTACAAAATTAAGAAAAGATATAAGAGAGGTTGTTTACTTGGAGATGGGAGGTTTCGAACTTTCTCGCCAGAGCCCAAACCAATGCACAATAAAATAACATCTGACATGCGTTTCTTTCGTTTCTGGTTAGATTTTGGAGAAGGTGTTGAGAGGGTTCTACTGGTAAAACCTGATGACTGAGTAGAAGAATCTGAACTCTGAGTATTATACGCCTGATTCGCTGTGTTGTCAGTTCGACCACTCATCGGCATGTTTTTTGAAAAAAGAAAAATTAAGTTACTGATTTTTTCCTGTAAACAAAGGAGGTTGCAAGGGCTGATGTGCCAAATTTTAAAAATTTTGTGTGGGCTTGATTTGCCTGAACACTAGCAGATAACCTGTAGAGTGCAAGGGATTGTCCAAATCAAATAAATAAAAAATTGACCTTAAAAAAAAAAAAAAAGTTGAAACTTATAAGAGAAGTATTATAAAACTGAATCTGTGATCCAATTATAAATTTTGACCAACTGGTTTCTAGAACTATATGTAAATTTATGAAGAAAATACATGAAATTTAAATTAATTATGCCATATATACATGTCAGCAAAACGTACTAAAGGTTGCTATCTTGAAATAAACTATTAAAATACTGTGACAAAATAAATTAGCAAGAAAAAAAATTTGGAAAATCAGTCATATTGTCTGGAATCTGAACAAATTTGAAATACTAAAGCAAAGGCCATTCTAAATAGTTTCTCATCATTTAACATAGAACTTTTTTTTGGAAAATCAGTCATATTGTATTCGATAAGACGTGTATGGGTAAGTTTTTTTTTTTTCGTTAACTTATCAAATACACATTTTAAAATAATTATTAAGGAATTTTTTTTATTAAATCAACAAATATTTCTCGTTTTAAAATATATTTTGTTAAATATTACTTTTATTAAATTTATTAAATTTAGTCTGCGCTATAGTAACTTTTTTTTTTACTTGGTCCCTGCTTGTATATATTGTCCTCAGATAAGGCTAGATTTACATAACAAAGAAAATATTAAGGAAGAAAATCAATTATTTTTCTTTGATTTTGAAAAAACATAGAATCAAATGAAGAAATGCCCGGATGAAATAACTTATTCCACACTTACTCTGCTTGTAGATTCATTTTAAAATTTGTCTCTACTCCAAGCGAATTAAATTTAAACCATGATTTAAGCTGCCAAACCAGGTGTAATTATTATCTCTCACCCGCTTCCCTTTTTGGGTTTTACAGGGTTCAATATGGCTGATCTTGGAGAGGCACACGCGAGTACTGAGCCTTTATGTATATGCAGTTATGATACCATAGTAACTTTTCTTTTGTTTACTGACTAGAGAGATTGTATATTATTTTGTTGTACAGTTCTCTAAGTTGTACCCTATGGTTAGTATTATTTTGAGATACATCTTGTATATTTTAGTTTTACCAGACATTTTAAAACTTTTACTACTGAGATGACATCTAATGGCTGTTATTGTTTATATTTCAAATTAAATCGTAAATGCCTTGTAAATATACATGAAACTGTATATTTACGGTAAGTGCTGTCACTGTTGGGAATTTCGGGGTGTGACAGTTCCTTTGGTGGCGGTAAGATGGAATAAACAACTTTAATCCTCCTTAAATTTACTCACAACCAAACATGACCTTATGCATTCCTAGAACAAATGGCAAAAGCTTTCTGTTTTACAAAATGCTCATATTATTCCAAGCATAAAATTAAAAACAAGGGAGATTCTAATCATGAGTGAGTCTATAGTACTATGCATATTACGATTTGGCACCGTGCTACGGCTCTATATTTGAGTTTTCAAATCCTAATGGTCGATCCGAACCGTTCATCCTGTTCTCCATATTAATATGTGTTTGGAGACCAAATTTTACATTTTTTGAAATTTTTTTACTATTTTTTTAGATTTATTAAAAATCACTGTTTTTGGATGGTCCAGAATTTTCAGATCAAGTGATTTTCTAAATATCTAAAAAAATAGTAAAAAAATTTCAAAAAATGTAAAATTTGGTCTCCAAACACATATTAATATGGAGAACAAGATGAACGGTTCGGATCGACCGTTAGGATTTGAAAACTCAAATATAGAGCCGTAGCACGGTAATAACCCGTGATATGCATAGTACCATAGACTCACTCTCTAATCATTCTATCAAACTCCTTTCCTTTACAATATCCTTTTCACCAAAGAGCCTTAATTAAAGAATTAAACAGGGGAGGGTTTAAAACAAAACCTCTCTTAGACATTTCAACGAGCAGACATAGTACATCTGTTAACTGACCTTATATGTGCAACCGATCTTTCAAGCAACCCCGAAACCAAATAATTTATCCCTAAAGAACCCAATGGCATAGTTCATAGCTTCTAAGAAATTATCCTCGATCTTTACATAAACAATCGATCATTATCCCCACGGTGAACTTGTTAGGATACGCATTTCTGTCAAGCATGCGCAAATAAAGAAGCTTTAGGTGCTTCAAGTCCCCTACTTTGTACATTTCATGTTATACAGTATTCAGGTCTAGTGATAATAAACTTGGCCAGTTCAAATTTACCAGCTTTGCATAGGCCGTGTGCCAAAGTTGTATGTAAAGCTACAAATGTCAGGTTTAATTCCTTTCTTAACCATATCAGTTAGCGGCTTCAAAACCCTAACAGGTTCATTTTGCCTTATAAATTATACTTGGGTCATGGCACAACCGCACAAGTAGTCAAAGAGTATATTCAAATTAATTTTCTATTGTGGGTTGTAGCCCCTTTTTACGCATAGTATCCACCTGATGAAATGCCTCGGAAAGCATTCCAGCCTGGCATAGCCCAGAGATGTACACATTGTATGTAACTGAATTAGGCTTCCACCTGGAAGCCTCCTCTTCAGCTTGTTTCAGTACCTGATTGATATATTCATAACTAATTAGCCCATATTGTATATACATAGATAATTGTACAGTTTGCTAATGCACAGATCAGTATCTAATTTAGCTATCGGAAACCAAAAATTCCCCAATTTTTTGTACCTTTCATTGTTTCCTTTTTTACCCCTTCTGGGGAGTACAAGTAGGGGTGCAAATGGATCGGTTACAGATCAGATAGTGGTAAAACCATATTCGTATCCATAGGGGCTCCAGTCCTTTGGAATTTTATTTGCTTCCCTCTGAACTTTTGATTTGTAATTAATGTTAAATTTAGAATTAAAATTATAATAATTTTTTTGAATTATAATTGGTAATTGGGAAATTAGACGTCAGAGCATTGTTTTTTTTTATATAATATCCGATTAGCTAATGAGTTTGAACCCGATTAACTATTTAAACCCGATTCATTATTTTTTTTGCCCCTCCCTGACAACAATTTTGGATCCGTCCCTGCGTATTCGCTTTTATTTTTCGGATACAGATACAGACGGATCAGATATTAAACGGATATGAATTTCGTTTTTATAATAGTGAATATCATAAACATTTTTATAATATATATTAAATTATATGATATATATCTACTTTTCCGATACAAATAATTAAAATTTAAAATCATATATGTAACTGTATACGCGAGGATATTCGAATATATCGAATATCCATATATCTAATTTTCAGATAGGGATCCGTCCGTATTCGGATAATATCAAACACACTGTAAGCCTTCAAGATGCACGTGCAGGTTCTCTCAGTCGGCTGCACCCCTCTCTCAAGCATTAGATCAAACACATCAGATGCCTCCTCTATGCACCCTGTTGCGCACAGCACTGCCATCAAAGCACCAAAAGCAATGACATCAGGTTTTTCAATGGAGAAAAATGCAGAGAGAAGAATAACTGGGCATGACCGCATGAAGGATAGAGTGGGGAAGGCGGAGAGAGGACGGTGCGCGAGGGAAAGATACAGGTAAATATGTTGACAGAGTAACTTTTACTTCATGCAGCGCAGAATCAATAGAGTCAAATCACCATTGCATTTGACTCGTGCTCTGTATAAAGTAAATACTAATCTGTTAATAAAACTGATTGGAACAAAATTGCAAAAACAGACTTTAATATAACATATTTTATTATATATTATGTAGGATAATTATTGATCGGTATTAATAATGCCGAATTTTTTATTAATAGAAATAAAATAAAAAAAATATCGAAATTCGAGAGCAAATTATTTTCGAAAAATAGGTAGGATGGGTTGTGTTAACCCGTCCCACCGGACGGGTCTAATTAACCCGTCCCGGTTCCCTCCTTAATCACTTAGCTTAATCAAATTCATTCGCGCAAAAAAAGAAAAAAAAATACCCGGACGGTACTACACAACCCGTCCCGGATCAAAAAAAAAAAGAAAAAAAAAAAAGAGAAAATCCGGACGGGTTAAGTAACCCCGTCCAGAATTTCAAAGATTTTTATATTATATTATTATATTATATTATATTATGATTTTATATATATTATATTATTATATTAATATACTTATATATATATATTATATTATGAATAGAACTAGTTTAGTTGTGCTTAAGTTCACCAAAGTGTTTGATGAGCTTAACTCCAAAACTTATTAAATCGGTTTCAAATGACGAATCCAAACCGTTAGAACCTGCCTATCTTGCGAGTGATGCATCTACATGTGAAAATTTTAAACGTTCGAATTAATTTAGTATAAAGTCAAGCGGTAAAAAAACGTTCAAAAAATAAATGCACTAAAATTAATCTTTACCGTTAGTGCATTTATTTTTTGAACGTTTTTTTACCGCTTGACTTTATACTAAATTAATTCGAACGTTTAAAATTTTCACATGTAGATGCATCACTCGCAAGATAGGCAGGTTCTAACGGTTTGGATTCGTCATTTGAAACCGATTTAATAAGTTTTGGAGTTAAGCTCACCAAACACTTTGGTGAACTTAAACACAACTAAACTAGTTCTATTCATAATATAATATATATATATAAGTATATTAATATAATAATATAATATATATAAAATCATAATATAATATAATATAATAATATAATATAATATAATAATATAATATAAAAATCTTTGAAATTCTGGACGGGGTTACTTAACCCGTCCGTATTTTCTCTTTTTTTTTTTTTCTTTTTTGTTTTTGATCCTGGACGGCGGACGGGCTTACTTAACCCGTCCGACAATTTTTTTTTTTTTTTTTGATCCGAGACGGGTTGTGTAGTATCGTCCGGGTTTTCTTTTTTTCTTTTTTTGCGCGAATGAATTTGATTAAGCTAAGTGATTAAGGAGGGAACCGGGATGGGTTAATTAGACCCGTCCGGTGAGACGGGTTAACACAACTCATCCTACCTATTTTTCGAAAATAATCAACAGTGCTCTCGAATTTCGATATTTATTTTATTTTATTTCTATTAATAAAAAATTCGGATTAATAATGTGCTGGAAAGATTTTATTATTAAAGAATTTGTAAAAATCTTAACTTGTTATTTAATTTATTCTTTTGTGTCACTCAAAATGTAAGGGTTTGAGCTTAGTAGAGAGCCAACAAATTAATCAGGCAACTGTTGAGATGATAGATCCATGAACCAAACCAGGTAGAAAATTCACTATGTTGACGGTCAAGAAAGCAACATAACTACTAAGATCGGTTGTTATATGTGATCATCTCTCTCTCACTAGAAAAATTCCAAACTTCTCAGTATAATATCTAGAGACCTTCTTCCTCAAGCATCTAGGTTCTACCTAATTGGTGATGCTCTTTTGAGGTATGCTGAAAAATTCTCTCTCCGAACTTTTTTTTTTTTTTTTCAATTTTTTCAGACAAAAGTGGCCTCAAAACTCCACCGACTTCATTGATCATCGTTAAAATTAGAGCGAAAGGAAAACTATTAAAATTAGTTTGGCACCCTTTTTTCTTCTTTTAATGATACAATTCAACGAAAGAATTATTACCTAATTTTATAATAAGTAAATCTATTTTTTCTTTCTCTGGACTTTAGAAACAAAACCAAGTTTTCATTTTTCTTGTTTTATTTATAGAACTTTCATTTTCTTTTCTGAAAGTTAATGCAGGACACTATTAATGCATTAAAAATAAGGAACTTACCAGTAATTGGCATTGATATTTTTTAATTAAAATATTTTGTTGATTTGTTACTTGTGTGTTTTGCTAATGATATAAGATATATGATCTAACTAATAGCTAGATTATTTCAGTTCTTTTTAATGCTTTTTATACTTTATTACTAAACTAATCCTAAATAGCTAACTATTAATGGTGAAATTGAAAAGAAAAGAAAAATCATAGAATAATGTTATTCAACAGTTTCACTTCACTAATTGGATTCATTTATGAAATTTCTAGATCAAATTTTCTATCAATCAAATTTTACAAGTTGCAAGTAACATGGCGTTGCCGAAAGAGAACAACACATGGTTTTTCAACTCGAATGAATTACACGGTTCCATTGATAATTGTAATCACACAAACTTCTCACAAATTATCCTTGATAAAGATTCATACAACAACCTTTCTCTGAACCAACATGAGAAGTATGATATACTTTTAGATCCAACACTAGACTACATAAGCCGGTATTTATTGGAGGAAGAAATGGATGAAAAGATTAATGGTTATCAAGAGGCAGCTCTTAGGAACGTTGAGAAACCCTTTTATGATATCCTTGGACAGAAGTATCCACCTCCACAAGATAATCAATTGGTATCAAAACAATCAAAGGTAAATCCTGATTTTACAACTTCTGATTTAAAAGATCAAGTAGGTCTGACCTTTAGTGAGAGTTTGGAACAACACCCGCGTATAGAAAAATTGCTGGCTACTGAATTTCAAAGAGGTGTAGAAGAAGGATTGAAGTTCCTTCCAAATCAAAATAGATTATCGATTAATTTGCAAGTGAGCAATCTCTCACTTAATCCAATGAAGAAATGTGATAGCAACTCACTAGAGATCAAATATGGGGAAGAGAAAGAAAGTGATTTGCTAAATAAGGCTAAGGGTAAAAAGAATACAAATGATGCAGACTTGGAGCTTTTGGAGGGGCGAAATTGCAAAATACCCATGATCTCCTGTGAGGAAACAATTAGAGATGAGATGTTTGATAAAGTATTACTATACCATGGGGAAAACTGTGCAAGAAAAGAAATAGCTAGCCTAAGATAAATCAAGGAGCTTGAAGCAAACTCATATAATGAGAATAAAAAACAACACGACCCTATCAATCTCAGAGCACGCCTCATTTCCTGCGCAGAGGCGATATCTATGAATGATAACAAAATTGCTAGTGAACTTATACAACAAATAAGGAAGGAAGCATCTCCTATTGGAGATGGGATTCAAAGGCTTGCATGTATTCTTGTTGATGGGCTAGAGGCACGCTTGGCTGGTACAGGAAGTGCGGTCTATCGTCAATATGTCACAAGGCAAGTACGTACCATCGACTATCTAAAGGTATATCATATGCGCACGAGGGTATCTCCCATTTTGAGAGTTTCATATCATTTTGCTAATGAGAGTATTCTCAATGCCATAGGTAATGCATCAAAAATCCATATAGTTGATTTTGGCATTGCTTTTGGATTCCAATGGCCATCTCTAATCCAATCACTTGCAAAAAGAGAAGGTGGGCCCCCGAAACTCCGAATTACTGGGGTAGATTTGCCTCAGCCGGGCTTTCACCCTGCGGAAAGAATCGATAAGACAGGAAAGAGGTTGGAAGATTATGCTCGAAGTTTTGGAGTTCCTTTTGAGTATCAAGGGATCACCTCACAGTGGGAGTCCATATGTATTGATGATCTTAGTATCAATGATGATGAAGTGCTTATAATTAATAGTTTGTATAGGTTTGGTAAAGTGATGGATGGACCTTTACTAGACAAGAATAATTCTAGGAATATACTCCTCGGTCTGATTCAAGAGGCCAAACCGAAGATTCTCATTCAAGGAATATTTAACGTATCCTTCAGTCCCTTCTTCATCACACGGTTTAGAAAGGTTTTGTTGAACTTCTCCAAGTTTTTCGACATGCATGACGCATTGGTCCCACGAGATAACAAGCATAGGCAACTAATGGAAAGAAATTTGTTGGGTCCTTCTATTATTAATCTGATAGCATGCGAAGGATTAGATCTGGTCATAAGACCGGAGACCTACAAGCAATGGCACATGCGAAATTTGCATACTGGCTTTGAACAGCTTCCGATAGATCCAAGTGTAGTGAAAGAATGCCATGGAATGGTTAGAAATGGTTATAACGAGTCATTTTTTAGTGAAGAAGATTGTAATTGGTTCCTTATGGGTTGGAAGTAGGGGTGCAAACGGATCGGATAGTGCTCAACCCATATTTGTATCCGTATTTTTTTTTCGGATACGGATACGGGTCGGATAGTAATCAGATACAGATACGGATCAGATATTAAACAGATACAGATATGGATCGGATATTTTCGGATACGAATACAGATACAGATATAATTCGGATTTCTAATTCAAAATATATATTTAATTAACTTGTTACACCATTACAAAATATATATCTAATTAATTAAAATTCACCAACATAAATATAACTTTAATTAAAAATACCAACACAAAAGATCCTCTTTAAAGATATTCTAATACAAAAGATAAATAGACACAAAAAAAATTCTCTCAAGTCTTAACATATCCGGATATCCGAAAAATTAAAATATCTGGATCCGGATAATTATCCGTATCCGTATCTGTATTCGATTTCGAAACTCAACCCGTATCCATATCTGAATCCGCATAAAAAAAATCCGTATCTGTATCCGAATTCGCAACTATCCGTATCCGAATATCCGAATCGGCAAAAATTCGGATACAGATCCGGATTCGGACGGATAATATCCGACCCGTTTGTACCCCTAGTTGGAAGGGTAACATATTATATGCTATTTCATTGTGGAAATCTAAAATAGAATAAGTTTGGAGGTCACCTTCTAGTTAGTTTACATAGACTTAGAAATTTTAATTTACTTCTCTAGCAAAAAAAATACTCATTTATGTATCAAAATACAGGACAATTGAATTAAACCACTCTACAAATATTGTTTTTATTTTTCTTCTTGCAGTTTTTCCTTTTATTATTTGCAGGTTGGGATTAAATTTATGTAGTAATCTAGGAGTATAATAATGATGTTTAGAATAATTAGGGAATTAGGTGGGATATTTAAAATGTGATTAGTTGGTAATGTTTAGAGAAGTTAAAAAAGATGGATGTATAAGTTTATCACATTCATGTAATTGATATGAAAAAATGGATATGTTAATTTGAGACTTGTTATCTTGAACGAGGCTATGATACATGGCAATGTGTAGATTAATCCGTACATTGAATTTGTATCTCTGTTTTCAGAATCCAAATAATCAATCCGAACCGTTCAACATTATTATCGTATGAAAATATTTGAAAATCAAATTTTATATTTTTTGAATTTTTTTTTCCGAATTTTTTATTAATATCCAAATTTTATATTAAATTTAAAAAAATATCCGAATCGGTTGGTTTTTTCGAAATCTACCCATTCCGGAAAAAAATTTTCCGGAATTAAACTCTAAATCCGGAAAAAAAATTTCCGGAAACTCGGTTCTAACTCCGGAAATTTTTTTTCCGGATTTAGGATTTCTTTCTTTTTTTTTTTTTTGCTAAATCCGGAAATTTTTTTCCGGATTTAGGATTTTTTTTTTTCAGTTTTTATTTATAATTTATTTATTTTTTGCATTGAAGGATTACAAATATTTAATATATTTTTTAAAAAATAGATGAAATACTATATAATTTGATTTATTCGAAAGACTGCTACAAATAATCCGGATCAACATTTTTCATGCCGGATTTTTTACGGTCGTAAAAAAAAATAATATAATATAATATATGTATATGTATATGTATATATAATATAATATAATATATGTATATGTATATATATGTATATATAATATAATATATATGAAAATGAAGATATAAAATATGAGGTATGATGTGGTATAAAAAATATGAGGTATTGGAACCCTCGGTTAGTGCCTCAAAAATTCAGTTTAAGTTTTCGTTCAACGGTAGGCATTCAACGATTGGTATTTTCAAAGTTTTCAAAGTCCAAACAGATCGTTGAATGCCTACCGTTGAAACGAAAACTTAAACTGAATTTTTGAGGCACTAAACGAGAGTTCCAATACCTCATATTTTTTATACCTCATCATACCTCATATTTTATATGTTCATTTTCATATATATTATATTATATATACATATATATACATATATTATATTATATATACATATATATACATATATTATATTATATTATATACACATATATTATATTATATATACATATACATATATTATATTATATATACATATACATATATTATATTATATAAACATATACATATATTATATTATATTAATTTTTTTTACGGCCGTAAAAAATCCGGCATGAAAAATGTTGATCCGGATTATTTGTAGCAGTCTTTCGAATAAATCAAATTATATAGTATTCCATCTATTTTTTAAAAAATATATTAAATATTTGTAATACTTCAATACAAAAAATAAATAAATTATAAATAAAAACTGAAAAAAAAAATTTCCTAAAAAAAATATTTTCGGAAAAAAAAATTTCCTAAAAAAAAAAAAAAATCCTAAATCCGGAAAAAAAATTTCCGGAGTTAGAACCGAGTTTCCGGAAAAAAAATTTCCGGATTTAGAGTTTAATTCCAGAAAATTTTTTTCCGGAATGGGTAGATTTCGAAAAACCAACCGATTCGGATATTTTTTTAAATTTAATATAAAATTTGGATATTAATAAAAAATTCGGTTTTTTTTTACTATTTTTTTAAACAATTACAAAATCACTTGATCAAAAAATTCAGGACCATTCAAGAGAAGTGATTTTCCACCTACCTAAAAAATAGTAAAAAATTTAAAAAAAATATATAAAATTTGATTCTCAAGTATATTTTTATATGATAATAATGTTGAACGGTTCAGATTGATTATTTAAACTTTAAAAACGAAAATATAAATCTAATACACAAATCGATCCGCACATTGCAATGTACCATAGTCTCCCTCTATTGTCTTTGTCGATCTCTTTTATCCATTCTATCATGCCCAAATTCTTCGAGTCTGCATCGTTTGCACTAACTCAAAAGAGTATTTTTTGGATTAATGCATATTAAACATCTCATTGTAAATAGAGCCCATCCGGTCCTCACTTATGACATAGGAGGGTCTTTAATATTTGTACAAATCTAATCCGTACGAATCTTAAAATAAATTGTAAGGTTCAAATCTATTAACTCTAAAGATTAACGCAGAGGATACAAATTCAAATTCTTCCACTTTGCACGATCCCACGTCTAGGGGAATTCGTATCCTCTCAGGTATTGCAGAGGATCAGCCTCACTTTACGGTATCAGATTCAATTTCAACCGGTTTGGTATTCGGGCTGCAATAGGGGCAGTATTTTTGGGCTTTGAGATTCGTGCCAAGTTAAAAAGAACGGTTCAGATCTAGTAATTGTAAAAGATTCCCTTATCAGGTATTGGAGAGGATGTGAATTCCATCTAGGGACCCCTAATTCTGATCGTACAACCTTTTTGACGAGAAAAAGACTAAACATTCAAAATGGGTCTAATTGGGCTTGTATTAGGCCCAAGTTGATCTCTATATGCCCGGCCCATTTAACTCGCGCGCGCTTCGTCTCTCCCCTCCTTCGCTGACTCCGGTCTGTCAGATCGCAGATCCAGAGTTAGCACAAACCAGATCCAGCAGAGGAGGGAGACTGAGAGAACCAAACTCGAGTCGGATCACGCACTTCAACCATGTCAACGGCGAGCACACTGGCGCCGGGAGTGGCGAGGAAGCTGAAGAAGGTTCTAGACACACGCACCACCGACAACCCCGACGTCCTTGCTTCTCTTGCCACTCTCTCCACTTTTTACGCGGAGAACACCCCTCAGGCACGCCGCAACCTCAAGTCATCCATCGAACAACGCGGCCTCACAATCAATGATCACTTCCTCGATGCCTCTCTTCCTGCTCAGTTGGTTCGTTTCAACCTTTTCCCTGCATTTTTCATTTTTTTTGAATTGAAATTGGTTGCTTCGATGATTGACTTCGTTTTACTTTAGGCGCTGGATAGAGTTGAGAAGGAGGTAAACGTGCTAACGCAATGCTGTGACCAGTAAGTGCCACCATCTCTCTGACTCTCTTGCTCTCACTTGAATCAATGCTCTTGTTTAAACTTTCTTTGAATAACTTTTCAGGATTGATAAAGTGCTGAGCAGTTGTAGTTCGAGTACGGGGGATATAATTAGTACCACTGAGAGGCTTCAGCAAGAACTAGAGATAATTACTCAGAGACAAGAAATAGTTTCGTGTTTCCTTCGTGACTACCAGCTGTCGAATGAAGAGGTGTGAATTTTTTCAAGTCCAAAAAAGATCCTTGAATACTCTTATTTGAGATTTATTTAATACGAAGTAATTCTTTTGATTTTCTAGATTAATGCTTTGAGGGATGAAGAGCTCAATGAGAAATTCTTTAAAGCACTGGCGCACGTTCAGGAGATTCATGCCAACTGCAAGGTTTTATTAAGGACACATCACCAGGTACTGAAATTCAGTGATAAATATACCTTTTGTGTGTCATTTTTCAAAAGTAGAAATATTCTGAAATTGCATTGTAGTCGGTGTTCAGATAAGACCATTTAACTATCACATTTGTTGGCAGTTTGTGGATACATGAAATGCATAGAAAGCTCATGTTGCTAACAAGTTCACCTCTTTTATGAAAATTTATCATGTTTATGTAATAATGTTCAGTAAGAGATTAGTCTTTAAATGAAAATATGTAACAATTTAACTTAGATCCAAAAACTTACTAGTGTTTATTTAGGTTAAGTCTCTTGATATTAATTTTATATAAGCAACAAATTGTGTTAAGGTTTTTCTAAATCTATTAAATTGCCCTATCCGATAAATGAATACCTTTCTCATGTATGTTTTTGTTTAACTTATGAAACAGAGAGCTGGCTTGGAACTTATGGATTTGATGTCTGTATACCAAGAAGGGGCCTATGAACGCTTATGCAGGTAAGTCAATTGCATTAATTTATTATTTAGTGATTTTCTACCTATTTAAAAAAATAGTAAAAAATTCTAAAATGGAGATATTATCCATAGTACGGACCAATTTGTGCTATGCATAGTGCGATAGCCTCACTCATTTTTATTTGTATATTAACCCAAGTACTAATTTGTCTTATATCAGGTGGGTTCAAGCTGAATGCAAAAAATTAGGTGATACTGATAACCCTGAGGTTGGTGAGCTTCTTAAGAAGGCCATTCGTTGCCTCAAGGAAAGGCCTGTCCTCTTTAAATACTGTGCAGAAGAGGTACAAAGTTATCCGTAATAACACAATATTTCTTTCATTTTCTGATCAAATAATTTTTTTAGAAGTCCATGTCAATGATTGTGTCTATTGAGTTTTGAACCCGTGATCTTTTGGTCATTGTATCAATGGTTTACCACTAAGAATCAAGCCATTTGCTGATATAATACCATCTCATGATATTTTTTGGGAAATTTTGTTACATAACTTGTGTAGGTTGCAAATATGAGGCATAATGCCTTATTTAGGCGATTTATTAGTGCTCTGACAAGAGGTGGGCCTGGAGGCCTTCCAAGACCTATTGAAGTGCATGCTCATGACCCACTTCGCTACGTCGGAGATATGCTCGGTTGGCTGCATCAGGTATATAATTTGTAAAATTAGCGTTCATTATCGTCTCATTCTTTTTGATATTTCACCAATATTCTGTTGTGACTTGTATTTTATATTCCTTACATGCACTGAAGGCGTTGGCGTCAGAAAGGGAACTGATACTGGTGTTGCTAAATCCTGATGCTACAGCTGATTCGGGGCCTGCAGCTAGACGCCTTTCGGGAATTAAAGAGACTGATGCTATGCAAAAAACAGAGGGGGACATAACCTTTGTGCTTGATAGAATATTCGAAGGGGCTTGTCGGCCTTTCAAAGTTAGAGTGGAGCAAGTGTTGCAATCTCAACCTAGCTTTCTAGTCTCCTACAAGCTCACTAATACCTTGGAGTTTTACAGCTTTACAGTGAGTTTTTTTTTGTTTTACTTGAAATCTTTTATTTGTTGGAACAATAAAGGTTTCATCATTGCAAAGTTGATGTGGTTGAGTTATTAATCAACCACATTTGTCTGTTATATATAGGTTCGGTAGCACCAATGATGTTCAGTCTCATTAGATCATTTTTCTTATCTTTTTGTTTTTTAATTTATTTCTGTACTTCTGTATTTTTGTTATTTTTTTTCTTTTTTAGTTGTTCCTTGGTCTTATTGTATTGTTTTAGTTTATTTTGTATGTTTGAATCAAGGATTAAACATCATTTCCACAATGAAAGACACTACTGTTGTTGGTAATGACCAGATTTCACTGTACCATAATGTACCAGTACCAAGCAATATGGTAAAGCTTGACATTAACTGATATATTCTCATTGCAACTGTATTGTAGATATCAGAGTTGCTGGGAAAAGACACAGCACTATGCAACACAATAAATTTATTGAAGGATGCAGCACAGCAGACGTTTTTTAACATAGTGAAGAGCAGGGGAGAGAAGTTGCAGAGGTACCCTCCTCTTGTACCAGCCGACTTATCACCTCCAGCAGCGGTACGGGAGGCAATATCAGTAGTGGTGGAGCTGATCCAAAGCTACAATTCAATCATGCTTCCTCCTTCCGCTCCAAAACCTCCTTTCCTCCCTGTCATTTCCTCTCTCCTTGATCCCATTGTTCAGGTCTCTCTCACACACACTCAATCCCCCCCCCACCCCCCTAATGCGGAGGACTTATTAATTGATATTGTAAATTTTTCATTGAATGGCAGATGTGTGAGAAAGCAGCGGAAGCACATAGATTGAAAGGAGCGATTTCAAGAAGAAGAGCTAGTTCTGAATACAGCTCAAGCGGGAGAGATTCATTATCCTCTGTAGATGCTATTCTTTCAAAGAACTTGTCTGCTTCAGCCCAGGTTACTTTTCCAGCATTAATAATCAAAACATTTTTTACAATATTACCATGGTTGCATCATGCTTTAGTTATTTCCTTGAGTGAGGCTATGATACTATTCATGGCGCATATTGATCTATACGACAGATCAATATCTCCATTTTCGAAGTCCAAATAATCAATCTGAACCATGCAACATGATCTCCATATGAAAATGTATTTGCAGACTAAATTTTACATTTTTTAGAATGTTTTTACCATCTTTTTAGATAGTTAAAAATAACTTGATTTAAAGATTCTAGACCATTCAAAAGTAGTGATTTTCTACGTATCTAAAAAAATAGTAAACAAATTCTGAAAAATGTAAAATTTAGTCTTCAAGTACATTTTCATGTGGAGGTCATTGAATTCAAGCTTTACCATATTGCTTGGTACTGGTACATTATGGACCAATCTGCACTATGACGAAAATATTGATCCGTAGTACGGACCAATCTGCACTATGCATAGTACCATAGCCTCACTCTATTTTCTTTTATAGAAGTGAAATTTAAATCAAACTAATCCATTGAGATTGTTTTTTCCCCCTTCTGATTGCAGAGTGCTGAGACATCATCCAAAATATACCTCATCAACTGTCTCTCAGCAATGGAGGAACCACTTGTATCCCATCCGGCAGCGTCAGGTTATGTGAACAACCTCCGGTCCATGATAGAGAATCACATAAACCTCCTTGTACAGAAAGAAGCCGATGGCATGTTAACTCGGTGTGGTCTCTCTGACAAGATAACCATCATAAAAGAACAACAGAAAGAGGGTGGTACCCCACTGTCAGGTATTCCCGAGACTTCATCACATGCACTATCAGAGAGCCTTAGAGCATTCTTTGGACTGGTAACTGAAGGGTCACTTCCAGAGTTTGAGCAGTTGCAAACCCCGAGGCTGCGATCTGACGCGTCTTCCCATCTGGCAAGAACTTTGGCTGGAGTGTATGATATTGTATATGCAGCTGTTATGGATCCAAATAATGGGTATGCTGATGCTAGGTCATTGGTCAAGCATTCTCCTCACGACATTCGCACAATGCTTGCCATTTAATATTAATTTTTTTCTTTATTTTTTGTTTTTTGTTTTTTCGCTCTTGTATTTTTCCTTTTCATATTTTTTTCCAATGGGATTCTGAGGTGATTCTTATATATAGGAAGGCAATTTATAAGATATCATATTGTTTAAATATACATCTATTTTTGCCAGACAGCCAGAGCAGTTGCTGTGTATCTTGTTACTGTAATTTAGATGATATAAGATAATTTCAGCAATTTACATATCCATTCGTTTGGCTATATCCTCTTCAGTTCTTAAGTACTGAGTGGGTGGCAGTTTGATGTCCAATCCGATCCTTTCGATCTGCATCAAGATTCATGTGTATTTGATCAGTACAATTTTAATGTGGATTGAACGGCTTTGACATGACATTGGACTGAATTTGGTCCTATACGCATCGGACCTCTCCCGATTTCTCGAGCACCACTGAAATCCTGTCAAAAACTATTCCTTGCAGCACTGAAGAAATACTTTATAGAAGTCGAGCTGTTCTGTATCAGCAACTGATCAACTGTACCATCTCCTTATCGGTACAGGGTGTTGGTTCCTTTGGTATGAATTGTTATGCTAATGATATTTTTATTTTTTATTTCTATTACAAGACTAGAATATTTACTGTGGCGTTTTGTCTAATATGTCGTGCGAGGAAGGCATCCGTATATGAGGTCTAAATTGCAGAATTTCTTGTATCAGGTTACAAGCAATTAAGAAAAGCTCCATTCAAAGGTTCTTACTAATTATAACGGATTAAGACATAATATTAGTAAAAATACACTTTCACAAATAATGAAAATAAAAACACCTATTTTCCTGGTATATCAAGGGGTGCAAACGGATCGGATACGGATCAGATAGTGCTAAAACCATATCCGTATCCGTATTTTTTTTTCGGATACGGATACGGATCGGATATTAATCGGATACGGATCGGATATTAAACGGATACGGATACGGATCGGATATTAAACGGATACGGATACGGATATAATTCGGATTCTTAATTCAAAATACATATGTTATGCCATTACAAAATATATATAGCCATAATTAAAATTCATCAATTCACCGACCATATCCAATTAATTAAAATTCATCAACATAACTATAATTCAAATCAAAATATACCAACACAAAAAATATTCTCTCTAAACATATATAATTCTAAAATAAAAGGAGATAGTTTAATAATATTTTGTTAAGCTATTATCATCTCCATCTTCTTCTTTTGTTTTCTCTATAGAATAAAAAATTGATGCTGCACAATCTGAAATTAAAATAATAATTGAAATTAATATTTGATTTTCAAAAGAATCGAATCAGAAATATATCATTTAAGAAATTGAATTAAGAAAAGATGGTTTGAATAAGATATATAAAATTGTTAAAATTTATATTCTGACTTTTTTCTATTAATCTGAAAAAGATTAGATAATTAACTTTATTTCAATTATATACATGACTAAAGGTTAGTTAATTCCTGACTATTTTAGAATTATATATGTTGAATCTGCTAAAATATGATGATCGAATCTGCTAAAATAGAGATGCAAAATAAAATAACAAAGGCTTGAGAGTTGAGACATTAAATTGATTCATATGCACCTGTGATCATTAGAGAAGGTGCAGCAGCTGCCATATTTTTTTTGGAAGTCTTAATTAGTCTCAATTGTGTGTGAAATAAGAAGAGGGGAGAATGAGGCTTCTATATATTAATTTGTCTTATTTTGACAAAAAGTATCATTAATTATTTCTTTTAGATTAAAAAGATATTACGCATAGAAGGGAGACAAAGCGGCATAATAATCAATATAGCCTCCGCTCCAAATCCCAATGAAATAAGAAATTTGAACCGTCGCGGAGAAAAGAGAATTCAAAAGGTTTGATTTTGAAATTTTTTTTACCGGATGACGGATATCCGTTTAATTAAAAGTTACGGATACGGATATTATCCGTATCCGTATCCGCTTTCAAAAATTAAAACCATATCCGTATCCGTATCCGCACAAGTAATATCCGTATCCGTATCCGCAAATTATCCGTATCCGAATATCCGTATCCGCAAAAAATCGGATCCGAACGGATAATATCCGATCCGTTTGCACTCCTACCGTATATGAACTTTTATTTACAAATTAAGCTATTAATGAAACACATTGCTTTGGTTCATATTATGTTTTTATTTCATAATACATCTTGTAGACTTGTACAAATTTAAAAATATCACCCTACAGTATCAAATACATCTTAGTGGCACAAGGGATTTTTGCTGCCGTGCATTCTACTTAATCACATTCATATATTATATTAAGAGGACTTTTCTGACAACCATTATTAAGATAATATAAGCAATAATAATTGATAAGCATTAATTTTACTTGTCACTTGATTAAAGTTTAGATCTAAAACACGTCCCAATTTTCATATTTTGCTGTAAATTCATCCATTTCATTGGCTTTTATTGATTTTTGGCCAAGACAGAATTATAGCAAAAAACGCAACTTGTTTTTACAACACTTCCTACAATTTTAAACAATTCAACAGCACTTTCTACAATTCTAAACAAAGATAAAGAGGTTGTCAAAAGCACTCTTCAGGAACAAACAATTCCAGTTCTCTTCTTATCAGATTAAGAGACAAATTCCAAGTGTGAACTCCGTCATCTCAGGACCTGCCAATAAACTGGTATTCAATTAATTCAATGACAGAAAGCAACTGAAACAAAAATTAAGGCGAGTAACATTTAAAAAAGGGATGAATGTATAAGAATGTATGTGTCATGGCCAGTCCAAAGAGGCACTGCTAAAGAAGCAAAGTCCCCAAGGCAATGGAATATGAGACCACCTTCAACGGAGGAACTCGGTACAGAGAACCTTCAACGCCTAAAGGCTCTTTCTTTGACGTTTACCTTGAACTATACAAACACCTATTTTTTTATTTGCTCCAATTAAGGTAGGAGATCTCTCGCCATTAAGAGATCATCCCGTCATTGATTAATACAATAAATTATCAAAAATTGATTGACTCATGGCCAGTCCAAAGAGGCACTGCTAAAGAAGCAAAGTCCCCAAGGCAATGGAATATGAGACCGCTTTCTAATGGAGGAACTAACTAGAAAAGCTGAAAGCTTTACAAGGAAGAACCATCGACATATGAAAGCTTGATTTCTGACGTTTACCTTGGAATTTACAAACAAAACAAATGGTTTGCTCCAATCAGGTTGGAGGTTTCTCACCCTCAAGAAATCCTCCCGTCATAATGTCAAAAAAATACCAAAAATTAAGAAAAATTGATAAGAAATTCATTTGAATTTGTTGAAATTGTGCTTAGGTATTACTAGGTTAGCCTCAACGAGAAAATTTCCCCTCAGCTGACCTGAAGAACAGAAGCAATTTATCTCCGAGCAAAATAACACCTCCTTTGTCATTGAAAAAAGATAAAGAGGCTGCCTGAAAAATTACTCGTTTTCTCACACTGAGATGAGATTAATTCAAGCCATCAAACTAATTTACAAACAAATTGAAGAAAGAAAACGAAAACAATGCAAATGGAGAGATGGAACGCGAGAGAGGAGAACGCCGCAAAAATAGAAGAGGGGCCGCTTGCATAAATATAGAGAAGAACCCTAGGTTTGGAAGCACAGAAAAGATATGAAATGACAAATATACCCTCCGCCGTCACCGACTTATAGACCCCAGTAGTGAATGAGTAGATCCGGACCGTTCTTTTAACTTTGTACGAATCTCAAAGCCCCAAAATACTGTCTCCCTGATAGTCCGAAACTTAAAGCGGCTGAGAGTAAATCACAAACCGTAAAACGAAGAGAATTTTTACATAAATTGGAGAGGATACTGTGAACCAGTGTTGTAAAAAACTTACGTTTAGATCGATTAGTCGTTAGCGGTAATTAAACTGTCACAGATTTTTCTGATTTAATAGGCTGTTTATTTTCGATTCATTCTGATTAATTGTTTGACATTACCATGTCCGTCCAACAACCGAATACCGTTATTTACCATAATGTTGTGGACCATTTTTTTTAACCTGACACGAATCTCAAAGCGGACTCATAAAATTTTGGTAAGTATCAGATTTAGTTTGACCCCGACTAGAATTAATCTTGACGGTCCGTTTATATAAATTGCATATCAGATACATGTGGGATACAGACTCTTCAGTGGTTCAGGAAATGGCAAATATTACGGAACCGTATTTTGTTTTCTTGGAAATTACCGTCACTAAATTTAGGCTTGAAGGTAATAATATATAATTCTTTTTAGGAAAAATGATTTTTTGGTGTACCAGAAAAATTAAATTTAGACTTATAACACATCAGTCACATTATATCATTTTTTTTTAGTATAATCCATTTACTAAAGCCTCCCTCGAATTACATTATAATCTATAAAAAGTCTATAAAATGATAACGCGTCCTTATAACATTTTATCTATGCGACACGTGATTAACACTTTTTTAGTAAAGAGTACATGAGTAATATATTAATTTAAAATGGCTTTTAATAGAAAAGATAGTAAATTGAGTAAATTTGTGAATTTTGTAAATTCAGAGAGATAAATAGTATATTGTAAATTTTAGAGGGCAAAATTACATAATTTGGAGGTTTTTGAGGGACATACATGAAATTCCCCCTAATTAAGCCTGTATTAGAAGTAAGAACGAACCTTTCATTGCTCATCCAAAAAAGAAAAAAAATAGTTCTCATAAACCATTCAACATGTAAAAAATCTAGGGAATTGGAAATGACGATTATAGGGTAAAGAATTTTTTGAAAATTGTTGGATTATAAAAAAAAGAAATTTTGAAGGATAGCAAATTTATCATGAAAAAGAATAGGGTAAATTTCGCTGGAGGTCACTAAACTTTGTTATTTGTCACGAATTGGTCACTCAACTTTGATTTGTCCCTTTTGAGTCACTCAACTTTGTTATTTGTTCCAATCAAGTCACTCAACGTTTTCCATCCAAATTTTTAACGGAATATGCTAATTCCGTTAGTTTTTTGGATGGAATATGCTAATTCCGTTAAAATTTTAGAAGGAATGGGTATATTCCGTTAATTTTTTGGACGGAATAGGAATATTCCGTTAAAAATTTGGATGGAAAACGTTGAGTGACTTGATTGGAACAAATAACAAAGTTGAGTGACTCAAAAGGGACAAATCAAAGTTGAGTGACCAATTCGTGACAAATAACAAAGTTTAGTGACCTCCAGCGAAATTTACCCAAAAGAATAATTTCAAAGGAGAGCTCTCATGGTTGATGGTTCGCTTTCACAACTGCTATCTGCATGTCGATCCAAATATTTTGATTATTTTGTTTTGAAATATATATCTTCTCACATGTTCTCGGTCTTGGGAGATCCATCCATAATTTCATATTTGAATAAGAGAGAAAATTGAGGTAAGGCATGAAAAAAACCGCATCAAAAAGTCCCAGTTTCGTTGACTAAGGAAACCCGGTCCGTTAAACCGGCTTCTTTTCAGCCGAAATACGGTTAAATTTTCATGAACCTAAGGGCTTGGTCGGCAATGAAAATTTTTATTAATAGGAATTTTTGAAAATAGAATTGTGAATTTCAATTATTTTGTGACAAATCGATGTCCTGATCTCTCTCAATTTTCTGTACAAGGGCAATTTTGAATTCTGATCCCATGAAGTAACTCAATTTTTGAGTTTTGATTCAGATCGTCTAAGATGCTCTAACACGAATCTTAAAGATCTCGGACCCTTCAAATAATACTGCCCCCGTCTAAACTAAAAATTTAGATTACTTTAGGAGATCCGAACCCGGCAGTTTTTCCCTCTTATCACGGTGTAGTCTTAAATTATACTTTTTATTTTTCAAAGTACGGTTGTCCTTTTTATTCGTATAAGCACTCTTTGAATAATATTTTTTGGTAGTAAATAATCAGACGATAGGTTTTTTTACTATTGTAATTAGTTAAATAAAGAATTAATTGCTCATTCACACTTATTTTCTCATCTTTAATTATGAATTTGTACATGAAGGGTGAGGAGGAGAGGCTAAGGTATATTAAATTTGTGCACGGTGCAGCTACATACATGCTCGTATGTGTGGCCACATTATATGCATATGCCAAGGAGCGGATGGGCCCTCTCAAGCCGGGAGTCGTGACTGTTGAGGAAAACGTTAAGGCCATTGCGCGTCCGGTCTATGACAAGTTCCACCACGTGCCCCTCCACATCCTCAGATTCCTTGATCAAATGGTGAATTCTCTTTTATATTTGTCATGTTTAAGTTAATTTTTGTATAGAGCCAATTAATGTTTTAGTTCTGAATTGAAATCAATTAAGGGAAATGTTATATAATGGTCTCATACAATATTTGTGAACTACAAGAATGGGATAGTATCCGCGAGGGTAAAAAATGACTATCTAGGATATACCGATAGAAATGTGCTTTTTCTATTAGCAACGGGAGTATCCGCGAGGGTACACTGACAGTATCTGTCGTGGCCAATATTATTCTTGAGCTTAACCTTCTTTATTCGTGGCAATTCTTAGGTGTCCAAGTTTGTCGAGGAAATAGAGAAGCACATACCCAGTCTCATGAAGGAAGCAACACACATGGCTTGTTCAGTTGTTGAAGAGGTGCACCGTGCTGGTGCGGCTGGTGTGGTCGGCTTGACAGTTGGAATAGTCAACAATGCAATCTCTCATATTGAGCCAGTGGCAAAGGACCTCTATACCAAGTATGAACCAAAGGCTGAGAAATATGTTGTCGCCGCATGGCGTGCTCTTAATCATCTCCCATTTGTGCCCCAAGTGGCGCATGTTGTTCTTCCCACTGTAGTCAATTTGTCTTACATGTACAACTGTTTAGTTTGCATCGGTGCTGAGGAGGGATATAAGGTTGCCACTTTCCTGCCATTGGTACCAACTGAGATTATCATTAGGGTTTTTGCCGTGGAAAATGATTGGATCCAGAAGCAAATGAGAATAATTAGTGATATTGATGAACACTTTGCTCTACTGGAGTCCTCATTTGAAAAGCGCTTAGCTCAATTGATTGATCGTATGGATAAACGAACAATGCAACTTGATGCCACTATTGACAAGTTACTCAGGATCCAACGAGAAAAACCAGTCGATTTAGTTGCAGCAGGATTTAGAAGACCAAATAAGAGTCTCAACAAGGATTTATTGATAAATCTTGTTGATAACTCTTATTGATAATTAGGATGAATTATATTATTTATGTTTTATGTTTTATGTTGTTGAGACGATAATTGCATGCAATTTTAGGTTGATTCCAAAATCATTCTTGCTTTTGTATGTTTCTTCTTCTTTTTATCCTCCTCTCCATTTTATCTTTCAACTTTGCATACTAATATTGTCTGATATGGTAAGTGTATTAGCCTCTATCCAAAAACAAAATAGTTTTGAATATTGTGGGTGAGATGACTGGGACACAATTTGTGAATGAATGAATGACACAAGGGAGAGAGCATACAAGCAATAATTCAAGATAGAAAAGTATAATCTGGTACGGGCTGAAGTTCTTCAATAGAGGGGAATTCTATCTCTGATATCGAGCCGTTGAGATTGTTCAGGTACAAATCTTCCCTATTAAAAAAAAGAAGCCAACAATTAGCAACAGAAAATAGGGTGAGGATCAATGGAACTTTTTGCAAAAAGACAGAGATAGAACCTGGGTTTGAGCTACCAAGTTTTATTGCAGAATTTCATACTAAGAAAGGATGGATTGTCAACAATTTGTAATAATCCAACTGAGTTCAGTCCTTCAAGGTTTGATGTAAGTTTTTCTCATAATTAAGTGTATTGATTCATTGGAGCAGCAAGTCTTATGCATTTTAAATTAGACACTAAACATAAACTTCACTTTCTCCTTAAAAAGGGAAAATAGGAAGACCCAAAGCTGTACAGCTTTTTGGTATTTGGGGCAGGAGGAAGAACATGCTTGGGTATGAATTTACCAAAGGTGATGATGCTGATTTTCCTCCATAGACCTGTTATTATTTATAGGTACATTTTTTTTTTAGCTTTCTTTTTTAAGGAAAAAAAAAAAATCTTCTGCACAATTTAGTTTGTCTTTCCTGTATTGAGGAGATTAATCTTTTGTTTTGTTCTGATATTCTATATTTTTAATAAAGGAACACACCATATCTAAAGCTCATATATTAAGTTACCATTAGTATTTAGCTCTCTTTTAATTATGTTTCATTATTTTGATTAATTTTTGATAATCAGGTGGAGGTTGGAGAAATGGGTTATGTTTCCAAGGTTCAGAAATGGCTGTCCCATTACTGTATTTCAATTGCAAGGCACATGAAATAAAAGACTTCCTATGGATTAAATGTAATATGTTGTAATGTATATAAAATTAGCATATTTTAGGTTACCACATTAAGCATGCCTGGTTTTCTAGCAGAAGAGATTCACTCAGAGGAAATGGATAGGAGAATCTACTGTAGGGGACTGCAAAACTGGTTGTAGCAGTAAAACTGGTTGTACCAGTAAAACTGGTACAAAAATTGACTTTATTGGATTCTAGACAGAAAATTGAAGACAACTATAATAATCAATGAGTATTGCAAAAGTGGTTGTACCGGTAAAACTGGTACATAAATCGACTTGATTAAATTGGAGACAAATATAATAATCAATGAGTATTTCAATTAGTGGTTGTACCAGTAAAACTGGTACAGAAATCGACTTGATTGGATTCTAGACAGAAAATTGAAGACAAATATAATAATCAACGAATATTTCAATTTGGATCGGCTGTTTGGACTTTGTATCCAACAATTTATAGTCCAAATAAAAAAGAGCTTATACATTACAATGTACTGTAGCTCTGTATATATTGAACAGTCTGAAATATTTTTAGATTGGTGAAAATATAAAGTTTGATCTCCAATGCATCGATCACATTGAACAAGTTCGAATTTCAAATTACGAACCTTAAATGCCAAGTACCGAAAAACTTGTACTTTGCGTTTGCTTAGCATCTGAACAATTATCATACTCTAAAATTGTCGATGATAAAATTAATTAATAATAAAGGAATCGTGAACCCAGCTTGCCAAAAAAAAAAAAGAAAAAAAAAGATCAAAATGTATCTATAAGGTCCAGGCCCAATCAACCTTACCTTGACCTAATATTCTAAAGAAGCCCAAATCCAGCTAAAACAGTCCAACATGTAAAATATCTAGGGATTTGGAAATAAAGATTCTAGTATGAATTTTTTTTATAAATTGTTGGATTATAAAAATTTAAATTTTGGAATATTCGACAAAAATAAATTAGAAGTAAGATTAGATGGTCTTTAGATCAGAAACCCAGAAATTAAATGTTAGCAAATTTATCATGAAAAAACATAATTTCAAATCTTTTGATTATTCTGTTTTGAAATATACATCTCGGGAGATCCATCCATAATTTAATATTCAAATAAGAGACGAAATTGAGGTAAGGTGAGAAAAAAAACCACATCAAAAAGTCACAGCTTCGTTGACTTAGGAAACCCGGTCCGTTAAACCGGCTTCTTTTCAGCCAAAATACGGTGAATTTGTTAATTATTAAAAAAATTTCATATAAGCTATTATCACGTTTGATTATTGAGGAAGGATCCACTTACAACGTTTTTTATGACACCCGATTACAGTTTACATTTTCAAATTTTTCAAAGTCCAAACAGTCGATCCAAATCGTTCAACATGATGGATATATTAAAATGTGCTTGCAAATCAAATTTTATGTTTTGTTTGAATTTTTTTACTATTTATTAAGTATTTTGCAAAATCATTGCTTTCAGACCATTGAATTTTTGCATCCATCTTAATAAATAGTAAAAAAAATTCAAAAAAATGTCAAATTTGATCAAAAAATACATTTTAATATATCCATCATGTTGAACGGTTTGAACTTTGAAAATGTATAGTGTATTCCATTATCACTAAGAAACGGGTAAGTGGATCCCTCCTCTTGATTAATACTAATCCGATTAGGATAAAGTAACTTATTTCATCTTATTTCTTATGTTGTATATTTATAGCTTAAATTAGCTGTTTGAATTAGAGAGAAATCGAAAAATAAATCTTTGTCTATAACGCTGGGCTCTACATACGAAGCAAGTGTGAAATAAGTTAATTGGTTGGTTGAAGATGTGATTTAACTTGAGTTATTATTACTCCATATTTATTTACATATTTCATGAATAGGCTTAAGTGTGAAGTAGAAAATTTATTTAACTCTATTGTTTTTTAACGTAATTTTCAGTCAGCATACACAAATTTTGACACGAATTGTATCAATCCCACTCCCCTCCACACACGTGTGGTGTATGAACAGGAGAGTTTAATTTGATCCACGACTGTTCTAAATTTTTATCAAAACCGAAAGTCCGGGTATTTTTTTTCTTTGATATCTATCGGACAATTCCCACTCCCCTTTGCACATGTGCGGTGTATGAACAAGAGAGGAAAGAGGTTTGACCCATGACTCTTCTAAATTTTTATCAAACCAGAAATTAAGTCCGGATCTTTTTTTTCTTTGACACTGCGTGTCTTGAAGAAAAGGGTTCAACAAAAGCGCACCGAACCTTATTCTTGTAAGGCATTGAAAAGTAAAAGGTAGACAAATAGTAGTGGTAGCGCGTCGGCCAGCATCTATGTGCAATTTTGTCAAGAGTTGATTTTTCCAAGAAAGATTCAAAATTCTAATCGATTGTCTCAGGAAAAGGATACATCGATCTTGTGTACAGCAAATTCGATCTAGTTAAAAAATCATCCATCAATTTTACATTCCAACCAGTTTTTCCGAATAATTTGATTGTATTTGTGATTCTGATTCAAGAACGTAGCAAGTGGGCTCCACTAGTCAACTAGGAGATTAATTAAACATTAATTGTTTCCTTCAAAGATGGAGTCCCCCTCACCTCAGCACCTACGTATTCCTTTCTTCATTAATTCCTATAAAAACCCAAACTCAGGAGTTAACACCTACATTTCATTTCCTTATAAGCAAACCAAAAGTAGTAATATATTCAGAACTAGCACAGAGAGAGAGAGATACATCATACATGGAGGAGCTAATGAGAAGAAACATAGAACTTGAGAAGCAACTAAGAGATATTAAAGAGAGGGAGGTGATGCTAAAAACAGAGCTCGATCGCACGCTTACGCGTCTCCATTTTGTTGAGGAGGCCGAGGAGCGGCTTTGCTATCAGTTGGGGGAGCTTGAGGCGGAGGCCGTGGAACAAGCTCGCATGTATCGGTTACATGTAAAGGAGCTCTCAGATCAGCTCACAGCTGCTCTTGGGTTGCTCAGATCAACCAATTCAATTTGTAGTTAGTTAATTTGACTATGCTTTAATTATACCATTTGTATATGGCTTATTTATTAATTATTAGTAAGGTGGAAGCAGTTCTTTTCTAATCTTTTATGTTACTTTTTTTTTTTTTTCAGAATTTATTTTCTCTTTTCTATCCTTTTCTTTTAATTTGTATCTTGGTGTTTGTATATATTTAGTTGTTCATCAATTAATTACACGGGAATTTGTGATTGATGGGAACAAAGATGTAAAGAATTTACAATTCAGTTCATTAAGTTCAGTAAGAATCATGTCTAATATGATTAATTAAATATTATATTTTTAAAAAGATGATAAGTGAACCGTGAACTTAATTCGGTCAATTTTCATGATTTTTGAAGATGTTTTGGTATGTTAATCAGAGGTGCAAAGTTGGGCTCAGAAGCACTCCTTCAGCAGTTCGGATAATTTTTTAGAGATAATATCTCGCGATCTGTTTTGATATTTTGTGTGCAACTTCACAAACTTGTTCTACGATGTCAAGACTGTATGTCGGTCAATTTTCATGATTTTTGAAGATGCTTTGATATGTTAACCAGAGGTGCAAAGTTGCGCTCAGAAGCACTCCTTCAGCAGTTCGGACAATTTTTGAGAGATGATATCTCACGATCTGTTTTGAGATTTTGTGTGAAACTTCACAGTCTTGTTCTACGATGTCAAGACTGCATGTCCGTCAATTTTCATGATTTTTAAAGATATTTTGCTATGTTAACCAGAGGTGCAAATTTGAATTCAGAAGCACTCTGACTTAACAGTTCATACAAACCTCCAACTTAACAATTCAAACTAATCTAAATTTCAATCTCCAAAAAAATAAAAAATAAAAAATATTAAAATTTCCGGGCCGCAGATTTTTTCCACGGGGTGGAATAAAAAAATCCCGGGCCAAAGATTTTTTCCGCGGGTTGGATATTTTTAAAAATACCGCCGAACTGTGGTTATTTTTAATGAAAAATATATTTTTTTGGGTAAAAATAAAAATCTCGGATTGAATTGAAAGCGCGTCAAATTGGCTATAAAAATAACCAAGTCATATATATATGTTTTAAAAATCAAAAGCACCAAACTATTAGAAGTGTTGGCATCCTACTACACGGGTTGTGCTGGAACTAACTCAACAACCCATAACATATATGGGAGGAAGTGGAGATGATCCTAGCTAGAGTATTGGATCAAATTCTGCCTCTTAATCGGCTACTCAATAAGCGCGTCAAATTGGTCCTTTTCGGAGAGGTATGAAACGAGAAACATTACAAATTGACCATAACGACACTGAAATATTTGGATGAAAAAAGTTCAGCAGAATTTTCCACGACTAAGCCTCCGCTTTTCACACTGACGAGGAAATTCTGTAACGAGAGAGAGAATAATAGAATGATTTCATTCTATTGCAATATGATTATATTCATCTATTTATAATAGTGTACATCTGTTATGCAACAATCTAACAGTTTAACAGTAACTAATTCTAACAATTTAAATTCGATTTAGCATATTTGACTAGTTAAAACACAAATCTTTAACTTAGTCAACACTACCCTAAGCTAAGTAGCTAACTCTATTAAATTCATACCATCCGAGTTAACTCAAATTTTGAGTGTAGATCACGACTGTCCGATCTGATTTAGCACGAACATTAAAGGGACTCCTTATTCCATAGGTAGTGTTCGGCACATCTTTCTTAGACCTCCTTAGAGTTCCTTAAAAAACTAAGGAGTCTTAAGTGTGCCAAACACTTGTTCTTTTGTAAAGCTTAAATTCACTTTCTTAAGCTTTCTTTTTAGGGGTGTAAACAGATCGGATATTATCCGATTTTATCCAAATCCAAATCTGAAAAATTACCTAAATTATCCGATTCGTATTCGTATCAGAGACTATCCGTATCCGTATCTATATCCGAAAAATTATAACGGATAAGGACACGGTAAGACTTTTATCTATCCGTATCCAACCGTTTACGCTTTTAAACCACAACAAATGTATTATATATTCTTAAATTGATTTATTAAATTACATATTGTACCAATAATTTATTAAATTGCATATACATATATATTTTGATGAACAATATAACACTATGACATAATTAGTGACTAATATTTTAATAATATAATAAATGTTTTATAACCAACAAGCTAATTATGAAAAATATCCGTATCTGTCCAATATTTGATCCGTATCCGTATCCGAAAAATTATAACGGATATGAATACGGTAAAACCACTATCCGATTTGTATCCGACTGTTTACATCCCTATTCCTTAATTTTGCTCATATTTTTAAGCTTGCCTAAACTTTTAAGAAGTCATTCTACATGACTTAAGCACATAAGTCTCTTTAAGAAAGCTTAATATCTACTTTCTTAACTTTTTATTGTCGAACACATCTTTCTTAGCAGAGCTTAAAACTTAATCCTACTAACCTTGCCGAACCCCCCCCCCCCCCCCCCCCCCCCCCCCCCTCTATCCTCTGAGATATCTCAACTTTTGCATAACCGACGTGTCTGGTGCCTATTCGGAAGTGATGTAGGGGGTCAGTATTATATGTGCTTTGAGAGTCGTGTAGAACGTATTTAAACGGTTGGCATTTCCCATAAAGTCACGCAAAGTTTGAGATATCTCAGAGGATAAGAATTCCACCCCACCCCCACCCCCCTACCCCTAGATCCGGACTCTCTTAACTCTTTCCTGCTTTCAATTGTTCGTCTTGCGAGAATTCTGTTTCTGATTCGCTCTCAAGAAAAAAAGAAAAGAAAAGTAGATCCTCTGGTGTGGTCAATTACTGACATAACTGTCACTGTACTGGGCCTATTGTTTCCTTAGAGTCCCCCTCACCTCAGCACCAACGTATTCCTTTCTTCATTCCTATATAACCCCAAACTCAGGAGTCAACACCTACATTTCATTTCCAATCATATATATAATCAGAACTAGGCACACAAAAAGAAAGAAAGAGATACATCATACATGGAGGAGCTAATGAGAAGAAACATAGAACTTGAGAAGCAACTGAGAGATTTCAAAGAGAGGGAGGTGGTGCTAAAGACAGAGCTCGATCGCACGCTTACGCATCTCCATTTTGTGGAGGAGGCTGAGGAGCGGCTTTGCTATCAAATGGGGGAGCTCGAGGCGGAGGCCGTCGAACAGGCTCGCATGTATCGGTTACATGTAAAAGAGCTCTCAGATCAGCTCACAGCTGCTCTTGGGTTGCTCAGATCAACCAATTCAGTTTGTTAGTTACTTATTAATTAGACTAAGCTTTAAATTGTAGCATCTATGGTTGTTCTTAGCAAGGTGGAAGTAGTTATTTTTTAATCTTTTATGTTACTTTTTTTTCTTTGTCCTTTCTTTCTTTTCATAATTTGTTCTCTCTTTTTTCTATCCTTTTCTTTTAATTTGTGTCTTGGTTTTTGTATATATTTAGTTGGTTCATCAATGTAATGAATTTCAGTAAGAATCATATCTAACATGATTAACTAAATATTATATTTTTAAAATAATGGTAAGTGAATTGTGAACTTAGTATAGCGGTATGAGTTTTTTTTTTTTTTTTTTTTTTTTTTTTTTTTTTTTTTTTAAGAAATACATATTTAATTTTGATTTAACATGATTAACTATTGGGATCCGTGCACGGACTGAGTCCGAGTTCGTGATGGAATCTGAATTCTGATTTATTAGGGTGGTAAGGAAAAAAAAACGAACAATATATAGAAGTTATAAAAATGAAACTTGAAGACTTCTATATTTCTAAAAACTTTTTTTTAACATATTTCTAAAAACTTGAAGGCATTGTTCTCGCCCAAACCGCCCAAAAATAAGATCATTTTTTTGTAATTATATTCATTTTCATGCTTGCGTGATTGGAATTTTATATTGTTAGCTGAAGTCTTTAACAATGGATCCAATTAATCCACTTGATTCAAATTAATTAAATCTGTTTGTTTAATCCAGTTGCAATTAATTTTGACCAATTACATGCAAATTAAAATTAGGGTTAGGTCGCTTTCGTGACTTGGATAAACAAACTTAATTGATCGGATCTCTTGAACCATAGCATCGGCTTACGTATTAATGGTGTACAGTTAGTTGACAAAATCCAAATTGAAGCCAGATTTTAAAATGACATACTCTTGTCTTGTTAGTTTCTTTGATTAAATTATTGCAACTTTTGAGGTGTTGAAGCAAATGAAAAGATTTACTTCAATAGTGCCACCACTTGGCACTTGCGGCTTCCGAATTTTTTATTAATAGAAAATAAATAAATAAAATATCGAAATACAGCATAACTTTTGGATTTTGTCGAAAACTAAGTAGAACGGGTTGTGTAAACCCGTCCCACCGGACGGATCTAATTATCCCGTCCGGATTATATCCTTAATTAACCGCAGTTAATCGGTTAAAACGACTTCGCGGTTAAATTTGATCTTGTGTACTTCCGAATAATTTGATTTGTGATTATGGATATTAAAAATGCTGGACATAAATAACTACGTACATATTCCATGTTCAATGCATATGTTATGTTATTGTTAATAATATAGTTTATGCTAACAAAATTTTTATGTAGATATATATTACATTAAATTTGGTAAATTTTAAAAATCAATTTGTTGTCTATCAACCAATCTGATCAGCTCACAGTCACAGCTGCTCTTGGGTTGCTCAGATATATCAACCAATTCAGTTTGTTAGTTAGTTAATTAGACTTCGCTTTGATTGTACCATCTGTATTACTGTATCGGTTACTGTATTACTGTATATGGCTTTTGATTATACCATCTGGTGTGGTCAATTACTGACAGAACTGTCACTGTACTGGGCCTTCTTACCTTAGTGGGCTCCACTAGTCAACTTTGAGATTAATTAAACATTAATTGTTTCCTTCAAAGATGGAGACATGGAGTCCCCCTCACCTCAGCACCTACGTATTCCTTTCTTCATTAATTCCTATAAAAACCCAAACTCAGGAGTCAACACCTACATTTCATTTCCTTATAAGCAAACCAAAAGTAGTAATATATTCAGAACTAGCACAGAGAGAGAGAGATACATCATACATGGAGGAGCTAATGAGAAGAAACATAGAACTTGAGAAACAACTAAGAGATATTAAAGAGAGGGAGGTGATGCTAAAAACAGAGCTCGATCGCACGCTTACGCGTCTCCATTTTGTTGAGGAGGCCGAGGAGCAGCTTTGCTATCAGATGGGGGAGCTCGAGGCGGAGGCCGTGGAACAAGCTCGCATGTATCGGTTACATGTAAAGGAGCTCTCAGATCAGCTCACAGCTGCTCTTGGGTTGCTCAGATCAACCAATTCAATTTGTTAGTTAATTTGACTATGCTTTAATTATACCATTTGTATATGGCTTATTGATTAGTGAGGTGGAAGCAGTTCTTTTCTAATCTTTTATGTTACTTTTTTTTTCTGTTCTCTTTTCTATCATTTTCTTTTAGGCCATGTTCGGCAGATTACTGTTTACGTGGGGGAAAAAAATTTATTCAGACTAAATTTTTTTTTCCACGATGAACAGTAAAAATTAGTTCAAAATTTTTTATTTCTATTCCTTAGCAGACTGCCGAACAGGGCCTTAATTTGTATCTTGGTGTTTGTATATATTTAGTTGTTCATCAATTAATTACATGGGAACTTGTGATTGATGGGAAGAGCAAAGATGTAAAGAATTTACAATTCAGTTCAATAAGAATCATGTCTAACATGATTAATTATATATTATATTTTTAAAAAGATGATAAGTGAACTGTCAACTTAATTTGTGAAGTGGTACGAGTTTTCGTCTCTTTAAAATAATACAAATTTATTTCTAAAAAAACTAACATATAAAATATAAAAGATGTTGAGGTGTACGAGACTTTTAATAAAAAAATAATAATAAATTTGAATTTCAGTATTTATCATTATTATTAAAATAATAAAGAGCAATGATAAACTCTGAAAGATGGAGAATGAGTCTGTTTCCTCTCAGATATCGGACATAAGACAATAATACTTATAGATGAGCAAAAGATAATACTGTATCTATTTGTAAATACAGGGGAGTTTATTTTGAAATTCGTGTCAGATCTCATTATACTCAGTCAGGTATTGCATTGCTGGATCTGAATTCGAGAAATATCGGACCCAAGCGTGTTAAGGAGGTCAGAAAAAACAGAGAAAAGGAGGCCAGAGGTTCTGGCTGCGAAGTCGACGTTTTGAGTAATTTTCTCATTCTTTCAATTAATTGTATCATGGGAAAAAGAATTATATAGAAATTATTAAATTGAGACTATAAAAAATTGAAAATAGAAATAGTGTCTCGTTTCCAATAAATATAGAAAGATCAGACTCAATAGTTCCTATTCAGTTTTTTTTTTTTAAACAATAAAAATTTACAATAAGGGAGTCACATTTCATTCGGTCAGAAGTAGATCGGATTCAATGAGTCTGATCTATAATTTTCTTAAAATTCGGTAGAAAAGGAGATGGCAGCTCCACTTGTTTGATCTTCTGTGATAGCCAATTCCATTATTTCTACGAAATTAATTTAAAAAAGTAAAAGGAAATATTAAAGTTGGATCGGACACAATAAATCCGATCCAAATCTCACCAGATTATTTGTGACAGCCATATCCTCATCTTTCTAAACCAGCGCTGAATTTTAAAAAAAATTAAAAAGAACCTGGATAGGAACCATTGAGTCATATCCATAATTTTGTATATGAATCAATGAATTCAATCTTTTTATATTTATTGGAAATGAGACACTCTTTCTATTTTTTTACATTTCAATTTAATCATTTTTATGGATAAAAAATTTCCTATATCATGGCATATAGAAACCATATTAAGCATTTAGCATAATAGAAGGGTTTTAGAATTATAGAATATGGACTATACCTTCAGACAAAACGGAAAATACTTTTTGACTAAAATGAAAATTTCATTGAATCAAAATAAATAATAGACTATTAATTTCTTATTTCAAGTTAGGGAAAATTAATTATAACGCATGGATATGAACGCAAAACGCTTTTGAATAACCAGTAATTAATTCATGATATATTTTGTTGTTGACAATATATCCGAAATTTTTTTACTTACCACCCTGATTTCTAATAAATTAGAATTAAATGAATACCACCCATTAATTCCGAATTCAGATTCCACCATGAACTCGGACTCAGTCTGCGCAAGGATCCCAATAGGTGCGCAGACTGGGTATGTGTATTGATCATGATTTTTTTAATATTTTTTTTTGAATGTTTTACTAACCCGTCAGCATACTCAGTATGTTGACAGATTTTTTTTTTTTTTAGTTCTATTATGAATTGTGGTGCACCTCGAGATTCCGCGGGGAGAGCGTGGTGCACCATTTGAGGGGGTCCATGCTAGCCCAGCAAAGGTTGTCACAGTGGAACATATGAATATTTTATTAGTTAGATATGAATACTTCTTGGAAGATGTGAGGTGAGAGAGATGAATCTGATTTTTGAATGTTGAATTGTATAAATTATTTTGAACATGTATTAATACTTCATTTATTAGATATGAATACTTCGTTTGATAGATATGCATTCATGTTATTAGATATGAATATTTCTTAGAAGAGGTGTTCAAATTCATGTTATTAGATATGAATATTTCTTAGAAGAGGTGTTCAAGAAAAAGGGCCTGACTTTGAATTGTATAAATTATTTCAAACATGTATGAATACTTCATTAGTTAGATATGAATACTTCATTTGTTAAATATGCATTCATGTTGTTAGATATGAATATTTCTTAGAAGAGGTGTTCAAGAAGAAGGGTCTTTAACTTTGAATTTTGAATTGTATAAATTATTTCAAACATGTATGAATACTTCATTTGTTTAGATATGAATAATTCTTTAGTTAGATATGAATAATATATAGATTCGCTGTAGTGGTCCCCAATCTTGTCAAATGTTGCTTTCAGACGGTTGCGGTCCCCAATCCAGGCTGTCACAAGACGTCAACGGTACCCCTGGTCATTACTGGTCCCCTCCAGCTTGTGTTTATATATGACGAATTGTTCTGATAATAAGTATGAATACTATACATTCGTATGTATGAATAATATACGTTTTGACTATTAACACAGAGTATAAATACCCCCATATCAGATGTTGGAGTCAGTTAGTGGTCCCCTGTCGAAAGTTGTTTGTCTTTTAGTGCAGGGGACGTTTAGGGGACTGATATGGGGGTACTATTAGTCGTTCCCTATTAAATAATATACTGAAACTAATATTCTTTTTTAGAGTGATGCTTCTGTGCATACAAGGACCTATTTGTAAAATGAACATATTTTTATTTTCAAAGTTCAAACAGTCGATCCGAACCGTTCAACTTGTTCTCCATATTAATATGTGCTTGGAGACCAAATTTTACATTTTTCTGAAATTTTTTACTATTTATTAAGATGAGTACAAAAAATATCAAATTCAGACCATTGAATTTTGTACCCATCTTAATAAATAGTAAAAAAATTCAGAAAAATGTAAAATTTGGTCTCCAAGCACATATTAATATGGAGAACAAGTTGAACAGTTCGGATCGACTGTTTGAACTTTGAAAATAAAAATATGTTCATTTTACAAATAGGTCCTTGTATGCACAGAAGCATTTGCCTCTTTTTTATTTGAGAAGGTTCCATTAAAAACACTGTTATGCATGGATGCCACCTATTTTTGCGATCAATCTATTAACCTTTTCATATATCATATAAAAATTTTATCATTTCTAGTTACACAAAAGCTGTAAAAAAAGGATTATAATCGATGCAATTACCAGAAATAGCACAACTCCAACCTTTCCAAAGAATTAAACTGCATTAAAACAAGCAAACCGAGTATAGTAAAATAAAATAGTTTTCTGCAGTGTTTGTTTTTTGTACCTGAATAGATTTTCCTTGAAAGAAGAGCAACAAAAAGACTATATCACGCCACCATTAGAGTGTCAATGGATATACAGATATGGGTGTACCGGTGTAAACATTTTCATATCCATATCCACTAAAAAATTGATCTTACTTATATTTTATCCGTGCCAATTAAGAATTGGTCTTACCCCATCTTATGCTATCCATATCCACTAAAAATTGATCTTATATTTTATCCGTGCCAATTAAGAATTGGTCTTACCCCATCTTATGCTATCCATATCCGTTAAAATTAGCAGGTAACAAAACGGTAACGAGTGAATAACGAATAATCCTAATAATCTATTACATCAAATAAACTCAAAATTCTTTGGTTTACAAATTATATTTTACTAAATACAAATATTACTTACGATATTTGAAAGAGAAAGCTACATGCTTGCAGCCACGCAATACTCAAGATTGGTTCAAGAGAAAGGATGAAGAGGATTAAATTAAAAAAAAGTCAGGTTGACAACAGAGAGAAAATTGAAGAGAAAATGAGAGCCATATTATACCGTAGATTATTTTCATTTTACCATTGAGGAACAAGACAACAACGATGAAGAAGAAAGAAAATTTTATTATCAGGTTTAGCATAGATACAGTGATGGAAAAGGTATATCAGTGTATCTAGCCTGTAACAAAAAAAATATAGTAAATTGGCTATTATGAGAAATGGTAATGTCCCCCGGGCTACAGTCCCCCAAAAATCTCCATGTATAAAAGCCTTCCCTTTTTAGCTTAATTCTGACACGTTTTTAACTGCTACAACTGCCATAATTTCAACTGCTATAATTTCAAGTACAATATGTATGTTTACATAATTATATGTGTATGTTTATAGGATAATATGTGTATGTTTACAGGATAATATGTGTATGTTTACAGGATATTATGTGTATGTTCACAGAAGGTGGTCCCCAACAGCTGTCACGCGTTTTTAACAGCTTTCACTCGTTTTTAACAGCTTTCATGTGTTTTTATGTTTACAGAATTTGTTGAATTAGTTTACAGGATTTAGTATTGATGTTTACAGGATTTAGTATTGATGTTTACAGAATTAGTTGAAAATATCCGGAGATTTTTGAGAGACTGGAGTTAGGAGGCTGTTAGCTGCTTCCATAAAAATAACGAAGTCATATATATATGTTTTAAAAATCAAAAGCACCAATTAAACTATTTGAAATGTTGGCATCCTACTACACGGGTTGTCCTGGAACTAACTCAACAACCCATAACATATATGGGAGGAAGTGGAGATGATCCTAGAGTATTGGATCAAATTCTGCCTCTTAATCGGCTACTCAATAAGCGCGTCAAATTGGTCCTTTTCGGAGAAGTATGAAACGAGAAACATTACAAATTGACCATAACGACACTGAAATATTTGGATGAAAAAAAGTTCAGCAGAATTTTCCACGACTAAACCTCCCCTTTTCACACTGACGAGGAAATTCTGTAACGAGAGAGAGAATAATAGAATGATTTCATTCTATTGCAATATGATTATATTCATCTATTTATAATAGTGTACATCTGTTATGCAACAATCTAACAGTTTAACAGTAACTAATTCTAACAATTTAAATTCGATTTAGCATATTTGACTAGTTAAAACACAAATCTTTAACTTAGTCAACACTACCCTAAGCTAAGTAGCTAACTCTATTAAATTCATACCATCCGAGTTAACTCAAATTTTGAGTGTAGATCACGACTGTCCGATCTGATTTAGCACGAACATTAAAGGGACTCCTTATTCCATAGGTAGTGTTCGGCACATCTTTCTTAGACCTCCTTAGAGTTCCTTAAAAAACTAAGGAGTCTTAAGTGTGCCAAACACTTGTTCTTTTGTAAAGCTTAAATTCACTTTCTTAAGCTTTCTTTTTAGGGGTGTAAACAGATCGGATATTATCCGATTTTATCCAAATCCAAATCTGAAAAATTACCTAAATTATCCGATCCGTATTCGTATCAGAGACTATCCGTATCCGTATCTATATCCAAAAAATTATAACGGATAAGGACACGGTAAGACTTTTATCTATCCGTATCCAACCGTTTACGCTTTTAAACCACAACAAATGTATTATATATTCTTAAATTGATTTATTAAATTACATATTGTACCAATAATTTATTAAATTGCATATACATATATATTTTGATGAACAATATAACACTATGACATAATTAGTGACTAATATTTTAATAATATAATAAATATTTTATAACCAACAAGCTAATTATGAAAAATATCCGTATCTGTCCAATATCTGATCCGTATCCGTATCCGAAAAATTATAACGGATATGAATACGGTAAAACCACTATCCGATTTGTATCCGACTGTTTACAACCCTATTCCTTAATTTTGCTCATATTTTTAAGCTTGCCTAAACTTTTAAGAAGTCATTCTACATGACTTAAGCACATAAGTCTCTTTAAGAAAGCTTAATATCTACTTTCTTAACTTTTTATTGTCGAACACATCTTTCTTAGCAGAGCTTAAAACTTAATCCTACTAACCTTGCCGAACACCCCCCCTATCCTCTGAGATATCTCAACTTTTGCATAACCGACGTGTCTGGTGCCTATTCGGAAGTGATGTAGGGGGTCAGTATTATATGTGCTTTGAGAGTCGTGTAGAACGTATTTAAACGGTTGGCATTTCCCATAAAGTCACGCAAAGTTTGAGATATCTCAGAGGATAAGAATTCCACCCCACCCCCACCCCCCTACCCCTAGATCCGGACTCTCTTAACTCTTTCCTGCTTTCAATTGTTCGTCTTGCGAGAATTCTGTTTCTGATTCGCTCTCAAGAAAAAAAGAAAAGAAAAGTAGATCCTCTGGTGTGGTCAATTACTGACATAACTGTCACTGTACTGGGCCTATTGTTTCCTTAGAGTCCCCCTCACCTCAGCACCAACGTATTCCTTTCTTCATTCCTATATAACCCCAAACTCAGGAGTCAACACCTACATTTCATTTCCAATCATATATATAATCAGAACTAGGCACACAAAAAGAAAGAAAGAGATGCATCATACATGGAGGAGCTAATGAGAAGAAACATAGAACTTGAGAAGCAACTGAGAGATTTCAAAGAGAGGGAGGTGGTGCTAAAGACAGAGCTCGATCGCACGCTTACGCATCTCCATTTTGTGGAGGAGGCTGAGGAGCGGCTTTGCTATCAAATGGGGGAGCTCGAGGCGGAGGCCGTCGAACAGGCTCGCATGTATCGGTTACATGTAAAAGAGCTCTCAGATCAGCTCACAGCTGCTCTTGGGTTGCTCAGATCAACCAATTCAGTTTGTTAGTTACTTATTAATTAGACTAAGCTTTAAATTGTAGCATCTATGGTTGTTCTTAGCAAGGTGGAAGTAGTTATTTTTTAATCTTTTATGTTACTTTTTTTTCTTTGTCCTTTCTTTCTTTTCATAATTTGTTCTCTCTTTTTTCTATCCTTTTCTTTTAATTTGTGTCTTGGTTTTTGTATATATTTAGTTGGTTCATCAATGTAATGAATTTCAGTAAGAATCATATCTAACATGATTAACTAAATATTATATTTTTAAAATAATGGTAAGTGAATTGTGAACTTAGTATAGCGGTATGAGTTTTTTTTTTTTTTTTTTTTTTTTTTTTTTTTTTTTTAAGAAATACATATTTAATTTTGATTTAACATGATTAACTATTGGGATCCGTGCACGGACTGAGTCCGAGTTCGTGATGGAATCTGAATTCTGATTTATTAGGGTGGTAAGGAAAAAAAAACGAACAATATATAGAAGTTATAAAAATGAAACTTGAAGACTTCTATATTTCTAAAAAAAAATTTTTAACATATTTCTAAAAACTTGAAGGCATTTCTCGCCCAAACCGCCCAAAAATAAGATCATTTTTTTGTAATTATATTCATTTTCATGCTTGCGTGATTGGAATTTTATATTGTTAATTAGCTGAAGTCTTTAACAATGGATCCAATTAATCCACTTGATTCAAATTAATTAAATCTGTTTGTTTAATCCAGTTGCAATTAATTTTGACCAATTACATGCAAATTAAAATTAGGGTTAGGTCGCTTTCGTGACTTGGATAAACAAACTTAATTGATCGGATCTCTTGAACCATAGCATCGGCTTACGTATTAATGGTGTACAGTTAGTTGACAAAATCCAAATTGAAGCCAGATTTTAAAATGGCATACTCTTGTCTTGTTAGTTTTTTTGATTAAATTATTGCAACTTTTGAGGTGTTGAAGCAAATGAAAAGATTTACTTCAATAGTGCCACCACTTGGCACTTGCGGCTTCCGAATTTTTTATTAATAGAAAATAAATAAATAAAATATCGAAATACAGCATAACTTTTGGATTTTGTCGAAAACTGAGTAGAACGGGTTGTGTAAACCCGTCCCACCGGACGGGTCTAATTATCCCGTCCGGATTATATCCTTAATTAACCGCAGTTAATCGGTTAAAACAACTTCGCGGTTAAATTTGATCTTGTGTACTTCCGAATAATTTGATTTGTGATTATGGATATTAAAAATGCTGGACATAAATAACTACGTACATATTCCATGTTCAATGCATATGTTATGTTATTGTTAATAATATAGTTTATGCTAACAAAATTTTTATGTAGATATATATTACATTAAATTTGGTAAATTTTAAAAATCAATTTGTTGTCTATCAACCAATCTGATCAGCTCACAGCTGCTCTTGGGTTGCTCAGATATATCAACCAATTCAGTTTGTTAGTTAGTTAATTAGACTACGCTTTTATTGTACCATCTGTATTACTGTATCGGTTACTGTATTACTGTATATGGCTTTTGATTATACCATCTGGTGTGGTCAATTACTGACAGAACTGTCACTGTACTGGGCCTTCTTACCTTAGTGGGCTCCACTAGTCAACTAGGAGATTAATTAAACATTAATTGTTTCCTTCAAAGATGGAGACATGGAGTCCCCCTCACCTCAGCACCTACGTATTCCTTTCTTCATTAATTCCTATAAAAACCCAAACTCAGGAGTCAACACCTACATTTCATTTCCTTATAAGCAAACCAAAAGTAGTAATATATTCAGAACTAGCACAGAGAGAGAGAGATACATCATACATGGAGGAGCTAATGAGAAGAAACATAGAACTTGAGAAGCAACTAAGAGATATTAAAGAGAGGGAGGTGATGCTAAAAACAGAGCTCGATCGCACGCTTACGCGTCTCCATTTTGTCGAGGAGGCCGAGGAGCGGCTTTGCTATCAGATGGGGGAGCTCGAGGCGGAGGCCGTGGAACAAGCTCGCATGTATCGGTTACATGTAAAGGAGCTCTCAGATCAGCTCACAGCTGCTCTTGGGTTGCTCAGATCAACCAATTCAATTTGTTAGTTAATTTGACTATGCTTTAATTATACCATTTGTATATGGCTTATTGATTAGTGAGGTGGAAGCAGTTCTTTTCTAATCTTTTATGTTACTTTTTTTTTCTGTTCTCTTTTCTATCATTTTCTTTTAGGCCATGTTCGGCAGATTACTGTTTACGTGGGGGAAAAAAATTTACTCGGACTAAATTTTTTTTTCCACGATGAAAAGTAAAAATTAGTTCAAAATTTTTTATTTCTATTCCTTAGCAGACTGCCGAACAGGGCCTTAATTTGTATCTTGGTGTTTGTATATATTTAGTTGTTCATCAATTAATTACATGGGAACTTGTGATTGATGGGAAGAGCAAAGATGTAAAGAATTTACAATTCAGTTCAATAAGAATCATGTCTAACATGATTAATTAAATATTATATTTTTAAAAAGATGATAAGTGAACCGTCAACTTAATTTGTGAAGTGGTACGAGTTCTTGTCTCTTTAAAATAATACAAATTTATTTCTAAAAAAACTAACATATAAAATATAAAAGATGTTGAGGTGTACGAGACTTTTAATAAAAAAAGATAATAAATTTGAATTTCAGTATTTATCATTATTATTAAAATAATAAAGAGCAATGATAAACTCTGAAAGATGGAGAATGAGTCTGTTTCCTCTCAGATATCGGACATAAGACAATAATACTTATAGATGAGCAAAAGATAATACTGTATCTATTTGTAAATACAGGGGAGTTTATTTTGAAATTCGTGTCAGATCTCATTATACTCAGTCAGGTATTGCATTACTGGATCTGAATTCGAGAAATATCGGACCCAAGCGTGTTAAGGAGGTCAGAAAAACAGAGAAAAGGAGGCCAGTGGTTCTGGCTGCGAAGTCGAAGTTTTGAGTAATTTTCTCATTCTTTCAATTAATTATATCATGGGAAAAAAAATTCTATAGAAATTATTAAATTGAGACTATAAAAAATTGAAAATAGAAAGTGTGTCTCGTTTTCAATAAATATAGAAAGATCAGACTCAATAGTTTCTATTCAGGTTTTTTTTTAAACGATAAAAATTTACAATAAGGGAGTCACATTTCATTCGGTCAGAAGTAGATCGGATTCAATGAGTCTGATCCATATTTTTTTTAAAATTCGATAGAAAAGGAGATGGCAGCTGCCACTTGTTTGATCTTCTGTGATAGACAATTCCATTATTTCTGCAAAATTAAAAAAAAAAAAGTAAAAGGAAATATTAAAGTTGGATCGGACTCAATGAATGCAATCCAAATCTCACCAGATTATTTTTGGCAGCCATATCCTCATTTTTCTAAACCGGTGCTGAGTTTTAAAAAATTAAAAAAGAACCTGGATAGGAACCATTGAGTCATATCCATAATTTTGTATATGAATCAATAAATTCAATCTTTTTATATTTATTGGAAACAAGACACTCTTTCTATTTTCTTACATTTCAATTTAATCATTTTTATAGATAAAAAATTTCCTATATCATGGCATATAGAAACCATATTAAGCATTTAGCATAATAGAAGGGTTTTAGAATGCCAGCTAATTAAATACATTTTGGGGTTTAGAAATCAAATTAGAGTGAGAATTATAAAATATGGACTATACCTTTAAGCCAAAACGGAAAATACTTTAAGGCTAAAATGAAAATTTCATTGAATCAAAATAAATAATAGACTATTAATTTCTTATTTCAAGTTAGGGGAAAAAAATAACGCAGGGATATGAACGCAAAACGCTTTTGAATAACCAGTAATCCATGATATATTTTGTTGTTCACGATAGAAGTTATAAAAATAAAACTTGAAGACTTCTATATTTCTAAAAACCTAAAGGAATTGTTCTCTCTTCAAAAAAAGCATGAACAATAATATTCCAGACAACAAACATAAATAAAATTGCAGATAATAATTATCTAGTTGCACAAACTGCCCAAAAATATGGCAACTTTTTTTTACATTATATTCATTTTCATGCGTGCGTGATTGGAAGTTTATATTATTAGCTAAAATCTTTAACAAAGGATCCAATCCAATCCACTTGATCCCAAATCTGTTTGCTTAATCCAGTTGCAATTAATTTTGACCAATTACATGCAAATTAGGGTTAGGTCGCTTTCGTTAGTTGGATAAACAAACTTAATTGGGTGGATCTGTTGAACCGTAGCATCGGCTTACGTAAATGGTCTACACTTAGTTGACAAAATCCAAATTGAAGTCAAATTTTAAAATGGCATACTATTGTTAGTTCTGTTTGCAAAATATAGGCATTTTGATTAAATTATTGTAACTTTTGAGCTATTGAAGCAAAATGAAAAGATCTTGATTATGCTCCGTGCTGCACTTTGGGTTTCTACTTAGAATGTGCTTCAGAAGAGGGTACGCTAAGGAAAGGAAAGAGAAAATTAAAACACTGTGTAGAGGTTAAGTCATTGCCAGACCGTATTTGGCTGAGGATCTGCCCCTGCTCCAGAAGGAGAAAATTGAAGAGAAAACAGAGAGTACGTGATACTATGCGGAGGGGAAGAGAGGAGAACGCCAAGCTTTGTTTTGACGAAATTTGTACCCTCTAATTTGAGGTGTAAATTTACTATGCGGAGAATAGACTACTCCGTCGCTGTTCCTTCTTTTCTCTTTAATGAGAGTTTTTCCTCTCTATTGTGGAGCACACCTTTAGTACTTACTTCAATAAATAGTGTCACCACTTGCGCACCTATTCCCATGAAAATAAAATAATATCTACTTCCATTACTAAAGAATATACCTGAATTTATTATTATTTTTTCTTTGGGAAGGCTCTATTTAAAAACACTGTTATCTACTGCATAAATATTTTTTGGTTGCAACACCTATATATTTATGCGATCAATTTGATTAACATTTTTAGCATGGAGAATTAAATAGCACAACTACAACTAGGGCAGGTAAAAAAACTCATAGTTTGTAGACCACTTGGAATCAGCATGTGAATCGATCGCTAACAACTCAATTAGAGGCGGATCTACTGTAGCAAAAGGGAGGGGGGGCAGCCGCTCCATAGATTTCGTTTTAGTAGTGATCTATTAGTACCGATCAACTTTGCTCCTCTCTGGATGTTTGATTTGTAATTCGAGTTAAATTTAGTGTTAAAATCAAAATAATTTTTTTGAATTATGATTGGCAATATTAATTATAAATTATAGGATCAAAAATTATAAGTCAGAGTATTAGAAAATATAAGTCAAAATATTATTTTTTTATCGAGTATCAAATTAGTTAATGAGTTTAAATCCGATAAGCTATAAAAGAAAGTAAAAGAAAGTAAAGAGGTTTTTGTTTGTTCAATTGGTTGGTTTGATTGCGATTAAATTAAATTAAACTAAAGTCTTAAGGCAAAATCTGAGTTTTTAACAAGTATGAGAAATTAGGGTTTCTTAGGGTTCCTATCCACTAGTGTTATGACTAATTGGTTTATTAAATTTGTTCTTTTAGTTATGAAGGCACAGTTGGGTGTTGTAGGTACAAAGGGATATCTCTATATTAATACCATCTTTAAATTAGAATAAACGTCACATCTCGGTACTTGGCTACTCTAATCTAAAGTCATTAAGTTCTTACTGTCCCAATAAATCTAGAAAACTATCTTTCACCTCTCGGTACTTGGCACAATTTTCTAAACTATTAGGTAAAGCCTGTATAAGACAAGCGTCACCTCTCGGTACTTAGCCTATCAAATACCCTATTCCTTATGGTCTGGACCTAATATTCAATTTCTCAATTGCAAATACCAAATCCTAGGGTTTCATGTGATTTCGATTAAGTCCTCACAATCAATTAAAATAAAGAATAGATCATAACAAAGAACAAGAATATATAAAATAAAACCAACTAAATCATAACAAAAGTTTCAAGTACAACCCTAATCAACCTTAGAAAAGCCATTAGCCAGCCATGGCTAAGATACAAATCAAATCAAAAGAATAAAAGAGTTCCAAAGGAAAGAAAATAATAAAACCGATTGATCAATGATCTCTTCTTCCTTCTTCTCTCTTCTAGCTTTTCCTTGCTCTTCCTTGTTGAAACCCTAGAAATTCTGCCTAAAAAACGTACTCAATCTGTTCTACAGGTCCCCCTTTTATACCCCTAGCAAAACCTAAAAATAACTCCCTAAAAATAGCAAATTCGGGCTCTGAACCGCCTTATTGCGGGCCGCAATAGATCCATTGCGGGCCGCAATGAGTGGAGGCAGTTAACATACTGCGCAGAAAAAATCTGGAGGTCATTGCGGACCGCAATTGATTTGGTTGCAGACCGCAATGAAAGTGCTGGAATGAAGATGCTGTGCTGAGAAGTCATTGCGGGCCGCAATGGATGTGCAGAAATGCTCTGGCTTGCTTTGGTTCTGGCTTGCTTGGTTGCGGACCGCAATGGATCCATTCCGGGCCGCAATGAATGTTGGCAGAAGCCCCAATCTTCGTGCTAACTCACCCGTTTTGCTTTGTTAAGCTCCAAACATTTGATTACCTGTAAAACAAACATAACTAAGGCAGTAACTTGAACTTTTGGACATTTCTAACCTAATTAATTAAACCTAATTTAATCAAAACTTGGTTTAATTTACATAACAAACCCTAGGTTTCAATAGATACAATTTCAGCTTATCACACACACACACACAAATCCTGGGTCCGCCCCTGAACTCGATTGTTACTGGTCTGAACTATTAATGAGCTAGCTCGTTACTAGCTTAGTCCAAATTAAACGAGTTTGAGCTAGATCTAGCTCATTCAGGAGTCAAATTTTATGATTTGATCTGATCCATTGGATACAAGGTTAGTGTTTAAGATTTATTGTATTTTATTCAATATTTATACATTTTTTTGTCATTCTACTAATTGTTATGTTTGATGGGATTGTTTCATTCTATATATTAACTGTACTTGGTAATGAATATCTGATGCTTTGTTTGAGGAGCTTCGTTATCTAATTTTTTTTAATTTGTATAATAGTAGTTCAAATAAAGCTCAGCGAGCTAAATAAACCAGCTCAGTCCAATTTGTTGCTGACTCGGTCTGATTATGAACTAAGATTCTAACTCAGCCTCTTAATCTCAGCTTACTCGACTCACTCATTTACTGTGACAAACCAATTACGAGCTGAGTCCACCTCATTACCACCCCTAACTAGAACCTTTCAAAGGAATTAAATTGCATTAAAACAAGCAAAACGAGTATAGTAAAATAAAATAGTTTTTTCAGTGTTTCTTTTCTCTGTACATGAATAGATTTTCCTTCAAAGAAGAGCAACAAAAAGGCTCTGTGTCACGCTACAATAAAACTAAAAACAAAAATGATACGATTGATACGGCCATTTTTATTAAAACCCTAAAAAAAAAAAATTTACAAATCTGCCTCCGCATTCGGATTTCTTATAAATTTCCCCGACCGCCTGGCTCACGGGCAGCCCACCCCTCCTAGCAGATCGCCCGGGTCAGGAGCGGTCCACTAAGGACCAGACCGCTTGGGGTCCAGCTGGTCCTTTTTTTTCAGAGAGATCTTAATATTTTGATTTAAATAATTTTGTGAAGAAAAAATTTTCTTGTTTAGAGTGTATGCCAAAAAATAAGACATTTGATATATTTATGAAGTGATGTCGTAACTCTTTATAACTTTGATTTGATTTGTTAGTTAGATATCACAAGTCTAAAGATAACACTAATTAAGGACTTGGCCTCTGACAGCTTGTTGATCTTGTTCTTTTTATTTTTGGTACCAAAACAATAATTTAGACCTACTAAAATATATTAAAATCTCAAATTACATATCTGTCCATGCACAATGCACCCTATACTGACATCTAGTATGATACCAAGTTCAAACTCAGCAGCCAAGCACTAAGCAAAGGCCACTGGTATAGTGCAATGCACTAAAAACATCAAATTTGACCTCTTCTGGTAAATCAGCAAGTCTGGACTGATATAGGGACCAAACTGCAAAAGTTATTATACCAAAATGTAGAGCATTCAAAAATACACAAAATTGACGTAAATTTCAATTTATTTGGATTTTTCTACAATTAGTTATGAATTTCCAAAATTTGACTTTTGAAAAAACTTTAAACAACCATAACTTTGGCTATGAAAGTCGGATTTATGCGTATGACCACTTTTCGGAAAGGGGGGAACGAGACAGATCCAAATATCACTCGGAAGACAAAAAAATATCGTTTGGTGCCTCAAAAATTCAGTTTAAGCTTTCGTTCAACGGTAGACGTACAACGATCGATATTTTGTTTAGTCAAAAGCGTAAGAGATTATTCAATAATTATTCATATAATTATTTTAAATGCATTTACTATTTATTGTGTTCGTTTGCCTATCTCCAAGCAAATGGTATATGTTGACAATAATCAAATAATCCAATCATTCTCTAAAAAAAGGGTATATGTTGACAATAAGCAAATGGTATATGTTGACAAGAATCAAGGCCAAGTCCTTAGTGTTATCTTTAGACTTATGATATCCAACTAACAAATTAAATCAAAGTTATAAAGAGTTACGACATCACTTCATAAATATATCAAATGTCTTATTTTTTGGCATACACTGTAAACTATAAAAAAAAATTATTCACAAAATTATTTAAATCAAAATATTAAGATCTCTAGAAAAAAAAAAAAAAAAAAAGGACCGCCCGGACCCCAGGCGGTATGCTAGGAGAGGTGGGCCGCCCGTGAGCCAGGTGGTCGGGGCAATTTAAAAAAAAAAATCCAAATGTGGGAGCAAGGTTTTAATAAAAATGGCCGCGATTGAGTCTATTTTTTCTTGTAAGGGCATCAATCGACTTAATGAAATACATTACTTCAAGCAAGAAAAGGAAAGGAAATACTATGACAAGTGACATCTCGTTTAAGACATAAATTCACCAAGTTTATGAGAAATCATGAAGTAGAGATATCACAAATAGTATGTCACTCAGGAGCTGCTTAGCGAACTTCATGATTTGAAAAGTTATAATTATATATATTAAAATTTAATTTAATTTTTATTTTTCTTAAAAAAATTATATAGTTCGGTCTCTCTCGTGAAATGCTTCTCCACCTTAATTTGTGTTGTTGATATCAGCTGGAGCAGATCCAGACTTTAGATACTATGGCACTATATAAAAAATTCGTACTGCGAGTAAAGGTCAATTTCACACTATACATAGAATTTTGCTCTTAATTATATAGAAAATAGGGTATAAATATACAAAATTTAAAAATAAATATGGGTTAATTGAGTTCCATTCTATGAGGGTGGCTCTGCCCCTAGCTGGTAAAAGGTGAGAGAGGAGATTGACGATCGCTTGAAACTTATTTGTTAGATATTGTGTTGTTAGCGGTTGTGTTGCTAGATATTGATGTCATTTAGATTTATTATTGATATTTTTTTTGAATGACATTGTAATGTATAATAATAGATGTAATTTTATTTTTATTTAATAAAATGTTATACTTGACGGTCACTATCAACATTTAAAAAAAAAAAAATGAATCATTTTCCTGAGACGATCGATTGGAATTTTGAATCTAATTATTTTGGAGCTTTCTTGAGAAATTGAGCTTGTTTAGTTAGCGGAAGCAGCGAGATAAGTTCACAAAGATTGCATTTAGATGCTGCCTGCTGCGCAACCACTACGACTTTAGAGTTGATGCGGCCAGGTCTGCTTTTATCAAATCTTTCCTAGCTTCCAAGACACGCAGAGCCGTAGAAAAAGGATCCCGACTTAATTTCTGGTTTTTGGTCTGATTAAAATTTTAAAACAGTCATATATTCTGTCATGGGTAAGGTAAAACCTCTTTCCTCTCCTGACCATGTACCAGTATCCTCTGGTGTGGTCAATTACTGACAGAACTATCACTGTACTGGGCCTTCTAATTAACCTTTGTGGACTCCAAAGGTCAACTAGGAGATTTATTAAACAGTAATTGTTTCCTTCAAAGATGGAGTCCACCTGATTTCCTCAGCACCTACGTATTCCTTTCTTCATTCCTATAAAAACCCAAACACAGAGAGAGAGAGAGATACACCATACATGGAGGAGCTAATGAAAAGAAACATAGAACTTGAGAAGCAACTAAGAGATATTAAAGAGAGGGAGGTGGTGCTAAAAACAGAGCTCAATCGCACGCTTACACGTCTCCATTTTGTTGAGGAGGCCGAAGAGCGGCTTTGCTATGAGATGGGGGAGCTCGAGGCGGAGGCTGTGGAACAGGCACGCATGTATCGGTTACATGTAAAGGATCTCTCTGATCAGCTCACAGCTGCTCTTGGATTGCTAAGATCAACCAATTCAGTTTGTTAGCTAATTAGTTAATTAGACTACACTTTAATTATTCTTCATTTGTTTTTTGTTTTGTTTTCATATTGTGTTTCCCTTTTTTGTTTTTTTTTGTTTTGTTGTTGGTTAAATAGTGACAATATAATAAAGTTATATAGCAAATATTAGCTATGTCAAGTAACAAATATTAATATTTAATTGTTATTTTTTACTTTCATTATATGCATAAGATCAAATTAAAGGAACATGTTCCTATAAAAATTTGATTATGACTTTCTGAAAGCAAACTACGTACTAAATCACTTGAGATGTGTATGGGGCTATATGAGCTATTAATTACCCCCACGGCAAAAATAGTTACTATTATTAAATGATATTAGAGCATCTCCATTTGTGAAATTACGAATTTCTAATCTGATGTGACGGTCTTATTCTAATTTTAAAGATGTATCTCAGTTTTTTATTAAGAAACTATTTTTAAACGCCATGTTGACTAAAAATATCGCTCAAATTAATTTCATTTATAATTTATTGCTGACGTGATTTAATAGAAACTCTAAAATTAATTTTAAGAATGTGAAGGTTTAGAAAATTTAGAGTCTTTGATTTCTAAAAGGCAATTAATAGTTATTTTGAAATCAATTTCAATTGCTGGAATGGAGATGCTCTGAGTGCATTAAGTTCATATTCAGTTAATGTGTTTCAACAATTTCTATTTATTTCTTGAAAAACACTTAAGTGTGTGTGTGTGTTTAGGTTAAGTGTGCATTTTGATTAAAATAAGTATGCTTTGTTGCATTATTGAGAATTAGTATAAAAAGGAAAGAGTTTTACTAGCTATTCAGTTAAAAATGCATAATTTTTTCAATTAGCACAATCACTTATTGCAGACAATAACTATCAACTTGCACAAACTGCCCAAAAATATGACACCTTTGTTTACATTATATTCATTTTCATGCGTGCGTGATTGGAAGTTTATATTGTTAGAAGTCTTTAACAAAGGATCCAATCAACTTGATCCAAATTTTATTTGCTTGATCCTGTTGCAATTTTGACCAATTAAATGCAAATTTCAGGTTAGGTCGCTTTCGTTACTTGGATAAACAAACTTAATTAATTGATCGGATCTGTTGAACGGTAGCATCAGCTTACATAAAATTGTCTGCAGTTAGTTGACAAAATCCAAATTGATGCCAAATTTTAAATTGGCATTTTGATGAAATTGGCATTATTGGCGCACTTTTGAGTTCTACTGCTCAGTGCTCACTTCAATAGTGCCACCACTTGCCCACCTAAAATGGAAGAAATCTACTTCCATTATTAAAGAAAATACTGAAACTATTTTTTTGGAACCGAATTTTCTGCCCCCAGAGTCACTACGTGTGGATCCGAGGTGGACCTCCAGTTCAAAAATTAAAAGTAACCAACCCCACACGTAATGACTGAGGGGGTAGGAAATTCCTGCACCCAGGGGGGCAGAGGATTCGGAGTCTTTTTTTGTATAGTTGCCAACAAAGTCCGCAATAGATATATTAATAAAAAAGAGTAATTACAAAAGTTTTTTGTAGCATAAAGTTCTCCCACTTTAATGGAGAAACTTAGTGCCAATTCTATTTGTTGGGGAATCATAAAAGGCCAAACAATTACGCCTTATCTAGTGATCAAACAATTACATCTCATCTAGGGGTCAAACACTTACACCCCGGGGAAGGAGAAACAGTTCCCCACCTTAACCTAAGGACCGTCCTATGCCAAAGAGACCCAAAATATAATTCTTTAGTGTGGAACATAATACCTGATTCTATGTCGTTTGTCATGGAATAACCAAAGCCTTGTAGAGCAAATCGTCTCCGTGAGCACGAGACAAGTCTTCAATGGCAAGAAGTCTTTCTCGCCTTTTGTCGTCGGGTCGAGGAATAAGTCTTCCAAGACAGCAAGGTGTGGTCCTTGAGAAATCCTCCATAAATTTCCTAATGGATTTCTCTTCTCTATTCTTTGATGGTGGAAGAAGAAGAGAAGGCACACAGAACTGTATTTTTCTGACTCCATTAGCGTGTTTATGCAAAGCTTCTCTCAAAAGCGGTTGATGAACTTGTAAGACAGCGGCAAGAAAAACTTCGAGCCGATGTAGAGGTTGAAGCGTCGGCGGACTTCTTAGTGGTAGGATAAAGCCTTCCAAAGCTACAAGACTGCCCTTGTGAGATCGTGTTCACAATTCCTTAATTATCTCACCTCTCTATTCTTTAATGGGGAGAAGTAGAGAAGGCTACAGAATTGACTAGATGACGGCTAGAAAATTCTGCAACTTTTCGTATATTCTTGTGCTTTGGGGACCAACCTATTTATAGAGAGGAGGAGTTGGCATATTGCCAAACCCTAACCCTAAACATATTTTCTGGCCTTATGCCAACTTAAAAAAGGTATTTTGTGCTATTGCATCAAAAACCATGCAGTCGCATCAAAATCCGTGCAGCTGCTGAAAAATCTGTTTCCTTAATTGCAAATCTCAGAATCAGTCCATCAATGATTTGATTTTTGCCTAAATTATTCTACACATTTGTGGACCACATCCTAATGAATATATTGATTGTCTATTTCTTTATTTGATCACTTTAATTGACAACCATATATGACAGTAAACAATGCATAATTAGATTACATATATGCTCAATGTTGGCATTAAATCCAACGAGGTTGGCAATAAATCCAACACTATTCCCTCACTAACACTGTTAACTATTGTCTAACCACCTCTCAATCTCTAATGATGTATTATTGATGAGATGACCCGCTGTTTTTTGCTTGTTGGAGAAAAACCTTCTATTTCTCTCTCCTCTAGAGTGCTCATGTACCTGATGTCCAGATGACATCCCACCGCCTCCTGTGTGTCTTTGTCATTGGCAATCCGGTTTAAATCCACAATATGAGTATGTTAGATTCCCCTACAGGTGTAATGTTATGTTGTACCTGCAAGTCTGTCCAGAACCTGTCCACTTCTCAATACTGAAACTATTGTTAAAATGCACGGTTGGTTTTGCGCTTCAATGGTACTCTACATCATTCTTTTTGTTTTTTTTTTAATTTCGAACAGTCCATCCAAATCGCTCATCTCCACAGTAAAATGAAGAGCAAGGTTAAAATGCACCATTGGTTGTGCTCCAATTATATTCCACATTGTTATTTCTATCTTCGAAATTCGAACGGTCGATCTGAATCGCTCAACCTGATCTCCACATTAAAATGTGCTTGGAGATCAAATTTTATATTTTATTAAAGTTTTTACTATTGTTTTAAATACTTACAAAATCACTGTTTTGGATGGTCCAAAATCATAAAAACAGTGATTTTGTACCTATTTAAAAAAATTAGTAATTTTTTTATCAAAAATATAAATTTTAGTTTCCAGAATATGAAAATCATGTTGAACAACAAAGTCCGCCCACGTGTCCCAAGAGATCAGACTCATTCCTACTAAAAACAAAAATTGAAAATAAAATAAAAATGTGTAACACAATTGAAAATAAAAATTAAAATGTGTAACACAATTGAAGCACAAAACCAATCATACTTCATTCCATGGAATTAACAGCATTAAAACAAGCAAAACAGGTAATAGCAAAATAAAATAGTTTTTGAAGTGTTTCTTTTCTGCTATGTTACTCCGATACTTCACTTTAGGTAATAGCTGGAATCGAACCCATGTCCTGAGGGTAAACGGAGATACACCTCAACGGCTCAACCACTGCAGCAACTTAATTTTATTGTTCTTACATTGTAACATATTATATATAGCGGCCATAAAATACCTTATTGAAGATTTTTGATATTTAATTTATATAATATAAATATTGAATTAATAATATAATTAATATTAATATGTATAGTAGGCGTATCGTATCCGAGATTTTTAAAAATTGTCGTATCACCGTATCCGTATCGTATCCGATACGATACCCGTATCCGTATCCATGCAACATAGCTTTTCTGTACCTGAATACATTTTCCTTGAAAAAAGAGCAACAAAAGGACTCTATATTACTATATCACGCCACCATACTAAAAACAAAAATGATAAAGAGTCATTTTTTTTTCTTGCAAGGTCATCCATCAACTTAATGAAGTACATTACTTCAAGCAAGAAAAGAAGCAGATATACTATGACAGGTGACATCTCGATTGAGACATGAATTTACCAAGTTTATATCAAATCATGAAGTAGAGATGGATCACAAATAATATGTCGACTCAAGAGAACTATTTGGGAGGTGCTTAACCGATTTTTTTAATAAACTATAATTAAAAAAAAAGATTTTTATGAAACCAACATGATTACTTTTTTTTTATAAAAACCATAAGGACCGAAATGGTATTTCGGTCCCTCTTTTTTTTTTTGAGCGACCGAAATGGCAATTTGGTCCCAGATATTTTTATAATTTTTCAACATATTTTTTTTCTCGAAATCTATAAAAACTGCTGGGGCCGAAATAACAATTTGGTCTCCAAAAAAAAGCGGAACTAAAATGGCATCTCAGTTCTTATAATTTTTGTGAAAAACAAAACAATCAAGTTGGTTTGGTAAAAAAAAAAAATATTTATGGTTTCTAAAAAAAAAATTCTGCTTAACCACCTTTGTGATTTCTAATATTATATAGTCACATATATTAAAATTTAATTGGATTGAATTTTTTTATAAAAATATATATAATTCGGTTTTTCTCATAAAATATTAAATGTAGTGAGTAGAATTTTAATTCAAATTTCTACAACCACAAAGTGAAATTCTTACCACTAAGCTACACATACACATTTAATATTTTGAGGAGACTAAATCATATAAACTTTAAAAAAAAATTATACACTGTTATTTTATCTATATGTAGGTAAGCACTCTATAATAAGTGCTATCAGATTGTCTTCTAAACTTGATAATTTTTCCTAATTTTTCTTGTTAATCTAGTTGGAATGATAAACTCTTTTCTTAATTTCCAACTAAAAATAAATAAAGTCAAACATGGGGGAAGCTGGGCTTTCAAACTTAAAGGGTTAATTATATAAAAAATAATAAGATGAGAATGAGGATTAATTTTAGAGCACTCACCGCATTTTACTATAAATTATATAAAAAATCATGCATAAATATAAAAATATCGAAAGAAAAATGAGGATCAATTGACCCATTCAATCTACATAAATTTGCCTATGGAGTCAAATGATAGAACATAAGATTTTAAACAATGATATTTTTTAAATTAATATTCGCATTCAATTTGTATTTTTGGTATTGTATAATTAAAATTTTAAAATTATAGAAGTGGCCGAACATTCTCTAAGGATTAGCTGTAGATCCGCTCACGCGTCAACTTACTCAGTAGTTACTCTCGGGTAGGTTATGAAACAAATAGTCGTTTTGTTGGGAGAATTGCCTGCTGGAAATTAAATTCAATTTTTAGCTAATACATGCTTGTTAAAGAAGTCTAGTTTAAGGTTAGAGCAAGATAATTATTTCCTCCAAAAAAGGAAAGATGATTGTTTTCTCCACATTTTTGGAAAGGCTTTCGGTATTTTCTATGTTTTTTTTATCATACCATGTTTCAACTCAGCAACAAGTAAGAAAAAATTAAGAAAAAGAGCAAAACAAATTCAATTAAATAAACCTGTAGGAAAACCAGATCAAAATGGCACAAGAAAAAAAAAACATATCATAACCATGAGTAAAATATCAAAAACATATATGCACATAACCATTTCTGAAAAGAAAAAAAAATGGCTCTCTATTGACAAATGTAAATAGGGAAATAGCCAGCATCCACTAATGATGGATTTCTAGGGCATAAAGGAAAAATGAAAATTTAATTATTAACAAAATAAGAATAAATAAAACCTCATGTGAGAGGTTGTGCTCTTGTGAAAATGAAGACCCCACCGCCTCCTACTGCACGACCCAAAAGCATATCTCGATCCAGATAGGAGAGATAATATAACCCTCCAGGGGATCCCCTGCAAATCAACTTGGTTTCAAATCTTTCCAATTGAAAAGAAAAAAAAAATTAAGAATGAATGGAGCAAGAAATTCTTAGCTCCAATTAAACCATGCATATAATTAATGTACCTATTTGGACCATTGAGAGGTACTTGAGCCCGAAAAGTTCTGAGAAATTGTAATATCTGCATTCAAAATTTTAAAATCCATTAATAAAATGAAACTCACATCATAATATTGGTTCTCTTAAATGTTTCAACGATATACCTGTAAACTTAAGAAAGTGCGAGGAAGGATTGCAGGTGCTATCAGTGCTTGCAGCTCATCACTTATTTTTATATTTTCCAGAGCAGCCTGTTAATTATAAAATGACTTATATATTAAACGAACAACAAAAATTCTACAACATCGGAAAAAGAAATAGGATTTCACATTTAATTAATGTACCTCTTCAAACTGAAGGAAGATGTTGCGCTTTGATAAAACAGAAAACCTTGCAGAGACCAACAATGTAGCACCTTCTTGCTCCTATACAAATCACTAAAATAATTAACGATAAATAGCTAAATCCAACAAGTTCATATCAGCAGGACTATTGCTTTGTTTTTGCAATTGAAGTTGAAATTACAAGCATTTGGATCAGTTAGTAAGCCCATTACATAGGGTAAACTGAAGTATTGGTACATGAATCAAATAACTAAATTGGAACCTGAACTCTTATTTCAAAGTAGGTCCTGAAACTTTCTTTATTATAGTACAGGGGTAGATTAGCAACCCCGTTTTTTTTTTTCTTTTTTTGCAATCAAGCAATAAAAAGAAGGGAGAATTTCATGTATATCTCTAAAAAAACAACTGAAATTATGTATTCCCCCCTCTAATGTTCGTAACGTCATATTTACCCTTCAAAATTTCAAAAACTCACAAATTTACCCAATCTATTGCATTTTCTTTTAAAACTCATTCTAAATCTATAAAAAGACCCATTTTACCCTTTATTAAAAAATTAAAATATTAGTAAGTATAAGAGAAATGTTCGGTCTTCTAATCGGTTGATTTTCGAGGGCAAACAGATAATTTCTCTACTTGTCTATCCCTTCAGATAGCTCCTTCAGTTGATAATTAAAAGGAGACCTAGATAGTTGGCATGGAGTTGAGAATATACTGTTAAACAAAAGTTCCAAGCACTCTTGAGCATCCAAATAAAAATGCAAGATACTAATTGCCAACTCCCACCCTCTTCTCCCTCTTCCTTTGCCTCTCGAACTGTATCTCACATGGTTGTTTGAAGTGGCCCATAAGCCCACATCAGGCCCATGCTGTGGTCGTCTCAGAATTTGGTGTACAGACAAGGAACAAGTTGACATTGTTTATAAAGTTTGAGAACCAACTTGGTCAAAACAGGAGTTGAGTTCCAATTTCAGTCTTTGGTTAAAGTTCTCGGACCAATATATGAATTTTCCTTACTATATATATATATTAGTATTTTACTACAATTTTACCTCCAAGAAGGGCTCAATGCTCCATCGCACTACATTTCGCACAATGCCTCCGTTGGTCTTATCTTTACACTCAAATTTCTGGTAAATCTGTCCGATCTGATAAAAAAACCGAACAAATTGCATTAAACACAAAAAACCCAAATTGCAGGGTTTGTTTGTATTGCAAATAAATCAACAATTGAAGAACAATTACAAAACCTGAAGAAAAGGAAGTCTTGATGCAGCCTCAAAGAGAACCACAACATCCCCTGCTGAAGTATAGTTCAACCGCCATGTCCCATCCAGTTTCTCAAGATTAATTGTCGATCCTGCTCCATATTCTTCCACTTCAACCTGTGAAACCAAAAGGTATATGAATATATGATACAAGCTTAATGCTCCATGAAAGGGAGGATTGATTACATACAAGCGCTTCCTCAATGGCAGAGCGCTGATCCGGAGTTGCGACAAGGCCACGCTGCGTCTCTTGGATCGCCTGGAGTAGGTTGTGTTTCTTGCTCTCTAGTTCCTTGGCCTGCGCCAAGAGAGCGTGGAGAGGTTAGTAAATGCAGAAAACAGTACCGAGGGAACAGATAGAGAGAGAGAGAGAGAGAGAGTACCGGAGGAGGAGCAACGGCTGAGATGGTGGCTCTGGGTGGTGTCAATTTGTGGAGGAGACGACGGTGGGGTGAGAGGCGCGATAGCACTGGGATTGGGTGGAGGAGAGAGAAGGTTCGCTCCATTTTGGCTACGCAGCTACTTCAGTTCCAGTTCCGGTACCACTGTACCGCACATGGTCGACAATTTTTCGTTCCATTTGGGCCGGGCCGAGTTGAGAAAAAACCAGCCCAGGGAGTATTTGTCATCTTCTGTAATTTGATAATCCATCTATTTGTTATTGGACCTTAAACTTTCGTGAAAGCGAGCAATTCAAACCTTTACTTTCGTGGTATCACGCAACGCCATAAATGCCCGACAAATAGCAGGCCTTACAGCATCTACAAAGTCATCCCGTAAACATTACTACTCAACTTTTCATGCATCATATGCGTATTTAACTGGAAAAGTATCCTCTGCGGAGGTTTTCGTGCGGTGCTGTGCGGTGGTTTTGATCTGATCCGTTTGTTTAGAATCGGACAGATCAGATTAAATCTTGTCCGAATTTTAAAAAAACTCAACATTTGGTGAACCCTTAATCCAGCCCGTCCGATCCAAAATGAATGTACCAGATCAAAACCACCGCACGGAAAACCTCCGCAGAGGATAGCGTTTCTATTTAACTATGATGTCGGCAGATGATATTGATGCATACTTATCTATTTCAATTAAAACAAAATTATTAACAGCGGTTATATATAGTTTTGACCAACTGAAAACATGTTTTGACAACTGTCAATATAAAAATGAACACTTAATTGAAATGCACGCGCAAGTACTACTCAGATAAGCATCTGAATATTCCAACAATGCACAATTGTTTATTCATTTTTTTTCCTTTTTAGAATTTCATGAAATACAACTAGAGATAATTTAAGATGTGAGAGATTAAAGACTACATATTTATTGGATTCCATACTGAAACCCAACTTTTGATACCCAAATGGTAACAAACTAATTCAAAAAATATTAACCATTGCAGAATAACTCGAGTTTACTGTAAATAGGAAATTTGTAGCTTTTATTTAGCAAGATATATTAGGACAGAGATAGAATAATTGAATTGCATTTCATTGATTCCATCTTTAATAGTCACGGTTTACAAGTATAACAATCTATAACAAACTAATTAATCTAACTAACTATTGTTAAGAGTCCTAATCAATCTAGCTTGCTTCAGTTTGACTTGGTCAAATCATGTTTGCTCATGTTGACTTGGTCAACACTGATTCTTCTATCATTCTTTACTGGGTACTTAGTTCACCCTTATCTTGCCTCTTTTACTCGTGATGACCCCAACATTTCGGGATTTTACAAATGTTGCCAATCATTTATTTGGCACCAAGTTCTCCCTTCTCATTGGTTCAGAGCTTCTGTCAAATAGTAACAAAATCAAAACAAATAAATTATGTTCAAATTTTATATTGAAGAATTTTCAAATATAATTTCTTTTAGTCACCCCATCTTTTTTGTTCTTTAGGCCGATTTCAATTTCAAAAGAGGCATTATATTGTACCAAACTGGCAAGTCCTAACACTGATACCAGTACTAGTAAAACCAGCCAATACAGTCATATTTACATGTCAATTGTAAGTAACATATTTTTGAGAGGACACTAACCTCATTACTTTAAGATAGCAAACGCCATGACTTCACCGTCCAATGATAAACCGAGCAACACCATCTACCTGCACAAAAAGAAATTGAACCAATTAGGTTTGCAATCTTCCAAGTTGAACAAACATTAAAAAAGAAATTAAAATATACAAAAGACTTGGTGGCGGAATTTATCCTGCAAAACAACTAAATTAAGAAGAAACAAAAAAACAAAAAAATAAACAATGTCAGTACGAATCATCCACAAGTAACCTGAAATATGGTCAAACAAACATAACAGAAGAGTTCTATAAAAACAAACCATACTACAATTTCACTTCATCAGCACACCTGCTAATTCAAACTGTTAGAAGTGCCTCTTTGCATTTACAAAGACAAATCAGTAAAATAAAGTAAATTTTTCATAAATTAATCAACTGCCCCTGAAAGAAATAAACCAGCAAACAAGAAATTACAACTATACAAGCAGCACAGATGCATTATTCCATACAAAACTAGAAAGGAAAGGGGGAAAAAAAAAAGAAGATAAGATAGAAAGATTAAGAAACAAGATAACATTTCCAATTAACCGCTCGGAACATAAGTCCGTCATTACTCAATTACTCATTACTTAGTCTCTAAATGTCAAGACATATCTAATATCCCAACTTAAGGGAACTTATTCACCGTAGTCACAGTTGCCAAGTAGACAGTTTCAGACAACAGGGCAAAATAAAAAGAAAGAAAAGAAAATGAAGAAAGAAAAAAACAGTACTACTAGTAGTAGACAGCAGTCAATATCCCAACTAATAGGCCACATGATCATCTAATCAGCTCATATCCATTCCATCCCCGGCTTGACTCGGGATTGGTGCAACAACCCCATAAGACCTCTCGAACGGTGACTCTCTCCTCCTCCTCTTAAACCCGCAGCCACCTCCTTCAGATCCCTCGACCCTCTCAGTCTCTATCTTCCTCCTGACACCTCTCACTGCTTGCGCCTCCAATGGAGAAAGAGGGAACACCTGGCCACTGACCCTACAGAGAGAGCTATGGTTGTCATACAGGATTCGCTGGTCACAGTTCTTGTCACAAATGTGGGTGAGGCCAGTGAGCCGGCACCGGTACATGTTGCCGAAGATGTGCTCATTCTGGCACCGATAGTCACACTTGTGGGTCGGGGTGGGCCCATCTGGGCAGAGGATGCTGGACAGGAAGATTGCATGGTTATGCTCAGAGACGATCACAGGCTTACCGAATAGCTCCATTGCTTTCTGCAAGCCCAAAAAACCGACGCTTTGCTTTAGATATCAGATTGATTTTTGTGGATGTGGACTGATGCTGAAGAGTTGAAGCTGGATTTGATGCGGCACTGGCTGTGCAGAGATCCGTGTAGTGGGCACACATTGATTTAGAGGTGTAATTGGCCCTGGGGCCTAGGATCAGGGAATAGATACACGGATCGCTACATCAACCATTACCGCAGGTGATTAGAGTTCTAGCTAGAAAGAGAGGCGGGTTCCTAGTTAGATAATTGTTGTTTTATAATTTTATTCACGGAAAAATGAGCAATAAAATTGTTCCTTTCATATTTATTTTTCTCCTTTCTCTCTCTTGTTTCGTTTTTCCTAATGGATTTCAGATCCTAAAAATCGTAACGGTTCAAAAGAAAAACGAAGAAAATTTGAAAAAACAAAACGAGCAAGCCGCCAAAACTGCTCCAATTGATTAAAAATCAGAAAAGACAAGGCGATAATAACAGATCCAAGCCAAAACTCGAGATAAGACACGGCGTTCGAACAAATTATTAGCTTATTACCGTTTCAAACCGCGAAGAATAAAAAATCCTCTCAAAATAAGCAATTCAAACCCATACAATTGAAATTAATGTTAAAAAATTTAGATAAATCACGTGAATCGCACTCAGACTTAGCTAATTAAAGGGAGATGATAGAGAACTTACTCAAAAATCTCAGGATAAAGCCAAAAAGAGAGAAATCGAGCTAGATCCGACTCTTCTCTCTTCCTACACCTCTCTTTTCTCTCTCTAAAAAGAGACTTCCCTGAAAACTCTTTTTCGCCGCGTGCTAGTAAAATTTTGAACAACGAAATTGGTCTAGTGGGGTGGTTTATTTATAGAACGAAGTCACCTCAGTCTTGGTCCCCTGGGAATCACTAAAGGTTAAATAAACCAGGTCCTCGTAGACCATTGGATAAGGCAATCTGTGACCCAATGTCAGTTTCAGAAAGAAGTTAGAACGAGCCCGCCTCAGTCCTTGTCACCCGGTAATCACTAAAGGTTAAATACACCAGGTCCTTGTAGACCATTTGATAAGGCTATCTGGGGCCCAATGTAAGTCCAAAAAGTCGTTAGAACGAGCTCGCCTTGGTCCTGGTCCCCTGGGAATTACTAAATATTAGATAAGCCAGGTCCTCGTAGACCAAAGGATAAGGTGATATGGGACCCAATGTCAGTGTCAAAGGTGGTTAGACTCGCTATCCCGTCGGAAGGAAACTGTTCTAGGAAAATTATACGCAAGTACGGAGAAGATGCAAGTGGGTTTCGTAATCGGCTCGGCTCGGCTTGAGATCGGCTTAACATGCTTTTAATTCGGAGTTAGGGCAAAAGTAGGTGGAAGTCAAGAAAGCTCAGAAAAGTCGTATTATTTTAATTGTATAAGGGTACAATTATTATTTATTTAAATATAATATCATACGTTCCGTATTTTGACTAAGAAATCTCTCTACAGTGACAGTTGTACTATAATTGTTTCTTCTTGTGGAAGCAGATCACCTGCCTTCTCAGTCACTGCAAGGTGGGACCGAGTTTAAAATTTAGAGGTTTAGAATTTAGAGTTTAGAATTTAGAGGGTAAACGATTCAATCGGCAGACGATTCAATCCCCTGGAGGCAGACGATTCAATTCCTCTTCTTGTTATTGACTTTTTTATATTGTTTTATCTCACAAACAAAATTTTCAGATCCGACATACAGGGGATATATTATCACTTCTCTAATTTTAGACGTATAACGACCACCTCTGAATATTGAATCTGACTATCACACTTCTTTTTTGGAACGTGTTTCGTAACGTTTTTATTAGAAGAAAGAAAAAAGAGGAGAAAAACAGGTGTGTAACAGTAACTACCGACGCAGGTAATTTGTTTCAGAATTGAAATTTTAATTGAGAGCAAAGAGAGCGGAGGTGGTAGCTGTCCTAAAATTGGACATTTCATTGAAAATTTTAATTTTTTGAAAATTAATCAATCCTTACTTAAATTTGGTCGGTTATGTTTACGCCCGAAAATTTTTTAATTTTCACTCTGAAATTTTAAAAGTCTGACATTACCATCGTTTTTTTTTTATTTCAAAAATTAATACCAACGCAGACTCAGTCTGTACACTATTTTTGTGTGTGCGCATAATGAATCTGCATACCATTTTGTTAATTTCTTTTTAAACATAAAATTTTTATGTTAGTTTTGATTAAATTTTTTAGGTTATAGTTTTGATCATATTTTTTAGTTCGTAGAAAGAAAACTGGACAAAAGAAACTTAATAAAAAATGTATAATTCAGAACACAACAGAAAGATAATTGAAAAGAAAAAACACCAATTTGATCGTGCCAAAATGATACGCATACCCAGTATGCGGCTCTGGCGTGTTTTTCTAAATACGGTGATAATGTCATAATTTTAAAATTTTAGAGTTGTAATTAAAAAAAAAAAATCGGTGTTTAAGCTTATCTCCCACATAACAAAATGAACGAAAAAAAATGTTAAGATCAGTCACTCAACGATCTAAAATTTATTCCGGGTATTGATGGCATTGCTAAAAAAAAATATTGACAAATTTAAATACACTAATGAATGAGGTTAAATTTGCTAAAGAAAAATATATGTCAAAATTTGTAGTTCCAGTTACACTGATGCAAATGGGTCCGAGATAGGATGGAAAAAATGTGTCGTGTCGTGTTGTGCCGTAATTAAGTTAATTTTTTACATGATATGCGTTGTCGTGGTCAAAATATCAAGAGGTAATTACGGCACGTGAATGGCCACGCCATGTCTAAACGTGCCGTAACTAAATGTGACTTACATGACTATTTAATCATAATTTAGATTAGTTTATTCAAAATTTACTATTTAATTAATATTTAATGGTTTTAATTACACGTGACTCGTGTAACCAAGTGATGTGTTGTGGCTAAATCTTTCACATGACGTGCCGTACCGCGCCAAAATTTTAAAAGATGGTCATGACACGTGAATGGTAACAGTACGGAATATGCGAATCACGATACATAACCAACTGTGTCGTATCATTTTGTGGCAACCCCGGTAGTGTGGAAAAAATGTGCCGTGTCGTGACTAACACGCCGTGACTTTGACCTCATGTCGTGCCTTACCGTGCCCAAGTGAACAGTGACCTATGCCGTGCCATGCCGTGACCAAAATGTTAAGGGGTGGTCACGGCACGCGAGTTACGTCGTGACTCGCATGCCGTGTCCAAACATGACTGGTCACGTTTCTCACGTTTAACTATTTTTGCATAATTTAAGTTAGTTTCTTCAAGATTCACCATTTGATTAAGACCTAACGGTCCTAATTACACGTGACTCACGTGATTATGTGCCGTGTCATGACCGGATCTTTCGCGTACCGTGATCAAAATATCAAGGGGTGATCACGGCACGCGACACGCGAGTCACGACACGGAATAGTAACACATGCCATGCCGTTATGTGACGGAGCCGGCTCCGCCGTGCCATTTTTTCCACACTAAACCCCGGTTCCGCCATGCCTTTTTTCACACCGAGTCGGAGGATGCAGTGCATTAACCCTTGAAAAGTATAATGGGTTATCTAATTCTTAGAAAAAGATTGACAGTTGGTTAGCGGTCAATAATATATTAAACAATAACTAAAATAAAATTAGTTGCTAACTATTGAATTGGGTTATCTAATTCTTTCACATCATCATGCGAAAGCATAAGATAAAATTGAATTGGATTTGGATTTGGATGAAAAGAAGTCCAAATTCTATAGTAGGTGATCTACCGTTTAATCATTGGGATGCCTCTGAAAAGTAAACTTCTTTTTGTTAAAAGACTGTTAATTAATTGCTAAGAGGCAAGCGAATATTTGTACCTTATTCGGAAGTTGCTATTTTTAATTTAAATTTTAGCGGTTTATTTAAATTGTAATAACCACATGTCAATAATTCGACTCATTAGAGCAAAATATATATACAGTCCATTAATTAATTAAGCAGTCACACTTTAATTCCTTCTCTTTCTTATATTAGAAAAACTATCAATTATTAGACTTCACTAATCACTAGAGTTATTATGAGTTTGGTTGGCGTGCTATCGATAGTATTGCACTTGCACTTGAAAAGTTATGTGATATATTTTAATCAACGAATCCAAACAATTGAAACCGATCTACTGCACAACTGATATGTTTACGTATAAAAATTATAAAATTTCAAATTCATTTAGTATAAAGTCAAACAGTAAAAAAATGTTGAAAATTAAATACATTAAAATTAACTTATAAATCATTATTTTTTTTACTGCCTGATTTTATACAAAAAAAAATAAAAAATTTATAAAATTTGCATGTAAATGCATTACTCGTATAATAGATTGGCTTCAATAGTTTAAATATATCTAATAGATTTTCATAATAATAGCAGGAGACGCTTTATATAATTGATATAACGCTAGCTATATATAATTCATTGGGTAAATTTTGCTGTAGGTCACTAAACTTTGTTATTTGTCACAAATTAGTCATTCAAGTTTGATTTGCCTCTTTTGAGTCACTCAACTTTGTTATTTGTTCCAATCAAGTCTCTTTATACTTTTTCATCCAAATTTTTAACGGAATATTCTTATTCCATCCAAAAAAGTAATATAATATACTCATTCCATCCAAAAAAATTAACGGAATTAGCGTATTTCATCCAAAATACTAACGGAATTAGCATATTCCGTTAAAATTTTGGATGTAAAAGTATAGAGGGACTTGATTGGGACAAATAACAAAGTTGAGTAACTCAAAAAGAACAAATCAAACTTGAGTGACCAATTCGTGACAAATAACAAGCGAAATTTACCCTAATTCATTGGACAAAAGAAAATTACTCATGTGAATCAGCAATTTTCTCAATGGGCCAATTATACATTGATCTGTCATATTAGTTCCGATATCTCACTATCATATTTTTCGTGAGCCGTCTGATAAAGAAATATTCAAATGTCTCTAAAGATTGCACACTTATTAAGTTATTAGATGTTTTGAGAGATGTTTATTTAAAAAAAATATTTTATATATATTTGGAAAGAATTTTAGAATTGACTAAGTATGTTGAAAGGTTCAACTGTCATGATCCAAACGAAAAAAATAGAAACGATATAATGATTCATGCAATCTTTCTTCAAAGTGTAACGAATATTTAATTTGTCGCGAAAGGTTCAAGATTCATTTTGTACTAATATAAATTTTAGAGACTTAAGTTGATTTATTTGGAAAGGTTAAAGGAATTGTATTTTATTAAACAAAAAATAGTTATATTAAAATTTTAATTGACTTGGTTGATAATCTTTTGTATATTTTATTCTATGACGAAATTAGAAAATTTAGATAGAGAGAGTATGATCTGCAAAATTTGAACTCAAGTCTCCATAATAACAAGTTGTATAACTAAACTACTAACACACATGAGATAATTTACGAGGGAGCTGACATTATAAACTTTTTAACAAAAATAATTGAATTAAAATTCAATACATATATATTTTTTTTTAAATTATAGGGTGACTAAGCATCTCTGAGCTATACACAGATCTGCCCTGCTTTTGTCAATGGACGAGAATAGCATTTGTATAGATATTTTTGGTGAAAACTAAAATTAATATTTTCTGAAGAGAAAAACAAATGACAAAAAAGAAGAAGAGAAAAATAAGAAGAAAGAAACATAGTTCTCACGAACATTGTTATCCTGCCATCTGTTTAGAAAAATAAAATATAATCTACTAAGTTTTATTTTTTCTTGTTATGCTTATTCAAAGAAAAATAAAATAAAACCATGATACCGGATAAAAGGTACAAACTATATTGTAACGGAAGAACTTTAATTACATCCTTCTAAAATCTCAAAATTGCGTATTTCGTCCTTAAATTGGATAAACATCGGAGTATTTTTTTTTTAAATTTAGAAGAATAAACGTGATATTTAATGTTTCAGAGATATGTTATTATTAAAATCATTAAATGATATATATGGAAATTTTTATATTAAACCTGGCGTATAATTTACCACAGAGACCATACATACATTGAATCCTGTAGCTGCTGCTACCATAAAAGAAACGATTGCACGTGATTGGATAAGATGCATTTCTTCATAGCGACTCGCAAATTTGAAGGGTAAAGATTTTAACAGAGCAATTTCAGCTTCATGCAGCTCACTGACTGTAGAATTAAAACAGAAATGCACATGTCAATACGCTGCCTGAAGCTAAAATTGCTTCGTTAAAATCTTTACCCAAATTCGGCGTTCACTGTACAGAACTATCCTGGATAGATATAGTTAGACATTTATTTTCGACAAAAAGAGGAATACGCATAATATTAATATTCTCTATTCCTCAATTCTCGACACGATAACCAAAATCAACCGACAATTCCCTTAAAAAGTTGAAACATGTTGTTCGACAACACGAATCCAACGGCAGGTGAGCCGGATTTTCAAGCCATCTAGATGCCGCTCGGCGCGGCGCGCTTAATTAAGCGGATCAGTCGATAATCATTGATCGGCTCAGTCGATAATCATTGATCGGCTCAGCTGAGCCGAGACACGTCACTCGTCTAGAAATGAAGCCGGCTAAATCCCAGTGGAGAAAGACAAAATCACTGTCGGATCCTCTGTGTTCAACGTGCCTCTTCGAAAGATATAACCGGTCATTACATGTGGGCTCCACTAGAGACCAATGAAACTGCATACGATTTGACGTGAGAGTTTGAGCCACGGTTAATCCGAGTTGCGTGTAACAGAAGCGTCAGCGGACACCAATCACGTGATCAATTTTTAATTAATAAATGTAGAGAGACCAAAATAACGTGGGAAACGATGGTGGAGGCCCACCAGTTTGTCTCCATACAACGTTTTGGTATCCTAGTCCCCACGAATTCCACCTGAGGTAACAGAAATTTTTTGTTTATATGTTGGCCGTCCGATCTGCGTTGGAAAGAATATTAAATGTTACCCGTGCATTCCACATACCAGGATTCTGATCGAACGGTGCTAATGTAAACACTAAGTTTGTGTTCTACTTTAGAGAAAGTTGACTCAGTCCCCACTCACCTCGTTTACCATGCCGTGTCGTTTAATCACAGGTCCGTTGCTGCTGGCGCTTCGATCATCATCCAACGGTCAATAGAGGTGTCTTATCCGGTATCGGCGCACGGGTTTCAAACACAACGCGGTAACGGGTATGAGTATCTATCTGTTTCTTTTTAATCATACCCGCTAACGCGTCAGTTATTCACTTATTTGGAAATTGGAACCAAACCAAAACAGTTCTAACAATCACATGCATTTTTGTGAACCCCTGCTGAAGCTCGCTCGGACTTGTTCAGTTGTTATTGATTATATTGGATTGGATTTACGGGTATGAAAATGCATAATTTAATTTACGGAAATTTATATACATGAGAATGTGTAAGAATTGCTGTTCAGTTATATAGTGAGAACTATGGTAAACAGATAATTTTCTTTTCAAAATGCTTGACACTAAGAAAATCTTCATTCCAGCAATTAAAATGAATTTCTTAATAACTGTCAACCACTGCATAGAAATTGAAACCTATAAAATTTCTAAACTTTCACATTCTTGAAAGAATAATTTTAGAGTTTCTAAATAGATCTCATGGCGATTAGAAATAATTTGAGCAAATCGTTTGGCCAGTGTGACAATTAGAAACAGTTTCTTAATAAGAAATTTTGTTGAATAATTTCTAAGAAACTATGGTGTATTTCTAAAACTGGAATAGAAATCTCAAAAGTTTAGGGGATTGAGATGCTCAATACTAATTTATTGTTAATAGTTATTAACATTATTTAAATGAAACAAAATTTTCTTAATTAGAATATTTGAAAAATAGTAAAATTGTAATAAAAATTAGGGAAATGGCAATTTTTTTTAAGAAATTCATGAAGAAAAAGAATAATTATTAGTGTACAATGAATAAAATCACTAATTAAACGAGTTCTAAAAAATTGAATTTTATAAAGTGAACTTTCACATGAGACATACTCATTTATAATTATTCATAAAATCAGTTGCATTCAAATTTTTAATTCCTTAATTAGATGTGTAATCTATATTAATTATATTAGAATAATTGCAAAAATAATTATTATTTGATATTTCCGATAATAGAAAACCATTTGTAATTAGAAATTAGACTAAGTAACTTGGTACCATAGTATATAACTTCTACAAAATTCGGATGCAAGAATAAGAAAATATAAATAATTATACCTTATTTTGAAATTTTGTCCCACCTTATGACGGTCAACGAAAATATGATCTAATATAGGTCGGCCCATTTATAATTATTAATGTGACAATCATATATGCAATGATACCAGATGGGCTGAATTTTGACAAATGGGCTAAATTTTGACGATATTTGGAAGGCCCATTAAGCAGCTCGTTATTTTGTTCCTTTTTCTAACTTCTATAGTTTGACCGGTTCATACTTTATACTGGTAGCTGTTATGTGAATTTTATGAAATTGAGATTTGTTGTTGATGCTATCTGAGATATGGGGCATCGTCGAAATTTTAGAAGCTTTAAAAACACGAATTTGTAAGTTGCATAATGCATATGCACAATAAAGGTTTTCATACACTGTGAATCTTCTTTTCCTTTTTCTGTTTCCTTTTCTTTTTGAATTTTTTTAGCATTTTATTTATTACAGTTGCCCTTTATGTGGAAGTCAACAAACATTCGAACTCATTTTTATCAATCTATTATGATTTTTACATGTACGTTTCATTTTATTTCTTAGATAGCACTAGTATCAAGTCTTTTAGCTTTTCATTGAACAATGTAATACTTTTCACCGTGGAGTTATAACTTTATGTTAGATGATCAATTAAATTCTAAATTAACTCAAATTTGATACACACTCTATCTAAAATAAATAAAAACATATCTATAATATTTTTAAGTTCAAATGGATATATTATTAATGTTGGATGTATACTTGAATTGTCTTTTTAATAATACTTCAAACTCGCCCATAAAATGACATATGATTACAGCTAATTTCCATGACCAATCCGTCTGTGAATGCATTATTATTATTTTTTGCTTGGTTACTTGGGACCAGTTATATTTCAGAGCTTATAAAACAAATCCAATCTCGTCTTTCAAACAAATCTCAGCACTCAAAGGGCATTATGCTTCTACGTAGAACCTTTCAAAATAATATTTGCAAGGAGCAAAAACATTAAATATTACGAAGATTATAAAACAACCAAACTATATACAACTGTTTCTATCTTTATTTTCCTTAAGGCCTGTAGATTGTGATATGTAATTTTGTATATGACTCGTAAACTATATACCATTATTGATATTAAATCGTTGGAAACAGCTTTGATCATTCAGAAATCCTGTAAATCATAAATATACAAATTCAAAGCTTATGATCAAGAGGCTAGGATATGCCCAATTAGCATGCACAAGGTTTAGAGGTTCACTCAGATGTACAAAATAACTCATTGCCCTATGTATCTCCTACCACTTATCAATACAAACAATGGTGCAACACAAAATAAAGCTTTTACAATGGTTGAACCAGCAAAACAAAAATAATCACACAAAAAGCTAACCTTCTACCGGACCCACAAAGTAACAACCCTTATGGTAAAACTGAGAATAAAAGAGAAAGCAAGCATGCACACACTGACTGACAATACCTCTATTACAAGGGGCCTTACAACAAATGGCCCCAAAGAATCAAACAACATTCCGGCATTTTGTACTATGAAAGGGCCTCTTTACAAAATTGTCTTTACACTGCCATCCTCTTCTTCCATGAAACCCTTTCGACAAATGCAACATTGTTCTTACCAGGTAAGTTAATTGTAGCATCTTGTTTGAAATGTGCTGTATAATATATCTAGGATGTAACCGGCTTGTTTAAATATCATAGAAGGCCAGCGAGCATGGCACCGGGATCGTTATAACTACCCGGAGTCTGTGGAGATTGTGGCTGAACTGGAGCGGGTCCCACAGGACGAGCCACTGGAGAGGATGATTGCATAGCCAATGGAATGTTGATCAAGTGCTCTTTAATGAATTCTTTCAACCTAACAAGTATATCTTTCATAAGCTACAACTGTTGAAACCTACTAAGAAAGTAATTATAAAGAAGGCCATAGAGATATACTCGAATGTTAATGCAGGATCGCCTGAGGCAAGTGTCATGCGTAGCTGTGTTCTGTCTGATGGGTCTGTTTCAACCCGTACCTATCGAAAGATAATACATCAACAAGGAGTTAACATGTGGAGATCAATGAAAATAGAAAATTTTATTCTAGAAAACACAATATAAATAATTTTATCTTACCAAGCAAAGCAAAGCCCGGGTGCTTTCCGAGTAGAAGGTACCACAAGCAACCAAGTTATTTGGATTTGTATCCTGGCCAGTGGAAGAAAATTTCAGTAACTGAATTGGAGAAAATAACGAAGGAATTTAAGAAAGTTAAAGTAACATACTAGCCCTGGAGTAACCGCCAAGTGAAGGCTCATAAACAAGTTAGCCATTTCAGGAAGGGTCATAGGTTTTACGCCTCTAACCTGCTCAGTAAACAGCAACAAATCAACATTAAATGTTATTTAATTTTTCTAGTAACTTAGAAAGCAGTATTGACTTTTGCTACATGGATAATAGGGGTCCGGCTAATTTGCTGCCGGCAGCATTTTAGCCGGAGGTGCTGGCACCATATTTTTTATTTTCTGATGTCCAAACAACAAATCCAAACCGTTAGATGTTTAATCTATATTATAATCTACTTGGAGACCAAATTTTACATTTTTTGGAATTTTTTTACTATTTATTAAGCTGGTTTGAAAACCGCTGATTTCAGTAAATTTCTGCAGCATTGAAATCAGCGGTTTTCAAACCAGCTTAATAAATAGAAAAAAAATTCCAAAAAATGTAAAATTTGGTCTCCAAGTAGATTATAATATAGATTAAACATCTAACGGTTTGGATTTGTTGTTTGGACATCAGAAAATAAAAAAAGCCCCGGCAGCACCTCCGGCTGAAATGCTGCCGGCAGCAATTTAGAAAGCAGTGTTGACTTTGTTCTGGATGTATAAATGGTAATCTTGACTCTGCTCAGTGTTGAACTTTCTGAGAGATGCAAAAGACCTTATTTTATTGTCAGTGGTATTGCTAGGACTACTGCATTAAAATTATTGTTGTTGTTTGCACTTATTTATACCACTAAATTTTTAGAGAAACACAAAATTATTTATACCACTTCTTGAAGCTTCAAAGGGGGCCCAGCAACAGCTTTCCATTGTGGGAAGAACTCTTCAGGTGTCAGTGCAATTGGTTGCATGAACTTGTTCAACACTGCCGGCAACCGAAGCTTGGCATTAACCTTCATTAAACAAACACGTAACATTTACTGTTAGTTGTCACTCAACTGCCAAATCAATTATTTAGAGTAAAAAAAGGAAAAGAAACACACAGCTGTAGCTCCAAAATTATAGGAGAAATCTAGGACAGCAACATCTCTGCTCGCTCGAAGGTTGATAACTTCAATTGGACATTGCACCTGACAGAATGCAAAAAGTATTATGGTATGATTAAAAAATAAATGAAAATAGTCTACATAGAATAGAAAACCAATCCATTGAATATCACACGCTTCTGTTTTTATACCAAACTTCAGCCATAAAAACCCAAGAAAATGGAAAAAGAGTGCAAAGATGAAAAGGCACCCGTCACTGACCTGAGCCCTAGGAGGAATAGTATCAGGAACAGAAGAGGGTTCCATTTTTAAATGGGCCGGAGGCAATATTAGAGCCCGCACTGATCCAAGAGGTGCTGTATTTTTGTTGCCAAAGAAGAGAATAAGGCGCCCATGATGGGCCCGCCATTCAGCCTTCACACCAATCTGCCAAAGTAGGAAGAGTATATAACATTAACCAGAAAAAAAAAAAAAAAAACTGAGATATTATAATGATACAGAGACTTTTCAGAGGGAAACCTGAACATATGGGTCCTCGTATAATACTCCACTGTCTTTCAGGCAAAGCAGATGAAATTTCTCAGCAATATTGACAACCGGCTGTATAATTAGAGGTAAGAAAATTTGATCATGTAATAATATAGACATCCATCAACTAGAAACTGAAAAATATGATAAATGAAACAACTATAAATATGAATTCAACATGAATACAAAATTCTTTTGAAAAAAAATGGCGAAAGGCAGATATTTTAGGGCACCATAGAATTCCATTACAAGTCAAAACTACACTGAACTGTCTCTAGTTGTGTGTGTCAAGATGTGAATTAGGATTTGTGCTATCTTTGAGATTCTGATATGTATCTCAGTTTGGAATGTTTCTCTCAGGGATATATTTCTCTAGCTAGTACATCTCTACTTTCTCTCTCTGGTGCATCTATTTTGGAAAGTCTGTATTTGGTATTACACAGAATATATAAATTGTATTTGGTAGTAGATATCCTCTATAAGAATATGTTGTAATTCATATATATAAACTCAGGGTATTGTCTTTGTGGAATAAAAGAAAGCTTTTGATAATAATTGCTATTTTTCAGTTTCAATTCTATCTAAATATTGGAGTAGAACTAGGGTGTTCTTAAGTTCACCAAGCCCCTTGGTGAACTCAAGTCTAAAACCCATCAAATCGGCTTTAAATGACGAATCCGAACTGTTGAAACCAGCCTACCTTACGAGTGATGCATCTACATGTGAAAATTTTAAACATTCGAATTAAATTCGTATAAAGTCAATCAGTCAAAAAACATTCAAAAAATGAATGCATTAAAATTAATTTATTAACCTTCTAATTTTGACCGATTGACTTTATACGAAATTAATTCGAATGTTTAAAATTTTCACATGTAGGCGCATCACTCGTAAGGTAGGCGGATTTCAACGGTTCGGATTCGTCATTTGAAGCCGATTTGACGGGTTTTAGACTTGAGTTCACCAAGGGGTTTGGTGAACTTAAGAACACCCTAGTTCTACTCTAAATATTGTCATAAATCTTCTCAGTTTGACCAAAATATATTACCCAATCACACAAGACAATAAAAAGAAAGCTGTTGACGTAGGAAACTTACCTGAACTGAGTTTGTTTGATCCTCCAGAGTAGTGATAGCCAAAGCACCTGCCAATTCTTGACCCAAATCCAAGCCCTGGTTTAGGTTTTGTTCCGGTACAGCTGCAACAGGAGCTGCTGGGCCTGAAGGAGGAACTTGTGGGCCTGGAGGAGCTGGTGGACCCTCTATCATAAGAGGCCCCAATAGATCCACAAGCAAATCTCCTGCTGAGGGAGGAGGCTTTGCCGGCACAGGTTCAGCATTAATTGGTACTACTACTGGTTCAGGTTGAATCGGTGCAGGTTCAGGTTCAGGTTGAACTGGTAGCGGTTCATCTTTGCTCTCTGTTATCACTGCTAAACCATTCTCTACAGTTACTTCGTGCTCAACTTCTTCCTACATATCAGAATATGAAAAACAAGCGCACAATAAATATACAAAGGGTAAAAAAAACCTAACAATATGGTTCTTCATTACTAATGGAGAGATAGGGAACAAACCACAGTTTGACTAGGTATTCTGACGAGGCTAAGTTGAGGGGTGATGGGTGCAGATCCATTTGCTGAGCGTGGATCTGAAGAAACAACTATGGCAGTGGAACTTTGCTGTTGATTTCTGAGTTTTATCGCACTTTGCTCTGCTGTGTCCACCTCAGCATCTTCAGCTTTTTTCAGCAACGCAGACTAGATTTCACAAGGTAAACAGTTGACTTGTGATAACATATAAGAATCTCTTCATATCATTTTTTTTTACAGAAATCTAGAACTTCCATAAATAATCTAACTCTCATTGTTTTCTATTGAATTTAAATCTTGATACCTGACGTTCGGGGAATTTCGGCATCTCAGCCAAAACATCAGCTAAGGCAGGGCCCTTACTGCTGAGTTCAAAGTATTCAACAGCTCTTTGCTGAATTTCCACATCAATATAACTCTCGTATCTAATTAAAAAAAAAAAAAGAATATAACTTTTCTCAGTACACCAAGAGATGCACCAAGTAACACATACGCCAGAGAAATATTACTCACTTTCTGAATATAATCAAGATTTGCTCCTGGAGTTCAGGATCCGGCGGCTGAGTGTGCATCAATATCTTGGCATAGCTTGAAAGCAGAATGGCAATAGTATTGGTCCTAAATGAGATGAAAAAGACAAATTATGACAATGCACCATCTGGGTTGTAAACAGATTAAACAGACATTTAGATACAGATTAAACAAAAGATATTAAGCATAAAAAATTTCCATTCTTGTAGATTAGACAATTTTATTAATTGTTTTTATATTATAAGGTAAGAAAAAATGGGAAAAAAAAACAGATTAACAAATCCTTCTTTAGGATTCTCCCAAATCCCAAATCCCAAATCCTTTGCTCCACTCTCATTTTCAAATGAGAATACAAGGATTTCTACTTTCATACAATATCTTAATTATATTCTGTAAAATGATCAATCAATTTTTTTATTCTATTACTTAGTAACTTAATGCCATATGCGAAACTTAATGACAAACTTACGATACAGTAGGGATCTTGTCATTGAGAAGAAGAAACAACTCTTTCGGACTGCAACCTGGTCTATGAGCCAAAAGATGGCCGTACTCTCCAAGAAGGTATGCACTAATCTGTATATTATTTCACCAGTTCGATCAAACAGATTGAAAGGATTTCATATGTAAATATAATACATAACCACATACAAGTTAAAACACAAACTCACAAAATAAACAAGACCTTGCACCAATGCACAGTTGACTACCCATAAGACTGGTATAAAGATAACAGCTTTCAGTTTGAGTGGCACAGGTCATACATGAGAGAATATTAAGTACCTTAACCATTGTTTCATGAGGGGCAGGTTTATCCATATATTCTCTAGCTTTTGATGCCGCGTATGACTGTTAAGGCAATAGTAAGAGACACAATTTAGCAAGGATATTAAAAGAGCTTGGAATTGCATTAGTAAAAAAAAGGTTAAATTTAAGACTAGGACCTGCAAATCCTCGTTGTTAGTAACAAACTGGACTACACGGTACCAAATATCATCGCTGACAAAATCACCGGCTTTGTCTATAAGCTGAAGGATGACATCAACATACCTGCATATGCATAAATAACAATAGCACATTTGGTTTAGATCATACGGATCAACAGTTCAAGTATAATTGTGTGCAGCATTTTTCCTACCATGAAAGATCTGGGGCAAATTTCTCTGCCAAGATTGCAGCTTTAAGTGACAGTTCTTCACGCATGGTAAACTCTGCTGTGTTGAGATACTGAGAAGCCCAAAGGAAATATAGACAACAACCACAGAGTTTTAGTGAACTCAGAACATAAACAATAATTATAATAATAGTAAGAAAAAGAGTTGCATTAGTTTTACCTGCAACAACTCCTCAACAATATCCTTCGCATTAGTGACATCACACATTCCATATAAAAGATCAAGAGCACGCCTTCTAATACTGTAATTGCATTTATAATTAACATACAGAATGGCAAATGTATAAATTGGACAAGATGACTATCACTTAACCAAACAAAAATGTGTTGGTAATCTGCATATGCAATCAAAAATTTGCAATTTTTTATATACAAATCTCAAACATGGTAACCTCGTAAGGATTAAGTTTAAAAAAGTACCTGATATCTGGATCTTTCAAAGAAGTGATGATTTGAGCTTGATGCTTTTTAATAATATCTTGCACATCTGTAACCAATAGCATCCTTGTCATGTTTTCCTGCATATCATACATCAAATTAGACTAAAAACATCACACATATAAATTTCCAAATTTAATGTTAAAAAATGAAAACATACAAGGCCAAGGTAGCGGATATTTGGTTCACGAACTGCAATAAACTTCCCAAGTAGCGCCACACACTGAGTCATCATCTCCTTCTCAGCATCAAGATGCATAACCTATATGGAAACCAAGATACAGTGAGACAATTCATATTCTCAATACCATATAAAATAAATTACGTATTTTAAAGTGCAGGAAAATGGAAGTTAAGGAACTGAACAAAAAAGCAAAGGAATTTTAAGTGGATAGTAACTGTTGGTTCAAATAGCATGATTGTAATTATACAAGTATGTTACTCTACCACTGTATTAATTAAGTTTATCAAACTAATAACTACAAGGGGTCCATCTTAGAAAACAATAAAAAATGCATACGCAAAACTAAATAGTCAGAAAAATAGTTGAACTCAGGCGAGTGCAAAAAAAAATGCAAATACCCACAATAAGTTAATTGTATTAGTAAAACTTGATGTGCATTTAGCACTCACCAAAGCAAGGGCTTCGAAAAGAACAGCATGTGAGGCATTATTTTTGTTAACATTCTTGACAACGTCGGTGCCCATCAATACACGTTGTAAAACCTGTAATACAAAAGAAGAAAATAAAATAAAAAAGGCATTCATTAATAATGGACAACTTAAGTTCTACAACTAATTTCAAGTAAAATAGGTACCTCAAACAGAGCTCTCCTTGCACTAGGGTCCTCAATTGTTGGAAAATACTGAAGAGCCCTCATTGTCTTAACCTGTATACATATTTAAATGGTAACTTATCTGAGAGACTTCCAAGCTTATGTAATAGTTATATTGTCAAGGATTTATCTGTCACAAAACCACCGTAAAGCAATAATGCACTTTTAATGAAAATCCATCTTGTTGTGATTTCCCATTCCAATTTTAGCTATCTTGGTGTTTATTCAGGATTTTTCAATACCGCCTATATTTATGTTATTTTTTTTTCTTTCTGTTATTTTTTAAGAAAGAAAGCCTTTGGAAGAGGACAAGAACTAGCATGAACATACATAAACAGTGGCAATATACCCTGTCTAGTAATATACCTAATTATTTCTGAATTTCAATAAAAAAAAAATAATAAAGAATGAATAACCTGGAGCCAAGGAGATGGGATTCCATAATAAGTATACTCAGGTGGGACATCTTGGTTTCTTGCAAGCCGCTCTAGTATTCTTACACATTTTGGCAAGCAATTCCAGTACACATCAGAGTTATTCGAGACCAAGGAGACAAATAGGCTCATTACAGCTGTCAACACACCGAGGTCACGTTCATCAAGAAGCTGAGCCATCCTGTCAGCCCTGATAAATATAAAAGCAAAAATAAGTGCACAATTTTGTAGCCATGCCTCTCTCTCTCACTACAAAGTAGCACTTCACTTAACATAAAACCATGGATCTTAGACAATAATGATGAGGTTCTCCCAAAGCTTGGTCCTGATTTCATTCTACCCCTCTCCTAGGGGTGGATCTACATATAGCCCAGGAAGGAGGTGCTTAGCCACCTCCATAATTTCAAAAAAATTAAATCATGTTTATTGAAATTTAATTTAGTTTTTATTTTTAACCATGTATATGATTTGCGAAATGTGTGCTTGTAGCCTAGTGGTTGTGGAGACTTGGGTTCAAATTCCAGTGACCACAATATGTATTTTCACAGATTATGCATTTTACATTTCAGCCCCCTCTATCTAAATTTTCTAGTTCTGCCCCTGCTCTCTCCCTCTAAGGTGTACCTGGTTATTACATAAGAAAACATGCTTCTCTTTTGTGAAGAAGGATAGGAAATCTTACTCGCAGCTCTTTTTTTTCAGGAGTACTTTTTAAGATACATTTTTCTTTCTATTGGTATGTTACCAACTAGTGATTGAAGTTAAATTAGCCACCTAAAATAGAATAGTGTTATACATACCATCCATCAACATTAACAACATCAGGGTTCTTTCTGTAAAGTCGAAGAAGACAGAGAGCAGCTTTCTTTCTGACAACTGGCCTACAGCTACTTGAGATCTGTCATGAAAAAAAGAAGGCAATAAATTACTTCGGCAAAATAAGGATATAATATATGGAAGTCTGACTTCAAAAGGCTTTTTTACTTACAAGAAGTCTTTGGACATCAGGGGCTAGTGATTCAGAGAATTCTTTTCCACCAATATTTCCTACCTACAGAGAACAGCATAATAAAAAGAAATTTAATAATACTTGTTTGTAACTTCAAGCCCACTTATGCTAATGTACATTTAATAACCGGAGTAGTCAGTTGTTTTGTTCTTTTTCATATCAGAAGCGGTCAATTGCATAACTAACATTAGTATCACACATGCAGTAAATACATTATTCTTTATAACTTCAAACCACATATACTAAAGTACTATTTTTAAAACCGAATTAGTCACTTGTTGTTCCATTTTAAGTCAGAAGTAGTGACCAACAGTAACTAATATTAGATTCACTAAATGCATTGAAGACCAACATAATTTAAGGAAAATTGAAACCTTAGAACAGATCAATTTCTAATATGGTTATCAAACAGTGGAAATAACAAATTTCCCTGAAAATTTATTACTGTGTTTTATCTTCATTTAGTATTCTCGGATAATTAAATGGAACATGTACTAACCATTGTCAGAGCTAAGCACTGGAAAGTCTCATTGCGCCCGATAATGTCATTCCTGACAGTATTTATTACCATCCTCAGGAAGTCATGGTTCTCGTTTAATAGGCATGAAGTTACTATATATCCAACCTATGCAACACATGTGAAAATGGCTATTACTTTATGTACAGCATTGCATTATGTCTAACAAAGAAAACAACAAAAAGCGGAACCAAAAAATAAAAGGACAGCAGTAACGTGCCAGAACAGTTAACGACATGTGCTAACTGCAGCATAACAGGAATAACCAAAAAAAAAATTTCAACTACCATTTTCTGAGTGGTAAATACTTTCCTATTCCATTTTTTTATCGCTTTAATTTCTAACAGCACAATGAAATATATGTACCTGTTTCTCCGGATATTTTGGTGCAGATATTAAAGAAACGGCCTCTGCATGACCAAAATCGACATCATAACCTAGCATGTATATGTAAAGCATTTTCCAAACATACTTTTTCTTCTCATAAGGTGACAAGCCCTGTCAGAAAGAGTTAGCTTATGTCAGTATTTATATTGTATTTCTAAATCAGTAATAACAAAAAAATTTAAAAATCAAAGGTCATCTTATGACAATCCATTGTCATATTATCTTTTCTAAAAACTACCAGATTTCATGGCATTATTCTTGATAGACTCTGCAGCTTTCTCTCACATTTCTAAAAAAATTCTCACTTAAATTGGGCCAAAAGCTTTAGAAATAATAAGTAAGATAAATCATGCAATCCACAAGAAAAAATAAACAAAAATTCCAATAATGACCTTAACTTCTTTTCCCCTAATCTTTAGTAAATCATGTCTTCTAACCTTAACAAATAATGAACCTATCTTTGGAAATCAATCCCTATTCAACACACTGCATGAAAAGAACAGGAATACCGAAAAATTATTATCCTTGAAATTACTACCATTGACCGAATAATACTGAATTTATTACTTTTGCATTTCCATAGTTATCCTTGTAGAATATGGAACAAGCAAAATCAATTTCATATTCAATCAACAGTTGCAAGAGCTACACCCACATCAGTCAATTGGTCAACCCACTACGCGAAATTCAGCTAATTAACCTAAAAATCCTCAAAAGGACGATTAAAGCAGTAATTAACCTTTTCATTTTTGAAGCGGGTTCTGATATTGCCAAGCTCCTTATCAACCCGAAGCCTCTCCTGCTCTTTGTTCTGACAATTCCTTACATCACTGATGAACACTGACAGCCCTCGCATACCTGAGAGAGCCATTTTCACTGTCGGATCCGATCCAACGGGTCAGATCCGTGTCTTGCCACAATAGATCTAGCGCTGAGAAACTCCCCTTCCGACCCAGCTGGAAAATTTCAACCTCCACGAATCGAAGCTGATATGGAGGTGCGATTGGAAATGGAAGATTCTAATCGGAGAAGAAGATCCCAGATGAAAATAGTGGCTGATCGCAGCTTCAGTTTTGTTTTTTCCTCTTTTTCTCCGCGCTGTTCTTCTCGAACCAGTTTTTCGCTGGTTTTGGTCAAAATTAATTAATTATATGAAAATATTACGGTCGCCCCCGTTTGTCAAATAGAATAATACTATTCAAAAGGGAAAGATTTTAATAAAGCAGTTTTGACTTCATACAGTGCGAGAACTATAGAATCAAAACAGGATTGCACATGTTTTGTGCGCTGCGTGAAGCTAAAACTACTGTGTTAAAGTGTTACCCCTATTCAAATAATGCAGTCTTTAGTTTGCAATATCAGTTAGGATAACGAAAAGGTAGATTCTACAAGAATAATAATAATAACTTTACAATTATTACTGATAATAATTAAAAATGGCGATATTACTGATAAAAATAAAATATAGTAATTAAATAATAATAATTATTATATTTATTATGACTACGATGATATGCTGGTATCGTACATTGTAGATTGTACAACAATAATAATAATACTTTTGGGGTTTTACGTATATATCTGGAAACTTTTCTGGCATTTTGGGACATTTCAGATAAATTTTAAGTCTCCATGCATTCCTGGAAATTTTCTGGATTTCAGATATTTTCTTAAATTTATTAGGCTTCAAGTGTTTTCTAAAATCTTTTGGGGTTTATTAAGAACTTTTAGAAATTTTTTTGGAATTTTTTAGAATTGAAGGAACATTTTCTTCATTTTTCCTCAATATTTTGGGCTTTTCTTTCTTTCTATTTTTCAGATTTTTTTTAAACGAAGAATTAAATTATTATTAACCTTAAAAAAAAGATAAATTATTATTCGTTTTTCATGTTAAAAAACTGGTTATTTGCATATTTTTTTTATTTGATGCATCGTGTACATAACCTCAATTAAATTATAATTGAAATTTTATATTATATTTCATATGATATTTTTTTACCTCTCATTTGTACAATTAAATTATTTTTTTTCCTAACGTGCTTATTATTTGTTATGGACTATGGTTAGAAGTCACCAATGAATTTTGAGATGTAACTTTACAAAGTATAGGAGTTATAAACTAGACTTTGATCCATAATCCTACATGCATGTTAGGCGAACGATCTATAGAAAATATTCCGATTTTTTTATTAATATAAAAAAAAAATTTAATTTCAAAAACTACTCCCTTTGAGCTAGAATTTGAAATCTGCCCAAGCCGGTATTATTTTCCCGATTTCTAGCTAACTTTCCGAAAATAAAGTTGTCGGTTTGAAGCCGGTCAAAACCGATGAAAAAATAACCGGATTCTAGCACCGGTGATAAAATTGCCGGTTTTCAATTTTTTTTACAAAACAAAAAATATTATTATTTTTTATTTTTTATTGAAATATTAGAAATATTTAATATATTTCTTTGAAAATAGATGGAATACTATATAATTTGATTTATTAGGAAGATTGCGATAAATAACTCGGATCAATATTTTTTAGGCTGGATTTTTTACGGCTGTAAGTAAAATTAATATATATCTTTATGTGTTATTAGAAAAAAAAAATAGTTAGATTCTGAGTTATTGATCCCAGTTTAAAAGTTACTTCTAGGTAAATACAAAAAATATTGCGATCCTTCTATTTTTGAAAAAAACAAAAAAAAAGTCTCTAACAAATTGGATATTAAATAACTTTCCGCCAATTAATGGATTTTTCTTTTAAATAGAATCAATTTTAATAATTTTAACATAACAAGCATTATTAATTTGGTTTTTATAAAAAAAATAGCTCCACCAATCTTAGGTGGGGGAAGAAATATGCAGAAATGGCTAATTGCAGATCTCGTAAAATCAAATTATAATTTTTTTTCTCCACCGATCCTAGCTGTTTTTTTTTTTTATAAAAACCAATTAATAGCAGTTATTCTGTTAAATAATTAAAATTGGTTCGATTTAAATAAATAAAAAAAATCATAATAGTGATGTGCAGTTTGCACACAATTAGCTGCTACAGAGGATTAAGTCGGGTAATGCTTTTGAACTTAATTATGGCTCAAATTGAAACGACATGTTTAAAAGGAATTTTCAAATTTTGCTGCTACAGAGGGACAGAACGCTAGTGCCCGAGTGCGTATCCTCTGAGATATCTCAACTTTTGCGCGACCGACGTGTCCAGTGCCTATTCGGGGGTGATGTAGGGGTCACTATTATGTGTGCTTTGAGATTAGTGCATAACGCATTTAAACGGCTGGGATTTTCCATAAAGTCACGCAAAGTTTGAGATATCTCAGAGGATACGAATTCCTAGTGCCCAGTGGGTTCCCACTTGTGCTGGATTAACCCAAGCTTGGCTGGACATTGCAGCTTTTTTATATATCCTTTCGGACTCATCTCAAAGCACAAATATATTGCTCCCCTGTGCCATCCCGAGTAAGCACGGACTGAGAATAAATCTGAGCCGTTCGTTTCAATTGTTCCTAAGAGGATACAGATCCCACGACCTATATGTTTGTAAAAGTCAGACTGTTAGTCATAATCTTACCTAAATTAAGTTGGTATGATTTTGTAAAACTCAGTTGGTCTAATATTCAGCTAAATGCATGTTAATGACATCTTAATAACTTTTAAAATTTTAAATTCAAAGTACGAGTGCCAATGGATACGGTACAAACATATCGGGTGGAGACATTTTCAGATCCATACATACTTAAAATTAGTCTTACCCATACTCTATCCTTATCCATTAAAAATTAACTTACTCATATTCTATCTTTACCCATTAAGATAACAAATAACGAAATAAATAACAGAAATTAACGAATAAATTGATAACATGTATAATTTAATCCAAATTATAACAAAAGAGTATGTGTGTATTAAATATATATTTATGTGGCTAATATCACATAATATAAAAAATATAATTTTTTATCACCTTTATAAATTTATATCCCTTTATTTTAAAAGATGTAGATTATTAATTAAATAAAATGATAAAATAATATATATTTTTTTTGTCATAAATTAATTTGTGCTTCTTTGTATATGTATTCCAGCAATACACGAGGATTTATCATTATATTTTGAGACAAAAAAAAAAATGAACTGTAGATGTCGTTGTGCATTGCCAATATGCAAACTGAAAAATCTAAATTGTTTAAATTTTTAAATCAATTAATGAATGAGTCATTTGTTTCTTATGTTTCCCAAAAATATAATACTCAACATGAATATATGACAACCATTGCCAATTTAGTTATAACTTGGACCATTCTAAATCTTGGAGTATGCTTTTGTATACCTTTTTTTTTTTATAAGAAATGAGATTATAATTGCTTAATTATTTATTTATTTGTTTGTTATGTTACTATAATTTAAATTATATTAATTATAATTATTTGGGGTTAAGAACTTGGGGTTTCATTTATTTATTTTCCTCTGCTTATATATTGATTTTTGCTTTTTAATTCATGTTTTTCGTTTTAAAATGTAAATAAAATTAAGTTTGATTTTGCTTGATAGTACCGTGATGAAAAACGCATGTAATGACATGTACAAATTGTGTTATTTGCACAATATTTTAATGACCACAAGTTTAACTCATATAATTGAAGTTATTTATACACATATATTGGTATGATTTTGAACTACAAAATAAATTTGAATAAATAAGACTTTGGAGGAAACTAACATTACCCGCTTTGGTATGATGTCTTTGTTTTTTTGTTAAGTTTAATTAAGTCATTTCATTTATATGATTTAATAATCTGGGTGGTTGTTACATAATTATTAGGCTATGTTTTGTATTTCACAGGTTTATTTTAAAAAACATAGTTGGAAGACGTGCTCTGAAAGAAGGTTTCAATATATTGAAGGATTTCATGATGCGAATCGGATAAAATAAAAAAAAATTAATCCGATAACATCTAAGATCATTCTATTATTGCTAATTTATCCATGTTGTAATCATATACATATTCCTACAAGAGGGAATTTTATATCATACCTATGATATTTAATGTAGCTTGATTCCTCTGAGGTTCACCTTGAATCCGAAACAAGAACGGTGTCGAGTTCGTGCTAGCGAACTCTCTTCCGCGTCTAGCTTTTCACCCGTCTATTAATCGATTGTATAATCAATCGATATATATTTTAGCAAAATGTTTTGGAGGAAAAACTCTAAACTCACTTGAGAGAGAGATAAGCCATACCTGATGTATATATTTAGTTCTATTATTTACAGCCATTAAAAATATAATTAGACTCTTTAAATTCGTATTAAAACATGAACAGAATTCGAAACAGCACATCAACTTCTGACCTTTCGTTACTAAAACTATCATAACTTTCTGTAGGGAATTCCAAACGACTTGAAACTTTCACCGTTGGATTCTAGATTCGAAGGGCTACAGAATTCATAGATCATACGCCTGGATTGGTTAATGTTTGCCCCTTCAAATGCTCATTCAAAGTTGCCTTAAAATCTGTCCATTTTGTAATCCGAATTTAATGGTCATAATCAATATTTGTTTGGGCTTATTCTCTTCTCAATTTGCTAAAATATGTTTTGGGCTTGGGCTTGGGCTTGGGCTTGAAATAAATTTATATTTCATAATATTCACATATTATGATATGTGCAAAGAATATTATTCTCATAATATGCACATTACAATATATATTTATTTCCCTGCTAGTCAGTCACATCATGTGACATAATATTTATTTCTTGTTTCCCGTTCAGTTGGTGTGACCTATATTGAGGATCTATATTATGTTGGCAATGAAATAAAATATTTAATTTCATAAACTGTAAGCGGTATTCTAGCTATACATTACAGCTACCCAAATAACATAGACGTTTAGTAATCCTTTTACGAAACGCGATCCTTACAGTAACGTAACATTTGTCATTACTTGTGTCCATTTCTTGCCTTATGATATTCTGATTAATATACAAAGTAGGGCTGTGTCATCTTTGTATTATAATCATTTCTTGATCTCTATTAAGCAAATTATAAAATTATAACTGCACTTCAGTTATATTGGATCCATTTATAATTCTACTTTACCAAGGGGCCCAAAATATCATTTCTCATTATTAATGAGTGGCAATGATGCTATTGACATATATCATTTTCCCGCACAAGTTACATATAAAGAACTATTATTTTTATCACCACTTCTTGCAAGTAGCTTTTAATAATAATTACGTTGTACATTCCTCATGTGAAAACAATATATGTCTCAATCTTGAAATCAGAGACACGATGAAAATATTAATGACACTAACACAATCCATATAATGTTTCATCTATTAGGTCTGTTCAATATATGAAGCATTTCATATATTCGTGTTATTAAATGATAATCTTTTATCAACGTTTGCAGAACTACAACGTACTTTTAATCAACACGACAGTCTTATATGTCATATTAGTGTTCCTGCTAATATGCAAGACCTGTGAACATTTTAGTGTTGTATATTTATTTACTTAAAGTCCTGCAGTTCAAGACCAAGTGCATCTACTTGAACACTTTTAAATATAAATATAAAACTCATGGAACAAAATGTAAATCACATTCAATTCATAAATATAACATATATAAAAGATAATCAACAAATGATAACTTTTAGAATACAAATCTAACAATTTTCATATCCTACGACTTTAATTAATTGCTTGATATGGGTTATGTTTTGGGATGCTAATTGAGATGATTTATCTTGCCATGGTACTGAAGTTTGCCCATCGAAATTTAAAGATTATATAGTTCTTTTAAAATTGTAGGGTAGATTATGTAATAGTATGGGTGGTAGGGACAGGGACAGGTACAGAATACAAACTAATTTTAAGGTCTTTCGTGTAATTTTTTTATGAAATGGAATCATGACACAAATCTAACAATTTTCATATCCTGCGACTTTAATTAATTGCTTGATATGGGTTATGTTTTGGGATGCTAATTGAGATGATTTATCTTGCCATGGTACTGAAGTTTGCCCATCGAAATTTAAAGATTATATAGTTCTTTTAAAATTGTAGGGTAGATTATGTAATAGTATAGGTAGTAGGGACAGGGACAGGTACATAATACAAACTAATTTTAAGGTCTTTCGTGTAATTTTTTTATGAAATGGAATTATGATTGCCACCCTTTATTTTCTGTTGATAGGGTTAAAAATGAAAAAGAAAAATACTTAATTTAATAAAATATGGCCCGATATTGTTTTCTTTGAAATTGAAGCTCATCATACCTTGATCAAGGTCTGTTTGATGTATTCTTGTTTGGAGGAAGTAGTTTTGTGTAATAAATAGTTTGGATTGAAACTTTATTTTTAAGAATATTTTTTTTGAACGAAGAATTGAATATTATTAACCTTCAAAATAAATAAATTATGATTCGTTTTTTATGTTAAACAACTGGTGTTTGCATATTTTTTATTTGGTGCATCATGTGCATCATATTTTTTATTTGTTTTCTTCAAATCTGATTATTTTTATATCTATTTGATTAGCCCATATCAATTATTTTTATTTCATTTCTCCTTTTTTTTTTCTTCGGCCTATACAGCACCTTTACTCTTTTATTTTCTAGATTTCTTCTCCATTCATTAATTGAATGTTGCTCTCCATTGTTTCCTTTTTTTTTTTGTCTATTTGCTCTATCATTCTTTCTCCATTTATAGGATAATGGTCACCTCCATTTCTTTTTATTTTTCAGCCTTTTTATTTGTTTCTAAATCTCATTTTTTTATGGTTCAACAGTTCTATGTATCTTTTGCAGGATAGGTACTGATGTAGATAAGTTTGAAGTCTAATATGCTAATGTCTCATTATTATCTTGATTCTGAAATAACTAAGGTTCTAAATAGTGCATTATAGAGGCGCTATAGCATTTTCAGACCATAAAAGTTATGCCGCTATCAGCGCTATAGCGTGCTATAGCGGCGCTATTTGAGAATAGCGTTGTTTTTTTAACCAGTCCGCTATGACGCGATAAATGCTATTGAAACCTTTGGAAATAACAAACAAACATAGGGAAAAAAAGACATTTTAAGTTTGGCCTTATTGAGTTGAGAAAAATACTGAATGTATGGAAATATTTATTAGATAAATATAATTGAACTTCTAGAATTCTCGGTGAAAAATAACCACAAAATAAAATAAAATAAATGTAATTGGATTTTTTTTTAATAAAAATTAATTTAGGGCTATCGGTGATTAAACTTATAGGGGTCGTTCGGCAACAAAGGATTAAGAGTGAAGCATTAAGAGCTTAAGGAGCGCTAAGGATCCGATGTTCGGTTGTCTTAATCCATGGGTTTTGCTAAGGAAGCTAAAGGAAGGGGTATGGGTGCCTTAAAGTCCGGGCAGAGGATTAAGATCCGGGCAAAAGGAAGCTAAAGGAGGTGTTCTTAATCTGCACTAAAGAACCAGTGTTCGGTAGGATTAAGCGGCTAAGGAAGCTAAAGGAAGCGGATTAAGCCTTAAGGAGGCTTAATCCTTTGTTGCCGAACGGCCCCATAGGGTCTTCGTTGAAAAATAACCACAAAATAAAATAAAATAAATGTAATTGGACTTCTTTATAATAAAAAATAATTTATGGTTATCGGCGATTAAACTTTCAAAGTTTTCGGTAAAAAATAACTATAAAATAAAATGATATATATCTAAAACTTTGAATTTATCTCATTGGTCCTTTTAAAAAAAATTCCCAAACCGCAAAAGAATATTAAAGTTTGGATATTTTTAAAGAAAATCTAAAAACCTGGATATAAGTGAATATTTATATTTAAAGTTGGATATTAATAAAAAGGGGGGAATTAATTCCATGCCACCCCAAAATGCTTAAATTAGAAAAATGCCACCTCAAAATTTCGGTTTTGTTAAATGCCACCCCAAATCTCATTTATTAAGGAAAATGCCACAAATACCATATTAATGTATAATTTTAAATCAACAATTTACGGTATAACTGAAGTTACCGAAATAGCCTTGATGAAAATTTCTTTTGATGTTGGGAATAATAAAAACCAATGCTTATCACGGTGAAAACATATCTGCCCTATTTGTGTTGCAACTAAAATGAAAAGGGAATTTTTTTTTCTTAATTACATGTTTCCTATTTGATAAAGAGGAGCATTCTATAGTGCAATCAGAGACAAGATAATTGAACAAACAAACTCAAGAATCGAACCAATTTAATTAGAATCTCATAACGGATACAAAAATGGCGAAATGCCAAAGCTTAGGTAAAACTCAGAATTTGTTAGATAATTGTCTAAATTGACTCCAGAGACTATTTTCCTATATATACACGATTTAAACAAATCAATAAATGAAAGAAATGGTGTCCTGAATAGCTCTAATTGATCTCCGCACAACAAGTCAGCGACATCTCAGGATATTTCGTCTGAGTTGGTGCGTGAGCTTGTGCCGACTATCATGAGAGATGTGAGGAGAAGGAGATAGGGATTGGAGAGGGAAGGCAGAGAAACGGGGAGAAGGAGAGGGGTTGGCGACGGGTAGTGCAGAGAGAGAGAGTGAGACAAGTCGGAGAAGAAGGGATCAGAGAAAAAAATTGAAAACAGGTCACTGAGGGTATTTTTGGAATATACGAAAATATTACTCAAAATACAACATATTCTGTTTATTTTTTATTACAAATGTATAATAATTTGTTAGTTGTAGCATTTTCCTTAACAAATGAGATTTGGGGCGACATTTAACAAAATCAAAATTTTGGAGTGACATTTTTCTAAATTCAGCATTTTGAAGTGGCATGGAACCAATTCTCTCTAATAAAAATGTTCGGCTAACATGTTGTTGTTGCTCATTACATGCATTTTGTACTCTGTCAACCTTTGAATAAAATCTCCTCTTGGAGTGGTAATCTGCATTTGATTATTTTGAGTATAGAGTTTAGGCAAACAGTTAATAAAGATGGACCCATCAACACCATCAGTTGATTATCTCAACCGATGGGATGGTGTATGTCTTTATCAATTGTTGAACCAAATGAGCCGATGACAAATGGAAGGGGCTATCAATGCATCGGTTGATTAGACTCAACAATTGATAAAAGATTTCAAGTAATTACAGCACTGTCCCTAATTACAAACACCATCTATGTCAAAAGGCATTCGATAGTAAATGTGTTCTTTGTAGTAATGCTGAAGGACCACTAAATACTTAGAATTATAAATCCTTCCTGTATTTTATTCTCTCTTACACTTCATAAATTAGGTCAACGGAGACAATGCCTCAAATTAAAAAAAAAATAGAGACGTAGAACTTGCTGAGAGTAGAGAAGCTGCACTTAATTTGTTAGTCCTTAAATGTGATATAAGCAACCTGAGATCTTTCATATTTCTGCTAATCTCAAAATGAAAAAAATGAAGCATACTCTATTATAAAAAATCATTTAACACTTTGGAAACCAAATTGCACGTGTTTCTTAGTGTTGTAAATAATTTTGTTACTAGAACAACTAACATAAATTAGAGAAAATTGATTGACATCTTGTACCAATTATGATTCAGATAGAGAGACGGAGAACTAAAAGAACAGCATAGATTAGGTTAACGGATCAGGATTTTACCAGTCAAGAGGCGGATGCTGATTTAATTATTCTTCTAATCCTTTTTGTTTAAGGTATCACGATTACAGATCAACTCAGTTGTTAATCATTAAGATTGATGGTGCTCTCATCTTTTAAGGGACATCTCCATTTGAAAGGGATATATTTGACAATGTAACTTTTAAATTAACTAAATAACATATACACTGAATAAAAAGGATAAAAGAAATAATGTTAAATTTTTACAGATATATTGGATATTAACATATTTTAATGAAGAAATCGGCTACTTTGAAAGTTTTGATGGGTACACCAAATTTTTTTCCTATTTAAAATTATTTGTGCTAAATTCACTAATTCAGTACATACAATAATAATTACGTACAAAATTAATCAAGAATACATTTAAAGTGTGTTTGAGATTGTTTGTTCATGTTTTTAATTAGTCAATTTAGAGTTGATCATGATTGTAGTACACCATCAAAACTTGCATAAATTATTGCTTATATATGTCTTTTGCATGCATATAATTTTTTAGGGATAAATTAAACAAGTAAAATAATTATTATGTACAAATTTTAGCTAAAATGTATTTGAAGCGCGTTTTAGTGTGTATGTTCACGTTTTCAATCAATTTTGTCTTATTTGTGATTCTAAGATCATAAAATATGACGAATAAACTTTGAATTTTCTTCTTTAATATATAATGTGCATAATTTTCTCGATGCATTTATTTTATTAGTGCATTTGGGTCTGTGTATGTTCATGTTTATAATAAATTTAGGCTTTATTATTTATTCTAAGATCATAAAAACTGATAAATAAATTTCATATACGTAACTTTTTTTAAGGGGAAAGAACTCACACGACGGCTAAGGGTGTGCTCCAATTGGGGGGAACGGAGGGGAGGGTGAGGGATTTTGGCACGTTAACCTGCTCCAGAAATTAATATCGGAAGGAAAGGAAAGACAGAGCGGATGGATAGTTTACTCCTCAGGGCCAAAAAACGTCACCCCCAAATCGGGGTGTAGCTAATGGGAAAATGGGCCCACCAGCAAAATTGACCAACTTTGCCCTCTTTCCGCCTCTGAAGCTTTTTACTGTCTGAAACCAACTAGAGGGCAAACTAGTAATTATAAATAAAATATAAATAAAGTTAAAAAATAACAGCTAACCTCTCCCCTTCCTCCGTGAACTTTATTGGAGCAAGTAACTTACTAAAAATATCCCCTCCCTTTCCAGCCCCTCCCCTCCCTTCCCCTCCCCTTCCTCTCTTCTATAATTACTGAAGCACAGTCTAAAGGCTACTCAAGTGATTCAAATAATAGGAGGTGAAAGTAGGTAGAGGGGAACTGGGAAGGGTGCTAACTGCTAAGCCCGAAATTTTATTTTATTTTACCTCAAAAGAAAAAAAAAATCAATTGAACCTATTTTTATCATGATTGTAAACTGCGGTCCTATCAGTTCCGCAGCTTTTTTTTTTTTGAAGTACAGCTCCAAACTGTGAATTCCATTGATGATAAAAAAGTACGAGTGAGTCTATGGTACTATGCATATTACGATTTGGTCTGTGCTACGGCTCAATATTTTATTTTTTAAAATCCTAACGGTCAATCTGAACCGTTCAACTTATTCTCCATATTAATATGTGTTTGGAGATCAAATTTTACATTTTTTGAAACTTTTTTACTATTTTTTATAGATTTATTGAAAATCACTGTTTTTGGATGGTCTAGAATTTTCAGATCAAGTGATTTTCTAAATATCTAAAAAAATAGTAAAAAAATTTGGTCTCCAAACAAATATTAATATGGAGAACAAGATGAACAGTTCGGATCGACCATTAGAATTTTGAAAACTCAAATATTGAGCTGTAGCACGGACCAACCCGTGATATGCATAGTACCATAGACTCACTCAAAAAGTATTTACAAAATCAGTTACGCAGTTTCAAACTGTGGTACTAACTTTTTTGTACCGCAACTAATTAAATAATTATGCTCACCATCTTGATTCATGAACCTAAATTTCTCAGTAATCGACACAAACATACGCTGTGTCATTTGTTGAAAGAGGAGGGATCTAGTATATGAATTCCAATCTCCTTCTATTTTGTGTCCATCTGAAGGAGAGAGAAAGAGAGAAGATAATTTAAAAAATAAACAAAATTCAAATATTAAAAATAAATAAATAATTTAAGTTAGTAATTTGTAAAAAAAAAAAAAAAAAAATTCCTTTCGGATTGTCATGAAGAGTGAAGACTGTTCGGATTCGGCCATTTGGGCCTTTGCCAGGTTAATATAAGTTCACAATTTGCGAGGGATATATTTGGGCCTTTCCCTGTGGGCCTGTGGGGGCTCCGGGGTAGAGTTTTAGATCCGTCCAAAATGGATGAAGAGTGTGTCCGGAATCCGGATATATAAATAGATTTTACTCCCACAAAGGAAACACAAACCGAACCACTAAATGTAATCTGCTTTATATATTAATCTAAGCAGAAAGCGGACATTGAAGTACGTCGGTGGAATAAATACGAGTTTCGTACATAAAAACAATGGGTTGGGTTATCCTCTCCTAACGGACAACAAACAAATTTATCTGAATTCGGATGGATTTTTATTATTTTCACAAATTATCAACTTAAATTATATATTTATTTTTATTAGAGGCAGAACTAGAAAATTTGAATAGTGGTGGTCGAAAATTAAAATATACAATTGTAGTAAATAAGATTTAAACTCAAGACCTTTCAACCATAAAATAAAGCTTTAACTACTATGATACTTTTAAACATATGTTAATTATTGAGAGTGACTAGACTATATAAAAAGTTTGAAAACATAAAATTCAATTAAATTTCTACACATAATTAAAATTTTAAAATCATAGGATGACTTAGCCACCTTTGACTAATCCTTAGATCCACCCCTAATTTTGATATTTTAAAGTTATATAACTTAATTATTGGATAATTATTCGTTTCGTGTCTATATTCAAATTTGTATTCATAGATTATCTGTTTTGTATCCGTATCCATTTAAGATAGATTTAATTTTGCATTTTAACATATGTTTCATATCCGTAATTGTATCCGCTCACTGAAAGTCACATAAAAATTTGATATCAGCATTAGCGGCTCCAAATCAGCTTCATTTTCACCCCTAACGCCACAAATTAAATGAAGGTGGGTCCACAGGTAATTAATATAATCATATCTGAACTGGATAATCCATATCTGTTTTCAACTCACGTCCATCCGGAATTCATTTATAAATATTGTTATTCTTATTGTTATTGTTATTTTTGTTCTAATTTAGAGTTATCGAGTACTGCTAATATTGTTGTATGAAATATATAATTTGAAATATACTAAGAACGCATTGTGAAAACAAATTAAATTGACAATTTGAAATATACTAAGAACGCATTGTGAAAACAAAATTGACAGAAAAATTACAATTATATGTAATATGATATTTGTTTGATTTATATATTGTAGCATCCGTTAAATTTAATAATTTTTTGAATTTATTTTTAACTTATTTATAATATTGGAAGATTTAAAAGTTCAATATTTAAATTGCAAAACTTTAAAAGAAAAAGTAAAAAGCCAACGTGGCATGAGTGCTACATGGCCGTGTGGATATATCCCCACCCCTTTGTATAAATTGTCCCTTCTGGGCTTTTTGAAATTAGGAGTATTGTCCAAATTATCGGGTTCGGATAAAATCAAATTAGAATGGTTAAAACAAAATTTTATTCATCTTTTAATGTCAGTATATTAATGTTTGCTATGTTTAAGAAACATTAATTTAACAAGTACTATAATAACGTACTTGAATTTTAATGATAATGTCTATTTTTATGCACCATTTTTTTCTAACAAAAATATGTCAAATTTAATTTTATACTCGCAACGACAAATTAGAATGCCGACTCATAAATCCACTAGCTAGATTGTTATTTTACTAGAGATTTAATTTTAATTTTAAATTTCATTAAATATAATAATTTGGGGAGTAGAACTAGGGTGTTCTTAAGCTCACCAAAGTGTTTGGTGAGCTTAACTTCAAAATCCATCAAATCGGTTTCAAATGACGAATCCGAACCGTTGAAATCCACCTAACTTACAAGTGATGTGTCTGCATGTGAAAATTTTAAACATTCAAATTAATTTAGTATAAAGTCAAGCAGTCAAAAAACGTTCAAAAAATAAATGCACTAAAATTAATTTATTAACCTTCTAATTTTGACCGATTGACTTTATACTAAATTAATTCGAATGTTTAAAATTTTCACATGTAGACGCATCACTCATAAGGTAGGCAGGTTCCAATGGTTTGGATTCATCATTTGAAACCGATTTGATGAGTTTTGGAGTTAAGCTCACCAAACACTTTGGTGAGCTTAAGAACACCCTAGTTCTACTCTAATTTGGGGTTTCATTTATTTATTTTTCTTTGCTTATAGATTTAGTTTTATTTTTTAGTTCACATTTATCTTTGTAAAATGTAAATAAATAAATTTTAATTTTACTTGATCGTAATGAAAAACATATGTATAACCAATGAGAGATGAGAATGAATTTATTCACTACAAATTATGATATTTACACAAAATTCCAATGAACCGTATAAGTTTAATTCTCTCTCTTTTAAAAAAAGAAAAAGAAAACCAACAAATCAATCAGAATTAAAAATGTAATTATAAATAAAAAAAATTATAACATAGATATTACAAATGTTATTTACATTTTAACATATATATTAGAAATGTTATTTACATTTTAACATATATATTAGAAATGTTATTTACATTTTTTTTCTTTTGATGAAAACCAAATGTATAAATTATGAGATATAAGCACAATTTTATGGAGTGGAGAAACACATGATATTACAAATTGTATCTGCAAAATATTCCAATGAATCACAAGTTTAACTCATATAATTAAAATTATTTATATACACATATGATTTTGTATTGTGATAATTATTGAAATATTTTTTTTATGTTTTGGGAAAAATTCTTTTGGAATAATTAAGATTTTTAAAAATTCAAACGAAATTGACCTTAAAAAAAAAAAAAAAAATCAAGTGAAATCTATTCTAGACTTGTTCCTTGCTAACGGAGGTCGATTTGCTTAATATTTTTATCTTTTTAAAAAATTATCTATATTTGATTTCCTCCTGAAAAACAAATGAAAATATTTAATTAGAAATTAGAACTATCAAATAAAGACTAATATAATTAGCTAGGAAGATATTATCTTACCAATATCTCAGAATTTGATTTCCTTATTTTGCACGAGACTCGTGACAAGGTTGATTTGTTTGATCATAACTGCAAATTTAAAGATATGATATGTTTGATTAAAAGTTTGAGGCAATGAGAAAACACATATATAGCTAACGGTGAGAATTGAAGGCAAGTTTTGTGTTTTTGGTTCCCCAAATTTGTGTGATAAGACATGGGTTTTTGGCCGGATGTGAGTTATTGTATTATGTGGGGTCACCTGTGGTGTTTTGTTGTGAAGCAAGGCAAACTGGAGTTTTTGCATGATCAACATGCACATGTCATCATTATTCATTACTGCGCGCGGTTTATTTGCAATGCGCCGAATTTCTATCAAATGTTGTATTTGTTGCATATATGATCTTTCTAAGACATACAATTAATTAATGTATAAATTCATCCTAACACTTTAATTTCATCTAATTCTTAGGTTATAACTGATGTATGCAAAATATTATTTTTGTCAATTAATTAATAAATATATTGTTAGATGATTGGATATACTGGGCTGGCCTTACCCAAAGGGGAGTTTAGTCTTTTGCGAAGCTTGCAGATAGAGAGTTGGGACTCGATCGGATGTCTAGATACAACATTGCTTATCAGGATATCGCTGTGGAAAGTATATGCCATTGCAAGGGATGGGCTTTTTTTCCTGGAATCTCCGAAGCTCTTCTGCCGAATACTTGATCCCCTTCAAATTTGATATAGGAGTCCAAATTTTAAATGATTACAGACACATTTTACAATTTTTAATTTTTTAAATATGTAACATATATAAGAAGTAGATAGATATACTATAATAAAATGAGGAGGGTTCAAATGCCTCCATGTTTTTGTGCCTCCATCATGCCTCCATCTCTCTCCATCATTTTCAAAGTTCAAACAGTCGATCCGAACCGTTCAACCTAACTTCCATACTAAAATATGTTTGGAGACCAAATTTTATATTTTTAGGAATTTTTTTACTATTTTTTTAGATAGGTACAAAAATACTGTTTTTAGATGGTTCAGATTTACTGATTTTGTACCTATCTAAAAAAATAGTAAAAAAATTTCTAAAAATATAAAATTTGGTCTCCAAAAATATTTTAGTATGGAGGTTAGGTTGAGCGGTTCGGATTGACTGTTTGAACTTTGAAAATGATAGAGAGAGATGGAGGCATGATGGAGGCACAAAAACATGGAGGCATTTGAACCCTCCTCTAATAAAATTAGATGTATGTAAGAACTCAGAATTATTCTAAATCAACCTAAAAGAAATACAGGGGCTAAAATTAAAAATCCCATGGCCTTTACCGAGATCCATTATTCTGAACTCCTACGTACCCCAAATAAGGTCAGACATTGAAAATCTGGTTATTAAAAGAAAAGCTGGAAACAAAGAGAACCTGAAAGAGCCGATCAATGTTTGAAATGAACCAATTAAATAATTAAAAGAAAAAACCCACCATATATAAAACCTAGATGCAAGTGTCAATATATATAGCATTTGTGCATCACATTTCCAGCATTAATTGACCACAAAAAGGTCACTGATATATGAATGTGCATCATCCACTCGAGCACATGTTCATCAGAATTATGACAAGTGCTCTTGATATGGTTTAATGATTAAGAGTAAACACAGTTAATTTAGAATGATTACATATCCTCCTTTTTTGTACTTTAATTTCCTATAATATTTAAGTCTTAAATTTTTATATTTGATTAAAACAATGATTGTTTTAAGTTTATTGAATAATCATAGTTGTTGCAAGACATCTTATATAATATAAGCACAAAACATGAATAAGATGATCAATGATACATAGCTCAGTCATAAAATTGGAATTTCTATATATCTTCATATCGGGTAGAAACATCATACATTAATTGAGACTTCTTTAACATGAGATATATAACTGTAGAAATGTAACTTCAAATATTTTTTTTATATTTTTCTGCTTATGGCCAAACGGATATTATTAGATTCTAATTTTATATGATAATTGGTATACTCCTATGGCAGGGCCTACCGTCACACAAACCGTGAGCAACTGAGTATTCAAATCAGGTAAGGTATTTGACCTTTTCGTGCTGGGATTTGGGCAATTGGGCCGACTAAGGGCCTGTTCGGCCGACAAATGGAAATGGGCACGGAAATTGAACTGAAAATCATTGTTCCCGTGGGAAAAAAAAAATTCAGTTCAACTGAATTTTTTTTTTCCCACGTGAATAGTGATTCGGCCGAACACGCCCTAAGGTTGGGAGAAAACCCAGCAATATGTTAGATTTTTTTTTTTTTTAAAGCTTGTCAGCGGCTGACAAGAATGATGACATGTGCATGTTGATCATGCAAAAAACTCCAGGTTGCCTTGCTTCACAACAAAACACCACATAATACAATAACTCACATCCGGCCAAAAATCCATGCCTTATCACACAAATTTGGGGAACCAAAAACACAAAACTTGCCTTCAATTCTCACCGTTAGCTATATATATGTTTTGTCATTGCCTCAAACTTTTAACCAAACATGTCATATATTTAAATTTGCAGTTATGATCAAACAAATCAACCTTGTCACGGGTCTCGTGCAAAATAAGGAAATCAAATTCTGAGATATTGGTAAGATAATATCTTCATAGCTAATTATATTAGTCTTTATTTGATAGTTATAATTTCTAATTAAATATTTTCATTTGTTTTTCAGGAGGAAATCAAAAGGCATGGAAAATTTCAAAGCTTAATGGTGTATAATATTTATACAATTTTCGTTGGATTTGATTTTGGAACTTCGAAATGAAGAATATTAATGCTATTTCGGAGATTGGTTAAAATAAGATTTCCTTTACTTTAAATTAGGTTTATTTTAATTTTGAACGAATGCTAATCATGTTGTATATGTTACTTTTTTTTTAGAAACAGTTGAATTGAAATTTGTAATTTTTTTTTTTTGCAAAGATGATGTGTGGAAAGAGCAGTCTCGAGGCAAGATGGTTTTTTTTTTTTTTTTTTTTAGACCATACTATCTTTGCTTAAAAGAAAAAAAAGCTAATAAAGATAATAAAGAGACTATTCATTTTGGCCCTTGTAAAAAACTTTTTATTAATCTAAAAACCTTTCGGCGGCCTTTCGCCGCCGACACTCAAAAAAATAAAGAGACTATTCTGAATTTTCCAAATTAGCAAAGTAATAAGCAATTATATCACCTAACATTAATTAATTACTTGGGAGTTCCATTAGTTCATAATTGATTGATATAATAAGATGTTTATTTCAAGCTAAGATGAAATAAGATATTCTTTTGGTGTAGGTTAAAGTTACCATGGAATAAGTTAGAATAGGGTTGTATGAAAATACTAAAACTTGTAACTCGCTTATAATTCGTTCGATAAATGCTCGTTTAAACATGATCAATTATAACTTAGAACTGTGTCAATTCGAGTTGATTCGCTTATTTAACTAATGAGCTGAGTTTGAGCATACTCCTAACTCGCTCATTAACAACTCGAGTTACAGTGTTACACAAAATTTACCACAATAAATCTCGGATTTCAGCTATAAACGAATTAGTAATGAACTATAAACGAGTTATAAGTAATTTCATGAGTTAGTAATGAGATAAACTTGAATTGTCAATCTTATGGACTTGGATTAATCAAGTTATAAACGAGTTGTGAGCCAACTCGCCTTTGTAATGAGCTAAACTCGAATTGACTTTGCAACTCGTTTTTGCCATTCCAACTCAAGTTGACTAGCTCATTCATATTTTGTGTTGTTTTATGTATTTTTTAAAGTGGTTAAATACACAAAAACTGAGTTTATTCTTACAAAACAAAAATCTAAATGCATGTGTATACTAATGTGCAATAATCGCAAAAAAATTACGACTACTAAAATATTTTTTCCCCAAAATTTTCCTGTAAACTCTAGATATGTCACGATCATCTAGTGAATCCTAATTTGAAATTTAAAGTTATCTTGATCTGTAGCCATGGTCTTCCAGGGATGCACAATCACCGTTGATCACCGGAAGCCTTTCCTTTCCAAGCAATTCCTCTCAAGTCTGATGGAAAGAGCGAGAGAGGCGGCAGCGGCAACATTCTCTTCCGTACAAAGAGAGACACCCGATTCAAGTTCTGAACTAAAAATCCTCTCTTAACCACTCTATATCAATCTCTGTTCTTTCTATTTTTCTGTAGAGAGAGAGAGAGTAGAGAGAGAGACAGAGAGGCGTGACAATTAATTAAAAGGATACAGATCCCTTTTAATGAGCCGTATGTATATATAGAGGATACAGACCCAATCACGATTTATCCAAAAGAATAGGCGCCTCTTAACAGAAATTATTTATATAATTAATTAATTTGGATATGTAGTCTATTTTCTTATTGAATTCTTAGTGGGTCTGAATTCAGAACTTGCCTTATTGAGTATTTTCTTATTTACATGATATTGCCATATTTGATTGTGTTCCCAAGAGATCAATATAGGGGTGCAAACGGATCGGATAGTGCTCAACCCATATCCGTATCCGTATTTTTTTTTCGGATACGGATAAGGATACGGATCGGATAGTAATCAGATACGGATACAGATCGGATATTAAACGGATACAGATACGGATCGGATATTTTCGGATATGAATACAGATACGGATATAATTTGGATTTCTAATTCAAAATATATATCTAATTAACTTGTTACACCATTACAAAATATATATCTGATTAACTAAAATTCACCAACATAAATATAACTTTAATTAAAAATATCAACACAAAAGATCATAAGAGAAAAACAAACTTCACACGCACAAAAACGCAACAAAAGTAATTTCAATTACCTTACAATGAAAACATGTTGTACATTGCATCTGCCAATTAACTCAGGTTGTCGAGACTGAATTTCATTTTTTTCTGAAACCAAATAGGCAACTACAAGCCTCTTCCCAGCCGTCAGTATCACCATATGGAGTAGAATGTAGTTTAGCACCTTTACGTACAATAAATGCATACCACATAAACCCATACAGCAAACAAAGCCACAACGTGCCAATACAGATAATGCCCCAAAACTTTAATTCCTCCAGTAACTCTCCCCAAAATACCTCCTCTATCCAGTACTCCCCTTGTGACTTCACCAATACAAATGTTGTACTTTGTCGCATTGCTACTGCAACAACTGTTTTTCCATGCTTCAACTTGATTGTGATTGTATTAGTCGCTCGTTTCCATGTGTTTCTACTCTTAAATAAGAGAAGTCTATGGTTGATAGCAACTACTATCGATGAATTGGTTCGCAATGCAATGGCGTGTGTTGCTGGTGTCAACATATTTGTACTAATTTCAGACAAAACGACCTCTTTTATCATTCTGTTTACTGAATCCAGCTTGAATATTTTCTTTGTTGTTGGCTGTAAAGGATAGAAAATTTGTTCTTTGAAAATAGCAAATAACATCTCTAGTTATATATCAAAACAATTGGCACAATTATATTTTGACTAGTACTTATTTTTGTTAGCAAATTCAAAAATCAAGACCTTACCTGCATAGTAATGATGTAGCCTTCACTAGTATGCACGATCCCACCGAGTCCTTGATCACCTGGAATTTTGAATTCTGAAATTACTCTCCATCTGCCTTCTTCGGGTCCGACCTTCAACACGACTCCTCTCCGGGCACTGCTAACAAACACCTCCCCGCTCTCCAAATCCACTGCAACCCCACTAGGGTCACCATTCAACTCCGGCATAAGTACTTCAAATATTTTCGTGTATGATTTCAAATCATAAACCACGACAGATGAACGATTTGAGAAGGCGACAATCAATCTTTGACGTATGTGATCAACAGCAACCGCAGTGACCGAGACTCCACTTCTGTTGGAAGAAGGTTCAGAGAGGAGGCACTTCACCGTGCCAGTAGCTTCAGGGATGGCATAAACAGAAGGATCCAAGGTGGATCCAACAACAAAGTGTTGTGAAATTGGGTCCCACGCTAGACTGGAGAATTGAAGCAATGTCGAAGAATTGATGCTGATGCTGATGCTATGGCGTGCGAAGCATGGAGTAGGGTTCAAGAGGACAAAGAGAGAAATAAACAATAAAAAAGACATTGTGCAGTTTTGGTTTAGGGTCATGGAAGAAGACATGGAAAATTTCAAAGTTTAATGGTGTATTTATACAATTTTCGTTGGACTTAATTTTGGAAGTTCAAAATAAAGAATTTTAATGCTATTTCGGAGATTTGTTAAAATAAGATTTCCTTTACTTTAAATTGGGTTTAATTTTGAACGAATGCTAATCATGTTGTATATGTTACTTTTTTTAGAAACGGCTGAATTTAAATTTGTATTTTTGTTTGTAAAGAGGATGGAAAGAGCAGCCTTGAAGAGAGATTTTTTTTTTCCCTTTTATTTAGATAATACTTCTAAATATATTTGCTTTAAAAAGGGAGCTATTAAAATAATACAGAGACTATTCTGAATTTTCCAAATTAGCAAACGCAATTATATCACCGAACATTAATTACTTGGGACCATTAGTGCATGTTTGATTGTATGTCAAAGTTATTATTAATTAAAACATTAAAACAAGAAGTTAATAGAATAAATGGAGGTATTCTTGGAAACCGAAATGTAGAGGATTGAGCATACTCATTTAATAATGGAAGTTAAAAAAGAAAATAATAACCCACATTTCCGATGAACAATGACATAAATTAATAAGCCCAAAATTGGAAGTAAGTGGTTGCTGCACGGGCGGAGCTAACAATTGAGCAGCACAGTACTTCTTTCTTGTCTGAGCTTTTAATGGTTGATCTTTTGTTCACTAAATAACCATACTCTATGTGCAAAATGTCAGTTTCTAACCCCTTGTGCCGATTTTATATATATATATATACACAGAGAGAGATAGGCTAATGTGCTTTCGGTAGCATATGGACCGAAATACACACGGTCCAAATTTGAAATTTCAAAATCCAAACGGTTGATCCGAACCGTTCATCTTATTCTCCATATTAATATGTGCTTGGAGACCAAATTTTACAATTTTCTCAATTTTTTTTCTATTTATTAAGTCACTTTGAAAATCGCTAATCAAACGGTTTTACTGTTTTGTGCAGCCACCGTTGGATCAACAATTTTGTAAAATACTTAATAAATAGTAAAAAAATTCAGAAAAATGTAAAATTTGGTCTCCAGGCAGATATTAATATGGAGAAGAAGATGAACGGTTCGGATTAACCGTTTAGATTTTGAAATTTCAAATTTGGACCGTGTGTATTTCGGCCCATATGCTACCGAAAGCATATTAGCCTATCTCTCTCTCTCTCTCTCTCTCTCTATATATATATATATATAGAGTTAGGCTGGGGTGCTATGGATAGCATAGTGGCCTCCCGTGCTACGGCTCAATATTGAAGTTTTCAAAATCCAAACGGTCGATCCGAACCGTTCATCTTATTCTCCATATTAATATCTGCATGGAGACCAAATTTTATAATTTTTTGAATTTTTTTACTATTTATTAAGTATTTTACAAAATTGTTGATCCAACGGTGGCTGCACAAAACAGTAAAACCGTTGGATTAGCGATTTTCAAAGTGGCTTAATAAATAGTAAAAAAATTCAAAAAATTATAAAATTTGGTCTCCAAGCAGATATTAATATGGAGAATAAGATGAACGGTTCGGATCGACCATTTGGATTTTGAAAACTTCAATATTGAGCCGTAGCACGGGAGGCCACTATGCTATCCATAGCACCCCAGCCTAACTCTATATATATATATATATAGAGAGAGAGAGAGAGAGAGAGATAGGCTAATATGCTTTCGGTAGCATATGGGCCGAAATACACACGGTCCAAATTTGAAATTTCAAAATCTAAACGGTTAATCCGAACCGTTCATCTTCTTCTCCATATTAATATCTGCCTGGAGACCAAATTTTACATTTTTCTGAATTTTTTACTATTTATTAAGTATTTTACAAAATTGTTGATCCAACGGTGGCTGCACAAAACAGTAAAACCGTTTGATTAGCGATTTTCAAAGTGACTTAATAAATAGAAAAAAAATTGAGAAAATTGTAAAATTTGGTCTCCAAGCACATATTAATATGGAGAATAAGATGAACGGTTCGGATCAACCGTTTTGATTTTGAAATTTCAAATTTGGACCGTGTGTATTTCGGTCCATATGCTACCGAAAGCACATTAGCCTATCTCTCTCTGTGTATATATATATATATAAAATCGGCACAAGGGGTTAGAAACTGACATTTTGCACATAGAGTATGGTTATTTAGTGAACAAAAGATCAACCATTAAAAGCTCAGACAAGAAAGAAGTACTGTGCTGCTCAATTGTTAGCTCCGCCCGTGCAGCAACCACTTACTTCCAATTTTGGGCTTATTAATTTATGTCATTGTTCATCGGAAATGTGGGTTATTATTTTCTTTTTTAACTTCCATTATTAAATGAGTATGCTCAATCCTCTACATTTCGGTTTCCAAGAATACCTCCATTTATTCTATTAACTTCTTGTTTTAATGTTTTAATTAATAATAACTTTGACATACAATCAAACATGCACTAATGGTCCCAAGTAATTAATGTTCGGTGATATAATTGCGTTTGCTAATTTGGAAAATTCAGAATAGTCTCTGTATTATTTTAATAGCTCCCTTTTTAAAGCAAATATATTTAGAAGTATTATCTAAATAAAAGGGAAAAAAAAAATCTCTCTTCAAGGCTGCTCTTTCCATCCTCTTTACAAACAAAAATACAAATTTAAATTCAGCCGTTTCTAAAAAAAGTAACATATACAACATGATTAGCATTCGTTCAAAATTAAACCCAATTTAAAGTAAAGGAAATCTTATTTTAACAAATCTCCGAAATAGCATTAAAATTCTTTATTTTGAACTTCCAAAATTAAGTCCAACGAAAATTGTATAAATACACCATTAAACTTTGAAATTTTCCATGTCTTCTTCCATGACCCTAAACCAAAACTGCACAATGTCTTTTTTATTGTTTATTTCTCTCTTTGTCCTCTTGAACCCTACTCCATGCTTCGCACGCCATAGCATCAGCATCAGCATCAATTCTTCGACATTGCTTCAATTCTCCAGTCTAGCGTGGGACCCAATTTCACAACACTTTGTTGTTGGATCCACCTTGGATCCTTCTGTTTATGCCATCCCTGAAGCTACTGGCACGGTGAAGTGCCTCCTCTCTGAACCTTCTTCCAACAGAAGTGGAGTCTCGGTCACTGCGGTTGCTGTTGATCACATACGTCAAAGATTGATTGTCGCCTTCTCAAATCGTTCATCTGTCGTGGTTTATGATTTGAAATCATACACGAAAATATTTGAAGTACTTATGCCGGAGTTGAATGGTGACCCTAGTGGGGTTGCAGTGGATTTGGAGAGCGGGGAGGTGTTTGTTAGCAGTGCCCGGAGAGGAGTCGTGTTGAAGGTCGGACCCGAAGAAGGCAGATGGAGAGTAATTTCAGAATTCAAAATTCCAGGTGATCAAGGACTCGGTGGGATCGTGCATACTAGTGAAGGCTACATCATTACTATGCAGGTAAGGTCTTGATTTTTGAATTTGCTAACAAAAATAAGTACTAGTCAAAATATAATTGTGCCAATTGTTTTGATATATAACTAGAGATGTTATTTGCTATTTTCAAAGAACAAATTTTCTATCCTTTACAGCCAACAACAAAGAAAATATTCAAGCTGGATTCAGTAAACAGAATGATAAAAGAGGTCGTTTTGTCTGAAATTAGTACAAATATGTTGACACCAGCAACACACGCCATTGCATTGCGAACCAATTCATCGATAGTAGTTGCTATCAACCATAGACTTCTCTTATTTAAGAGTAGAAACACATGGAAACGAGCGACTAATACAATCACAATCAAGTTGAAGCATGGAAAAACAGTTGTTGCAGTAGCAATGCGACAAAGTACAACATTTGTATTGGTGAAGTCACAAGGGGAGTACTGGATAGAGGAGGTATTTTGGGGAGAGTTACTGGAGGAATTAAAGTTTTGGGGCATTATCTGTATTGGCACGTTGTGGCTTTGTTTGCTGTATGGGTTTATGTGGTATGCATTTATTGTACGTAAAGGTGCTAAACTACATTCTACTCCATATGGTGATACTGACGGCTGGGAAGAGGCTTGTAGTTGCCTATTTGGTTTCAGAAAAAAATGAAATTCAGTCTCGACAACCTGAGTTAATTGGCAGATGCAATGTACAACATGTTTTCATTGTAAGGTAATTGAAATTACTTTTGTTGCGTTTTTGTGCGTGTGAAGTTTGTTTTTCTCTTATGATCTTTTGTGTTGATATTTTTAATTAAAGTTATATTTATGTTGGTGAATTTTAGTTAATCAGATATATATTTTGTAATGGTGTAACAAGTTAATTAGATATATATTTTGAATTAGAAATCCAAATTATATCCGTATCTATATTCATATCCGAAAATATCCGATCCGTATCTGTATCCGTTTAATATCCGATCTGTATCCGTATCTGATTACTATCCGATCCGTATCCTTATCCGTATCCGAAAAAAAAATACGGATACGGATATGGGTTGAGCACTATCCGATCCGTTTGCACCCCTATATTGATCTCTTGGGAACACAATCAAATATGGCAATATCATGTAAATAAGAAAATACTCAATAAGGCAAGTTCTGAATTCAGACCCACTAAGAATTCAATAAGAAAATAGACTACATATCCAAATTAATTAATTATATAAATAATTTCTGTTAAGAGGCGCCTATTCTTTTGGATAAATCGTGATTGGGTCTGTATCCTCTATATATACATACGGCTCATTAAAAGGGATCTGTATCCTTTTAATTAATTGTCACGCCTCTCTGTCTCTCTCTCTACTCTCTCTCTCTCTACAGAAAAATAGAAAGAACAGAGATTGATATAGAGTGGTTAAGAGAGGATTTTTAGTTCAGAACTTGAATCGGGTGTCTCTCTTTGTACGGAAGAGAATGTTGCCGCTGCCGCCTCTCTCGCTCTTTCCATCAGACTTGAGAGGAATTGCTTGGATGTATAAGGCCTATGTTATAGAGTATATAACTTCGGTCATAAGGATCCATTTCTGGTCGCGTAGCTTCATAATAATTCTGTAAAGCTTCTGCATAATTTCCCTCGGATTGAGCCAACATTCGTTACGGTCGTTCATTCTATTGAAAAGGTCTCCGTTCCAGAACCGTACATGATATTTTCATTTCATACGGCTCCTACCTTCTGTACATAATACTGAAGAAAAAATCTTTAGAATTAAAATCTAACTATTCTCATCTTATTATGAACTGAAAGAAGCTAGTATTTTTACTAGAAATCTCTAGTCAACCTTCTCATCAGAGGTTTTTTCTTAACACCAACTCTTCATATTACTACTGCATATTTAGTAGTAGATGAAATGAATACATATTAATAGTCGATGAAATGAAAGAGGTAACTCCAATAATTTCTTTGTTATTAACGCTTTCTGTTTCTGGGAATTAGTTACTTCAACGATCTTTTATGGTTTTATGGGTATCCAAAGTACGAACGAAATGGATGTTTGTTGTCCCGACCATTCTTTTTAGTCCCGATACTTATAAGGAAAAGGGTTATTTCGAACAAAGTTTTTGTTTTGTTGATTTCTAAGTGTAGTGCTTTTTCCCTATACTTAATAGGGTATTAAGTAGAGTAGGGTTGACCCGCAATACGAAGAAACCTATGGGTTTAATCTTTTGCTCAATGCTCAAATGGATAATTAAAGCATCTGAGATTGCATCAATCGAGGATACACGACAGAAGGGATTTATTGTTTTACCCTCACAAACTTTACCTTCACCAAGCGTAAGTTTTTTTTTCATTATTAGGTTTTTTCTATCCCGCAATACGTTTTTCTTGTAAGACTTAATTTCTTGTAAGACTTAACTACAGGCTAAAAAAACAAGAAAAAAGAATCAAATCACACCATCTCTGTAATAGGTAAATGCCTTTTTTTCTCCTGAAGTTGTTGGAATTATTCCCAACAATATATTGGCTACAATTGAAAAGGTCTTATCTATAAAATTCCCATTTATACACGATCTAGGCATAATTACTAATCCGTCATATAATTCTTTTCATTACCCCTCGAGAAAATGATCTTAACAACAAAGTAAATATAAAGTCAAAAATTACGTAAAAAAAAAGACAAGGAAAGATATGAATATGAAATAGTTGACTTTTTATTCCAATTTAATATTCCACTAATCAATAGGTTTTTGTTTCATTTAAGTTCAATAAAATAAAAAAAAGATTTTATTTGATTATGTTATGTAGATAATTCAAGAAGTTTTTTTTGGTTAGAATTCAAACAACGGAAAAATCTTTTCATCATAAAATAAACCTTCCAAATATTAATTATATATTTTATTTTATTTGCATAATATGTGGCATAATAAATATAAATATGCCACATCATAAATCTAAAAATTTGAAGTAAAAAATTCATTTTCTTTTTTTTTTTGATTTAAAAGGCCTAAGACCATTTTAATTTAAGAAAAAACAGTTAATTTACAACCATAGTTCAGGTTTCTACTGCACTTAAGCTAAAAGCCCTGCTAAAACACAAAACATCAGCATATAAGCTGGAAACCACAACAGGTCAGCATAACAGACTAATAGAGATAGTTGTCTAAAACCACTAATTCGTTGTGACCAAAAAATCAAACAGGAGATCCAAAACCTGATCTTAATCTTCAGGTTCTAAACATGGCAATATAGTGATGCTACCAAAATCAGAGGCGGCATGGGGCGTTTCGGATTATAGGCCGATCTCTATCATAAATCTAATTCCAAAACTCCTGTCAAAGGTCTTGGCAAACCGCCTAAGGAGCTGGCTACCAATGCTAACCTCAACAAAGCAAACAGCTTTTTTTAAAGATCGGCATATAGCTGAAAGCTTCATTGCGACTTGAGAGGTGCTGCACCATATTTCAACAACATCCAAACCGGCAATATTTGCAAAAATAGATTTCACCAAAGCTTTTGACTCGGTACATTGGACATTTCTAATGCGGATTATGACAGTAGGGGTTTCGCCAAGCAATGGATTAATTAAATGGGTAAGCCAACTGCTGCTTAGTAAGCTTCAACATAAACCAGGACCAACAGGTGTTGACCGGCCAGATACTAAGCTGTTGGCAGACTCAGCTACCAGTCATGTACTTGGGAATGCCCCTCACGATGAAGGGCCCCGGAAAAACTTTTGTTCATTCCGCTCATTGAAAAGCTGGACAAGAGGTTGCAAGGCTGGAAGAGAAGGCTACTGTCCAGGGGAGGCCTGTTGCAACTCATAAAGTCGGAATTATCTTCCATTCCCATATACTATATGACTTGCTTCATCTTGCCCAAATGGGTCATTGATAGGCTGAACAAGATCCGACGTCAGTTCTTATAGGGGAAAAATGGCTCAGATATTAGAGGTATTTCATTACTAATTAAATTGGAGGGAATTGTGTTTGTCAACGGAATGGGGTGGCATGGGTGTACCGGAGCTATTCACGCATAACAGGGCACTGATATTGAGCTGGTGGTGGCGGTTTACTCACAGCCATCCAGCCTTTGGACACTGGTCATCACAGATCTCAAAGCCATACATGAAACGCAAGTGGGACCCAAAGTCTGGCTGGTATCGGGGTCCTTCTTCTGGAGGAAATTACAACAGATGAGGCAGTTCTTCAACTAGTCCACGTGCTGGGAAATAGGAGACGGTCACGAGGTGTCCTTCTGGCATGATGCTTGGGGCGATGATACTGGGCCAGGCTCGGAGGCCTCCAAACCCGATAATTTCACTCAGGAATGCGGCAGTTATAGCTAACATAATTGCCCCATATCATGAGGAGACACGTCGAAGCATAACCTTCACACGAGGCCATGACCAAATAGAATGGCACGGTGGGACACAACTGGAAGGTACGCGGCTAAGTCCATATATACAGACGATATTAGGAGGGGGATGATCAAAAGCGGACACGTAAAGGTATGGAAATACAAGTCTCCGCCTACAGTGAGGGTATTCGTACTTAATAGCAATCTTGTATCACAGTAGTGCAATTAGTATTCCTACTGTTGAAAGAGAGAATACTCACACATGACCAAATGGCTACGAGAAACTTCCACTGCCAAATGGAGTGTGTGATGTGCCGAGACTGTACAATGGAAACTACACTTAATTTTCAGATGCCAAAATGCAGTCAGGGTTTGGAACACCTTGACAGATAGACTGGGCTAGCTATAGAGTGCTCAGACAGGAGCCAACTCTGGAGGATGTTCGGTACATATTGATCGATTAAGGGCTCTTCAGGAAGTCCAGACTGGTGGAAACAGAGAGGGCCATCACTGATAATGTGTGCCTGCTGGTCTATATGGCATGGCAAGGAATGCCGTAATATTCGAAGACAAAAGAATACAACCAGACCATTTGGCAGAAAGGATAAAACATGAGGCTTTGTTGTGGTGTAAATACTGCTAGCATATAGGGTTAGATGCACTTGATGTAACAGATGTATTGAATTGGTGTATAACCTGATGTAACATAGCTGTAAAACTTGCATTCATGCAAGAACTAGGCAGCCACTGTCTAGCTTTGAAAAAAAAAAACAGAGAGAGAGGGTCTTCAAATACTACTCCCTCATACTGGCCTATTGATGCTTACTTTCCTTGATTTTGAATACAACTTATAACTAATCAACTAAATGTAACTAATTAAATAGAAATTAAATAACTAAACCCTTAAATTAAAGCAATCTTAATTAAATTAACAAAAAAAAACCTTAATATTTACTAAAATTAACTAAGCTTAAACTTAATATTGCTAAATTAATCTAATTTAAATGTGACTAAATATATAAATGAAAATTAACTTAATGTAACTAAATTAAATATAATTACAGTACTAAACCCTAAGACATAAATTAAATTGTACCTAAATGAACTAAATTATTTTTTTTCATTTTCTAAAAAAAAATGGAATTAATCTACAATTTTTTAAACAATTAATAGAAAGCATATATACCTTCTGACGCCCGATGGAAAATGAAAAAGCAATAGAGACGTATAGTAACTCCAGCAAAATTCCAATGCTGTTGAATATCAAAATCAAGGTGTTGCCTTTTATGGTCGGTAACTCATAGACTACCCAGGCGGTGCAATTCAGCAAAGTTGCCAAATAAGGAAGTGGGGAGAAGTTCTCCTCAAGAGCTCCTCTCTTGAAAATTCTCCAAAATTTCCAACTGTTTTATAAATAAGTGAATTGATCAGTTGTAACAAAAAGGTGATTAAAAACTGTAATAAAAGGGTAGTAAATAATAGAAGCATACATGATTAGATCTACAAGAATACAATCTAACTGAATACATTTTCACCTCAAATCTCAACCTTTATTGAATTTCGGTTTACAAATAGCAACAACACAACAAAGAACAATATCTATTAATCTAATTGAATACAATTTCTCCTCAAATCTCAATCTTTATGGGATTTCGGTTTTCAAATAGCAACAACACAAAAGAACAAGCTAAATACTGATCAGCTAGCGATATAAGAAGCAACACACATGCAACATGCAAGCACATTTAATTGAAATCATATACTTACAGTGGAGTAACAAGTAAGAGAAGGGAAACACCATTTCCTGGAAAAACAAGATAATTAAAATTTACAGAATTTGAAAAAAAAAAAGAAAAAAAAAGAGAGACTGAAAAGCGTAGCAATTAATCGAAGTGATAATTTGTAAAATGGAAGAAATGCAAAACCGTATAATAAAAATGACGTGACGGCTACGTACCAAATCCAGATAAAAGTCGACGAAGAGAAACCATTCTTTGCAAGATTTTACATGAACAATAATGAATTTCAAACCGGGAGACCTAAAGTTATGTAGGTATAATGGAGCTATATGACAAAATGTTTGTGTATTTGATCCAGTGTGGCACGCAGGTAGAATTCTTTGTATTAATTTCCTGTATTCAAAAAGTTTATGCAACCATGCAGCGGAATCCTCCGAGTACTGTAAAAGATTCTCCTCACTTTACGGTTTGAGATTAATTTCTATCCGCTTTGAGATTCGGACTAACTTTGGGGTCAATATTATTTGGCTTCGAGGTTAGTGCCAGGATAAAATGAACGGTTCGGATCTACAAATTGTAAAAGATTCCCTATTATGGTACTGGGGAGGATCTGAATTCGCAGCGGAGGGTAGAGTACGGTCATATACAAAAGCTGTTAAAGAATTACAGTATAGAAGGACGAACCAGGTCCGTACGTGCAATAGCTGTTAAAGAATTAGAGTACGGATTTGATCTCATCGTCAAAGTGTTCAACATATTAAATCAGACGGTTTATATAATTCCTAGGGGTGTAAACGGTAGGATACGGATTGGATAGTGGGCAAACTATATTCTTATCCGTCAAAAAAATTTGGATACAGATACGAATACGGATTAAACGCTACGTATAGGGATCGAATATCGGATGGATACGAATAAGATATGGATTTAATTCAAATAATTAAAAATAAATTACTAATGTACATTCTAATAAAAAATAACATATAAATATTTTTTTTTTCATTCATAAGTTAGATCTAATATTTTTCGTAATAAGTTTGTTGGTTACAGAGCATATATCATATTATCAAAATATTAATCACTAATTACATCATAGTGTTATATTATTCATCAAAATATTTTTGATATATGTATATACATTTTAATAAATTATTAGTATGAATATGTAATTTAATAAATTAATTTAAGAACATAGAGTACATTTCTTGTGGTTTAATAGTTTAAACGGTCGGATATAGATAATTATGAATAGTTAAAAATCTTAACGTATCCTTATCCATTATATTTTTCTGGACACAAATATGGATACGGATACAGATTTTACAATTTAAGTAATTTTTTGGATTCGGATCCGGACGAAATCGGATAATATCCAATCCATTTACATGCATCCCTAATAATTCCAGTTATGTCGTAAAAATTATCATCGTATGATTTATTAGACTACTAATATTAATGACCAAAAATACAAAACTAAATATTATTAAAATTTCTATATCGTCATTAAATAATTGCACGGAGAAATTAATTTAAATTTTTTTCTTTAAAAAATTGGTATATTAAAGCAAATATCATAAAGAAGTAAAGAACGGACTTGCATTTGCCATTCGGTGCATAAATATATTAGCAAAAATGTTGCTGGGATTATATAATTAACTGCAATCGGGCCAGCTGGCGCAAGTGGTCATCGAACTTAATTATTAGATGGCCTTTGATTTCTAAATTGTTCTATAAATTATTAGAAATCTTGTAGATTAAGGATTTAGAAATTAAAATTAGGTTTTAAAAATACCAAGTATGGTATTTAATTATCGGACCTAATTATTTTGCGTTCTAAACATCAAAATTTAAGTTTTAAAATTTCCAGACTTGGCTCAACATTATCAGACCTCGGTATATTGTGTCCCAAACACCAAAATTAAGGTTTTAAAATACCAGACTTGATTCATATTTACCAAACCTCGGTATATTGCGTTACAAACTAAAAATTTTAGATTTAAAAAATATCATACTTGGTTCAAAGTTATTTGGTGTTCCAAACACCAAAATTTAGGTTTTAAAAATACCATACTTGGTTCAGATTTACCGGACCTTGGTATTCCTAACACAAAAATTTAGGTTTTAAAAATACCATACTTATATGGTTCAGATTTATCTGAACTAGTTATTTTGTGTTTCAAATATGTAATTTAAGTTATAAAAATACCATATATACTTGATTAAAATTTACCGAACCTCGGTATATATATTGCGTTCTAAACACAAAAATTTAGGTTTTAAAAATACCAACCTTAGTTTAGATTTACCGGACCAAGTTATTTGTGTTTCAAACATCAAAATTTAGGTTTTAAAAGTACGAGACTTGGTTCAGATTTATTGGACCTCGGTATATTAGAGCTGCAAACGGATCAAATAATATTTCACTTGCAGTATTCTTCGTTATCAAATATTCAAAACTAAATATTTTAAAATTTGTATATCGTCATTAAATAATTTACCGACGAAATTAATTTAATATTTTTTTCCTTAAAAAATTGGTATTTTAAAGCAAATATCATAAAAAGGGACTTGCATTTAGTACATAATTGATATATTAGTAAACAGGTTGCTTAGATGTTATCTATCAAATAGCCCTTCATTAACAGACCAACTGGGCCACGAATGCATATCCTCTGCATTAACATACCTTTCGAGTTAATGAATACCAACCGTCTGATTTTAAACGGAGCTAATTCGGCTTCAGCTAGTGAAGATCTAGTTCGCACGAATCTCAAAGCATATTGGACGATTGAGATTTATTAACTCAAAAATTCCTTTTTGAGTTAATGCAGAGGATACGAATTCCTGGCGCCACCATCGTAAGTGGTAAATCCGTAAATTATATAAAAATGTCAGGTGCAGACGAGCAGTTTATGATGGCAGCACCCGAATGAGCTCAGGTACGGATAGAATCATAAAGCAGACTACAAAATGACTATTTTACCCTTGCAGCTTCTTTGCAGTTTTACCAATTGATTAGCAAATCAATTAGTAAAATAACGAAATTAATATAGTGTAAGATACTATGTGAAATATTTAATTATGGAGAATGTATTGTTGATCTTATTTTTTTTTCAGGAATACAAATGCAAATAAAAATTATCTGTGCTGAAATCTTTTTAGTTACTATGAAATTTTAAGATTCTGACATGAGTGAGTCTATGGTACTATGCATATTACGATTTGGCACCGTGCTACGGCTCTATATTCGAGTTTTCAAATCCTAACAGTCGATCCGAACCGTTCATCTTGTTCTCCATATTAATATGTGTTTGGAGACCAAATTTTACATTTTTTGAATTTTTTTACTATTTTTTTAGATTTATTGAAAATCACTGTTTTTGGATGGTCCAGAATTTTCAGATCAAGTGATTTTCTAAATATCTTAAAAAATAGTAAAAAAATTTTCAAAAAATGTAAAATTTGGTCTCCAAATACATATTAATATGGAGAACAAGATGAACGGTTCGGATTGACCGTTAGGATTTGAAAACTTAAATATAGAGCCATAGCACGATAACAACCCGTGATATGCATAGTACCATAGACTCACTCTTCTGACATTATCATCACTTTTCAGAAATTTCAAAACTTGACACCAACGCAGATCAAGTATGCGCATCATTCTTGGCACGTGTGCAAACCAAGTATGCGCGGGAAAATAGAGAGTACCAAACACACAGAAACATAACAGAATGGAAAAAAATATACACCAATTTTGATGCGCAAACTCAGTCTGGGTTTGTGTCAAATTTTGAATCTTTCTAAAAGTAGTGGTAATATTAGAATTTTAAAATTAAATTCAGTCATATGTGATACTGCTATTTATTTAAAAAGATGTTTTGTGAGCATTTTTCCGATTTTATATGAAAAGGTCATATTTAATATTTTATTCTCAAACTCTGGTCTAGTCCAGGTGTATGCACATTAGAAGTAAAACTGATAGATGGGGTCCACTTGCAATCATCCTGAGGTCTGAGCTACGAGCTATTTTGTATTACATGTGCCGTTTATATTTAAGTTTCCAAACGGTTTAATTAATTATTTATTATCTTTTTGTGAATCTGAGATAATTTTTAGACAAATTGTGTTTCTTTAATAGCTTGAAAAATTTTAATTGTATTGAGCTTACAATTGAACAACGGACTCTATATATTAACATTTTTTTTATTCTTATTATTTAAGATAGAATGTTTGATAAAATTTTACGTTTCGAAATAAAACTCATTGAACTAAGGGATAATAGTTGAAGTTTAAAATATTTTAAAATAGAAATATTGGAGATAAAAACTCTGATTAAAGTTTGAAAGAATACCATGGATTGATCAAACCTAAAAGTCCTACAATAATTTCACAATCCATTTTTTTCAAAATGCCAACAGTATATTTATTCATGACTAGATTTTCAAAATCCATCCTTTATTACTTTATCCCCAATATAAATCCGTTTTCTTAGTTTTGAACTTAATAATTTTTATTTTCAAACACAAAATATTTCCACAGTATCTCCACAAGGGAGAGATAATATCGATATTCCTACTAATTATGTAATTGCTCGTTTATATTTTCAAACGTACCGTGATCAAACATGCCTCGCGTGACTTGCATAACTATTTGATCCTAATTTAAATTAGTTTATTCAAGATTCACCATTTGATCAATATTTAATGACCTTAATTATACATAATTCACGTGACCACGTGACATACCGTGATTAAATTTTCCACATGACGTGACGTGCCGTGCCAAAGTTTTAAAAGATGGTTACGGTACACAAATGATCACGGCACGTAATTAACACACGTGACTTGTCATTCTGTACCATAATTGTCCCGTTCTTGTGATAGAGCCAGTTGTGCTGTGTCATTTTCACTCCAGGTAGGATAATATGTATCTTAAGGACAGAGTAAGTAAATTAATAAATTTATTTAAAGAAATTTGCATAAACCACAAAAAATCAAATAATTTTTTTTTGTTGGAGTAGTGTAATTGAATCATATACTATTATTATTATATGACCTGACAACTTAAATTAGCATTATTTTCTATTACCATATAGTGACAAAAGCTTATATATTTCCTACGTTTGTAAAGAGTAAAGACCATACCATTTATTAATTGTTCTATAAATGTAAAAATCTATAGTATGGCACCAATAGCGTATATAATTTGAATATTTCATGAAGACTGTGTGATAATTTAAAATATATATTAACTTCCAGCTAAAGTTGTTTACGTATAATTAATTAATTTATTCGGCAGGTAATTAAATTAGTTCTATTAAAACATTGTTTATTATACATAAGATGAACATTTTTTTATGTAGAGTATAGTATATTAATTTGGTTTTATTATAGTTATGCTGCTTATGCATACATATATTTTTATTTTGATATAATGGATTAAGTATTCTGAGGAGTACCTTAATTTTGGGCTAGATATATATATATATTTTTAATATATTTTAGCTATGGAAATTGTTAAGCCAATTGCACTTATATTTTTATTGTTATTATTTCAGAAAAATCAAAATTTGAAAATTTGAAATTTAGTAAACCTGAGGGACACTCAATTTTTTTAAGTGTGTTGTGTTACGGACTTTAAATTTTTATTTTAAAAAATGCTAACTATAAAAAGTTCGGGCCAATTAAGTTCAAGCAGAATAAAATAGGTAAAAAAAAAGTTCATGAAATTAGGCCTTGTTCGGCAGTTTGCTAAAGAATAAGAATGAGAATAGAAATAAAAAAATTTGAACTAATTTTTACTGTTCACCGTGGAAAAAAAAAATTTGATCTGAGTGAACTTTTTTTTCTCACGTGAACAATAATTTGTTGAAGAGAACCTTAATGTATTGCTCTCATGCTTCTATTCGTTTGATCTCCATCGGAAGGCCATAATTTGTATTTTGCAAAAACATTATTGTTCTCTTGATGGTTTCTATAATTTAAAAGTATGGGAAAAATACAAAGAACCTTTTGTGATAGTAGCGAGTCTCAACACATTTATCAGGATTTTTAAAAAAATATATTTTCTTGAATTTTAACTTGATTGGGTTATTAACATATGGTGTGGGTTATATAGCGCTGAAAAAGGATATCCGACCCGTGCTAGGATATATTTAGTAACACATTAAACTAACCATAGATCCAAATCCGAATCCAAATCTAAATATGCCTATTTCCTACATCTCCTATATCACTCTCTGTTTTGTTGCATGGGGCGACATATAAATCTTTAGCTTATACACCCTCTCTGTCTAAAATGATAGTAATAGTGGGACTAAAAAATCGGCATCCGGACACATCTATATTGAACCGGGCAACCGGCACTGTACAGTACTCGTTAGACAGAATCACTGATGATTTGGTCCCACGGTCAGAGGTCTCTTCTCTTTCTCTCATTCTCTCTCTGGTTCTCTGTGTCAGCCAGCCAACTAGCCAAGGCAAGACAACCTGTTTCCCTAAAACCCCGCTCCCCACTCCCCACTCCTCCAAGCTTCTCTCCCCTCTCCAGTTACTTACAGATGCGTTTATATCCCTCAAGAGGAGAATTTGCTTACAGTTGGGTCGGAAGGAAGACACGGATCTGACCCGTTGGATCGGATCCGACAGTGAAAATGGCTCTCTCAGCCATGCGAGGGCTGTAAGGAATTGTCAGAACAAAGACCAGGAGAGGCTTCGGGTTGATATGGGGCTTGGCAATATTAGACCCGCTTCAAAAAATAAAAAGGTTAATTACTGCTTTGATCGTCCTTTTGAGGATTTTTAGGTTAATTACTGCTTTGATCGTCTTTTTGAGGATTTTTAGGTTAATTAGCTGAATTTCGCATAGTGGGTTGACCAATTGACTGATATGATATCGGTGTAGCTCTTGCAACTGTTGATTGAAATATGAAATTGATTTTGCTCGTTCCATATTCTACAAGGATAACTGTGGAAATGCAAAAGTAATACATTCAGTATTATTCCGTCAATGGTAGTAATTTCAAGGATAATAATTTTTGGCTATTCTTCTTCTTTTCATGCAGTGTGTTGAATAGGGATTCATTTCCAAAGATATACATGCTAGGTTATGATGTCAATTTTGGTCATGCAGAGGCCGTTTCATTCATATCTGCACCAAAATATCCAGAGAAGCAGGTACATATATTTCCTTGTGCTGTTAGAAATTAAAGCAATAAAAAATGGAATAGGAAAGTATTTACCACTCAGAAAATGTTATTTGAATGTTAACACATGCCGTTAACTGTTCTGGCACACTACTGCTTCCTTTTATTTTTGGTTCCACTTTTGATGTCTTTTTTGTTAGTACATAATGGAATGTTGTACATGAAGTAATAGTTATTTTTATATGTGTTGCATAGGTTGGATATATAGTAATTTCATGCCTATTAAACGAGAACCATGACTTCCTGAGGATGGTAATAAATACTGCCAGGAATGACATTATTGGACGCAATGAGACTTTCCAGTGCTTTGAGTCTGACAATGGTTATTACCTGCTCCATTTAATTATCTGAGAATACTAAATGAAGCTAAAACGCAGTAATAAATTTTCAGGGGAATTTGTTATTTCCAGTTTCCACTATTTGATAACCATATTAGAAATTGATCTGTTCTAAGCTTTCAATTTTCCTTAAGTTATGTTGGTGTTGGAATGCATTTAGTGAATCTAATATTAGTTATTGACTTATTGTTGGTCGCTGCTTCTGATGTAAGAAAGAACAACGAGTGACTACTTCAGTTTTAATAAAAAAGTAATTTACTATATGTGATTTCAAGTTATAAATAATAATGTATTCACTGCATGTGTGATGCGAATGTTATGCAAATGGCTGCTTTCGATATGAAAAAGAACAAAGCAAGTGACTACTTCGGTTATTAAATGTACATTAGCATAAGTGGGCTTGAACTTACAAACAAGTATTATTATTTTTCTTTTCTTTTTATAATGTTGTTGTCTGTAGGTAGTAAATATTGGTGGAAAAGAGTTCTCTGAACCACTAGCCCATGATGTCCAAAGACTTCTTGTAAGAAAAAAAAGCCTTTTGAAGTCAGACTTTCATATATTATATCCTTATTTTGCCGAAGTAATTTATTGCCTTCTTTGTTTATGACAGATCTCAAGTAGCTGTAGGGCGGTTGTCAGAAAGAAAGCTGTTTTTTGTCTTCTTCGACTTTACCGAAAGAACCCTGGTCTTTGTCTTCTTCTGCTCCTTGTTCACAAAAGAGAAGCTTGTTTTCTTATGTAATAACCAGGTATACCTTAGAGGAAGAGAGTAGGGGGCGGAACTAGAAAATTTAGATAGGGGGGCTGAAACGGTAAATGAAATTGTAACCACTAGGCTACAAGCACACATTTTGCAATTCATGAGGGGGTTGAACTATATAAAAACTTAAAAATTAAATTAAATTTCAGTCTAAATGATTAAAAAATTTAAAATTATGGAGGTCGCTAAGCACCCCCTGGGCTATACATAGATCCACCCCTAGGAGAGGAGTAGATTGAAAGCAGGACTAAGCTTTGGAAGAACCTCATTCTGATCTAAGATCCATGGTTATATGTTAGTTGTTCAAAGTAAAGTGCTGCTTTGTAGTTATAGAGAGAGAGTGAGTGTCCAACCAAGGACTTATTTGCTTTTATATTTATCAGGGCTGACAGGATGGCACAGCTTCTTGACAAACGTGACCTCGGGGTGTTGACAGCTGTAATGAGCCTATTTATCTCCTTGGTCTCGAATAACTCTGATGTGTACTGGAATTGCTTGCCAAAATGTGTAAGAATACTAGAGCGGCTTGTGAGAAACCAAGATGTCCCACCCGAGTACACTGACTATGGAATCCCATCTCCTTGGCTCCAGGTTATTCATTCTTTAAGTTTTTTTCTATTGGTCTGTTTGGCAATATGTGGAATAGTGAAATAATAGAGGAAAAGCAGAATTTGGAATATGCTTCTATTTTGTGCTAGTCGTATTCTGTTGATGGTGGAAGAGTGGAAAAGCATGGGTAAATGAACCAATTCCATCTCTTGGAAAATGCCAATTCCTCTATTCCACCACCCCCATGGGATAGAAAATTAGCTCACATAGAAACAGATGAGGGACCTACTTGTAAAAAATAGAGATTTGACTGCCAATGTTCAAACACAATTCCACTTTTCCACTCAGTTCATTCCTTGTTTGGCTAGAATAGAACCTCTATTCCAATCTATTCCCTTTTCCCCCTTGCCGAACGTGCCTTATGGAAATTTAGAAATAATTAGGTATAAATTATAATACTAGTCAGGGTGTACTGCCAGTGTTTATATGTTCGTGCTAGTTCTTGCCCTCTTCCATAGGCTTTATTCGTTAAAAAAAAAAACTAACAGAAAGAAAAGAAAATAACATAAATATAGGCGGTATTGAAAAATCCTGAATAAACATCAAGATAGCTAAAATTGAATAGAGAAATTACAAAAAAGATGGATTTTCATTAACAGTGCATTATTGCTTTACATTGGTCTTGTGACAGACAAATCCTTGACAATATAACTATTACATAAGCTTTAAAGTCTCTCAGATAAGTTTCCGTTTAAAAATGTATACAGGTTAAGACAATGAGGGCTCTTCAGTATTTTTCAACAATTGAGGACCCTAGTGCAAGGAGAGCTCTGTTTGAGGTACCTATTTTACTTGAAATAAGTTATAGAACTTAAGTTGACCATTATTAGTGAATGCCTTTTTTTTTTTTTATCTTTTTTCCTTCTGTTGTATTACAGGTTTTGCAACGCATATTGATGGGCACCGGCATTGTCAAGAATGTTAACAAAAATAATGCCTCACATTGTTCTTTTCGAAGCCCTTGCTTTGGTGAGTGCTAAATGCACATCAAGTTTTACTAATACAATTAGCTTACTGTGGGTATTTGCATTTTTTTTTTTTTGCACTCATATGAGTTCATATATTTTTCTGACTATTTAGTTTTGCGTGTGCATTTTTTATTGTTTTCTAAGATGGTCCCCTTGTAGTTGTTAGTTTGATAAACTTAATTATCACAACGGTAGAGTAACATACTTGTATAATTACAAGTATGTTACTATCCACTTCAAATTCCTTTGCTCTTTTTTTTTTTTTTTTTCAGTTTCTTATCTTCCACTTTCCTGCACTTTATAATTCACAATTTATTTTATATGGTATTGAGAATATGAATTATCCCGTCATATCTTGGTTTCATATAGGTTATGCATCTTGATGCTGAGAAGGAGATGATGAATTATCTAGTCTAATTTGATGTATGATATGCAGGAAAACATGACAAGGATGCTATTGGTTACAGATGTGCAAGATATTAGTAAAAATCATCAAGCTCAAATCATCATGTCCTTCAAAGATTCAGATATCAGGTACTTATGTAAACTTAATCCTTACGAGGTTAGCATCTTCGAAATTTGTATATGGAAAATTGAAAATTTTTGATTGCATATGCAGATTACCAACACATTTTTGTTTGGTTAAGAGATAGTCATCTTGTCCAATTTATACATTTGCCATTCTGTATGTTAATTATAAATGCAATTACAGTATTAGAAGGCATGCTCTTGAACTTTTATATGGAATGTGTGATGTCACTAATGCGAAGGATATTGTTGAGGAGTTGTTGCAGGTAAAACTAATGCAACTCTTTTTCTTTTTCTTTTTCTTTTTGTTCTGAGTTCACTAAAACTTTTTGGTTGTTGTCTATATTTCCTTTGGGCTCCTCAGTATCTCAACACAGCAGAGTTTACCATGCGTGAAGAACTGTCACTTAAAGCTGCAATCTTGGCGGAGTAATTTGCCCCAGATCTTTCATGGTAGGAAAAATGTTGCACACAATTATACTTAAAACTGTTGATCCATATGATATAAACCAAATGTGCTACTATTATTTATACATATGCAGGTATGTTGATGTCATCCTTCAGCTTATAGACAAAGTCGGTGATTTTGTCAGCGATGATATTTGGTACCGTGTAGTCCAGTTTGTTACTAACAACGGGGATTTGCAGGTCCTTATGTTTAACCTTTTTTTTTTTCTTATTAATGTAATTCCAAGCTCTTTTAATATCCTTGCTAAATTGTGTCTCTTACAATTGCCTTAACAGTCATATGCGGCATCAAAAGCTAGAGAATATATGGATAAACCTGCCCCTCATGAAACAATGGTTAAGGTACTTAGTATTTTCTCATGTATGACCTGTGCCACTCAAATTGGAAGCTATTATCTTTATACCAGTCTTATGGGTAGTCAACTGTGCATTGGTGCAAGGTCTTGTTTATTTTGTGAGTTTCTGTTTTAACTTGTTCGTGGTTCTGTATTATATTTACATATGAAATCCTTTCAATCTGTTTGATCAAACTGGTGAAATAATATACAGATTAGTGTGTACCTTCTTGGAGAGTACGGCCATCTTTTGGCTCATAGACCAGGTTGCAGTCCGAAAGAGTTGTTTCTTCTTCTCAATGACAAGATCCCTACTCTATCGTAAGTTTGTCATTCAGTTTCGCATATCGCGTTAAGTTACTAATTTATAGAATAAAAAATTTGATTGATCATTTTACAGAATATAATTAAGATATTGTATGGAATTAGAAATCCTTGTATTCTCATTTGAAAATGAGATTGGAGCAAAGGATTTGGGAAAATCCTAAAGAAGATTTTTTAAGTTTGATTGATAATTTTTTATGCTTAATATCTTTAGTTTAATCTGTAACAACCCAGATGGTGCATTGTCATAATGTGTCTTTTTCATCTCATTCAGAACCAATACTATTGCCATTCTGCTTTCAAGCTATGGCAAGATATTGATGCACACTCAGCTGCCAGATCCTGAACTCCAGGAGCAAATCTTGATTATATTCAGAAAGTGAGTAATATTTCTCTTGGGTATGTGTTACTTAGACGGTGTTATTCTTTTTTTATTAGATACGAGAGTTATATTGATGTGGAAATTCCGCAAAGAGCTTTTGAATACTTTGAACTCAGCAGTAAGGGCTCTGCCTTAGCAGATGTTTTGGCTGAGACGCCGAAATTCCCTTGAACGTCAGGTATCATGATTAAAATTCAATAGAAAACAATGAGAGTTAGATTATTTATGGAAGTTCTCCATTACCGTAAAAAATATAAATGATGTGAAATGATTCTTATATGTTATCACAAGTCAACTGTTTATTATCAAAGTTTTCTTTTATCCCACAAAGACAATACCCGGAGTTAGACAATACCCTGACTTTATATATATGAATTACAACATATTCTTATAGAAGATATCTACTACCAAATACAATTTATATATTTTGTGTAATACCAAATACCGATTTTCCAAAATAGATGCTCCAGAGAGAGAAAGTAGAGATGTGCTAGCTAGAGAAAGATATCCCCGAGAGAAACATTCCAAACTGAGATGCATATCAGAATCTCAAAGATAGCACAAATCCTAATTCACATCTTGACACACACAACTAGAGACAGTTCAGCTCAGTGTAGAGTTTTCACTTGTAATGGAATTCTATGGTGCCCTATACTGTCTGCCTTTCGCCATTTTTTTTTTTTTGCTTTTCCAAAAAGAATTTTGTAATCATGATGAAGTCAGATTAATAGTTGTTTCATTTTTTTATGCTTTTTTTAATCTGACAAAACACTGCTCGAGTGCATTATCATATTTTTAAGTTTCTAGTTGATGGATATCTATATTATTGCATGATTAAATTTTCTAACTTCTAATTATACAGCCGGTTGTCAATATTGCTGAGAAATTTTAACTATATATTTAGAATTTTGACATATATATTGTTCTTGTTTCTTAGTGATGCTCTTTTTTGTTTGTTTGTGAATTTGAGATGGTCATCGTCTGCACTGTGCACGAACTAAAATAGATGGTCATCGTTTGCGAATTAATTGCACATGTTCTGATTTTTTATATGTACATTAAAGTGGTATTTAAAAAAATATATTTTTTCTTCTATATTTTGGACTGAAAAATATTATCCGATCCGATATAATTTCGTCACCCTACAAACGGAAGGTATATCCCCTACTATTTCCTCTCTTCGACGCTTTACCACGTGCTACAGAGCACAAGACTTTAGGTTATATACTATTTCTCCTCCAAATATTGCGAATTGTGGGACTAAAGACAACCGGACATCCAGACATGTGTTTTAATTATTAAAATATACTATTGGGCCAAGCCCAGTTAACTGATCCTCTTATCTACGCTTAATAATACCGTGGCCTATATTATTAGTTTAAGTTGAAATAGACATAGAAATGTAAACACAAATTTGAACTATAAATGAAATACAAAATTTATTGAACTCTATCTTCTCAAAATTTTATTATGTAATGAAACTGACAAGTGTTACTGAATGCGGACTCATATTTCAGTGGATTAATTGGTTTAATTCACTGTGTATGTGGTCGATCAAATTTTGGGTTTAGATCTAGACCGTCAGATGTGCTTTGACATGATCATGACATGTGCATTCCACTTAAGCCGAATTTATCAGATGGTTGATTAAACTCAAAATTTGAGCTACTTTAGGGGACCCGGATCCCGTTTGATTTACATGTACGACTAAATGCCAAGTGGATTGATTGAATGATAAATTTATGTTGTGTGCATGCGATTTAGTGTGGCAAGCAAGTCTTCAACAATATGAATCAAACTTTTATCCCTAACATAAAATAAATACGAAAATTCAAACATAACATCCCAGTATTTAAAAATTCGAATTATGCTTACTGCTAACAATATCAGCGGTAATATTTTTATAATCTCTATCGCTGACAATGCTAGCGGTAAGAATTTCTATAAATTCCTTAACTGCATCAGTCAAGCTTTAAAAAAAAAAAAAAATCTATAAATAAAGGTGTGAGCTCGGTTGGTCGGTTTAATCTCATTTAAAATTTTGGTTTTCAACTCCTCTCTCTCCCAAATCCCAATATCCCTCCTGGAGCAACTATTCTATAGTAAGTCCTTACTTTATTTATTTATTTATTTTATATTAATAATTTAATACTACCGGTTGTAATTATTTTTCTTCTTAATACAATTGTTTATGGCACTTTGCCGTAAATCTTAAAAAAAAATTAATATTACAAATTATTAGAACTGTAAATTGGGGTTTTAAAAATACCAAACTTTGTACAGATTTATCGAACCTAGTTATTTTGCGTTCTAAACCTCAATTTCGATTTTCAATTTTTCAGACTTAGTTCAAATTTATCTAACCTCTATATATTGCTTCTCAAACACTAAAATTTAGGTCTTAAAAATATTAGACTTGGTTTAAATTTACCGACCTCAGTATATTGCGTTCTAGACACTAAAATTTAGGTTCTAAAGATATCATACTTGATGCAAATTTACTGGACCTGGTTAATTGGCGTTCAAAACACCAAAATTTAAGTTTTAAAAATACTGACTTCGTTCGATTTAATGGACCTAGGTATTCCAAAAAAAAAAATTCTTTTTTGAAAATATCAGACTTAATTAGTTCGGGTTTATCGGAACTATTTATTTTGATTTCCAAATACCAAATTTTAAGTTTTAAAAATGTCAGACTTGGTTCAAATTTACTGGACCTCGGTATATTGCGCTCTGAACACCAAAGTTTAGGTTTTAAAAATACCAGTCTTGGTTAAGATTTATCGGACCTAGTTATTTGTGTTTCAAACACTAAAATTTAGCTTCTAGAAATATCAAAATTGGTTCAGATTTATCGAACCTCGGTATATTGTGTTCTAAAAACAAAAATTTAGGTTTCTAAAAATATCAGATTTGGTTCAGATTTATCGGACCTTGTTATTTTGCGTTCCAAACACCAAAATTCAGGATTAATTTTTCTTTTTTAAATTAGTTTGGCGAGATCCAAACGACATGCGCCACCTTAGGCCCCACATTCGGATCTAGTCTGAACATCAGTAAGGATCGATGCTTAGATTTAGTTTGTACATTCATATCCGACCCCACTTGTCAGTTATTAACTCAAACAACGCTGTGTTTCACTAATTCTCTTTCTCACAAATACCAAACAATCCTGGCACCGTATTTAATGTACACACTACACACCAATCTCACTGACATATGGGTCACATATACCTGACTCCACTTGTCATTTTATTGTTCTAAACAGCGCTGTGTTTTCAGAAGCACCTACATATATATCAGCTTCGATTCGTGGAGGTTGCAATTTTCCAGCTGGGTCGGAAGGGGAGTTTCTCAGCGCTAGATCTATTGTGGCAAGACACGGATCTGACCCGTTGGATTTGATCCGACAGTGAAAATGGCTCTCTCAGGTATGCGAGGGCCATCAGTGTTCATCAGTGATCTAAGGAATTGTCAGAACAAAGAGCAGGAAAGGCTTCGGGTTGATAAGGGGCTTGGCAATATCAGAACTCGGTTCAAAAATGAAAAGGTAAATCTGAATTTTTAATATGTACCCATCAGTTGCAAGTTAAACTAAGCCTTTGCCTCTCTCTCACCCGACAATCATAACCTTGGGGCCCAATTTCTACGATTAAACCTTACAAAGGTACAGTCAACCCTTGAATTATGCAGATAAATACCAAAACTAAGAATCTCGGTCTGGCAGGTATGAAATTGGTGTTGGGATCATAGGTTTCATAATATCTAAGACAGAGAAGCTAAATGGCAGTGATTTTTTTTTTCTTTCTTTCTTTCTTTTTTGTACTTTTGGTTTTTTTTTTTTTTTTTTTGGCTGCAGTGCAGATCTGCCAATAACCTTTGTTGAACGGTTTGTTGCTGTTCGGATGGAAACTCAGTTTCAAGAGTCAAGTAAAGAGGTTTTCATGTTGATTGTTGGCAGAGGAAGAGACCGAGAATGCTAAAACTCAGGTATTAATATCAGTTGAAACTCACTAGACATAGTTAGGTACTGTAATATACTTAATTATAAATCACTAATACATGACCAGCTTGATGTATTAGTATGATATCTACTTTTCTATCAATGATCTCAATTAAGATGGCAAAATAATGATATCTAATAGATAGCTCCATCATGATGAAAAAGATAGATATTTGACAATTGACAGCCGCACTCTTGCATCTCTATTTATTTAATTTGTTTGGTATATTGTTCTCAGGTTTAATTAAGCCTTATATAGCATCTTTAATTCTCTATTCTCTTATCAGTATATTAAATGCTAGAATTCCAACCGTTCTAATTAATGACTACGGGCAGATTCTAACCTTAGAGAATATTCCCTATCAACAAGTTGTTTTGTAATTTTATTTTATGAGAGAGTCGAGACTGATAGTATAATTTATTATAAAAAAAAGTTTCAACCTGTAACTTGTTCTTTGAATCACTTGAGTACAACAGCCTTTAGCCTCTGAGTGCGCGAGTTCATTCCTGTTAATAAAAAATTACATATAGGGGGTTTATTAATTTAATTGTCAGTTTCTATGATCTTAGAATAAATAATAAAGCCTAAATTTATTATAACCATGAACTTACACACCCAAATGCACTAAAAATACATTATAGCTAAAGTTTACGTGTATTATTTGTTATATTTGTTTCATTTAGCATCGAGAAAATTATGCACATTATATATATAAAAACATAATTCAAAGTTAATTTGTCATATTTTATGATCACAAATAATTAATGAAAAATTGATTAAAAACGTGAACATACACACTAATTAAAACGAACTTCAAATACATTTTAGCTAAATTTGTACGTGATAACCATTGTACTTGTTTAATTTATCACTAAAAAAATTATATGCATGCATGCAAAAGACATAAGCAAGAATTTATCTGCAACTTTTGATGATGTTACAAACTTATAATCATAATGAAATCTAAATTGACTAATTAAAAACAAGAACAAACAATCTCAAACACACTTTAAATGTATTTTTGCTGAATTTTGTTTGTAATTGTTAATGTATATATGTACTGAATTTAACACAAAAAAAAATTAAATAAGTATATGTAGGGGTGCAAACTGATTGGATAAGTGGTAAAACCATATACGTATGTATCCACTTTTATTTTTCGGATATAGATCGGATATTAGATGGACAAAAATTGGATATTAAATAAATATGGATATTTGTTTTTTATAATTGTAAATAATATAAATTTGTTTATAATATATATTAAACTATATTATATATCTGCCATTCGGATATGAATAACTAAAATTTAAAATTATATCTATATTACAGATATTCAGATATCAGATATCCATATCAAATTTTCAAATACGGATGGATAATATCCAACCCGTTTGTACCTCTAAGTGTATGACTCAAATTTACCTGATTCATGCAAAACCTGAAACCTGCTTTGGCTTGAGAATTTATGATATTTTGCTGTGCATGTATATATATGCATGGGGTCCAGGGCTTCAAATCATATCTCCAAAATATCTAGCTGTAGCATCTAATAAATGATGTGCATTTAATTTGCTACTGGAGAGAATGAATTCGGCTAATTAAAATGCATTTCCAAAATTTGAACAATGTGTGTGTTGTTAATATAACACGTAATCGGAGAGGGACAGAACGCCAGTGGGGGTAAAGATTTTAACAGATTAGTTTTGACTTCATGCAGCGAACAAATCATATGCAGTGCTGTTTTGATTCTATAGCCTGTGCACTGCGAAGTCAAAACTGCTCTGTTAAAATCTTTACCCCGCCAGTGGCTTCCCACTTGTGCTGGATTAGACGGTGACACTACGGCAAGTTGGCACTGCCCCAGCCGCCATTCATGCCTCTTATTTGTGCTTTGAGCTTCGTGCAAAATGTATTTGAACGGTTGAGATTTTCCAAAAAAAAACAGAGATATCTCAGAGGATGCGAATTTCAGCCGCCATGCCCCTTAATTATATAGGATTTTTTTGTTAGCACAAATTAAAAACTGCAGAGCTGGTGGAGCCAGTGTGGTAAATGACGGTATGCGTTCGTTGGACAGATAAGATATTTTCAGACGATTATTCGAAAATAATTAGTCGATTAGTAAGAAAAATTTATAACGGTTTGATCACCGCCAACAATTAATTGGCCAATTAATCAGTTTAAATGCATGTTTTTTACAACACTAGGTGTAGCAACCAACAGGTAAAAGTTCACCGTTTAAGAATATTTATATTTGCAATGGTTAACATTGGTAATTTGTAAATAGTATGAATATGTTTTGCAAATAATATATCATATTAATATTCTAACAAAATAAATAAATAGAAGTTTGTACAGGCAAAGTGGTTGCGCTCTCTATTTCAGATTTTGCATGGGAAGCAATAGCGTCGCCTTATCTGGTCCCATTATATAATCATGGAATTAACAAACACATGCACTGACATCAGAGATTCCCTTAGATTTATTCAATAATAGTAATCAGAACAAATATACAGATATTCGGATGAATGCATGTTAATGACATCTTAACAGCTTTTATAAATTTGAACTCCACAAAGTCATATATATACTCATAAATGGCAAGTTCAATTGATAAAATGAAAAAACTCATAAATTAGTCCCAATCACACAACACTATTCAGTTTATCTCTATACCGGACCAAAAAATTTTATGAAGTTGGGGGGGGGGGGGGGGGGGGGGGGGTTTCCATATTCCTCAGAGGTAACAATGTTTGTATCACGGTTGTCTGATCAGAATCCGAACTAATACGAGCTCGAGGTGGAACGCATGATGTTGCTTTAATCGTCATGTGCATTCTGATTGCTTCAAATTCCATGCTAGGAGACTGAACGGTTCGAATTTTTCACAGATCAGCTCAAATTTAAGATATCTCAGGGATATGAATTCGGATTTAAGGACACTTTAGAGAAAAGTTTGTGTCCGTTGTCCAGCAAAAGTAAATTTGGGACCGATGAACATAAGAGCCGTCTGATATGCTTTAAAATTGTACCGGTCCTGTGCTATATTTGTGCGCACGAATTTTAAAGCTGATAGGATGGCTCCAATGCTAATCAAACCTCTGCTTTCGATGAGCATTGGATATATATACCTCTTAATTAAATACGCCATTTATACAATCAGGCTCATTTGTTATGTATAAGAAACTAAACATGTGAGCTAATTAATAATGTTCACTGAACACATTTTCTTCAAATAAGCTAGACAAACAAATAAATAATGGATGAAAGGATTGGACACATTATATGCCGTTCACTTTTAAAATTAAAAGCAAATAAAGGCTGAAAAACCAAAAGGGCGAAAAAGACATGACACTGTACAATTCTAAAAGACCAAATGATGATCGCTTTCAATACAATGCACCAGTACAGCATCCCTTTTTGGATAACCACAACAACCAAGCAAATCATGCTTCTAATTATTTATCCTCCTCTCTTCTCCATCTATATAAGATGCTCTCCATCACTTCAAAACAACACAAAAAATATATAAAGAAATTATATATATGACCATGCCAAATACTCTAATAATACTATTCTTCATTCTCCTTCTCTTTACAACATGTCATGGAGCACGAATGCTCCCGCAAACCGAAACAAACACCGAATTCATCAAAACATCATGTAACACCACCCCTTACCCCGCTCTTTGCGTCAAATCTCTCTCAGCTTACGCCGGCACAATCCAAACAAGCTCCTTGAATATGGCAAGCACCGCTTTATCAGTAAGTCTTGCTAGTGCTCGATCAACCACAACTGCCATGACTCAGATGTCTACAACTCGCGGCATGGACCCACATGACAGAGAAGCACTGCACAATTGCATGGACACTCTAGGAGATGCCATAGATGAATTGAGACAGTCTACTGAGACCATGAGTCATTTAGGAGGTAAATCAAGAGGATACCAAATTAATAGTGTTCAGACATGGGTTAGCGCCGCAATAACCGACGATAACACATGCATGGATGGGTTTACAGCAAGTGGAGTAGATGTCAGGATGGAAGTGAGAAGCCATGTGTTGAATGTGGCACAGCTTACTTGCAATGCATTGGATCTAATAAATGGTCTTTCTTCCTAGATTATATATCCACAAACTGCCATAATGGTGTTTGTTTTGTTAATACATTGTTTATGTTGTTATCAAGGAAATGACAAACCATTTTCTTGCTGTGCTTTGTGCAATCAATTTTAAGGAACCAAACAAGTTCCTATTGTTGTATGCATTTATATGATTTTTGTTCTACGTGCAATGATACATAGCTTGCAATTATTATTGTTTTCTATGAACAGTATCGGTTGTATAGCTTGCAATTATTATTCTTTCCTATGAACAGTATCAGCTACAACCGATGCATTTTTTTTATTTTGTAATTGATTTTCGCGGGTAATTAAAATGCTTCAGATGCAGAGTTTTTGTAATATCTATCCTGAATTTTATAAAGAATAAAAATTCTATTCCTGGAATCTGAACGCAGCTTGTTTGGATACTAATCTAAAGAAACATGCATTCAACCAACAGTTTTAAATGCATGCATTCGACTAATACTTCTAAGTGCAAGAATATAGATTTCAACAATAATTTCACTATTCTATTGAAATAAGAGATATTGTTGTTATTTTCAATAGAATTGAGGATAAAAACAAACAAAACAAAACAAAAATTAAACATTATGTCTAAGAAAATATATAAATTTGCCCATTTTCAAATTGGTTTTTTTTCTTTCAAGTTTTTAGTCTTCTTAATGTAAAAATACATAAGTAACACAAATCTGATACACAAAAGCAAGAACACGACACTCCATCCTTAAAAAACCTACAAAAGGTCTCATTTAAACATTCTCCGAAAGGCTAGTACTGAAGAGAAACTAAGAAGCTTAAACCCCTCAAGAGTCTCTCTTAGGAGACATATTCTGTACAAGACCGAGGCTTGTTACAACAACAAAAACTTGCAAGATAACACCTGTTAAACCAATGAAAAATAAAATCAAATAGCTAACATTAATGTATAAATTAATTATATCGGTTGATTCAAGTCTGTAATTGTACTGGTTTGGTACAAAACTGATATTTTCCCCAGAAGGATTTCAGCAATTGAAATTCCCAGTGAACTTAGATATCTAGTTAAAGTAAACTTTGGAAAGTACCAAATATAATAACCAACAGAACTAATAATCAAAAGAAGTTGACAGAATTGTTTTATTTTGGCTTAAATTTCTACTGGTACAATACCTGGTAAGTGTCTCACTAGCATCCTGAGACCGAACACTGACATCTATATAGAATGAGTGAGGCTATGGTACTACACATAGCACGGATTGGTCCGTACTATGGATCAATATCTTTGATTTCAAAGTCCAAATAGTAGATATGAACCGTTCAACATAATCTCCGTATGAAAATGTACTTATAGACTAAATTTTACATTTTTCAGAATACTTTTACTATTTTTTTAGATAGGTAGAAAATCTATACTTTTGAATGGTCTTGAAGCTTTAGATTAAGTGATATTTTCTACCTGTCTAAAAAAATTGTAGAAAATGTAAAATTTGATCTACAAGTAGATTTTCATATGGAGAGGATGTTTAACGGTTCAAATCGACCGTTTAAACTTTGAAAACAGAGATATCGATTCATAGTACAAACCAATCCGCACTATGCATAGTACCCTAGCAACACTCAAATAGAATAAATGAATTTGATAAGGATAATATACAGGGAACTTACTCAATATAACACGCCCACCCTCTGCAAGTTCAAATGTTGTTAGCCCATTCAAGCTTTGTTGTTGCATAACCTATATTTAATAAACCATATTTCAGAACACAAGCACGCGCACATATTTTATTTACTGCCTTCTATCAGAACAGCATTACATGCACTCATAAAAAAGCCACCCCCTCTAACTAAAACCAGTGTCAATTGTCAATGGATCCTAGCAGCCATGCTTTACTGATACCAACAATCAAATATAAATCATCATTGAGAAAAATGTGTACCCCTGGAAACAACAGCAATAGTTAGCTTTGTTAAAAGGAAGCGAGGGGATGTTGACAAATCATCATTGAGAAAAATGTGTACCCCTGTAAACTACAAATTATATTGTATATTCATGCAGAATATAATATCATGGATACCCCTGAAAAGCCACCAAATAATCTATCATAAAGGCCCCTATATCAGTACCCCTACTATTAGGTAACTCATATCAGTATTATTTATACATTATAATATATAAGGTAAATACAGTGCTTGTACACCACAAAAGAGTTAATATCTTATTTATGGAATAGTGCTAAAACATCTCCAGTATTTTGGAGGTTTTGCAAGATTATCCACAAAAATTCTGGTTTTGAAGGACTTATCAAAAGCATAAAAACTTATCTAACAAAGCTATATCATCTCCTCCCTCCCATAAACTGTATAGCATAAAGGTGAAATTGAAAAATTGTAGGGTACATATGATATTGCACCTTAAGCAATTACTGGCCAGTTGCCTTGCATTAGCAGGTCAACAGTAACCCTCAATTATTTTATATTGTAGTTTTGAAAAGGACATAAAAATACACTATGCAGACTAAATACAGGTGTCAGTAACCCGATGGCGGCCAGTACTGTACCCAACTCAAATATGAAAAGACCCAAAATTTATGTTCAAAACCTTAAATCTTATTTGTAATTTGAAAAGGTTCAACAAAAATCTGATCTAAAAACACTCATCCTTCATTCCCTATAATCACCGAAGAAAGCTCAAAAATGATCTTATAGTTTTTAGTAACCATCTCAGTTCTCTTGTATGTGAAATTTTTTTGGAGCAGTGAGGAGGCAAAGCAAATTTATGAGAGTTGTAATGTATAAATGCGACAATTGGGTATTGACTTACAAACCTTGAAATATATAGGACTATTCATGATGCGTGCAACGGACCACAGCACAGAAATAGTTGATATGGACGTGTATAATCTCAGCAAGGCCGATTTACTGCGTCTCCGACCTATGATTATTAAAAAAAAAAAAATCTTTAAATCCATAGTAGCAGCTTTACATAATTATGCAATTCATTGCTCTACCATATCAAGCAGGGACGGAGCCAGACTTTCAAACTGTGGAGGTCAGACGTGAATGGGGGTCAATCATATAAAATTTTCATGTTGTGTATGGGGGTCAATTTTACGCTACTCTTAGTATTTTACTCCAAACTATATAAAAAAATCAAGTATAATAATAAAAAAAATTGAAAATAAATGGGAGGTCAGTTGACCCCTATTCACTTAACTTCAATCAGCCACTGATATCAAGGATCAAGTCTTAAGCTGAAGTGCTAATTAAAACAAAGTTGTATCACATTAAGAAATTTTACCTATTTCTCCAAGTAAGATAGATAAGAACCCAGTGCTAATTGATAACATTGCAAATCTGTCAAATTCCTTCTCTTCTGAAGATGTTATGAACAAAATTGCTAAAGCAATTATTTGGCTAACAACCTGCATTTATAATTAAGTATTGATCAATTCATGGTTCAATGATTCTATCAATAAGAATTTCACACATAAATAAAAAAATAAAAAATTTAGCTTGCCTGGCCAAAAATAAGAAACCCAAGACGTCGTTTTCCCTTGGCAACCTTCTGGTATCCTAAAATTATACAAGTTAGAATCAAATCATAAATACACAAAAAGTTTAAGAATTTTAAATTAAATCGGTTACTTACTTGAATCAACGACCATACGATAGGAGAAATCGGAACCATCGGTTCCTGAGGGACGGCCTGAGGCGGGTCTTCTTTGCTGCAATGAAGCCATAGGTAGATAGATCTTTTGGAATTCTCTATTGGTCCCGTGAGGAAGAGGGAAGAGTAGATCGGATTTTTTTTTTTTTTTTTGTTTAAGTTGAATTCTGTGCTTGAAGGCGAGAAGAAGTCGTAATTGGGTCGGATCCAGTGCAAATTTAGGCCGAATACGATTTAGCGACAGGGTGCTTTACTTCGAAGCCCGTTTAGTCCAATAGAATATAATCAACTCCAATTCGGCCCGTACTGATGAGAAAAGGCCCAACTTTGGAAAAGGTCAAATCTATAACCGGGCCTCAGCTTCTTTTCTGCACCGAGATTAGCCCACCAAATTTAGCAAATAATCAAGCAAATACCTACTGACCTAGTTTTTAACATTTGATCCTTAGCAATCAAACTTGAATTATTGAGCCTATCTTCCCCAAAAGTGAATTTTGAATGAAACGAGAAATCATCTTGAACGAAACCAGCAAATCACAGCATCTTGCAGCACATAAATGTTAAGAGTAAATGAGAAAGATGATCTAGAGGAACCCGACATGACGAAGAGAGATAAAGCACGTAGCCACACACCAATGGAGGCAGTGACGGAACCAGACTTTTCCGCTATAGGATGGGAAATCAATTATATAACATTTTCTTACTGTGAATAGAAATTATTTTTTATAATACCTATAACATTTTACTATTTAGAAAATTATGCACAAACAAAAAACAAAATTGTAAATTAATGGGTTCTTACTTATTGTATCCAACTCTAAATGGAGGTGATGCACAGATTGAGAGAGACTGCGTCCGAAAACGCAAGCAAAGATATGATTTGAGAAAGTTCGGAAGAGAGAGAGGTGTGTGGGAGGGAGAGAGTTTCAACCATAAACATCGAACATTTTCTTTACCATTAAATCAAAGACTAATTATCACCTGATTTACTAATTAAATAGTTTTCTCGTATTTACTTTGACCACTAATTTTTACAAGGGACCAATGGTAATAACATTATTCTTTACTGTAAAGTTTTAGAATTAAATTTCTACAAATATTAATTCTAAAATTTTCAACTAAACTTTAAAGTAAAGGGTTGAGTACTTGAGTGCCTAGTTGCCTACATATAAAGAAAAAGAAAACGACCATTTAATATATATCAAATTCATTCTAGACCAATTAATTTAGATCATGAACGGTCTAAATTCTAAATATGTGTTGGATCATAGAATTCTTTCTCGAAGTTGCCTTTCAGCTGGTATAATATAAGTAGACTTTTCTCGTTAACTAATTTCTTCTTAGATTAAGAAACAAAATCTTCTCGGATAATGAACGGTCTAATTCTAAACTCTAAAATCATCTTGGATCATTAAGATAAGATATTGTTGCACAGCGTGCAAATTAATTCACCAACCTGTCCATTCGAATAATTAGTTTACAATTAGTGATTTTTATAGTGATCTGGTCATTTTATGACCGCAGTTTTATATTGTATGAATGTGGAATTTATTTTCACTCATTTATTTTCAATATGAATAACCAGTGTTCTAAATAGTGCGCTATAGCGCCGCTATAGCGTTTTTGGAGACCAAACGCTATGCTATGGCATTAAAACACGCTATTTGCGCTACAGACGCTATAGCGGTAATAGCGGTCCGCTATAGCATATAGCGTGTAGCGCAAATAGCGCGCGATATGCAACATTTGCTGTTTTTTTTTTTTCAATTTATATGAGATTTAAAATAAATAAATGGTGAAGATATTGTTTAATTTTGATGAATATTACATTATATCAAATTCAGGTCCGCTATAATAATTTTTTCATTTTGCTCTTGATTTTTTTTTAACTGATAATAAATCAAATAAATAATTGCTAAATTATGGAAATTTTAGGGACTAACAAGAATTTCTTCAAGGATCATCTGTTTATTTTACTAGAAATGTGAATTTTTCTTTTCTTTTCAATTTCTAGGTTATTTTGAAATTTAAATAGAAAAAAGATAAATTATGTTATGATGTTGAAGATATTTTAAATAGAAAAAGATCGATAGTTTATGATATTAATATTTTGAGTCGCAATTTGGACTTTGTATTGGTTCAATATGAATATTATAATTTTTTAATCAATTTGATATTATTTATTGTTCTATGAGACTAAATAATGTTGATATTTAGTACAAATATATAATATAATTTTTATAAAAATAAAAAACGCTATTTGGAATAGCTTTCGCTATAGCGTCGCTATTCGCTATAGTTTTTTTTGGAGACTCCCCGCTATGACGCGATAAACGCTATTTAGAACCTTGTGAATAACTCATATTTCGATACAGTATTACAATTTCTATTAAAATTATTATTATAATGATAATAATAATTATTATTGTTATTTTAATAATATTACTATTATTATATGTCTGGAATTATGATTGGACTGAATTCGATATACCAAATTCAAATTATGATTGGATTGAATTGATTTGAATTTTCATTTTGACTGTTTGACTTTATAATAAATTAATTTATAAATTTTAAATGTAAACACAATACTTATGAAGTAAATCGGTTTTAATATTTGAATTTGTTGCGTGGAGTTATTCGGATACTTTTTGAAATTAAGTTTATAAAAGAGTTTGATGAGCTTGAAAACTTTAATTCTACTCATATTATTACATCATCATAATAAAATATAGGCATAAAATAATTAAATAAATAGATTGAAGATCGTGGAAGGAAGATCTCAAGCTAGTGCTAATCGACTTTTTTAAATCCTTTTCAAACGGCTAGCAAAAAAATAATCAAATCAAACAAACTCTTTGACAGCATTATAGTATTTTAGTCACAAGCTGTTTGCGTCATCCATTCCTCTATCCTTTTCAGGTGCCTATCAGTGATACTAATTTCTTGGTTTTTGTTAAAAAGGGCAAAGTTGTTGGTTCTGATTGGAAATTCATTGGTAAAGATTTCAACAGAATAGTTTTGGCTTCATACAGCCCACAAATTATAGAATCAAAACAGTTTTGACATATGGATCAGGAGTGGCAAAAAAACTTGTAACTCGTGATTCAATCGTGACTTGCATCTTACTAGACTGAGCTGTTAACAAGCCAGCTCATTAGTGGGTCGGTTCAAATTAAACTAGTTCAAGATAGGGTTTAGCTTGGCTAGATGTGAAATTGTGAATTTGTATGAATTTATATGAATTTGTGTGTATTTTATGATATCTAACTCCATCCAACTCGGTCCAAAATAATTTATATAATTTATTTTCTTCTTAAAACAAGGTCCAGCTGGCTCGTGACAATTACAAGCTGAAATTTCAACTTGGAGCCCTAAAGTCAGCTCGGTCCAACTCGCTCGGTAAATAAACGAGCCGGTTACGAAATTCATATCCAATATTAGTACTCTGTATAAAACCTTTAGCCGAAATTCATTGATTGTATTATTTTATATACCTAATGAAGACCAACAAGGCTTATAATTTTGAACTGCAACATTTTTTTTAAATTTAATTTGATGTAACATATTCCTGGCGAATAATTGATCATTAGCTTAGAAATTCTTCATTACTATCCATAAGCTGGCAATTAAAAAACTAAACAAAAGACACTTCAGCCTTTTCAATTGGACTGTTTCAACACGTTTTAACATTGAATAAATTCAGTGCCTAATTCTAAGAAATTTCATTTCACAGGACATTTACAAATCAAATACTTGTGGTCTCATCAATATGATGTGCTGGAAATTCATAGACGCCTCTTATGACTACATGAAAAATATAACATTTATCATGAAAAATTACAACAATTTTATTGGCTAGATTATTCCAAAGAAAATATTCTATACAACTTATAATAACAACAAAGTACATTCACCAATATTTGAATTCATACCCCCTAAGCTAACATAAGATCAGAATCCGCACGAATATTAAAGTGGCACTGTGTTCCAACTCAGACTGGATTGGCCTGGGTTTTGATCGAACGGTCCAGATCTAATACTAAAGAGGATACGGAAAACTTGTACAGTTGCTTATTTTATTTCAGCAGGAGAATTACTTACAATAGAAATAAAACCTGCTCCATAAAAACAAACTCCTTAGAAAAGCATTTTTGCCAAAGAGACCAGACAACATCTCATAGCACTACACAGAGTACTACTACTAATCAATCTATCAGAGATCTAAAGCATTATATTCTGTCAATTTGGACAAAATTCATTTTAATTTTTTGCAACATATTTCACTGTTCAAAACCACAATTTTACATTCCTAAGCTTAAACTCTCAGTAGACAATTGAAAAAAGTGAAGGAAGTAGTAGTAGTGTTGAAAATTTCAACTTTAACCTCATTTCCACATCCCAACCCAACTTGACTAACTGCAGACCAAACAACAAATTTCAAAGAATCTAAATACATTATCTATCAATTATCATAAATCAGAATAACTGACAACCATGCAAATTAACAAGTAGGCCATTAAAAAGTTCACCACCCCACCTGATATTCTAATTTATGCTGTACTATATTTATTTTGAATGAAGAAAAAAAAATTCAATAACAATAATTTATTTCCTCATCAACATAAGAGTTCAACAAAAAGCATTATTCTATTTTTATGGTAAGTCCCCTGCTTTTCCTGTAAGATGTCAACAAAAAGCAATATAGTGGTAATGATGTCAAATTGTCAAGCACACAAGAAATAAAAAACAATTCCTAAAAGATTTTAAACTGATTGTTTAGACAAAATGGCAATTTCTGAATTTCCATTCCTCACTAATTCACACAATCTCATGCAAATTTAACTAACATGACAAGGTAAAGACCCGAAAAAGAAACTAACTAGAATTAGTGTTTCCATTTTTGGATCATTAGAACTGAATGAATTACAAGGTTTGTCTTTTCCAGATTTCCACTTATATAGTTTACATACAAATCATGGCTATCTACCGAAAGATTTGCACTAATCAAAGTCAAGTACACTAGAATTCACAAAATGAAGTAACAAATTGCAGACTAAAACCTACCTGATTGTTCCCTCCACCTCACAACCTCTTTTCCTTGTTTTTTTTTTTTTTTGAAGAACAGCCCTCCTTTATTCTTCAAAAATCCAATCTTTTTGCTATCTTCAGCAAATTCCAAGCACCCCAACCAAAAGAAATTTAAAATTCTGGCATAATTCAACCATTTCTCCATCTTGGGCTCTGAATTGGAAAGAAAGCCGAAGGAGAAAGAAGACCTGAGGGTGAACTTGGGAAGAAAAAGCCCGGCGACAGTGAACCAGGTGATGGAAACTGCGAATGGCCAGGAGCAGGCCCCAAAATACCAGGTGAAAGTGCAAAGTTTGGAGATAATGGAGTCGGGTACTGAGACCCAGGAGGTGATAGTAGAGGATAAGGAGATTTAGGGGAAACCAAATTAAGAAATGCACTTGGAGATTGTATGAAAGCAGGAGAAGGAGGCATTCGGGGAGAAGGGAATTGCGGCATAGGCAGTGCACCCATCACTGGACCGTGCGGTGGTGGGCCAACTGGATACGGAAGCAATCCTCCTTGTTGAGATGGATGCCGTGACGTGTCAAGTAGTGAACTTTCTAGATACCGCATGTAAGCCGTGACTGGAGAGGGAAAGGTCAGATTAGGGTTAGGGTTAGGGTTTTGGTAAGGAGGAGGAGGTGGTGGACGCGCTATTGGGGTGAGAGGTGGAGGACGGATCTTCTGTAACCGTTGGCTAGGCTGGCTCTGTGGTCTTTGGTGAGGCGGCAGAGGTGGCGGATGCGGATTGGTGGGAGGAGGAGGTGGGTATGACGGGATCGGGTCACGAGAGGGAGTACCGGTAAGCTGTTGCACGATGTCACGAAAATCGTTTTTGCTGATGTTGTAAACCTGAGGCTGAGGCTGAGCGGGTCGGGTTGCGGGTTGGAAGGAAGGCGGAGGCAGTGGGGATTTGCGGATCGGTTTGCTGAGCTTATTAACGCCTAGATGCGGGTTGTGGTTCGAATTGGGGTAGTGGTTGGGAGGATTTCTAGAAGGGTCCATGGAGAAAAGTGGTCTCAAGCAGGGAAGAGGAGCAGTAGTGAAGAGAGATCGGAGGGAAAGAGGGAGAAAGGAATCATGGCGTGGACTCAAGAGGTGAGGAAAGATGAAAAGGGAGACACGGCAGATCAGATCTAATTCTCTGTGAAATTGCCATGTGACTAAGCATGTACGGGTTGCTCTACAACCAATATGGAACTGCATTAACGCATCGTTTGAATTTAGATCTCATCCGTTCGTTACATGTTGGTACTTGGTACGAATTAAAAAAAAAAAGAGACCGAATTGACTTCGATTCTGATGCTGATTCAACGGTCTGCATGTTTAATATGTTGGTACGAACTTTAAAAAAAAAAGTAAGAATAAAAAATTATTTCACATTTTTTCACATCTTTTTCTCTAATTTTGAAATTTTTATCACTTATGTTGTCCTCTACAACGTCAGTGCAGAGAGGAAGAGAAAGGAAGACAACACCGCTGATTCTCCTTATTACATTGAAATCTATATTCTGATTTGGAGGTACGAATTTAGAAAATTTTGTATAGTGTATTTTCCTTGCTACAGTAGCGCATTTTTTTTTGTCCCTCTCTGATTACCTTCTTCTAAAGCACGCAAATGGTATGAACAAACCATAATTGTGCGGAATTCAACTTTGTTCTCATTCATTTCCTTTAATAAAGAGAGGTTCTCCTCTTTTATGGAGCACAGCCTTAGTATTCATAGTTTTTAAGTTCATATTTTTTTTGTCGTATTTATAGAACAGAGAGCAGCAGATGAGCATCCAAATTTATTGTATGAAGCACTATTATTTAATTGACAGAGCTATAATTGATGGGATCAAATATATCCAATTTAATTTTTCTTTATGTTTTTGTTTCTTCATCTAATGATCTCACCTTCGAAGTCTTCTCTCATCTTGTTTTTTCGTCATGAAACAAACTAAATACTAGTATCTTCTTGATATCAGATTCAAAACTACCATTTGATCTTCAACCTAATATGTTGGCAATTTCTTTTCAAAACTCACTATTAATTGAAATTTCCAACCAATAATATGCACAAATCTAAATTAAATTAAAACATTAACATGAATTGACTACCATAATACTTACCATGAAAACATACTAATGTACCCTCAATCAAGACAATCAAAAGTCCTAGCAAGGGTTGTATGAAAAGAAGAGCCTCATCTAATAGTGAGAGGAGTTATAGGGGTTGTGAAAATGAACAAATAATTCAATTGTAATTTGAGAGAATATTTGAGCAAAGATATAAAAGTGAAGAGACAAATAAAGTAAGAATTGAATCTGATTGGGTTCAATTGATGATTTTGAGTATAAAAAGTGATAAAACAATTTTATTAATGGAGTTATTTCATCAATCAAAATTAGCGATCATATCATATGATAAAATGATTCAAATTTAATTCGACAAGTGTCTAACTACTCTGCCGCCTGTTATAGAATGGGTAAGTACCACAACCAGCAAGAAAATTCGAATCACCTCCAGTACTGCACGTTCAATTACTAAATCCATATCGTTCTTTTAACCTAGCACCAATCTTAAAACTTATTTCTAAAATCTTTTAACCCTTATTTCTAAGTAGGCACCATATTGAGTTTGATCTGACTGAAAGTAAATCTGGACCGTAAAATTGTGGACTCCACTTATGTTGTATGTGAGATGATACATACCCCTCGCAAGAGATATAATAACTCGACAAACAAAAATCATTTGATTGCCTATTTGAATTATAGAGAAGCTCGCTTTGAAATTCATGTTAGATTAAAACGAACAGTACAATACATACCTCATTTTACACGGTAGGTGCCGCAGCGGATCCGAAGCCCCGTAGAACACCGATATATCCAATGTGTCGGTAGACTGGTAGAGTGGAGGTGGAGCCACGATTTGAGTGCAAGAGGGATTGAATTCGTGTACTTCACGTAAAGATTATATAGATTTATATGTTGCGAGTTAAATTTCAGTCAAGCAGAGACCTGTTACATATTTAGATACATAGTATATGAGAGAGACGAACGGAGGCCCACGAGATGAGGCTGTGAAATATCATTGGCTAATCCGGAGTTAGAGGTTTGTGGGGTCCAGCTAGAAGAATTTAGTTACTACATGATAACTACTATTTTTTTTGCTGGAACACATGATAACCACTGAATACTGATTACCAGGGGCAGAGGCCGGATGGTAAGCTTATCAAGGCGTGGCTTAGCCACCCCAACATTTTCATTTTTTTTTATCAAGTATAGAAAAATTAAACTAAAACTTTTATTTTACAAGTATAGGATGGTATATTTTTTTCATTTGCTAATTTTTTCAATAGTAAAACAGAAAAAAGAAACTAAAAAAAAAGGGAAAGAAACCTTGCCTATTACAATATTGTCTTCATTAAGCATTTTGGAGAGATCACCTTAACCATTTTAGAAGGTATTATTGATTGTTACTGGAAAAAAAAAGAAAATTATTGGAGAGACAAAAAAAAAATGATTAAGAGGTTTTCTGAAGAGAAAAAAAAATCAAAATCATAGAGGTCAAATTTAAATTGATGTGAAGAAAGTAATATATTTTTCCTTTGAAATTGGAGTTTGTTTTTTATCTATCACCTATTTACAAATTTTTTATATTGTTGTTCATTGTAACTTTTAGATAAAGATTAATTATAATATTTTATTTTCATACGAGATTTTCTATAGATTTTTATTTTTTTGTAAGATTAAATAAATTATGATAAAAATTATTTGTGCATGGAATTATAGAAGAAATTATTGAATTTTTTTTATATAATTTAAATCTAAGTAAAATTATGTTTAAAAGAAAGATATCAGACTCTTATTGTAAGGTAAAGAAAAGCAAATAGTGAAGAAACAATACTATCTTGTGTTATATAATTTTGGATTTATATAGAAGTATTTTAAATATGATATTTATCTTGTGTTATATAGCTGATTACTGAGGGCCTGAGGCATGGGGTAATGATATTAACAGAAAAGTTTTGACTTCATGCAGCGCACGAACTATGTAAATATGTAATTAAAACAGTAATATATATGGTTAGTGCGCTGTAAAACTCCAAACCTGCGCTTTTTAAAAACTTTACAACATTTTGCAACTACGGATAAAGATTTCGACGTAGCATTTTTTGCCTCATGCAACACACAAACTATATAATTAAAACAAAGATTAAAATTTGCTGTCATTTGTCATCCAACCCTTAATATTCGTCGAAATTTGCACATAAAAAAATTTGAATGGTTAGATGAGAAAAAATATGTTAAAACTAGGGGTGTTCATTGGATCCGGTTTCGGTTTGGTTTGAAAATTTTCAAAACCGAAATAACCGAACTGACCGAACTTTTATATATTATGAATTTGGTCCGAACCTCTCTGATTTATTTCTTAATACCCCGGTTTATTTCTTAATCAATTGTTTTAAATACTTCGGTCATTTCTTAATATCCAACTTTATTTCTTAATATGCCAGTTTATTTTTTAATATACTGGTTTTTATAAATCAATTGCTTTAAATAAAAAAAATTAATATATTTCAGTTTGAATCGAACAAACCGAATAAATCGAAATAAAACTTTAATTCGGTTCAGTTGCAATACTAAATCGATTCGATTCAATTTCATTTTTAAAACCGAATGGTTTATCTAGTTCAGTTCGGTTGAAAACTAGCTGAACCGATGAACACCTTAAAACAACATATTCTCTTCTTTAAAATAATGTCGTATATGCACCTAGGGCTTTTCCCTCAAAAAGAGAAAAAAAAAACAAAAAAAACAATGATGCTCCTAAAAAGAATTCGGATCTATTTGTAATTTAGAAAATTTTGCTAATGTTCGTCCAAACTCACACTGAACGGTTCAAATCTAACTTGGACTGGTATCTGAATTCAAACCTGCAAAAGACAAAATCAATAGAAGTTTAATAGAAGTACGCCTCTGATTCTTTAGCTTAATTCCAAAATTTAAGTTTAAAAAATGAAGAATCCACAATACCAATTCTCAATACATTTTATCCTTCAAAGATGTACAACTATCCAAATGCCACAAATTTCCGAAATTTTTATTAATATCCAAAAAAATTTCAAAATTTGCATCCATTTTCAACTTATTTTCAGATCTATCTAAACCGGAGGAAAATAATTCTCTGGTTTGAATTTTTATTTTATTTTATTGAAAAATTAGAAATATTGTTATTTTTTTAATATAGATGAGATGCTATATAATTGAATTTATTAGATAGACTGCGACAAATAATCTGGATTAATATCTCTTAAGCTGGATTTTTTACAATTGTAAGAAAAATTAAAAAAATTTTTTGTGCGTTACTGAATTTTTCTTTGAATCTGAGTTATTTATTTCAATTCAAATCACTTCTGAGTAAATCTGTTTAAAAAATATAATTGAGGGCAATCATATCATCCAAATCAGATTATATAAGTATTTTAATTACCGTGTATACTGGTGCTGTGGTGCACCTTTTCTGTAAGGACAAACGCACAAATTCTAGAATGATTGACTAAATTTTCCTTCTTTGTTTTTTCTTTTGGCGGTCATATTAAATCTCAGCTGAACCAGTTAAGAATTCTGACAATTAGATTTACGGCACCGTTTTTAAATTTGTACTAAATATAATGAACAGCTCGGATCTAATCTGATCGCGTCAAATAACAGCGATCCAGTTTCACACTATCACCATATATATAATTGGTAACAGGAATTGATAATGATTAATGAGTGAATATTCGCAGTCAAATCTGAAAACAGTAACGGTAACTTTTTTATTAAATGCTCATTTTGGTGGGCGTTCCTTTTTAGAACAATAACGGCAATTTTAGTGCTTTGAGTTGTGTGATATTTTTTTCTCTTCTTCAATTATGCAATTGCTGTTCAATTCTCAAATCAAAGATAATTTAATATACTTATCAATTTTATTTTAAAGGGTACATAACCTTCTCAGTGTGGAGGGAATTTCTATTTTTAAAGATTTAAAGAATAAGAAAAAAAAATCTACAATATTTTAAGAGGCCATCTGATATTTTACTTTATTTATTTACGTATTATTTTGTTTAGTAGATGGATATTGATTAGTCGGCAATTACATTCGAACAAGAGGCTGAAAAACATAGGCAGTTTTAAGTATAAAACTCGAGAAGATCTACTCAATAGTGTTAGAGCATTTTTCTCGGTTGACAGATACGTATTATCTATTTGTGGTTCAAAGTTAGAAAAATACGCGATTTTATAATGTAATAGAGGTGATAAATATTATGACACACAGGGTGTGTCTTTTGATGAAAGAGAAAAGACAACATGACTTGTTGGATCAATTGTCATTTTAAAATTTAAAGAATCGAAAAAACACAAGCCCCTCAAGCTAATAAAGCGGTGAATGAAAATGAAGATCTTAATATGATATGAGAATAATATTATTACTATGCTTAATTTAAATGAATTTTCTATTTTTTAAGTTTTTAGTTCTATTGTTAGTATAATAATAATGTAACTCTATTCAAATTTTTGTTGTTAAAATATTTTTTTAAGAACAATTGATTGTTATTTTTATGCTACTACATTATATGTAATATGTATAGATTGTAACGGTTCAAAAATATACATGGTATATTGGTGAAACTATTATTAAACTGATTTTTGAAATAAAATATAAAAAATAGAAATGCTAACACGTTTGATAGAACTGATTCTTGAGAGAATATAAAAAAATCGGTTCGAAATTAATTCAAACTAAACTTAGTTCGAAATTAATTCAAGGCAAATTCAAACTCGAGTAAATTCGATTCGTTTCGATACGTCTGTGTGATAGTCCATTAATGCAGTGCTGTTTTATTTGATTTTCCTTTTGAATCACAGGTAGGGCTGGCAAAAAAATTCGTAGTTCGTGATTCGATTCGGGTTTGATTCAAGTTTGATTCGAGTTTAATTCGATTTGAAATAGGTTCGAATTGAAACGAACCAAACCAGGTTCGGTTCGAAATTAATTCAAACCAAACTCAAACCTAGCCTGGTTCGATCGAAATGGATTCGGTTACTTTTATGGTTCAAATCTCATAATAACATCGGCCGTCCATTTACTTGATGAAATTAAAATCCAAGATAGAGAGTCATAATTTAACTTAGCCGACACTCTCTCGCTCTCAAATCTCAATAACCTAGTTCTCTCTCCACCTCTCCCTAACTCACTCTCCCTCTAGCTCTAAAATCTAGCCGACGCTCTCGGCAACTGGTTGTCTCTCCGACTGTCACTCCTCTCTCCGGCCTAGATGACTGTCTCTCCTCTCTCTTCGGTCGTCTCTCATAGTTCATACCAGGAAAGCCGTCTCTGATGTTTTTTTTCATGAACAATTTTTCAACTTAAAAACACTCATTTCATATTTCATACCGGTAAAAATAAGCCATGTGAATTTTGTCCCGCGAGAAAAAATTAATGTATAAACTATCGGTATAACTAGGGCTGCTAAAAAATAATTTAGTTCGTGATTCGATTCGGGTTCGATTCGAAAAATGTGTAGTTCGCAATTAATTCGATTTGAAATGGATTTGGTTCGAAACGAATCAATCCAGGTTCGGTTCGAAATTAATTCAAACCAAACTCAAACCTAGGATAAGTTCGGTTCGGTTCAATTCGTTGCCACCCCTAATCACGGGCATAACGGTCCAAATAAAAGATTACTCTCACATCTTCGCTGCTTTAGTCAAAATTCCGCTGTTAAAATCCTTATCCTCCGTTAACCCTCTCTCTCTCGTTCTCTTTATCACAAATACAAAACCTTGTCTTGTCACAGGCGATGGCTGCTGCTTCTATCCAAACCTCTCTCCCTCTCTCTTTCTCTCTCTCTAACCCCAGAAGAAAGTTGCCTTCTTCTTCTCTCTCCTCCTCTCTCCCTCTCTCGGAAGCTCGCAACTTGAGCAGCGTGAATAGCCCCTTCCTCTCCATTTCAATCCCCAACTTGAGCAGAGCGAGAGTCGTCTCCGGTCAGATCAAAGGACCCATTCCTCGTAGGTACTTGGGAGATGATTATGTTGTGGTGAGTAGACCTTGAAACAAAACCATTTCTCTCCTCTTTTGGGACATTTTGGTTTGCATTTTAGTCCCTGTTTTTATATTAATTTCAAAGTACCCATTTATTAAAGGAAGGAGAAATTTCATGTATACCCCTCAAAAACATAGAAATTGAGCATCTGCTCTTCTAAATTTCAAAATTAGGTATTTTCCCCTCTAAGACCTACATCTTAAGCATGCTACATATTTTTTATGCTTTTAATCAATGGTAAATGGGTATTTTATAGATTTAAAATGAGTTATAATATAGAAGACAATAAAATGGGTAAATATGAGACTTTTTGAAGTTTAGAGGGGGAAGTATGTAATTTCAAAGTTAGAGGGGATAATACTTAATTTTGAAGTTTAGGGGTATACATGAAATTCCTTCATATCTCCTTACCATATTTTATTTCATGGATAAAATAGTGTTAATGATCAATTAAAATTGTAGAATTTAGCAAATGTGTACAGAAATTAAGAATTGTTTTTCTTTCCTTTCATTTTTTTATAATTTTGAGTAGAAAAAGGTGACGGCAAAACAAGTACATAAATTGGTAAAAGCGGACAGAAAGCTGCCTTTGATTATTGGTTTCTATGCCACGTGGTGTGGTCCCTGCGTGCATATGGCACAAGAGCTTGAAATGGTATATATATATATATATCTTCTCAACTTACATAAGCTTACAAATCATAGTTGATAAAATGTATGGTAAAAAATATATGAATTATTGTCTATTATATGAATTTGTGTCTCCAAATATTACATGTTTTAGATTTATTTTACTATTTGTTTAGATCGGTAGTAGTAACTACTTTTGTATGGTCTAGAATCTTTCGATCCAGTGGTTTTCTACCTATCTAAAATAAATAGTAAAAAAATTCTAAAAAATATAATTTGGCCTCCAAGTACTTGATTTCCGTATTTACTCACAAGTCACAACTATGCCCAAATTACCCTTCTAAGTATCACAGTTAGTCTAATTTTGTTATTTGCTGTTTTTGGAGAGTCATGTGAGGCATTTCTTGTATATATTATGGCCGTTTTTAGGGTCATATAAGAAATCTATGTGCATTTTTTCGAGTGCTTTTCTTAAAAAAAAAAAAAAAATCCTATTTTAACAAAGGTGCTAATTAGAAACTACCAGAATCTATCCCCAATTTTGATGCCACTCTTCTCTGGATAAATTTACTTAGTATACAATATTGTGCACATAAAGTAAAGAAGGTGATTATAAGGCACAATGGGAAATATTTTATTTTCTGGTACATTCATGATATGACTGTTTTCTGGTATACAATATTGTGCATTTTGATGTGACTGTTTTCTGGTACATACATGACTTTGTGCTAAATAGAAGCAAATTGTGGGTACATTACTTATATATTTTGGGTATTTGTATAACTTTAGCTTGCGGTGGTACATTTTACATAAGAAATGCATAGTGAACTTGGAGGCCAAATTTTACATTTTTTAGATTTTTTTTACTATTTTTTTAGATCGGTAGTAATAACTACTTTTTTGGATGGTCTAGAATCTTTATATCTAGTGATTTTCCACATATCTAAAAAAACAATAAAAAAGTTTCACACTGACCAAACTACCCTTCTTTTTTGTCTTCCGTATTTACTCACAACTATGACCAAATTACCCTTCTTCCACACTGTCTGTATTTACGTAAGAGAAGAAGAAAAGAGTGTTTTGAGTTCACTTAAAGCAGCACAGTTGGTCTACTTTTTTTGTTATTTGCTGTTTTTGGAGGGTCATGTGACGTATTTCTTGTTTATATTATGACCATTTTTAGGGTCATGTAAGAAACTGTAGGTATATTTATTTGAGTACTTTTCTTAAAAAAATTGTTGCGACTGTTTTTCGGATAAATTTACTTAGTATACAATATTGTGCACATTAAGTAAAGAAGGTAATTATGAGCAACAATGGGCAAAATACCAATGCAAAATCTGGTATTTGGTACTTTTACTATATACCAGTAAAATTCACGATTTACTGGTACATTTTTCTATATACCGGTACATTACTTGTATAAGTTGGGTACTACTTATAATTTCAGCTTGCGGTAGAATATGAGGATCGTGCTATAGTTGTAAAGGTTGATACTGACGAAGAGTATGAATTTGCAAGAGATATGCAGGTAATATTTTATTACTAAAATAGTAAAATTATATTAATATTAATTCAAGTGAGGCTACGGTAATATGCATATTACATAGCTTTTTTGTGCTATGGACTCATATCTCCGATTTTGAAGTCCTAATTATCCATATAAACATGTACTTGCTGATTAAATTTTATATTTTTTAGTCTTTTTACTATTTATTTAGATATGTAGAAAATCTTTTGTTCTAAACAAATTTGACCATTCGAAACTAGTGATTTTTTACTATCTGAAAAAATGGTATTTTTTTTTTTTAAATTGTAAAATTTGGTCTCCAAGTACATTTTCATATGGAGATCATGTTCAACGGTTTGGATCGACGGTTTGAACTTTGAAAATTAAAATATGGATTCATAGTATAGATCAATCATAATATGCATTTTACCATAGCCTTAATTTATTTGTATGATCGATTTTAGAACATGGCAATGGTGATTGTATAAGGTACCAAAGTATGATATGTGAATTAGTAGTATATATAAATTGGATATTTTTGTTTAAATTCCAGGTTCGGGGCTTGCCGACATTGTATTTTATTAGCCCAAACCCGAAGAAAAATGCGATTAGAACAGAAGGGCTTATTCCTTCAGTCTTGATCCACGATATAATTGACAATGAGATGTAAAAACGAAGAGAATTCTGAGTTTTGTATTATTATGTTTTTGATGTAGGAAAGTGTTAGTTTTAATTTTGTAGATTAATTAATTTCAAATTTTGATCATATATTAAGATTTTAGAACCATGAGGTTTGTTCTTGTACTGTTATAGAGGTTAAAAGTTTCCCTTCTTTATGTTATTTATTTATCTATTATATTGTGGGGGAAGATGAAAATTTGAATTAAGCATCCCATAACAAGTGATTAATTCATGATAATTTTTTAAATTAAAATAGAAAAAAAAAATTGAACTAGTATATGGCCAATAATGAATGAAAGCATGAATCATGAATTAATGCATAGTTATCTAATTATTTTTTTAAAATTAAGATATGAGACAAGTTTCTTATCTTAAAATGTTTATATCAAATTATTCATCCTGAGTTTTAAACATGCAATTTTTAAAGTGAAAGACATCAATTTTAACCACTAGATTAAATGTTGGGTTTTAAAAAAAATGAAAACTAAGTTTGATCCGTGATATGAGATAATATCTATGTTATGTTTTTAAATTTTAAATAGTCGATCTTTTTACTATCACTTTAGATACAGTCCAAAAATTTTAGATTTTGATTTTCTACTTATTTTTACTAAAATAATCTAAAACAATATAAAATTTGGTTTTTAAATACATTTTCATATAAAAATAAATCATGTAAAAAATAATTCAGATAAACTATTTGAACTTTAAAAGTAAAAGTATAAATCCATATCACAAGTTTTTCCTTAATATACAGAAATAAACCAGCTGGAACAAATTTTTCAATGCACGAATCTCAATGAAATATTTTTTCATGCGCGAATCTCAATAAAGATCAACGGTTTAGGTTCTTGTTATACCCAATAATAATCTAAATTTCTCACCAACATAAAACCATTAGAGCTCTGGTTGCTGCAATGCTCCTTGCGTTTTTTTTCCATTCCAGTCCCTGTTCTTTTGCAAAAACTCAAACCCACCATCAACCAAGCTATACCAAACAAAAAACCCAACAAAACGGAGCATGTAAACCAAGCATCTTCTCTAGCAAAACTATGAAGATTGAAGGCAGCATCAGCCATATCCTAATTGTTGCTCTAACTGACACTGGGGATCGAAGCTCCCAGTCACCCAATCTACTCCCCTTAGTTATGAAAGAAGGGGTTATAAGACTAGAACTTATTTCTGTAGTGTGCACATGGTGAAGTAGTGTATTAATGGTCGGGCGGGTACGGGTACCCCGGGTATACCCGGGCACGGGTACGGGTATGTCTCGGGTACGGGTATGATGGGTACTAGGGTATACGGGTACGGGTATGTCGGGTATTTTTTTCAAAAACCATACCCTACCCGTCCTATACCCGTACCCGTGTACCTTTGACGGGTAGGGCGGGTACGGGTATTTTTTTTTTTTGCTGTTTTTTTTTCTGGTTTTTTTTTTCGTTTTTTTTTCATTTTTTTCCATTTTCTTTCCTGATATTTTTTTTTTCTGTTTTTGTTATGTGTTTTTTTTTACTTTAAAACAATAAAATATAAATAAAAAACATAAATTAAAACAGAATTTTAAAAACAGAAATTAATAAACAGAAATTAAAAACTGAATTTTAAAAACAGAAATTAAAAAACAAGAAATTAAAACACAGAAATTAAAAAACAGAAATTTAAAAACAGAAATAAAAACAGAAATTAAAAAACAGAAATAAAAAACAGAAATAAAAACAGAATTTTAAAAACAGAAATTAAAAAACAGAAATAAAAATAGAATTTTAATAACATAAATTTAAAAACAGAAATGAAAAAACAGAAATAAAAACAGAAATTTAAAAACAGAAATTAAAAAACAGAAATAAAAACAGAATTTTCAAAACAGAAAATAAAAAACAGATTTTTAAAAATAGAAATTAAGGGTTTGGGAGGAAATTTGAATTTGGGGTTTGAATTTGGGTCGGGTATAAGGGTACGGGTACGGGTACGGGTAAGGGTAGACGGGTACCCGGGTAGGGTAAAGTCGGGTACGGATAAGGTCGGGTACGGGTATGGTCGGGTAGGGTATAGTCGGGTATGGGTCCAAAAAACCCCGTCCGGTCCGGTTTTTGCCCCTACCTGCGTACCCGCGTACCCGACCCATACCTGGGCTCGGGCACGGGTACCCCGGGCAGCGGGCACGGGCGGGCAGGGTAGGGTATACCCGACCCAGGTATTATTAATACACTATGGTGAAGCTTCAATATTTTATAATTTTTTTGGAGGAGTGTTCAAATGCCTCCATTTTTTGTGCTTTCACTATGCTTTTATTTTTAAAATCTTTAATAACTCAACATTTAAAATTTAAATGTCAAAATAAAACTATTGGATATGATCTACGTAATTTTATCTATGCATTTGTAAAAAATTATGACATTTTAATTTTGTTTTGGTTGTCATCAAGAGCTTGTAGAAACGTACTAATGTGGATGATTTATAAATATTGAACTTTCAACTTATTGATTCACATAAAAACAAAACTAAAATTTGATATTTTTTTATGAACAGAGAGAAAATAATATATACCATATTTAACGGTTTATTTTAACATTTATGATTTAAATTTTAAATTATTAATATTTTAAAAATAAAAATATAGTGAAAACACAAAAAATAAAGACATTTTAACTCTCCTCTCAACATTCTGACGATATAATTTTTTTAGCAATGTTATTATGTTATGTTCTGCTTACCCATTTTATTTTTATCTGTAACTTAGACTAAAGTCCACAGTTGGGCCTATGTTTTAAAAGAACTACTAAATTGGGCTGGCGTTTTTGCTCTCTTAGAAGGCCATTGCGACTGTGACCTCTTCTGAATCTGAAGTGAGGTTAGTCTTCTTGCATTCCATTATCTTTATTAAATTCACAGTACTGTCAATCTGATGAGATTATATCAGTTGCAATTGCATTCCAGTTAAAGTTATAATTTGCTTATATAAGCAGGGTAGCATCTTCTCATGTTTCTATATAAAATAAGAGGAGGATTCAAATGCCTTCATTTTTTTGTGTCTCCACCATGCTTATATTTTTTAAAACTTTAATAATTCAAAATTTAAAACTTAAAAGTTAAAATAAAATCGTTGGATATGATCTACATCATTTTATTTATGCACGTGCAAAAAATTATGGCATTTAAATTTTATTTTGATTGTCATCAAGAGCTTATAAAAAATGCACTAATGTGGATGATTTCTAGACGTTGATTTTTGAACTTATTGATTCACATAAAAACAAAATTGAAATGTGATAATTTTTTATGAGCACATAGAGAAAATAATATAGATCACATCTAACGGTTTTATTTTGACTTTTAAGCTTTAAATTTTGAGTTATTAAAGTTTTAAAAAATAGAGACATAGTAGAGACACAAAAAATGAAAGCATTTGAACCCTCCTCATAAAATAAACCTACTTCAATTGTAAAATGAGCTAACTCATGAATTTGGTATGTCAGTGAATACCATCCCACAGGAATTCAAATCCAGTGAAGTAACCCAAACTTTAGGGTTTAAATCGGGACCATCCGATTTGAATCCATGATAATCTATCCGAAGTGGAGCGCACACATTTCAAAAGATGAATGTAAATCGCGAAACAATCTCGAGCAATAGATTCGAATCGGACGATCCCGATCCAAAACTCAAATATTGGATTACTTTAGGGGCTCCGGACCCCACACATAGACCATTGGACATTGAAGTTGCATGATGAATGGTAAAACTTACATAGAATTATTATTGTATCATATACAAAAAAGAATTAAATATCTCGTATATTTCACGTCTCATTTGTATTTCATATTTTTATACTTGTTTTTAAAATCTAAACAACTAATTCGAACCGCTCAACATAATCTCCATACTAAAATGTGCTTGGAGATACAATTTTATATTTTATGAAATATTTTTCACTATTTTTTCAGATAGACACAAAATCATTGTTTTTTCATAAATTATGGACCTTTCAAAAACAATGATTTTATACCTATCTAGAAAATAGTAAAACATTTCTAAAAATATAAAATTTGATCTCAAAACACATTTTAATATAGAAATCATATTGAGCGGTTTAGATAGTATATCTATTATATATTGAGAAACAAATTAAGTCCAACAACTAACCAAAAAAAAAAAAACTACCAGATAAAAAATAAAAAATGAAGTGATTATTTAAATTTAAATAATCCAACAATTTTTAACTTTTTGTCCATCCCATACAATTTAATTTAAATAATCCAGCAATTTTTAACTTTTTTGTTTACTATTTTTTTTGGTAGGTAGAAAATCACTACTTTCTTGGTCCATAATTTTTAGATCAAGTGATTTTCTAATTGTCTTAAAAAATAGTAAATTTTTTTTTAAAATATAAAATTTGGTCTTCAAGTATATTTTCATATGATAATAATGTTGAGCGGTTCGAATTGACTATATAAACTTTGAAAATCAAAATATAAATCCAATACACAAAACGATCCCGCATATTGCAAAGTAACATAGCCTCACTCTTTTTATGTTATATCATTGAGCTTATTTGACTGTGCAATTTTAAAAAATAGATAAAATAAAATAAATGTGATAACTTGGCCATTATATCAACAAATATTAAGCCAATTGGTACACTTCATCGTGGTAGACCGGGTCTAGAAATAAATGCCCTTCCGAACCCGACCAATTATGAGATGCATAATCCAAAACAGACACGAGGTGGAGCAAACAAATGACTGACTGCCACGTGACAAATTGTCTGATATTTTTATCGAAATAGGGTATGGATATTTTGAGCAAACAAATGACTTGCATGCAAAATTTAAAATGTGTCAATTTTTCCTAAATAAAAAATAGGTTATATATTTCTATGATCATCTTTGATAAATATTATTTTAATATAACTTTATTTCGTATTTTATTTTTTTATTAGAAAAATAATGTATTTGATTTAAAAATTATATGTACTCTTTTTTTCTTTAAACATATAAGAATACATAAGGTATACAAAATATGTGCTTTTCTAAATTTTATTGTCTGATAATATGTATATAAGAAATGAAACATTAAAGGATTTATGAAAAATACATCTCAGTTAACATAATTTTTTGTGGTACTTTGTGTATATGAGAGTGCATACTTTGGGACATAACTAGATAATTAAGTATTTTAATTTGACCTTTTACGAACCATCATCTATTTATTAATATCAATAAGAATTTTATCAATGACATATGGTTCAACTTCAACATCAATATTTTAAATACATATACAATTAATTTTTTTTATTAAAGAGCTCCGGTACATTCCATTATTTTTACATCAATTTGTATATTACAATGCTAGCTATATATTGTGATAACTAAAATCCATCAATAAATAGAAAATCTTATTTGAGGTCCATTTCTAGTACACAAAATGATAATATAATGTTAAGAAAATTAAATCTCTAGTATCTCATGAAGGCATCAATTATAGAATAAATCAGGCGCCAGATATTGTTTCTTTTTTTCCTCTCGAATACGCTTCATTTTTTCTTGTGCCTAGAATTAAAAATAAGAGTTGAGCAACATTTTTTTTGAAAAATAGTGGTATTTATCACCGATTTCATTTGAAATCAGAAATTATTGCATATCTGATCCAGTACCTAAAATTGATACCAAAATCAAATAAGGCAAGTCTGTACAGCTGTTTAAAACAAAAGTAGGCAATATCATAAGAAAACACAAAAACAACATAATAGGCATAAAACTAAGTGCTACAAATCTAATAAGTCCTCATCCTCCTCGTCGCCAGACATTGGAGATGGGGGGTTGCCATCCCCAGAACCCTGCACCAGAAGGTCCAAAGCTGGAGTCGGTTCTGGACATCTTGCTTCTTCCAACAGAATGAGATCTGGGAGATCCTTAACATCAAAATGCATTATAAGATTTAATTTAAAAAAAGAATCATCACCTCTAGAGAGTTAAGCAACATTTAAAGAACATATATATACTTCACATTATAAGGAAAAAAAAGAAGAAACTAATAGCATCAATTAAAAAGTATATAGAGAGAATTTGTAAAATGAGTTTCAAAAACAACCTCGTGTTTTTTTTATATGTTTTATGGTTATATATATACCAATAAAATAGGATTTCTTCACCTGAATTAAACTCCCATCAAAATGCCTTCAATTTTCACAGTAATTATCACAAGGCCAAATCTCTCCCTCCAAATTTTGCCAAACAAAACTATTTCTTCTTGCTGATTAAGAAAATAAAAAAAAAATTATTTCTAATTAATGTGGCATGATCAAATCTGCTTTTCTTTTTACCAAAAATCTCGAGCCATTTTGTGAATAAATCTTCCATTGAAGTGGGACGACAAATTAACAAATAACATATTTGCACATTAATTAGAAGTACAGACTTAGTGCAATGGTGTAAGTCTCGGCTCTCTATTTATACAGAGACACACATTTGTACAATTCTAAAAAAATAGGACAAAAAAAGATGCTGCAGTGTACAAAATCCTTTAATAAAAAAACATATTTGCACATTAAAATCGTAAATCATCCTTCAATAATGAACACAACAAATAAAATGCGACTATATATACAAATGTTAACATATATATCAAAATCAAACCATGCCTTGCATGAGAGGAGGAGAACGAAACATAGCCAAGAACAACCCGCCAACTAAGCCCCAAATAAGATACCTATACGACGATCTTTCGTTAGCATATCGGCAAGTCATTCTTGGCTGTGTTCCCCTCTCCTCGCTTCAAGCACGACACCGTGATTCTCTCTTTCGCCTTCTTTCTCTCTTCCTTACAAACACACACAAATGCACGAGTTCATACAACCTCTATTACCCCTCTCTCTATATATAAGGTTACCTCAGGTGTTCCTCTTTTCCTTCTTGTATTATTTTTATAATTTTATGGTATATATCCTGTTGATGATATGATGATAAGGCCACCGGCCAGGCAACCATTTGCAAGAAAATTTCCATTTATGGAAGATCCGATTGTCTGAAAAACGCGTTGGTCAAGCTTTATATTTATTTTTTGGGTTAACACCACTCAAATTTGAACAACACTAAAGAGTTTTGGTCAAAATAAAAACTAGAATATAATTAGTCAATAGTGGAGAATATGATGCCGACAAGTCATGGAAAATATTCTGAGTTTTGTGTCATGAAGAGTTAGGTCGATATATATACCCTTAACTATACATTATCCTTATATTCATGAAGGATTTTATTTATACTCTATTCTTATTTGTTAAAATAATTAGATTATAAATTAAGGATAAAATACTTAATCAAGATTTTTTCCCTTTTTAACATAGTAATTGTAGGTATTGTTGCAAGCATAATTTGTGTTGACATGTATAAAGATCCAACTAGTATTTTGTCCATGCTTCGCCTACGGGTTCAAAATTCAAATATAAAATACAAAAAATAGAAGCAAATCAGACTAAATATTTTCTTCTTTAACAATATTTGTATTTTTTATAATTTCTCTTTATTCAACAATGAAATGAACTATTTTGTCTTTACTTTTTCGTTAAATAAGAAGGTAATCAATATTTAGTGAGCAAACATGTTAATTTACTTTCTTATTTTGTATAGTATTGTTACAAAGCATAGTTTGTGTTCACATGTATAAAGATCCAACTAGTATATTGCCCGTGCTTTCCTAGGGTTCAAAAATAAAAGCAAATCAGACCAAATATTTTCATCCAACAATATTTGTATTTTTATAATTTCTCTTTATTCAACAATGAAATAAACTATTATGTCTTTACTTCTCAGTTAAACAGAAATTATAAAAATATTTGGTCTGATTTGCTTCTAAATTTAAAGAGAAATTATACATGTGAACTTAATTAATTTGTTAAATGCATTGACAAGTGCATATCCATAGTGACTGAAATTAATTAATTAAGGCTTTATTTAACTACAAGTTTACAATAGCTGAGATATATATTAACCACGACTTATTATCAAAATTCTTTAATGGTATATATATATGAGCGTGTAATTAAACTTGTAAATTCGATGATAGATACATAATATATAAATATAGAAACTTAGCAAGAAATAGCTATTTGTTGTTTTGACAAAGTACTAATCATGTAATGTACCAGTTCACCATCGATCTTAATTATATGATATGGTCAGTTCAATCATAGAATATGCAAGTTTTGTTCCTTCAGTTTAGATCTAGGATGCATGATATATAATTATATATGTACAAGTTCACCCATCACAGAATCTAGCATTTTCATTCTTTCCAGTTAACATACGTATTGAATTTAGAGTGGAAAGGAGAATGATGAAAATAATGTTTTATTGCTGATTGCTTGTGTGTCTTTTACAATGTCTTTATGTGATTATTTATAGGTTAAAATTCTACTAGCCATTAGGCTGTTTTCTAATCTACAAAGATTGTAATCTGTATCTTAATTATGTCTTAATTACAATATTTACTAACTGTTGCTAATATTCAGCTAGATACCTAATCAGTGTGACAGCTATATATACATTTGGATGTTATATTATTTGTTGCCTAAGTTGCCAATGATGAGTAATATCTGAGGCAAAGATCTTTATTCTTCAATAATATGAATATCAGATCCATAAAATACAAATTTCTAAGCTGGGTTTAGGCTTTGGATTGGCAACCAAGTTTAATTAAACATAATGCAACTTCTGTACTTATATAAATTAAACTGGCAGCTGGTAAATTTCACCAGTCCGTATAATTAAATCAATAATTTATATTGCACCAGACAGATTTCTGATCTATTTCTAAACAGAATCCGGCCAAGTATTACATCTAAATGGTCTAAAACTGGATAACTTTTTATGGCCCCATCTTTTGAACTCGAAAATGAAAGCCAGAGATCGATCGAGAGCAAGCCTCAAATAATATGATCGAATCTATATATACATGCAAGTGTTTACATATATAGTTATGAAAATCAAACCATGCCTTACATGAGAAGAGGAGAGGGAAACGTAGCCAAGAACAACCCGCCAACTTAGCCACAAATAAGATGACTATCTACATGGCGATCTTTCGTTAGCTTGTCGGCAAGTCATTCTTGGCTGTGTTTCCCTCTCCTCACTTCAAGCAAGGCATCTTGACTATATATATATGGAGTTCAAATCCGCTGCATTTCTATGTTAGAGTTACAGAGAGAAAAGAGAGAAGGAGAGAGTAACAGCAGATTTTCATCCCTTTATATGATATCTTTCTTCTCCTTTCTCTCTTTCATACTCTCTGTTAAACCTCTCTATATATAAGGTTTACTTCAGGAGTTTAGGTTCCTTTTTAATTTCCTTAATTTCTTTTATTATTATTAACTTTTTTTAATTTGATGCAGGAATATCTTGATAATAAGGCCACCATTCATGCATGCATACACCATTTGGAAGAACATTCTATTTATGGAATTAAGATACTATTGTCTCAGACATGTACAGGTGCCTTTACTTGTGCATGCATGCATTAAAACATTAATTAGCCACTGATTTTTTTTTTTTTGGGTTAACACCGGACTAGGGTTGCACAAAAAATTTGTAGTTCGTGATTCGATTCGAGTTTAATTCAAAAAAGTTTGTAAAATTTTTGATTCGAAATAGTTCGAAATTAATTGAAACCACATTCAAACTGGACCTGGTTCGTTCGAAATAGGTTCGCGAACTATTCTGGTTCGAATCTCAAAGTAACGTGAACTGTTGATTTTCACTGATGATTTATGTTCGCTGATGACTTAAAAGTTAAAACATAAGGTCGCCCATCCATAAGTCATAACTCGTAAGTCGTAATCCTCGCTCGCAGTTCTAAAACTGTAAATGACTTTCACCTCTCGCTTTCGATCGGCAACTATGTCCACTCTTCCTTGTCGTAAAAAAGTTCGTAAAAGATTCGAAATTGAGTTCGTAAAAAATTTGATTCGAAGTTAATTCAAATCAAACTTAGTTCGAAATTAATTCAAACCAAATTCAAACTGGAGTAAGTTCGATTCGATTCGGTTCAATTCGGTTGCAGCCCTACGTACACCGGACAACAGACAACTTGTTGTAAGAATATAATCAAGATTTTTTGGTCAAAATAAAAGAAGAAAAAAAGGAATATAATTAGTCAATAGTGGAGAATAATTAGATGCCGACAAAATAATGGGAAATCATGTTCTGAATTTTGTGCCATGACACTAGTGGAAAAACTGGAACTAGTATCGGTCTATCTGGATCAGCTATATGAAACAACCGATACTAATATCTATCTAGATCGGTTTTTTCAAAAAAATCGATCCTAAAAACTATTCAGATCGGCTTTTTAAGTGAACCGATTTTAATACTATGCTAATTAGGATGTAAAAACCGATCCTAATAGTTAGGATCGGTTATTATAAAGAACCGATCCTAATAATGCATACATTAGGTTCGGTTCTTCGAAAAAACCGATCCTAATACTATTAGAATCGGTTATATAAAGAATCGATCCTAATGTATGCACTATTAGGATTGGTTCTTTATAATAACCGATCCTAATACTATTAGGATCGGTTTTTACAAAGAACCGATCCTAATTCTGCAAAAAAAATATTAGTTCTGCAACAAAAAAAGGGAATTAGGATCGGTTCTTTATAATAACCAAGGTTCTAAATAGCGCGCGATAGCGACGCTATAGCGATTTCAGACCATAAAAGCTATGGCGCTATCAGCGCTATAGCGCGCTATTTCGCGCTATAGCCGCACTATATGGCAATAGCGCCATTTTTTTAACCATGCCGCTATGATGTGATAAACGCTTTTTAAACCTTTGATAATAACCAGTCCTAATACTATTAGGATCGGATTTTTCAAATTAACTGATCCTAATTTTGCAAAAAAAAATGTTAGTTCTGCAAAAAAGAAGGAATTAGGATCGGTTCTTTATAATAACTGATCCTAGTCTTGAGGACATCTCGCTCAAGTTACTTAATCATCTGGCCGATCAACTATCACGGTATTAGCTTTATCTAATTTTCTCATTATTGTACTTTAAAACACATTTTTTTTTGTATTTTTCATTGAAAAATGTTTTTCCATCTAATTGTTTCCTTTGTTTTTGTTTTTCTTTTTCGGGTCTTTTCTAATCTCAAGTGATGTGATTGCAAAAGAGGTAATTATTGTTTTTTTTATTGTTGTGCTTTACGTTAATTGCATAAATGTGTATATTGCATAAATGTGTGTTAATTGAAGACATAGCTCAATCAGTCACTTGTATGTTTGTTAATTGAATTTTTTAGATTTAAATTTCTTGTTATAATATGTAATGCATTATAATCTAGATTCACAAAATGTTGGTTCTGAAAAAAAAAATTAAGATTGATTGTTTCAAATAACCGATCCTAATAGTACTATTAGGTTCGGTTTTTTGAAACAACCGATCTTAATTCTTTTTTTTAATGTTGGTTCTACAAAAAAAAAAAAAAAAAAAAAGAATTAGGATCGGTTGTTTCAAATAACTGATCCTAGTTCTTTTTTTTCGGCAGAAACTCGAATTAGGATCAGTTGTTTTAAATAACTGATCCTAATTAGTACTATTAGGATCGGTTTTTTGAAACAAATGATTCTAATTCAAACTTTTAGGATCGGTTGTTTAACCGATCCAAATTAGTTTAGTATTAGTATCACCCAGATCAAGATCAATTAAATTATGATCCTAATGTCCGTAAATAATTGATCCTAATTCCAGTTTTTCCACTAGTGTGAAGAGTTAGGTCGACATGTATATCTTCATCAAGTGCATGCATGCATATATGTGTGTGTTGGAACAAATAATCTAACTTACAATTTTGATGAGCATGAGCTTAATTTCAAAGATGAGATCAAAGTGTCGACATTATTATGTATACAGTAATTTTATTACAAATATAAGGAATTATACTTTTATTGTTTTATTATCCATATGTAGCCAGAATAATATTCCATCTATAGCTAGATAGCTCTAAACCATGCATCGAATTAACATATTTGATTAATTAATGTAGACTTATAAGACTAATATATTAAACATGTATAGAATTGCGGCTGAGTTCGATCGTATAATTAAAGTTTAGTCCAATAACAACGAATTTACTTTGAGCATTTAAATAATAATGAACGACTGCTCTCTCAGAAAGTTGTGGCGACGCCTACAGAATTTGAGAGATTTTGGTCTAATAAAAATTATTATTGGGTTGGTTTGCAGTTTTGTCAATATTTAATTATTTACTCTATTTGATCCAATCCAACAATATAAATATCATGTTGAAAACAATAATTTTAAGATAGGTACAAAATCACTATTCTTTTATAATTCTGAATTATCTAAATCAGTAATTTTGTACATATTTAAAAAACTAATAAAAATAATATAAATAATATAAAATTTGGTCTCCAAGCGCATTTTAATATGGATATCATATTGAGTGGTTCGGATCGACTATTTGAACTTTGAAATTATAAAAACTGACTTGTTATAACTTAGATTGAAATTATAACGTTATGTCATTAGCTGGACTCTAATATACTCTTCTAACCAATTAATAACTCCAACAAATTTCACGAAAATATTTTAGATATTCAATTGCTCAATATTGCCCCTCTAAAAATACTTATTTAGAAAATAATATATCTACTCTAAAAATACTTATTTAGAAAAAAAAAAATATATCTACTCTGAAAAAATAGAAGTACTTGTATTGATATAATAATGAAAAAAGAGAATTGATGCTTTAGGGCATTTCCACTATATACATAATCATTTAAATATTTTAATAATTGTGCTACGACAAAAAAAAATAATTTGGTTGAGGATGGCATTTGATAGGTTCCCCCCGCCCCCCCCCCCCCAAAAAAAAAAAAAAAAAAAAAAAAACTTTTCTCGTAGATTGCTCAGCTTATATAAAAGAACCTAAGTGAATATGTCTTGACTTTTCAAATCCATATTTTCCGGCCGCCTTAAAAATTGTTGTTCTTAATTTATTTAATTACTAAAAAGAGAAAGGAATAACATCCATGCTACTTTTTGCGAGATCTTTCAACCATGCATACTATTCTATTCTATCTACCTATGCATCTTTGACAATAATTTGCGATATACATTACTTGAAAATTGGACAGATTAATAATTTAATTAAAGAAGTCAATTTGCTGATTAAGGCATCACAATAATTATTGGAATATCTTAACTAATTACACCCTTTGAGTCTTCACAGAATTACATAAAACAAGCAGGCAGAGACAATAATTATTAATTGTTCATAGCATTTAAATTTTTTCAAGACGCTTGTTACTGTTTATAGTGTCCAGTTTTCTATTTTCCTTAAATATAAATATGTCAAATTCAATCTGTATTCACTACTCTGAAGTCATCCTTGTAGTGATTCAAAACAGCTTTATCATTAGAAAAAACAAACGGAAATACGGTTAGATGCACCGCCGGATCCACAAAAAAACCGACAAAAGTGGAGACAACTGTCATCTGTGATATTCTTGAGAATTAAATTGTAGGAAACAATCATGTCATATAAAATTATAAATGATCATGTCACAAGTAGTTATGATGAAGCATGATATGATTGTCTATGTTTAATTATTTATTCAAATTTCAAGTTAGTTCATAATAAATAATAACAGAAAATACTAAAAAAATAAAGAAATAGTAAAGAAATAATGTTGAGAAATTATCACATGGTATGAAAGAGAGTTTATGTGGCGTTATTTTCGATCGAATAAAGACACGTTACATAACATGCAAATTAGATTAAGATATTCTGAAATGTATCCGTAACGTACTGTGACATAACTAGTAATAACGTGACTAATTTTCTTCGCTACCTCTAATGCTAGATTAATAAGTAGAAAAATGATTCCACAATATTTTTTATTCGACAATACTTTTAATTCGACAATATTTTTAATTTGGGCCGTTTAATAATTGTGGTCCAAGACAATATTATAAATTTGGCAATATGTCATAAATGTTTGGACCATCCTTGCAATTCAAAACAGCTTTATCATTAGAAAAACAAAAGGCATGGTTAGATGTACGGATGGATCCAAAAAACCCAACAAAAGGGAAGACATATGTGACACTTTTAGGTCCTGTTCGGCGCGTCAATGAGAATGAATGTGGGCATAGAAAAAATGAAAATTTAAACTGTATTTTACTGTTTCTGTGGAAATTTTTTTTCTCATGGAAATAGTAATGCGGCCGAATAGGATCTTAACGTGTTTAAAATTATAGAGGACAATTATGCTAGACAAATAATCACATCACAAATAGTCGCCAGTTGCGTTATGATGTTGCATGACGTGATCGCTCACGTTTAATTATTTATTCAAGTTTTTTTTATAAATAATTAAAAATACTATAAAAATAAATTATAATAAAAAAGTAATATTGAGAAATTTTCACGTGACGTGACAAAGACAATTGATATGCTGCGACGTTTCATTTTCAATCGAATGAAGACACGTCACACAATACGCGAGTCCCATCAAGACATTCGAAACACATCTATAACATTTCGTGACAGAACTAATAACGACATGCATGACTAATTTTCTTCGATTCCTCTGATGCTAGATTAATTAGTATAAGCATGATTCGACAATATTTTTAATTTAGACCGTTCAATAATTGTGCAGGTCCAAGACAATATTCTAAATTTGGCGATATGTCATAAATGTTTGGACCACTTCTCGCAAATTATTTGAGAAATTTTGACCTTTCCCCACGTTAAGGGTTTAAGGTTTAGGGTTTAGTATAGTTAATTATGCTAATCACTATATTCTAATAGAGTGACCAAGGCAATGTTCTACAATATTACATATTAAAAATGAATTTTATGCAAAAAGAAGAAGCTTATTGACTCCTATTTCTCTCTAAAAAAAAAGAAAAAAAAAGTTTTTTTTAGGTGAGCGTTCTTAATTATTAGATTGGTAATTTGACAAATTACATTCCTTGATTGATGTTTTGAAAAAAAAATGTTATTTGAAAAAGAAATATCGCTATAAAAATAATTTCTTGAAGTCTAATAACCCCCAACTTACATCCATATTTCGATCACTTTACTTTTTTTTTCTTCTCTTACTTCTAATCTATGTTATCTCTATACTTTATACATGGTTCCGTATCAGATATGTATTGGATACTGATACGCTTCCGATATGCATCTGACATGTCATGTACACGGCGTATCAAATTATTTTAATATATTTGACACATGGCGTATCAGATTATTTTAATATATTTGACTAGTCGATATAGTCTCGGTCCCAATATATTTGAATTTATCAAGGTTTTAAGTAGTGATTATCGCATCATAGCGGAAAGGCTACAACGAATAGCATAGCTATAGCGAAAGCTATCCTTAATAGCGTTTTTTATTTTAAAAAATATATGTTTTATTTCTACTAATTGTTAACATTATCTAAAGTCTCATAAAATAATAAATAACACACAATTGATTAAGGCATTAATTAGAATATTTATATTGAATCAGTACAAAGTTCGAACTTTTAAGTTTTAATTAAATAACTAGTTAAATTTGTTGTAAATTCATGATGGTTGAGAGAATGAATGTGTAACCATGCATTTGTTTTTCTACTAAATTTGTAATAATACAAGTGTTGGAGTAATAATATAACTAAAAATACATATCCCTAAGCAAATTTGCAGCACGAGAATATTTAGATTATTTTAGGGTCGTCGTACGTTATTGTAATAAAGTAGCCAGGTATAGTGAAGTTAGTAGCGCAGCACCGCTATTTCCTTTGGATTTATTAGCAAATAATTAATTAATTCAGCTTAAATGCATGTAACGGTTGCAATTGTTGACTAACCAGCTTCCATTATTTCATATATATATAATTATATATACACTCACCTCACAGCTCACTGAGTTACTGTCCTTCCCTACATGATCATATATATAAATATATATGTGTGTGTTGTCAATCTTACGTTGGCCAAGGATAAAATGATCATCATATCTGTACTTGTCTATCATATGTTCCAAAAAATAATTAATTATGTTAGGCTAAGCATTTAATGGCCTGCATGGAACTAAAGCTTAAAATAAATTTAAAAAAGAAAGAGAAATTCCATCTGACCTAACAAACCTACCTAGCTATATATAAATAAATTATTATATAAGAAAGAACCATATATATATTAGAAGATCTTTATATTATTTTTTCTTCCACTATAGCCTACATGCAGTAGTACCTACTAGATCACACAAACTTATGCAAATAAGAAGATCGAAGAAGAAGAAAACAAAAGCTATAGATTGCCATGCGTGAAGAGGTAGCGAGTCGAATGTAGCCAAGGATGACTTGCCGGAAACCGAATAAACCCAACTATAGTTGGTGATTTTGCGAAATTGCCGGCAAGTTGTCTTTGGCTACGTATAGCTCTCTTCTTCTCATGCTTGGCTTTTTCATGGATACAAAGACATCTAGACATGTTTTCTAACAAATCGATACCTATGGCTCTCTTCTTGGATGTAGCGAGAACAGCGAGAATAGTATTGTTCCGATCCATTCAAACATACTCAGGAACATTGAGAATAACACTGTTCTCGTTGTTCTCTCTATTCCTACAAAAAGTTGGAATAACAAACGTATTCTTTCAAATGTTCAATCGATGTTCTCGCTATTCTAAATGTTCAATCCAAACAACATTCTGAATAGATTTGAGTTAGCGCTATTCTTAAATAGTAACTATTCTAGCTATTCTTAACTTACTATTCTCAACAGTAGCTATTCTAGCTATTCTCTAGTGCATCCAAACGTACCCTAGCGATTATGAGCATTTATAATGAATTGTTATGAGGTTATCATTGAGCATTTATCGAATAATTATTTTTTGATTGGCAATGTGTTTGTATGTTTGACTCATTGTTATAATATTATCAATAAATAAAGAGGAGAGAGTTCAAATATCTTTATTATTTTGTATTCAACATGTCTCTGTTTTTTTAATTTTTTAAGGACAAAATTTTTAAAATTTGTATATCAAAATAAAACCGTTAAATGTGATATGTTTTGTTTTCTTTACATGCATATAAAAAATTATCACATTTCAATTTTAGTTTTATATAAATCAATAACTGAAAAATCAATAGCCAGAATTTATTCAGATCAATATATTTTTGCAAGCTCTCGATAACAATTGAAATAAAGTTAAATCTCATAATCATTTATATATACATAGAAAAATGATGTCAATCTTATCTAATATTTTTGGTTTGATATTTGAGTTTTAATTTTAAGTTATATATTAAAGTTTTAAAAATAGAGGTACAAAAATTAGACATATCAACTTTACTCCAATAATTAAAATATGCACGAACCTGGCCTTTAATTTCAGTGAATACTGGGCCCTGAACCAAAGCCCATATATTCAACCGGTTTTTTTCATTTAAAAAAGGTTGGCGTTCACCAATTTTAAATATTTTGCATGAGCCCATGAACACCAATAATTCCACATTTCAATTGGTTACGCCGCTATTTCATTTTTATTTATTAGCAAATAATGCGGCCTAAATGCATTTAACTTTAACAACTGCAATTGTTGATCACTGCATGCCTTACCTTCCATTTTCTAAATAGAGTTTGATCATGGATAAACTATGATGAAAGAAAACAATGTACATGTAGTTGGCGCCTCAACCTTTTCATTTTGCATGATGCAAAATTTGTGTAAAGAAGTATCTCTCTATGGCACATATATATTTTGCATTAAATTGGAGGCTCCGCAAAAACCTAAATGCATATCCCTAAGCAAATTTGCAGCACGAGAATATTTAGATTATTTTAGGGTCGTTGTAAAGTAGCCAGGTATAGTGAAGTTAATTAATTAGTAGCGCACCGCCGCTATTTCCTTTGGATTTATTAGCAAATAATTAATTAATGCGGCTTAAATGCATGTAACGGTTGCAATTGTTGACTAACCAGCTTCCATTATTTCATATATATATATACACTCACCTCACAGCTCACTGAGTAGTCACTGTCCTTCCCTACATGATGATATATGTGTGTGTGTGTGTTGTCTATCATATGTTGGCCAAGGATAAAATGATCATCATATCTGTACTTGTCTATCAAATGTTCCAAAAAATAATTAATTATGTTAGGCTAAGCATTTAATGGCCTGCATGGAACTAAAGGTTAAAATAAATTTAAAAAAGAAAGAGAAATTCCATCTGACCTAACAAACCTATATATATATATATATATAAAGAAATTATTATATAAGAAAGAACGTAACCATATATATATATTAGAGGATCTCTATACTATTCTTTCTTCCACTACCTACTAGATCACACCACCTTACCACAGATATATCATCAACTTATGCAAAAATAAGAAGAACGAAGAAGAAGAAAACAAAAGCTATAGATTGCCATGCGTGAAGAGTAGCGAGTCGAATGTAGCCAAGGATGATTTGCCGGAAACCGAATAAACCCAACTATAGTTGGTGATTTTGCAAAATTTCCGGCAAGTTGTCTTTGGCTACGTATGGCTCTCTTCTTCTCACGCTTGGCTTTTTCATGGATACAAAGACATCTAGACATGTTTTCTAACAAACCGATACGTATGGCTCTCTTCTTCTAGCGATTATGAGCATTTATGAATTGTTAAGAGGTTATCATTGAGCATTTATTGAATAATTTTTTTTATTGGCAATGTGCTTGTATGCTTGACTCATTGTTATAATATTATCAATAAATAAAGAGGAGAGAGTTCAAATATCTTTATTATTTTGTATTCAACATGTCTCTGTTTTTTTTTTTTAAGGACAAAATTTTTAAAATTTGTATATCAAAATAAAACCGTTAAATGTGATATGTTTTGTTTTCTTTACATGCATATAAAAAATTATCACATTTCAATTTTAGTTTTATATAAATCAATAGCCAGAATTTATTCAGATCAATATATTTTTGCAAACTCTTGATAACAATTGAAATAAAGTTAAATCTCATAATCATTTATATATACATAGAAAAATGATGTCAATCTTATCTAATATTTTTGGTTTGATATTTAAGTTTTAATTTTAAGTTATATATTAAAGTTTTAAAAATAGAGGTACAAAAATTAGACATGTCGACTTTACTCCAATAATTAAAATATGCACGAACCTGGCCTTTAATTTCAGTGAATACTGGGCCCTGAACCAAAGCCCATATATTCAACCGGCATCTACAGCGAAAGATCAAGATAGAAATAATAGTTAGGGAGAAATACAATTCAAGTAAACTCAGTATAATTTAGGTTTAAAAATTTTGATAGTTATCATTACTTTTATGATTCAAATTTTATGTTTTATGTTTTATTTGCTTATCTGTCTTTCATTTTTGTAAATCGGGTTTCTACTCAGAAACCCAAAAAAATGTAATCAGCTTTGGTTAATGCAAAACAGAGGCTTGACCTCGGTTGATTCTCTCAAAAAAATAATAATATATATATATATGAGGAGGGATCGGATGACACTCTTTTTTGGTGACATCGAATAACATCGTTCATTTTCAAAGTTTTCAAAGTCCAAACAGTCGATCCAAACCGTTCAACTTGATGAATATGTTAAAATGTGCTTGCAGATCAAATTTTACATTTTTTTGAATTTTTTTTACTATTTATTAAGTATTTAACAAAATCGCTATATTCAGACCGTTGAATTTTTGTACCCATCTTAATAAATAGTACAAAAATTCAGAAAAATTTAAAATTTGATATGCAAGCACATTTTAACATATCCATCAATTTGAACGGTTTGGATCGACTATTTGGACTTTGAAAATGCGCGGTGTCATCCAATGTCACAAAAAAAGAGTGTCATCTGATCCCTCCTATATATATATATATAGAGAGAGAGAGAGAGTTAGGCTGGGGTGCTATGGATAGCATAGTGGCCTCTATGCTACGGCTCAATATTCGAGTTTTCAAAATCCAAACGGTCGATCCGAACCGTTCATCTTATTCTCCATATTAAGATCTGCTTGGAGACCAAATTTTATAATTTTCTGAATTTTTTTACTATTTATTAAGCCACTTTGAAAATCGCTAATCCAACGGTTTTACTGTTTTGTGCAGCCACCGTTGGATCAACAATTTTGTAAAATACTTAATAAATAGTAAAAAAATTCAGAAAAATGTAAAATTTGGTCTCCAAGCAGATATTAATATGGAGAATAAGATGAACGGTTCGGATCGACCGTTTGGATTTTAAAAACTCGAATATTGAGCCGTAGCATAGAGGCCACTATGCTATCCATAGCACCCCAGCCTAACTCTATATATATATATATATATTACAATGCATTTTTAGATTTTTAGGGGCCTCCAATTCAATATGTGACCCTCTAAAAATGGAGCTACAGATTGAATTAGCAATCCTAGTATTTTTGAAATTTCTAAAAAAAATGTGATTTTTTGAATTTTTTTTAAATATGATATAAATAAAAATTTCAGGAGAAAGAGACATAAACCTAAGAGAATCCGTGACTTTGCTCTTGACTTTAATTACACAGTCGGTTAGCTCTTTTTTCACTAGTTTATAGATTTCAAGCATTCTTCATTACAAAAAATAAATATGATCCTGCCGTACTTTTTAATAAATTTTCTGAGAAAATTATTAAAATATAAACATAATGTGGAAATGCCACCTCTAACCACATGTGGCTGAGTGGCTCTGACCCTGGTTGAGGAGCGGATCCAGCTCAGTTAAGGGCCGGAGGTCAACTGCTTCTCTCTAAATTTTAAAATTTTATATAAATTTATAGGTTCATATCGACATTGTCTTTTTCTGGACTTTTATTTGCCCTCTAGACTTTTTGCTTGTAACTAATATTAAATTTGAGTTAAAATTATGATATTTTTTTTAATCCTAATTGGTAATTAGGATTAGAAGTCAGAATATTAGAACTTAGAAGTCAGATAATTGAAAATTAGAAATTAGAACATCATTTTTTTTTATCTAGTATCAAATTAGCTAATGAATTTGAATCTGATTAATTATTCAAATTTGATACGTTATATTCTTGTCCCTCCCTGGTTATAAAAAAATTAGTATCTTTTAAACGCACGAGTTCGAAATAACTTGTGAATGTAGAAGGTAATAATAATAATAAAAAAAAACTGTCAAATTTTCAAAATAGAAATATTTTTGTTAAAGATTTTTAAAATCGAGATTGAAAAATTAGCTATTAAATTAATAAAAAGGGATAAACAAAAAGAAAATTAAGTTTTTATGAGAACATTAAGTATCCCGATGATTTTAATAAAAAAAAAACTGATTATTTTAAAAGTTTACGTGGCCCAATAAAAATTCTCCCTTTTATTTAAGAAAGACACTATTTAGATTAGCAACTCAATTACCATTCGTGGATCATACTTTGATCGGCCGGATGTTTTCTATATTTTGTGTTCAGTTTTGATCAAGGTTCTAAATAGCGTTTATCGCGTCATAACGGAGAGCCTCCAAAAAAAGCTATAGCGAATAGCGACGCTATAGCGAAAGCTATCCCAAATAGCGTTTTTTTATTTTTATAAAAATTATATTATATATTTGTACTAAATATCAACATTATTTAGTCTCATAGAACAATAAATAATATCAAATTGATTAAAAAATTATAATATTCATATTGAATCAATACAAGTCCAAATTGCGACTCAAAATATCTATAGTAATACTAATATCATAAACTATCGATCTTTTTCTATTTAAAATATCTTCAACATCATAACATAATTTATCTTTTTTTCTATTTAAATTTCAAAATAACCTAGAAATTGAAAAGAAAAAAAAATCATACTTCTAGTAAAATAAACAGATGATCCTTGAAGAAATTCTTGTTAGTCCCTAAAATTTCCATAATTTAGCAATTATTTATTTGATTTATCATCAGTTAAAAAAAAACCAAGAGCAAAATGAACAAAATATTATAGCGAACCTGAATTTGATATAATATAATATTCATCAAAATTAAACAATATCTTCACCATTTATTTATTTTAAAGCTCATATAAATTGAAAAAAAAAAACAGTAAATGTTGCATAGCGGGCGCTATTTGCGCTATACACTATGCGCTATAGCGGACCGCTATTACCGCTATAGCGTCCGTAGCTCAAATAGCGCGTTATTATGCATAGCTTAGCGTTTAGGGTCCAAAAACGCGCGCTATTTAGAACACTGGTTTTGATGATATTTTAGCTTTCTTTTAAAAAAAATGATAAATAAATTTCGGACTCCAAAATCTTTTAAAAGTGATCAGGTAACAAAATTGAATTTAAATCCTCTAAAGTAACTCAAACTTTGCCTTTAGATCCGGACTGTCCGAGTAGAATACGCACGCATATTAAGGGGGTCCGTGACTTCTAAATTGGACCAGGTTGGTCCCGATTATGATCAAACAGTCCAGATCCAATTTCAAAATTTAGTTACTTTAGGGGATCCGTACCCGACAAAATTTAGATCCGTTCGCAGTTCGCACTGTCGTTAGGAGTCCTTTCAAAAACCGAGTCCGTATCCCCCACATACCTGAGATGCAATATAAGGGCCCGTTCGGCAGCCCAGTAGGGAATAGGAATGGGCGTGGGAATCAAAAATTTTGAACTGAATTTTACTGTTCACCGTGGGAATAAAAACTTAGCTCTGAGCAAATTTTTTTTCCCACGGTGAACAGTAGGGAGCCGAACAGGCCCTAAATAAATGAACAGTCTAAATTAATTCCATCCGGGTAAAACTCAATCCGGTGCCTACAGAAACCATGGGTGTTTTCTTTGAGATTCGTGTAAAGTTAAAATAACCGTCTTGATTTACTTATTGCACCTCAGGTACCTGGGGGGTCCGAATTCTTCAAATCCCACCACTCCGCCGTGCTCTTCCAAGTTCCAACACAGTAAGCCTCAGCAAAAGATTTGGAACCCATCCACAGCAGCAATGAAGAACCAATCTACAGCCGTCGGATCCGACGACGTTGGTTCTTCCGGCAATCACCAACCGCCGGATCCGAAGCTAGAGGAGGAATTGGAGGAGTCGAAGGAGAGCGTGCTTCGTCGGTACTTCTTGCAGGAATGGGAGGATGTGAAGAGAATTCTCGGAGACATTGTCTCTCAAAATGGCGTAACCAACCTCTCTGATGTCAACAGGATCCGATCGATTGTATGCTCTCTCTCTCCCCTTTCTAACCAAATAGTAACTGTGGTTGAAAAGTAGCGGTACTATAATCAATAAATGTCAAGCCTTCTCACTATCTTTATGAAAATATTATAAGTTTATAACTGTATGTATGAGTTTGAACCAGAATATATATTTTTTACCAGTATCTACTTTCCAAGTGTTGAATCTATCTGAATGCATATCAGCTGTCAGTCACGAATCAAAGAGAAATTTACATTATGTTCTTCTCTAATGCACTCTAGTTGAGAAAAACGATGGAAAAGGGAAATGAAATCCCAAATTAAAAGAAAAAAAAAAGTATAAGAAGTTTTTTTTTTTTTTCATATCCTCTGCAGTAACTCAGATTTAGGGTTTAGAATCTCAACCGTCCAATCAGTATCCGGGCCAATCTGATCCATGCCTGTAATGCACGGATCCCCTTTAATACTCGTGCCAATACGGATCGGACGGTCCGGATTTGTTGTGCAGTTTTGAGTTACTGCAGACAATATGAATCCCCCCTTTTGTCTTCTGTGACAACACATTTTAACTCATTAGAAGTTATTGGTAAGCGCAACTTTCAGGGATTTTCTCTCTATTGTAGATGGACAAGTACCAACAGGAAGGTCAACTACTCGAGCCTTACTTAGAGGCTATAATCTCCCCTATAATGTCTATAGTTCGATCTCGATCCATTGAACTCCTCGACCAAACTGACCAACTCCTTGCCATAATCCAGCCCCTATGCATTATAATCTATACCTTGGTCAATGTTTGCGGATACAAAAGCGTGGTTCGTTTCTTCCCACACCAGGTGTCAGACCTAGAGTTGGCAGTTTCTCTGTTACAAAAGGGCCACAAAACCATTTCAGGTACATCTCTAAGGCAGGAGAGTACTGGAGAAATGGAGACCAAGTGTGTGGTGCTTTTATGGCTGTATATACTTGTTCTCATCCCGTTTGATATATCAACAGTGGACAGTAGTATTGGAGGTGATGAGGAGGGGGCTGTTGAGGTAGTTCCTCTGGTGGAAAAAATAGTGGAGATATCAAAGGATTATCTTGCAAGTTCGGGTCCCATGAGGAGGTTTTCTGGGTTGCTTCTTGCTAAGCTGTTGACCCGTCCTGATATGGCAAAGGCATTTAAAAGGTTCCACTTAATCACTTTTTCTCATATATCATTAGCATGATAGTTTCTTTTTCAAGTCATAACGGGCTTATGAAAAACAACAATTTGAGCAAACTTGTATATTGGCAATATGATTTACTAGTTTTGCTGCTAATATCTGCATTTGGTTATTAACATTATATGGATACAGTTTTATGGAGTGGGCGCATGAAGTCCTCATAGCTGTGAAAGATGACTTTCAGTACCACTTCAGGTCAATTGGTTTGTTAGAAGCTTTAGCATCTATTTTCAAGGTATATTGATCAAATTTGATGTGATTGTGTCTGTGTTATATTGTTTAATTGTATAGTTTGGGCTTGCGATGCATAAAAGTTTTACTGTGCAAAATATACAATGAAAAGGTACTAACAGTGGTATTGCAGTTGCTAGATGCTTTACTGCTTAGGTTTTGCATCACTGTCTGTTAGTAGTTAGTACCGGCCACTATAATAATATTTTGCACAGGATCTTGCCAAAAATGATCTCTCTTTAATTGTACTGTTTTATGCTGTGATGCTTAAAAATTTCACTGTGCAAAAAATATAGTGAAAGAGTACTGACATTGGTACAGTGGCAAGATGCTTTGCCATTTGTGTTCAGCAACAGTGTCTATTAGTATCAGTCACCATAATAATCTATTGCATTTCTCTTCCAGCTCTCACCAAAAATGCTATGTTTAACATTTTTTTGCATTTTTTTTCTTTCTTGTTTATAATTTCATCTTCAGATTGTGTTTCTTTGTGTCTTTCATTAGAATACTTTTACCAACATAACTGAAATATCATGTCCAGCACTAAGAGTGAATGGTTAAATTTTGTTAGTTAATAATTTACATTTTTGGTGCAGGTTGGGGTTCGAAAAGATCTGTTTGATGCGGTTTCTACCATTTGGAGTGATATTTCTTTTCTAATGAAGTCCAGCATTGCAAACCAAAGCCCGTTGCTTAGAAAACTTTCGGTCAAACTGTCACAGCGTCTCGGTCTACTTTGCTTGCCTCCTCGTGCTCCTTCTTGGCAATACAAGGTTCACTTATTTTCTCAACTCTTCTACTAATTACTGGAATCAACATCAAGTTCTTTAAGCCGGGAACATTATTAAGAACCTTTTTTCATTTTATGTACCAGTCTGGTACTACCGACATTAGTTAATGCAACTGAGTTTCTTTATCTATTGTAGTTGGAGATTGGAAATATGCGGAACTTGATTTATATTACCATAATGCTAAGCTCTTTGTTGCAAGTATAGTTTCGACTTAAAAAATAGATCTGATACCATGTTACTTTGGATCAAAATGAACCTAGTCAAGGCTATTACTCTATTATATGGATTAGGTACTTCCTTGTATCTGGCATTTGTGCACTTCTTCTTTTCTTCAATCTGGTGATCTAAACAGCTTTTCTTGTGCAGTCAAAAAGCAGCTCTTTGCAAACCAATCTTTCACTAAATGGTGCCGGAGAAGTGAATTCTTGTAATATCGAGCAACAATATAATCCGATTTATGGAACTACGAGTGCTAATTCTTTCCAAGAAGAAGAGGAGGATATGAATATACCAGAAACAGTAGAGGAGATAATTGACTTGCTTTTAACTGGTCTGAGAGACTCGGTGCGTATTGCTAAAATATTTTTGTGCTGAAGATCTAGAAAGGCATGATATGCATGCTTTGATTTGAAAAGGCCATCATAATTTCTTTATCTTCCTTTCTCTAATAATTGGTTAGTTCATTGGAACAACCATTTTTTTTTTGAAATAAGAGTCATGTTGACCCAAGCATCCTTTTCCTTTTGGATGTATTTTGCGGTAATTGAACCTGTGTCTCTCCATAGAGAAGCAATGCCTATTACCATCCGTGCTAGGCCTATGGTTCCATCTATTATTAATATTTGGAAAAAGGTGGAGCGAGAGAGTCAATTATTAATTTACCTGAAAACTCTTATTGCATGAGAGTTGCAAAAAAAATGCTTGTATGTATGATATTAGTGTTTGCATCATTGTTTTTTCCAAAGAATATTGCAGCCACCAGTGATACAGCGATACAAATAAAATTGAAATTTAACACATTTCTCATGCAGTTTTCTTATTCTAAATGGTTTCTTAAGTGAATGCTCTTATATTTTGATCGAGTTAATAGTGGTTTTGCATAGGATAGTTTGCACTATGTCACAGATCAAATATAATAACAAAGTTTGTTCTTTGATGGTAAACAACAGACTCTTTAATTTTATTTAATATGAAACCTCAATACAATTCTTTTACAGGATACAATTGTGAGATGGTCTGCTGCAAAAGGTGTTGGCCGGATAACTGCACGTCTAACATCATCTCTCTCGGAGGAAGTTCTCTCCTCCGTTTTGCATCTCTTTTCCACTGGTGAGGTCAGTACTTCTGATTTTGTTCCTTTTTCTGTAAAAATTAATACATAATTTGGTATTAGAAATTATAACAAGTTCTACGAGGGATTTGGTATTGTATTGTCATTTTAAAACTTGACTTGATGTAATAGTAAATTTGTTAAGTTCCTTTTTTGTTCCTTTGTGTTCAGTTCAGAAATATTGGCCCTTAAATGAGGTTATGAGCAAAAAGTACAGTTCCATATCAGTACAAACCTGATGATATGATGCTCCCTGTAATCTGAGAATTACCCTGTACCAGGAACTATCAATGACCAGCAATTCACTGGTACCTGGTGGTACAGATTTTTATAATAAATGTAGAGGATAAGTTTAATCATTAAACTTATGTAATGTGCTGTATTCAAAAGGGAGATGGGTCGTGGCATGGAGGCTGCTTGGCATTGGCTGAACTGGCTCGAAGAGGTGTGCTACTTCCTGTCAGTTTTCCACAAGTAGTTCCTGTTATTTCTCAGGCATTGCACTATGATGTAAGGAGGGGCCCACACAGTATTGGGTCCCACGTAAGGGATGCAGCTGCATATGTGTGCTGGGCATTTGGTCGAGCTTATTCCAACAAAGATATGAAAGGAGTTTTAGAGCAGCTAGCTCCTCACCTTCTAAGAGTCGCTTGTTATGACCGAGAGGTGATTATTTTTACAAGTTTATCTCCGGTGACTTCTTCTTATTTGGATCTCGCCAACATTTTTTTTTTTTTTGATGAAAGTGAGGTCATCCCTCAGTAATTTCTATTGATGAAATATAAAAGCCTCTACATCAAAAAAAAAAGATAATACTCCTAGAGTTCACTACTTTTTAAATAACCAAAAATCATATATACTACATAAAGTTCCACAGTAAAGTCTAAAACATGAAGTAAAATAATATCTCGACTAAACTTCATAAGTCTTCTAAAACTTCATCTTCTATTTCTTGTCCAGACCCAATTGTGATAGTCAAATCTCCCTCTGTTTGCATTGTACCTAAAACTGGTTCCATCTCCTTGACATCACAAGGAAAACAAGAGTGAGTTTAAAAAATAAATTGGATCTCGTGAACATCAACTAAAGAATATTATACTGTTTGTGTTTGGTGCTGGTGATTTAGGTAAATTGCAGAAGAGCCGCCTCAGCTGCATTTCAAGAGAATGTAGGGAGGCAGGGAGAATTTCCTAATGGAATCGACATTGTTAATTTGGCTGATTACTTTGCACTTTCTTCACGGTCAAACTCTTACCTGAATGTGGCGGTTTCTATTGCCGAGTATAGAGTGTACCTCTATCCTTTTGTGGAGGAACTTTTGAGCAGTAAGATAAACCACTGGGTACTTTTCTCTCTCTCCCATATGCATGCTTGTTTGATTAAACTACTGGGTACTTTTGGTATCCAGCTTTCTTGAAATCTGTACTGTCCGAGGGTTACTGTTCCATTTTTAAATGCTTACCTTCTGGTTTCTACCAAAGCAATGGCAATATAGTGTACAGAGAGGTTAGTAAGGCTGCTCATCTACAAATTTGAATAAAACAAAACAAAAGCAGCAGTGCAATATGTGAGCACAAAACCCTAACACCTGAATGAAACACAACAAGAGAAGCAGAAAAATGCATAATGAGACTCTATTGGCACCAACTGGTCCAGACTTCAGATAGTTAGTTTATGCATGCACTTGCTAATGACATTTCTATATGAGCTACTCAAGTTGTTATTTCCCTTTTCAGGAAAAAGGCCTGAGAGAGCTGGCGGCAGAGGCTATTTCAGCTCTTGCAAAATATGAACCTGACTATTTTCCAGGATATGTACTTGAGAAAATTATTCCCTTAACACTGTCATCAGACCTTTGCACTCGTCATGGTGCCACTCTAGCAGCTGGAGAACTTACTATGACCTTGCATCACCTTGGCTTTGTTTTTCCTTCCGGTTCGTAAAATTTCTGAGATGTTTGTTTTCCTTTTTCCTTCTTTTTCTTTGATTGTATACCAGGTAATGGGAATTGGATTTTCAATATGACTCGAACATTACCAGACCTGTACAAGTACAACCTACTGGAAATTTACAGATTTTTTTGGTAATCAAATTTAATTAATTCTGATTTGACCCCTTGAACAGAATGCATAGTTGATTTATTGAATATGGTGAGTTTAATTGGAAAATACAGAAACACAAATCATAGAGAAAACCACAAACTGCGAGGGAAACAGATTTGGACATTGGAAAGGATACACGGACAACTACTGTTATTTCACAAACATGACAATGATGTTGCAATTTTCCAAAATAAATGCTAAAAAAATTATAGAAGCATTATTTATTATATAGATAGATCATGTATCAACTTTGCTGCAATTTGAGAATCAAATGCCAATAAAACTGAAGCGTTAATTTTTCAAACTGTTATATGGATGATCAATTTTTTATTAAAATTGCACAAAAAAATCTAATACATGGGCCTATCTAAATGTCAGAGGACATATCAAAATTTTAATATTTTGATTTTTAGAAATGTTGTGTGTTTTGTAATTATTGTCAAATATGTTTGTTGTCAATATAAGCTATGCCTTGGACATTATATTGTTTTTGTTGATATAGTGTACACTTTTTAACAGATATTCAAAAGGCATTATCAGGCTTTGTCCCTGCAATAGAGAAAGCTCGCCTCTATCGTGGAAAGGGAGGAGAAATCATGCGTGCAGCTGTTTCTAGATTCATTGAGTGCATGTCACTTTCTAAGATACCATTAAATGAGAAGATAAAGAAGAGTTTACTAGACACATTAAATGAGAATCTCAAGCATCCTAATGCCCAAATTCAGGTATGTAGAACCCAGGATATTTACTTGATAGTTGAATACTCATCTTTCCCCAAAGTCCTTCAGATAGATTATTCACTTTCAGTAATTAAATAAAATAGAGCAGGGGTGTGCAATATTTTTTGAATAGCCATGCAAACTCTATAATAGCTATGACGAACAACATTCATAGTTGCCAATACAAAATATTTCTGGACAGGTTGCTAAACCTAACGAGCATTATTAACTGATTTCTTCTCAGTGTGCAGCTGTGGATGCATTGAAGCATTTCATCCCGACCTATCTAGCTTCTTCTAGTGACAAGTCCATCCAAGACATTATTGCAAATTATGTTAAGCTCTTAGATGACTTAAATGTAGCAGCAAGAAGAGGTGCCGCTCTTGCTCTCGGTATACTACCCTACAAATTCTTGGCTGTTTCCTGGAATATTGTAATTACAAAGCTATCTACCTCCTGCACTGGTGAGGTAAGTATGCAGTGACAACTTTACTTTTTCTTGGTTTTCAAATTTTTTGTACAGAATTGTCTTCCTTTAGCTTTGAACTAGAATAAATTTCCGAGTGAGGCTATGGTACTATGCATAGCAGATTTGTCTGTACTAGGATCAATATCTGCATTTTTAAAGTCCAAACAGTTGATTTGAACCATTCAACGTGATCTCTATATGAAAATGTACTAGCAAACTAACTTTTATATTTTTTAGAATTTTTTTAATAGGTAGAAAGTCAGTACTTTTAAATGGTCTAGAATCTTTAGATCAAGTAATTTTCTACCTATCTAAAAAAATAGTAAAAAAATTCTAAAAAAAATGTAAATTTTGATCTAAAAGTATATTTTCATATGGAGATCATGTTAAGTGGTTCAGATCAACTGTTTGGACTTTAAAAATGAAATTATTGATCCATAGTACGGGCCAATATGCGCTATGCATAGTACCATAGCCTCACTCTAAATTTTTAGGTTTGAACTGAAAGACAATTTTATATCTTATCTCATTTAATTATATATGATTATTTCCATTTTTTGTGAATGTAGAACAAACCGGATGATCCAGATGCTGAAGCACGTGTCCAGGCTGTGAAGGGATTAATCTCAGTTTGCGAAACATTAACAACCATCTCCACAGAGGAATGGAAAGTTGACAGCAACGCTCTTTACTTGCTTATAAAGGATAAAGTCATGGTCACGCTTTTCAAAGCACTTGACGACTATGCAGTTGACAATAGAGGAGACGTCGGCTCGTGGGTCCGGGAAGCAGCCATGGATGCCTTAGAGAGGTGCACATACATCCTCTGCAAGAGAGACTCTGATGAAACTCTATTTGATTCTGACATTGCCAATAAACTTGTTGGAGGAATTTTGAAACAAGCTGTTGAGAAAATAGACAAGATGAGGGATATAGCTGCAAAAACTTTAAAAAGGATTCTATACAGCCGAAATCTTCATGTCAATTTTATTCCCCATAGGGACATCTTGGAGGAAATTTTTCCTAATGATCAAGAGCTGGAGTGGAGTGTAAGATTCTTTTCTGTAATAATTTTAAGGAGTGAGGCTATGGTACTATGCATAGCGCGGATTGGTCCGTACTATGGATCAATATCTCCGTTTTCAAAGTCCAAACACTTGATCTGAACCGTTCAACATGATAAATGTACTTGTAGATAGGTAGAAAATCACTTGATCTAAAAATTCTAGACCATTCAAAAGTAGTGATTTTCTATTTATCTATAAAAGCAGTAAAAAATAAAAAATAAAAAAAATGTAAAATTTAGTCTGCAAGTACATTTTCATATGGGATGTGTTGAACTGTTAAGATTGACTATCTGAACTTTAAAAATGAAGATATTGATCCATAGTATGGACCAATCTGCGCTATGCATAGTACCATAGCCTCACTCATAATTTTAAGTTAGAAACTACTAATGGATTATGATTTGGTACATCTTAAGCCTAATCTGTCCTTGTTCTATTTAGGGACTTGTATCAGTTACCTGGAATGATACTGTATTATTATTTAAAGTTTTGATTGCAAATTATTGTTATTGTGAACTACCTCTTATCAGGTATCAACGGTTTCTTATCCAAGGTTAGTTAAACTTCTCTTGATTACCGCCTACAGCCACTATGTACTTTCTGGGCTTGTGATCTCAACTGGAGGATTGCAAGAATCTTTAAGAAAGGTGTCACTAGAGGCATTGATAGAGTATCTAAGAGCCTCTAGTGAAGGTGATGCAGGAAAGAATAAAGAATATAATTTGAGTAATGATTTTGTCTGGCTTCTCCAACAGTATAAGAAGTGCGACAGAGTTATTGTACCGGCATACAAGGTGTGTATCCTTTTTAAACTGGTGAAAGAAAGTTATGATGTATATTGTATACTATAGTATACCCAATAAAAAACAAAAGATTCTCCATATTGTATACTTTCTTCTGATGTCTGTCCACACCTGAAACTTTTCTGTAAGAGTTCCGTTCACTTGCTTATAAAATGGATTGCATGGTATTACCCTTTTATACATTTTTCTTCTGTGCTTATGATTTCAAATCAATTTAATTCGAAATATCATAATTTTGATAAATTATCATACATATAAATGTGATAATCTACAGTCTTCCTTCTGAAATTTTTGGTCAATGTGTCCTAAGCATCTTATCTGACACCTCTGTCAAGTTTCTGGTGTCATAGCACAACTTGAGTTTGCATTGGATACTAATTTTTGGTTTAATCTTTAGCACGGTTGCGTTTTTGCCCTTTTTAGTTTTATGCTTATTATTTTCTGAACACTTCTATGGAGCTTCATTTTCTAACCTTTTTTTTTACCCCTTGCAGACTATTGACGTACTACTCAGTAAAAGGTTCTTCTTAAATATGGAGGTCAGTTTACTCATAAATTAGATTGCTTTTAGAAATGCACTCTAAATGACCGTTCGAAATAATATCTACTATAACCTGATCTATAATAGATTACTACTAAATTAAGTTTTGAATTTCGAACTTGAGTTTGAGCAAGCCTACATAAACTTAATCAATCTCCAATTAGTATACATTTCAGCTTTTATTTACAATGAAAGTTGACACATGAACAGGGAAACACCGTGGACTTATTCACCACTCTTTTGGATTCTCTTTCGGTTGAGTTGAAGGCATCAAAGGACTTCACTAAGTTGAGTACTGGGCTTTCAATTCTCGAGTGCATTTCATCTCATACAGCAGAAACTAACTTGCGTGCATTCTCTTCCCTTGTCTTCTTTCTTGGCCATCGTTACCCCAAGGTAAAATTCACGGAATATCAACTGATGGCATAGTATGTGTACAAAATGCATATCGCCCTTTTGGCCCCCTTATTTGTGATTTTTAGGGTTTAACTGAGGTTGATATATATATATATATATTTTTCTGGTGCAAGTACTCTTTCCTGGCCATAGATTAACCTAAGGCTACCCTGTTGGAGAACCTACCCTCCCCAGGAAAATAGTACTGTATGTGTGCTATTTCCAAGCTTATTTTTTTATCGGTAACACACAAAAAAAGAAAATTTCACCCATACCATCTTTTTCAGCAAATTTCGATTTTTATACCAGGACCGCTGAATTTTTCAGTGGTTGAAACCTGAGTTATGAGAAAGCGATTTTTTTTTTTTTTAAATAATAACACAGATTTCTACCGCCGAATAATTTAGCAGTCTTGGTATAAATCAAAATTGCTGAAAAAGATGGTATGAGTGGTTCATTTTTTTGTGTTATAGATAAAATCTTCATGGTAGTATACCATTTAACCACAAAGTATCCGCCAAGTTCTTATTTATTTTTAAATCATTCTGTTTCCTCCAATATACAGATCCGAAAGATTGCAGCAGATAAGGTCTATGTTTATAATTATGATTAAATTAAAGATTTCACTAATATAATCCACTAATATAATAAAATGCATCATGCAAAACTAATAAGAAAACCTGATAAAATTAATTGTAAACTACGATAGTAAACAAAAATAAAATTAAAATAGTCTATAAAAATGAAAAAAATAAAATATGATAATAATACATTTTTATGGACGATGTATTCACTAAAATAAAATGTAGAGCATAAATTAAATATTAGAATTATGAAACAATGAAAATGAAGACAAGAAAATAAAAAAAAATGTTTCAAATATAATATAAATATGTTTTTAAATCATTCTGTTTTGTCCAATATATATATATACAGATCCGAAAGATTGCTGCAGATAAGGTCTATGTTGTGCTAGAAGAGATAGGTGAAACAATGTGCAAAGATGGCAGCAAGGAAAGAGCGATTCAACTCATAATAGAGACTTCTTGGGATGGAGATTTGGAGATGGCAAAGGATAAGAGGTTAGAATTTTACACGATCGTCGGAATGGATGCATCCATTTGTAAAAGTTCTAATAATTCAGTTAGAAAAAAAGTTGAGGTGAGAAAGAGTAATGCAAATGATGAGAACAGGTCGTATTCTTCATTAGTCAATTATTCAGGATTCTAAAAATATGTAACATTGTTTAGTTAACTGGTTTTTATATCTTGGTGTTTTTTTTTGTGCTTTGGACTATAAATGCAATGTCGCATTGTTGCCAAAACATCAAGCAACCATTGTTTTGTGAAGGAAAACATGAATAGTTCATGAATTATTTAGGAAAAAAAAAAGCTGCGTGTATTTGTAAATTTGTGCTTGGCCCTAATGAAAAATCATAGTTTTCATGCAACTTTATAATATACAATGGATATGATTAAGAATGCATTTTTTTTTTTCGGTTTAGCCCCACTCAAAATCAGTTGTGCATTATTCTACAAATATTCTTTAGTTTGCCCCACTATAATAAATATGCTTTACCATCGTTAACAGTCAAAATTTCTTTGTAACTAGTTCAGAACGAGGATAATAAAAAATGCATTTACTTTAGTTTGCCGCTAGTGCTGGCCGAAAAAACTTGCCCCATGTGAACCTTGGACGAGCTGACAACGAGCCGGTGGCTCGGTCCAGTTTAGACCAATTTTGAGTTTGTCTCAGCTCGATTCGGTCCAGCTCGGTCCTATAACAAGCTAATTTTAATACAATCTGAACTGTTGATTTATGCACTTAGAGGCTGTTCGGCAACAAAGAATTAAGAGCTTAAAGAGTGCTAAGGAACCGATGTTCGGTTGTCTTAATCCATGAATAAAAGCTAAGAAAGCTAAAGGCTAAAGGAAGAGGTAGAGGTGCTTCAAGACCTTAGTAGAGGATTATGATTCGGACAAAAAAAAGCTAAAAGAGTTGATTTTGATCCGTACTAAAAAACTGGTATTCAACATAATTAAACGGCTAAGAAAGCTAAAAAAAACAGATTAAGCTTCAAAAAAATTTCCTATTGCCAACAGCCTTTTAAAGTTATATGCTCAGCGCCTCAGCTCGATTCGGCCCAACTCAGCCCTGTAACGAGCTAATATTAATACAATCTGAACCGTTGATTTATGCACTTAGGGTTATACGCTCTCCGCCTCTCTCTCACACTCTAGCCACACTGGCCACTCTGGAACAGTACTCACTTACAGGTGTAATATTGGCACGTGTCAATTTTGATCTGAATTGAAAAGTCATGAACTAATGGATCAAATTGCACAGTTGAGTCTGATGAAATATTGGCACGTTTCCAGTAAGATATCAACAGAGACTTCCATCAACCTGAAGGAGAGAAGAGAAGATTTAATACACACACGCACACACACCCAATCTTCATAAATTTTGGCACGTGCAAATTTTTCATCACACTCAACTGGTGCAATTATCCATAATTGATCTGAATTGAAAAATCAGGAACTAATGGATCAAATTGCACGGGTTGATGAGTCTGATGAAATATTGGCACAATGCCTCCACGAAGAGATCAGAAACTTCCATCAACCCGAAGGAGAGGAGGAGATTTTGGTAAGGATTAATATACAGAGATCTTCATAAAGGTTCCATGCATGCTTGATTGTGGTACCAGAAAATTGATAAAATGACATTTTTATATAAAAAGGTTGCTTGGTACAAGTTGGCAAAGACTTGAGGTCCAAAACAAGATATTCAAATAGCTTAAGAATTCTTTGTCACTGATTAACGGTGGCAAAAAAGCTTGTAACTCGCACTTGACTTGTTTGCTAACAGTTTGTTTGTTGCTGGACCGAGTTGTTAACGAGCCAGCTTGCTACTAGCTCGGTTCAAAATTAACAAGTTCAAACTGGAGTCTACCTTGCTCGCCAACTCGGCTAGGCATTAATTTGTAAATTTGTATGAATTTGTGTGCATTTTATACTGTCCAGTTCGGTCCAAAAAGTTCGTAAAATTTATTTTCTTCTTAAATCAAGATCTAGTCAGACCTAGCTTGCCAGCTCAGTCCAGCATGTGACGATTTCTAGCTGAGATTTTAGCTCGGACCTCTAAAATTAACTCACTTGTGACTCGGACGAGCCAGCTAGTAACGAGTTCAAATTAGACCCAACTCGTGATGAGCCAGCTCGTTGCCACACCTATCGCTAATTGATGTAGCATCATTTTGTTTTACTATGTAACACAACCTGTTTTTTATATTTGTTTAGAACCAAATGAACAATATCTCGCAACCAGCAAACTGGCATCAGAGCTTTACCATACAATATTTTGCCTGATTGTTTTATAGGAACATCATGACATTGACTCAAACACCATGTCATTTACTGGCAGATGTGAATTGAATTAGGTATCTGTACAATTCTATCTTTCAAATATGCCATGGATATGTTTCTTTTATTGTTTTGGTTTCATTGTACTACAAACTGAAAGTTAAACATTGCAGCACAAAAGAAAAAGTGGTAATGTTTTGGGAATTATATCTTTGCATATATAGCTCATATTTTATATGAATGATTATCAAGTTAGATGTCTGAACATGACGCACACTCCAAACAAAACAAACTATCTATTTCAAATTTTTATCATTTATGCACGGTGAAAAAAACAGAGAGAAGAGTTGGACATATTTTGTTAATTGCAAATAACAATTTGTTCGGTGTCTTCATGCAAAGAACACTTGGAATCAATTTGTTAAAATTGGTAAATAGAAAAACTTTGCATGACAGTACCACGACATAGGGATAACGTGCTATATCCAAACACAGCTGATGAATTTTAGGCCTATGTACAATTTTGTTATGTAAATTTATACTTCCAACTCCTCATATATCTTTTATTATATCTCTGTATCATCGTTTCAACTTTCTACACATTTTTTTCTCTGTTTAACTGTTTACAACTTGTAATATCGCAAACAGTTCACCGTCAAAGCAAAGCGCGCGAGGGCACGCATCTCTAGTTTCTGTAAGTGTGTGTAATTGTATTTTCTTTTTTCCTTTACCTTCTATCTAAAATGCTTCAAATTTTAGTCATTTGGCAACCAAATATTTCAAAACTGATATTTCACTGAAACTAGGTACAGCTAATTTAGCCGACCTTGAGTAATGGCAAATTGAAGTCACTACTCTATCAGTCTATCTTCACAGCTTAGATATATATGTTCCAATTAGGACTGGGCAAAAAAAGCTTGAACTCGTAACTCGCTCATAACTCGCTCATTTACAGTTCGTTTAACTCGGCTCATTTACAACTCGAGTTGGCCAACTCGTTTAATAAATGAGCTGAGTTCGAGTTGACTCCAACTCGCTCATTTATAACTCGAGTTACATAAAGTTACATAGTATTGGTCACAATAAATCTCAAAATAATCAAATACGAATCTCTAGATTGTTATTTGTGCTTTGAGATTCATGTAAAATATGTTTGAACTTGTGTTGTAATACTATCATTGGTTAAACGAGTTGTGAGCCAACTCGAGTTGATAACGAGCTGAATTTGAACTTGTGTTGTAATACTATCACTGGTTAAACGAGTTGTGAGCCAACTTGAGTTGATAACGAGCTGAGTTCGAGTTGGCTCTACAACTCGTTATTATCATCTCAACTCGAGTTGGCTCGCTCGTTTATTAAACGAGCCGAGTTCGAGTTGGAGATAACTCGCTCAAACTAGGCTCATTTATAGCCTAGTTCCAATGAGTAAACTCAACCGTCAATTTGATCTTGAAACATTGTGATGTATTTTGATTTGTATGGAATTGCACTTAATGTAGTTTGCAAACTTAATTTGTATGAATTTTTGTGTGGTTTGCATGAATTTTGTTTGTGATCTTAATATATTATATTCTATGAATTTGTAAGTTAATTTATGCTTTATCTAATATCTATGAATTTATATTCTGTGATGTTTTTAGAATTTTAGATATATACAAAATTACCAATGCTGTATTCGGGGTTTATGCAAAATTTACTTAATTGCTGCATCGTTGAAATATCAAAATTACTTGGAAATACGGTAAGCCCGATTTTATGTAAAGTGTCACGTTATGAGCTGGGCTTTATCATCTAATACTTTTGGGCTTTGGGCCCTAATCCGAGATATCAAGAGCCAGCCCGGACCATGAGCCTATCAAAAGCTACAGATTCCATCTAAGAACCGACTGCAGAGTAGGTGTTCATTGGTTCTGTTCGGTTGAAACCGAACTGAACTTGGCAAACCAAAGTTATAATTTAGTTTTAAAAATAGAACCGAACTGAACCGAATTAGCATTGCAACCGAACCGAAGTTTTATTTCGGTTTGTTCGGTTCAAACCGGAATATATTAATTTTTTTATTTAAAACAATTGATTTATAATAAACCGAAGTATATTAAGAAATAAACCAAGTATTTAAAGCAATTGATTAAAAAATAAACCGGAGTATTAAGAAATAAACCGGGGCAGTTCGGATCAAATTCATATTATATAAAAGTTTGGTTGGTTCGGTTATTTCGGTTTTGAAAATTTTCAAACCGAACCGAAGTTATAATTCGGTTTTAAAAAGAAAACCGAACCGAGCCGTTTGAACCGAACTAATTTGGTTCAGTTCAAAACTGAATAAATCGGACCCAATGAACACCCCTAGCTCTAAGACCGTCTGATGTGCTTGAAGCGCTCCACTTTAATATTTCTGTGTATCTGTATCAATTTTTGTGTATACAAATTTTAAAGTAGATCGGACGGTTATGAAATCCATCAGACTTAAAGTAGAGCGCTCTCTCTCTCTTCAATATTTACGAATTGTGTGAATGTTTTGAGTCTAAAATATTGTCAATTTTCTTTTATTTTTAAACTATTTTTTACCACTTTTCATAAATCATAAAAAATAGTAATTTTTTTTAAATAATAAAAATTATTATTCTACAAGTTCATTATATAATCAATTTATTTTACTACTTACATCGAAGTTTGAAGTTTATACGATAGATTTTGAGACAATAGCACGAAAGGCATTACGCTATCCATAGCACCTAAGCCTTACTCTTTTATTGTTTTGCTTTTATTATTATGTTACTTGAACCCAGAAAATAAAATGAATTTGATCATCAAAACTCAAAAGTCGGTACTCTGGTACTGTATATGTATATCATATGTTATTAAATCTACCCTTTGTAATCAATCTAGTATATATTCCTGTTCCTCAAAGAGCTACATTTCTTTTTCGTATCTACATCATTTACACAAAAACAGGTAATTGAGACGGCGACTTTCAAATAACAAATGGTACTATGATTTTTGTTTGGTTTTATAAAATGCTTATGGAATCCAAAGTCTACCTACCCCAGCTGTTGTACCAATCACATTACCTTCCAAAATTTAGTTGTTCTTTCCCTTGATAAAATCCATACAAGAACAGATCTTGTTGCAACGCCTTTAGATGATATAGACTTGTGTGAATACAATTGGTTCCATGACCATCTACATGGAACTAATAGAATCATACTCATTATAATTAATAAAAAGTTGGTTCGATGAGCGCTTTAACTTTCAATTAAAGAATGAATTGATTAAAATCAACAAATGTGATATATAGAGTACAAACATATATATATAGTTCTATTCGAACAATAAAAAGTAAAATAGTAATTAAACAAAGCTATTAAATTATGCAATTATATATATTAAAAGAGTAAATTTCCGTTTGATAATATATTAATTGGAATAATAAAAAATATGAATTATATGATGATATTTTTAATCATGATTAATAATGATGATGATGATGATGATGATCTCAAATAAAAACAAAACAATAAATTCATATTAAAAATAAGAAAGCCGATATGAGTACCTGCGCCTAAACTGCCATAACTGCACTTCAGATTTGTAACTTTTTTTTTAATATTAATAATAAAATCTTGAAGTATGTAGTCCAAAGAACACAAGTATTTATATCTATATAGTAAACAATGTAAATGATAAATTAATTATTTTTAAATAATCGTACCCGCACTTTTTGTTGAAATTTCTGATGTCGTACCCGCACCTAAACTGCCATTATTACTTGTGGGGACTGCAACTGTTCCAGATTTGTAACTTTATTTTAAAATATTAATAGTCAAATCTTGAAGTATATAGTTCAAATAACACAAGTATTTATACCTATATAGTAAACAATGTAAATGATAAATTAATTATTTTTAAATAATCGTACCCGCACCTAAACTGCCATAATTGCTTGTGGGGACCGCAATCGTTGCAGATCTATAACTTTTTTTTTAAAATATTAATAGTTAAATCTTGAAGTATATAGTTCAAATAACACAAGTATTTATATCTATATAGTAAACAATGTTGTAATTTTTACATAACTGCTTGTGGGGACCTAAACTGCCATAATGTTGTAATTGGATCCCTCCTCTTTTTACATATGACACTGAAAGTATTAATATCTAAGTATTGAAAGTATTTATATCTATGCACTGAAGTATTTATTTTTATGAGGTCAACTATTTTCGTTAGAGAAATATTGACGCGGAATTAGTGTCGAGGCTTTGAAAGGGTACTGCTGGAATTTTAGAATAATAATTAATTGACACAATATAATTAGTGGGGACCGTAATACATTATTCCTCTAAATGTAGTTACTGTAGCAAGAGTACTGTAGCACTGGTACAGAAATAATTATTCTAAAAATAAATAAATTTTATAAGATTGACCTTCACAGTTTAAAAGCCTAACTCTGCTCTTGCTAACAACCATTTTCAGTCAAAATAAACACCATTAATTTTACTATTCCAACTGTTATCATGCAAGCCCATATAATTTGGTATTTTATACCAAAATTGCATGGCCGCATACATGGACTGAAGCACAAGGTATGTATAATATTTTAAGCATGTCATCATCGTTAAAAATGTCATATATAGTTGATCATTTTTATTTTAAGATGGTCCACCATCTGCCATACCTATATCTATCGCTGTATCAGTAGACAGTAGTCAGGTCATGAACAGCTCCAAAGATTTATAAAATCTTTATTAATTTATCAACCCCACAAGAATTTTTAAATTATAAGGTTGGGATTGAAACACAAGATTTGACATTCCTTTTCTTCAACTTAAGCTGAAATACTGCTGTGACTGCTGTTCTGGTAAAGGCCAGAGAAAGGGAACAAATTATTATGGGCTTCAAAACATCACCAATTTACTATTCATTTTTTCTTTAAAAGTTCAATCAATTTAATTATTGCATATAGTTTTTTTTTTTTTTTTTTTTTTTTGATAAAAGGCACTATTGCATATAGTAATAATGACAAATATATCATGAGTTGACTGACTGGATCAGTATATTATATATATATATATATTGGGATGAGGTGAAATCATGTGGTATACCATTAATTTCGGTTTGAAAGGATGCATTCCATCCAAAAGATCAAAACACAATTATTATGTGCATGTTTTGTGGGGGCCATGAAGAGGCCTTGGCCATGCTGTTTGCTGCACTTTCACTGAGATGGATCTGTGTCAAATTCTGATAACTTAGCTTGGCCATACCAGATTCTTTGACAAAAAGACATCAGGTGACGTACCTTTTTAGCTGCCTCCACTTCACAAGTTGTTTGTCTCCTTGCACAAACCACCTCCTTTTAGTGTGAAAATCTCAAATTATAAGTAAGGATTAGGTGTTATGAATAGCACAAGGACTTCCTTTGTCAGCCTCTGACAAGTTTTCAAAAAAGAAGAATAACACAAGGACTTATGTGCTACGGTATCAAAAATTTATCGTATTAATTTTAAACTTCGATTTAAATAGTTCAGTAAATTGGTTATATAATGAACTTGTGGAATACCAATTTTTACTATTTTTTAAAATTTATGAAAGATAGCAAAAAATAGCTTAAAAATAAATAAAAATTGCTAATATTTTAGGTCATTTTTGTCATCTTTCATAAATTATAAAAAATAGTAAAAAAAATTCCAAAAATAATAAAAATTGATATTCAACAAGTTCATTATAACAAATTTACTAAGCTAATTAGATCAAATTTTAAAATTTATACGATAGGTTTTTGAGGCAGTAGCACGAAAGGCCTTATGCTATCCATAACATCTAAGTCTTAATCTTATATAAACACATAAATATAGTCAAGTTAATATGCTTTTAGTAGAATTTCAGTTCATATATTTCCAATTCAAAATTTATCTCATGACTAGTTTACATATATATTTTTTTTAATTTTTTAATTCATTTAGTATCAAATCAGGCGGTCAAAAAATAAAGATTTGTATGCATATTGATACACTGTTGGTATGTCAAAAAAGACCATCTTTCGACAAATTATAAAAAAATAGTAGGAAAATTATAAAAATAGTAAAAATTGGTATTCTACAAGTTTAATATATAATCAATTTACTGGACTGCGTATTTCGACATTTCACATGTAAAATTTTGAAATCCGTAAATATTTCGACCGAAGTGCTTACAAAAGCATATTAGCCGGATGTTTGATGCAAGTTCATGCAGGTTTCTATTTTATGCTCAAATAATATATAGTTGTTTATGAAATAGTAAGTATGCATTTTCATATTTCTGTCTCTGCAGTGTGTATGAATATCAGTACTACCTGTCACTTCATATATAAGAATAATTATAAAGGATCTGTATCCTCCGAGGTATGGCATAGGAGGACAGTATTATTTGTGCTTTAAGATTCGTGTCAAGTTAAAAAGAACAATTTTGAACCGTCTGATTCAATTGTACTCAGTCCCATAACCCGAGGGGATGTGAATTCAATTACAAATGGGTATAATTTTTTTTCTTTATTTCGATTGAATTAAGTAAAACCCGGTAAACTATTTCATGTATGATCTCAAAATCTATGCGGATAGGAGACCTTAGAAGAACTTCCAAGAAATCAAGAACTTCAATTATAATTTGTATACACACATCAGTGGGATCTGAGAAAATGTAAGAGGAATTCATTTAATTTACTGGACTGGCGAACTTAAAATTGTACATTAAATTAATTATGATTTCCAGATGAGCGGAAAACTTAAATTTGGAAACTATATATGTTCTCAAGTAAAGAAAATTAGCCAGGCAAACATGAAAGGAAAAAAAAAAATATGGAATGCATATACTATCACCTTAGTTCAATCAAAAGTATGTAATTAACTAAATATGTTATGTGATTCCGTGATGATGACTTTTTCTTCTTCAAAGTCTTTATTCTCAAACAAGTTGCAGTAGGTTAGATATAAAACCCAACCGAAATCAGCAACACAGGGGCTACTCAAGAGGTCACCCATTCTAGTACTACTGCTCAATTCGTAAGAGTTTCATTATCATAAAAGAGACTGTTTTTATACCTTTGGCTCGCCAAGCCTATCATAAACTTTTCTCATTTTTTCTGGCTTAGAATAAGCTGTGTAGAAACTACACATGTAGAGTTAATTTGTTGACCTCCTGGGAAGTCCCTGCTACTTGATCGAGAATGAACCGAGTGTAAATCGTTTTTTTAGTAAAAATATATTGGAGGTCAATAATTATCTAATTTTTTTTTTCTGTCATGACAACAATAATAATAATTTTTTTGCACCAGTTAATTTGTCGGTGCAACTTGATCGAGAATAAACCAAGTCCAAATCATTTTTTTAGTAAAAATAAATTGGAATTCAATAATTATCTAATTGTTTAATATTTATAAGAAATTCATCATTTGAGTTTCAAATTTACGACGTTTTATATGCAATTGTTCACATGAAGGACATTGCATTTGTCTCTAATCAAACTAATTAATCAAGTCTAAATCATTAATATGCCTTCATATATATTAAATTGGAAAATTAAAGTAATATGTTTGTTCGGGTGATCACTGGAACTTTTTTCTTTGTTTTATATTGGTTTAGGTTTCGCACCATGCATGTTCATGATATATAACCAACATAATTTGTGACCCCAATTATTTCTGTTATATATATATATATATCCGAAGGTCGTTATCGGACAACAAGCTTTGAATCGGCGGTGGTGCGTTGTCAGTTTTTTAATTTATACACACACACTGTCTACAGATATATATAATATATCATGTTAATATGCATATATATGTACTATATATACAGTCGATCGCTGCAAAACCATAGGCAGTGCGTGAATATTATGCAGTCGATCAATATGGAAATGATGTAAATATTACAAGGATGTGTATTGTAAAAAAACATAGAACTTATTGAATAATAAATATATATTTTTTATAAAAGGTTAATAAAAAAATATAAACAAAACAATAAATTACTAGCTAGTGTAATCATACAAACACACAAATATATATTATATCATCAATTTTATATGCCTAATTAATAAGATGATTTAAAAAAATATTACTAAATATACAATAAATATTCTTATACATACAATCATGCATATATAATTAATTTATACGGCTGAATTTATAATACACTGATAAATGATTTATCCCTCTATTATCCTTGTTAATTATTTATTGATATTTCATCCAACTTCTCTCTGTAGTTATTTTGTTCTAGCAGGAGAGGTCGTCACGAGCCTAATCTCGTTACAATCGCTAATCAAATCGTGCTTATTCCTCGACTTTGATCTTTTGTTATACTTAGTCATGGACCCAAATAGCAATTTTGGTCATAAAATAACATTTTTTTATGAATAAAATTAAAAATAAGAATATTTATCAAATAACTTCTTTTGATGAATAAAAAGTAAACCTAATGCATGGTTATGGTTCTATCAAGATTCAATACTTCTGATTTACTTGGAAAAAGTACTGAAAAATGCACAGTGCTTTTGCCACCTTCAGTTTTTTGAAAGTTGGTCGGTAAGTACAATTGGTTAATTGCTTATTTAAATTATGATAAAAGTAAACTATGGACAGTTTTCTTAGCTTTCAACTTCTGAAAAATGAATACTAAATAGCAAAAAATAGAAAAAAGAAGAGAAAAGAAGAACAGCATGCAAAAGCTACAGCGAATAACAGATTGAAAGAGAATATATGTTCCAAGTCAACTAATAAAACATATTTTGATGATCAAACTTTGCATACCGGCCTTTAGACATGCGTACCTACTAAACACTCGTTGCCTCCCTTTAATGGACATGCATGAAACCACTAAACAAAAGGAGAGACTAAAAGACAATAAAGAAAGAAAGAAAGAAAAAAAAAGAGAGATAAAGGGTAAACCCTAGGACCATACATTGGTCACTGTCCTTATACAGTAAAGCCCCTTAATTAGACATTAGAGCACAACTAATTAAATAGAGCAGAGAGAGAGAGAGAGAGAGGCGAAGCCCTAGCTAAGCTAGAAGAGGTGAGCTCAGTTTAAAATGGCGAGACTCCCATATTAGCAGCCACCGGTGCATAGAAACCTTCCTTTAGAATATTAGTTGCATCTTCTTTTCTCACCTAGAATAAAAGGCAACAATTAATTAGTGCATTCATCTATATTTATTTAGGTATTTTAAAATTTGTTTTTGTTGATCATTTGTTAAACTTAGAACATAATTGAACTTGTGATTTAATTTTCATGTAGAAAGTAGATTGCTTTATCCATATTAAAGAACTAGAGAGCATGGGCAATATATATATATATATCCATTTCTCACACAAAAAAATGTATAGTTGCCCCATAAATTACTTGGACCAATAATCCTAATTGGAAATTTATGTGCAGAAAGAACTATGATTTTCGAAAAAATAACGTAGGTTAATTATATCAGAAAAAAAACTATTTTGGAATAATTAAGTGGCTCAAATAAAAACAACATAAAGCAATTCAATACACATGGTTTCTTCTGAGAAATTTGACCATCTTTGATTACATGGTTTGTCTTCCCTCACCATATAATATCATGAATTGAAAATATATATGGATCTTTTAAAATTTCATTTCGATAAACAAAATATATAATTACAACAGTGTAAAAAAGAGGAATTGGATTCTTATTCTTTTTATTGCTTTCAGATTTTCAGCTGAAATTGAAATTGGTTTATCTTATGAATTATTTGGTAAAAAACAAATGACTAAGAAGTGCATATATATAGATAATCCCGCCCAAAATCTAAGTGAAATAAATAAATTGTTATAATTTTATGCCAAATAAATTGTCACTGTTTGGAATAATTAATATATATATAAGAGTAGAACGAACACATATATTGTTAACTATATATTGAAAACATTATATATATATAAGAGGAGGTAGAAGCTGGAGATATATAACATAAGAAGAAATGTACAGTTTTTGCTGCCAAGAATTAAGGTGTATATATTTAGCTGGTAACACTATATATCCTAGTAATCTATGTCTGAACATAATTATTATATAGAATTATAGATATACTCAGGCGTGCTATACGGTTGACCAGTGTTTGTAATAGTCACATCAAAACAGATACAAGTCAAACCATGTGATAACCCAGTAATAGAATCAGAAGCTAAGTTTAGCATAGCCTAATAAACAATCCTCAAAAGACGTGCATGCACGGATAATGCTCATAGGCTTTTATATATAGGTTTTATTATGGGTTAAACATTCTGTATACAGTTCATTAATTAAAGAAGTACTCTTGTTGTACCTGAGGGGGAGCGCTGGATTTCTTTAGGTTCTGATCAGGCATGAGTCCGAAATGGATATGGGGAAAGTGGGCCCACTGAGACAGAGACAGAGAAATTTTAAACTATAAAAATGAGTAGAAAGAGAATGAAAACCCTAGAATGAAGGGAAGAGACTAAGAGAGAGAGAGACTGACGTTCTTTGCAGCAGCGCTGAAAGCCTCTCTATGAGTTATGTCGGGATTTCCAGCTTTTATCCGTTGGATTTCTTCCCTGCCAATTTCATTCAAATAAATAAAACAACAAAAATGATAGAATGCATGCATTATTTATAATTTCTGAAAGAAAAAAAAATTCGATTCTAGGGAAATGATATATAGCATGTACTTACTTGATGAACCTATTGTACGCTGATGGCACCCGTTGCCTCTTCTCGGGAGCTAAAACAACAGCAAAATTAAAAAATTAAAAAAATTAAAGAAGAAGAATTTACATAAAATTTTAGTACATATATCTAAGAGTCAGAAATACAAAGGATATGAATTGCATGGCATGTATAATTAATGAGGTATGGACGACATGGGAGGGTTCTGAAGAGGTTTTACAGTTACAAGACAAGATCAAAGTAAAATTAAGAGAGAGTGAGAGATTTCAAAACAGTTCTCTTTTCAAAAATCTGTACGTGTTTGTAATTTTCTTCAAATTTGATGCATTTCAGAAGGTCCTTTACTGGATTGATTCGTTCTGTCTGTATATATATATACTATTGTAAAATAGAAAAGAATTTCACTGATAAGAAGTAAGAAAACAGTTTTGAAACATTCCCATACAAGAGAAGAATAAAAACCTGAAAAGCAAAATAAAAAAAGAAGAAAAAAGAGAGTATATTACGTCTATTGACAGGTTGGGTTTGAGGGAGTTCTTCAGGTATTATCCTTTTCAATGGTGCATTGTTACAGTTGTTGTTGTTGCTGCTGCTACATGTGGTTATGCTACTCAGACATGGCTGATCAAGCACTGAGCTTGGATTTTGGCAAGATATCTCATGATCCTACAAATCAACAAATTAACTTACAAGTTACAATTACTTTCCTCAAAAGTATCCAAAAAGAATTAGGAGCAAAGTTTTAGCCTTTTAGGATGAAACCATACATGTAAAGTAGAGAAAAAGAGAATGAAAAAGATGCATGATATATAGATATATAATATACATACCAAGAGAGAAGTAGTGTGGTTTGAATTAGGGGAGAGGAGAGAATACTGGCCAAGGTGAAGCTGTCCAGCAGTTGTATTAAACAACAAAGCTCTCATATTAACAGAGAGAAGGTTCGTACAGTGACCACACCTCACCGTAACCGTCTGTAACAAACTAGTGTACGGTACACTCACCTAATAACAAAAAAACAAAACCGTAAAGACTAAGAACAGGCAAAGATTAATAACAACGCAAACAGATCAATCAAGAAGAAGAAGAAAGTGATTTGTATTTACTGCGAGGACTGTATCGCATAAGTTGCAGTGCACATAGCAGAGCTGCTCGGAGGCAAGGAGGTGGTGGTGCTCTAATGGCGAAAAGGTGCCTGAAGAGGTTGACATTCTTCTCTGATTTGATTGATTGATAATTTGGCGATTTGTTTTCTTTCTTTCTTTAATATATGACCTAGAGAGGAGAAGGAAATCAGGAATAGAGAAAGAGAGAGAGAAAGAGTTTTTTTCTAATGGAGCTGTTGATTGATTTGATGCTTTGATTGATGGCAATGGAACCTCGGATCTGTTGTTCCTTTCCTGATTTGAAATATTGAGTGGGGATTGAGGAGAAAGAGAGGAAGAGAGAGAATGAGTAAGAGCCAAGAGGAGATGGATCGGTTGGGAAAAGATATAATATGGGGATTGGATTCTCTCCCCTTCTCTCTCTCTTTATCTCTCTCTTAATCCGAGCTAGTTCTGTGGGAAACAGACAGCTGACACAGCAATGACAGAGATATTATAAATTTATTTGAGAACAGTAGCTTGATGGAAGGCGCTGCTCTTTGTGGGGTTTGCATATAATCTTGTCCCCAAAACAAAATTTTGATGGTTAGTTTCGTATAATACATGACACAGATCATGATTTATGTTAACTTTCACTGTTACAACAGGTGCTGATTTGACTATCAGTTTTGGATGCTTAATTTCATATTATGTTAGCTTTCACTATTGCAGCAGATGCTGATTTGACTCTGTTTTGTATTGTAAATTTCATATCATTCGCTTTGTCTGCAATTTACTTGAGCATACATACATACATACATATATATATATATATATAGAAGAGGGTTCAAATGCACCCAAATGCACCCTATCTTTCAAATCATTTTTCTCCGTTTTTAAAGTCCGAATAGTCAATCCGAACCATTAGATGCGATCTATATATTAAGATGTGCTTGGAGACCAAATTTTACATTTTTTGGAATTTTTTTACTATTTATTAAGCCACTTTGAAAATCACTGATTTTACATTTTCTGGACCATTGGATCAGTGATTTTCAAAGTGGCTTAATAAATAGTAAAAAAATTCCAAAAAAATGTAAAATTTGGTCTCCAAGCACATCTTAATATATAGATCACATCTAACGGTTTGGATTGACTATTCGGACTTTGAAAACGGAGAAAAAGGATAGGGTACATTTGGGTGCATTCTCATATATATATATATATATATATATATATATAGATAGATAGATAGATAGAGTACGGCTAACGCGCTTCCTATAGTATATTAACAATATGCTTCCGGTCTCTAAAATCTATCAAATCGGCTTCAAATGACAAATCTAAACCGTTCAAACCAATGTCCTTAACAAGAGCTTCATTTCCATATAAAAAAAATTTAAGTTTCAAATTTATTTACTATCAAGTCAAGCGGTCAAAAAAATGACCAAAATAGTGCATTAAAATGAGCATAAAATCATTCATCTTTTGACCGCTTGACTTGATAGTAAATAAATTCGAAACTTAATTTTTTTTTATATGGAAACAAAGCTCTCGTTAAGGACATTGGTTTGAACGGTTTAGATTTGTCATTTGAAGCTGATTCGATAGAATTTAGAGACCGGAAGCATATTGTTGATATACTAGAGGAAGCGCGTTAGCCATACTATATATATATAAGAGATCAAGTTATAACAATTTTTGAGTTATAACAAGTTATAACAAGCATTTTCTACATTTTCAAAGTCCAAATCGTCGATCCAAACCGTTAGATGTGATTTCTACTATAAAATGTGCCTGGAGACCAAATTTTACATTTTTTTGGAATTTTTTTACTATTTATTAAGATGGGTACAAAAACTAGTTAAATTCAGACCATTGAATTATGTACCCATCTTAATAAATAGTAAAAAAATTCCAAAAAATGTAACATTTGGTCTCCAAGCACATTTTATTGTAGAGATCACATCTAACGGTTTGGATTGATGATTTGGACTTTGAAAATGTAGAAAATGCTTGTTGTAACTCAAAAATTGTTGTAACTTGATCCCTCCTCATATATATATATATATATATATATAGAGAGAGAGAGAGAGAGAGAGAGTGACTAATATGCTTTCAGTAGAATATGGGCCAAAGTGCTACCGGTCCAAATTTGAAGTTTGAAAATTCAAAAAGTTGATCTAAACCGTTAGATGTGATCTCTATATTGAAATGTGCTTGGAGACCAAATTTTACATTTTTCTGAATTTTTTACTATTTGTTAAGCCACTTTGAAAATCGCTGATCCAACGGTGGCTTCTAATTTTACTGTTTTGTTAAGCATATGAGGTATATGTTTATAAGAGAGAGAGAGAGGTTGTCTACTCTACTTCCATAAGCATATGAGGTATATGTTTATAAGTTATTTTTTCTTTTTCAAAATCCAAAATGTTGATCTGAACTATTAGATGTGATCTCTATATTGAAATGTGCTTGGAGACCAAATTTTACATTTTTTCTAAATTTTTTTACTATTTATTAAGCCACTTTGAAAATCGTTGATCCAATGGTGGCTTTTGATTTTACTGTTTTGTTAAGACACCGTTGGACATAAGACCCTTTGTGCTACGATCTCCAAAATAATAAAAAAAATAATAGAATATGAAAAATCTCATAAAAAATATTAAGAAAAATAATAAAAAATATGAAAACCCTGTTTTGAAAAATTATAAAAAAATAGTAAAAAAATTTCAAAAAATATAAAATTTGGTCTCCAAACACATATTAATATGGAGAACATGCTGAGCACTTCAGATCAACCATTTGGACATTAAAAATACAAAAACGAGTTATAAGCATATGCTCTCATATGCTTATGGAAGTAGGATAGCCAACCCCTCTCTCTCTCTCTCTCTCTCTATATATATATATATATATATCAAGGTTCTAAATAGCGATTATAGCGGCATAGCGAGGAGACCAAAAAAAAAAACTATTGCGAATAGCGTAGCTATAGCGGAAGCTATCACACATAGCGATTTTCCCTTTTCAAACTTTATATTCTATATTTCTACTAATTATCAACATAATCAATATTAGAGAATTGATGTAACAACTAAATGACAACTAATCTAAGTCTATACTTTTTATCAATTACACAAATAAGAAGGAAAAAAAATCTAAAAAGTAACATTATTTAATAGTTTATATTTCATGGTATTACATATTATAATAGAAAAAGAGCAATTAATTTTATAAGGTAAATGAAGTCAATATACATATTTAAACATTTTATAATTATAATTATAATAATAATCAAAATCAGCTTTCAATTGAAACAAACGATAATAATTTTATAAATGAATACTATAAAAAAAGTAATCAAAATGAAGAATTAGTATTTGAATATTTCTCGATATAGAATGATAGAATAAATCACAAATAAAAATAGAAGCATATAGTTTGGTTTAGTATACTTATCGTAGAAGACCATGTAGTATTAGAAATAAGAATAGAAGTACAAAAGTCCATATAAATTGCAAAAAAAAAACATGTAGCATAGCGGTAGCTATAGCGGGTCTTATATAGCGGTAATAGCGGTAAGCTATTATAGCTATAGCGGTCGTAGCTGAGTTAGCGCAATTTTATCTCATAGCTTCGCGTTTATGGTCCGGAAAAGCTATAGCGCCGCTATAGCTAGCTATTTAGAACCCTGATATATATATATATATATATATATAGGATACCATGTTTTGCAAATTAAAGATGGTGTTTTAATTTGTGCTCATATCTATAGTTTCAAAGTTTAAATAGTTAATTCGAATTTCTCAATATGTTCTTCATATTGAAATGTACTTGGAGACCAAATTTTACATTTTTTGAAAAAAATTTACTATTTTTTTAGAATTATTCAAAATTAGTGTTTTTCATTAAATAAAAAAAATTCAAAAGACTGATTTTGAAAATTTCTAAAAATATAGTAAAATTTTTCCAAAAAAAATCTAAAATTTGGTCTCCAAGCACATTTCAATATGAAGAACATGTTGAGAAGTTCAGATTGACTATTTGAACTTTAAAACAAGAGATATGAGCGCAAATTAAAACACCCACTTTAATTTGCAAAGCAATCATAGTCTTTCTCTCTCTCTCTCTCTCTCTCTATATATATATATATATATATAGAGAGAGAGAGAGAGAGAGAGATGGGCTATGGTACATTGCAATGTATAGGTCCTCTTGTACATTGGATGTAAAATGTCAGAATCAAAGTTCAAATAGTCGATTTAACGGGCTCAATATGCTCTCCATGTTGAAATGTCCTTGGAGACCAAATTTTATTTTTTTTGAATTTTTTTTTCTATTTGTTTAGAATTTTTGAAAATTGTTGTTTTTAGAAAATTTTGGACCATAGAAAAAACAACAATTTTAAAAAATTCTAGAAAAAATAGCAAATAAATTTCAAAAAATATAAAATTTGGTCTCCAATTAAGCACATTTTAGCATGGATATCGAATTGAACAGTTTGAATCAGTTGTTTTGAAAATCAAAACTAATGATTTGTTGTCCAATATACAAGATAACATATGCATTGTAATGCACCATAGATTATCTATTGTTTTTAAGTAGTGGATTTCATCGACCCAATTTCTATTGAAATCAGTTGAAATCAACTCCCGGTACACAAAACAGGTACCAAAACCTGGCCAGCAGTACATCTGTTTAGTTACAAAACATCATAATAATAATTCAGCTAAAATCCACAAAACAAAACCCTGCACAAAACCTATGTAAAAGTAATTGCACAATCAACAAGTCAAAAAACTAACTACACAAAACAAAGTAAGCCTAATCATCCAGTAAGTACCAATCTGAATGGAATCCGAGTAGGTTATTGTGTAACAATTCGATTTAGTTCATCATTTCTTCACTATTCGCAAATCAGAATTCATATATAAATTTAATTCCAAGATAAATGGAGTTTACAACTAGACGCGTAGCGGAAACTTCAAGCACTAGCAGCAATAACCTTCTTCACTTCGTATACCCGGCTTCGTGTCAGATCTATGCAACAACAACTGCAGCCATGTCTCTATCGGTATCCACATGAACAGACAAACAACTGTGAGTCGGAGGGCTAGACCCAACTAATAGTACTCCCCTTTCACTCTTTGTTCCTGAAGTGGTGCAAATAGACATATCATACTTTTAGTTTTTTTTCCCAAAACCGAAAATACTGTTTCTCTATTTTTTTAATTTTTATTTATTTTCTCTCTATCCAAAAATTGAATAGTTCTAAGAGAGACAAAACTACACATCTGCATGTGACATATAATACAACACACTATTTGATCGCACCTATTTAGTATCACTTATTCAAAAGTAATCAGATCAGAGAGGTATAGCAGAAATTTCGGCCCATATTGTGTTCAATCCAAAATGACCTAATTCATATTATAATTACACAAGTAACTATTAATTATGACTCATAATATTCTGACCTTTCAGTACATTTCTAACACAATCCACATAGCCGGATGTGGTATATTGTCTATTTTTAGAAATGAATATTTCATCCTATTTGTGTATTAACCATTTTTTAAAATGTAAAATTGTATAAACCGGTCTATTGTTAAGCTGATCAAAATGGCATCACGATATATATACAAGAATATGTATTATCTGTGAAGATAAAAAATGCCAATTACCAAACATAAAATTATATAAATTAATTTCTATTACGAATATAGTTATTACCTACGAAAGTATCCGTAAAAATACAAATGTTGTTAAGTAATTTTACCTTCACGGATAAAATAGTCTTGTCGGCAATGTCGATATTGATATAAAAGCTTCCTTTTTCGTGTTTATATATATATATATATATCTGATTTCATTCTCCCTTTATTTTCCACTGATGTTCTCTTCAGTTTTTATCACCATATCTCATTCAAAACTAGATAAAGACAACTTCCTCATATGGAAATTCCAAATTGAAGAAGATTAATTTCATTGATATATATTTTTTCTTCTTTGAAATAATTGACATATGTGCTGACCTAATCCCTACCTAACTGATAGAGAAAACTGTAGTAATTAATTTCTCTTCTCTCTCTCTTTTTTTTTTTTTACCTTAAGGTTAAAGTGCTACAAGAAAGAGAAATAATAGTCATGAACAAAAACAAAAGAACAATAGTTCCATAGCTTCGTACTCTGACCAATAGGGAAACAAGCCTTGACCTTGAACGCAATATATATACTGCACACACTACACTACACTACACTACGCATATATATAGTGCATCACCACAAGAACAGCTAGGTGCATGCTAATTAAGAAACAATATATATATATATATATGGCTAAGAAATAACATGTCATATTGACTATTCCAATGTTTTCCAATAGAAATTTTTATACATCTTTCATCCAATATGGCCAAGAAACAATATGTCATATTGATTCCAATGTTTAATTTCCAATAGAAATATTTATACATCTTGTGTTGGAAACCTGAATGTGAAGAGGCAGACGAAGATAGAATTGGAAATAAATCTACTGCAATTTCAAAGAATTGCAGGAAGCCTCCTTTTTCAAATCCAATCGTAATTTTTTTTGGATTGCACGAATCTCAAGAGCAATTGTTTTTTATGCATGAATCTCAAAACAAGTGAACAGTTAGATTTGGAAAAACAGGCTCCGTACGATTCTTTGGAATCGCACCAGATTTATTTTCAGATAGAAGGGAAGAGGGACACTGCTGCTTTATCGCAACTGGTAGGACTAGGGCTACAAACGAATCGAACTGAATCGAACTTAACTCAGTTGGAGTTCAAGTTCGAACCAATTTCGAACCGAACTAGTTCGAAATTGAAGCAAGATTTTCGAATTGAAAAGAAAAATTCGAGTTTGATTCGGTGTGATTCGAACTAGTTTTAAACCGAACTGGTTCGAAATTGAAGTAGGCTTTAAAACTAAAAAATAAGAGTTTTGAGCCAAATCAGACTCAATTCGAGTTTGATTCAAACCGAACTGAGTTTGATTCGTTTCAAAACCGAACTGATTTAATTCGTTTCAAACTGATTTTTTTTTCAAATTGAACTCAATTGAATTACAAACTACGAGCATTTTGTGCACCCCGCATTGATGTATGTTCCTACGGGAGGAATGAAGCTCGAATTATTATACATGTGCAGGAATGAGGTGAATTTGTGTTTGTCAGTGGATAGAGTGCTACAGGGATCGTAAAAAAAAAAAAGTTAAAGGGAACTAAGCCTTTCTATAGATTAAAAGGATTCATTTTTATCATTTACAAAAAATTATTACTATTAGTTCTTCTTATTAAATAAAATTACATGACATTTATTCATTCAGCATTATTAATCTCAATTTTCTGATTCCACCTACAAATGTTATTTTTTATGGATACCTTTCATCTTTATCTTAAATATAAGTTAGACGATTATACGTAAATTATTATTTTAGAGATGAAAACTCGATCTCCAACTTTCCAATTATTTTTTAAACACTCCAATTAATTAAACCGCGCGCTAAGTTTGTTTAGCTCCGATTGATGAATTAAATTGTGCAAATAAGATCATTAGCTTAGCTAATTACTCCAAAATATATCAATTGGTATATGTTTGACATGCTGATATAGGAATCTACAATACAATCAATTTTAGTATGGTCCAATAACTTGGCTACATATGACTACTATGCCGGTTGTTTGCTTTATATATATATATATATAATCTGCAAATTGCAAGGTACACCCAACAGTGACCAATTTGGCATTTTGGCTCATGGAAACTTTGTCACTTTCTTTATTTCTGTTGGATACAAAATTGAATTCAAATATGCAGAGTTCACAGTTTCAATTATTAATTTGTTTATTTATCATCAGATTCCAGTTATATATCCCCTTCTCTAGTTCTTTAATATATATATATAGAGTATGGCTAAATTGCTACCGGTAGCACTTTGACCTAAATTTTTATTAAAATTCTGCACCATTAAAAAACAACGATTTCAAACCATCTTAATAAATAGTAAAAAAATTCCAAAAAATATAAAAAATTTGGTCTCCAAGCACATTTTAATATAGATTGAACATCTAACGATTTGAATTTGTTGTTTGAACATCAAATACAAAGATATGACCCCGTAAGCACTTAGATCGAAGTGCTACCGGTAGCAATTTAGCCATACTCTCTCTTTCTCTATATATATATATGGGATAGGTCATTAGTTTAAGGCGGTCACATATATTAAAAATCTAATACCGTCAATATATAAAAATGAGTTAAAATAATTTAACCTCTCTCATATTATAAAAAAAAATGTGAAATTCTCTCTCTCTCTTCCATGCTCTTATCCAAACAGGTCAACTATTCGTTCTTTTTTTCAACCTTCCTTTGTGTAGGTCAGCACTTATCTTTTATGAATACATGCAGTTCCTCAATTCCTTACCAGTTACCACAGTACGTAGACTTAAAAAAGTACGGAAAATAATATTTTTTATGTCAAAGATAATATTATTTTTGTATATTCAAGTTGAGGTGGGCAAAAAGAACGAAGTACTAATTACCAACAACATTTATTTATGGAATTTGCAGTGTCCTGATCAAGTAGACTACTGTTTTCAGCCATATATATATTCTTAATTAATTATATATATTCCCTATTTTTTTGGCATTAAAGAAAGCATACAAAAGATTCCACTGCAAAGTGCAAACTAGTTTGTCCAAAGTAGAAGTTTATATATATATATTTCATTATACTAATAAAAGAATTTACAACATATAGTAATAAAAAAATTGAATGTTTGTACATTAATACATGATCCCAATTACAGTCCTATATTATATATATATATATATATATATATATATATATGAGATGGGCTACAGTGAGTTGCGAAGTAAAGCGACTATTTTACGTCACGCTCATATTTTGTGATTTTTAAGTTCAAAACGTCGATCCGAACCGTTCATCTTGTTCTCCATATTGAAATGTGCTTGGAGACCAAATTTTACATTTTTTTGGAATTTTTTTACTATTTATTATGTAATTTTGAAAATCGCTGATCTGATGGTCCAGAAAATTTTACTGTTTTTTACTGTTCACAGGAAAACAGCAATTTTAAAAAATGTTTAATAAACAGTAAATAAATTCCAAAAAATGTAAAATTTGGTCTCCAAGCACATTTCAATATGGATTAAACATCTAACGGTTCGGATCGGTCGTTTGGACTTTCAAAATAAAAATACAACGTGAAGTAGAAACGCGTTTTACTTCGCAACTCACCGTAGCCCACCTCTATATATATATATATATATATATATATATAATATCATGATAAGTCCTAGCTAGCATGCAGCTAGAATAAGGGTATAGAATTAATTTGTCTCTTTGCACTGGCAGATTATGCTGTACCGTTTGTGATGTCTACAGAACCGAAACGGTGCTCCGAAATCCGATATCCGAAACGATGGATGGATCATGGATTCAGGGATGCAATGCAACTATATATATTTAATGAGTCTGAGATAGTGCAGCAGCGTATTTATTAATTAACATACGTACATAAATAAATAAAGGGGTGGCACCCGGGTTCATCTCCTCCTCGGTTTGATCACATGGAAATTATAGATGTTGCCATTATCACATAGGTGCCAGTGACCACTATCGAGAGAGGCTTGTACGGGATCGGACGGTGATAACGACCCCTCCTTTCCATGTGCATAGAGAGAGAGAGAGAGAGAGAGAAAGGGACTGTGCATGGGGCTTTCTTAACCACACTTCCTCCTTGTCTTCTTGTTACCAGTGAAAACGCGAGGAAAAGATGAGCTCCTAACACTGTAATAAACCTTTCTTTGGATTTTCTGGAATCCTACCTACCTATATATCCTATGTCTCTTTTTTTTTGTTTTTCTGGAAATATTTTTAGTACAAGGAAATGCATGGTTTATATAACAAAATAATGTACACAAGCTATATGGGTGCACCTTTTACAATATTATCATTTTCTCTTTAGTGATACTTCTATGTAGATATCTTGGAAGGCCACAAAATTTTGCACAAGCAAAAGAATGTCACGACAGTAAAGATTTAATTTCTTCTTTACCTGCCATAAAATATTGACGTGTCAACAAATAAGTTGTATTCCATCACAAAAATATATAGATATGTTTGCACATAATTAGTATGTTTTTTAGTAGATTCATAATAATTGAGCTATATATATAATAAACTACATAACTGTGACGCCAAGAGAACTTACTGTTTTTTATAAAATAAAATAAAAGAATTTAATTGATATTAGCAATATCTTTAGTATTTCGTTTTATATATATACCACGGTAACTTTGACAAATAGTTCTCATAATATCATGTTTGAGTTCATTAATTATTGTTATTTAATTCTCTACCGGTACCACAACCATTTGTTTACGTACTTATATATTATTGTTGTTTGTCATTATTATATTTACTTATCAACCGCATTGAATTTGTTGTTATTATTATTGCTATATATGATCAGTCAGTTAGTTAATTTTTACATACGTACAATTTAGAGTAGAGCTACCTAGGGTGTTTTTAATTAAGCTCACCAATAAACAATAAACATTGGTGAGATTAATTTCAATAATATATAAAATTGTTAAAAATTAATTGATTTCACAAGTGATGTTATATACATAAAATTAAAAAATATTCAAATTAATTTAATACAAAGTCAAGCGATCAAATTAATTTTCCGATTTATTTGATGACGTTGTGCTAGCTGATATGGTTAATTGAAATAGAATCTCTGAATGCGGTTAATAATGCAAGGTCAAGAATATCCTACTTGGCTTATTTGATAAGCATGCAATTGGAAGAGTAATGATGCATGTTAACATCCTTAATTCTCTGAGTAAGACTGATTAATGTCAATTGTCAAAACTATCACTCTCCCTCACTATCACAGATGGTACCAACCCTCATTATTCTTGAAACATATATTTAATAATTAAATTATTATTTCATTAAATTTGTTGGATTTTACTAAATTTATTACTTGACGCAATCCATTTATTTATCTTGTATTTCACTAAATCAATAGTGATAGGCATCAAATATATATACATTTGACTAGGGTTCCGTGTGTATAACTATACAAATTTTCTTGTATTTAGAGTAATTTACCTTTATCTTAGTTTAGATTCCTTTAAAGTTCAAGTTATTTGTTTAGATTTGTATCAAGTGCAGAAAAACAAAGAAAAAGAGCTAATTTAATTTTTCCGTGAGCCGTCACCTGGCTGAAGACAGATCATGAACTCCCTAAATGTTCTAGACCGAGACTTTGGTGGAACGCCAACAGTTAGAACCCTAGAAAACATTTTCCGTAAAGCACCTCATTTCAACAGGTGGCGGGCCGCCGACACGCTGAAGTATGCCAATCTTGCAAGATCTTGAGAGATTCACTTCCGCATCGATCTAATTTCCTTCCAAATCCACATAAACGCCCATATAATATGGGGGGAGCAGCAGCCACCAGCTTATGCTTGTTTTAACTTGGATCTAAACAACCCTCTCTCTACCATTATTCTTTCTCCATCTCTCTCACCCCCTCAAGTGATTCAAGGGACGAACGAAGGTGAACTAAGGAGCGACGGAAGGAGTGACTAGAGACGAAGTAGAGATTGGTTTTATCAATTCTCATCTTTATTTGTTGTTATTAAACATGTTTTTAATTTTTCCTATTTTCATGGATGATAATGTACTTATGAGAGTCTAATTATCCTCTCTAGTGGCTTAGGCTTGTAAATTTAATGGATTAGTCAAAATCTACCTTACTCGGTTTGCAATCTTATATTATAATTGTGCCAACCTTATATTATAATTGTTGATATGTGTTTGATCTTGTTGATTTATTTATTCTTGTGAAATGATCTGTTTGTGTTGCATAAAATTAATATCCCAACTTGAGTAGCTTAGGATTGGTAATAGGGGTGTCAATGGGTACGGTACGGGTCGGGTGGAGGCATTTTCATACCCATACCCATTAAAATTGACTTTATCCATACCCTACTCATACCCATTAAAAATTGACTTTACCCTACCATACCTTACCCGTTAATATTATAGGGTAACGAAACGGTAGCGGGTAATAATGGATATTACTAATATAATAATTAGTTTTATTATATTTTACAAATTAAACATCAAAAACTCATTAATTTCGCATATATGTAATTGTATTTTTAATAAAAAAATAAAAATAAATATGCAATCAATTCCAACTAAATTGTTTTTTCTTAAAATTGAATTAAATATATATTTAGGGGTTTAAAAATTGAATTGAATATATATATTTAGATTTTATAATTACCCTATAGGATAATGGGTACGAAATAGTTATTACCCATACCCTTACCCATTTGGTTAACGAAAAAAATTTCTTACCCATACCCATATCCGATAAGCTAACGAAAAAAAAATCCTTACCCATACCCACCTTATCGAATACGAAACAGGTCAGATAAACGGCTAAAAAGGTGCCATTGACACCCCTAATTGGTAATGAGTTGTACTAAATATAGTAACATGAATGACCCTAAAAACTTGGATTAGAATCGACCAAATTCAAGTCTACTATTTAACAAACCGTGTACAAATAATTGTGACTTTCAGATTCGGTTCGAAACTAAAGGATAGTGTGAGTATGTATGGGTTTTTTTTTTCGTGCAAACGCCTCCTTTCATTATACACTGTTAATGTGCAACATTGAACTTGATTCGTTATTCTTTTGCTCCGTCAAAAATTCTGAATATGTCCCTGTTGGAAAGTACGTCAAAGTGTGCTTATTTGGTTATTATAAATAAGTATTAAAAAAATTAATAAACGTACCCAGCCAACCGACCGGAGTACATGCCTAGATACCTAAAATAACAGAGGAAGGACTAGATAATAAAAATAAGTTTAATCTGTGTATTAACTATTAAGTAATAAATTTGTAGCCCAAGAAATTAGCCTAGCAAGAGGCTAAAATTTAGTAGTGTGTGTGGTAGATGTTTACACAGAGACAGAGCTGCTAGCTGCTACTGTCCAAAACTATACCAAACACCCGTTTCAGAGTCAGAAAAGTGAGTTATGGTAGAGAGAGAAACACAGATAGAGAGAGAAATAAAAAGACGAGAGAAAAATAAAAGCTTCATACTTTTGATGATTTGACATGTCTAGTCAGAAGCAGAAGGGCAGGAGCAGGTGCGGCAGAAGGCAGTGATGATCCTCTTTATTCATCTCTCTTCCTAGTTTTTCTTTCTTTGTCTATTCTTTGCTTGCCACAAAATATCACAACACTATATACCAATGTGAAAAATAAATTGGAAAACTATGTGTGTGATTTTAACCAACAACCTCTAAACATGGCTAGAAACAGTACTACACTGAAAGGTAGGGGGTCAATTCAGAATTTTTGTCAGAAAACAAAAAAATTATTGAATCAAGTTTAAATAGCTAATTGAATTTAAACTCATTAACTAATTAGATATTCGATAAAAAAAATATGTTTTAACTTATACTTTTCAATTCTATAACTTGTAATTTCTTATTCTCTAACATATAATTCTAATTACCAATAGTAATTCAAGAAATTTATTTTAATTTTAACCTTAAATTTAGTCCGAATTACAAATCAAACATCCAGATGGGGCAAAAAAAAATTCAAAGGAGGCAAAGTCAATCGAAATATCCCGATCTCCCACTAAAACTCAAAATCCAGAAGGACAACTGTCCCCTTGGTACTATGTGGATCCGCCTCTGATGAAAGGAACGCGAATTTAAATATATTGATAGTGTTTTTATTTTTATTATATATAACCAATAACCAATAACATGTAAATCAATGTCCAAAATAAATTGGAAAACTATGTGTGATTTCAACCAATTATTTCTAATATGGTTAGAAGTACTATAGTGAAATTAAGGGACGCAGATTTAAATATATAGGGATTGATATAATTTTTTAATTATTTTAACTAATAACCAATAACATGGTTGTCACAAATTTAATATCTCACTAGTAATCAATGTCCAAATTAAATTGGAAAACTATGTGTGATTTAATTTCAACCAATTAATGTTGTAAGTAACATGGTTAGAAGCTTTATAGTGAAAGGGATGCGGATTTAAATATATTAATAGAGATTGATAGTACTTTTTATTATTTTAACCAATAAAACTAATAACATGGTTACCACAAAATTTCTCAAAAGTAAATCAATGTTTAAAATAAATTGGAAAACTATGTGTGATTTCAACCAACAACCTCTAACCATGGTTAGAAGTACTATAGTGAAAGGGATGTGGATTTAAATATATTGATAGGGATTGATAGTATTTTTTTTTTTAATTATTTAGAACAAGTTGATGGTCGAGAAATAGATTTATGTTTATATTATTATGATATGTGATTGTTTCTCAACAAAAGAGCACTTGATAATTGGTAGAACATGTTATCAAATTTCATCATTTATATTGCATGATGTGTTAAATCATGCGTATATTGTTGGTTTTCAAATTTAATTTTTATTTTTAATCATCATCAAAATTGTTAGGATAAATAATTATTAAGTGGTTCTTTTTCAGATATTTAAAATGAGATCATATCGATACTTTCTAAATAAATGTCTTACTTTTAATTAATTCCTTTCCTGTCAAAATAAAATTTTATTACATATGTTAAATCAGTACAATCAACAATAACAAGAAGAAAAATATCATTTTAATGACATCAATTTTGGAATTTTGTATGAGTTATGATAAAAAAAAAATCAAGTCCATTTTTATACATTTTTTTATAAATTTTAAAAATTAATTAATTATAACATCTTTTTAAGTATCCACAATCAGATTCTATGCAGCACTAAAATCCTAAGACTAGTCACAAAAATTCTTCTTAGTCAAGCATACTCTTGAGTATTCTTTTAAACCCTGGTATAAAATATAATTTCACCCCATACTTGCAATATAAGACATTTACTATCTTCTCAATTTGTATTTGAAACGGAGGCCTCATGTTTTGAAGTTTTACCTTTTATTTCCTCTTTGTTTTTAAGGTTACATTTCAATATTAATTAATGTTTTAGTAGAATTTAAACTACTTGATTATGATTAAAGAATTGCAAATAAATTATTTTCTCAATCCCAAACAGCTAGGCTTTCAAATTAATAACTTTAAACCTGCTATATATATGAATTTAATTTCTCATATGCAAAAAATACCAATGTCAAATCTATGACTTTCTTGCTTTAATAGATACAATATATAGATGTGTGAAATCTATGACTTTCTCTCCTTAATATAAGGATACAAGTACATATATACTATTAAAGTGTGGGTAAGGCTACGGTGCTACGGCTCAATATTCGAGTTTTCAAAATCCAAACCGTCGATCCGAACCGTTCATCTTGTTCTCCATATTAATATGTGTTTGGAGACCAAATTTTACATTTTTTGGAAATTTTTTACTATTTTTTTAGATAAGTAGAAAATCAAATATCTGAATGGTGCAGAATTTTTTAGATCAACTGATTTTCTACCTATCTAAAAAAATAGTAAAAAATTTCCAAAAAATGTAAAATTTTGTCTCCAAACACATATTAATATGGAGAACAAGATGAACGGTTCGGATCGACCGTTTGGGTTTTAAAAATTCAAATATTGAGCTGTAGCACTGTAGCCCTCTATGCAACCCATATAGCACTTTAGCCTTAATGAATAAAATATTTCAATTTTCCATCATATATAATTGTTTAACTATAATAATGAAGGTAAACAGATCAAATGTTTTTCTATTAAACATCAACTGAAAAAAAATAATAATAATATTAACGACTAAATTATGAATTTACTTCCAATTGCAACAATACAATCAGTTGCATATATATATAGGAATATACTTAAAATGGAGTCTCTGTTGCAACTCGGAATGGAGAAAAATAAACTAGAGAAGCATCTTGACTATCTCTAAGCTTTAAAATCTACTTTCTTCAGTTTTGAATGCTTTATTTAATGCAGAAATTGGAGGACCACGAAATAGATCAATTTAACAGAGTTGTCGTGACCTGACACCAATCACTAGTCCATGAATGGCAATCCATACAACTTGTCAAGCTCACCTAGCTCTCCTTTGGTCGACTGGTATAACATTATAACTATAACATTTTCTGTATATATTCTAATTAATCATCTCACTGACAATATATGTATAGCGTCGCATGAACTAAAACCATACAAAATCAGGTCCCCACACATTCAATTAATCTATCCAAAACATGAGCCCTCATAGAATGATATATAATTCGCATGTGTTAAGTATATATATTTGATGTGGTGTGTGTACACACACATGATGTTCCAACTAACTTGTAATCAGGGGCGGATCTTAAGATAGTGTACGTAGCGGTTGGGGATCGATGTTTAACCAGGATGCCTATGTTGTGAGATACCGCACTTAATAGAATGAGCTTCTAGCTAGCCAAGCTAAAATAAATTCGATACTTATTTGAATAATTGGATAATTCAGCTTTATGATTTGTGCCATGTTAAAAATGACGATGCATATATATCATTTTATCTAGTAGCGTACCGCATTTGATCATGAACTCGCTTAGCAACCCATAATTAAAAAAAAATCATTATGTATAATTAAGTATTTAATTTTTTTGGTGTGTTTATATATATAGTTTAGTTCCTCATGAAATATTCATGTGTGTTTGTAGTATAGTGGTTAGAATTTTATTTTGAGCTAGATTGTGAAAATTTAAGTTTAAATGTCAGTGACAACATCTCATGAATTTACACATATTATGTATTTTACGTTTGAACCTCTCAATATAAATTTTATATTTCCGTTCTCATGTATTGTTGAATTTTGACTAAATTAACATACATATATACTGCGAGTAATGTATCAAAACACATATGCATGCAATATATCAAACATAATCTTACATGATATACAAAATATAATTGACGTGGTACGTAACACATAACGTGTCATTTCTAAGCGTATTGGTATTACCAATAAAAGTATCTGTAACGATACCGTCAGTAAAATGCATTTTTATTCTCACGGATATTGTTCTATTCTTGTAGTGATATGTGCTGATACAACACAATACATGTACATTAAATTGAAGAAAGATGACTATAAATAGTATATATATTTACATGTCAAATTCATTTTCTTGAAGCAGACAACATTGCATGGAGATGGTCTTCAAAGAAAGCACTTTTTATTCAATCATTATATGAATTTTTAAGCTTTGTGGGTATTAAATTTACTGAATTTGATATCCTTATGGATATCTACAATTCCTTTCAAAATTAAACTTTTTATGTGCATGGTTAGTTAGAAAAAAATAGGATATTAACTAAATATAACCTCATTAAGTGGGGTTGGATTAATTGGCTCTCATACATTTTCTTTTTGTTTAGAAAATGTGCATTCATATTTATAATTACTTGTTCTTATGTATTACAAATTTGAACTTGGATTGCTAAGTTCAACAGTTTTGGATTTAGTTGTAAATATGTAAAAGAATTGTTTAATTAGATACATATATACCCTTAAAAGATAAACCATTGATTAATTGAATTAATAAAAGAGGCAGTACTATGGGCTATATGTATGGTTGGAAATAAACAAATTATGTTTTAAAAATACAACAATAATCCCTATACAATCCTTAGCTGCAAAAATAATTTCATAGCTTCTTTTTGGTGTAAAAGTAGAGGGGGAAATGTGTTCTTTAAACTCACACTTATTTGAAGCTTTTGATACAAAGGAATTGGTATATATATCCCTTTAGGTTTTACTTGGTCATTTATGTGGAAATGGTTTACTTGGTAGTTTAATGCTTTAGGTTTTATGAATGTAAAGGAGATAGGTACCAAATACTTGGTACCATATCTTTGTAATTCTGATTTCTATGAATGAAATCAATGAGATTATGACCTCACTTCAATAAAAAAAAATATATATATATTTACATGTCAAATAGAATCATATTCAAATTCTGAAATAAATAGTAAAAAACTAATATTCTACAAAATTTTAATATATAGACCACATTGAACTGATTGAATTTGGACCATTAGCATATAAACAATGATAAGTTCATCATTAGTACATTATTAACAAAATATGCTAACAATCTAATAAATTTAAAGATTTTGTACAAAATATGCATATATTGGTTTATTTTATTATTTATCAAACTTTGATCTAAGCAGACCAATAATTTTTTACTATTTTTTATGATTTATGAAAGATGACTTAAAAATAAAAGAAAATTACCAATATATTAAGTCATTTTTGTCATCTTTTATAAATCATAAAAAATAGTAAAAATAAGTTCCCAAAATAGTAAAAGTTGGTATTCTACAAGTTCATTATGTTACCAATTGACTGAACTATTTAGATCGAAGTTTGAAGTTTATATGCTAAATTTTTAAGACAATAGCACGAAAAGCCTTATGTTATCCATATCACCTAAGCCTTACTGATCATTCTATATAATTTTGATAAAAAAAAAAACTATATTGAACAAGTTAGATCGACCGCTTAGACATGAAAAAGCAAGGTCTGAACCTTTAGTATATCACATGAAATGCTAATGTTAAGTACATTAGCATAACTCATATAATTTCATTTGCATAAAATGATGGCAATTTAATGAACAAGTAAAGTTAATTATTTTCAAAATAACAAAATTTAATGTTCTTTTAAATTCAAAATATCAATTTTATATATTTTTATAAATACCTTGTAAATTATAATTTTTTCACCACTACAAAAAAAACCTACAATTGAAAGGCCGAAGTAGGAAATAAAGCACGACATGTGCAATCACATACACAAAATGGACAGGCACGTTGACATATTATATATATGTCGTGCTCTCTATCAGCTAGCCAAGATTCGCTTGTTTTGACATGACACATGTCGTTCAATATGAAACGACATGGCACCTAATTACGCTTGGAAAATGCATCATATGAATTTATTTTCTACTAAGTATTGCACCCAAAAAAAAAAATACAAATAAATTCTATTCGAAACAATCCATACTCATCATGACATGAAATGAAAATCAATTGATCCCAATATTATCAAATCGTTGCAGAAGTATTTATTGTTCGACTTACATTTTTTTGTATAAATTTGAAGACTAGCTCCATATATACCTTTTAATTAAAAAGTTGTTTTTTTTGTAATTATATTAACTGACTGTTATATAGGTACACATTTCAATAGAGTTTTTTTTAATTTATGCAGGGCAACTATCATATACAGTAATACAAAACTATTTTGAGTTCTATTGCAGTGTTCTTTATGAATAAAAAAATAACATGTCAAAATGTTTACCTGAAAAAACAATGGCTTAATCTCAAATAAATAAAATTGTATATATTATTTGACGGCCCAACTATTTGTTTAATATATTATGAAAGAAAGCTTAGAATTTTAGCTTGAACAAAACTATATGTAGAATATATTCTCTTGTTTTTTACATGTTTTTCAAATTATTTTCTTGAGCATTATATATATACGCTGTTATTTCAATAATAAAAAGGACAAGCATAGTAAAGTAAATTTTAATGGCAAAAATAAGCAAGTTGTACTTTCATGCAACCCCATTTTTGTACTAAAAAGTTGTACTTTTGGTTACATGTGCAAAGTCCATAGAAGATCAAAACATGCAGCACCAATGAAGCATGCCAAAATTTTCTCCACTAATTCCTTTTTCTTTTGGTTTTTAAGAGCAACTTTCTCCATTTACACTAAAGCCTGCGGAGTCTGGAAAATGCTGCACCAAAAAAACAGAAACAAGAATTTTTGTTTCTCTCTATGAAAATTAAATGAAGCAAAAGGAAAACCTCTCTCTCTCTCTCTTCCTTTAGCACTTAGCTTGTCTTTCTCTAGGTTTTAGCTGTCCATCCTATTCCTATATGCTGTTGTGTTTTGCTGGGCTTCATTTATGAACCTATATTTATAGCTAGCTTATGAAATGTTTTATTTTATTTTATTTTTCTAAAGTACACCGCCGTAGGTTATTAACCTTATTCATTGGAGGTTGTGTACAACATATATATGCATAATCATTGAATTGTTCATATGATCATTAAAACAATTAATTATTTATATATATACCTCACTTTTGTTTGCTTTTAGAGAAGAATTTGTATGTTCCATTAAAAGCTCATATTAAAATTCCGAAAGGGAAAGGTTATATATATTGACTATCAAAACCATCTTATTTAAAATATGTTAATGTCTTATATATTGTCTAGAGGTGTTATCGGGTCGGGTACAGTCTAGATACTATTATATTTGCATCCGTATTCTAAAAGTGTTTAGATCTGAATTTCAATGCATACACTTATTATTCTCAAATCGGATCAGATCTGTGTTCAGATATCATGCACATCTAATAGTAAATATTTTGGATCTATAACTTATTTGTAAATTATCAGATCCAATTCAGATCCAGAACAAATACATATTACAAGTTTACACCTCAAAAACATTTGAGAAACCCTTGACAATCCAGCTATGTGCTCAGTTCATCTTTTACAGAACCAACTACTGCTTAGGCTCCGCTAAACGCTAAGTATCATTTGTCGCAAGTATGGTACGTGCATCAATGGATATCTGTGTTTTGTTCTCTAGAGCACTTACCATGCATGACCTGTATTATATGTTTATGTCTCTCCTCTTAATAAATTAATTAGCATGTAAATGTTCTGATTCGCTAACATATGTGATTTAATATGTGATTTTTAAACGGATAAGATTAGAAAATTCTGCAATTGTGATTTTACGTGACAATGTATGACATTTATTGTGTTAAAGTTTGTATATAGCTCTCTAAACACTCGTTACACTAATTTTCTTCGTACAATAATTTCTTTATATTAATGTTGTCATATATAAATGTAATTAATTGATAACATTTAAAATGAAAAAAATAAAAGCGAGTGGTTCAAAAATCAAAATATTAAAAATGAACGAATCTTGGGCCAGCTTGATATATATAGTATTATAATTAATGATTTATAAATAATGGCCGAATTATTAAATCACCACAAGAGCTATATAGCCTATATCCAGTGGATTCAAATAAAATAATTGATTTTTGGGCTTTCTCGTTTTCTGTTTTCTGTTTTCTATTGGCCTAATATTATCCAAAAAAAAAAAAAAGTTGTAATAACTTTACTTGGCAATGAGAATGCCGAAGGGAGTCATGAGACATATTGACAGAATGCGGAGGAATTTCTTATGGAAAGGGATGGAGATATGTAAGAGCATTAATTGCTTAGTGAATTAGGAGAAAACTTATGATCTAAAGGCGAATGGGGGTTTTGGAATACTTGACCTCTCACACCAAAATGAGGCGTTGCTTATTAAATGGCTATGATCTATTAGTCACAAACCGGATGTACAGTGAGCTCAAACACTGAGACACTTGTATAACATCACAAGACCAAAGAATATATCTAACTCCGGAGACTGTTCTTTCTTCCTCAAAGACCTACCCAAGCTACTACCTTTTTTTAGATGCTCCACTCAACAGGGAGGGACAATCTGGAGATGGGAGAGCTCACGCATCTTCACATGTTCATCGGCATACAGGGTAATGCACAATACGAGGATCATTTCTGAGTACAATAGGGTACTATGGAAACTGAAGGTACCAATGAAAGTGAGGATTTTTGTATGGTTGCTGTTGGATAACAAGATGTTCACTTAGGAGGTTCTTATTTCTGGGGCATGTAATGTCAACCATGGATGTACCTTATGCTCCAATGGTATCATTGAAACTAGGGACTACATATTGTGGGACTGTACCTATGCGACACGAATCTGGAGGGGGTTTTTGGCGAATTTGAACCTAACCTACACAATGGGGGGAACGGTGGTGGATATCTGGTGGTTATCCAGTAGAGGACGCACCAAGTCGGATAATAGGAAATGGGATATAGCATGGTCGACAGGTAGGGGCAGAGCCAGACTTTCAAACTATGGGGTCACAATTTGAATGGGACATCAAGTATATAAAAAATTTGTATTATGAATGGGGGGTCAATTTGACAGTTTCATAATATTTTCTATTAAATTATATGGAAATTTATCAATAAATACAAAATTTCTAAAAAAGAATGAGGGTCAATTGACCCCCATTTATACTTAGTACCTCCGCCTCTGTTGGCAGGAGTATGAGCCTTGTGGAAAAAAAGAAACAAAAGAACTTTCACAGGAAAGACAACCACCGACTGTGTTGATAAATGAAACGAAAATGGATTTTCACAATTGGAAAAACTTTGTATAGTATTAGCAGTAAAATAGGGATGAGGACCACACTAGGAAAGCTACTAGTGGGTTTTTTTTTAGTAAATAGTGTGATGTAAATTCTATACGATATAAACTGTTTTTTTATCAATACATCTGTTGACCGACATTTTGTCGACCTTCAAAAAAAAATAACGTTGCATGGCACGTTTAGCAGGATTATTATTTTTTATTTTTTATTTTTTATTTTTTATTTTTTTATTTCACGTTTAGCAGGATTCAATAAACCGTTTGGTGACAAGTCAGTGCTAAATTAATGTCATAAAATTCAATTGACCTAAGTGTTGTAATGTAGGGGCCCCAAATAAGCACGTGGCATTCGCCCAATTCCATTGCAAAGGGAAACAACTGGCTGGTCCCCTAGACCCAGTACCAATATATCAATAGCTCAGAAATAGACAGAGCCCTTTTAAATGAATCCAAGGGGTACTATGGCTAAAATCTCAAGTTCGTATGCCCTCAATTAAATTGGAAGTTTTTAATTGCAAAATACTAGTTAGTCCTTCCAAAATTTCAGTTGACACTTTTAATTTCACTTTTATAAATAGAGTGTAATTGTAACCTTTCATCTCCACTTTTCACACTCTCACAGCCAATCAAATGTGTTGCCATGACATTGATAACAATTGCTAATCAATTGCATGGATGTAAGAGTTTCAAAATTAAATTTAAAATTACTTTTTCTTTACTTTTTAAAATTACTAATTAATTTCTTTACTTTTTAAAATTACTAATTAATTTCATTCAATGCTCTTAATACTTAAAAAAAAAAAAAAAAAAAAAAAAACCAGCACCCTTGATACGGACTGTCCGATCAAAATTCAAACCAATCTGGCCCAACATACAGAGGCCCTTTAATATTCATTCTAGAGCAGATCGATCGGTCAAAATACAAACTCAAAATTCGAGTTACTTTCCTGTATGCAAGCCTTCAATTATGCACGTTATTCAGATTTTTCAAATCATTGCATTTACAAAAGTTGGATTTCTTTGGGATAATTTAAATTAACATCTCAATACAACATTACCGAAAAGACTTGGAATGCAAATAAGAAATACATTATTGTAGGGCCAAATCCAGATAATCAAACCAATAAAGAACAACCAAAATATCCAAAAGTATAAGACATTAATTGAGTACCACAACTTCAGATTAAAATTAACCTCAAACCAATAGCATGTTCTACAATTTCCAGCATAGCCAAGTCAATAAGACAGCACAATAACATACAAATTACAGAAAACATCTGTTGATGATCCAATCGAGAGAGAAGTTCCAATAATTATTACCTAAATTTGACATCAATGGAAGCAAAATTAAATTCTTAACTTTAAGCAGTTGGCTTCCAGTCAAAAAGCTGCCGATCACTCACCCTGCAGCAGGAACTTCTGACCTCGTTTGAAAAGTGCTGTTTTCATTAGTACCCCCTAAAGGATAATATCAAAACAAAAACAAAAAACCATATACATCTTGTGTCTAAAGTTCACAAGTTTTGCGTCCCCACTGAGGATAACAAATGGAGTTAAGGGGATAACTCTTATTCCTTGGGACAGTAAGGACAAAAAGTTATCCCCTTACATATTACCCTCCCAACAGAGCCTCAGGAATTCCGTCTTAATTCCTAGGAGGAAAAAACTTCACCAGAAAGCAACCCAAGGAGAGTTAAAAAAAGAATCAAGTACAATTTGTGTTACCTAATCCTTGCGGTAATACCCGTAATCACGCTCATCATATGCCTCGCCTTCCTCTGGGGTTTCATGTGCTCCATGATTAGCCTCACCATTATACCCTGCATCCTCCTTACCATCATATTCATGTCCTTGGCCATGACCATAGTTGTATTTGGCATCATCACCTTGCTCGTCATACTGATCAGACATCATCACATCCCTTTTATAGTTGTGCTCGGCATCATCATGATCAGCACCATGACGGTCTCTTTCACGGTCACGGCTTCGGCTGTCACGGTGGTCCCGGTCACGATCCCTGATATCACAAGGCACATTAACAAAAACTAACAATACTGGAAAAAGATTAGAAAGATCTAACCAGCTAATCCAACGAGGTAAAGACCAGATATGTAGATAAAAACAGAGGATGTATGATTCAGGCAACTAATATATGTTTGGAGAATTAAGTTTATTTGTACAAGTAATTGCAAATATGTTGGAGCACTGTTGAAAAGATATATAATTAGCAACAGTGGAGATTTTTCAGAATCAACAAAATCTGAAGAATCAAAAGAATCAGAAGATTCATATATAAATAAAATATATAGAATAAGATTTTGAAAGATCAAATTATAGAATTTTATCCAAAAAAATTCTACCTTTTATTCCTTGGAAAATATATATATGAAATATTTGAAAAAAAAATACTTATTGCATTATTATTATGTTTTCTATTGCTTGACAACATTTGAAACAAAAATAGTAAATAGTTTAGCTAACATATATCTAACAAATATTCTAGTATATGGCACGTCCTATGAACAAGTGATATGTAACATATATTCTACCCAAAATGAGTCTTTACCTTTCTCGATCGCGTGATTCACGGCCCCGCTCTCTGTCACGTTCCCTATCCTTGTCACGGCCCCGATCACGATCTCTCTCACGGTCCCTATCCCTATCACGTCCACGGTCACTGCGGTCCCTGTCTCCTCTTTCACGGTCCCTCTCACGATCTCTATCTCTTTCACGGTCCTTATCGCGTGGCCTATCACGCTCCCGTTCACGGTCGTCCCGGTGATGTCTATCTTCCTTGTCACGAGTCCTGTCATGGGACTGCTCACGGCCACGATCACGATCTCTCTCCCGGTCTCTTTCACGGGACTTCTCCCGATCCCTTTCACGGGACTTCTCCTGATCCCTGAAATAAATAAATACTACCATCAGACAATGTTTTTTTTCTCTTTTACTGAAAAGATTTTACAGTATATGACAAGCATTACCGGTCTTTGTCATCTCTGGCCCTAGGCTCCTCCGATCGAGTGCGTGTTGATGCTGCCACTTGCGGCTCCCTGGCAGAATACAATTATCTTTATTAGTTTTATGGCCACATAACAAAGTTCCAAGTAAAAAGTCAGCTCCCAAATATATCACTTAACCAATCATTACCCTATTCAAATTTCTAATTTCTAACTGTTTTCCGATCTAATGCCACTTAATCAGATCCTAATTTGGGAAATATGAATTATGGAACAAAACTGACTTGCCCGTGCAGGGGACTCATAACTGCAATCAAATTTTTTGCTCTATCCCTG